>NC_142517.1:104803750-106055000 GCF_057876585.1 Rhinolophus sinicus | reverse complement strand
CCCGGCATACTATTTTTACTAGTAAAAACATAAATAATGCAGTGTCTTTCTAAATAAATCCTTTGTGTATCTTTAAGAGAATTATGCACCCAAATGCCTTTATGAAGCCTTGGAACAAAAGTGAGCTTTCAATGTAATGGGTAGGTTGTTGGGACCCATTTCTATACAATAAAAGTCTATAATTACAGAATCTAAGTCCTCATTTTAGTTCTTAGAAATAGATAAGAGATACAATTTGTAATATTATAACGAAGAATATTTTGATTATTTTCTCTTGAATAATAAAATAAAAATACTATAAGACATTAATCTTATGTAAACATCGTACTACAGTGGAGCTATTTTGGTTACAGACTGGGAAAGTAGAACTTTTGTGAATGCAATGAGAAGCCACATATTCTTTTTAAATATTTGGATAATGCTTCATTTTCTTATGTGATGCACATGTGTTTGAAAATGTATACTAATATAATCTTAATTAGCAATCAAAAGTATATTGATAATGTATAACACCATTATATGATGTATTTAAATATTTTATTTGGATCCCAAATTGAAATCATGACTCTACAGCCTCTTAAAATGGATGTGGTTATATTGAAGCCAAAATTAAAGAAATTACATAATCTGCCTCATGAAAAAGCTGGAAACTTTTAGGTTTTCTAAATCCTTTTAAATGTAATTATAAATTTGAGTTACAAGTTCCTTAAAACTCAAGGAATTTGACAGGCCGTAGCACAAAGCTTGGCATTCTACAACACCACCAATATCTGGCTTAATTTTTATACACCAATTCACTTTAATTTAAGATTTTGCTTAAGGGCAGAATTTTCAGACTCCTGTTAGATCTAAAATTGTAGAGTGTTAGCCAAGGTCATTTAGCCATTCACCTGCCCCTCTACTGGGACACATATTTAATTATATAATGGGGAGAAGGAATCCAAATTTTAAAGTTTCTGTGAGGGAGAAATTCAGACAAATTTAGCATTTGACATAAAAAAAAGCCTTTCTAGGTTGACAAAAAGAAAACTCGTCTTTACAGAAGAATGCTAGATGATATATCTAAAGGAATGATAAAATTACAAACTATTTTCCATCCCTCAATGTAATGTAATCAGGCATGAATCAGTAGATGATAAAATCATTCAATGAAAGGTTATTGCAGAACAAGATATTCATAACATGCCAGACATAACGCCATACACTGCTTAACTAAGTATGTTTACTAATTAATTACAAAAGGGCAAATACAATGGAAGAAACTGACAGTCATAATATAACTTCCTTAACCACAGGGCCAAACTTGACATCACTACTATCGGGGCAGTTGATATTAATATATATGCCTTTTGATGTGATACGATATGAAATACTGAGTATCAGCCTTGAAATATTATTTTCAATAAAGTGTAACCTGAATCTAATAAAACATTCAGATCTTACTTCCTATTTACAATATTCAGGAAATAAGAAGTAAAACATAAATAATGTCACAAAAATTAGACAGATTTAATGTTGAAATTCTGTAAGACAAATAGCCTGGTTTATTTAAAAAGGAGAAAGAGAGAAAGTCATGATAATCAAATGCAATGTGTAAATCTAGATTGGATAGAAAAATAAAATAAGCAGGTACAAAAGCCATTTGGGGACAATTTGAGGAGTCTGAATATATAGACAGGGTGTTAGATAACATTATAGAATTATTGTAATTTTTTGGGTATGCTTTTAGGATTGAATTTATATAGAGAGAATGTCCTTCTTTTTTAGTAGATTATGCTGAGGAAGAGTCATATTGCCTGCAACTTACTTTCAAATGGTTCTGAGGGGGGGAAATGGATATATGCATAGAAAGAGATAAAGCAAACATGGCAAAATGTAAACAATCGGTAAATTAAGATAAAGAGAAACAAATATTTATTGAACTATTCTCTCTATAAGCTTGATAACTTTAAGAATAAAAAGTTAGGGCAGGAAGGCCTTTCTCTTATTAAAGCTAAATTAATTCTGGATTTTATATCTTTGATACCTTTCAAGACCTGTGATCCTTCGTGGACTAAAAGGTTCTTCAAGTAACAGCTACAACTTTTGATTATAATGAATTTGCTAACAATTATGTGGTATTTTGGCTAGAAATATTTTTATTAGGTGGAAGATTTTTGTTTACTCGATTTAAAAAAAAGTAATTATATTTATCATAACAGAAATTAATGCATTGCTTTACATTGTATTTTTTTCTACTTTTGCTTTCTACTAAGGGAGCTTCTGCATTAAGTTCTGGTATTCTGAATTATGTTTCTACTGTGCTACATGTAACTGAAAATCTATGTGCATGATTGCTATACTGTTAGCTAAAGTAGCTGCTAGAAGTTTGGGGGTCCCTATGCCTTGTAGATTTTCTGCTTTCTCTTCTAACAGAAACCTGATATGCTCATGATAAAACAGTTGCAATAAACAAAAGTATATTTAACCTTGATACATGATACTTGCTTTCTCCTCATGAGACTTACAATGCTCTAAAATTTCCTTTCTCCTGTTGCTGAGGTGATAGAGAAGAAACTGAGGTAGGTTAAGCTCCATTTCCTTTAGCGTTGGCAATGGGTTCTTCTGGGAGTAAAGAGATGAGTTTCTCTCCTTTTGTAACCAAGAGTTTATAGGGTTTCTGTGCTCAGAAGGGGTGAGGATCCTATTGTTATTTCAGGGCCACTGCCTTCTACAGACACTATATCGTACTGCCTTTTACACTACTGTTAGCAGAACAATATCCAAGAATGTAGTTGAATGTAGCCTTACGCTGTCGTTGTCTTCCCGACACAACCAGTACTCTCACTAAAGCCACAGAAGATACTAAGAATGAAGAAGCCATGTGACTCTAGCCATTTTATAGCTACAAAGACATGTGACCAAGAACGGGAGCAGCAGTAGCACTAACAACGGAAAGAAGACTTCATTTGTAAAGTGTTTAGAGAGAGACTTCTACATGCAAGTCACTCTGCCTCTAAGTTTTTATAGTAAAACAGTGAAGAAAATGTGTTCTTGATCTCCCAAACTTTATTATCACATAGGGGAGGCAGAACTTGAACACAAATGGCTAAAAACAAGGCAATATCTGAGAATGTTCCTAGAGACAAATATGTGGAGATGAAACAATCAGGTGATCCTATTGCCTTATTATCACAAATTTCAAGCAATAGCAGGTTGTGGACAAATTATGAAAGCCCTTAAATGCTTGGATAAAAATTTTGAATTTTATTCTTCATACAACTGATTCTAAAAGTCTGATTGAGAATCATATGTATCAGATTCCATGCCCTACTTGTCAAAAATATGGAATTCCTAAGAATTTCATGAGAGCTACCAACTTTTGGTTTCAGGATATAGGATCTGCAAGTGAGCATGCATAAAATCACCTCCACTGCCTCTTAAGAGTAACACATTTTGGATAATATTTCCTTAGGCATTAGGGTATTGTTGAGGTATTTTGAGGTAGGAAATGTATAATCATTGCTAGATTTTATGTAGAAAGATCTAACTAAACAAACATTCTTGCTCAAAGATATTGGGGCCTTTACTAATCCCAGGACAAGTTACTTTCAAGAAAGGAGGGAATCCTTTGTGTAATGTACCCCTAGGCATCCTAGGGACAGGGGGATACAGAATATGCTGGTCCTCATAGTCTGGACTGGAGCTGGCCTTCTGAAACCGCATAGATGTTCAAATCACATTCAGAGACCTTGGAGAGAGAAGGGACTATATTACAGTGTTAAATTTTTCCTTAGTGGAAATTCTGATCATGCCACTTATTGGTTACATGATCTTATGCATATTGTTCCATGTTTTACTTTGTTATAAAGGGCACACAAACAGTAATTACATAATTATGACCATTACAAAAGATAATGCCTATAAAGCATTTGGGTATATTGAAAGAATTGCTAGAAAATATATACGACCTGTAATATACAAATCAATGAGATCGTAGATTATAACCTCATCTTTGTGTATACCTTTTGTCTGTTATTTTATATGTTCTTCTTAGTTGCAGCTCATGTGTTTTTGTTTTGTTATTATATGTTTGTTTATTATTAACACTAAGCAAAAAACACATTAACTGTTTCAAAGCATAAGGAAAGTGCATTGTAGCATCTATGGGAAATAAAATAAAATAAATTTAATCAGTTATCACAGTAAAGATAAATAATATTTGTACTTAAATAATTTGACAGCTAGTAAGTCCTACTAGTACGTAGTACAAAAAATAGTCAGACCGAAAAACATGACATTATTTAGTTGTTTACAAATTACTTAGGAAGAGCCATAATAATTTGAACAAAATCTTAAGTCAAATATCAACATGTCACAGGCAATCAATTTGCGTGTAAGTTAATAATGGCTAAGAAGGAAGATAGTTTAAAAATATCATCATCCCTTTACTTTTTCCTCAAAAATATATACTACATTGTGGAAAATTAGAAGTGTATGATTTCACTGGATCATTTACCAGTCGTATTGTACTGTCATCTGTCATCTTTTTTCAATGAATTACTATTCTTATCAGTGGACATGGGATATTCTATAAACCACCCCATTCATATGCTCCCCAATTGATGTCAAAAGCTCACATAGAATGGAGTCTAAGGCAGGTAGAGCTCATGCAAGCTGCAGCATGAAGTTCTCACCAAAACATGTAGAATGGTGGTGACCAGGAAAAAGACCAATACAGCGTTAGTCAGTTTTGCCATGTGGCAAGTCTACCACTATTCTCATGGAATATAGATTTTTTTTTTCACCCTTTTCCATGATTTCCAAAATCACTTTTTGACTACTATTGAAATTTGAATTGCTTATGGCAAAACTGTGCATTGTCATGACAAGCGTTCCTCTTAACATGGCCTAGCAAACATTGTGTACCGTTATCTTTCCTCTCTTTCATATTACCTACTATAGCTTAATGATTCTGCCTTGCTTATATAATATTCTATTCTCCTCTCTACCTAGAATCTGGCACTGCTATTCCCCTTTCTTTTCATTCCTTTAGTAAACTTTATAATCAAACTCTTCAACTGCAATTTTATAACTTTGCAAGATCACCTTGTCAAAATTAAACTTTCTGAAAACTTTTGCCATTGCAAACCATCTCATGCCATGTAAAACAAATTACCATATGTGATGAGTTAATGACAAACATGTACATGTCAGATCACTTTTACCAGAACAAAAGCTTCCTGAGGAGAGGGACAACTAAATCCACTGCCCAGTCTTTCCTAGCCTTTGCTCAATAGCAATTGAACAAATATTTCGCAAATTCATGTGTTAGTGAATGAATAAGATAAAGAGAATGGTATATCAACTTAGGTCTATATCAACTTATTGATGGCTTTAACTTCAGGTTTCAGTCCCTACCTTTAAGGAGTAACCAATAAATATTCTGTGAATTAAGGAATTTGTGATGCCAAGAGTACTAAAGTAGAGAAGAAAAATTTTGCCGGTAACTAACAATTTATTTCCAATATATATTTAAAGAAAAAATATGGTTTTAAAATAAAATGACCAATCATTATATTTTTCTATGGTAAAACATTATAGTAATTTTTTTTTCTTTTTTTTCACTTAGTTCTGTTCTGATTTTTATTATTTCCTTCCTTCTGCTGACTTTGGGTTTCATTTGTTCTTCTTTTTCTAGTTCTTTAAGGTGTAACATGAGGTTTTTTATCTGGGATTTTTCTTCTTCTTCTTCTTTTTGTTTTTTTAAAGATTTTTCTTCTTTCTTGAAATAAGCCTGTAATGATATAAATTTCCCTCTTAAAACTGCTTTCGCTGCATCCCAAAAATTTTGGTAGGATGCATTTTCATAATCATTTGTTTCTATGTATCTTTTGAGCTCTCCTATTATTTCTCCTTTGACCCAGTCATTCTTTAAAATTATGTTGTTTAATCTCCACATATTTGTGGTTTTTCCAGCTTTCTTTTTGCAGTTGATATCCAATTTCAAAGCCTTGTGATCAGAGAATAAGCTTGGTATGATTTCAATCTTCTTAAAGTTTCTGAGGCTAGTTTTATGTCCCAATATATGATCTATTCTTGAGAATGTTCCTTGCACACTAGAAAAGAACATATAGTTTGATGTTCTAGGATGAAGTGCTCTATAAATGTCAATTATGCCCATTTTGTGTAATGTGTCAGTTAGGGTTGCTGTTTCTTTATTTAATTTCTGTTTGGATGATCTATCCATAGCTGTCAATGATGTATTTAGGTCCCCTACTATAATTGTGTTTTGGTCAATTTCTCCCTATTTTCTGTTAGTAATCGCTCTGTATATTTCAGTGCTCCCTGATTGGGGGCATAAATATTGATGACTGTTATGTCATCCTGTTGTACAGGCCCCTTTATCATTATGAAATGTCCATCTTTGTCTCTTGTTACCATTTTTATCCTGAAGTCTGTTTCATCTCATATTAGTACAGCTACACCTGTTTTTCTCTGAATACCATTTGCTTGGAGTGTCAATTTCCACCCTTACACTTTGAGTCGATATTTGTCCTTGTAGCTGAGATGTGTCTCTTGGAAGCAGCGTATGGTTGGGTTTAGTTTTTTGATCCGATCTGCTACTCTGTTCCTTTTGATTGGTGAGTTCAGTCCATTTGCATTTAGGGTGATTATTGATATGTGAGGATTTCCTATCATTCTATCTTTGGTTTTCTGGTAGGATGGAGTCTCCATTGTTTCTTTGCCTTTTTGATGCTGTCTGTTATTTCAGTGTGGTGGTTTTCTATGATTTTCCTCTCTGTTTCTTCTTTTTTAATGTTATATATTTCAGTTCTGGATTTTTTTTTTTTTTGCATGGTTACCATTAAGTTTATATAAAAGAAAGTTTTATATTTAGAGTATTCCATTTTCTTCAGCATGGTTCCTTTCTCCATTCCCTTTTTCCAGTTCAGACCTTTACTCTCTCCCCTTTTATGTTTTTGTTGTCACACATTATCCCTGTTTACGCTGTGAGTTGATTTCTGTGCTGTAGTAGCAAGTTATCTTTCTGCTCTTGTTTTTAAGTGTTTGTTTTTGTTTGTTTGTTTGTTTGTTTGTTTTTGTTCTTCTTTTCCCCTGTATGTTATGTTTAAGTGTACAGTGTCCTATTTGGTTCAGGGGTTGCTATTTCCTACTTCTGTCTGTCTGTTCATAATACTACTCATGATTTTGTATTCTTTTACTTTTTTGTTTCAGGTCGAATAGCCATCTCCAGTATTGCTTGTAGTGCAGATCATGTATTAAAAAATTCCTTCCGCGTCTGTATGTCTGGAAAGCTCTTTATTCCTCCTTCATATCTAAAGGATATCTTTGCTGGATATATTATGCTTGGCTCATGATTTCTCTCTTTCAATAGCTTGAATATTTGATTCCATTCCCTCCTGGTTTGTAGAGTTTCTGCTGAAAAATCTGATGATAATTTAGTTGGCTTTCCTTTGTAGGTTACCATCTTCTTTTCCCTGGCTGCCTTGAGGATTCTTTCTTTGTCATTGATTTTAGACAGCTTCAATACAATGTGCCTTGGAGAAGGCCTGTTGGGATTGAGGTAACTAGGTGTTCTATTTGCTTCTTGGATTCGAGGATCCAGTTCTGTCCACAAGTTTGGGAAGTTCTCATTGTCTATTTGTTTGAATATATTCTCTGTTCCCTTCGATCTGTCTTTTCCTTCTGGTATGCCCATTATTCTTATATAGCTCTTTCTGATGGCGTCAGAAAGTTCTTTCATTTCTTTTAAGTCTCAAGTCTCTTTCTTCTATGATCTGTTTTATTTCCAGATTTGTATCTTCGATGTTACTAATTCTTTTCTCCATCTGCTCAGCTCTATTACCTAAGCTGGCTATTTCATTCTTAATTTCTTTTATTGAGTTCCTAATCTCCAGAAATTCTGTTTGGTTCTTTTTTAAAATTTCAATTTCTTCGGTAAAATGTTCATTTTGTTCTTTGATTGTGTTTCTGAGTTCATTAAACTGCCTGTCTGTTTTCTTGCATCTTGTTGAGTTTTTTTCAGAACTGCAATCTTGAATTATCTGTCATTTAAGTCACATATTTCCAAGTTTTAAGTTCATTTTCTGGACACTTCATTTTTTTTCTGAGCTGCCTTGTTACCTTGGCTATTCATAGAAATTGATGAATTATTATTTCTCTTCCTAGGCATCTACAAGAGTGGGTTCTGCAACAGGTTGATAGGAAGAGGTCTTTCTTTTACTTTGCAGTAGGTGTTGGTGGAATGTTTTATTTTTTCTCCTACTGCACCTTTTTATTCTCTCATGCTGCAGTGTTATATTATCTCTGCATTGGTCCAACTTCTCACACAATGGGGTAGGAAAGGGGTGTTCCTTGGAAGGTGGGCTTTTCCTCTGTGTGCAGGTCACAGACCTCCGTGAGGGGATGTGGAGAGCTTCTGAAGTTCCGAAACTCATCTTGCACCAGTTTCAGAGCCTGTGTAACTGTTTTTTAATATTTATCTTTCATCTTGTTGGTTGGCTTTGTCTTTTCTTTTTCTTCTTTTTCTTTTCTTTTTTATTATTATTATTTTTTATCAGCAGCTGTCATAGTTCCTGGAATGTAGCAGGGATATTTTAAATGAATGGATGAGTGAATAAATGAATGAATATAACTCTGTGATCTATTAGTAAAATTATATTATAATTTTAACGTGTAACAATAAAAAAATTCAACAATAAATCAAGAATGTATCAATCTACAAATGTTTTTTATTGTTTTATTTCTTCACTTTAAAATATTTTTTGAAGGCAATAGAGTATATACAGAGGAACATGTGGGCTCTGATGTTAACCTGGATGTTAATGCTAACTGTCTGATTTTCTAAGTAGACTAATTATTTAAGAGTTTTTGTTTCAATTTCTGTATTTACAAAATGACAAAACAGTGACCCTTTCTTCTACATTTTGTATATTAAATGAGACAATTTGTGCATTGTACAGAGCCCATGCTAACTGGCTTCAACTGGTGATTTACTGAAGAATAACATCTCTATTCCATACACAGTACAAAATTAATCAGAATACTGCATGTAATTTGCAATGATTAAATTAGCCCATTTTACCTCTAGAGCAATCCAATGTTGTAATTAACTACTTGATTAACAGTAATTTCACAAAAATATCCATATAAAAACAAATTTTAATATGGAAGTTTAAATTCGAAAGCAGAGAAGATAATTTTTTTTAATACTAACTTTTGGAAAACTTTGTAAGATGTAAAATTTCCCCCAAGAGAATGAAAAGTTTGCCTCTTTGATAAGCTGACATTAAAAAAATAAATAAATAAAATAAAAATTGTGCCATGAGAAGCTGGACCTAATGTCTATAAACCCCTGGGCTTAATGTCTATACTTTCTTTGAACATTCACATGCATAAAATCAGGATAATACTGTTTTTCACTGCACAATTATTAACTTGCTTAAACTTTTCCTTCATTTTCCTCCCACCTGTCTAATTTCTTTGAGCTGGACTAATAATCAAAATAACATGAGGCAAATTAAGAGGAAATAATGATCAGTTTATTATGTGTGTATGTGTGGGGGTTCCATATGACCATGAGACCGCAGGATATTGGGCAGTTGAGACTGATATGACCTTCTGGACTAAGGAGAGGGAGGCATGGGTCTGGGATTTCAAAGGGAAAGTAGGCAATTCACAGGTAGATGGAAAGAGCAAACATGTGGTAAATAAGTTCTTGCTCAGTGACTCAAAAACAGTGAGACACAGAAGGGAGTCCAACAAACAGACTTGCTTGGATTATCCCTTTCTGCCACACTTAGTTCATACATGAAGTAAATATGCTAAGGTTCCCTTCCTGAAGCTGGTTTTTCTAACTGAATTCTTTTATGCAGGTAAGGGGGAGGGTCAAAGGTTCTTTCCAATTTAATGCAATCCCCATCAAAATACGAATGGCATTGAAAGAAATAATAGAACAAGAAAACATTCGATTTGTATGGAATTACAAAAGATCCTGAAGAAGCAAAGCAGTCCTAGCGAAAAAGAACAAGGCTGGAAGTATCATACTCCGTGATTTCAATTTGTACTACAAAGCAGCAATAATCAAAACATCATGACATTGGCAGAAAAAACAGACACACAGACCAATGGAATAAAATTGAAAACCCAGAAATAAACCCACATAAATTGGACAGATATTTTCAACAAAAGAGCCAAAAAACATACAATGGAGAAAAGAAAGCCTCGTTAGTAAATGGTGTTGGGAAAATTAGAAAGCCACATACAAAAAAAATTAAACTAGATTGCTGTCTGTCACTATATACCAAAATTAACTAAAAATGGATCAAAGACCTAAATATAAATTGCATAGGAAAATAGCATAGCTGCTAATCTTATGGACCTTGGGTTTATAGATTTTATGAATTTGACCCCAAAGGCAAGGGAAGTAAAAGCAGAAATAAATGAATGAAACTATATCAAACTAAAAACTCCAGCACAGCAAAACAAAGAAACAAAAACGGTAATGAAATGAATGGGAGAAGATATTTGCTAATAATACTGCTGATAAATATATAAAAATCTCATAAAACTCACCAACAACTACAAAAAACAAACAACACAATTTTTAAAATGGGCAGAGGACCTGAACAGAAACTTCTCTCAAGAAGACATACAAATGGCCAACAGATACCTGAAAAAATGCTCCACTTCACTAGCTAGTAGGGAAATGCAAATCAAAACCACAATGAGATATTATCTCACACCTATTAGAATGGCTAGTCTCAACAAGATCAGTAATAAGTGTTAGAGAGGTTGTGGAGAAAAAAGGAACACTTATACTCTACTGGTTGGAATGTAAATTGGTAGAGTCGCTATGGAAAACAGTATGAAGCTTTCTCAAAAAATTAAGTAGTACCATATGACCCAGCAGTCACTCTTCTGTGTACCTAACCAAAACATCGGAAAACATTTATCCATAAAGATATATGTACCCCTATATTCGTTGCAGCGTTATTCACGATGGCCAAGACATGGAATCAACTGAAGTATCCTTCAATAGATGATTGGATAAAGAAGATGTGGTACATATACATAATGGAATATTTCTTGGCCATAAGTAAAGATGAAATACTGCCATTTGTGACAACATGGATGGATCGTGCAATTATCATGCTAAGTGAAACAAGTCAGATAGAAAAAGTTGACAACCATGATTTCACTCACATGTGAGATATAAACCTGAAAGCAACAAACAAGACAAACAAAACAAAATCAAAACTCATAGACACAGACAACAGTTTAGTGTTTACCACAGAGTAAGAGGGGAGGAGGCTGGTACAAGAGGGAAAAGGGGATCAAATATATGGTGATGGAAGGAGAATTGACTTTGGGTGGTGAACACACAATGCAATATACATATGATGTATTACAGAAATGTATACTTGAAACCTATATAATTTCATTTACCAATGTCACTTATAAATTTAATAAAATAACTTTATAAAGGCTCTTTCTGAGTCTTGTTTCTTAAAAATAATGAGCTTAAAATAATCAATATCCCAAAAGACATATTTTGGGGTGGCAAGCTCTGGTACCCCCTCAATTTCTCTCTTTTTCTCTCTCCCTCTCTCCCTCCTCTCTTACCTCCTTTCTTCCCTTCCTTCCTTCTTTCTTCTTATTTATTTTCCAAAATACCGCTGCTATCTTCTAGGAACTCTAATACTAAGCTCTCTGCAAGTGCAGTGAAAACAGATATCATCTCTTCATTCTTGCAGCTAACAGTCCAGTGGGAAGGAAGGAATCTATACAGACATTTCAATAAAGCAAGATATATTATATCAGTAAAAGTTTTGGTACTATAAAAATTTAACTAATGAAGTATCCCTAAAGCTTTGGAAAAACATACATACAACTATTAAATAGGAATACTGTGTAATCTGAAAGTAGCCACTCAGACAATATGCAATTTAACCTGTGCACATGGCACACTGGACAAAAGAGTGCTTTTTCTCTATGAGAAATTCCTTTGTCTGCAATGACTGGAATTGTGCCAGCTGTCCAATTACATTAGGCCTCTTCTACTCTAATAATGGTAAGACATGGTTTTCATTGTGTCCAAGTGACTGATCTTTCAGTTACTGCTGTACAATTGCTTTTTCCTGTGAATTTTTTCAAATGAAAAATGGCATATTATAACAAAATTCACATATCCATTTTTCAGCCTTATCTAATATTACTTTGGCATATTCTTTTCTGATTTTTAAAATAAACTACACAATACAGATGCAGTTGAAGTCCCTGGTGTACACTGTTTCAATTTCATCTTGCATTCTCCTTTCTTGCTGAAACCTATATTATGTGATTGTCATGTCATGTAAATATTTGCAATATTACCATAGTATTTATAAACATAGTTAGCATTGTTTTGCATATATTTAAAATATATTATCAATATGAGAATGTATGTATTATTTTGCATCTTGCTTATTTTGCTCATTATATATAATACAATAATTTATAAATATATATAATTCATATATGACACAATATGTAAGTGCACGTGTATATATACATATGCATGTATTTGTATACATGTGTATATATACATGTATATATATACACATTGCATTTTAATGGTAATTCTGCATTCCACTGCTTTATATCAGAAATCATTTACCAATTTTTATAGAAGAACATTTAGTTTCCAATTTTCATTATTACAAATGATTCCATATTATTATTGGAAGTTCATATATATAAACTCTCTATATATAAACAGTATACACACACACACACACACACACACACACACACACACACGGGGTGCCAAAAATGTGTATACGTTTTAAGAAAGGAAAAAAGTGTATTAAAATTGTCATACTCAATATACACCGATAACAAAAGATGAATACAAGTCACATGTATACATTTTTTGGCACTGTGTGTGTATGTAGGTATCCATATATATATATATATGTATATATATATATATGGATACCTACATACATATATATATATAGTATATGTATATATATAATGTATATATAATGTATATATAGTATATATACTCTTTATAAACAGTACATAGAAAGAAAGCAGTTTGGGATTGCTGGATCAGAAAGAATGTAGATCTTTACTAGATCCCTCAAATTGCTCTCCAAAAGATTGTACTCATGCTTTCACTAGCCATGAATGGGATTTTCAATTTCTTCTTCTTAAGAAAATACTTGTGGTTGTGTCGTGGGGGGCGTCCGGCGGGGTCTCTGCTCCCGCTCCCCACATAAGAACATAGGATATGGTGAGGCCAAAATGGAACACCCACGGAGCCATAAGTAGGGGAGTCATATCACTATATTTTCACTGGTGGCATCCGCCTCTCTGTAATCCAATCTTCCTAGCTCAGCCAACCATCTTCTTGCTAGCCCCCATTTTCTGCTAGTGTAGCCACAGCAGTTATATTAGTGGCCAATGGCTCACTGGTTACAGCTGACGGCCAACTAGCCACAGCTGACGGCCATGCAATCACAGTTGATGGCCATTTACTACCTGAGCCAGCACCTTTCTACGTGAGGCCAAGAGCCTGGAAACTGCTCTTTGGGTCTCTGTCCCCACACTCCACCCCTACAGTCTCTCGCCTCACAATCTACGCGACAAGCGTGTTCCATGAGGGGCCCTGTGCGAGGAGCCTGGAGGTAAATGCAATATCCTAGACACAGCCAGTCTCTCTGGACACAGCCAGGGTTTCTCAGGGCACCACCAGTCCTTCTGGGCACAGCCAGACTTCCTGGGCTTCTTAGGGTACCACCAGTCTCCTGGGACACAGCCAGGGTTTCTCAGGGCACCACCAATGCTTCTGGGCACAGCCAGACTTACTGGGCTTCTTAGGGTACCACCAGTCTTGCCGGGCACAACTAGGGTTTCTCAGGGCACTGCCACTCTCTCTGGGCACAGCCAGACTTCCTGGACTCAGCCAGGGCTCTCGGGGCACTGCCACTCTCTCTGGGCACAGCCAGACTTCCTGGGCACAGCCAGGGCTCTCAGGGCACTGCCACTCTCTCTGGGCACAGCCACGGTTCTCAGGGTACCACCAGTCTTTCTGGGCACAGCCAGTCTTTCTCACATATTCTCCATGGTGGCTGGTCGAGACACAAAAGCAAACATCCACCATTTCCACTGCATGGTGGTATGTTCCCAAGCAAACAGTCAAGCTGTCCATTAAATTAGGGATAGAAAGCAATTCCCCATAGTCCATAGTCATTCTTGCTGGGCTGTCCTGGGGGTGAGGGACGACCTTGACCTGACCCTCATCTACCACGAAGGACTCAGCAAGTGTTTCCTCCTGGGACTACAAGTCCTGACTCAGCAAGAACTTCCCAGCCCACAGGGGCGCAATGATCTTCGCTTTCTCTGGCCTGTGCTGGTTGGGGAACCGTCCATGTCTTCCCACCCCTCCACGGGGGTCCAGCTCTCCGGCAGCTGCTCCTCCTGGTCTTCCTGAGACTGAGTGTTCATACGCACAAACTGCTCCACTGCCCTTCTGAGAGCTTTGGCCGGCACCGAACCCTGCTCGCTGTGCCATGTGTCATGCAGGGTGTCACACGGGGTCTCTGGTCCGGCTCCCCACAAAAGAATGCAGGATGTGGCTAGGCCAAAAAGGAACACCCACGGAGCCATAGATAGGGGAGTCATACCACTATATTCTCGCTGGCGGCTGGGTTGGAGACACAGGAAGCAGGCGCCACACTATCCACAACCTGCTGTCCACTTCTCTACTAACCGAGAGCCTGGAAACTGGTCTTTGGGGCTCTGTCCCCACAAGTTGCCAGATTTTAAATTATTTTCAAAGTGATGAACTTGAAAACGTATTCCATGATTATTTTATCTGCATTTCCCTGATTACATTGTGATTAAGTATCTGAAGAGAACCAAAGTTTTGCGACCCTGAACCTGCCTTTTGGGATATTGATTTTAAGCTGATTATTAAGAAAGAAAAGACTCAGAAAAAACCTTTGACACTCCCCCCTCCCCCCCACACACACCCTTTTCCTGCCTAAGAGATTCAGACAGAGAAAACTGCTTCAGGAAGGAAATCTTAGAATGCTGCCTTAGCCTAATTTGAATTAAGTGTGGTAAATAGGAGGGTGTCACACGGGGGCCTGTTACTACATACCCCTGTGTCCCAGTGTTTCTGGGTTGCCCAGCAAGAATGTTCCTGCCATGTATGGTCCCCTCTTCCTCAACTACCTCTAAATGGCCCATCCTCACTTCTGAAATCTCATAACTTATCCTCCCTTCTCTCCTTTGCCCAAAATGTCATATACGGCGGTACCTCGGTTTTCGAACGTCTCCATTGATGAACGTTTTGGTTTATGAATGACATAAACCCGGAAATAAATGCTTCAGTTTTTGAACACGACTCAGAAGTCGAACATGTGACACGGCTTCCACTGAGTGCAAGATCCTGAGGCCTAACTTTCGGCTGTTTTCGAACGTTTCAGAACTCGTGGTTTACGTTCGAAAACCGAGGTACCACTGTATATGCAATGTTGCCTCACTGTTTTTGGAATTTTCATGCTTCTGTAAATTCCCCATGAGCATGTATTAAAACATTTGATTGTCTTCTGTTAGTCTGTCACTGTTAATTTAATTATTAGCCCAACTAGAAGAATTTAGAAGATGGAAGGAAAAGTATCATTTTTTTTTTAGATCCCATGTATCTATTCATGTTTCTTGGTCACTTGCGTTTCTATTTTTATTAGCTGCTGGTTTAAATTCTTTGCCAATTTTCTAATGGGTTGTTTGTCTTTTTCTTTTTGATATGTTGGAGTTCTTAGTAATTGTACATACTAATTCTTTATCAGTTATATGATTTAAAAATACTTTTCCCTTTCAGTGGTTTTTCTTTCTTTCTTTTTTTTATTAGAATTTATTGGGGTATCAATGGTTAGTAAAATTACATATGTTTAAAGTGTACAATTCTGTAATACAAAATCTATCCATGGTGGTTTTTCGTTCTCCTTTGTTTTAGTAACTTTTGATGAACTGAAGTTTATGACTTAGGGCAGGGGTGTCCAAACTTTTTTCAACGTTTTTCACCAAGGGCCATATTCGGTAAAATACACAAACAGCCGGGCCACTCACTCAAGGTGAAGTACGTATTGCCTCACCTATTTTATTTAAGCAAACTAAATATATTTTTGGAATTTGCTGCGGGCCAATAAAAAATGGATCGCGAGCTGCAGTTGGCCCGTGGGCGGCAGTTTGTACACCCCTGATTTAGGGCATTGTCATGCAGGGTGGCCTGTGGGGTCTCTGATCCTGCTCCCCACATAAGAACGCAGGACATGGTGAGGCCAAAAAGGAACACCCACAGAGCCATAGGTAGGGGAGTCATACCACTATACTCTCGTTGGCGGCTGGGTTGGAGAAACAGGAAACAGGAGCCACACAATTCTCAATCCTCACTGCGCCACTTGCAGGCTCAGCCACCATCTTCTTGCTAGCCCACATTTTTCCTCCTAGCGTAGCCACAGCAGATATATTAGTGGCCAATGGCTCACTGGTTGCAGCTGACCGCCAAGGAGCCACAGCTGATGGCCATCCAGTCACAGTTGATGGCCATTTACTACCTGAGCCAGCACCTTTCTATGTGAGGCCGAGAGCCTGGAAACTGCTTTCTGGGGCTCTGTCCCCACAGGCATATATATATATATATATATATATATATATATATATAATTTTAAGAAATCCTTCTGACTCTGACATAAAAATATTTTACATTTTCTTCTAAAGTTTAAATTTCTTATAGGACAATTCTTATATTTACTTTTCTTTGATTTATTTTAACCTTGCTTGCCTTTTTGTTCTTTTATTCATTTATAAAATCAGCTTGATTGTTTCCATTAATGAACCATTTGAAATTTTGATGAAATGTCTCTAATTTATGAAAATATTTGAGCCAAAATGATCTTTAAACAAAACTAAGTTTTCCAATTAATGAATATGATACATCTTTCCATTTATTCACATCTTATTTTTGTCTTTCAGTGATATTTATCTTTTTTTAATTCCAGCAAATACTATTGGACACAGAGAATTTATGTATTGTTCTATCTTGCTTCTTTGAATTTGATAATTTAGTTTTAATTATTATGCACTGTCATGAGGGAGACCCTGCTCCCTGCGTCATTTGTCATGCGAGGTGGCCTGCGGGGCCTCTAGTCCTGCTCCCCACATAAGAACGCAGGATGTGTTTAGGCCAAAAAGAAACACCCACGGAGCCATAGGTAGAGGAGTCATAGCACTATAGTCTCACTGGAGGCTAGAGTCACACAACCTGCAACCTGCTGTCCGCTTCTCTGCCTGCCAACCAACTGAATAACTCGACTGGACCCAACAGCACAGTCGCGACAGTTATATCAGTGGCTATTTGTCTAACTGGTTACAGCTGATGGCTAATTAGCCACAGCTGACGCCATCTACTACCCGAGTCAGCACCTTTCCATGTGAGGCTGAGAGCCTGGAAACTGCTCTCTGGGACTCTGTCCCCACATGCATATATATAGAAATTACATCAAGTTTTAGAATTTTACCTTCTAAGCAAGATTTGTGCTTAAATCTCTATTGGCCCTATACATCTTTTAGATTGTCTCTGGAGACATACTGTCTGACAATAAATAGAATTTTTTGTTACTTTCCTTCCATTTCTTAAAGCTCGTTTTTATTTTGCTAGTCATACTGCCTTGGCTATGATAATCTACATGAAATTGGTAAACATGGAGGTGGAAGAATCATTATCTGGTTATTATTTTTGAAGGGCATGTGTATAAAAGTTCTCCATTAAAGTGATTTTTGCAATTGGCTAGGTTAAGAAAATTTGCTTAGTGCTATTTCTTTTTTTAATCAGTAACTTTTCTTAAATATGTTCCTGAATCTAATATGATGAGCATATCGTTTCACCTTTATCTATCCCTGTGATATATTTTATTGATACCATTTTCTACTGTTGAAGTCTCCTTGACTTGCTTTCAAGAATCCTGTTTAGCCATGGTGTATTTGTTTTCTTTTTATGCACTGTTGGAAACGATGTGCTAGTTTCTTTCTTTTTAACTTAGAATATTTGTATATATTCTTTGGTTTTGGACATAAAATTATTTTTAGTGTTATAAAATGAATTGATTAAATTCACCTACTCCTTTACTCCCTGAAATGATTTATAATAATTATAAGAAACAATTCCTTAGTTATTAATAGCTAAAATGACTTAAGCACATGACTAGAACTGGTGAATTTCTGAAGTAGAGGTTTTGATTTCCTACTCATATTTTAATGTTTGTCTAATTCTCCCTTCTCCACTCTACCTCTCCCCTCTCTCCCTGTCTCCCTCTCCCTCCTTCACTCTCTCCCTCCCTTGCTCCCTCTCTCCCTCATCCCTTCTTCCTGCTTCCATCTCCCCTTCCTGCTGTCATCCCCCTCTCTTTCTCTTTCTCATGTTTCCAGCTTCTCTTCATTCATTTTAGGTCTTTCTTGATTTTAAAATTTTCTCTCAAGGGTAGAGATTTACTCCTAAGTATTATTTTCACTGTATTCTCTAGGTTTTGATATATGATATCTTTCATTGTTGTTTATTACGTAATTTCACTAGTGCTTTTCTCTTTAATCCATAATCATTGAGGTTTGCATGTTTAAATTTCTAAACATATTGTTTCTACAGTTTATTTGGAAATGTGCTACGAATTTAAGTTACAATGTTATTGTTGATGCTTTCTTGGATTTTATTTTGGTTCAAGTTTTTGTTGGTAGCACTGCAATTTTTTAAAAAATTCATGAAATTTTGAGTATTTATTTAAAGTTTTATTATCCTTACTAAATTTTTTGGTCTGCTTCATTTATTCTCATATGATAGAAATATGCATAATAAAATCTTGAAGTTCAGAATTTGAAAATATTTTTAGTAATTTTCTTCAGTTATTTGTGTTATTATTTTAGCTCTTTACAAGTCCATTATTGTTATAAATTAGATATCATTGGTATGTGTTCTTGGTGGATTATTACATTTTATTACTTTTTTATGTTTGTATAAATTGCAGATATTTATTATGTTAGATTATATATATTTTATTATACTTTTTGTATCATTATAAAATTATTGTCATATTACATATTATATTGTATTGTATTCTGCTTTATCTTTATTTATTTTCCCCTTAATTATATTTTGTTTATTATATTGTCATGTCTTTGTGCCATATCAGTTTGTACTACTTTATTTTTAATCTTAATATGTAGTTTTTTAAAAAAGTGTCTTGTTATAAAGCATCTTATAGCATGATTAAAAAATACAATCTAAAAAAATACAATCATTTTTTAGGAACACTCACCTATATTGCTGAAATATTTAGACTTGTTTTGTAAATCATATATTTTTGTTGTTCACTATCATCATTTTTCTTTTCACCTTTAACCTCACTTTCTAACTTCTATGCAATTGATCAGGTTTTCTGTTACTTTTTTGATATTTTTCTTCTTTCTTTTCTTCTTCCTTTCCTTTCTTCCTTTTTGTTCTGCTGATTTAGATGTTACAGACTATGTGTATATTATTTTGTAATTCTTTATAAGTAGTGCTAATTTTCCGATAAATCTCAATTTATTCTGCATAGCCATCTTATTCTAAACCTGACATTGCTCTCTAACCATCTGTTACATATCTTATAGCGTGTCCTAGCATCCTGTCATCATTGCTTTGAAATTTAGAGTTTTGTAAAACATAAAAAATACTTCTCTTACAGTCAATAGCTGTATGTTTTCCACAGCATATTTTATTAATTTATCTTCTCTTTTGTCCTATACATTCTTTCTTATTTCTTTTTTCACCTGGATGAATATATTCATTAAGAATAGTTTTAATGTTAATACTTATATGACAACAACACTATCTCTTGTGATATTAGAAAATGTCTACTTCGTCTCACACTTAAATGGTAATTTAGCAGGTTATAATATTTTGGGTTGACAGTTGGTTTTCCCAAGCAATAAGAAAACATTATTACTTCATTCTCTTTTAGATTCATTTACCACTTTTGCTGATAAATGTATGCATTTTTCAAAATTGTTTTATGGCAGAATATTTTTATTTTGCTGATTTAAAACCATAATTCTTTATTTATCCCTGATGTTGTGCTGCTCACTATGCTATGTATAGATGTGAGCTTATTTTTATCCTTCTCTATGATAGGAACACAAAACTGGAAACTCAGCCATTTGCTTGATTGAGTTCTTCTGTAAAGACTATTTGAAAATATATGATGGAGACACTTTAAACTATGTATGGCAAAACTATCAGTATCTTCTACTTCAGCAATTTTCCAAGAGACTGTGGCTATTCTGGTGATATTTTATTAAATAAGTTCATTTTTTATTTCCAAGATTTTTAGTTGTTTTTTTTTCTGTACCATCTGCTCTTCTTATACTTATGCTAATTTTATTACCAAATTCAATGCTTTAGTTTTTCACTCTTCTTCATGCAATGCTATATGTATGTATGTGAAATACTTTGCTACTTACTCCATAAATTACTTGCATCTGGAATAAATATATGTTACACACAGGATGGATATCTTTCTTGGCCTTATCTTGCTTCATGTGATTTATAATTTGTGATGGCTATCTCAACGCAATTTGTTCATTAATCTATTCATTTATTGTCTCTCTGACTCAATTGCATTACTTGCCCATCGCTTATGAGTTGTCTCCATGGGTCTCCACTCAGGGCTTTTGCCAAGAGTCATATATTATAGTGACCTCTGGTTCCATTGTTTTCAAAGTTAAAGCCTTGATCACTGCTTTATATTCCATATTTCCAATTTATATTCCATTTCTGACCCATTGGAAATGTTTGTGTTATTTTTATGCATGAAATTTTGTTTGTGTTTTTATTTTTCAGTCTTATCTCTCAATGGATATTTGCAGCACAGGTGGTGAATCAAAGCATAGACTCGTTTTGCCATTTTAATTGGAAGTCTCTGTGACTGTTTAAATGCGCTTTTGAGTCATGATGGGACTTCCTTATCTCTTTTTTTTCCTATGTTATGGATCCTTCTCCAAGAGCTCATTGTTATTTAGCATCACTTTGGGGAAACTTCAACTGTCATAATGTTTTATAAGTTGAATTTTTAATATAGAAAATTAATTTTTTGCAGATTTGGAATTACAGTTGCTCAAATTACTTTGTAGAGAGTAAACTGAAGATATTTGACTTAAAATATGACTTAAGGTATCACTTAAAGTAATAATAACTTATGCATTATAGGCAAGAATTATACAAGGAAATGTGGGCATTTTACACATGGGGCAGAGTAATGGGGTGGCAGTGCAGAATATTGAGAATAACATTGCTTTTGGTTTAGGGGAGGGAAATCTACTCTGGGCTTTTTCAGCAAATAGGGAAAAAAGATTAACCAGATCTGAACCTTCTCTGAAACTTTGTTTCTCCATTTGTGAAGTTAAAGTGTTTATATACAGAACTTCTGATTTTTTTCCAGCTCTAATGTATGATCCTGACATTTTAATTGATTTTATGTTTCTGAAGTGATATCCAAAATATGCAAGTTGCTTTAATCAAAATGCAAGTAAATTTTATAGAGGCTTTTATAGAGGCTTGAATGGAATGGATTCCAAATGAGGCATTTGGATTTACAAAGAAAAATAACTGGCAATCATGCACAGGTAGGAAAATAAATCATAACAGAAAAGAAAATAGCTGTAGTCACACAATAGTTCAATTTCTGAAGAGTTCAATTTCTTTTCTCTTTTTCTGGAAAAGAACATTTTCTTCGGGCAATTGAAAAGTACAAGATTGTGTTTTCAATTTTCAAGTTTGAAAATTACTTTAATCCACTGCTTAGTTTCTATTTTGGTCTTGAACATAAAAAGAGCACAGAGAATTTAAATAAGCTGAGTGATAATACCAGCATACTTTATAGAGTCTTCCATTCAGTGCCTTGTTGTTGTTTTTTATGGGCATATAGGGGAGTGGACAAATATGCACTCACTTGCTGAAAAGGTAAGGGGAAACTATTCCAAGGATCTGGTTTCTTTCTGTGGACCCAAGAGAAAAGCTACCAATTGGCAAGGGCTCCCTGTGGGTAACTAGGTTCAAATTTAAAAGCAGAGCTTAGCAACCATTTCTGAACAGGGACCTCTTACTCAAACCGAACCTCAGGGAGAAGCCTACACTGAACTGCCTGCCAGCACTGTGTTCCTGACATGTGAGCCAGTCCTTAGTAAGGAGTTCCTGGAACTGCATTTTAACAAATAGGACTGAGGCTTTCCCCTTCCAATCAGAGCTACACTATATCCCCATCCATATCATCACCAATCAATCAGAGCAGCTCCATCCTGACCAATCAGGTAATGCCTTTTGGATCAATCAAACTGTGAGGATTTGGAGTCCTTATTTGCACAAGGACAAACCAATCAGGCACCAGGGGTGGGGACTTTTATCTATGTAAGTTAGCTCCCCTCTGGCTATGAGATTGCAATTTCCCACACCACTGAAGGCTGCATATCCCTGGCTAGAGCTAAAGTACCAAAGCCATCTTGTGGTAGCAGAGTGGAGAAGAGCAGGTGGAGCAGGGCAGAGTGGAGGAGTACAGAACAGAGCTGTCTAGCTGGAGAGTGGAAATCATGGTGATATCTTCAGTTCCTATAGTAATATTTAACTCATGTTCATTGTGTGTGCTTGCTGTGTTCATATTAATTTTGAG
Source organism: Rhinolophus sinicus (assembly GCF_057876585.1). NCBI lineage: Eukaryota > Metazoa > Chordata > Mammalia > Chiroptera > Rhinolophidae > Rhinolophus > Rhinolophus sinicus. Next base: position 106,032,252 of record NC_142517.1, on the reverse strand, counting down.
AATGCTAAGTGGGTAGAGATTTTAAATGTTCATCAATCTAGCAGAATACACTTGTGTATATCAGGCTTTACTACACTCCTTAAATATCTTACACAGGATTTAGAGTTCCTTACATAAAGCTCCTTGGTTGGAGAGTTAAAACTATCTTACATTTTTAGAAATATAATTTTTGTACAAACTGCATATTATGTATCATCTGCAGAAGTACCTAAAGCAGAATCTTATTATTACATAGTTTCTGTAGGGGAAAAAACAAAACAAAAAACAACAACAAAAAATATATGTTCATATTGGGATAAATAGCTTCACATCAGATCAGGTTTTTCTGGCAAGTAAGTTTCTGGCATACTTAACAGAAACAAAAGTTTTATCAGAGATTCTTGGTTTTGGAATTGCAGATAAAGCAAGGATGGTATACTTACATAATATTACAAGTATAGAGGGGAACATGAAAGTATGTTTGAAAATATATTTGTATTATGCAGAAATATACTGTAATTGAACAAATTCCAAGGATGTTGATGTAATGATATAGTAACCCATTTGTCATGCCCTCTTGAGATACAGCAAAATTGTGAAGATAGCTTGTTCGGTGGACTTTGTGGGACAATGTGTATCAGGAAATGGATTTATTTTTTATATGATGCTAACAACCTGGAATGAAATAGACCTAGGGCCTTGACTTCTTCAGATGAACACTTAACGACTGAATCAACAGAAATAAGAAAAGTTAACAGGTAATTAAAAAGTAGTTTAAAAATTGATGAGCCATTGTTAAAATACTAGAGCCACTCTGGGTAATTTGGGCTATCACATTGCCCATATATGAAGCCACATAAGAACAAATTTAAAAAGAGAAAGATTCTTTCAAGAGGGAGAGAAGAGACATTTGTTAAGTAAATAGATAAGTTAATACATTTTAAATAATAAACATAGTTGACACATAAATTTGATTAACAACAGAAGGAAGTTTATTAAATATGATGAAAATGTTTAACATTTTTCTATATAAAATTTTGAGTTCTATACCATGCAGTGAGTGTTAATATAAGTACTCTCTGTATTTCAAAGTCAACGATAAACATGGAAGAGAAATAATTGTGGTTATTGTGAAGAGGATGCTGTCTGAAGTAGAATAATTCATTTAAGCATAGAAAGACAAAACATAACAAAGAAATTCTGGAAACAAAATGATTTCTTTAAGATTTTATAGCCTTCCAACAAGTAGTATTATTCTTGTGTAGCAAAAATAAGTAGTATGCATGGAAATTATTTTTGTGTCTATACATCTTATGATTCTATTATGCAGTGTAGTGTTCTTTACCTTACTATTAGGGGAACTAGGAGTGAGCAGTGTGCTAGCGACGTAGAGATATTAAATTCGGTGACATCTCAGGCTGAGCACCTTTGCCAGTCACGACAGTGAATGTGAATAATGGCCTGGAGGGAAGTCATGTGCTTCTGAGCTGCAAAGCTCTGGTGAAGGAGTCCTGAGCTGGAGTCAAACAGCAGTGCTTGCCAGTTAGACAACCCTTGGCAAGTCACCTAGTCTTCTCATCGCCAGAGGCTCACAAGGACGTCCAAGAGAGGACTCAGCCTGGGGCAGCGGTGACTGAGTTATTGTTTCTGCATAAGAAAGAATTCAGACAAGACAGATGCAGAAAAGGGAAAGTAATTTATTGAAAATAAAAGTACACATTTGAGAGGAACATGGGAGCAAACTCAGAGAAGAGTGGCTCCCAGTAAGTTCTGACCAGGGGTATTTATACCCCCTGGGGGCAGGTTTTGGTAACACCCCATTATGTGGGTAACACCCACAATGCAAGTGAGATTATAATAACATTATAATTCGCTAAAGGTCAGGTCCTGGTCATAGGGATTAGCCTTGCTGCAAGAGACTGGCTCTTGTTGTTCTCCAGCTGCAGCTGCTGGATGCATTCAAGTTGTTACTGGTGTAACCAGTGAGGCACCTCACCCCTGAAGAGGTTGTCAATTTCCTAGGCTGCATGTCCTGCCTCATTCTGAATCTCATTTCTCTTTTGAAATAATGGCAAACTCACAGATTTGCACATAAGAGCATCTGTAAACTGGAAAAGGTAGTAATAATAATAAAAGGTGGCACTACTATTATGTTGCTCTAAAAGAATAATAGTGGTTTAGAATCTCTTGGTCTGGTTCAAGGTCTAGTGTTTCACCCAACCAACTTCTGACCTTAGACAACTTACTTAACCTCTCATGCCCTCAGTTTCTGAAGTTGCAAAACAGAGATAATATCAGTAATAGTAACTTCCATTCACTAACAATGAAAGAATGCATATAAAATGGTGCCTCCTGTAGAGGCATAAACTAAGTTCTTAATAACATGTCTTTCCATCATGATGGGTAAAGGATAATGACTATGGTGGTGAAAGGTACTATCCATGTCTTGCAGAGCAGGTTAGGCGCAGAGACTCAGGAGCAGGTCCCAAGAGAATGCTTTATCAAGAGACTAAGGCTACACAGAAGGGGAATCGCCATGTCTAAAGTCACTTTGAATATTTTTAATCTATTTTTTTCTGAGTTAGTTTTAATATCCTCCCCTTTTCTCATTTAAACTAATTTTTGTGCTTTGGTTCATGATTCATCATTAATTACAAATAACTGTGCTGTATCTACTGTGCAGCAGATAAGTGCTTTTAAAAAAATAGCAAATTCTCTTTTCATATCAAAAATTATTCAGTAGGAGTAAAAATGGGTCTTTAAGGCTTATGCACTGCAAGACTGAGCTAGTTGATAGATAAAAAGTGAATATGAAATAATGATCACAATAACATTTTAGAATTAACTTTGAGTAAGTTTTTCAAGATTTATAAAAAGGCAGTAAAAAAAAGTTTGTACACACTATCATTTTTCCAATGAGATTTAAGAATTTGGTCATTTGGCTAGATTCAGTGAGTTGTCTACATCTCTCCTGTTGTACATGTGTTTTTAAGCTTCTCAGGATTTTTTTGTATGTGATCTGAAACATTCTTAATACTCCTTTCATTCACTTAAATGAAAGCAGCTTTTCAGATAGATATTTCTGATTTTACCACCTTGCTTGTAAAGGGAATTTTCCAAATCATAGGTTCCCTTTTTCTTTCTTATAAAATTATATTTTATATTGTAGAAATGTTTCACTATCCTAGTTTTCTTCCAATTTATTTATATTCTGGTTATTTATGGCATCTTTTCATAAGTTACCAGTTTTTACATATTTCTCTCCTTTTCCATAAATGAACACATTGCTCCAAATTAATGTAAAATAGATGATAAGTGGTCTTACACAAATCAAAGACGGCGTCATGTAAATAATATTTTATGAAAAGTCATAATTTTGTTTAGCTTATATTTCATAATAGCTGTCTAGGCTAGGAGGCAGAAGAGCTATAAATAGAAAGAGGAGGGAAGCTATTATAATCTTGATTAATAATGAATAATCTGAAAATGCATCTAGGCTTAAAATTCTTGAACAAACTCATACTTCTTTCAATAAATTAAACTGCATTTGAAATCATCCAGTCTCTTTTTCTATTTTCAGCCAATGGCAAATTGTGACCTCATTTTCACAACTGAATTGGATCAGATCTGTAATTTTACAAAAGTGCTATCTATCTCTCTTATTGCAAGGTAAGTTATTATTTCTTTTCATACTTCCAATGTGGGAGCCAAATTGTGTAGAAAATTATTTCACTTTCAAAGGTCTTAACAACCGAGTCCTTTTCTACCATGTTTAATTCTGTGAAACCATTTTAATATTTCTATATTATGTTCAGCAATAATCTAATGTTTATAAGTAAACATTATTTCTATATTATGTTCAGCAATAATCTAATGTTTATAAGTAAAAATTCTAATGATATGCTTATGTTCTATATTATGTTCAGCAATAATCTAATGTTTATAAGTAAAAATTCTAATGATATGCTTAATGGAAAATTTATAAAATATGTTTGGATTGTTTAACGTTTACTGCAGTATTATTATATACTTTAATTTCCTTTTAGAAAAAAAACAAACAACATGGTGTGGTTAACGATTTGGGGATGCATTTCATTACTTTATGATCAGGTTAGATATTTACAGGCCTTCAATTGGGGAAAAAACATCAAAAAGGTGAGGGGGTTACAGAATAACCAGGTGGATATCCAATAGGAAGTAGCTACATTTGTAGAAAAAGAAGTTACCATTTTCCTATATGTTTCAGATGAAAAAGAGAATAGTGATAACAGAATTCCTGAGTACAGCTGAATGAGGACAGTTTTATACTTGGAGGTATTATAGCTAATTTTGGAAGTCCCAACCTGCTGATGGTAGACTGATGCCCTTATTGATTTCAATGGAAGGAACGCCTATGAGAACTACACCAAAAAGGGGTAATATGGACGTCACAGGACAGACTCCTTTACCTGAATAAATGAAAGTGACAGCAGTGAGGAGTGCAAGTGATTTGATAAGCATATCTGAAGTCCCAGAGTTACGCGTTACTGTAACGAAAGGTCATGTATTGAGAAACGTTCTAAATAAAACTGGGAGACAGATCAAGGTCAGCTTGAGGTATGAATCCATGATTAGCTGAAGGATTGACTGAATGATCACAGTTAAAGATTAGTGAGAAAGGTATTGGATTTTACAGAAGTGCATCGCTACTTGATGGTATAACTAACTATACTCATTAATCATTGTCACTTAAGTTGTTTTAATGGAAATGTTCTGCTCATGCCAATCATTTTATAGTAATATGTAAGAACCACTGGCTTCAATTGTAATACAACCATGTATAATTAAAAAAAAAATCAGTAATTGTCTACCAAATAATAGCTTCAAATACCTTGAGTGGGGTATAATCCTCTTGTAAATTTCATCTATAAATCTAAACCTGTGAGACCAGAGGAAACACCACATTCCGATTATCATAAATCAGGCTCTGTGTTAATATTTGTACTTGTCTATTTCACAAGAAACTTTGAAGGATGTGACTAATTTTAAGGAACTGATACACGAAAAGAGGGGCTCAAAGTGCACAGTAAATTTCATCTGTGATTTAGTCTATTATGTCAAAACAGAATGCTGACTGGTAGAAATTTCAAACAGGCATAAGTATAGTGCATCCCAATGACAGGTGGATAATCTAGAGAAACGAATTTCACAAACAAAAAGGGGCTTAATTCCCTGTCAGAAAGTAGGATGTACTTATAATACAAATGTATTGAATGATACAAAATATTTTCAATTATTTTCACTGGTTATACTTTAAATAGATTTTGATAGGGAATTGCAGTTAGCACTAGCGCCATTTTCTCTGGTAAACTGAAACTTCAAGTGCAAAGAACATTATTATTAATAGTTAATTTCTTCTTGAATGCAGTGGAAATACCTCTGTGGTGTCAGCTATGGTAGCAAGACTTACTTTAAACACAAGGAAAACTAAGGTGAAATGAGGTTAAATTCTTTTCCCAGGGTCAACTATGAAGTTGGTGGTGGGAAGATTTGAAATGAAGAGCAAAAGGTAGTTTATACTGAGTAAATTCAGGAAACAAATCCAGACACATCTTGCTACTAGCAGAGTATTTGAATTATTGTCTTTTTAGCTCAACAGTGGTGTGTGTGTGTGCATGTATGTTAAATCGCCATATTCATTGGTACAACTATTTGCTTTATTTTTCATTATACAATTTTTGAGTGATAACTATGCTTAATCGACCAGAAGGAATCAGTTTACCTTGGCACCAACTTCACTTGGACTTATCAATTCTGAAGGGAGGTTGATCCTTCTAAATTTTAACTTAAGCCCTGGTTAAAAGCTTTGAAGATCTTTGATAAAAATCTTAATAGTGAATAAGTTTTTACATAGGAACTTATTTTGCAAAAGAGAATCCACTTATAGATAGGGAACTCATCTAATTTTTAAAAATCCAGTATGTTTACATTTCAGGGAAAAAATAAAACTGACATTGTGATAGATCCTTCCATCCTTATTTTTAAACTGATTAAAGGTTTTAATGATAATTTAAACCAAATGTGTCAGACTTACAACTCAGTTCATTAAAGATTATTGAATTCTGTGGAGGAAGGGCGTGACAAGGCATGGACTTCACAGAAAAGGGGTTATACTCTTTCCTTTCTTCCTTCCTCTCTCCCTCCTTTCCTCTCTTCCACGCTGTCTTCCTTCCTTCCCTCCTTCCCTTTCCTTCCTTCCTTCCTTCCTTCCTTCCTTCCTTCCTTCCTTCCTTCCTTCCTTCCTTCCTTTCTTCCTTCCTTCAATTCTTTTATTTCTCTATCTAAGAGAATATTTTTATTGAGATTTACAAAAGTTGTAGAACGCTTTGTTTATCAATGGTGAATTTGACATAAGAATCAAATAGAGATAAAAATATTAGCAGTAAAATAAAGAATAATCTAAAGTTTTCTGCTTGTCATCTCCAGCCCTAAGTCCCATCCTTGCAATGCACTGAAGGGAGAGGAGAGGAGAGTCTCTATACAGCAATAAGATTTACATGAAGCCTTGCATCCTGCCTTGAGGCCCTGTACAGAGGCCCTGGGACTTGTTTGAGAGCCTACTCCAATCCTTTCTCGGGCCTTGAGTGAAGCATTCTTATAATATTGACTCAGGAGTGAGAGTAGAAGGTGCTCAGCTTGTGGGCAAGCATTGCTGACATTAAGAGTCCAGGAGAGCTTAGGACACATAAACATAGCAAACCATTTCGAAATTTCACAAGGCGATAAGTCATTCTTCCTCTGGGTTCAGAACTGGAGAGTGGCTTGGGATAGGAAAAAAGGAAAAAAGTTTCTGAAATTTTTTTGTAAGGCAGAAAATAATGATTAATTTATTTCTGTGCTGATTGGTCATCCCAAGCCCGCCTGCCCCTTCTTTCTCTATGGCACATCCCCAATTCACTGTCTTGCTGCCGGAGTGTATTTTAAAGCAAATTAAATAATTTTACCAAATATAATAATAGAACGATTTACTAACCAGTGATTTTCAGCCCTCTCTTTACATTGGAATCACCTTGGTATCATTTTAGAAGAATAATTATTTTAGGGTTTCAATGCCTGAAAGACTTACTTAATCAGTCTAAAACAGGGTCTAGTCATTGTATTTTTGTAAAGTTCTCCAGGTAATATGATCATGCAAATGGGTCGAAACACCATTGTTCTGAACCGAACAGCAATTGGCAGCAAAAAGTTTAAGCAATACATAAAATGTGACATTTGAACTTATATCTTTATGATGAGTAATTATTTTAGAGGTCATATTCTAAAATTACTATAACATCTTGACATAAATGACTCAGAAACAAAGATCCATGCAGGCCCGTATTAAAGCCTCTTCTGTCTCCAAACACAGGCAAAATACAGAGGAATCAAATGGCCCACGTGGCTCCCGGTTTTGTCTGATCTGTTTGGGGACATGGGTCTGGCGCTGTTGCATAGGACAGACTGAGGGAGGACAGCAGGGAAAGAAGCCAGAGGCTGTTTACCTAGTAAGTGGGAGTGAGGAGCTGGAGCAGTGCCATGGGCAAAAGCATTAGGAAGGAGGTGCCAGATAGTGTTTTGTGGTAATTACTCCAGCTACTGTAGGAGTCTGAAATACTTTACAAAGTGAAAATTAATTGTCTTTATATGTGAGCTTAAGTTAAACAAACAAACAAACAAACAAATAAATCTAAAACAAAACAAATGCTTTCCTAGCTCTTAGAAAATTACGGACCTTGCAAAACTTACTCCTTCATTCCAACTTAGGTTTGAATGAGCTTTTGGAGTTTCCCCTAGGATCCCAGTGTGTCTGGAGTGGTACTCTGATATTGGAGATCAGGGGGACAGGACAGGGTTCCACTCTCGTCACTCGGTTCCCCTCCAATTGTTCAGAGACACCAGCTCCTGGCAACCCACAGCCGCCAACAGGCTCGAGCTCTGAGTTAGAGCCCGGAGCTGTTGGAACCATGTCAAAACGACCCCAAACACAGTCCAAAGGCGCCGTAGCCAGGGGTCTTCAGATGGCGGTTACCATGTGGAAATGCAGGGCCGCACGCCAGATCTTCCTATTTTTCAGTAGAGATCACACATAAGAATGTTTACATGATAATGACTAATTCATAAACTCTAGTGTGGAGAACAACAAGAAATCTCTGAGTTAGCACTAGCCCAAATGCCTCCAGGTTGAGGCCTTTGGCTGAAAGAGGCAAGGACGGGCTGTGGCTCGGCTCCCTTACCCTAAGGCAGCTCCCCGAGGCTGTTCTCCCGTCCTATCAGCAGACACCTGTTTGGGCCCAGTGTAAAGGGACATCGTCCATTCATTCCATTCGCCCAGTCTTTTCTGAGCCCTCTCCACTGCCTGATTTATGGGTGGATGTGCTGTTTCGTACCGGAACGTAGGCACCATCATCTGATTTCAGCACTTAGCAGAATGCTCTGCCTGGGGAGATCCCCAGTAAGGAAGAAGTGGGACATAGGTAATTATCTCTAACCTATAAATTACCATGGCACAGGGGCTATGATTATTGTTATTTTTACAAATAGAGGAACTGATTATATAATCTGTCCCAATTTAGGCAATATGTGGTAGAGCTAATATGTTTGGTGGGTGTGCCCTAAGCCACTGCAGAGTGTATCTGGCCCAATCTTTCCCAAGGTTACCCATTCTTCCCTATTTAATACAGTGAAAAAACTCACATAGGAGAAATGAGGTACAGTCAATTTGCTACCTGATTTCTATTCTTCGTGGGCTACAAGTGAATTAAAAATAGGTGCCAAAATATTTTACATAGTCATTTTCTTTGTCACAACATTCAGTTAACATTTACCAATGTTAACTGATTTACCAATAAGTAAATCAGTTAAGAAGAATAAATAACATTTCCAACACTAATATGTAAATATGTTAGGATTTGAAGCCTGGTAGTTGACCAAAAGTCCAATTATTCAATACTCTTTACCCACTTTTTACTTATTTACTCATCTTTTTACTTTTTACTTTATTACCTCATCTTTAATCAAGGAACTATGTGGAAACATGGATTTTCTTTGACTTCAGAAGGTTCCTTATCCTTTTCTTTCAAATGACAGCTACCAAACCAATAGGGAATCTTGTTAAAACAAGACTACTTTGTTGCTTCAGTTGCAAAATTCTGAACATAAGGAAAGAGAATGGGATTGCAGTCATTTTTATCAATTTTATGTTTTGAATAAAGAAACATAGAATATAAATCTTGGAAAGATATGTTGAAAAATATCTTACTTAATATGCAAAAAACCACAAAGCTCTTTATGATTTAACTAGACAACAATATTTTTTTTCCTTAGAGTTTCTCTTCAATATCTAAAACTTTGGAATTCAGAAAGAAGCCTTGAAAAGTTTTCATTCAATAATATATCACTATAATATCATACTTATTGTCATCAACTTTTGCTTTCATTCTGAATTTATAGTTCCTGTTGTTCTCTCTTAAGAGTAGTTTGACTCTGTAGGCATTTGTCTTCTCTAGCCGAATATAATAGCGTCATACAATAGATTTTTCAGGTCCTAGAGTTTCTGTTCCTGAATCTTTATGAATTTTGTTCAATAACAGAAATCTTGACACTAGAAATCAAAATATTATGTGAGATCTAGAAAGGCTATGCTATTAATTTGATTCTAAAATAATGGGTCATTTTATTACTGCATATTTTCTATGTTCCCTAGTGTATTTTCTATATAAATAATGCATTTGTATGAATAGATTGCCATTTAAGAAAATAAAAAAATAGATTTTTATTTAAGAAAATGAAAAATATTGCTTAAAAAATGTTCAGAGTCTTGATCCTTCTGATTCCTTCATCTTGACTTCTATAGCAATGCTAACAAATAAACAATTTGAGCCATAATCTTCATAAGAATTTTAGAAAGGTTCCCCCCTAAAAAAAAAAAAAAAAAAAAAAGAAAAAGGCAAATAGGTTTATAGTTGTTTCTTGGCAAAAAAAAAAAAAAAGAAAAATACTGGCAAGAAAATATTTTAAGAGTTAAAACAGTGTTAATGTGCTAATAATGTAACAGCATCCAAATTAATTTCTTTCCAGAAAACAATTTTCTGCTATCATTAATAAAGTTAAGTACCAAGTAGCCATTTACTGACAGTTTTATTTGAATTAGTTTAACAATATATATTATGAGACTTAACGTGATCTGCTCTTGAAAGTCAGCCAAAGGCAAAGCTGGAGTATCAAAGAATTGTAAATACTGGACCACCATATGATATTTAGATTTGAAAATTTAATAATAATCAAACAATAACCCTGAACCTTTACCCTACCAGAGGAAAATACATAAATAAAAAGATATGGAGGATTTGCAATTTTCCTTTTGCTACAGGATGCTGTGACCTCTGGTCTTGTGGCCGCCTCTGAATGCTAAGTTCAATGGTAGGTGGGTCTAGATTATGGGGTGATGGTGATTGTGCTCTTACAGTTACCCAGCAGTGCAAGAGCTTAAGGAGCCAGAGTTATGCTGATGTTAGCTTGATCTCAAGGGTTACAGTATCAGAGATGTATTGAACAGCTCACGTCTCCTTAGCGTCCCACCAATGCCCAGATACACACAGATATCTGTATAGATATTTGAAGAATGCATTATTTGGGTGAGAGAAAGGTGTCTAGGTTGCTTAGAAGAAAAGTTAAAATAGCCAACTGAAGGAAGATCTCAGTAAGACACTGTGGGAAGGAAGGAAGGGTAGGTGGAAGAGAGGAAGACAAAGAGTACCAGGGGTGTATAACATTAGGTTTCGTTGCAATAAAAAAAAAAAAAGGAATTCAGAGCACAGTCGAGTTGTGCTGAGAACTGAGATAGAACAAATTGTGTGCAGCTCTCAGGTTGTCTTGGTAACAGGACTTTCAGCTATTGTTAATGAATTTATAATGAGAAAAAACCCTTATCAGATAAGATAAATAGTAAACTAATCAACTATATTTCAGTAACATTAAATTACATTTTAAAACATTTTCACACATCTAGCCTGAGGTAAATTTTAACCCAGTAGTATGCAGCATGCTTTATGTATCAGGGCATGGAAAGGAGATATTTCACTGCATTGGTGAGTGAGATATGTGGTGTGAAAATCTCAATATTCATGAACGTTACTAGCTAAGACTCTAAGAAAAAAGTGTCTTTACTGCTACTACCTAGAGGTAACATTAGTCTCTAATGAATGTATGAAACTGGTGAACACATGGAAATGAGTTCCTCATCCCAGCTGGTGTTTTGTTTATGCACCACTCTGTGTTTGGATGAATATGGCATCGTTATAATCCTGTAGTTTAGATCCAAATGGGAAAATAATGTCATGTAATAGAAAGAATATGGAATTGACTTTAGAAAACCTGGATTTCCCAAATCTGTCATTGTTTTTCCTTTCTTTTTTTTTTTTTTAATCAAGTGACATACAACATTATATTAGTTTCAGGTGTACAACATCATGATTCAATATTTGTATGTATTATGAAAGGATCACCACAATAAGAGGTCTAGTTAACATCCATTACTGTACATAGTTACAGATTGTTTTTTCTTGTGATGAGAACTTTTAAGATTTACTATTCTAGTAACTTTGAAATAGGTGATACAGTATCGTTAACTGTAGTCACCATACTATGCATTACAACACCAAAACGTATTTGTTTTATAAATGGAAGTTTGTCCATTTAGACTCCCTTCACCCATATTGCCTACCCTGTACCCCCACTTAAGGCAATCACCATTTTGTTTTCTGTATCTGTAAGTGCAGTTTTTAGTTTTTATTTTTTGATTCCACATATAAGTGAGACCATAAGGTATTTGTCTTTCTCTGACTTTATTTTATTTTATTTTATTTTGCACATTTTTGGTGTGTCCCGAGAGGATTCAGTTTCCTGTTCTTCCTGAAGCTGTTGCTTCCTCTTGTCTGCTGCTGTCACCTCTTCCTCAAGCCTCAGTCCACCTCCCTGATCAGCCCACGGAGGCTCTCTCCCTGGTAGAAACAGCAATTTTGAAACTATTAGAAGGAAGGAAAGCTTTAAAAGGTGAACAGCTTTTCCTCTAACTTCATCAATCCATGATTCACAGATACTTTGGAGTAAATTTTAAATTCCTTAGTTTAGCAAAAAATGCTCGTTCTGGTTCTGTTTCTGAAAACCTTTAGCCTCATTTCCTGCTCCTTCTATAGCAGTCTTTTTTGTCAGCCCCACAAACTATTTACACTTTTTTAATGTATCACGTCATATTTCCCACATATTTCCTTCCTGCTTCACCTAGAGTGTTTTCTCACTCCATTCTTTCTTTGCCTTTTTCTAACTCCCACACTCTGTTGTGTCCCTGTCGATTGTATTTATATACATTATTTTCCTTTCTGTATTTTTTAAATAGTTGGGTATTGGACTTTCCATATTAATTCTCCAGATTTCTTATATTTCAGCTCATGTTGTCCTTCCCTTTTCATTCTCTTGCAAGGGATATTTCTTAACTTTATCTATCAGGTTGATCTTTGAATTGACAATTTATTCTAGTATACTTTTGTTTTTCAAGAATTTATTTCTTTTATATCACTTTCTGATATACCGTATTTCCCCGAGAATAAGACCTAACTGGAAAATAAGCCCTAGCATAATTTTTAAGGATGACATCCTCTAAACATAAGCCCTAATGCGTCTTTTGGAGCAAAAAATAATATAAGACCCGGTCTTATATTTGGGGAAACATTGTAGTTACATGAATCAATATATATTTTTTTATCTCTCTGAGATTTTAAATCATAATTACTGATTTTTAAAATTTTTTCTGATTTTCTGTCCTTTCAACATCATATGCCTGCATGTTTTCAATTAATTTTTTTGGTTGGTTGTTTTTTGTTTTGGTGTGTGTGTGTGTGTGTGTGTGTGTGTGTGTGTGTGTGTGTGTGTCAGTGTTTTAAGTTTCTTACTTTGGTTTTTAAATTATATGTCTAGAAACTTAATTAAATAATCAACAACTTTTTGTTTCCATTTGTTTGTTTAATATGGTGTTTAAAGCGGAATATTTAAAACTGAAGTACTCAGATGCTACTGGGAAGCTTGTTTTGCATAACTGGGTTATTCTACAGGTGACCTGATCACTTTATGGGGATGCTGAAATGTCAGAATATGTAGGATGTTTATTTGAGGCTGCTCAGTTTCCTTAGAGAGTAATTCTTCAAGTTTTTGCCTGGGGAATAGCAGATGGATTACAGTTATTTGAATGCTGATTGGTAGGACATGGGCTGATTCTCACTATTCAGGAAGTTCTCATTTGTCCCTTAAGTAACACTATAGGGAATATATGTCCTTTCTGATGAGTTTTAAATTTGGAAAAATAAATTGTGATTTACCTTTTTATCTCAGTTGGCTCTAGTCCACCATGAACGTCTCTTCCTTAAATTCATGTGCTCAATATAGAAATTAATTAATAATGCTCTTAAATTGGTGACCATTCAATATAGAATGCACAGATATCATTAGTTATTGGAATTATTTATATTTGTATATATATTTTTTAATATTTTAGATTATACATTTATTGTTTAGACAAGATCACATATATAATCACAACTTCTTAAATTTGGGGGATTTATGGAGGAATTAAGAGGTCAGCAAACCCCTTCCATAAAACCAAGCATAATACTGCACAAAATTGTTACAAACAACCACTACAGGGCTTTGGAATTTGACAGCAACTTGAGAAGTGCTTGCTTATTCATCAACCGCAGGTAAGAATAATCGGAGTACAGTCCTCTTGCCTGGATCAGCTCCATAGCTACATGGATAACGTATTTTATCAGGGCTGGGCTAACCATGAATACCAGTGGTTTCCTTTCAGAGAGAACTGACATGCTTTGGAGTGGAGGGCAAGAATCTGTGTCTAGTAAAATTTCCATTAAAAGTAGCAAACTTTGTAGGAAAAAAATGGGGGAGAAACACAGCTCAAATAGTTTGAAGTTGCTGTAACTTTTTTTTTTTAAGTTTTATTGGGGAATATTGGGGGACAGTGTGTTTCTCCAGGGCCCGTCACCTCTAAGTTGTCCTTCAATCTAGTTGTGTTTCTCCAGGGCCCGTCACCTCTAAGTTGTCCTTCAATCTAGTTGTGGAGGGCGCAGCTCAGCTCCAAGTCCAGTCATCGTTTTCAATCTTTAGTTGCAGGGGTGCAGCCCACCATCACATGCGGGAATTGAACTGGCAACCTTGTTGTTGAGAGCTCACACGCTAACCAACTGAGCCATCCGGCTGCCCCAGAGGTTCCTGTAACTTTTGAGGCAAGTGGAGGTCTAGACAGAAATTTAATGGGGAGATCCTGGAAACAAAGGATCCATCTAACTGCTAGATAAGTTCCCCATATGTCCCTGGCTGACTGGGAAAGTATGTACATGTGTGATGTGGAACCAGTGAAGGCCAACAGAAAGTAAAATCTGAGGCACACATTAAAATTTCCCAAACTTGAGTGTGCTCCCCTACACACACAAAAATCAATTCCCCCATCATGGATTCTACGGGTAGAGCACAATCTTGGCCCAATCACTGACTGTCCTATGGCATTAGGAAATGTTTTGGGTGTGATGAAAATATTCTAAAGCTGAACAATGGTGATCATTACACAATACAGGTACTATGAATCTCCTGAAAATGATGATACTGTATGCATTTACAATAGTTATATTTTATATTATGTAAATTATACTCCAGTAAGTAAATATGCTAAGAAAAAAAAGAGGTTTCAAAATGAAGTTTCCTTTTCATATTTTTACCAAAGGAAATTTCACTTAGCATTTTTACCTTTTATACTTACAGGGTGATTATTCCAAGTGAAAAATAATTTCTAAGTGCTTGTCCTTTGAGCATCTTTTTTTTCTCCCCCACTCAATGATCTTGCAGAAATCATAAATCTCTAAGGGTAACAGCGCCTTTTCTACAGAGAGGTCTATAAAACAAAAACTAATTTTCTCATGTTGGAGCGGAGTTATTAGTTGTTAAGTATGCAAAACTTTACTTTTTTTCCTTGTGTTACACTGATTTCTTTCCCCTTCAGGAAGCAACACATGTGAGAATTCCAAAATGTATCAGCTACCTTGCCACACCTTAAAACCTTGGTTATCATCTATTTACACATGCATGGAAATCTTCCAGTCTGTACTAGGCCCCAGCAGTCCTTGGGACCCTCTTCATTCCTGATTTTGCCATCCCAACTAAAGGATGTATGAATGCTATTGGGTCACCTAGGTCCCTATTCTGAATTCAGACTATTCTCTTCAAGGGAAAATTGTTGGGAGTCCTAGAGAAGAAGTCTGGAGGCCTGATTTCAGGAATAATGATGAAAACTGTGCTGCAGAAGTGGACTGACATCAGACAACTCTACAACAAGGAAGCTGAAATCAATTGAAACACTAGTATATGAAAAAGTGCCTAATCGATTTAGAAACACATAAGATTAGTTTTAATAGAACATGGAAAGAGAAGCAAATTTTGATTTAGTTTAAGATTAAGTAGTAATAAGAACGTAGTTGGACAAGATTTTCCAACATGCTGTTGGTACCCAGAGGTGTTGTGAGTTTTAAAGGACACCTTTTAATATGAGAGATTAGAAGAGCATGTCTCATGTGATGCCCCAAATCCGGCAGGTCATGAATAACTGATAATGCTGGAAAAAGATGCTAAAGTTTGAGCTAGGATAGGGTTAAAGCTGATTTTAGATTTTATGTGCCACTGGGTCTTTCTTGGATCCATATATTAATTTACCATCACTTTCTCGAATAAAAAAGAGAGAAAAATGCCACACCTATATACAAACAACTGTCAAAGTTTGCTGATATCATATTGACAAAATATAATGTGAAGAATTGTTACTCTTTCCATTGTATATGCGTACCACACCTTCTTTATCCACTCATCTATCGAAGGACACTTTGGTTGTTTCCATGTCTTGGCCACCGTAAATAATGCTGCAGTGAACATAGGGGTACATGTATCTTTACAGATAAATGTTTTCAGATGTTTTGGGTAGATACCCAGGAGAGGGATTGCTGGATCAAATGGTAATTCTATTCTTAATTTTTTGAAGAACCTCCACACTGCCTTCCATAGCGGCTGCACCAATCTACATTCCCACCAACAGTGTGTGAGGGTTCTTTTTCCTCCACAGCCTCTCCAACTCTTGTTATTATTTGTCTTGTTGATGATCGCCATTCTAACTGGGGTGAGGTGATATCCCATTGTGGGTTTGAAGTTGAGTATCTTTTTATATGTCTGTTGGACATTTGTCTGTCTTTTTGGGAGAAATGCCTGTGCAGGTCATACCCATTTTAAAAATTGGATTATTTCAACCAAAATGTCTTTCGATAGATGAATGGATAAAGAAGTTGTGGTATATATACACAATGGAATACTATTCGGTGGTAAGAAAAGATGATACAGGAACATTTGTGACAACATGGATGGATCTTGAGAGTATAATGCTAAGCGAAATAAGTCAGACAGAAAAAGCAGAGAACCATATGATTTCACTGATATATGGTATATAAATCAAAAGCGACAAAAGAACAAGACAAATAAGAAACATAAACTCATAGACACAGACAATAGTTTAGTGGTTACCAGAGGGTAAAGGGGGTGGGGGATGGGAGATGAGGGTAAAGGGGATCAAATATATGATGATGGAAGGAGAACTGACTCTGGGTGGTGAACACACAATGGGATTTATAGATGATGTAATACAGAATTGTACACCTGAAATCTATGTAATTTTACTAACAATTGTCACCCCAATAAATTTTTTTAAAATTGGATTATTTGCTTTCTTATTGAGTTGTGTGAGTTATTTATATATTTTGGATATCAACCTCTTATCAGAGAGGTTGTTTGCAAATATCTTCTCCCATTCAGGTGGTTGCCTTTTTGGTTGATGTGTCTTTTGCTGTGCAGAAGCTTTTTAGTTTGATATAGTCCTGTTTATTTATTTCAGCTTTTACTTCCCTTGCCTTTGAGGTCAAATTTATAAAATCATCTCTAAGACAAAGGCCATAAGTTTAGTACAT
Source organism: Rhinolophus sinicus (assembly GCF_057876585.1). Lineage (NCBI taxonomy): Eukaryota > Metazoa > Chordata > Mammalia > Chiroptera > Rhinolophidae > Rhinolophus > Rhinolophus sinicus. Next base: position 106,015,192 of record NC_142517.1, on the reverse strand, counting down.
ATGTTTTATTTTATGCAATTTATTGTTTCAGGTCTTATATTTAGGTCTTTAATCCATTTTGGGTTAATTTTGGTATGTGGTTGCAAATAGCAATTTAGCTTCATTCTTTTGTACGTGGCTTTCCAATTTCCCCACCATCATTTATTGAAGATGCTTACTTTTCTCCATTGTATGTTTTTGGCTTCTTTGTCAAAAATTATTTGCCCATATATATGTTGGTTTATTTCAGTCTCTCAATTCTGTTCCATTGGTCTGTGTATCTGTGTTTCTGCCAACAATATGCTCTTTTGATTATTGTCACTTTTGTAGTATAACTTGAAGTCAGGGAGTGTGATACCTTCAGCTTTTTTCTCAGGATTGCTTTTGCTATTCAAGGTCTTTTGCGTTTGCATACAAATCTGATAATTTTTTGTTCGACTCTTCAGAAAAAATCAGTCGTTCTACCACCACCCATACCAGTAAAAGCTGAGCTGAGTGAGGAGTCTAGAATTCCATGCTGGCCAGCCTGTAGTGAGGCACCCCAACTCCCTACCAAGATGGTGTCTGATTATGCTAAACAGGAAGCTGGGTCTTTCCTACTCAACAGGTAGTGAAAACATTCTGCCTTTGTTCCCACAGTCAGAGGAAACCACGTGGAGAGTCTGGACTTCCACTTCAACCTGGCAATTAGAGGAAAGCTCTCCCTTCCCACAGTGATGGTATCCGAGGAGGCCTGATGCAGAGTTAGGACTTTCACCACGCCCAGGGACAATGAGGTTGGTGACAGTCACTCTAACGAGGCACTCTTATGGCTCACAGTCAGAGTGGTATCAGCAGAGGCTCAGTGGGTGAGCTGGGACACCCACCTCTGCTCAGAAGGAAGAAGAGCCCCTCACATCTTTCGTCCTTTCTTCTCCCTCTTCTCTCTGCAGCCCTGTCCTTCTTGCCTATGGGAACACCATCACCTTCTGGAACAGTGTCAAAGGAAGCCCATCAAGAACATTTTAAATAAAGCTGAGAGTCTCATGACATAATAGTCAAAATGCCCAGGGTTCAATAGGAAATAACTTGTCATACCAACCACCAGGACATCATCAACATGAATGAATAAAGACAATCAATAAATGTCAACACCAAGATGACCATGAGGTTTATATTATCTAATAAGGATTTTGAAGCAGTCATAATAAAAGTGTTTCAATAAGCAATTATAAATATATACTCCAAAACCTTTTTTGAGACCACTATTACTAAAATTATACAATGACAGCACAAAAATAAAATAAAAACAAATACCATGAGTATAAAAATAAAAATCCTTAACAAAATATAAGCAAATTAAATTTAGCAATATATAAAAGAATTAAACACCATGATCAAATGAGGTTTATTCCAGGGATGCAAGGCTAGTTCATTATTTGAAAATCAATTAAGATAATCCACATATTAATAGGCTAAAAAAAATCATATGATCATATCAATTAATGCAGAAAAAAACAGTTGATTAAATTTAACACCCACTTATTCTAGGATACAGGGGAACTTCCTCCACTCAACAATAAGCATTTACAAAAAATCTACTGTTAATATACTAAATAGTGAAAAACTGAATGCTTTTCTCCTAAGGTCAGAAACGAGGGAAAAATGAGCCCTCAGACAATTCTTATTCAGCATAACATTGGAAGTTCTAGCCAGTAAAACAGGCAAGAAAAAGAAATACATATTGGAAAGGAAGAAATTTCCATTTTCAGGAAACACAGTTCTCTATGTAAAAATCCTAAGGAATCTCCAGAAGAACTTGTAGCAATTATGAGTCCAGCAAAATTATAGCATACATCAGCGACATACAAAAATTGTGTTAGCAGTGAAACCATAGACATTTTAAAAAAGGAACATTTACAATGCTCATACCATAAAAACATTTATGTACATATTAGGCATAAATTTAACAAACTTGAACAGGATTATATGCCAAACAATTGAAAATGTTGACAAAAAATTGAAAATTTAAAATGTCACGATAAAAACTAGTGACAACAACAAATGCTATAGATGAACTGGGGAAACGAGATTGCTCATTAGTGCTGGTGGGAATGTAAAATGATAAACCCACTCCTGACAACATTGGGGCCTTGCCTTATAAAACTAAACATTCAATTGCCAATCGACCTAGCAATTGCACTCTCTACTCTAGAGAAATGAAAACCTATGTTTATACTAAAACTCATACACAAAAGTTCAGAGCATCTTTATTTGTAATAGCCCCAAAACTGGACTCAGCCCAGACATCCTTCAATAGGTGAATGGAAAACAAACTGTGGTGTGTACATCTAACGGAATGCTACTCAGCAATAAGCAGGGATGGACTTCTGATACATACAATAACCTGGATGAAGCTCCAGAGGACGTAACCGAATAAAAAAAAGCCAGTTGCGAAAGGTTAAATATTGTATGATATCATTTACATACCACGTTTGGGTTAAGGGACAGGCATAGAAAGAGGGACAGGAAGAAAGAGAGTGTAGCCATAAGAGGTCAACCTGCACGATCCTTACGGTGATAGAAACGTGTATATCTTGCCTGTGACAATAGACATATCCTGGTTATTCGATTGTACTATTGCTTTGCAAGATATTACCATTGGGATAATGTGGGCAAAGGATATACGGGGCCAATCTGTATTCTTTCTTATAACCATGTAAATTTAGAATTCTTTCAAAATAAAATCATTTAAAAATCCTAAGAAAATCACAAACTATACTGCTAAAAGATTGTTGTCTATTTCATAATGACTTTAGGGTCCTGTGTGCATGTTTTAAAATAAATTGTTTGGAAATCCTTTTTGGCAGTTCCCACCTTAGTGTAAGTTTCTGAGTCATATTTTTATTGGTTGATTTTCTTTTTTATTTTACAAACTTCCTGTTTTTACCCATTGCTGGAATTTTTAACGGGCAGTATTTTTTTTTTCTTCTGGTCTATCATCAGTGATTGCAGGTATTCATATTTTTGAGAGAAGATTTGTTTTTTCTCTGAAATAATTCAAAGCCTATGTCTAGTGAATGGAACAGGCACTCAACCTATAGTAATAACACTTGGTTAAAAACAATATGCGATTAGAAAATAAATTGATTTTGTTTGTGATGTTAAAACTGTCTCTGCAATCAGTTTCCAACATTGTGTTTCAAATATGCTTTTAGTGGTGGAGACATAAGTTATCTGTATGCAGATTAGATTCCCAAGGCTAGGAATTTGGCTGCTTTCCTTTTGGAATATTTGTTTACAGGATGTTTAATGGTGTTATTTAAATGTCTCACCATCTCTTGCTCATTCCTCCTCTTAGCAATAGCAAGGAAAGAAACTGTGAACCAATGATTAAATAGCTTTTACAGACTGGTCACACAGTTCTGCATATTTTCATGTTTGTTACTTGCCTGACATGCATTGGCACAGACTGCTGTAGCCCTCTGCAACATAAGTCCCAGAGAAACACCTGCGGGAAAACACCCAGATGGAGAAAAACCTGAAGAACCCAGTGGGATGATGAGATTGTTCTAAATTAGAGGGTATGCAGCTTGAGCGAGGCAGAGTGGGAATGGGGGATTTGTTTTGCTGGGGTAGTGGTATTGCAGCTGTGGGATAATAAAATTGGGAAGAAACTTTAGAGATCTTGATTTTTCTCACTGCCATTGTCTTGGGACAATTAGTGGCAATTTAAGAGTCCTCACAAATAAAACTTTGGCTGCAAGAAACCCTATCTTTAGAAGGAAATACAAAAAAAATAAAAGTATTATTATTGTTTTTTAATCTACTTTGACAGTTTCTAACTTCTAATTGGTGAATTTAGCCCATTCACATTTATGGATTTTTTTCATCTATTTGCCCATATTTCATCTATTTCAGATACCATGCCCATAACTGTTGACTTTTCATTACATCGGTTTCTTTTCTTTCCTCTTTTTCTAACTTTTCTAGCTTTAAACAAGCATTTAATATGATTCCATTTTATCTCTTCTCTTAGCATAGCAATCATCCTTCTTTAAAACTATTTTACAAGGTCAGCTTCTGCCTATTCTACCTGAGCTCTCCAATGATGACCCTTCATCTCCTTTACATGAGGACCCATGGTCATGGTCTTTGAGGACATTTGTTGTAAGATACAGTCCCTCTCAGAAAATAAGAGCCCTTAGAGTAGAGGCTCATGGGAAGGCAGTCAGACCCTGAGACACTGCTCAGGTCCTCTGCTTTGGCTGTTGCTGGGAACGAAGCAGTGATAGACCTGGGCTGTGGATGTTGTCCAAAGGGTGGTCACGTGAGACGTTGAGACTCAGAACGTTTGTCCACTGACTAAATTAAAGTACTTTGACTTTCTGGGATTCAGACTGCTCTTTGAGATAACTACTTTGAGATTGACCAGTGTTCTTCACAGGGTGGTTTTTGAGACTCACATGAGATAACACGTATGAAAGAACCATGTGAATGAGAAAGCAACATTCGTCTGAGCCTATTATTATTGTGGACCATGTGACGTTGTAATCTAACTCTTAAGTCTCTCCAAGTTCAATTGATCAAGGGTACTTCTAAAGAACATTGTAATTAGCCTCTTCTAAGATCAGTTTGCTTCATCACTCTCCTGGGTCTCAGGTTGGAGAGCTTACCAGAGCAAAGTAGATAAGGCAAGGATGGTGTTTTCTCTTCTGCAAAGGTGACTAAACATTACCCCCCTATTATATAACCCTTTTTTTAGCACAGTCCATGAATTTTGAGGGTCTTAGTGAAGCCTGGGATGGACATGGGAGGGAAAATCCCCAGAGTCAGATTGTGAAAGTCTTTGGGAGAGGGCTAAAAATGTACACTGTGAGATTAAGGCAGTAGGGGGATGTGAAAAGACTGTATGCAGTGTGAGGCTCTTCCTTTTCCAGGCCTCCTCAAGTCCTATATATTTGTTGTGGTCCTGGCTACAGCATCGTACCTCCTGCCTCCTGTGGTCCCCTGGGCCAGCATCACGATAGCATGCACTTTCATCAACTGTTATGTCCAGAGCCCTCATGTGAGTTGTGTAATAGCGCAACTGCTGAGGTCAATTGGCTGCTGTTCCAGGAGGATCTGGGAGATGCTACTCCCTCTGTGTCCCTTTCACTTCCACAGCTCCTGTGACTGAGTCATCATTCACTCTGTCTCCTGCCTTCTCAGGTGTCCCACCAAGATACCCAATCCCCACCCTTCAGCCTGAGGCTTTCCACCACCACCCACAATTCCCTACCCTGATAGCATGACTCCTTAGCTGATTTTCTTTCACCTTCATCGAAACATCACTCTCTGCCACCAGAACCATTCCCTACATTGTAATCCAAATTCCCAGTGGAACTTAGGCCTCACCAACCCCTTGCCTTTGCTCCCTACCCATGAACTTAGAGCATAGATCCTGCTGTCAAACCAGAGGCTACTGTGTCCTGATTACCATCTTTTAACTTGATCCTGCCTCTTCCCAAGATATAAACTCCTTACCAGGTTTATAACAGAAAACGGATCCCTCTGATCCATTGCTTGTCATCACAATGGACCAATACTATCTATTTCACCACTACCAGACTTAGATTGAGTCACTTATCTGTGACTCAATCTAAGTCGATTTCCATCTTACCGAAGCCTGTTCCAGAGGACTCATTTCTACATAGTCCTGATGCATTGTCCACTTATGTCCCAACAGTCAGAGGCACTGACCATTCAAACCTGTCAATTTCACACTTGTCCTGTTGGCAGCCATGTGATATTCCAAGAGCATGTTCATCCCACATTATCACACTCTCATTTTCAGCGAGAGCATGTTTCCCTCCACATCCCAGGGACCTCTCTCTGGGGAGACTCTGTTCCAAAGCACATGGAGACCAGTAGCCATTCTTTTCTTGAGCTTAACATCCAGCTACTCTTGGAGAGACAAAGAAAAAGAGAATGGCTTTTCAGATATTAGAGAAGAAAGACAAGGAGGAGGAACCATATCAAAACATATGTGACAGACTACCAACGGACAACTGCATGAATTTCACTCTAGCCACTTGAGGTACAGGGTACCACAGCTCCCGAAACTGGATGGAACATAGAAGACATACCACAGCACTTTGGCCAGCATCTCTTTTATTTCAAGTATTTGTGGGAAAACTTGCAGCTGAAATGGTGACAGTTCTTCTGGGGTCTTCCTTCTTTGCACAGTGAGTCCCTAGTGGCCACTCTCCTGGTTTTAGGAAGTGGCTCCCAGCTCCCACTGAGAGCCTCACTGTGCATTTTTTAATGTTATCTGTAACACTTCTGCAGCGAAAATGCAGCATCAAAGATCTCCACCACCTCATTTCCATGTCCTTTCCCTACTCAATGTAAATCCTCAAACTTTTTCCTAAATCATGCTCCATCCCAACTATCACTCAGGTCTAGCCACAGGCCAACCCTCATTCCTGACTCACAGTCCTTCCATCTTCTCCTCTATTCCCGATTAGGGACTGTGGAGTGTCACCCCATAGAACCCAGAATGAGTTGGACTCTCACATCTTGACTAAAGATCAACACTGGGAATGGCATGTGTTGCAGAAGCAACAGGAAAGTTTTGGAGGTTTAGTCTATATTCTCCAAAGCTCTCAATAGGCCACATGTCCTCATGCCTCTGACCTCATGTTGGGCAGCTCGTTGTCCTAGGCCTGTGTCCCATCCCTGGTCCATCTTCCCTGGCCATTTTCATATCATCTGTGAACCCCAGGAAAAACTGTATCTCCACATCCCAGGGAGGATAATCACGCGCTGCTGCCTGCATGACTGTAGGAACCTAGACTCTCCAGCACTGATGGCACCTCAACGTACATTAACAGAAACATCTCAGCAGAAAGGCAGTCGTGCTCACTCATAACTCTCTGAGCTTCAGGGCCAGAGTAGTAAGGATCTATCAGGACTGAATTGAATCTCCCAGAAAGGTCCTATGAGAGCATCTCACCAAAATTTCAGCTCAGGAAGGACATGAGGAGGACTCTTGAGAATATCCTAGGGAAGAGCCCAGAAACCAGCCTACAAGACAGTCTCAGAATGCTACCTAGTGGAGGGTCTGAGGGTGGCCTCAGTCACAAAAAGTAACTGTGTGTGTCAATGAAGGAATTATGTAGGTAATGAATTATTAAATGTCTCAGTGAATGACACAGACCAGAATCAAGAGGAAACCATTCTTAGATTACATTTGAGCAAGCAGTTTTGGCAGGTCACTATTTTTGGGATCACTATAGGTGTGTATTATTCATGGCTAGCAGAGGATATTACATTGCTTCCCTTCGGGAATTTCCAGAACAAAATGGAAAATGAAAATTCAAAAAACAGAATGATAGCTGAAGTACTGCCAGGTTACTATTCTAGAGCTTTCTTTTCCTGGTCCTAACACCACACAAGTGGTAGAAGCCCATATAATAAGGTTTTGCATGAGTCAGAGGTGGTGTCTACCCCTCAAGGTTGTTGAGTCCATAAAATTCTATACGTTGAGTAAAGCTAAAACATGGCTTCTTCCCCAATTTGAATTTCTCTCCTCAGCCACTCGTATTTCTGGGGTAGAGCCAAAGTTGAGGTCTCCAAGCCCCTTGAGGGAAACTCTAAAACTTCTCAGGGAAACAAGGCCCGAATAACAAATTTAGGTCCCTGAATTGACTGGATTGTCCTCTCTGTGCTTCCTCATCTGTGGGCAGTGAAGGACAGGGGGCCCTGAAACCATCACATGCTGATATGGACCATAGGCTCGCAAAGGATGTCCAGCTAACAGAACATAACACACAGACTTTTCAGGTCCTCACACACAGCACCACAGACGAGGGGACTACTAGACAATAGAAGCAGCCCAGATGTGTCCACGATGCAAGCTGGGTCTGGACCTAAGCCAAGGGATGAGAATGTGAGCATCCGTGACAGAGCAGAAATGACTCAGCTCCAAAGGACAATGGAGAATTTAGGCCATTTTTGCGTGTCCAACATGTCCAGGAGATATTCTAGGCCAAGGAGCTGCATGCCCTTAAATCACTATCTTTGACAACTTGTCGACCAGGGAGTTGGTAAGCTCCCAAATGACTAATGTGAATCCTAGTAAAGTAGAATCTATAGTGACCAATTATTCCAAGTTATCACTCTTCCCCTCCATCCAGAGACCCTGTGCCTCGTGAAGACCAACCTGCTGACATCAAGTACTCCAGGCCTCTCCGGCCACGCTCACCTCTGATGAAGGCACCATATTCAGAGATCGGACTCTTCTATTCAGACAGAAAACGCTTCCCCAGCACTTCCAGGGAAAAACCATTTCTCCAAAGGAATCACTCAGTCTTTGTTAAGAAAACTCTCAGTTTTCAAGGTAACCCATCCTCTGATGAGAACAGTATTTCAATTTCAATCCTAGCACAACCAAGGATACTGAATCCTTCTCAATAAACATTTCATCAAATGGAGAGTTGTGTTATCTGTGTACTGCACTGGGGTTGTGGGCTTTCACTATTCCTGGACTTGTGCTTAGGGAAAAGAAGTGTTGAACTCAGCTCTTACAGATTCCCTCTTTTGTTTTCTAAAAGATGGCCACTACCTTGTAGACAGCCTAAGAGTGGCCTCCTCAGTTTTATCCTGGGGTCCTTTATATGAGTCTGCTGAGATGTCCTGTAGTTAAAATATTTTACTTTTCCATAACATTACAAAATATTTCCACTACAAACTTTCAGGCCATTTCTAACTGAAAAAACCCTACAAGCCCAGAGGTTGGCTCAAAGTCTCTTTTTATTTATTTCCTCACTCTTCACAATTATATAACCGTGTAGGGGAGGATGGGGTACTCTGGCATATTACAGCCAGAATTCCCCCTTGTTGCCTCCAGAAAGTTTTGGGAGAGGAAGTAGGGAAGGAGAGTGTATAGGCCCTTAGCTTTGTGGCATGGAAAACCCTCCCTCTTGGACATCTCGGTTATAAATATATATCAACTGCTCCTCAGAGGTCCTCTCTCCCTGAGGAAGTTTGGATAGACCTCGTTCCCCTCTCCTTCCCACACTCTGATGAAAATGGGTAGCAGTTTACTCTTTTGCCCTTCTCTACCCTTCATGGAACAGTAGGCAGGACAGAACATGCAGCTCTGAAATGACCTAGGACACAAATATTGTCCTGAAAACAGTGGCTTCCTTTAATTTAGAAAGCGTTGCTAATTCAAGAGTATCCTTTAGGTGGGCAGTCATTGATTAGGGTGTGTATGGATGCGTTTTGTGATTGTGGATGCTGGGTTGGCGAGAGGAGGGTCTAGGAAGTGGGTGGGTCCAGCTAGAGAATCTGTTACACATGCAGTGTTAATATGTCCGGAAGGCACATTCTGAGCTAGGCAATGAGCTCTTCCTGCTTGTGAGAGCACCTCACACAATGGGAAGCTGATCCTCAGGGAAATCTCTTCAGGGCGCCCTTCTTGATAGCATTACTGCAAGACCAAAGGGTCACCTGGCCATCCCTTGTAGGAATGATCACCAGGCAGCCACTCAGAATTTGGGGGAAAAGGAGACAGAGAGTAAGGAAACTGTAATGGAGAAATGTGTCAGGAAGGAAGAACAAAAGGAGGAGGTGGAGAATGAGCTCAACATTAATACTGGTGACCCCATCCCGGCCATGCATTCCACCTGACACTTACCTTGGCTTCACCTCCTGGACACAGTCAGGGCTTGGTAGAGCACGATGACAGTAATCAGCATAAGAGGAAGTGGGATCATCACTGACCACTGAGAAGATATCTCCAGGGATGTTGTCAGAGAGCTTGTCCTCTTATTTGGTGCCTGCCTTCCCAGCCATGTTACACCATACACCAAGGTTAAAGTCATTTTGAGGTACTTCGGTCATCTCTTGGTATGTAAGTGGTACCCAAAATGAGTGCCTTAAAAGACAGGTATTTATTATCTCACCATTTTTGTGGGTCAGGAACCCAGGCAAAGTGTATTTGAGTTCTCTGCTTCACAGTCTCTCAGAAGCCTTCAATTCTGCTGTCAGTGGGGGATATAGTCTCATCTGAAGGCTCAACTGGTGAAGAACCCACTTCTATACTCAACAATATAGCTGTTGGCAGGATGCAATTCCTCGAAGTCTATTAGCCTGAGATCCTCCATTCCTTGCTGGCTTTTCCAATATGTCAGCTTGCACCATCAAATTCAGAAAAGAGTGAGATAGCAAGACAAAAGTTACAGTCTTTTGTAAACTAATCATGGAATCACATCTTATCAACTTTTGTGTATATTATCAGTCAGAAACAAAGCAATAAGTCCAGCCTTCACTCAAGGGGAAAGGTAATTACACATGGGTGTAAATATCAGGAATCCCTGGAAATTTCTTTGAAGGGTTACTTCTTGGAAATCCCATTCAGTTCACTGAAGCAAAAGTGGCCAAAGATGCCAACTAGATCTTTATCCTCATCCATATCCATGACATCAAGTCAAACTGTTTAATGACTAAGTGGAATGAAGAGAAAAACTTCAAAAATATTGGAGTATCCAATGAAGAAGGGAAAGGTGGCATGGAGGTAGAGGTGGTGTGAGGTTAACTGCCCAGAGGGCAATAGAGGGACTATTGACAGAAGGTGAGTGAATGATGGTGCCAAAACAAAAACAAAGCAAAGCAGGTGTCTACATCCTCTCTCTCACTGCCTCATTTCTGCCTTCTTGCCCAGAGGCAGGCCATTGACTGAAGCTTAGAGTTGCAGGAAATGCTGATTCCATGGACTGGAAAGTGTTGGGATGGAGCCTATGACAGAAAGTTGAAGTGGGAGGAATCAGTGAGAGATCCCAACTTCCACATGGATAGACCATCTAACAAGCTGGCCTCTCACTGTCCACCCTTTCTTATCTCAGAGACCTTTACCCCCATTCCAGTTCAGTCACGGCCATATTCTAGAACTTATCACAGGAGCATTTCTGCCTTCTGAAAAACAAACAAACAAACAAAACAAAACAAAACAAAACAACAACAAAAAAGAACCAGTATGATATCCCACTCTATGTGTATTATTCTTTCAGCTTATAACTTCTGTATGCTAATCCCTCAACCTCTTCAGGAACTACAAGCCACTTCATCCTTTCTCCCTGTTTCCTCTCCAAGGGAAACTTCCTGGTCCATCACTTAACCCCAAACACAAATAGCTCAACTCTGAACAGCCTACCCCACTCTCCTTTCATCAGCCTTGCCTGGTAAAATTCATCTTTGTTTTTTGTAGACCTGGGTCTAATGAGCGTCTGATTCATCTTGGACAAAGTCATACTATTCAGTTTGTTTTTATCACCATAAATGTATGTTTGAAACTACTTGTCAGCCCCAACACTGCCTGCAACAATCCATTCATTCCTTCGGTGTTTCGTGTGTGTTTGTTCCTGTTCTAAGCACTTGGGACACACCAGTGACGGAAACAAAATCCCTGTCTTGGTGGAGCCTCTATGATTGCTTCCTAGCCAATTGTCTTCCCTAAGTACTCAAAACAATTTCACCTTTCCATAACTTCTCCACATTCCTCACTCATTGATCATATGTTATCATATGTTGTCTGGACCACCAGAAGGGAATGAGAAGTCATCAGATGGGGAGTTTTCAGTATAAAAACTTCAAAACAAGAACAAAACCAATCCTTAAAACCCCATCCTTTCTTCCCTTTCCTTCCCATTATACTGAAACTTTTCTCTTGGATGTGTTTCTCTACCTCCCAAGCTGGGATCTGCCCTTGCTTTCCAACTCACAGCACTTTTCACACCAGGGGGAACATCTGGCTTCATTATCTACCTTCCCAGAGGACCAAGACTGTGGTTACCTCATCATAGCCGGGTGCACCTAGTGAAGTTCAGAAACCTCTGCAGGAACCTGTCAGCAATGGGCAGGATTTCTCCTGGGCGGCTCCGCCCGCCGTGCTTGGTCCAAAGTGCCCAAGGAGCAACCAGCCTGCGGGGGCGGGGCCACAGCCATAGGCGGAGTCTGAGAGCCTAAGAGGTCTGGCTTCTTAAGCACGGCACCAGATGGCCAGGCATCTGACCTCAGGCTTCTTGGTCACCCTTCCATGGCTTCTGGAAGATTAGAGTTGAGATTTAACTCAAAGACAAGTTCTGAGGAGGATTTCTGGACTCCCAGGTAACCTCCTCACTGCTCTGCACTTCCCTCCAACTGCCATCTCCACACCCAACTGCCTGGCTTCATGCTCTCTCAGCCCCCAGTCCCCTCACAATTCCATGCCGCCCCAGGAGATGCTCAGACATGGGTGTGGTGCTGCGCCTGATGGCCACCGGCCCCTTCACAGCGGCCACCTCATGGGAACGCCACCAAGGCGATGACAGTAATAAATGCAGTAACAATATTGACAGGTGTGAAGGCTTCACTTTCACTGGCTGCCTGGCCTGGCACAAATAAACTACGTCTCAGATCTCATCTCTTGTGTAAGGAGATACTAATGCGACCTAATAGGCTTTGCTCTGAGAACTGGAAGGAACGAGTGAAAAGCATGAAATAGAGTTAAGTGTGGATGTCAGTGGGGAGGCTGGGGTCTTTGATGCAGTTAGCGCATGCGCCTTGCCAGCCCCCAGAGAGCCCGGTGCCGTGGACGTGCCTGCACAGGTCAGAGGGACAGTGACATGTCAAGGTGCCCCCGGTCTACACACTAAATTATGAAGTCGTCATCTGTGGGGACAGGGCCCCAGAAAGTAGTTTACAGGCTCTCAGCCTCACGTGGAAGGGTGCTGGCTCGGGTAGTGGATGGCCGTCAGCTGTGGCTGATTGGCGGTCGGCTGTGGCCGGTTGGCCGATTGGCCGCTAGTATAACTGCTGCAGCTACCAAGGAGAGCTGAGGAGAGCGGAAGAGAGTAGAGGAACAGAGTCGAGGAGAGTGGAGGAGAGTCGTCGGTCGGTTGGCTGAAAGGCAGACGGCAGGTCGGGCGTCCGGTGGGCACAGCCTCCAGTGAGACCATAGTGGTATGACCCCACTACCTATGGCTCCGTGGGTGTTCCTTTTTGGCCTCACCATATCCTGCGTTCTTGTGTGGGGAGCGGGACCAGAGACCCCGCAGGCCGCCCCGCACAACAAATGGCACAGCGAGCAGGGTATGGTGCCGGCCAAAACCTACCGAAGCATCGTGGAGCGGTTTGTGCGTGTGAGAGCCCAGCTGCGGGAGGCCCATGAGGAGCAACACCAGGAACGGGAGGCACTGTCTGCCTGGGAAACTCAAGCCTTCAGCTGGCACACCCATTGTCGTACGGGAGACCCTGCTCGCTGTGCCATTTGTCTGCGCAGAGGCCTGCTCGCTGCGCCATTTTTCAGGTGGGGAGGCCTGCGGGGTCTCTGCTCCCGCTCCCCACACAAGAACGCAGGATATGGTGAGGCCGAAAAGGAACACCCACGGAGCCATAGGTAGGGGAGTCATAACACTATGGTCTCCCTGGAGGCTGGGTTCACCGGTCGCGCGACCTGCCGTCCACCTTTCCGCCAACCGACCGACCGACAACTCTCCTCCACTCTCTCTTCTCTGTTCCTCTCCTCCCTTCCGCTCTCCTTGGCTCTGCTCGGCTCTTCGGCAATCCTTGGGGCAGTCATGGGCTCTCCTCCGCAGCCACAGCAGTTATACCAGCGGCCAATAGGCCAACCGGCCACAGCCGACAACCAATCAGCCACAGCTGAGCCAGCACCTTTCCACGTGAGGCTGAGAGCCTGCAAACCACTCCCTGGGGCTCTGTCCCCACAGCCATAGAAGGTGTTGTCCACCTTTTGTTGATCTGCTGCAGCCTTAGGATCCTAGGGTGTTGGACATCTTACAAGGAGGCTTCCACCCACTCAGACACCTGGCACGGTGAGCAAGATTCCAACCAGGTAGGAATGGTGTCTGACTCTGGGCAGGAGGACGTGTGGCCCCCACACTGTGTGGTGCCCGGTGGCCACTGTTTTCAGGAGTTGCACCCCCAAGGATAGGTGGGAGGACATGGACGGCTCCCCGGCCAGTGTGGAGAGGGCCCTGCAGGCTCTGGCTGAGTGGTTGCCAGAGGAGGAGAAGGCTACAGCTGGCCGCGTGGGCTGGATGTTCCTCAAGGCCTTGAGTCTCAACACGGAAAATGGGCTTAATGAAGTGGCCCAGGTGCCTGACCAGGTGTCCCGGTTGGAAGCGCTGGAAGCCCGGGTCTGCCTGTTAGAACAGGGGCCCCAAGGTGGAGACTCTGAGGCAGAGGCGGAGGAAGCAATTGGAGACAATGTAGCTCACAACCCCCAAGCCCGGCCAATCTTGAAGCAAAGGGTAAAACATGAGCAACCTTTGGGCCCCAGGGGCGTTGCTGCCGGCAACCCAGCTGTGACTGAGTTCACGACCTACACCCCATACACTCCCACTGAGTTGCAGGAGCTGGGGAGGCGGTACCAACAGCGCCCTGGAGAGCCAGTCTCGGCTTGGCTATTACGTTTATGGGATGAGGGAGCAGACAGCATTCTCTGCTCCCCAGGCGAGATGGATAAGCTAGCCTTCGTGACAGTGCATCCGTCCTTGCTAAAAAGGTTACAAAACTGCCATAGATTGGCCAACAACCAGGGCAACCATTCTCTAATGCAGTGGCTCACGGCTGCGGTACGCACAGTATGGGGACAGGCTGGCGAGCTGCCAGACACTGTGAGTCAATGGCAGTCATATGCAGAACTTACGCAAATAATCCATGAAATGGGTATGAGACATGCAATTTTTAACCTCAACATGCAGGGCCCAGATGACAAGCTTTTTACTGCCAGCATGAGAGACCTGGTTTGGATACTGCACCTGCGAGTGCTTTTGTATCCTTGGTTGCTATTCTTAAACCGTATGTAGGGCGACGGATCCATGAAGTTACAACTGCCATGGCCACCCTAGGGGATGTTGAAAGCCGGAAGCGAAGGAAGTTAAGACAGGAGGTCCGCACAGTTGAGACCTGGAAGCCCAAACCAAAGGTAAAGGGGCGAGGTCGCGGGCCTCAGAGAGTAACATGCGCACAGATGTGGCGTGGTCTCGTGGCAGCAGGGGTCGATAGGAAGAAAATAGACCGACAACCCAATGCACTCCTGCTTGAACTTTGGAAACAGTTGAGTCTGGAACAACAATTCCAGAGAAACATAAAGGAGGAGTCTGGCAAAGTGCGACCCGTGTCCCTCCAGGACTTCATGTAGCCACTTGAGGCCGACTCCTTTCAGCTTGATTAGGGGTGGGGCCAAGGTACCCGATCAGAGGGGATGAGCAGGGACCGGAGGCCCCACGTGGAACTGTCCATACATTGGTCCCCTTCGAATGTACAGAGGGTTTTGGCTCTAGTTGACACTGGCGCCGACTGCAGTCTCGTTTATGGGAACCCAGAACTGTTCCCTGGACCAGCAGTCTGCATTGATGGCTACGGGGAAAGACTGTGACTGTGAAAGCCGTTTCCTTACCACTGGGTATAGGAAGGCTTCCTCCTCATACCTACAAGATTTATGTCTCCCCCGTTCCGGAGTATATTCTAGGGGTGTACGTGCTACATGGCCTCGGCTTACAGACGTCGGTAGGAGAGTTCCGTCTCCGGATCCGGGTGGTGAAAGCGGTGACACGCGGGCATGCTCACCACCCTCCTCAAGCGTGGCCACAGCCCTGGCGCGTGGTTACAGTGCGACAGTACCGCCTGCCAGGAGGACAGGAGGAGATTGGTCGTACAATATTGGAATTGGAGAAGGCACATATTGTGAGGCCAACACACAGTCCCTTTAACTCCCCAGTATGGCCTGTCAAGAAGCCAGATGGGACCTGGCGAATGACTGTGGACTATAGGGAGTTAAATAAGGTGACGCCAACCTTGCACACTGCAGTGCCTTCAATTCATGATTTAATGGATCGTCTGACTGTGCGCCTGGGGACATATCACTATGTAGTGGACTTGGCAAATGCTTTTTTCTCCATTGACATTGCACCGGAGTGTCAAGAGCAGTTTGCTTTTACGTGGGATGGGCGGCAGTGGACTTTTCAAGTCCTTCCACAAGGATACTTGCACAGCCCCACTATCTGCCATGGGCTCGTGGCCCAGGATTGGCACGGTGGGATCGCCCATCCTCTGTGGCCTTGTTTCATTATGTTGATGACATTCTGTTATCCTCAGATTCTCTTTCTGATTTAGAGCAAGCAGCTCCCTCTCTTCTCCGCCACCTGAAGTCACGCGGGTGGGCAGTGAATGAGGAAAAGGTCCAAGGCCCTGGCTTATCCGTCAAGATTTTTGGTGTTGTGTGGTCGGGTAAGACAAAGGTTATACCTGAGGCAATCATTGATAAGATACAAGCCTTTCCCCAGCCGACCAAGGTCTCTCAACTGCAGACATATTTGGGTCTGCTAGGATATTGGTGGGCGTTTGTACCCCATTTAGCACAAATGGCAAGGCCCTTGTACAATATGATAAAAAAGGGGGCCTCATGGGATTGGACTGAGGCTATAGAGCAAGCCTTCGTTGCCACGAAACGGGCAGTGCAGCAGGCACAGGCTCTGCAAGTAGTGGACCCCTGCCGCCCACTTGAACTTGATGTTCACGTAACCCAAGAGGGGTACGGATGGGGCCTCTGGCAACAGCTGGAGCGTCTCCGGTTGCCAGTGGGATTTTGGTCCCAATTATGAAAAGGAGCGGAGGTCCACTACTCTCTAATAGAGAAACAGCTGGCTGCTGTGTATGCAGCCCTAGTGGCCACAGAAGCCATCACAGGAACGGCACGTGTGTTGTTTCGAACAATGTATCCTGTCCAGGGGTGGGTCCGTACATGGACCCAGGGATCCAAAACGGGGGTGGCACAGACCACCACCCTCGCCAAGTGGGGTGCCTACTTGGAGCAACATAGCACCCTTCGTTCAAGCCCTTTGAGCACAGAGCTACAACAGGTCCTGGGGCCTGTGGAGCTTGTAGCCCAGGCTGAGCCAAGTGCTCTGCCTAGAGGGGAGGACTTGGAGCCCTCGCCCTACAAAGAAGGACAGTCCCCTGTACCTGAGGATGCCTGGTTTACTGATAGTTCTAGCTGAGGGGCTGCAGCTGTTTGGACGGCTATTGGTGTGCAGCCCAAAACAGACACCATTTGGTTTGATACTGGGATGGGCCAGAGTAGCCAGTGGGCTGAATTACGGGCTGTGTGGATGGTAATCAGCCACGAGCCTGGGCCCCTAGTTATTTGCACTGACAGCTGGGCGGTGTTCCGGGGCCTAACATTGTGGCTCCCTACATGGAAACACCAAAACTGGTTGGTGGGACACCGTCCACTGTGGGGTCAAGCCATGTGGCAGGACCTCTGGGATCTAGGGCAGAGAAAGGAGGTGACCTTAATGCATGTCACAGGTCACTCCCCCTTAGTGTCCCCAGGTAATGATGAAGCAGACGCCCTAGCACGGGTACGATGGTTAGAGCGGGCTCCTGCCACTGATGTGGCCCACTGGCTGCATAGGAAATTGCAGCACGCTGGAAGCCGAACCATGTGGCAGGTGAGCAAACACTGGGGCCTGCCTTTGAAATGGCAGGAGATAGCAGATGCCTGCTATGACTGTGCTGTCTGTGCCCTGGACAGCCCCCAAAGGCGGAGGCTCCCCTGGGAGACACAGCAGATTACGCGAGGGAGGGTGCCCCTCACGCGCTGGCAAGTGGATTACATTGGACCCCTGCCTAAGGCCTGCAATGCGATACACGCATTTACAGCAGTGGACATTTCTACCGGGTTGATGTTTGCTTGGCTCTGTCTGGCTGCGGATCAGCGGCATACAGTGGTCGCCCTTACACGGCTGTGTGCCTTCTATGGGCGCCCCCAAGTCATTGAAAGTGACAGGGGTACCCATTTTACGGGGCAAGAAGTGCAGCGCTGGGCTGCCAGGATGGACGTACAATGGTTGTTTCACACCCCGTACAATCCACAAGGAGCTGGCATGATTGAACGCTATAATGGCCTTTTGAAGCAAGGTCTCCGGGTGTCAAAACACCGTCCCACGATGCATGACTGGGCCTCGCGTCTATGGGACGTCCTGAGAGTCCTGAATGAGAGACCACGGAAGGGAGGGCCCGCACCAGTAGAAGCTCTGCTACATCGAACGGCCGTTCCCATTCAATTACAAGTTACCACGAGTGAGACTCTGTTAAAGCCAGGCTACGGCAGAAATGGGAACATTTTGCTGCCAGCACCCACATGCTTGAAAGCAGGGGAACGGCAGCAATGGACTTGGCCCTGGCAGGTCAAAAGCCCCCACTGTCAGTGGTTGGGCCTGATAGCCCCATGGGGGGCCAGTTTGACTCATGATTTGCAAGTGACGCCAGGGGTGATGGCTGAGTGGCCACCGCAAGTGACTGTAGTATACAGAGGTCCCGATACTGGGATGATTTTGCGAGGAAACTATGTGCTCTCACTATGGCCTATTATGGGGTCCCCTGTTCTGTTACATGTTGAAACTATGCAAGGGACTCCAAGTACTGCCATAAAGGTCTGGTACCACAAACCGGGAAGGGTGCCAGTGGCAATGACCCTCCTTTCCCAGGACAAAAAGCTAGCATGTATCCTCCCAGATGGAAGGGATTTGCCATTGTTGGTTCCTAAGACTACCGTTTCTTTTCATCCGTAGGTGTCAGTAGGCTAATACAGCACAGGGACCCTCGCGGAAGACGCTTGTCACATAGATTGTGAGGCGAGACCCTGTAGGGGTGGAGTGTGGGGACAGGGCCCCAGAAAGTAGTTTACAGGCTCTCGGCCTCACGTGGAGGGGTGCTGGCTCGGGTAGTGGATGGCCGTCAGCTGTGGCTGATTGGCGGTCGGCTGTGGCCGGTTAGCCGATTGGCCGCTAGTATAACTGCTGTGGCTACCGAGGAGAGTCGAGGATTGTCGAGGAGAGCCGGGGATTGCTGAGGAGCCGGGGAGAGCCGAGGAGAAAGGAAGAGAGCAGAGGAACAGAGTCGAGGAGAGTGGAGGAGAGTCGTTGGTCAGTTGGTTGGCGGAAAGGCGGACGGCAGGTCGCGCATCCGGTGGGCCCAGCCTCCAGTGAGACCATAGTGGTATGACACCCCTACCGATGGCTCCGTGGGTGTTCCTTTTTGGCCTATCCATATCCTGCGTTCTTATGTGGGGAGCGGGACCAGAGACCCCGCAGGCTGCCCCGCACGACAAATGGCGCAGCGAGCAGGGTCTCCCGCACAACATCATCTCTGATTATCTGCAGGACCAGTGACCCAAAGAAGGATGTTCACAGTCCTTTGGTTGTTGTTTTTAGAGGAGCCTATGAAACCTGTAACTCCCCTGGGACCCATCAGTGAATCTAGTAGGAGTGGTTCCTGGGAACCCCAGGTAAAGGCCATGGAGGCTTTAGTGTCAGTGGACAGAAACTTGTCTTGCAGCCCTTGTCATACCCTGCAAGGTCCAGGACAGCAGCATGTGAGCCTCCCCAGCTGACCGGGTTTTTACAGGTAAGAAAATCTCAGGTAACTGCCTTGGATGCAGGTATTGCTAGGTTCATGCAATTACTGAGGAAGTACTGTGTGCAGTGGTTCTGTGTGAATAAGGGACTGTCACCGTGTTTATCTTAGAAAGAGGTGGAAGAGAATCCTTTGTGTGACTGTTTCTCCTGTCAGAAAATATCATTTAGTGAATCTGAAAGACAGAAAATTAGAAGAACTTTCAAGACAATTACTGTTCACTGTTTGATGTATCTCTTTCCAGATTTTGCTATGCCTATATTTACACTGCTTAAATAAAATGCACTTTAAAAGAAAAGCACACACTGTCATAAGTATTTTTATGTCAATATAAACTTTCATAAATAGTATTTTTAATTATGACATCCTAGACGTGGTAAAATATTGCATTCTACTTTTTTTTGTTATTTGGTTGATTTTTAAGTTTTTGAAATTTCAATATTTTACTTCACATGTTTGGCCATAATTATAGTTGCTCATAAACTGTTCTATGCTAAACCTATAAAGCTTTTTCCTGGATGTCTGCTTACCTCAGGATTTTGTCATGTCCTGAATGCTTTTCTTTTTCTCCAGTTCTCCTTAGACAAGTTACCCCCTCATGTGGTTAGTCATGTGGCTAGTCCTGAATTTCAAGCCATCAAAACCAAGTACTTGCCAAACATCCTCAACGTACAATCTCCCAAACTTAACCCATTATCTTTGCCCTCAAACTTCTCTGCCTCTTACTTCCCAGTATCAGTAGCAGCACCTGGACACAAGAGCCATTCCGTGCTCCTCCCTCTTCACTTCCTGCGTAGCTTGTCATCTTCTCCATGGGATGGACAGATATGCTGGGCAGAGAAATCGTAAAGTTCTCATAGTCTACTACATCTCCCCAAAATAGATCGTAAGATTTTCAGATCAAGAGGTGTATTTTTGAAAATAATTTTTAGTTATATTAAATTATATACGTTCACATTATCTGAGTCAAAGTTAAAACATCCTCACTAGGATTAAATATCCCAGACATATAGATGGCTAACAGACATATGAAAAGATGTTCAATGTTACTGATAATCAGGAAATGCATATCAAAACCACAATGAGATATGACCTCACAACTGTTAGAATGGCTATTATCAAAAAGTCAAAAATAAGTGTTTGCAACAATGTGCAGAAAAGTGAACCACTTGTGAAATGTTTGTGGCAATGTAAATTGGGGCATTCACTATGGACAGCAGTATGGAGATTCTCATAAAAATTAAAAATAAGACTGCAATATGATTCAGGCGTTCCACTTCTGGGTATTTTTCCTCAGAAAATACAAACACTAATTCAAAAATAAATATGCAGCACTATGTTCATTGCAGCATTATTTACAATAGCTAAGATATAAAAGCAACCCACGTGTCCATTGCTAGATGAATGGATAAGGAAGAAGTGGTACAGATATACAATGGAATATTACTCACCCCTAAAATAGAATGAAATATTTCCATTTGCAATAACATGGATGGACCTAGAGGGTATTATGCTAAGTGAAATGAGTCAGACAGTGAAAGACAAATACCATATGATTTCACATAGATTTGAAATCTAAACCAAATAAATGAACAAACAAAACATAGACAGAGTCAGATACAGAGAACAAATTATTGGTCACCAGATGGAAGGGTTTGGGATAGGGTGGGTGAAAAAAGTGAAAGGGATTAAGAAGTACAAATTGGCCGTTGTAAAACTAGTCACAGGGATGTAAAGTACAGCATAGTGAATATAGAATATAATATTGTGTTAACTATGAATGGTGTCAGATGGGTACTAGACTTATCGGTGCTGTCACTCCTAAGGTATATAGATGTCTAATCACTATGTTATACACCTGAAGCTAGTATAATACTGTATGTCGACTATAGTTGAAAAATGAAGACAATTACAAAATAAATATAAAAATAAAGTCTCCCACTGATCACGCCTTCCTAGGAGGTAAACACTGTGATCACTATACCTGTTTGGGATACATTCTGTGCTGTGCATTGACCTGGACTGTGTATGGTTCATTTATTGATTTTACATAAAACAGTATCATGTTGTGCACATTGTCTGCAGCATGTTTCTCATATTCCACAGATATCCTGTCCACCTACCTGTAGCAGCACGTATAGACGCCTCTGATACCTTTTAACCGCTGTATGGTACTTCTGTAAATGGAGAGTCAGCACGCTCAGATTGCTGCATGTCTGTGTCCTACTTCTCATTATTACAGACAATGCTGCCGTGACCATCTTTCTACCTGCCTCCCTGTGCATACATTCAAGTGCTTCTCTAGAGTATGTACTGAGAAATGGACCACACTCTTGTGGGTCAGACAGTCCACATTTTTAAAAGCACGCATTTATGTATTTAAAGCATTCAATGAATAAACTTTTGAATAGGAAGTAAATGCACATGTTGACAGAAATCATTGAAAAGTTGTGTAGCAAAAGGTAGTATCTTTTAGTCTGGACCAGTTCCTCAGTTGATGCTTGATTTTCCTAAGTGTCTAATAGTATAAGCTAGCTATTTGTGGTATGTCTTTAAATTAGGGTTTGTTTGTCATTTCTTCATGCTTAGTTTTAGGTTATATGTCTTTAGTAGGATTAGCACAAAAGTGAGGCTGAGAATTTATTTCATCATGCATGATTCTCATTTACTCCGTTATTAATGATGTTCAATTTAAGCATTTGATGAAGGTGTTGTCTGCCAGAACTTTATACTGTAAAGTTCTCTTTTTTTCTTTGTTATTACTATTTTGTGTAGTGGTAATTTTAGATAACACACACACACACACACACACACACACACACACACACACACAGGAGGTCACACATTTAAGTTTGAGAACTCATCCTAGGAAAAGTGCTACATACCTCATTGCTGAATATCTCTATGGTCACCTTCAAAATAGTTCCCTTGGGAAACTATACACCAATGCCAGCACCTAATCCACCCCTCAAAGCAATTTTGGAACTCTTTTTCTGGAATGGCCATCAGAACTGTCGTTGTATTACCCTTGATATCCTGAAGGTTATCAAAATGCCTTCCTTTCAATATTTCCTTTATCTTCATGTAAAGAAAGAAGTCATTGGGGGCCAGATCAGCTGAGTAGGGAGGGTGTTCCAATACAGTTATTTGTTTACTGGCTAAAAACACCCTCACAGAAAGTGCCTTGTGAGCTGATGCATTGTTGTGATGCAAAAGCCATGAATTGTTGGAGAAAAGTTCAGGTCATCTAACTTTTTCAGGCAGCCTTTACTTCCAAATAGTAAAGTTAGTTAACTTTTCATCCCGCTGGTACAAATTCATAATAAATAATCCCTCAGATATCAAAAAAGTTTAGGAAGATCGTTGCAAAAATTTCACAAACTTCATTGTTAGAACTCATATGTGAGCAAAGTCATAGCTTTCAAGAGATATAAAATGAAATATAGGAGTACATATAATAATTTCTATGACCAAAATACATACATATATACATACTCATATACAAATACATATACATGTATACATATACCGGGGGTGCCAAAAATATGTATACAAATGGACACTTTGGTTAACGTTGCTCAAGCAGCAGTTTGCCGTAATCCGATGTCTGGACAGTGATGGTAACCTCTTTGAGCACCTCTTGTAATTGCAGAAGTCAAATGTGACTTATACTCATCTTTTGTTATCAGTATATATTGAGTACTTAATTTTAATACAGTTTTCCTTTCTTAAAATATGTATGCATTGTTTGGCACCCTCTGTATACACATATAGATATATGTATATATATATATGTATACATATATATATATACATATACAGAGGGTGACAAAAAATGTATACACACGTTAAGAAAGGAAAAAGCTGTATTAAAATTATGGTGATGGCAACCACTCTGAGCCCCTGTTGTAGTTGCAGAAGTTAAACGAGACTAGTATTTATCTTGTGTTATTGGTATTTACTGAGTATTACAATTTTAATACAGGTTTTTCCTTTATTAAAATGTGTATACATTTTCTGGCACTCTGTGTGTGTGTGTGTGTGTGTGTGTGTGTGTGTGTGTGTGTAGATCTACTTGGCAACAGGGACATTCTATAGCAATAGCCACATCTAGAAAATAGACTGTCTTCTACATACATCTCTATAAAAATGAATCAGTGCTCAGAGGAAAGAAAAATGGTTGATTCCCAAACGTGGGACTGGATAATACAAGATGAGCCTGGAATATCAATGTTGTGTCTTAAAGTTGTCCAAGGCTGATGGGGAGATGTCAAAATGATAGTAAATGCCACTGGCCAAATCTATAACCATTTGAGCATCAAAATAAGTATGATAATATCTGATTATAATTGAATAAATGCTAATAAATGGAGTCTGTGAGTCTGTACTGAAATCAATCAGTGTATTCATAAATGGAAAGTTTGATAAGAAAGTTAGTTTTCTATGCTGTGTCACAAATTCCCATAAACGCAGCAGCTTTGAAACATTATGAATTTGTCATGTCACAGTTTCAGGGGTTGGGTATATAGCATGACTCGGTTCTCCATGAGGCTGCAATCAGGTTTCACCCAGGGTCCTGGGCAAGTCTGCCATCAAAGAGGTGGCCAGGGCTGTGTTCTCATCTCTGCTTTGAAACTCACTCAGACTGCTGGAGTTCATCTCCTGATGGCTGTAGAACTTGTATTGGCTTAGTGTCCCTTGAGGCCTGCCACAGTGAGCATGACTCTGGAACAAGTCAGCAAGCAAGAAGAAGTCTCATATAAACAAAATGTGATCACTGGAGGAACAGCCCATCACCTCTGCCATATTCTGCTGGTTAGAAGCAATCACAGTTCCTGCCTCCAGAGGAGCCTGGAGAAGGACATGGGCACCAAAACAGGGGGATCATTAGAGGCCCCTTACCTTATGATGTGTTTGCTGCAGTGAGGAACAGAGTACTTACACAGCTCAAAGTACCATCACACAAAGGACTTAATTACAGAGAGCAAAAGAGTAACGTTACAGTGTGAGAAGCCTGACACACAGTGTCATGTCCAGCTCAACACGGGCAGTGAGGGTACGAGAAGGAGCAGTTTGGGTTAAGTTTTTAAGAAAGAAACAAACAGAGACTTAATGCAGTTAAATCTCTCCGAAGGCCAGGGGTCTCTCAGTCTCAGAGGACTGGTGCCCAGAATAAGGCCGACTGGAGGTTTTTATTGATAGGTATACAAATACGAGATAGTAACATTGTTTCTTACATGGTCTGTGAGACTCATACATCATAGCAGAAAAACGTTTATTCCAATCAACCTTTGTCTGTCAACAGCCGAAGGTAGGTCCCATGATGTCTTACATAAGGTATGTACCTTCTCAGGGTCAAGTCTCTCATATTGTAACAGCTCCGTTGAGATAGGTGAGATAGCTGATCTTTGTTGTCCTCATGACTTCTCTCACAAACAGGTGCCAGGGGAAAGCCAGAGCCGGCAACAGCTTTTCCCAGGCAGGGGGAAGGGGAGGCAAGGCCCCTTCCCATATTCTTCTAAGGCATCTCATTGGGGGTCCCCACTCAGTTCCGCCTGGCTTAGGTTGTATCTCCTGTGAGATATCTTACCCGTCTTTGGCTGCAAACCATTTTTTGGGGACCAGACAGAGAGACATAAGGTGTAAACACAAGGATGGAACAGAGTCCCAGAAAGGCACAGACTCACAGAATCTTCTTTACTTTAGGAAAGACGGGGGGGAGAGTTGGCTAGGCTGTTGTGTGACTACACACAAGCCTTTGATCAAGTGATCAAAGTGAATCTAAACTGTGATGCAACAACCTGAACTTGTGTGACATCCTATAGAATACAATAAAAAGAACACAGCAGCACTTCTATAAATTGTTCTGCCGAAGGTGTATAATCTGAATTCAATCACAAGGAAGAATCAGATGAGCCCAAACTGAAAGGTAATCTACAAAACAGCTAGTGTGCAATCCTCAAACGTGTCAAGGGCATGAAAGTGAAAGCAGTTGTTTCAGACTAGAGGTGACTAAAGACAACTAAATGAAATGTGTAATTCTCAGCTGAAATTCATGGCTACAAAGGGCATTATTAGGCTTAGTGGCAACACTTGAAAACTTTGCTAGTCTCAAAGAGGGTCTTAAAATTATGTGGAAGTACTGCATCCATGCTAATTTACTGATTTTGATGGTGCCATTGTTACTATGCTAGAGAATGGGCTTGTTCGTTGAACAACACACTATGTTTTCAGGCGATACTACAGATAATGGGACTTGGGGTTGGGAACTTACTCTCAAGTTGTTTAGAAAATAACTATTTGTCATTATATTTACAACTTTTCCTTTGGAGCTTTTACTTTGGGGATATTTCAAAGTTAAAACATATAATAAACTACAGATTGTGCCGACTGTTTGCTGCAGATTTTCCTAAAGTAGTGTCCCTCAGGATGTTAATTCCCATAATATTTAAAATGCTTTAAGCCAAATACATTTGGGAGACATTGATTAAGTAAGTTAAACAAGATAAGCAGAACTTCTTAGAGCCTTGTACTTAATAATGTTGCTAGTCTCAAAGAGGATGAAATATTACCTAGTGTTTCTTAACTGTGTTATTTTTTTGCTTCCCCTTGAGAATTTCATGAGAGTGTATCTGAAGAACACACACTTTGGTAAATGCTAATGTATAAAATAAATTAAATGCTCCTTAGGCATCATACAAAGCTATTGTAAGTTGCCTCTCTCTCAGTTCTCAACCTTATACCCCATCAATTAAATTTTTTGATTACTTAACAAAATGAAATGTTCAGCAGAAACAACCTGTGATAACTATTTTCATTTGTAATCTTTGATATTTTGTTTTTTCAAAAGCCCAACTTTGTATAAAAAAGTAAAATTCATAAGAAATCCTAACCATCAGAGACCATCACTATAACTGTTTGATATCTTTCTTTCCATTATCCTCTTTCACTCCCCCAAGTACACATACTCATCTAGTACTTTTTATCCTTGATTTTGTATTGTATATGCTGTACTGTAGCAATATTTTACTTGACATTTTATTATAAGCTTAGTCTTAATTATTACGCATTCTTTAAAACATTATCATAACATTGGCAAAATGAAATGGTTACTCTATAATTAATTTCCCAATTTTTTTTAAATTTATTTTTTAAATTTATTGGGGTGACAGTTGTTAGTAAAATTACATAGATTTCAGGTGTACAATTCTGTATTACATCATCTATAAATCCCATTGTGTGTTCACCACCCAGAGTCAGTTCTCCTTCCATCACCATATATTTGATCCCCCTTACCCTCATCTCTCACCCCCCACCCCCCTTACCCTCTGGTAACCACTAAACTATTGTCTGTGTCTATGAGTTTCTGTTTCTCATTTGTTTGTCTTGTTCTTTTGTTGTTTTTGGTTTATATACCACATATCAGTGAAATCACATGGTTCTCTGCTTTTTCTGTCTGACTTATTTCGCTCATCATTACATTCTCAAGATCTATCCATGTTGTCACAAATGTTCCTATATCATCTTTTCTTACCACCGAATAGTATTCCATTGTGTATATATTTTAATACACAATTATGAGATGAGAACTTCCAAACAAAAATTCTGTGTATATCTTTGATTATTTTGTAGGAAGATGATATAGAAATAAGTTTCCCAAATTGAGCTACATGAATATCTTTTGGCTTTAGGTATCCAATGCCAAATTGACAACAATAAAAAATTTACCATACATTCTTTTTACATAGACTTTGTTTTACTTAGAGGAGTTTTGGGTTCACAGCAGACATGAGCAAAAAGTACATATAGAGTTCCCATATACTCCAACCCAGCCCAACAGGCATCACCTCCCAACCGTCTAATCTCCCACTAAAGGGGGACATTGGGTACAGTCATCATCCAGTGTTCATAGTTTCTAGTAGGGTTCACACCTGGTGTGCTTCTTGTGGATTTTGGCTAACACATAAATGACATGTGTCATGCTATCATATAGAATATTTTCACTACCCAAAATATCCAGCCTCTATGTTCCACCTTTTCCTCTCTCCTTCCCGCCAAGCCTCTGTCAAGCACCTATCTTTTTACAGACTCTATAATTTTGACTTTTCCTGAAAAGTCTGAGTTGGGAACAACATTTTTTAAAGTGCGTCAGAACTTTACAAGCAAACTTGTCACCCCACATGTATGCCAATCCAGAGTTAGTGTTAAAAATATTGGCCAGTTTTGTCAGCGTATGATTTTATTCGCTTGTTTAATTGCAGGCTTACTCTTGTTACCTGTCTTTGGATAGTCTTACAGACACTTGGTTTCCCACAGGGTACTAGTGAATTTGTAATAAAATGATTTTATCATGATCTGTGTAGCTTCTCATGACCTTACCCCACCCAATTCTCTACTCTTCTATCACTCCTTCAGTTCCCTAGTCTCCAGCACCACGTAGCTCCCTTCTCACCATTTATTTAACCCACAAATACTCACTGAACACCTACTATGTGTTAGGCATTTTAATAGACATTAGAAATACAGCAGTGCCATTCAGGGTGTCCTGCGGGGTCTCTGGTCTTGCTCCCCATATAAGAACAAAGAACATGGTGAGGTTAAAAAGGAACACCCACGGAGACACAGATAGGGGAGTCATACCACTATCATCTCTCTGGCGGCGTCCGCCTCTCTGCAATCCACAATCTGCACTTGCTAGCCCCCATTTTCTGCTGGCGTAGCCACGGAAGTTATATTAGTGGCCAATGGCTCACTGGTTACAGCTGGCGGCCAACTACCTACAGCTGATGGCCATCCGATCACAGTTGATGGCCACTTACTACCCGAGTGAGCACCTTTCCATGTGAGGGCGAGAGCCTGGAAATTGCACTCCTGGCTCTGTCCCCACAAGTAGTAAATACAGAGTGTCTGCATCACGGCTCTATATTCTATTCCTAAACTCACCAAGAACGTTGCAACCTCAGAACATTGATATTTTTTCTTTAACTGAAATGCTTTTCTTGATTCTTTTATATCCTTAAGATACCAGTTCAGATGTTACTTCCAAAGATCAGGCTTGGAAAAATATACTAGATGGGTTTACCTAAAATAAAATCTCTTCTCCCCAGAGTTACTCTTTATCTTCGTATCTCTGAGTTTCTTTCTTAGTAGTACTTACATTTGTGCACTTGTATACCCAGAAATAATTAGGAAATTAGCATTCACTCTTGGCAATTTGTATTCCCAGTTCAGTCTATATGGGGACAGAGCCCGGAGTGCAGTTTCCAGACTCTCGGCCTCATGCAGAAAGGTGCTCACTCGGGTAGTTGCTATCAACCGTGAGTGGATGGCCATCATCTGTGGCTAGTTGGCCGTCAGCTGTAACCAGTGAGCCATTGGCCACTAATGTAACTGCTGTGGCTACGCAAGCAGCAAATATGGGCTAGCAAGAAGATGGTGGCTGAGCTGGCAAGAGCGGATTGCAGTTAGCATGGCAGATTGCAGCTAGCAAGTGGAGTTGGTTGGCAGAGAGAAGTGGATGGCAGGTTGCAGATCCTGTGGCTCCTGCTTCCTGTGTCTCCAATCCAGCCACCAGCAAGACTATAGTGGTATGACTCTCCTATCTATGGCTCCATGGGTGTTCCTTTTTGGCCTCACCATATCCTATATTCTTGTGCAGGGAGCGGGAGCTGAAACCCCACATAACACCTTGCATGACAATCTAATATCAAAATTTCTCTATCTTGCTCCCATTAGTTGCATCTCCAGTGCTTAGCACTGTGAGTGGCATATAATAAAGGGTGGAGAAATATATCTTGGATAAGTAAGTGAGTGAATGAGTACGTGACTGGATGAATAAATTAATAAAGGAATGATCGAGGTAAGGATAAGAACATAAAATGAATCATTTTCAATCCTAAGCTGGGGGACCAGGAATATGAAAAGCATGACAGAATTACTTGCTGTCAAGCTGAATCTTGAGAGATGAGTAGGAGTTCACTAGGTAGACCTCGGGTAGAGAGACCTGTAGTCAGAGAAAGCAGGGCGTACAAAGCTTTAGAGATATGTAAGAATATGGTAGGTGAAGGAGAATAAAAAGAGAGTAGACAGGGTAGAGGGTAGAGGGTAGAAAGTGTGGTACACAGAAGAACAGATGAATGTAGAGAAATGAAGCAGTTCAGAGCCAGCCTCATTGGTTATATCCAGCTATGCTTTAGCAGTAACAACTTAATTATCATGTTCTGTCTTTTCACACTGTTACTTGGGAAAATCCCATTCCTGCTCAAGACAAAATTTTCTTATTACCACCTCACCTCTGATGTGTTTCCTGACTCTATCGGGTGACACTGATCACAACCTTTCTATGCTACTTCAGTAAGGAACTCGTGTATAACTGAATGGAGATTCATCATTTACTAGCAGGACTGAAGTTTTCCTGAACTGGTTGGAGAACCTTAAGAGCTGGAATAATGTATGGTTTGTGCTTCTCTGGTACTTAGCACAGTTCTTGGTGGTTGACACTCAAATGTTAGAAACAGTTCCCACTCAGCCTCCCCAGTGTCCCCTTCCAACTTTGTGACAGCTTATCCAGAGCTACTTAACATAATAAAGGATCTCTCAAAACCAAACTTAAATATTGTCAACAAACAATGGAAGTTTGAGATGCTTTAAACTTGTATAAAGAAGGCGGAAGTGGTAGTGACAAGAAAAAATATTACTCCCAATAATTATTGTTAAATAATCTTTTTGAAATCTATATTTATAGAGCACAGAAAAGGAGAGAGAAATAAGGATAAATAAAATATAAAGTCTTCTTCATTTTGTTTTGAGTTTTATAATAATGCTTTCACTTTTGCTTATTTCTTCTTGTATTTGAAACTTAGATAATTAAAGTGCTTTCCCTGAGGGAGAGATTTTAACACACCAGAGCATCATGCTAAATGGTTGCACATGGTTACATATTTGGGGGCTGTTTAATTTGACACCTTTTCAGCATGCTTGGGTTGAAGCTTTAGCTGAGTTTTGCTACTGTGTTTTTTTTTTTTTTTTTCTTTTCTTTTCTTTTCCCCACTTTTGCTTCTAAGCATGCAGATTAATCCAGTTCCATTCAGACTGATTAGGGTTGTTAAATAAGTTACCCATAGCTGACTTTGTGAAATAAATTTAGTAATGCAATTCTCAATGGACTGTAAAAATCTGTTATTAGCTAATTATCAAGACACTTCTGAGGGATATTAAATTATCCCAATTGTCTTCTGGTTATTATTCTGGTGTCATGTAAAATTGTAAGATGTGTGAGGAATATCCTGTTAAATACTACATTTCCAACATGAGTGATTTTTACAACCACAAATTCAGGTTTCTGCTCCCTAAATTTTAGAAGTTCATCCTTGACATTTTTCCTTATCATTCTATATTTCATGTATAACTGTATAATTTGATATTAGAGTGAAATCTTTTTTGAGTTACCAGATTTCACTAAGATATGGTCCCATTTAGTTAACCTGACTAAGGCATTATCTGTAAACACACACCTGGAGATGAGCCAGCCAGTTACTCTGCACGAATGGATAGTGACAGGCAGCTCTGTCCCCTCACCGGCCAGTTCAGCGGTGCCTGCTTCAATAAGCAAATGAATAGTGAACTCACAAACAAACACATGTTTGCTTGCTTTCATCAATATCACACTTTCATTCTGTGCTATGGCTTTTTCATCCATAAAATAGAAATGATATCTATCTCAGAGTTGTTGTCAATATACAATGAGCCCCTCGGAATTTATAATATATTCAGTACATACTAGTTTAATATTACAAAATTTTACAGGTTAGCACCTTTTGGGCTTTGGCAGATGTGTCAGATATAGCAGAATGTTCCAATAAAATTGAGAATAGAAGCTTCTATTGGATTTGTCAATATTAAGGCCCTTAATCTCAGTCGTGTTTTTACCTTTGGGTTCATATTTTAAGGTAGAATGGCATCCTTCAAAACCATGGGTGTTAATGATGTGTTTTCTTTTCTATGTGTGTGCTGAGTAAAAGAGTAATACTTATTTTCATACTTAGTGGTCTATCTGATGTGAATCTTTTTGGTACCAACCATTCAAAAAGTAATGCTTCCAGGATTTTCTTCTTTTAAACTTATTCTGTGAGGGGGAAAAAAAAATCCACTCAAGGCATTTTTCTTCAAGTTGTCATTGGCAAGTTGCTTCTCCAGGGACCTCTGCACTCAGTACCTATTAATGCTCTTGAAATGATTCCCGATTCAGTACTGCAGCCACCTTAATCTCTATAGTTCTTCTTCCTTGGCTTGAATGTTGTGTTCCCTCAGGCAGGTCATTCAAGAAAGATAACATATTACAGAAAGGGAAAAAAAGTAATAATAGTATAATTATCTGAGCTTTCCAAGAAAGTCCAATTCACAATTAAAGGACATGTTGAAATCGACTTTATCAAAAATGATGTATTTGTTCTCTATGTAGTCCTACAGTATTGTTGCACAGTTTATTGTTCAAGTTTAGCAGAAGGTTAAATAATTACTCCAATAATTATTGTTTTAAACAGCTTTAATATTTCTTTAATATTCCTGAATAACAAGTCAGAAGTCAAATGACTGAGTAATAATTGTTTAATGCTTCTTAGATGAAGAGGTATTTTAATAGGTTTATTAGGAACAGTCTAGACTGGTTTGAGAATGTTGTTAATCTTTAGGACTAGAAGATGTTAATGGACAAAGAGGAAAAATAAAGAAATAAGTAGGAATTAAAGTTAGGAGTTTACAAAAAAAGTGTGTTTTAAAAATATTAACACATCTAAGCTATATTTTATTCTTTCACACAGATATCTAAAAATTAATCTAGTTTATGTAAGAGTCTAAGTATGAGTAATGAGAAGAGAAAATTTCAAGTGTAATTTAATCAGATGTCACAGTTTAGAAAAAGCTTGTATCAACTGATCTAATCTGTTAGGATACTGTAGTGTTTCTTCAAAATGAGAATACCATAATGATAAAATTGGATTCAGAGATTGACTAAATGGATTCTGTATTTATATAATTCACTAATGGAAATAATGTTTCAAAGCTTTACTCCAGTAAACTAATAATTACACATGAAAAACTGTCTTTTCTTTCTAATCTTGGAACAGTGAATTACCCATTGTCATTTTATGAAAATCATAGACTTGTGAATATAAATTATTTCCCAAGTAATCATTATTTTAACATATAGAAGAACTATGAGGAAATAATGAAAATCTGATGTTATAGAAAATGATAAATATGTTCTCCATTAAAGGACTAGATTGTGCTCATGACAGTAAACATGAGAATGCATAAAGAGATTACTTAAATTTATGTACTTAGTAATTGTCAACAATTTTTGCCCCTAATGTATTATTTAAAATATTTATATGTGGATAGATAGGTAGATCCAAATTTAAGTCTTGACTTGAAAATATAATTTGGGATTTATAATTAATACAAAATATATGGAGCAAAATATAACATATATAAAAATGTCAAGCTATGTTGCTACAACTCTAATCGTTTTAGGCTTTTAGAAAAGGAGGAAATCAGTGTTTGCTAGATAAAACAATCAAGGACTGCAAGCAGGAAGAAGGCTTAGAGATGATTCTATGAACTCCAGTCTCCTCAGAACACATAAGAAAGCGAAGATTTAGAAAGTGACTTGATCAGTTGCAAATCTGGTATCAGCAGCCAAGACTCTTGTTGTGTCAGTGTTTTACTGAGGGCATGTGTTTTGGCATTAGTGTGTGATAGTTCATTCTTTACTGCACTGTCCCACTCATTGTATATATTATGTATGTGTGCCACATGTTCACTAAACAGTGTTCCAAATCTCCCACATGTTTCCAGATATCCCTTAGGAGAAGATATACCAATTTTGATTGAAAAGGCCATTAATACATGAGTTCATTTAATCACAGGAAACAAAGAGTTGTGATAAAACTTTAAGATAATGTAAGAAACACTTCAACAACTGGGGATTTATTATCATGGTGATGCTTATTTAGTTCTGTGGCTGGCATTGCCAAAGAACACTGTATGAAAATTTCAAATGGAACTTTTTTTGCCAACCTCTGTGTTATAGAAAGGATTGGCAAATAGATTACTTTTGCACTGAAGGGAATTTTAATATGTGATTAAAATCTGTCGGTTTCCTTTGCCGTTGTCCCCAAGCACTTTTTTCTCCATGTATTGTTATACTCTAATGGTAAAATGATTTGATTTGATTATAGCCCAGTAATATCCTTCAAGCATTTTATCATGCACACTTACTCAATAGGTTCTCAATAAATATATTTGGAAGAAAATTAAATATAGTCTATTAACATGCTGCAGTCAGAAATAAAGCACACCAGGAGAACTCAGGGACATCTCACCAAACAAAGGAAGCGACATTCATTACAGGGTTTGTGAGAAGGACAGAATTTAGGTCAAATTTAGATATAGTGGCATATGCTAATCTTGTATATTTTCACAGAAACTTATAAACTACAGATTCTTGCTCAAATTGGAAGGGGAATAAACTTGCAAGGCTAAAGCTGGATTGAAACTAAATGCAAAGAAATTTTAATCAGGTTTTATGAACTTAAAACTTAAATGCCTACACTGGGGAGGTTATACTGGTCAAACAGAGAAACCGAATGGGCTGCCTGGGGATGGAGAACTTGGCACAACTGGCTTCTCTTCTCAACTACAAAAACCAAGAGATTAGCCTCACTCTGGCCACTCCAGACCTTCCAATTTTTCAAGTAAATTACAACCATGATTATATGAAAGCTGTCACTTGTAAAATATTGCCAATTAATTAAACATTTTATAAACAGTGTAGGTTTAAGAAAGTGTCCATCAGTCAAATTCTAACACTTTCTTGACAAAGTGCAAAATCAAGGTCTACGTCCCGTTCTGATTCCAGGCACAGTCCATGTTTGAAATGTGCTGGCTCAGGACTCCATTCAATAGCCTAAATTTCCATGATTGTTTTATCCCGATCACTGAATGAGGCTTTCTGCTTACAATATTTATTTCTCATCAGTTTCTTGATGAAGCCCAATGACAACTACATACAGTATATAAAATTAAGTATTAATAATTAAATGCAATCCTTTCTTTCTAAAGTATTTTTTGTTTATTTTGGGGTCTGAATTCCTGTGAACTCACTGATTTATAGCTGTATATTCTCAGAAATTTCAAATTATCAGATATATTTATTCTTTTTAAAAGACCACATGCTGAATTTGGGCCAAAAATATGAGGCTGGGATAATAAAAGTCATTAGTACTTAAATGACACTTTGTACTTGGCAAAGTTATTTAAATATTATCTCATTTTGATCCTTAACACAAAACTGTGCTTCATCGACAAGTATTAATATTCATTGAACAACACAGAAACACTCAGAAGGTATGGCTAAGTTCCTACAGCTTACATAGCCATTTAGTTGTAGAGACAGTGGTTCTTCAGACAAGTCTTACATTCTTTGTAGCATAAGACAGTGTCTCAAATGTGCCCTAAAAAATCTCTTTGATGTTTGTTTTATGATTAGACACATTATAAAATGATGTAAAATTGTTTTATCTTTAGATGTATTAATATAAAATAACTCAATTGATTTAAATTTTAAACTAAATAAAAAATAGTCTTAATGCTGACAAGTGATCATATTTAAGTAGCAAACCTTTATCTTTGGGGTTTATTTGTGTAATTTTAACAGATTTTTGTAGATCAAAACCAGAATATAAAAAATGAAATATATTGAGTCACATCTAGGAATATATTATATCTTGAAAATCAGAAATATCAAGTGACACTAGTGGTTTAGATGAGGTTTCAAAACTTATTTTTAAATCTTTGTCCTGTGTTTATAGTAATGTTTGAAGCAATATTATGTTTACTTCTGTACCTCAGTAAAACTAAATTTCCAATTTTATCTTATTTCCCAAGAAGTTGAAATGTCCATAATCATTTTAGCTACAATGTTGCATGGAACCTTTTATATATAGTATTAAGTCTTAGCAAGGCACTATACTCATTAGAAATACAATTATAAAAATCTGTCATATTTCAAAGAAGATAGAAAAAACATTGTGAATTTCTTAATTCTTCAATTGTGATGACAGCAGGAGATACTATAGCTATTGTGTATCTGTTGAGTGTTATAATTTAAACCATTTATTTATAGTAGGATAACCTATTAAAAATATACACATATAAAAGAGAAATGTATTAGAAAGCACCAAAAGCAATTGCACCAGAATAAGCTTTATAATACATCATTCCAAGAATAAAAAACACCTTTCAATTCCCAGAGTTTTTCTATGTGGCATATTTAAACTTCACATTAATATTTAGTATGCTAAATATCACAAATATTACGCTTATGAGAGTAATAATGGGAACTAATAAGTAATATAGTTAGCTGTCCATATGGAAAATGACTTATTGTTGAAGTGAGTTGAGTAGGAAGCATCTGATTATTAATACAGAATGACATAACATATTCTTGACACAATAGAATAAATTACTGCTTAAATAATAAATAGTTTCACTGTCATCAAAAACATGATAACCACATAGATAACATTTGGGAAGTTAAGTACTTTTTTTTTTGTTTTTTTTTTTTTGGATGAAAATTGTTTCTCTAGAATCAGATACTGCTAGGAAGAAATAGAAAGTTATTAAAGATTATCTTAAGTTAAACTAACTGTATTTCTCATTTCTATCTAACCTCTAGTTTACAAAAACAACACAAATTTTAAATATCAAATAGACTATTGGATGAGATATTTTTAAATAAAAATAGAGTGATGGTGTGATTTTTACTTTGAGTCAACCCCCCCCCCCATAATTTTATGTAAACCAAATGTTTTGAGGGTACGTACGTACAGATGTACACATATGGTCGATTGTGGTTATAATGAATGAATCTTCAAATAAATTGCTTCTGCAACTGAAGGCAAGCAATATAATTAAGATATTCCATATTTCAAGTCAGATTCAGAACCTAGATTCAAGATAACAGAATTGTTATTGCTGGAAGAACATTAAAGTTCGACCAGTCCCAGTGTTTAAATTGAGGAAATTAAGTCCCTGAAACTATTCCCTTTAAATTACGTGTGAGCTTTCAATTGCCAAATCCAATGACCTGTTCTGTCTTCACTCTGCTTGATCTTTCAGCTAAATTTGACCCCTCAGATGTTCTCACATTTGGCTAGCACTGCCTGCTTTTTTCAGTTCCCTTTCTTAACTTCCTCTCTCTGGCTTTTCTTTTTTTGCCAGTGCCTCATATGCTGGTATTTCCTAAAGTTAGGTCTTATGTTCTTCTCCTTTAACTTCCACAAATGTCCTGGCTGATGACAGCTCTTTGTATTGCTTCAGCTATTACTGACACCTATTTTTCTAGCCTATGATTTTACCCTGAACCTCAAATCCACGTTTCTATTCTTTATCTACAAAGACTTTGTTTCCTTTATGATTTCATCATCTTGGAAAATTTAACAGCTTATTAACCTTGACTGGTATTCAGTATGTATTTTCACCCTAATCCAACATGCACTCATTCTGAATAGATACGATTATATCATCTCCACTATTTCTAGCAGTCTTCAAACTGTTCATTTTTTAGATTAAAAATTTAATTAATTTTTAATTGGCATAACAATGGTTAGTAAAATTACATAGGTTTCAACTGTACAATTCTGTAATACATCATCTGTATATTGCATTGTGTGTTCACCACCCAGAGTCAGTTCTCCTTCTGTCACCATATATTTGACCATCTTTACCTTCTCCTACCACCCCCGAAACCCCTTTCTCTCTGATCACCACTAAACTGTTGTCTGTGTCTGTGAGTTTTTGTTTCTTTGTCTTGTTCCTTTGTTGCTTTCAGTTTTATATCCCACATATGAATGAAGTCATATGGTTCTCCACATTTTCTGTCTGATTATTTTGCTTAGCATAATTGCTCACTTTTTAAAACACCAACTCTTTCTGCTTTATTTCTGTAGCCTCAAGCCCTGGCTCACTGAATTATTTTCTATTCCTCAAACATGGTTTTGTGTATTGCCGCCTAAAAGAACTCTTGCTTTAGCATGAAATTCCCCTCTCCTTTCTTTTTTTTTTTTTTTTTTTTTTTTTTGTTTTTCTGTTTTTTAAGGAAGGTACAGCTCACAGTGGCCCATGGGGGATCAAAATGGAAACTTTGGTGTTATTAGCACTATGCTTTAACCACTGAGCAAACCGCCCCACCCGCACACTCTCTTTTCTGTACCTAGTAGCATCCCACTTCTTAGAAGTCACACAGGATAAAAAGCAGGAAACCAAAGTAACCTTTCCTAGAGAGATGCAGATCCCCTTTCCAAGGAAGTTCTTGACTCCTTATCAGTATTTCCAAAGAAAGCAGTTATTAATTTAATGAGCAATTTCTTAATCAACTTCCATTATGTGCTCAGACAATTTTAGGGGTGTTTTAAGTTAAACAATTTTGATTGGTATGCAATTTTACATTTTATACACACACACACACACACACACACACACACACACACACTCACACACACGGGGACAAGAAGTCCCCTGCATAACACGGCACTTCTACAACACGTTTTCACTCTTACACATTTCGAGAATGGGGAGAAACCTTCGTACAACACAGTATCCCAGAACACAGTTTCACTCTAACACAGTTTGAGAATTGTGAAATCTCCGAACAACACAAGCGTAATGCGAGCTTTTTTTCCTTTATAACAGTTTATTGAGATATGATTCACATGTCATACAATTTACTATTAAAGTCTACAATTCAATTGATTTTAGCATTTTCACAGAGTTGTACAACCATCACCTCACTTTCTTTCTTTTGTTTTTTAATTGAGGTTTACTAGGGTGACAATTATTAGTAAACTTACATAGCTTTCAGGTGTACAATTCTGTAATACATTATCTATATCTCAGATTGTGTGTTCACCACCCAGAGTCAGTTATCTTTCCATCACCATATATTAGACCCCATTTACTCTTTTCTAGAGCCCTCCCTTATGCTCTGGTAACACCTAAACTATTGTCTATATCTATGAGTTTTTGTTCCTTCATTTGTTTGTCTTGTTCTTTTCAGTTTTATGTTGTTTCTTGTTGTTTTCGGTTTTATATACTACATATCAGTGAAATCATATAGTTCTCTACTTTTGCTGTCTGACGTATTTTGCTTAGCATTATAATATCAAGATCCATCCATGTTGTCACAAATGGTGCCATTTCATCTTTACTTAACACCGAATAGTATTCCATTGTGTATATATACCACAATTTCTTTATCCATTCATCTATTGAAGGACATTTTTGTTGTTTCCTGTCTTGGCCACCATAAATAAAGCTGCAGTGAACATTGGAGCACACGTGTCTTTATCTCTAAATGTTTTCAGATTTTTTGGGTAGATACCCAGGAGAGGGATTGCTGGGTCATACGGTAATTCTATTCGTAATTTTTTGAGGAACCTCCACACAGCCTTCCATAACGGCTGCACCAGTCTGCATTCCCACCAACCGTGTATGAAGGTTCCTTTTTCTCCACAGCCTCTCCAACACTTGTTACTATTTGTCTTGTTGATGATAGCCATTCCGACTGGGGTGAGGTGATATTTCATTGTGGTTTTGATTTGCATTTCTCTGATGATTAGTCATGTTGAGCATTTTTTCATATGTCTATTTGCCATTTGTATGTCCTCTTTGGAGAAATGCTTCTTCAGGTCCTCTGCCCACTTTTCAATTGGGTTGTGTTTTTTTGTTGTTGTTGAGTTGTATGAGTTCCTTGTATATTTTGGATATTAGTCCCTTATCGGAGGCACTGTTTGCAAAAATCTTCTCCCATTCAGTTGGTTGTCTCTATTTTGACGATGGTTTTTTTTTGCTGTGCAAAAACTTTTAAGCTTGATATAGTCCCATTCATTTATTTTAGCTTTTACTTCCCTTGATTTTGGAGTCAAATTATAAAATGCTCTTTGAACCCAAGGTCCATAAGTTTAGTACCTATGTTTTCTTCTATGCAGTTTATTTTTTCAGGTCTTATGCTTCGGTTTTTGATCCATTTTGAATTAATTTTGGTACATGGTGACAGATAGCCGTCCAGTTTCATTCTTTTTGAACGTTGAACAAAGGGCTTCAGTTTTTTTTCACCATTTGCACATGACTTTCCAATTCTCCCAGCACCATTTATTGAAGAGGCTGTCTTTTCTCCATTGTGTGTTTCTCTCTTTTTCAAAAATTATCTGTCCATATTTGTATGGGTTTATTTCTGGGTTCTCAATTCTATTCCATTGGTCTGTGTGTCTGTTTTTCTGCCAATACCATGCTGTTTTGATTATTGTAGCCCTGTAGTACAAGCCAAAGTCAGGAAGTGTGATACCTCCATTATTGTTCTTTTTTCTTAAGATTGCTTTGGGTATTCGGGGTCTTTTGTGGTTCCATACAAATCTGATGATTTTTTGTTCTATTTCTTTAAAAAATGCCACTGGGATTTTTATGGGGATTACATTAAATCTGTATATTGCTTTGGGTAATATGGCCATTTTAACTATGTTGATTATCCCAATCCATGAACGTGGAATGTCTTTCCATTTCTTTGTGTCTGTCAATTTCTTTTTAAAATGTCTTATAGTTTTCAGCACATAGGTCTTTCCCATTCTTGGTTAAGTTTATTCCTAGGTATTTTATTCTTTTTGATGCAATTGCAAAAATAATTGTTTTTCTTTTTCTTTTTTCCCCCTGAGATTTCATTGTTACTATAAAGGAATGCAGTGGACTTTAATACATTGATTTTGTAAGCTCGCAACTTTACTGTATTTGTTTATTGTTTCTAACAGCTTTTTGGTGGAGTCTTTAGGGTTTGTTATATATAGCATCATGTAATCTGCAAAGAGTGACAATTTAAATTACTCATTCCCAGTATGGATGCCTCTTGTTTCTTTCTCTTGCCTGATTGCTCTGGCAAGGACTTCCAACATTATGTTGAAAAGCAGAGGTGATAGGGGACAGCCCTGTCGTGTTCCTGAACGTAGGGAAAAGGGCTTCAGTTTTTTTTTAACCATTAATTATGATATTAGCTGAGGGTTTGGTCTTTATTATGTTAAGGTGTTTTCCTTCCATACCTATTTTATCAAGTGTTTTAATCATAAATGGATATTGTATCTTGTCAATTGCTTTTTCTGCGTCAATTGATATAATCATATGATTTTTGTCCTTTATTTTATTTATGTGATGTATCACTTCGATTGATTTGCACATGTTGAACCATCCTTCTGCCCCTGGGATGAACCCCACTTGGTCGTGATGAATAATATTTTTAATGCATTGTTGCATTCAATTTGCTAGAATTTAGTTTAGGATTTTTGCATCTGTATTCATCAAAGATATTGGTCTGTGATTTTCTTTTTTTGTGTTATCCTTACTAGGTTTTGGTATCAGGGTAATGTTGGCCCCATAAAATGAGTTAGGGAATATTGTCTCTTCTTCAGTTTTTTCGAAAAGTTTGAGTAGGTCAGATTAACCTCACATTACACCTTAAAGAACGTTTGAATGTTTGGTAGAATTCACTAGTGAAGCCATCTGGTCCCGGACTTTTGCTTTTGGGAAGGTTTTGGATGACCGATTCAATTTTCTTACTGGTGATCGGTCTATTTAGATTTTCCAATTCTTCATGATTCAGCCTAGGAAGGCTATATGTTTTTAAGAACTTATCCATTTCTGCTAGGTTATTGAATTTGGTGGCAGATAGTCCTTCATAATATTCTTGGTGATCCTTTGTATTTCTGTGGTATCCATGTTAACTTCCTCTCTTTCATATCTGATTTTGTTAATTAGTGTCTTTTCTCTTTTTATCTTGGTGAGTCTAGCCAAGGGTTTGTCAATTTTATTAATCTTTTCAAAGAACCAGCTCTTTGTCACATTAATTTTTTCTATTGTCTTTTTGTTCTCTATTTCATTTAGTTCTACTCTGATTTTTAATATTTCCTTTCTTCTGTTGACTTTGGGTTTCATTTGTTCTTTTTCTAGTTCTTTAAGGTGTAATGTGAAGTTATTTATCTGGGATTTTTCTTATTTCTTGAGACAGGCCTGTAATGATACAAATTTCCTTCTTAAGAGGGAATATAAATTTTCCTCTTAATGCTTTTGGTGCATCCCCAAAATTTTGGTAGGTTGTATTTTCATTCTCATTTGTTTCTATGTATCTTTTGATCTCTCCTCTTATTTCTTCTTTGATCCGGTCGTATGTCGTTTCATCTCCACATATGTGTGGTTTTTCCTGCTTTCTTTTTGCGTTGATATCCAATTTCAAAGCCTTGTGATTAGAGAATATGCTTGGTATGATTTTAATCTTCTTACATTTGCTGAGGCTAGTTTTATGTCCTAACATACTGTCTATCCTTGAGAATGTTCCATGTAAACTAGAAAAAAAATGTGTAGTCTTATGTTCTAGGATGAAGTACTCTATAAATGTCAATTATGTCCATTTCATCTGTTGTCTCATTTAGGGCTGCTATTTCTTTATTTATTTTCTGTTGGGATGATCTATATAGGAAGAGAAATAATAAATTATTAATTGCTATGAATAACCAAGGTAACAAGACAGCTCAGGAAGAAAATGAAAAGTCTCCAGAAAATGAACTTAAACACATGGAAATATGTAACTTAAATGACAGAGAATTCAAGATTGCAGTTCTTAAAAGACTCAACGAGATGCAAGAAAACACAGACAGGCAGTTTAGTAAACTCAGAAACACAATCAAAGAACAAAATGAACATTTTACCAAAAAGATTGAAATGTTATAAAAGAACCAAATAGAATTTCTGGAGATTAAGAACTCAATAGAAGAAATTAAGAATGAAATAACCAGCTTAGGAAGTAGAGTTGACCAGATGGAGGAAAGAATCAGTGACATCGAAGGTAGAAATCTGGAAATGACATAGTTGGAGGAAGAAAGAGACTTGAGACTTAAACGAAATGAAAGAACTCTACAAGAATTTTCTGACTCCATCAGAAAGAGCAATATAAGAATAATGGCCATACCAGAAGGAGAAGAAAGAGAGAAGGGGACAGAGAATATATTCAAACAAATAGTCAATGAGAACTTCCCAAACTTGTGGAAAGAACTGGATCCTCCAATCCAAGAAGCAAATAGAACACCTAATTACCTCAATCCCAACAGGCCTTCTCTAAGGCACATTGTATTGAAGCTGTCAAAAATTAATGACAAATAAAGAATCCTCAAGGCAGCCAGAGAAAAGAAGATGGTAACCTCCAAAGTATAATAAGAGTTTTTAAGAGCAAAAAATATGTCATTTGAAATTAGGGAAATCTCCGAACAACATGGAACATAATAAAAGCTTAGTACTAGTGATGATGAAGAAAACATTATTTAATATGTATCAATATGTTATACTTTTGATGGAAACTGCTTTAATAAAAGCATTTCTCTTAATTATAAAAATGTAATTGTATGTGTGTTTTTTTTAATTTTTGGAACCTAACCCCCTTTTTTGTACTAGTTCTTTGTTTCATATAACACAGATTTACATAACACGGCATTTTGTAGGAAACTAACAACCGTGTTATATGGGGGTACATATATATGCTTGTGTATATATATATATATATATATATATATATATATGTAAAATTCTATGTTTCCTATGGAATTCATTAAAATTATTTTTCATTTTT
The DNA here is from genome assembly GCF_057876585.1 of Rhinolophus sinicus. Lineage (NCBI taxonomy): Eukaryota > Metazoa > Chordata > Mammalia > Chiroptera > Rhinolophidae > Rhinolophus > Rhinolophus sinicus. The sequence continues at coordinate 105,972,051 of NC_142517.1, read as the reverse complement.
TATTATAAGCAATAGCTATTGTTTATTTTTTCTATTTAGATATCATAAATAATATTTGTGTTAATGTAAATACTAAGTGCCTAAATAACTGATTGTTTAAACAGGCACTCCTCATGGGATAAATAATAAAATACCTTTATTTTCATGACAACTCAACTTTTAAACTTGCTCAGTGTAGGGATTTTTCTCTGCCCCTTGATTTAAAAATTAGGGCAAACCCTATGTCTTTTCTGGCCATTCTCAACTGATTCTAGGTTCTGTAAATAGTAAAATGTCCAGTCCTTTGGAATAGGAAAAACTCTTGGTTTAAGATTGTCTTATTCCTTTCATCATCTAAGGCCTGTCAAGAACAGGGAACATATATAGTATCGTAGGTGAATGAGGACTTACCTGGCTTCCTTTCTTTTCTCCCATGTACGCCTATCACTTTTTGTCCTTAATCCTTTCCCACTGTAGCTTGCTGACTATGTCTTCACATCCTTCGGGTCATGTGATAGCATTTAGGAATCATAAAGTCGGGGGTAGGAAATTGTTATGGCTGTCGTTCTTGTAAGATGGAGTCACACTCTCCGGCTGGTGGTTAACGCTGTATCTAGGAGGAGTGTTCTTTAGAGATCGCCTTTTACTGGGCTCTTTCACCTGCAGCTTCTTTGACCCAACATAAGCATCTCTACTCTAGTTGGTCACTTACTCTTTCTGTAGCCCCTAGTAATCCAGCAGTACCTTCAGCTTCTCTCTGGTGATGACCCTTCAATTCTCTGGGTGGCTCATTGGGAACTAAGATGACACTACAATGAATCTCTGTCACACTTAGCCACATCTGGCCCACAAGGAGCACCCATCTCCAAATGTCTTGCTTTCAGGGGCCAATCCAATCTGTTTCATCTAAAGGGACGAATATCAAGTTCTCCCAGGGGATCCATTAAAGTGCCTCTTACATGGTTTTCTGTGGGGAGCAGATAGTTCTCTTACATACCAACCACTCCCCCCAAAACTCTACAAATACACATCTGTTTATACTCCTGTCAAATATTTATAAATGCAGTACGTAAGGTTTTAAGACTTGTCTAACTGGTTCCTGTCCACTTATTTCCTGCTGGCCCTGTAAGGGGTCCTGTTTTTACAAATATTTTGTCTTCCCAATCTTATTATTGTGAAGCCTCAACTAAAATTTTCATATTACCTTCATGTTCCACTTGTTACTGACAGATGAAAAAAATAAATAAAACTTGATCTCCTGAGTGAAAAATGAAAGTTAAGATGGAAATCCCAAGTTTAAAATGAAAGTTCTAGTAGATGGAGAGGAGTCATTAGAAGTTCCTACACATTTTCTTAGAGAACTGGAAGGGGAGAGGGGAGGGTGAAATAGGAGATGGTTACCTTGTGTGGATCTCAATTTGAGGCTTATGTTTAGAAGTTTTCAGTAGTAGGTGGATTCTAGCAGGCATGCTACACTCATGTCTGGGAGCTGAAATGAGAAGATCTTCTGAAGCTAATGATAAAATAAGGGGCAGTTAGAGAGCTTCATAGAGCCAGTGCTGCCTGTTGGCCCTGCTGCTGTCTCCTCTTCTCATTACCTGATAGCTCAACTGACCAGTTGGGTTTCTGCCATGCAACTAGCCAATACAAAGGAAAGGAATAGGAATAGGAAAAGGAAGAGTCCATTTTTTTTTTTTTTTTTTTTTTTTTTTTTTTTTTTTTTTTAATTTTGAGATTTTAGGTTTAAAGAGGAGCCTTGAAAATACAATAGAGTGTTTCTATATGCTCCTAACTAACTTCCCTTTGTGGTAACAGTTTCTACAACTATAGAATGTTTGTCAAAACTACCAAATAGTCTTGTTGAAATATATTAACTAAAGTACAGAATTTATTTGGATCTTAATAGTGTGTCTGGCAAAGTCCTTTTTCTTTTCCAGATCCAATTCAGGATCCCACATTGGATTTCCTCACCAGGTCTCCTTAGCTTCCTCCATTCTGAGACGGCTTCTCTTTCTGTCCACATCTTTAAATACCTGAACATTATAGAGGAATACTGGTCAGTTATTGTGTAGATTTTCTCTCGGTGTGGGTTTGCCTGATAATTTTTATGAGTAGAATGAAGAAATGAGCTATTGGAAAGAACATGAAAAAGATGCTGTCCCCTTCTTACTGCATCGTATCAGGGTTACATGAAATATGTAAACAGGGGTACTAATCACTTGGCTGAGGTGGGCTATGCCAGGATTCTTCACAGTAATTTTTCTATTTTTCTGTTTGTAATTACTAAATATTTCAAAGGAGATCCTTTGAGACTAAATAAATACCCTGTTTTTGCTTAAACTTTCTCCCACCAATTTCAGCATCCATTGGTGGGATCTTGCCCTCAGCAATCATTATTGTCATGTTCTAATATGATTTTTTTCCATTTATTTGATTTCTTCTACATTTGTCAGTTGGACTTCTATAAGGAAAAAATTGTTATTACTTCACTATTTATTTACTCAGTTATTATACCAGTATGTGTTCATGGATATTTATTTTATTTTTGGTTCATAGCCCAACACAGTAGTTAATTATTTTGTTGCTCTCATTGTTGCAACTTCGTTCATTGTGATCTCTTCACACTTTCATTGTGGCTCCTGTGCCCTTTGGCTATGCCTGTCTATGCATTTTTTAAAGCACTTCCATAGTTCCTGGCACCAGAAAAACAGAAGATGCTCCATATTCACATTGTATTATTCGTATACCAACCCTGGAATCAACTACTTAAACAAACCTTGTCTCCTGTAATTGGAGAATAGTACTTAGAAACCAAGGTCATGGGCTCTATGTTTGTTCATATTTAATGGAGGGTCACTGCTTCCAGCTTCTCTCAGTTGAGTTAGTTACACACACACACACACACACACACACACACACACACACACACACTAAACCAAGCTAAGCTTAGCTAACGCAAGGCTAGACATACCTAAATTTCTTTCTTTATGTATTTCTGTATCTCTATACTTGGCTCTATATTAATACTTCAACTCCATTTGGCATCACAGAGTTCATTCTAGTCTTCTTCATTTCCTTTTTTGTATTTTTAATTTTTGACAGTGAAAAACCTGGCTCTCATTATCTACAATACAGTAATTTATTTGTCCAAACTTAATATTGAAATATAGCAGTTATACAATTCCTAACCTAAACTCTTGTGAGGACAAATTCTGTAACTCTAAGGTTTTCTTATAAAGTTCTTTCTGTCTTAGCCTTTGTCCTGTCAAAGCACTGTTTTCTGAAGTTAGTCAGATCAGCTCCTTTTTTCTCATATATTTCAGTGTGGTTAAATCATTAAATTGTTTTTCAGTTAGATTCATTTATAAAAGTCACATTCCATCTTACCTCCATATATTATATTTTAAAATTAGTATATTAAAAAATCATTTTTTGTGGTGTACTGTTCTATGGATTTTGACAGATTCATAGATTTATGTATCCACTACTACAGTTCCACACAGAACAAATGTTCCTTTACCCCAAACATTCCACTAGGTTATCTTTTATAAACAAACTTCCCCCCACCTAGTAGATTGGCAATTGCTATTCTGTTTTCTTTCTTAAAATTTTGTCTTTTCCAGAAACACATTAAATCAAATAATGTTATATGTAGTTTTTTCGATTTGCTTTTTTCCTTAGCAAAATTCATTTGTTTCACCTAATTTTGCATAAATTAATAATTCATTCTGTATTATTGAGCAGAATTCCATTACATGAATACATCACTGTTTGCTTATCCATTTACCCATTATAAGACACTGGTGATTTGGCAATTATGAATAAAGTTACTGTAAACATTGGCATACCGGTTTTCATGTGAACATAAACATTCATTTACCTTGGTTTAAGACCCAGGATGATAATGCTGTCATAAGGCAAGTGTATCTAAAAGTGCTAAGAAACTTCCAAAGTATTTTTGTGTGTCTATGTGGCTCCATTTTGCATTCTTTCCAATTGCTCTGTATCCTCAGAAGCACTTCTTTTTGCCATTTTAAAAAATGTCTTAGTATATCATTGTGGTTTTAATTTCTATTTCTTAAATGACCTGCAACATTAAACATATTTTGATGTGTTTTTTGGCATCCGTATATGTTCTTTGATAAAGTGCCTGTTGAGACAGTTTGCCTATTTTTAAATTGATTTTCTAATTGTTGTGTTTTGAATTATTTTCTAATTTCCTAATTGTTGAATTGTAAGTTCCATATAACTTCTGGATACAATTTACCTATCAATGTAATATGCAAATATTTACTCCCAGTTTGTGGAATGTTTTTTTCATTTGTTGATCAATATCTTTCACATATCAAAAAATTTTAATTTTTAATAAGTCTAACTTGCCAATTTTTTCTTTTACAGTTTATGCTCATAGCATTGTATTAAATAACTCTTTGCCTAAGACAAAGTCACACAGGTTTTCTTCTATGATTTCCTCTATAAGTTTTATAGTTTTATGCTTTACATTTAGTCCTGTAATCTGTTTTGAATTATTTTTTGTATAATATGCAGTAAGTCCAGACTAGTTTTCCTTGGCATATAGATGTCCACTTGTTCCAGCACCAATTGTTGGGGGGGAAAAAAAAAAAAAAAAAAAAAATATATATATATATATATATATATATATATATATATATTCCATTTGTTAAAAATTAGTTGTGTAGTGTGTGTGTGTGTATTTTCTAGATTCTGTATTCTGTTCCATTGATCTATGTATACATCTATAAATCTTGAAATCAGGTAGTGGAATTCTCCAACTTTGCTCTCCTTTTTCAAAATTACATTAGCTATTTCAGATTTTTTGGGTTTCTTTTTGCTTTTATATAAAAAAAATTAGAATTTTCTTGTTAATATCTATAAAACATAAATGGAATTTTGATTGGGATTGTGTTAAATCTATAGCTCAAATTGGGTAGAATGGGCCCCTTGATGATAGTGAGCCTTTCAGTCCATGAAGACAATGTATTTCTCTATTACTTGAGGTATTCTTTAATTTCTTCCTCAATGTTTCATCATTTTTAGCATACAGAGTTAATAAATAATTTGTTGGATTTATACCTCAGCATTTTTTGTTTTACTTTTCTCTGTTTTCCTTCGTTTCTGTATTACATTTTTAGGACTGCCATTGGGGTGGGAAAAATATCTCAGACTAAATGGCTTAAATAACAGAAATTATTCCTTCATGGTTCTGGAGGAGAGAAGTCCAAGATCAAAGTACCAGCAGGTGTGGTTTCCTCTTAGATCTCTGACATTGGCCTGCAGGTGTCCACCTTCTCCCTCTGTCCTCACATGGCTTTTCCTCACTGAGCATTCATTCTGGTATTTGTGTCCCTGTCTTTATCTCCTTTTTAATAAGGCCACCAGTGGATTAGAGCCAGCCATAAGGCCTCATTTTAACTTAATAACCTCTTTACAGGCCCCACCTCTCAGTCCAGTCACATATTTTTGGGTGATGCAGTTCAGCCTCAACAGTTCCACTCTGTCTACCTCCTTCCTTCCTGCCTTGCTGCTTTTCTTACTTCCTTTCCTTTTTTTCTTTGATGCTATTGTAAATGGTATTTAAAAATATATATATTTAAATTCCAATTGTTCATTGCTAGTATACAGAAATATCATTGATTTTTTTTTTTTTATGGTGCTTTGCATGCTAAATGATATGGCATATTATCTACCTTTTCCATTAGTGTCTTAAGCTTATGAATCATGTTTATTGGTTATTTCCTGTCAGATTCTTTGACAATTATATCATATCTGATTCTCATTCTAATGATCATTTTGTCTTGTCAGGCTGTTTTTCTCTTTTTATGCCTCATAATTTTCTGATGAAAGACAGACATTTTATGATGAAAGACTGAGGTAGTTTCATGTCTGGAATGTATACACTCTTTCTTCTGCTAGTTATAGTGGCATTTTATTTAATATAGTCAGCATTTGGATTAGGTTTTCTGTTATTGCTGCTATGGTTACCCTCAATAAACATCAGATATCTAATTTCTGTAGAGATAGCTGTGCTTAGGGTGGTGGATGGTTTATCAGAGAAATGTCTGTTTTGATTCTGAGGTTTAGTTCTTCACTTTGTGCTGCGCCTTAAAGAGGGTCTTTATACACGCTTTTTCCTCTCCGGTCACTCTTCCAGTGGTATTCTGCTGTTACTTGTTATTTGTAGCTTGTTAGCTTGTGATGTGGGAGGTGTTCATTGCTTTTCTGACTAAGCCTCAGTCTTGGACGTGCCGTGTGTCCCTGCATTTAGGACGTGTGGTCTTCTAGGTTCTTTTTTCCCTCTTTTAGCAGTAGCTGTGAGTTCAACATATAATATTGCCTCTCATCCAGGAGTAGGATTTTTTCCCCTGTTCCTTTTCCCAGCTTTAATGAATTTTTACAAGTGCCTTGAGGACTTCAATGCTTCTTGCCATTTTCACAGATAAAGCCTTGTATAGACAGAGTATGTTATGAGTTGACTTTTGTCCCTCCAAAACGTATGTTGGAGTCCTAACTCCCAGTCTCTCAGAACATGACATTACAGAGAGTATTTTTACAGAGGTAAAGAAGTTCAAGTGAGGTCATTAGAGTGGACCCTACTTCAATATGACCCACTTTCTTTTAAAAAGAGAAACATTTAGACACCAAGATAGAGATGGGCAAAGGGAGAACCCTATGTGAACATGAAGTCAGAGATGGAGTGAAGTCGCTACAGATGAAGGAACGTCAAAGTTGTCAGCAAACCATAGAAGCTAAGATTGAGGCATGAAACATGTTCTCCCTTACAGTCAGCAGAAGGAACCAGCCTTACTGATACTTTGACCCCAGGTTTCTAGCATCCAGATGGACGGAAAAAAAAATGTCTCTCTGTAGTTTAAGCTGCGGGGTTTGTGGAGCTTTGCTGTGATAGCCCTAGCACACCAGTGAAGAGGAAAAGGATCCTGTGGAATTTCTTGCCCTCTCACATAGCTGTCGTTCCCTTCCCTTTGGGATGCCTCACTACTTGGGATCTGTTTCCAATCTTTTCTGTGAGCACCTGGTGCCACTAATAGAATAAGAACCTGCAAAAGACTCCCAATTACTTGGCCTCCTGCAGTTTCACACTGTTCCACAGTCTGCATTCCGTCTTCACCATTTTGTCAACTATTTTAGCTGCACTCTTCCTATCAGCGTCCAGGTCATCAACCCAAGGTGAGTGCTGGCTATGTCCTGGTGTGTCCTTCGCTGCATGCACTCTTTCCTGAGATTTGGGGCAAGTTGGTTAACCTTTACAATTTAAAGAGTTCATAACAAGTTATAAATTTGAAATTAATTCAGCTCTTCTTTGTTGTGAGGTGGAGAGCAGTGCTCTTTCTGGTTCTTCATATTATTAGGTAGAAGCTGAAAGCCCCATCCCTTTTATAGCGGTGGATAAATCATAAATCCAATGTACTGAGGAGGATTGTTTTTCTTTCCTCTTTTTATTTGTTCATTTTATTTTGTTTTATCTTGATTTGTGTCATGATGTAGCATTTATTGTGCTCTATGTGAAATAATCATTAATCTTTAATTCAAAGTTTACAAACTTCAAATCATCAATATTTATTATTTTCTTTATCTCTGTTTCTTTTGTCCCACAACATTTTTTTCACATTCAGTTGCTGTAGTTTTTCGGTTTGTTTTTTGTTTTGTTTTGCTTTACTACAGTATACCCTCTAATATTTCTGTTTTTCCTAAAAGAATGTTTGGGAGTTGAATGTTCTGAGTTCTTGAACTTCTAAGCCAGTATTTATTTTGCTTTTAAATTTACTTGATTCTTTGCCAGAGTAAATAATTTTGCATGCAGAGCAATCTCTCAGAAATTTATATACTGTTTACCAGTAACATGTTTACCTGAGGAGAACAAACTTTGATGCTGTGTTGGTGACTCTCCTTTAAAAAAAATATATATCATAACTATATTTTTCACTTCTTTGAAATTTTTAATTTGTAATCCATAAACTCTGGGAAAATGTGAACAAATCTCTACTGAATTATCTGTGAATGTTATTGTCAGAAGAGTATATCATTTTCTGCCTGTAGTCTCTTTTACAAGAAACCAAAATTTAAAATTTAAAGCATAGTTTATACTTAGTATATCTAGTAAGATTTTTTAGCTCTTTTCAGAACTTCTATAGCATTTAGTGTTTATCAAAGCAGTATTTACTAAAGCAATGTTACGTATTGCCATGTGTTATATCTTCTGCTCTAGTTTATAGCAATTTTTAAGGTCGACCTAAGTTTTATTTTTACTGCAGCAAGGATTATAAGAATTTCATGCTATTTATACTTCATAATTTAAAGTTTGATTTTAACCCATTTTTTAAAAAACAGTATTCCACTCTATACAAACTCGTATATGTCAGTAGGCTCTCTATAAACAAATAAGCTTATCTAGTCATTTCAAACATAAATTCTAAAGTTCCAACCAAAACACAGAGAAAAACATGCCATGTTTATTCTATCTTAGGTAAATTTTTCATGTCTTACAATGTGTCTGTTATTGGATGCATAAAATAATATTAATATAAGAAAATATATTAATATAAGATTTTGACTAGTATTTTTGGATTCTGACATACCAATTGTCCATATGTTCTATTTATTACTGATCTAGTATCATTGACAATTCCCTGTAATGTACTTAAGATCTGCCAACTCCATTATTGCATCCCTCAGGATCAAATACATTTCTCTGGCTCATATTCTGTGAGAATAATTTGAAACTTTAAAGGTGCTAAAATACTTCGTGGATTTCAATTTTGACATTAGATTTCTTTAAAAGAACAAATGTTCTGACCTTCTTGTAATCAGCTCTTGTTCACTGGGATATGAGTTTTTAGCAATTATCTTTGCTCTTCACTGGCATTCCCCAGTGCATTCTCTGTATTTCCCTTGCCAGCTCTTCTAAATCACTGTATAAGTAGAAAACAGGCAAATACTTTATTTTAGATGAATATAATGATTGAAAATCAGAATGAAGAAAATTATTCATGCTAAAATTTTTACATAGCATTAATCTTAAAAATTTTGAATGGTTACAGGAACTAAAGACTTATAGAAAAATGCCAGAAAAAAACTGTTGGCTTGTTTATAAGAGATTCAGAGTGGTTAGCAATGTGGTTACATTGCCCTTTGATCTAATGCAAAAATGTGCAAACATTTGGTTTCTGAGGTCAGAAATGCAAACTTCCACACTGAATTTAAAATCAAATCATTTTGGTCAAGAGAATACATTTATTCTAAATATAGTTTACTCTTGGACTTATCTCTATATAATCAAAGTCTTTACGCTTTGAGCATCTATTTTTGCCACACATTCTGGTAGAAATCTTACATACGTTGTTTCATTTAGTTTTCACAGCCCTAAAAGAAAAATTATTATTCCTAATTTTTAGCTGAGAAAAGGGATGCTCAGAGACATTGAGGTTGCTTTCCCACTTTCCTCTTATATTGAACTTATTGGAATCAGAAAAAATATGAGCCCTGTTTTCATGCTTCATGTTGTATTTCTGCCATTCTTATCCTCTTCTGTCCTATAATTTATAAGGCATCTCTTATTCTGAAAGAAAAATGGACTATTTCTACATTCATTAAAATATATACATTAAACATGAGGGGCCAATCTCATTAAATAAATAGACCAGGGTTTCTTCACCTCAACACTGTTGACTTTTTGAGCTGGCTAATTCTTTGAGTGGGAGAGCTCTCCTTTGTACTTGGTTCATGCTAGAATATTTAACAATATCGCTGTCCTCTGCTTGCTAGATGCTAGCAGCACCTCCACAGTTCTGATAACCAAAAATGCCTCTGATAATTTCCGAAATTCCCCAGGGGTAAATTACCCTGGGTTGACAACAATTTGTCGACATAGATGAAAGGTTAACATTGTATACTATTTAAACTATTTCAAAACTATTTTAAAACAAGTAATCAGAATGTGCCACTTTTTCAAGGCAATTTGAGGAGGTGATAAAAGTGGGAAAAGTAAGAGATATGATTATTGAGTCCTTACTTTGTGCAAGATATTGTGTTATTTTATGAACAAAATGTCTTTTTACAAACACTCCTATGAGATATGAATTCAATTATTAATATTTTACAGATATTATGTTAAATACATGACCCAAACAGATCATCAGTGACGAATTTGTGGTTCATAGTAAAAAAAAAAAAAAAAAAAAAATCTTTGCACTAATAATGTCACATTCTTAGTGATATTTTTATTCTCTTCATAAATAAACATATGGAAGATTTTATTTGAATACACTCATGGACTGTTGAAAAACCTTTCAAGAACTAATTCCATCTGATAGTTGTTATCTTCTTGCTTTGATATCTTCAGTATTTGTTTATATTGCTTTTATCACCAGTTAAAACCTTGTTCTCGTTGGCCTGCAGTGATTTATTTTAGTTGAAAATGTATTTCTTATGTCTATTCCTTAAAAATATAAATTCTCTAAGCCAGAAATCATTGCTTTTAGTTTTCTTCTTCTCATATAATCTCTCTCATGTTGATATTTATAATGTTAGAAAAATTATTTAGTGGATACATAACAATAAAGAGAAATAGTTTTTCTCAAAACACCATGTATTCCTTTGAACAGCTGTCAATAGAAACACTACTAAAACCCACCCTAATGCTTATAAAATTGGCATATTTGATAGATGTAATTATTTACTTTGTATAACTAAGATCCATTTTTGTCTTTGAATTGAGTATAATAGAGAACACTGTTGAAGAAGTAATGAAAACTTGTCCTCAATTAAACACATTTTAAAATGGCTTCACTCAGATGTTACTGGAAAGGAAAATGCATGTTTGCTGGAGTGCCCTCATTGAGAGACAAACAAACTACACTTTCTTACATTTAAAACATTTGCAGGTTTTGATTAACTATGAGTCACAGTCTGCTTCATGGAAACTGATATTAGCCCTGCAGCTGAGATAAACAGTTTATGATATCAAATAGATAAATGGAGGGGAACCATCATTCTCTGTCAGAAAGTAGGGTTAGGCAAAGCAATTTCCATATATTACATTTCCCACTAGCGTTTTTATGTTTCTGGCTTCTAACGTGTACTGGAGCGCTGACATTGAACACATTTTTCCTGCTTATCTCTCACTTGCACTGAGAAATCCAAAGCCCACAGCTGTATTTCTAGTTGACACTGTGGAACATTGACATATGATACCCATATAAAGTGAAAAGCAGGCACAAAGGAAACATCAATTTGTTTAGGAAAATCTTTAGATATTCTATCTCTTCAATGAATTGAAATAATTTACTAGATTATTCATTATTTTTAGAAGAATTACCTAAAATAATTGTATTTTTTATAGTTATTCTCATGCATGGACCAACGCCTTACTTAGTTACAAGCATCAGAATGACTTATGCAGTGACTGATACCAGTTTGGGAAATCATGAGAACAAACTATTTCAATGGAGTTATTTGTATTTGTTATTTGTTATTAAATAATTTAATGAATACAATGAACATAGTGACTTAACTAATAGATTACATTATTTTGACAATTTAACATACTGATTCTTTAGCATAATAACTACCTATATTTTCTCATGTAGCTATTAAATGTCAGGAAGAATGGTAGATGTTTTAAATGGAATATTTTATTATATCCTCACACCAGTTCTGCAGCCTTTCTTTACAGATGAGGAAACTGAGGCTTGAGAGACTGAATAATTTATCTGAGGCCACACAGCTACTGTCATAGTTGAGAATAATCTGGTTAATTATAGAACAGATTTTCCATGGAACTATAGCAATACTATATTCTGTCCTGAATCAAATATGTGTTTTTTCCCTACCTTTCTCTTCTGTTATTTGATTTTTAAATTCAAGTTTATCACAATAACAATATACATAACTTCATAATATTTCTATACATTTTATAACAAATATAAAGAGCAATCTCCTGCCTCAACCTTCATCAGATTCCTGCTTTTCAGAGCTAAGTATATTTTATATAATTAGCTCATATTTCTGGTATTCACATTAATATTTTTAGGTAATATGATTATTCTACTTACCTTTGTATTTTTAATTTTAGATATTATTTATTGATTTTCTATGGAAAACTATGAAAACTTGACTTTTCGCACTGCTCCCCTCACACACGTACACTTATTCTCTCATGCTTCTAATGTAGTTATGCCATTTTTACTTTTATAAATATTCAGTGTTTGCATTATTATAACTATGTAAATATTATTCACAATTCAATCAGCAGTGTACTATAATTAAGTTTTATTTCTTGTAACAGTTTTTTTTTCCTCTTGGAGTCAATAGTTGCTAATATTTTGCTCGAATAGTTTTATGAATTATGTATTATATATAGTCCCCCCAATTGTCTGAAACTGTTATTGTGTCTACTGTTATTGTGTCTAATTGATCTAATATGATGAAACAGAATCCTCTGTCCTCCAAATTAGACTTGGCCCTAAGCCTATTGCAGAGCACTTGTCCTAGAACTTCCTTTTATCCTCACCTTAAAGAATTTTCTTTGTTTCTTTTCCATATTGGTCCTCCCACTTCCAGGATGGCATCTTTGTTTCCATTTTACTCCTTCATTTTTTGGAACGTAGTCTATAGCATCTTCCTGAGAATGGATAGATGGAAATTAAATGTTTGAGTCATTGAGTAAATTAATGCATGCCTGTTTGTTTGCTTGTTGAGGTATTTTTATTCATTTTATTTTTTAAATAATTTTTTATTTATTTTTATTGAGGTATAATTGACATACGAGTATGACATGTTCATTTCAGGTATGCAACAAAATGATTCAATATTTGTATATATTATGAAATGACCACCACAATCAGTCTAGTTAATATCCATCTCTTACATAGTTACATGTTTTCTTGTGGTGAGAACTTTAAGATATATTCTCTTAGCAACTTTCAAAAATGCCATACAGTATTATTAACTATAGTCACAAAATAATCTTATAAACAGCCTCTGTGGATTTCCTATGCCACGATTATGGAACCAAGAAAGAAAGAGAGACACCCTAAGAAATTTGAGGCGGTTGTGTGGACAGGTTTGAGAGTCTCCAATTCCTTAGCACTGCAGGCCAATAGGAAAGTCTTCCTCCCACAGCTGGAGGAAAGCAGTTTCCTCTTGACTGGAGCCACTACTCTACAGAAGATATCAGCTAGGGTTATGCTTTTCCTCTTCAAAGGGAAGACTCTCACCCCTCATTGCCTCCCAAAGAACAGCCAGAGAGATCTTGTAGTGTAACTTCAGCAAGGGAATACCGTCTCTTCTCCAGAAGTATACAGCTGATACCTAGAAAGAATTGCAGTACCTCAGTGCAGATATACCAGGAACTTGGGAACACAGTGGGAGTGGCTCCTGTGGGTATCTTATCAGGAAGATCTTAACAAAGGGCTAGAAGTGAAAATACATAGTTTGATACGGGAGCACTCTCCTACGAGTCAAAGTTTAACGTCCTGACAGGACTCTTGGAACCAGTCCTGACATGCTGCTTGGATGACTCTTCGGCATGTCAATAGCCTATAGGAGAGATGCCAGAATCACTCTGACCCAGAATTGAGGAGAGATCTAAAGATTCATGGAGCGATCTAAAGATTCAATGTTAGAATAGATTTAGTATTTCAGACCAGAGAATCCACAGCGTAGCTTATTCCCTGGAACTCGAGAATAAATTCCATTCAATAAAGAATAAACCCCATATTTAAGAAGATCAATGTAGGTGGTGCTCTGTAAACCAGGGTGGAGAGTAAAAGATGCTGTCATAAAACAAGGCTCCTTAGTATCAGTGGGGATGTTGAAATTCCAAAATATTAGAAGCCAGCTGTAGTCACTTAAATATCTGAAAAACAGTATATAATTAGATTAGTGGGCAGCCAAGTCAGTATTGCAACCAAGTTATCTTTAACATGCAGTTATATGTGTCACTATTCTTAGGAATAAGGTGTTTGCCAAACATACAGGTTAACTGTATAACCAGTGAAAGGGCATGCTAGCCAAAAGCTAGTGTAAACCATCACAATGGAAACTATTAATCTCCTTTTTAATCTCCAGAGTTGATCTAATTCTCTTTCTCAAAGCACATGAATTTAATTTTGAGAAGGGTTTCCTTAAGGAAGAATCCTGCAATAGATATAAATATATACATAAGACAGTTATTTCCCAAATATTTTCCTAAAGTGATCAACGGCCAATTGCCAGTCTAACTACACATTGGGGAAAAGGGAATACTCAGACCTTTTTAGTTGTTGAATAGAGTATGAGTTGATGCTAGTATTACTGAGGAACCCAATATGCCATCAAGGTTCTGGTAGGAGTGGAGGTTTTTGGAGGCCACTTGTTACATGGAGTTCAGTCCAATGGGTTCAGTAGGTTCAGAGATTTGCCCTTTCATAATTTCTGTGGTTGGCAAGTTATAAATGCCAAGAGTCTCACACTGGTTCTCCAATCATGGGTGTCAGAATCATTATTATAAAAAATGTCCAAGTGAATCTCTCACACATATCAAGTAGTAAATCAGAAGCAAATGTGCATCTCATAGGAATTAGAGAGATCACAGCACATCTCAAAAACTTATGGGATGTAAAAATGATGGTATCCATATCGTTTTTAACTTTACCTGTATGGCCTATAGATGCTGGAAAATTCAGATTGACCATGACAGATAATGGTACACCACTGTGAACTTAACCTAGTGGTAGCCCAGTTACCCACAGCAACAACCAGTTTGCCATTGCACCCTTGGATCAGCTTTCTGTTTTTCCTTCATACAATGGTGTCATGCAGGGCAGCATGCGGGGTCTCCCGCTCCCCACAAAAGAACGCAGGACATGGTGAGGCGAAAAAGGAACAGCCATGGAGCCATAGATAGGGAAGTCATACCACTATATTCTCACTGGCGGCTGGGTTGGAGACACAGGAAGCAGGAGCCACACTGTTCGCAACCCGCTGTCCTAACTGCAATCCGCCTTGCCAGCCACCATCTTCTTGCTAGACCCCATTTTCTGCTAGCGTAGCCACAGCAGTTATATTAGTGGCCAATGGCTCACTGGTTACAGCTGATGGCCAACTAGCCACAGCTGATGGCCATCCAATCACAGTTGATGGCCATTTACTTCCTGAGTGTGGGGGCAGAGCCCCAGAAAGTAGTTTACAGGCTCTCGGCCTCACGTGGAGGAGTGCTGGCTCGGGTAGTAGATGGCCGTCAGCTGTAGCCAGTTAGCCAATTAGCCGCCAATATAACTGCTGCGGCTATGGAGGAGAGCGGAGGAGAGTGAAAGAGAGTCGTCGGTGGGTTGCAGACAAAAGGGACAGCAGGTCGCACGTCCAGTGAACCCAGCCTCCAGTGAGACCGTAGTGGTATGACTCCCCTACCTATGGCTCCGTGGGTGCTCCTTTTTGGCCTCACCATATCCTGCGTTCTTGTATGGGGAGTGGGAGCAGAGACCCCGCAGGCTTCCCCGCACGACACTGAGCCAGCACCTTTCCACGTGAGGCCGAGAGCCTGGAAACTGCACTCCTTGCCCTGTCTCCACAAATGGTTTAATTACTGATTCTTATTAATATTTTGAGAATAAACTATCTGCATGCAAGCCCTTTGCTTAGGCTCTGCATTTTGGGAAACTTCAGGCAAAGTCAACTATTTTCTTTTTAACCATACTTAGCTTGCCAAATGGCCGAATTGCTTTTATTTGCTTTAATTAAGAGATGCAATCCCTTTTCCCAGTCTTGGACTCTGAGCTAAGCTTCTGACTTGTTCTTGGACTCTCAGCTAGGCTTCTGACTTGTTCTGACTACTGGGATTTAGCAAATGTGCCATTGTGCCAATTTCAAGTTTAGATGTAAAGAGATCTGGTAGCTTTCACTCTTGATGGTCTTGGTCCTCCATGGTTACCATATGGGCAAGTCTGGCATATAAGATACTACACAGAGTGAAGCTACTGTTCCAGGCAAAGTTATCATAAATCAGATAGTCACAGCCAATTCGCTAGCTGATAGATATGTGAGCCCAGCTGAGACTAGTCTGCTCTAGGCCAGAAGAATTATCCAGCTGCTCAGCTGGTAGACATCCAACTCCCCCAAAGGAGAGTCTCTTAGATTATTGACAGCAGACTACAGACATGTGAATGATCCTAGCAGAAGAACTGCCCAGCTGAGTTCAGACCAAATTGCAGATCCATACATTAAAAGTCAAATAAAAGACTTGTTGTCATAAGTCACTAAATTTTGGGATGGTCTGTTATGCAGAAAATAATAACTGATACAAAAATCAGTCCACAGGGTGGGGATGCTGCCATAACAATAGTTTTGAACATATGGTATCACCTTGAAGAGGCTAGAAAAGTGGTGAGAAAATAATAGCCAATTCTGGCAAAACAGCATATAAATTAGAAGTTCCTGCTTATACCTGATAAAATGGCTATGTACGTTTCTAGGAATGTATCCATTTCTCTTAGGTTAGGCAATTTGTTGGCATGTAAGTTTTCATAGTAATTTCTTACAATCCTTTATGTTTCTGTGGTAGTAGTTCTAATGTCTCCTCTTTCACTTTTAATTTTATTTATTTGAATTTTCTCTCTTTTTAAATTAGTCCAGTTAAAGTTTTGTCAATATTTTATCTTCTTAAAAACCAATTCTTAGTTTTATTTTTAAAATTGTTTTTCTATTCTTTATGTATTTTTACTCTGATCTTAATTATTTCTTTCTTTCTGCTAACTTTAGGTTGAATTCACTCTTATTTTTCTAGTTGCTTAAAATGCAATATTAGGTTGTTTATGAGATCTTTCTTTTTTCTTAAGTAGAAGTTTATCACTATAAACTTCCCCTTAGATCTCTGCTATATCTCATAAGTTTGGTATACTGTGTTTTCATTTTTATTTATCTCAAGATATTTTTGATTTTCCTATTGATTTATTCTTTGAACCATTGATTATTTGGGAGTTTGTTGTTTAATTTCCACATATTTATGAATTTTTCACTTTTATTTTTCTTGTAGATTTCTAGTTTCCTACTATTGTGATTAGAAAAAATACATGAGTTGCCTATTCAACTGCCAATCTACTCTTCTACTTTACTGACCAACCTCAATTTGGTAGGTTCCCACCAACAAACTGTTTTTCTCAGCTTCCCTTAAGGCCAAGAGATGAATATTAGACACAATTCTGGTCAATGCACTGCAATTAGAAAGTATTTGGTATTATTTGCATGAAAGCTTCTAGAAAAGAGGATGGACTCAGCTGGCACTATCTCTTTCCCCTGCCTTTTGTTCTTTCCTCCTGCTAGGGAACTATTTGTTATCTTTGAAACTGAGTCCGCCATTATGCATCTACTAGAGTAGGTCTAGAGAATCACAAACACTGAACCAATGCTTACTATGACCTATTCACTACACAAAAAAGACAAAGCCCTATTAGGCAAAATCAGTACTAATTTGATTTTTTTTGTTATACACATTCCTGTGATAGAGAATAATGCATTATAACACATATTTAGTTCTCAATATAGGCCAGAATTAATGGCTTTCCTTTATATACTGATTAATGTAACTCTGTTCTTCTCTTTGGTCATTAAGATTAATATAATTAAAAGCAAGTATAAATGCAAGAATTGACTTCAAAACATTATGAGTTTTACTGGATAAGACTCAGAAAATCTACAACCCATTATTAAAATTTGTTGAATTTTTCTACATATTCAGATATATTATTGTGGAAACAGAAAGTAGAAGTGATTATTAATAAATCTTTCCAATTCCATATTCTGCTGATGCGGGTAAAAGAAAACATATAGCTTGTTTCATTTGCATTTTTGTAACTGATCTCTGTGAAACTAGTGAGGTAATATTCTTTTTAGTGGGATTCTCCCCACCATCAAAATGGACTATGTTACTCTTTAGTCTGAATTGTGGAAGACGTATATAAATAGCAGAAGATAAATGTAAAAAAAAAAAAAAAAAAAAAAAAGGCATACTTTCTAATAAATCTGTTTATCTATGTATGTATGTATGTATGTATGTATGTATCTATCTATCTATCTATCTATCTATCTATCTATCTATCATCTGATTGCTTGTTTTAAATAGAAAAAACAGGTGAAATCACCACAAATGCATAATGTAACATAAAATGGAAAATACAATAAATATAATGTATTTACAATTGAAAGAATAAATAAAATTAGAAAGAAAGAAAAACACAAGGTATAATTCCCTACTCCTTTAAATTATTATAATTTATGCAACATAATAATGACAATATTGAATATTGATTCATTAAAAGGACAAAAGGGAAGTTTTAGAAGTTGTAACTGTAAACAGCAGTATAAAATAAAAAAACTAAGTAAAAGATAAAAAATAATACAGACAATTAAAATGTCTTTTAAGTTTGCTAATTTTATATTTCTTTTAATTTTTTCTGCATCTGGAAGCAAACCAAGAATAGTTATAATTTTCAGGTCTTATATGTTCTTATATGTGGTGGCTCGGGTTGCCATATCAAAATGCCATGCATTGGGTGGTTTAAGCAATAGAAATGTATTTCTCAGAGCTCTAGAGCCTGGGAAGTCCTAAATCAAGGTGGCCTTCATGTAGGTTTCATTATGAGGATTCTTCACTTGACTTGTAAGTGGTTGCTGTCCCACTGTGTGCTCACTGATTTCTTTGTTATGTCTGCACAGGGAGACAGGAAGCTCTCTCCTGTCTCATCTCATAAGGATTCTACTGTTCTTGTTCTGAGAGACCCACCCTTATGACCTCGTCTGACTCTAAGTAACTCTCAATGATCCCATCTCCAAATACCACCATATTGGGGGTTAGAGTTTCAACCAATGCATTTTAGTGGGACAGAAACATGCAGTCCATAACATAATAAAATATGTTTCTTGTGATCACCACATTGATTACATTAGAAAGCTAACAGTTTTACTAATTCTACAGTGTAGAATATACAAAAAATAATTTCAATCTGACTGCAATTACATTTTAATCCATTTAAATAGGTCTGGGTTATTCTCATTCATCATAAAGACTTTAAAACTCATTTTGGGATACAGATGTGATGACAATGATTGTTTTCTGAATAGCAAGGGGTTTTCTTCCCTTTTAAATTAATCATTGGGTATTTGTTAGCTACAATGGTGAGGACAGGAAGTTGATGGTTTTCCAGCACATGTTCTTTTTATCTTGTGCTGTAGGTTCACTAAAAGCCTAATCTTTTGCCATCACTACCTTTGCTCTTAATCTTTACCCAGCCAGGTCTCTCTTTTTACACCATAAAACTAAAATAAAATGAGTTAAAGTTTATGATTAGTGGCATGGAGAATTCCCAAATTTTGTTAAGAAAAGTGGGTAGGCTCCTTAAGAAGTTATCAAATTCTCTGAGGATGCGTTTTTTCTACCAATAAAGGGTGTAACAATAGATACATACATATATAGATACATACATACATGCATGGACCCCAATTGTTACAGACTTTAATTTTTTTATATCAATACATGATTTCATTAATTACTTTTTTTATAAAGTCACACTGTATAAAAAGCTCTGAGTTTGTAATCACACCTAGATTCTACCTCAGCACTATTCTGCTCAGGTATGTTAATCAAGCAAGAACTGCACCTTGATATTTTTTTTTAAAGGAAAAGAAGAAGATAGGAGTAGGACCTTATAGTCAAAAGTTCTAAGCCAAGATTAGAAAAAGGAAATTCAAGGAGGAGTCCCTTGTTGGAGAGGGAAAAGAAAATGTGGTGCTTGCTTTTTTTGTTTGTTTACTTGTTTTTTATGTGTTTTTTTTTGTTGTTGTTTTGTTTTGTTTTTGCCTATAATTGAGCATCATCATGCATTACAGGGAAGACTAAGGTAGAAGGATCGGGGTCATGGGAAGTAGTCTGGTGTATGTTGAACATTTCTTGAATTCATAGTGCTGAAGTCAAAACAATTAATTCAATACTGCAGAACAAGGAAATGTGAGTCATGACCCCATTACAGGTATATGAGGAATATATTTTACTTATGGTAAATGACTTTTAAAATTTAAAATCCAAATCCTAAATAAAATAAAAAATTACATATAAGTCATGGATAAAGACTGTTTATTTACTTTAAGTGCATCCTCATCCTCTCCCCATAGCTCACATCAAATGCTTATATATTTTAAAAATCATATCTTAAACACCAATTAACTAAAGAAATATATTTTTATTTTAAAATCCTCGATATTAATAAAATAAATAAGATAAGCACATTTATCTAACCAACCTACTTCACATTTATTTTTTAGGTAAAACGCTAATTGTTTTTAATAATTTTGTGTACTGCTATCAATTACAAAGTTCCTTTGGTTTTTTTGAAAAGAGGATGTCAAAGTGTTCTCCAAATTCTTACCTCAAGATAATGTGAGGTGGGGCTCTGAGTCTTCTGCAATAGTCGAAGACATGACTCTTCTGTTTCAATACTAACAATGTTTGGTTTATTCCAAAATCAGTGTTGTCTCTTAATATTGTTTGTCATAGCGAAAGAGTGAGTGTTCATTAATTCATGAATAAAAGAGTTTCCTGCTAAAACATATCTGGTTCAAGGTCAGGTCACTTAAGTCTCTCTACATACCTGCTTGGTAACTGTTTTTGTTCCACATATTCAGTCCAAAGACTTATGTGCTTTAACTGAATAATAAAACCATTATTCACTTTAAAGTTATTTTCAACTGGCATATATTCTCATTTTGCTTTTATACTAATGATTTCTTCTAGCCATACAGTATTCTTCAAAGTCTAATGAATGGATTTTACACGAAACTATATTTTTCAGTGTCTTATTGATTTTTTGAATGAAGAAATTAAGTGCTGCTTATGTGGAAAGATCTTATTAAAATATACAAAAACTTTACTTTAAACTTTCCTTTTCTATTACTATTCATTTAAATAAAAACGTTATTGGACCTTTCTGATGAGAAACTCAACAGGATATGTTTCCTTCATTAGAAACTTTAAAGTGCTGAAGGGAGTTGAATATGTTAGATTCTTGTTATAAAATTCATTAGCCTTTTTTCCTATATTTGGCTTAGTGTGACATTAGGCAGGAAGGGAATCATCTTGCATTTTCTTATATTTGATCATTGTATTTATAATCAATATAATCCATATTTTTATAGGATGATTTTTGAACAGTCTGATCTTAGAAGTTTTATACAATGCATAATAATTTGGGGATACATGTAAAATATTAAATGCTTATCCTAGGATAAAGAGAAATAATAAACACATATTTGTAGAACATTTTATCTAAATTACATTATACTTGATGACATTTGCACATTTCTGTAAGAGCTGTAGCATATATGAATTTACTGCACCTTATAAGACCTATAATCTGATTTTGGATTTTAGGAATTTTTGGAATTTTTGTTTTGTTTTGTTCTGTTTTTGCTTTCTCTCCCTAAAATTTTTAAAAGTACACTTTAATCTGCATGAAAATATTCAAACTGTAGCTAAGAAAATGATTCTTATTGAAATGAATTATTTAAAATTCTGAATGAAGAATTTTAATAATAGCAGACAAATAGAGAATAAATGACAGGAATTTAAAACTTTAGAGGAATATATTCAATTCGGTAATTGGATTCAAATAGTTTATTTTTCTGGAGAACATGAAAGTCAAAGTTAGAAAAGATACATTTGAATATATTTAAAATTTAAAAATTTCCTAACAATTTAAAAATGTAATTCTTACATTTATTTTAGTACCTTATTATAACTCAGTCTTCACTGCACCAGTTTTATGAGTGGGAGTGATATTAAAAACATTGTTCAAATCTGACATGGGTATGAGAGGTAGCTGACCAAACAGGATGGGCAGTGGCCAGAGACTTTGTTCAGACACCTCAGTGTGTATTGGATGAAACATCAATCCTGGCTCTCTGGCTTCTATGACTGTGTTTGAGGCTTAGGCATTTTCCTTTTGTTCTGTGAACCACCTGAATCTTAGATCTCATGTTAGAATCTCTCTTCTCATGTCTTTGAATTTGTCTAATGATGAAAAAAAGACAACAACAACAACAAAAACAAGTTAATAAAGCAAACTTCATTCGTAAAAACTAACAATATAATACAGTTGATCAAATTTGGGTTTTCAAAGACTCTTCAAACTTAGGTTTTCAAAAAGACCAAAATATTATTAAGTAAATAGCATTCTTGAAAATATGGACAAAAAAATAAAAGTAAGAAAGCTCAAATAAGCCGTATACAAATCTGAGAATTTGGTTTAATTAGAGCTAAAGATAAAATTAAATCTTATGAATATATATTTAAAACAATACCTTTGGAAACCAGATAAATTGATCAATTTATATAAAAATATGACTTGCAAACACATCCCAAGAATGGAAAATCTGTGAATGTTTTTACGCAAAATTGAAAAACCAAGAACCATTCATTTTTAAGTTGATAGTTAACTTCACAATCAGACACCAACCTCAAATAATTTCACTGACAAGTTTCACTAAACTTTCAAGGAATAAATATTTCTCAGATTATAAATTATCACAGATTACCAAACAGCTGGAAATGACTGAATTTAAGAGATTAATGATACCTTAATACTAGGACAAAATGGGGAAAATTTTGTGACTGTGAAAACAAAAATATTTTGTCTAAATATTAGCCAAAATATCCAGCATTGAATAAAAACAAATCTTAACTAACTAGGAATTAAAAGATGTGCAACATTTAAAAAAAATCTATTAATGTCATTTATGTTAACAGATAAAAATTATATAAACAAAATTGAAGGAAAAGTATTTGATAAAATTCTACACACATTTTTCATAAAATATCTAAGTGAACTATGAATTAATTGGAGCTTCTTTTATCTGATAAAAAGTTTCAGGTCTAAACTTATAGCAATTATTATATTAACTGTTAAAAAACATAAATATTCCCACTAAAATCAAGAACAGAACAAAATTCCATTATTGCTATAGAGTTTCTAATAATTCAACAATATTTCATAAATAGGAAAAGAATAAGAAAGGTGTCATTATTTATTGTCAATAAAAATGTCTTTCCCATGGATTTCTGGTCAAGATGGTGAAGAAGGTATTTGCTGTGATTGCCTCCTCCCACAACCACATCAAAGTTACAACTAAACTACAGAACAACCATCTTTGAGAAGTTTCTGAAGACTAGTTGAACAGAAATTCTATAACTAGGGACATACAGAAGAAGCCAAGTTGAGACTTGTAGGAGTGGAGATATGGGAGGGGCAAGCCCCACACCCATGTGTGGTGATTAAGAAATGGTAATGACACCTTGGCTGCAGAGGTCCTCACCTTGAGGAATGAGAGGTTCCAGCCCCAGACCAGGCTTCCCAACCCAAAGTTCTAGTACCAAGAAGAGAAGTCTCCATAAATTCTGGCTATGAAAACAAGTTGGGATTGTGGCTGAGAGTGACGGACGGCTGCTGGAGTCCCAGGTGCTCTTATTAAAGGGCCCATGCATGGATTTATTTGCTAAGATGGACTCACTCAGTCTGACCTCCAGCACTGGGGCATCAGATTGAAAAGCACCAGGGACATATGGGTAGGAGCTGAATTGTCTGGCTTGCGGAAGAAGGCTGGAGGAGAAGCTTTCTCCCAGACAGAAGGGTTAGGGTGCCATTGTTCCTTTGTTGAGTCCGCTCCACACACAGGCTACAAGACCAGGCAGAAGTGCTGGCAGGCACTATAGTTTCTTTGTTGTGCCCTTCCCTTACACAGGCTGCAGGCATAGGCAGGTGCCAATTCTGAATTCCATCAACCTGGCTAAAACTGTTCACACCACCCTGGTGATTCCCTGAGACCCAGTCCCGCCCAAGTTGTGGGCCTGCCCAAGTTGCTTCCAGCAATTTTTCCATATAGATGGCCTATCTTGACTCATGCTGTGAACTTTCCTAAAAATCTTTCAAAGGTTTACAAACCCCAAAAGATGAGCATCTGGCCTTTGTGTGCCCCATACCTCTTGCTAAGTGGCCCCAAGACCAGCACTAATGTCAGTCAGCTTTGGTTCACAGTATAGCCTCTCCCAGGTGCCTCCAAGCTCACTACTGTGACAATCATCTATAGATTACATTGTAGCTCATACCAGGTGGCCCTGAGCTAGGCACAGGCAGTGACTGAACTTGGCCTAACTCAGAACCTCTCCCAAGAGGCCCAGAACCAACACACTGAATGACGAGCTTCAAATGACACCAGAGCAACACAAAACCACCTCCATGAATGAAATACCCAACAGGTGGAGTCAGGAGACAGCAAAGCCCCTCTAAATTGAATCCCATAGCGTTAGCCCATCTACAACATTTCCTCTGCTGTTGTCATGGCCATTTCTCCCAGCCAATCAGCCTGAGGGTCAATCCCTCCTCGTTATGTGCCAACAGCAATCGAGGCTCAACTACAACAGGAAAACACACACAACCTATACAAGGGACAGTATTGGAGAACTCTGCATAGGTGACTAGGAAGACTGCATTACTGGGATGCAGAGACTATCTACTACATAAGGCCACTTTATCAACACTGGTGACATAGCAGATCGACCTAATACATGGAAACAAACACAGGGAGTCAGCCAAAATAAGGACACCAAGAAACATATCCCAATGAAAGAACAGAACAAAACTCTAGTAAAAGAACAGAATAAACTGGGGACAAGCGATCTATCAGATTGCAGAGTTCATAATACTGGCTATAAGAATGCTCAGTGAACTTAGGGGAAATATAGTTGAACTCAGTGAGAACTTTTTCAAAGAGATAGGAAACATAAAAATGGAGTAAAAACATAAAAAAGAACAAGTCGGAAATGAAGAATATAAGAACCGAAATAAAAAATACATTAGAGGATATCGACAGTAGATTAGATGAAGTGGAGGATAGAATCAGCAATTTGGAAAATAAGGTAGCAGAAAACACCCAACTAGAACAGCAGAAAGAAAACAGAATAATAATAAAAAATAATAATAATGAGGATAGTTTAAGAGACCTCTGGGACAACATCAAGCATCATAGGAGTGCCAGAAGGTGAAGAGGGAGAGCAAAGAATTGAAAACTTATTTGAAGAAGTAATGATGGAAAACTTCACTAATCTGGCAAAGGAAATAGACATACAATTCAAGAAGCACAGAGTCCCAAACAAGAAGTACTCAAAGAGACCCACACCAAGACACAAATAATTAAAATGCTAAAGTTAAAGACAAAGAGAGATCTCTAAAAGCAGCAAGAGAAAAGCAGTTAATTATGTATAAGGGAACTCCCATAAGACTGTTAGCTGAAATTTAACCAGAAACTTTGCAGACCAGAAGAGATTGTCATGAAATATTCAACACAATGGAAAGAAACGACCACCCACCAAGATTACTCTACCCCGCAAGGCTATCATTTAAACTACAAGGAAAAATAAAGAGCTTCCCAGACAAGAAAAAGCTAAAGGAGTTCATCACCACCAAACCAGTATTACAAGAAATGATACAGGGGCTTCTTTAAGAAAAAGAAGAAGGATCAAATATGAATAATAAAATGGCAATAACGATCTATGAATAATTTCTTTAAATATAAATGGATTAAATGCACCAATCAAAAGACTTAGGAAGGCTGAATGGATAAGAAAACAAGACCCATACATGTGCTGCCTACAAGAAACCAACTTTAGATTGAAAGACACACAGATTTAAAAGTAAAGGGATGGAAAAATACATTTCACACAAATGAAAACAAAAAAATAAAAAGTTGTGGTAGCAATATTTATATTAGAGAAAATAGACTTTAAAACAAAGTCTATAAAAAGAGACAAAGAAGGACCCAGCAATTCCATTTCTGGTTATTTATGGGGAAAACAAACAAACAAACAAACAAACAAACAAAACATAAAATACGAATTCAAAATGACATGCTTTCCTATCTTCATTGTAGCATTATTTACATTATTCAAGATATTGAAACAAGTTAAGCTTCCATTGATAGACAAATGCATAAAGATAATGTGGTACACATATACAATGGAATACCACTCATTAATAAAAGAGTCAAATCTTGCCATTTGTAACAAGATAGATGGACCTAGAGGGTATTGTGCTAAGTGAAATAAGTCAGACAGAAAGACAACTGTTATATGATTTTACTTTTATGTTGACTCTAAAAAACAAACTGAAAATAAAATAAACAGAAATAAACAGGTACAGAGAACATTTTTGATGATTACCAGATAAGAGTGGGTTGGGGGATGGGTAATAAAGGGGATGAGATTGAGTTATGCAAATTGCCAGTGATAAAAACAGTCACTGGGGTACAGCATAGTGAATATAGTCAATAATAGTGTATGAACTATGTATGGTGTCAGATGTGTACTAGATTTTTCAGGGTGATCACTTTGTAAGTTATATCAATGTCTAATCACTGTGTTGTACACCTGAAATTAATATAATATTGTATGCCAATGGTAATTGAAAAATATAAAATTATTAAAAAGTGAGTCTCTACAGAAAATTGAAATTAAATTGATGGAGAAATTATTTTAACTAATAAGAAGTTTTAGCATCATGGCTGGTCACACATCAATATACATATGTAATAAGTCTGCAATAAATAATTAAGAAATATTAGAAAATGTTTCATTTGTAATGGAAACAAAAATGAAACAGTAGCAAAGAATAAACCTAACAAGAAATAAATAAAATTTTGATGAAATAAGTTATAAACATTGAAGAAAATCAGATAAAATACAAAGATGTATCATATATTTGATATGTAAAATGTTAGGTCTCCCAAAAGTCATCTATAAATTAAATAAAAATGTCCATTCCTACAGACTGTTCCTAACACAGATTACTCCTAATACAGGTGATTCTAAATATAGGGAAGTATAATCATAAACCAAACCATATTAAAAACGTTATCCCATAAAGAAGGAGATAGCTTATCAGACCTCAAAATATAATTTCAGTGTACTTTGTAATACAAATCAGTAAGTTATAAATCATGTTCATATATAAATTACAAATTAGAATTAAAACCATGTATTAATAAGTCAGCAATAGAAAAAAAATACGTCAATGACATTTGAAAAGAATCCCTGAAATAGCCCAATGGATATTTAAATATTTGGCATATGACAGTGTGAACATAGCAATACAATGGATGGAATTTAGGTTTGGGTTTGGCAGTACTTCTATCCATTTTGGGGGAGAGAGAAAGAATCTTAATTCCTGTCTTTCTCTAATTTTAAATGGATTCAAACTCTAAGAGTTAAAAAGAAAATCTAAACATATTTACCTTATCAACTCTTTTCAGTGAGATCTACAATGATCACTCTATTTTAAATAGCAAACATTTTTTCCTTTAATTCTACAGTACTGATTCCATCATTTATGTAAACTTTTCAACATCTCTGATTACTTCAATAGCATACATTTATGGAATAAAGTCCATTAACATATGATTTTATTTATCCCTTGATATATACAAGATCTGACAATTAAGTTCGTGAACTTGTAATGATGTTGCTAACCGTTTTTAATATCAAAGAGATTATTCATTATGAATCTGTACCAACTGGACAAACAGTTAACCAAGGTTGCTATTTGGAAGTGCTGAAAAGGCTGAGTGAAAAAGTTAGACGACCTGAACTTTTCGCCAACAATTCATGACTCTTGCATCACAACAATGCATCAGCTCATAAGGCACTGTCTGTGAGGGAGATTTTAGCCAGTAAACAAACAACTGTATTGGAACACCCTCCTTACTCACCTGATCTGGCCCCCAATGATTTCTTTCTTTACCCAAAGATAAAGGAAATATTGAAAGGGAGACATTTTGATGACATTCAGGACATCAAGGGTAATACAATGACAGCTCTGATGGCCATTACAGAAAAAGAGTTCCAAAATTGCTTTGAAGAGTGGACTAGGCCCTGGTGTCGGTGCAAAGGTGACCATAGTGATATTCAGCAATGAGGTATGTAGCCCTTTTTCAAGGGTGAGTTCACGAACTTAACTGTCAGACCTCGTAATGTGGTGTTACCACACCCTGTTTTTCCTTCCCTATCTTACCCTATATATTCCTTTGTGTATTTTACCAATTTATTTTCCATCAGACATATGTAGAAGTACTCTCTTTATACTCACCAAAATCTGTGAATACTTTCCATGTAAATAAGTGTATAGGCATAAAATGCTCTCTTATTTCC
Source organism: Rhinolophus sinicus (assembly GCF_057876585.1). Taxonomy (NCBI): domain Eukaryota; kingdom Metazoa; phylum Chordata; class Mammalia; order Chiroptera; family Rhinolophidae; genus Rhinolophus; species Rhinolophus sinicus. Next base: position 105,943,817 of record NC_142517.1, on the reverse strand, counting down.
ATATTAAATCAAATATTCTGGCCAGTGTATCAAAATTCTTAATTGTGATTGGTTTGAGAGAAGTATTTAATCTACTTGCTGCACCTATGATTGTGAAAATGTGCCTAACAATTTTCTCTTAGTATGTGAATATACAATTATATTTGGACAGACCAACATAAATTCCAATATAATTCCTTTATAAAAGCCTAAATATTATATGAACTTGATTGCATGACTGCATATAGCAAAATGTGACAAGAACATGTTGAACCTGTGAAAAAGTTGTTAGTTCTGCTACAAAAATATTTTTAATATGTGTTACTCTGTACTCCGTTATTACACCCATCTTAACTATTACATTATAAAGTATATTATTTAGCAATGAGTATTCACAAGGATTCACTTTGATATAAAATCAATGATCAAGGCTATATTTGCATAAATCAAATCAACAAATTTTATGTTACCTTAAACTAAAGTCAAAATCAAAGAATTTCTAAAGGTTCTTGAAATTTGGCAGAAAACGGGAAGTTATTTTAAAAGAAAACACATCTCTCCCTTGATAGAACAAACTAAATTGCAGTCCTATTTCAGATACATGGTAATCTTCCCATTGTCTTGTTAACTTAATTTTTCTGTGTTTTTTTTTTTTTTTTTATTTTTTTTTTTATTGACACCTAGTTGGAGCTCAGTCCTCTATTGGGAAACACCTATCCACAGTTAGTTAATAAGGTGTTAATTGTAAAATCAATAACAAGTGGAGTCAGGGAACTAGTTCATAGATTCTTAATACAAATTTTAAAAAAAATCCAAAGAGTAGACAACAAGAAGAAAAAGTATATTGTTTTTATAAAAATCAAAACTTTATAGTGATTCTAGCTTTGTAACTTTGAGCAAATTATTCAACCTCTGCCTTGCTTTACTTATCTTGAGAATTAGGATAATGATCATATTTATTTCATAGACTTCTTGTGGAGATGAATGTAGTCAACACAGATATATGTCTAGAACATGGTAAGTACTGAAAAAGTATTACTTATCATCAATAACATTGTCATTATGACTATTTTAATATTTTGGTTGGATTTTTCATATGCATATTATTTTATGTGTGTATATACTATTGTATTATATTATACATATGTGATTTTCAGTGTTCTGAGTGCTGTTGTGTTCAGTCAGTCAATGCTTCCATGAAAGTTAATGAACTCATCTGTGTTATTTTATCATGGCTAATGATTTTTAATGTAGATAAAGCAACTGCTGTGAGCCAATGTGGTTTGTCAGTATTATAACTTGATCTTATACTACAGTTTGCATTTTTTATTGCGTATGTCCTAATTTTCTACCATTCATGTTGAGTTCTGGTGAATGATTTGACCCCTAAAGGCTGTTTAAAAGTATATTTGATAATGCATATACAAAATATCAATGAAAGAGAATCACGCTAAATAGTGATACAGAAGTTTTGACTTCTCCTAGTACCATACATACCGACTTTCTAAAAACAACTTAAGCGATGATTAAAATATATGAGAGAAATAATTTTAGACATTGGAATGCAGGGAGCACAGCATAGTGATGCTTGAGAGAAGGAAATGTACGAAATGTATGAGGTGAATTCTGCTATCTCAGTTCTTTGCATGGTGGCATTCCTACTGTGCCACAGAGAGCTGAGGATTAAAGAAATTATGGTAGTCTTATTAATCCAAGGGAAACTGATTCAGTCCCCCATTAATGCAGCATCTGAGCTTTGTGAAGAAGAGGAAGATCCTCAGAAGGCGTGTCCAAAATTCAGTGAGAGGATTCAATATGGGTTTTTAGATAAAGGCTGAGCTGTTCACATGCAGGACAAGAGACACAAGGCCTAGCAGAGTTCACCTATTGTTGGGTTGGAGGTGAAATTTGATACCAGAGTCATAACAGAGTGAGGAGACATTGATTAGCACCTCAGCATTTAGTTAAGTCCCAAGAGAGGCCATCTTTAAGGAGGGATAACCATGTCCTAAAATAAGTGGCACTTTCTAGGACTAAGTTCAGTGCCAGACTGAACTTGCTCTAAACAATAATAAAACCAACCATATTAGGACCAAAATTTCAGCGAGTGATTTAACCTGATGGAGCTAAAATCAGTAGTCTTTATAGGAAAATGTCATAACCTAAATCCTTAAAATTATTACATACAATGTTCAGCATGCAATCAGAATTTCTAGACATACAAAGAAATGCAGTCAGTTATTCAGACAATAAAAGTATTAATATTCTTAGATAAGGAACTTTGAAACACTTAAAAAGCATGTGATCAAATATTTGAGGAATTCATAATTAGGAAAAGCAAATAGATGGGAAATCTCAGCACAAAAATTATGACTATCAAAAAGAAAGGAATAAAAATGAACAGAATTCTCAATCTGAAGTGAAAATTTCACTAACTAGGCTTATCAGCTTGAGGCTGCAGAAGATAGGACTAATAAATATGAAGGCAGAGCAATAGCAAGTATTCAGCCTGATGATAAGTGAGAAAAATGTTTAAAAATAAAAAAAAGAACAGTTACAGTAGCTTGTTAGACAATATCATGCAAGCTAACGTAAATGTAATTGGAATCATAGGATAAGAGGTTAGAGAGAATGAAGGAAAAAATGAAAAGCTAAGTTTTGAAAATTTCCAAATATTGGTTAAAAATGTAAGAAACTCAGCAAACTCCTAAGCAGGATTTATGCAAAGACATACCTAGGCATCTTAAAATCAAATGGCTAAAATAAAAAGATTAAGGAAAATATTAAAAACAGCCAGACAAACTAGACATATTAAATACTTTGGACTGAGAATACAAATGATGACTAACTTTTTGTCAGCACCTATGAAGGGGGGGGCAACAGTGGAATACCATTTAAGTGCGAAAAGCCAAAAATATTCTTCAAAAATGGAGGTGCAGTTGAAATATTTTCAGATTGAAAAATGGATAAAAAATTAATGCCAGGATATCTGCTGTATAAGAAATTAAATGAAGTTCTACAGGGAAAATAACACCAGATGGAAGCTTATATTTTCAGGAAGAAATGAAGAGAAACAAGTGCTAAATATGTGGATAAATATAAAAGATAATCTTTCATATATATTAATTCTTTTAAGAAAAATGAATATTTAAAGTAAAAATAATTACACTTTTGGTGAAACTTAAAACTTGAATACATACATATATATATATACCTTCTATTATGTGTTCACCTAATAGAGTTTCAAAATGCATGTAGCAAACTTTGCCAGAACTACAGGAAGATATTAGTAAATCAGTAATCACACATGGAGACGTTTTAATCTTCTTTCAGATAATAATTTATAGTACGGGATAAAAATGTCACAACGTACATAAAATACTTAAATCCTATTAAACAACTTGACTTAATTGACATTAAAAACACTACATTCCACAATAAGGCACTATTTTTTTTTTAAGTACACACACAATGATGGAAATTTTAGATAGTGGTCTCTGATCACAATGAAAATAAATGAGAAATTTCTAATAAAATTATTTTTTTAAATTCCTAACAATTCAGGAATTAAAATAACACATACTAGAGTCCATGGATCAAAAATTAAATTATAAAATATATAAACTGAATGCATTTTTGATATGTTCCTAAAAGAGTGTTTGGAGGGAAATTTATAAGGTTATATTTGAAAATAAGAAATATTTAAAATCAATAATCGACATTATCACTTAAAATCCAGGAAAAGCAATGGAGGTTAAATGTGCCAGGTATGAACAAAAACATACAGTGAATGTTTAAATTAAAAAAAATATATTACAGTAAAAATCACATTGCCATTAATCTCTCTCAAAATGCTCCCCCTAATCTTCGGACATATTTATCCCATTGTTCTTGCCACTTTCTGAAGCAGTTCTGGAAGTCCTCTTTCTTGAGTGTCTTTAGTTGCACTGCCATAGCTGCCTTGATGTCCTGAATCATTTTGACTTTGGGGAAGAGCCAGAAGTTGCATGGTGCCAGAGCCAGTGAATAAGGTGGATGAGGACACATCGTAATGTTGTTATTTAACAGAAAATGCTGGACACCAAAAGCGATATGTGACAGGGAGCCTTTCGTTGTGATCACACAATACGATGAATGATGCTTCCAAATGCCATCCAATGGAAAGGAAGGGATCTTCAATATGGGAAACAGCACATTGAACCTTAATAACAGCGTGTGAGAAGTTTCAACAGGTTCGGTGCAGTCAGTTAGGTGTGAGCTAAGGTTGAGAAAGGTAATGTTTTAAAGTGTGCCATAAATCATCCTCCATCATGACAACACTCCGTGTCACACATCAATTCTGTCAAATAAAAATATGGTGGTGTGTCCTCATCCACCTTATTCACCGAATCTGGCACCCTGCGACTTCTGGCTCTTTCCCAAAGTCAAAATGATTCAAGACATCAAGGCAGCCATGATAGCGCAACTAAAGACACCCACGAAAGAGGACTTCCAGAACTGCTTCAGTAAATGGCAAGAATGATGGGATAAGTGTGCTCGAAGTGAGGGAGAGTATTTGACAGGGATTAATGGTAATGTGTCTTTTACTGTGATATATATATATATATATATATATATATATATATATATATATATAGTTATTTTAAAAATTCACCATATTGTTTGATCCACCTCGGAAAGTAACTAGAAATACAATAATTAAAATCAAAGCAGAGGTGGAAGGAGAAGTGACTCTGGGTGGTGAACACACAATCTGGTATACAAATGATGTATTACAGAATTGTACACTTGAAACTTACATAACTTTACTAACCATTGTCATCCCAACAAACTTTAATTAAAAAAAAAGAAAAAATCAAAGCAGAGTCAATGAGATAGGAAAAAATTCAGGATGCCATTAAAAAATAATGTTATAAACTGATAAAAATATATGTATGTGTATATATATATATATATATATATATATATATATATATATATCATAGACAAACAAAGGTATGTATACAGAATCTATAAATAATTTCAACAATTCGATAGTAAAAATCAAACAATCAAATTTAAAAACTGATTCAAATATTTGAATGAACACTTCACAAAAGAAGGAATTTAGATGACTGATGAGCAAGCGAGAAGCCATCAATGTCTTTTCTCATCAGAGAAATATATATTAAAATGAGATATACATTTAAAATATATATTAAAAATATGGCATATCCACTGGGATAGCTAAAATTAGAATGACAATGAGAACAGATATAGGCAAGGTTGTGAAATAATTGGAACTCTCCTAAATTGCTGGGAAAGGATGAAATTGTATTACTACTTCAATTTAAGACATATTGGATTAATATGGATTAATAAGGATTGATATAAATTTGGGCATTATAAAGAATATTATAAAACAAAAATAAACAAACAAAAATTTTACCTGAGATGGTTGACCAATAATTGCATGAATGAAGATTTGAAAAAAGTAAATATGAAAGTATTTATATAGTCAGAGATTTGAGAACTGAAGCTAACTGCAAATATATAAGATGAAGAAACAAGATTTACCAAATCTATATGGTGCTATTTGAAAAATATTTCTTGAACAAATCATTAAGAGAAAGTAGGTGCTGAGAAGTACACCGTTATGTGGAAATATGAACGAATTATACTTTGTTTTCATAGATCACTATTTTAATAAAGTCAGAAAATTAGATAGTCGAACTCATGTACAGGTCCATCATTTTGAATATTTGAGACATCTTTTAAATCTGTAATCTTAAAAACAAACAAACAAACAAAACACAAACTCAGATACAGAGAACAAATTGATGGTCGCCAAATGGAAAGGGGGTTGAGGGTATATGTGAGAAAAGTGAGGGGATTAAGAATTACAAATTGACAGTCATAAAAACAGTCATGGGGATGTAAAGGTAATGTAGACAATAACACTGTAATAACTATGCATTTTCCCTGGTGAGTACTACACTAATTGGGGTGATGATTTCGTAAGTTATGTAAATGTCTATCCATGATGCTGTACACCTGAAACTAATAATATTGTATGTCAACTGTAATTGACAAATAATTTTGAAAATTAAAAGTAGATAAAAGTATACATGCAGCTCTCCCTCCTCTACAGCCTAATGGGCTTAAATTCTAAAATATGGAGAGGAGTGGATAGAGGTAGGTAAAGGTCATGTTTTACTTAAATCAAGACTTTTCATGTAATTATAAATGCTCACAATACTATCACACAAATACAAGAATAAAATTGGACACCAGCCTGATCATTATGCACCTTTTACATTTTATACCTCGTAAGAGTTTTGAAGACAACTTTGTATGCCCTCGCACATTTTAAATTTAACATCAGTAATTTATCATTGTAATTGTATATACTATAAAGGTTTATGGCATTTTGTTTATTGGATCCTTTTGAACAGGAAATAAAACCCATCGATACCACAAACTTAGATATAATGCTATTGGTTTGCATCCCTCACGGCATCTTCGTCTGGTCATTTAATTACCAGCAGGCGGTAACATTCAAATGTTTGAACTTTTTTCATATGTCTATTTGCCATTTGTATGTCTTCTTTGGAGAAATGTCTCTTCACCTCTGCCCATTTTTCAATTGGGTTGTTTGTTTTTTAGTTATTGAGTTTCATGAGTTCCTTGTATATTTTGGATATTAGCCCCTTATTGGAGGCACTGTTTGCAAAAACTTTCTTCCATTCAGTTAGTTGCCTCTTTATTTTGTCAATGGTTTCTTTTGCTGTGCAGAAGCTTTTAAGTTTCATATAGTCCCATTTGTTTATTTTAGCTTTTACTCCCATTATCTTTGGAGTCAAATTCATAAAATGCTCTTTGAACCCAAGGTCCATAAGTTTAGTACCTATGTTTTCTTCTATGCAGTTTATTGTGTTAGGTCTTATGCTTAAGTCTCTGATCCATTTTGAATTAACTTTGGTACATGGTGACAGATAGCAGTCCAGTTTCATTCTTTTGCATGTGGCTATCCAATTCTCCCAGCACCATTTATTGAAGAGGCTGTCTTTCCTCCATTGTATGTTTTTAGCTCAACATCACTAATCATCAGAGAAATGCAAATAAAAACCACAATGAGATATCACCTCACCCCAGTCAGAATGGCTATCATCAACAAGACAAATAGTAACAAATGTTGGAGAGGCTGTGGAGAAAAAGGAACCCTCATACACTGTTGGTAGGAACGCAGACTGGTGCAGCCGTTATGGAAAGCAGTGTGGATGTTCCTCAAAAAATTACAAATAGAATTACCATATGACCCAGCAATCCCTCTCCTGGGTATCTACCCAAAAAATCTGAAAACTTTTATCCATAAAGACACGTGTGTTCCAATGTTCATTGCAGCTTTGTTTACGGTGGCCAAGACATGGAAACAACCAAAATGTCCTTCGATAGATGACTAGATACAGAAGTTGTGGTATATATATATACAATGGAATACTATTCGGCAGTAAGAAAAGATGATATAGGAACATTTGTGACAACATGGATGGATCTTGAGAGTATGACGCTAAGCGAAATAAGTCAGACAGAAAAAGCAGAGAACCATGTGATTCCACTGATATGTGGTATATAAACCAAAAACAACAAAAGAACAAGACAAACAAATGAGAAACAAAAACTCATAGACACAGACAATAGTTTAGTGGTTACCAGAGGGTAAGGGGGGGTGGGGGTGGGAGATGAGGGTAAGGGGGATCGAATATATGGTGATGGAAGGAGAACTGAGTCTGGGTGGTGAACACACAATGGGATTTATAGATGATGTAATACAGAATTGTACACCTGAAATCTATGTAATTTTACTAACAATTGTCACCTCAATAAATTTAAAAAAGAGAAAAGAAAAAAATAAATAAATAAAATAAATGTTTGAACTTCACTTATATTGGTAGGGTGGAATTTTACTGTGTTTGTAATTAAAATTTTCAGAGGTAGTCTTTTCAAATTTGAGAAACATGCATCATATAATCTAAATGGCAGTGGTAGTTGTTATAAACCAAAATCAGACTGAATTTCCGTGCAAATGTCTGTTTTCGTTTTTATTTCAATTTAAATATCATCATTTTTTTTAATTCCTATGACAGAAATCTCACTACTGTATTCTAGTAGAAATAAGTTAAATCAAATACATAGAAAGTCTCACCCTTAGTTTGTTATTGGGACAAAATACTGTGCTTCTCCCTCAATATCTTTCTCTTTATTTTGTCCTCATGGGACTCTCTAAAAAAGCAATGTAGTATTTAGAATCCTCTTTTTGTGTCTAAATGTGTTTTCAAGCCATGGCAATGTACTACATTAGGTGGGGTGGGTGATGTATCCCTTTCTTTTGTACAGTGGCAGATGGGAAATTTTGAAAGGGGAGGTGAAAAAGAAAGATATGACAAATCACAGATGTTCTCTGACACATTTCTGGAAAGGACACATTTTGAAGTTGAAGGTATGAAAACTGATTTTTTAGAAGCGGTCTATGTATTGTTGACATGCCTGCTGTAAAATCTCTGTATATCCTTGAGCATTTAGGTACCCAATTGTGAAGACTGCTGTTCTATAAGATAATAGTTCAAAAAATGTCTTAGTGTCATTTTTTTTTTTTTGGTATTTGTTTTTCACTGGTAAGGTCTTATTTGTTGTTCTGAAGAAAATTATATAAAAACATAATTCAAAATAAGAACAAACAGGCTACAAGCATGGATTTGATCTTTTCTATCATGTTGGTCCATTTTTTTGTCTGTCCTGTGTATGAGCCTGTGCATGTATGCATGCATACATGGCACACACACACACGCACACACACACACACACACACACACACACACACAGCCCAATTTGGCCTATGACAATAATTCTCATACATGTTTTATACTCAGATATTAAACAGATTAGTAACATTTTCTACCTGCTAGACACTTTGCTGGGCTCTGTGGATATAAATGTTAATATTAGGCAATCCTTAATCCAAAGAGCATACTAGGCCTGACAATTACATTTGTGAACTTGTTGCAAAGATGTGTTAGCCTTTTGTGATATCAGAGGGATTATTCATTATGAATTTGTACCAACTGGACAAATGGTTAACCAAGTTTATTATTTGAAAGTGTTGAAAAGGCTGCGTGAAAAAGTTAGAGGACCTGAACTTTTTCCCAATAATTCATGGCTCTTGCATCACGACAATGTACCAGCTCACACGGCACTATCTATGAGGGAGTTTTTAGCCAGTAAACAAATCACTGTATTGGAACACCCTCCCTACTCACCTGATCTGGCCCCTGATAACTTATTTATTTACCCGAAGATAAAGGAAATATTGAAAGGAAGACATCTTGATGACATTCAGGACATTAAGGGTAATAGGACGACAGCTCTGATGGCTGTTCCAGAAAAAGAGTTTCAAAATTGCTTTGAAGGGTGGACTAGGCCCTGGCGATGGTGCATAGCTTCATAGCTTTCCAAGGGGAGTACTTCGAAGGTGACCATAGTGATATTCAGCAATGAGTGTTTAGCACTTTTTCTAGGGTGAGTTCACGAACTTAATTGTCAGAACTAGTACATGTAGAGAGGAAGAAACATTGATGATCATTACCTTGCTACTCCCTGAGTGTCACATCACACGACTGTGTTGGTGCTGGTGCAGCTCCAGAGCCTCAGCACACATGGGGACTGCTGGCCCGCAGAATGTCCTGCCCACCTGGTCCCTGCCCATGCTGGCGAACTCACAGCTGTCTCTGTAAGGTCCCCAGGGATGCTTTCTAGTAGTGACTCAGTGTGGATGAAAGGTTGTTGTGCCTGGAAAGGTATATTGTAAGCCCTTTTTGTTTGGTTGTTTTATTGTATTTGTTTTTAATGGCAGCCCCTAATTAAAGACAAAGTCAATGCTTCACCCTGGACTAACACCATATGAGAAGCTGTTCCTTTGGGCTCTTGTTGCGGGCTTCCCTTCTAATGAGTTATTCCTGGGAGCTGCCATATATGTGTATATATATATATATGTATATATATATATATTTATATATATATATGTATATATATATTTATATATAAAATATAATATTAACTATACAGCAAGTATTTGAATGCATAGAGGACTATAATTCTAGTTATACCCATAAAAATGAATAAATTAAGCCTCTGTAGCTTCTTAGGACTTCGCTCATTTCCTATAATAATAGGTTTTTAAAAGCACATTTGTCATAAAAAGTTAGGCTTATTCGTTTTCTTAAAATAAGTTCCTATCATAAAAAATTTATTGTCTTTAACTTTATTTTAATTATGCTACATGGCTATTAGTGAAGCTATATTAAGCAGAAAAAAATATACAATTAGAACATAATACCTCCATTTAGAAATAAGAAAAGAGCTCAAGTACTGTTTGTATTTTATAGATTTTCTGATGCATTATTACAAATTAAAGATTCCTTCCTGCCAGTCACCAAAAGTATAACTATGAGGTTCATTTTTTTTTGGCCACAGAATAATTTTTTATTTACCAAAAGTAAGTCTTCAATAATAGCATCAATTTCTCCACACTTGAGGATGTTTAATTGGAAAGAAAAGTATTGTATAAAAGACACTTTAAAATAACAATAGCAGCAAAGGACAGCTGCTAGAGCTTTAATGAGATTTTCTGTTCAGATAAAGTTTAGCATGCCTGCAGAACAAAATCGATACTGGCTTATTTTGCTGAAATATTTTGGAAGACTTCATAACAGCAATATTTTCTAATCATGGAGTCTACTAAGGGACTCTTACAGCAGGTGGCAAAGGGATCCACAGAGATTGCTCAAGCCATACTAAAATTGACCACATTCAGAATACTGGCTTATCTTCTCCCTAAATTTTCTCTAGAAAGGTAAGAATTTTCTGGGTCAGCCATGTGGAATACTAGGTAGACCTGGTGGAACGCAAGAGGAAAGAGCTGCATGAGCTACTATCAAGAAGTATAACCAGATAAAATTCCAAATGCTGCACTTGTTTGAATGTGCACATTTTACAGAGCCATACTTATTTTTTAAATAATTAACTTCCACTTCTACTTATAAAGTTCTCTTTCCAGCAGACCAATTTGGAAGTGATTAGAATGAACTTTAACTGTAGTATAGGGGGCTGTTGGCTTCTGAGGACAGTATCATTGTGATGATGATGATGATGATCAAATACTTTTATTATTTTAAAATTTATTAATGTACTTTGCAACTACTGTGTTTTAGATACTTTCCCTGTATGAACAGTACCTCAAACACAGGTACCTAAAACATATCTGTGAGGAAGCTATTTCTATCTTTATAATTTTATAGGTAGGGCCACTGAGGCTCAAAAGAAGTGATTAGCCAATGTGGAGCTCTGAATAAGTGTGTGATCCAGGATCTAATTCTGAGCAAGACTCGTGCCAAATTCTGTGTTCTTACCAGTAACCAGAATCTATAAAATCTTCTAAGCAACGTATTTCAGTACCAGAATGGTTACCAACACCTAGGACTTCATGAAACTAAAAGTCATGAAGTGATGTCTTTACTGTCCATTTCAGGAATAGTATGTAGGCCTATAGGATTCACAAAATATAATTGTCAAAATCCCTTAATAAATTTGAAATGTTGATTCTGAGAGATCTCATAGAACTAAGCTATGATATTCCATCGATTTACTAAAAAACTAGTGTTTTATGAATGCTATGGTTTAATATTCAACCTACAAATTGGGCTATCTGGAGAGGAATGTTTGGAAGCATAGGAAATGTACTGACCATTGATCCATGCAGCAGATATTAGTCATTCATTACTCTTTGGCTGACAAAAAAAAAAAAAATCAATTTTTGACCCTGACATTCAGTTAGTTCTATTATGTATAATTAAAACTACATACTTGTTCATCAGTAAGTCTCTTGGGCTTGAGCCTACATTAGGTCACTTTGTTACACGGTTTCCAAGCTCCAAGTGATACAACAGAAACAACTAACAGACTATATTGCCTGCATACTTCCTGAAATTTAATTGCTTCAGTGCTCAATGTTCAGATTCAAACTGTGCAGTAAAATATTGGGTTGGGAGATACTCTCTGAAGCACATAAAATATTTTTTGTTTCTTTCTTCTTTTATTTTTAACTAAATTCTAGCAGAAAATAGTAATATCATTTGTGGAATCTATTAAATACAGACTTGTTTACTTTTTTAAAGAGACTTTTTTAAAGAGTTGGTGGTGCTAGGACTTTAACATCTTGCCCAATATTTACTCCATGGCATATCCCTTTGTATTCTCACATAACATTGATTTGATTTTGGAGAGATGGGAGATAAATGCCGGTAGGTCCCCACTGTAACATTCGGTACAGTACATGACACTAGGTACATAACGGCATAACCATACAGGAAAAGTCCACTAGAACATGTTTATTCCATGAAGGAACTGTTTGATCTGCCACATAATATTAGCTTACTTAGAAATTCTGCTAACCTTAACTGGAATGTATTTTTCCATCTCTTAAAGGAAAAGCTTCCATTTTCCTTGCAAAATATATTGTTAGTAATGGAAAGTTATTAGTGTTTAATAAAACACTAGTTTCGGTAGACCAAAGCAATGTTCAAAGGTATATTGAAAAAATCAAATCAACAGCTCTAATATCGGTGTTCATTTGTGGCTCCCAACACTCACTGCTCACAGAATCACACGTAAATGCTTGGGCCTCACCACAGAAATTCTTTTCATTCAGTCTGGGTTTGGGCCTGAGCAGAGACTCTTATTTTAAAACTCCCCAGATAATTTGAATGCTCAGGCAGAGTGGAGAACTACTGGTTCAGATTAAAATCAAAGAGATGAATGAAGAACAGTTTCCGAATCCTGGCAGAAAATGGAAAGTGATTTTTAAGAGAAGTGCTCCCTTGATAAAACAAGGTTATTTACTGCCCAATTTCAAATACATGGCAATTTTCCTTTCTCATAGTCACCTAACCTTCTTATTTCTTTTCATTAACAACATATTTCCATTGGGAAACATCTGTCCACTGTTTAACAAGGTTTTTAACTATAGAAATATTTGACAGTTGAGTCAAGGAGCCAGTCCATATATTTTGAAAAAGAAAAACATTTTTGTGGAGTGGCAATGTCCTTAACTCTACCTACGTCCCTCAAAAACCAAGGTGTTAAGTTAACAAATTCCTGATCATTCTTACTAATTTTTACAAATATGTGAAGCAAACCAAATAAATATCCCCACATTTTGACTCTTTTAATGATGTTCAGATGAAAAGGGTCATGGGAGAAACAGAAAAATAAGTAGGCATTAGTTTGTTTTCTCATTGAAGAAATGTTTCAGTTGTAAAATTTGAAATACCCAAATCTTTCCACAATAATAGTACACCCCAATTAGATGGTGGGATAATAATGCAGGACTTTTATCCAAATCTGTGATGTGAAAGTTGTGACAAGGTATGACAGAGCCTGCTTTGATGGGGTTCTCTTCCTCCTGCTATGGCATTGTCCGTAGAAATGGAGGGGGAACAGTAGAGAGAAAATGACAGGCTGTCACACTTTGTCTTGGGAGACTAATCTATGATTCTGGGATAAGGGAAAGGAGTCGCTATATCAGAGAAAAGAGAAATACTATTAGCGAGATTTTTAAAAATAACAAGATTGTTAAAAATTATGAAAGAAAAATCTACATTTTTGCAAGAGACTAAAAAAATTACCTCAGCCTGAAAACTAAAAACACTGGAAACAAGTAAATTTTTCAGAAATGTTTTGTGCTGCAAAAGAACAATGTGAATATGAATACAATAAAACAACAATCCAAACTTGCATGTTGATAAAACAGAAAGAGAATGAAAGGCAAATTACAGACATAAGAAAAAAATGTGGCAAAAACATATCGTAAATATATATATATATATATGTATATATATATATATATATATATATATGTATATATATATATATATATATATATATATATATATAGAGAGAGAGAGAGAGAGAGAGAGAGAGAGAGAGGAGAGAGAGAGAGAGAGAGGGAGAGAGAGAGAGAGGGAGAGAGAGAGATCTAAATTTAAATTGCTAACATTGAGTAAAGGCTAGAGATGAGTGCAGGAACCATATGTGGAAAAGACGAGATTGAAGCTGTGAGAAGCAAAATCATATGAAAGATAACAAAAACTGACCCAACTGAAACATTATTGATTTCCTCAGAGTAGAGAACATAACAAATTTATCAATTTTTTTTCAGAAATACAATTTTTACAAGATTCTCCGAAATAAAGAAAAGACTAATCTGTAGTATGAAAAAAGCATATCTAATTCCAGGAAAATTCCATATAGAACATGTAACACAAAGATTAATCTTAATTAATTTATTAAAATTCATGAAGAAAGCATATTTTGGGCATTCATGTAGAGAAAGGGAATCCTCCAAGAGAAAATGTCAAAGCAGACTGAGATGTCTTCCCAACAACACTCAATGCCTAATACGTTAGAGTAACATCTAAATCGTTAAAGAAACAGAGTGATCCAGTTAGCATAGCTGGCAAGTTACAGTTTGAATATAAAGCAAACATTCTCAAAAGTGAAAAAATTGGAGTAGCCAGGCTTTCTTTGCAACAAGAAGAAACTAATGGTTTACGAAAAAAATCCAAAAAATTACAAAGCACTTTAAATTTAAAACAGCAACAAAAAAAGAAAAGAAATGCTGCTTTAAACAGATTTATGGAGACCATCAAATTTTCTAGAATATTAGAAAAAATTCTAATTAAACCTATGAATCTCATTGCACAAGAGGATGTACATATTATAAACTGGATTCTAAATACTGTATAAATAATAAAGAGTAAAAGGCTATATTGTTTAGTCTTACAGAGGAGGAAGTCAGCACCACTGTCTGAAATTGAAATTTATAATTAAAAACTAATTACCTCTACTTTTTCTGTCTGATTTATTTCACTGAGCATTATAATCTCGAGATCTACCCATGTCATCACAAATGATACTATTTCATATTTTCTTATGGCAGAATATTATTCCATTGTGTATATATACCACAACTTCTTTATCCATTCATCTATCGAAGGACATTTTGGTTGTTTCCATGTCTTGGCCACTAAAGCCACAATGAACATTGGAGCTCATATGTCTTTATGGATAAATGTTTTCAGATTTTTTGGGTAGATACCCAGGAGAGGGATTGCTGGGTCTCATGGTAATTCTATTCTTAATTTTTGAGGAACCTGCACACTGCCTTCCATAGTGGCTACATGAATCTGCATTCCCACAAACAGTGTATGAAGGTTCCTTTTTCTCCACAGCCTCTCTGATACTTGTTACTGTTTGTCTTGTTGATGATAGCCATTCTAACTGGTGTGAGGCGATAGCTCTCTGATTTCACTGATATGTGGTATATAAAACTGAAAACAACAAAAGAAAAAACAAACAAACGAAGAAACAAAAACTCATAGACACATGCAATAGTTTAGTGGTTACCAGAGGGTAAGGGGGGTGGGGAGTGGTAATGAGGGTAAAGGGAATCCAATATAGTGATGGAAAGAGAACTGACTCTCGGTGGTGAACACACAATGTGAGATATATATATATATATATATATATATATATATATATATATATATATATATATATATATATATATGATGTAATACAGAATTGTACACCTGAAATCTATGTAACTTTACTAACAATTGTCATCCCAATACACTTTAATTAAAAAACAAACAAACAAGCAAAACTTAATTATCTCAAACTATTAATGCAAAATCTATTTTCTCAAGTTTATAAGGATCTAAGAAATCCATCATTTGGTAGAAAAATATTTGTCAAATATTGACAATTTTTTAGGCTCTTTATCTTCATCTACTTTAAATAAAAATATGTTAAAAGCTTTTTTATTTAAAAGAATATAAAACTTTATCTATTTTTTTCCTGTAGTCATGCAGAAAACGATGGTTGGAATGATGTTATTGTAGTTAGATAGAATCCTGAATTCTTTACATTCGTTATAATGAGTATGAGAATGTATTCATTTTATTTCTCCCATCCAAGTACTAACCAGGCCCGACCCTGCTTAGCTTCCGAGATCAGAGGAGATCGGGCGCGTTCAGGGTAGTATGGCCGTAGACAGTTTTATTTCTTATGCAAAAATATATTTGAAAATTGTTCTCAACCTGTAGTTTTAAATGTAAGGTTCTGCACCACTTGATTACTTATATATTTATGCATTACTCTGGTAAAATTAACAAAAAGGAGTATGTCTGAAATAAGTTTTTAATAATTCTTTGATAAAAAGATTAATGATAATCGTTAATATAGGATGTATGCCTATTATTACCCAGGCCAATGCCAATTATTTTGCATGTAGTTTCTCATATTAGGTAGCATGACACCTGATAGGTATTTTTGGATAAAATTGTTTTCCTGGTGGCCTGAGAAATCTCAGCAAATGAACAGACTCATGTTTATCAATGTCCTTTGCAATTTATAGGTAACGTGATCAACACTACTTACTTTATAAATCAGGTGGTATTATTACACCCAGCACAACACAACACACATGCTATTTACATGAAAAGAGTCACACATAAAGCATGAAGCATTTTTATTGCAGCCCAGGTAGTCCAACTGCATCAGTAGGACAAGCAGCTGTCTCCTGACCATCTAGTATCTGTTATGACACAGTTGCTGTACTCCTTTTTTTTACTCTTGTTTTTCTGGAACTTTCTTGTTTCCTATCGATCCCAAACCTGGTCTGCTACCTTTTTATAAATTCTGTGTGCCCCCAAAATTGTTCCCAGGATTCCCCTTGATCCAGCTACTAGAGTTGCTTTTATTTCTTGCAATCAAGGATTCTGAAGAAGTCATAGTCCCACCCTCCTTTTCCCTCCCAGTTTTAGAAGAGCCATCTCACTGAGTTCATAACTGTTCCTTTGAAGAGTCAATCTCTCTTTCTTTTCCATCTCTAGGGATTGTTTGTTTTGTGGGATAAATGGTTGATAGCAAGACCTGGGATGGGGTTTTTTCCTCAGCTTAGCCTTTTCCGCTAACTCCTCTCTTTAACAGCATCAACAAAATAATAGTAAATCACTTCTCTATAGGTTATCCAACAGAAGTATTTTTATAATTTTGGATCAATGAAATTGAAACATGCACACATTGATTATGGAAAGAAAGACTATGAATTGTAGGATGAAAATCTGGTGCTCGACTCTGAACAAGAGGTAGGATCCAAGAAGAGATTTTTGTATAGAACAATAGATAGAACCCAAAACCTTCAAGCAAGCCCCTGTAAGTACTATTTCTCTCAATAACCATTCTAATAGGAACTAACAGTACTATTGTCCCTTTGACCAAAATGGAGGCATTGGATCAGATACTTGCTAGTTAAAAAGTAAGCCAGGTTCTTTGAGAAATATACTGAGTACCTTAAACAACTTCACAATATTTTTTTCACGGATAAATTTTGGACCTAACATGACAGAAATGGATAGGTTAAGTTCTCAGATTACCTGACTGAATCCTCTTTTTAACGGTTACCAGGAATCTCAGTGCAGCATTTATGAGCCACAGCCTCTCATACTCTCCTTTTACCCCTGTGTTCCAAGCACGCTGGTTCTTTTCTAGTGTGTAAAGCACACACACCGATTCTTACCTTTGCTTGTCTGTTCCCTTGGTCTTTAATGTTATTCCCCTTTGTCTTCTCATGGTGGCTTTCCTTTCGATATTTGACTTTGATGTTACAAGTATACTTAACTTTCTAAGGGAGAGCTTAGCTTGACCCCCTAATCTAGACAGCTAACTCAATCACTATCCCATGAATCTCTTTTATTTCTCTGCAAAGCTTTTGTCACCCCAGGAAATTTTCTTGTTTATTTATATATGTACATGTTTATTTATCATGTGTCTTTTCCCAGTTCTTGGAAGATCTTGGAAAACATGGGCTTTTGATAGTTAGGTTCCTGGAACTTAGAAAATTTCAATAAATATTTATTGCATGTGTAAATGAAATTAATTTTCCGCTATGTAACACAAGTCCACTCTTCAGGACAAATTGTTAGACAATAAACACCTAGGAAGAATGTATTGCCTTATTGCATAAGGTCTTAAGTATAAGCCAGTTAACCACTAAAAGACATTTGCTAAAATACAATTACATGGAGTTTAGATTAGATTATTTGTTGACTTCTGCATAGTATTTAATGCACTATTCCTCTTTTGTATGACGGCCACCTTGTCCTCATTTGTGATAATAAAACCATAGAAGCATCTAAAGGGAGTTGTTGTTTATCTTCATATTTTCTATTGAGAGGTGTGGGAGTGAATCAAGGCCATCAAGCATTCAGTATTTCCTATAAATTACTGTCATCATCCTATCAGATGCTGGTTTCACTGAACTGGTTTTATGAAACAAATTCCGGATGCTCATCCACAGCCAGAGATAACAGTGTGTTTATGTAACATGGCACCTGTTGGATTCTTGGCCATGGCATCCACATCCAAGGAAACCCAATAAAAGCTACAAGCCCTCTTTGTCACTTTCAGTTTAATCTAAGGGTTACTGGCGAGCTGAACTACTTCCATGACAGAAGAGCCGTGCCTGAGCCCTACCTGCTTGTCTTGAGGAACGACGGACTGAGAAGCCCAGGATTGTAATTATTCCATAGGATAACATTCTTGGTGAGCTAATTGGTTGTAATGGAGGAACAAAGAGTTGCCTTTTTTAAAAAGCGTGACGGGTTACTCTGTTGAACAGAACAGGTGTACCTGAAACGGATTTTTTTTTTTTTAAACGAGAGAGAGTCCACCATTTAATGCTGTCCATTAATATTTCTAGAGGCAAGAAATCTTTCTCAAATGATATATTTAGTTTGAAATTTTAAGCTGAGTTATACAATATGATAGGGTGTAATAGCATTTATGTGTGCATATTTTAAATTGTGTAATTACGTGGTACATGAATTTAGTGGAAGGGACAGTGCATACTGAAATACTGCTGTGGTTTCTCCTGGGTAAGAAAGATTTATCCAGAAGTTGGAAATAGGGCCCAAAGATAGATCACATGTATTTTCAATTTATACAGGAACATAGACCACACAAAGTTTCTGGAATATGTTTTTGAATTCTTTACCTACTATTGATTAAAGTTCTCAGATTTAGTAATGTTAAATGTTAGCTCATTGATTTTTGTCCAGTAAAAATCCAAATTATTTCCATTTGATGGAATAAATGTCTCAAAGGTTATAATTTATTGCCCTTCTGGATGTTAACAAAATTTAGAACTAAGTCGACAATCTTAACCTTCTTTTTGTAATTGCCAATAACGTGTAAATGACTAGTGTCTCAAATGTTAATGTTTTCTTCATTAATTAGTTGAAAAAAATAGTTACTGTATTCATTTTTTGTTTGCATGAGTTTCATAATTTTACCTTTGGAAAATTAGATTTTGGTACTTTAATTCATGCATCAAATCAGTACACCTGTTTAATGTTCTATCTCCTTAAACAGCTTTTACTACAGCAAAATCTGGGGCTTTAGGCACGTGAGCACTGCCTTAAAACCTCTATGTCTATAGGATAAAACACAGTGTGTATGAAAAATTCTAGTCCACAAATATAACTCTCTCTACCTCTCCTGGGTTTTGTCTTGAGTATCTACCCTCATATTCTATGCCCCAGCACTATTTAGTTAATGCTGACTATAAACATGCCCAGTTGTGTCATGGAGACTTTCTGCTTTGGCTATTGTATTTTTTTGGTCTGGGAATGCCTCTTTTTCTGAACACCTGACCTACCTTTGTCATCTTTCCAGAAATATCAAATATCACTTTTTAAATTATAAAATCTTTCTGGACTAATCACATCAAAATGCCCAAGTAAAACTGGATTTCTTCAATAGTTCCTTGATTCTAACTTAATAGAGCTCTCAGAGCACCTGCAATTCTATATTGCACACATCTATTTACATATCTTTCTCCAATTACCAGGCTCTATACTTCTTAAGGGAGGGTATAGGTCTTATATGTTCTTGAATTTCTAAAAATTATGCTGCATCATTCTCTGATACCTGGAAGGTACCTAACACACAATTATTGAAAATTAAAATAATAATAAAAAGTATGGATTAGGGACACATATGTGGCCTAACATCATAAGGTGAAAACTGGAAAGGATTTTGGAGATCAGTTAGTTTAGGGATTTTACACAAATTACATGCTGGGTTAATGACCTATCTAAATTCTGCATTTTACACATTAAGAATAGAAGGTGGAAATGTTTACTGGTTGAGAAACACTCAATTATACCAAATCCTCATTTTATATAAGAAATTGAGGTCCGGAAATTAAGCAAATTTTCCAGTCATATGACCATTCTGTAGCTGATTTGGGATTTGCTCTTTTGTATTGAATGCCAAGCAAGCATTCTTATAACTAGCACCTAGGGCATGAAGTGTTTTTAAAAGGCCCTTTTTGATTCTGATGCTAAATTAGCGTTTCCTTCAGGGAACTGCATTGTAGACAGGCCTGAGCCTGAGTTGAATTTGACCTCTTGCACCACATTGCTTTTCCACCATCCCCAAGGACATTCTGACCTTTTCATTTCAGTTTCTTACCTCTCTGGGATGACAATACCCCTTCAGAGTATCACCAGGAGTTCTTTCAGTGTTCTTCTGAGACCAAGTAACATTACAGTGCTCAGCTCTTACTAATAACTTGACCTTTCAATTCAATGATGCTCAGATTGGTATCATATGAAATTTCTCTAAAAAATAAAAAAAAGGAAAAATACCAAAGCTTTTTGTTTGTTTGTTTGTGTTAATTAGGAATTCTGGCCAATATTACCAAGGCTTATAATCAGAAGACTAATAAATTCCATCTTCCGTTTTGTATACAAAATTACCAAGTACTTTCTGTTTATTTTAGGAAAATAATGACCAAATTAGGAAAAAGAAACTCTGAAAATACTTGCTAAAAATGAACAGACGTTTGAAATAATGCTATAAAAGAGAGACGGTTGGACTAGTCTTAGTGGAATAGAAAAAAAAAAAAAAAAGAACATTGTCATTTACACAAACATAGTCTTGATGTTTAAATATCTTAAAGCAATTCATGATGAAATAATTTAAAAATGATGAAATATTCCTTGGAGCTATATCACCCTAACATTTAAATTATTTATTTAAGCCCTGGAGAGTTCCTTGGAAATAGAACATAATATTGGCTTTTAATATGTGGTTTTGTTCACTTTAGAGAAACAGAATGGAAGATACTGTTTAAAACAAATTGAGACTTCCATTTGCTAACAGGTTGTACAATCTACCAATCTTAAATCAAAGTACAAAATACGTGTGATTCACTTTTCTTCTTTTCTCTCTTCCTCCTTTAACCCAATCCTTTTTTTTTGTTGTTGTTGTTTTTGCTGTATTCCTTATTCATTATTTACTCAACAATGATGTTTGTTGCTGCCCATACATTTCCAGAATAAATGAAAGGGGAAGGGGATCAAGAAACAGTCATTATTTTAGCTAAGAAAATAATGAAATATTTTATATTTGCAAATATATTCATCTGTAAACTATTTGCTTATTCTGTTGGTAACATAATAACTAAAATCGAGTTCCATACCTGGGAGATTGTAGGATTCATACACTGTGATGTAAGTGGATTTTCAAACAAGATTGTTTTTAAAGACATATTGACTTCATTGATTTTCATAAGGGTGCACTCTGTTCCATGTAATGGAGTTTTTATTGCAATTTACAAGTAGGTAAACAGTTGAAATACCTGAGGGCAAGTTTTTTTACTATAGTGACAGAGCTAAAGGTGGAATGTGTCACCATTAACCTTGAAACTATTGTGTTTATTGGTTTGTGTTTCAACCATCTATTATTTACATATATCAGTGTGGTTGTAATATTTATTTACTAACACATATAGGACAACATATTTTGAGGTTAATGGTGATGATCCTATATTTAAGGATTTATTTAAAAAGCTTTTTTTTTTTTTTTTTCAGTGAAATAGAAGAAATTACTTCTTATGTATTTTAACAATCAATATGCCACTTAATTTTCCCCCTGAACTATGGCCAATTTAAAATTCTATACTGTATTAACATGCACATAAACACACACACACACACACACACACACACACACACACACACACACATCCCCAAATGCACATGTGTATACTCTGAATGCAAAGTCCCAGCACATTGTTGAGTTGCTTTATCGTTCTTGGTTTCTGTGGTCACAGCCCCTTGAAAAAGAATGATCACTTTACTAGGAAGCTTCTACAGCTTCAAGAGGACATCTAGTCATTGAAAATATATTTGAGTCCTTTTCTCACTCAGCCTGCTACATGATTAAATACCTCAATTTTGAAAGAATTTCAAATGAGACAGAATGGTGGGTTTTAGGAAATAATAGAGATGGTAAATCTCCTTGAAAACTTGATGTGGAAAAACCCCATTTCTTTTGTATTTTTAATAGGGACAGAATATATTTACAAATTCTGAGCTAGTGAGTCACATATTGATTTCAGGCAGGATTCCAGGATGAATTATTACAGCATTAGTACTTTAAACATTTCTACCTTAATTGTTTCTGCTCAACGCTATGACTTGATTCTCCATAAGGCAGAGCAAGCAAAACAAAAAAACAAACATAAACTTATTTGACTGTCTGTGGACTTAGATAGACAGATTTGAATCCAACTATATGACTATGGGCAGACTCTTTAATTTTCTAGCTGAATGACTTTGCAACTTACATTGTGTCTCTGGCACATTTTCCTCATCTGTAAAATGGAGCTATCTTCCTCATAGAGCTGCTGTAAAGTTTAAATTAGCTAACATATGTAAAACACTTAAAAAGTATATACTATTAATATATAGCATTAGTGTTGTTATGGTGATAGGTCCCTCAAAGATGGTCATATTCTAATCCCTGGAACCTCGGAATATGCTACCTTACATGGCAAAAGGGACTTGGCAGATGCAATGAAGATTGCAAACCTTGAGATGCAGGTGATGATTCAGGACTCTCCTGGTGGGCCCAATTTAATTACACGAGCTTTTAAAGGCAAAGAGAGGGGCAGAAGAGTAGGTCCAAGAGATGAGACAGGAAGAAGGATTTGAAGCACTAGAGGAACTTGACTCAGTGTTGCTGGATTTGAAGATGGAAGAAGGGACACACAAGCCAAGGCATCTCTCAGGACGGGGATTGGACCTGAGCTGACAGCTGGCAGAACACAAGGATCCCAATAATATAACTTGAAGGAACTGAATTTGCCAACCCTCTGGATGAGCAAGGACACAGATCCTCCCTGGAAATCTCCAGGAAGGAACACAGCCATGCCAGCACCTTGAGGGTAGCCTACTGATACCTGTGGGACTCCTCTGTGCAGAACCATAAGATAATAAATTTGTGGTTTTCAAACACAAACTTTGTGGTAATTTGTTGTGGTTAGCAATTTAAAAACTAATACATTTACTATCATCATTATCTTTATTAATTTTTAAGTTTTATCATTAGTAATTTGAATAAACAAGTGCTGCTGGGAAAAGCTCATTGAGAGCCAGTGTATTTCCAGGAAGAAAACTGATATCTAACTATTTGCTTTCAGAATCGGTGTTTTCTAATAAGGCACTAATCTCTGCGAGAATAAGATGTTTATGATTGGTCATGATGGTTTCGTGTTGGTCTCCCACAGGGAGGAAAAGCAATGACAGGCATTATTCACTCATCTTTTAACATTATTCCTGCCAACTTTATAGTCTCAATGTTCTCCACATATGGGGAAAACAATTTTAAGTAATATTTTTTTTGTATCAGGGAGGTAAAAACCACAATGAAAAAATCTCTAAAAAATAAAGTTGTACTGTTTTTTATCTGCAGAAACACAGTGCTAGCTTACAGTGTGCATTAGTATGTATTGTTGGATCACTTTAGAAAGAGTGGAAGTTGGTTTCCATGGAGCTCACACAAAATTAATTACATTCATATAAAATTTTTTCCAGGAAGTCTTTCTGAACTAACTGGTTTGAGCATCCATCAATATTCCACTTACAATTTTTATATGAAAACCCCTCAAATTTCAAAACACTATATATTAAATTATAGAGGTGGGTAATAAGCACTTCTATTAACTATCAAAATATTATCTATCAAACTATCTATCTAATGTTTAATATTAACTATCAAAAATATTATCATTGTCAGAGAATAGTGAAGGTGGGGTAATTCTCAGATCAATACACAAAAGCTACACTAATTGCTATGAGTAGATTTAAACATCATATATATTTACTGGTTGTATTTTTTGTGTGAAGGACAATTGCACCAAAATTCCGAAGATGCAGAGGCTGACATATAAAAACTTAGTTGTTTTGTAAGAAGTGAGGGTGAACCCTGAAAATATATACTTTCTTTGAAGTATCTCATGTAACATTGCAATTATTATTCTGTACATAATTTTAATTTTCTTCTTCCAGAATACCTAAATAAAGTTATTTATAATTTTTTAACCAGTTACCCATATTCTTATTCTATATTTCCAACCACAAAATAGCGAAAGGATTGTTGAATAAAATTTTAAAACATTGAAATAATCTACATTTAATTTTTTTTTTTTGCCAAGCTTAATTTATAGGTCTAAAATTATCATCTAAACATCATAATAATGCTTTAAATTATTTTAAAGGATGATAAAAATTATGATGTTATAGAAGGTTGCCATAGAAAGCAGTTGAAGACAGATTTAAAAATACATACCGCGGTTGCCAAAAAAAGGTATACATGTGACTTGTATTCATCTTTTATTATCGGTATATATTGACTATTACAATTTTAACAGTTTTCGTTTCTTAAAATGTGTCTACATTTTTTGGGCACCCTCTCTATATGTGCCTTGTGTTTGATGGGGTTAACAAATCCCTGCTATCTGTAGATACCTAGAAAATCTGCATATTCATTCTCAGCTTATAACACATACAGGCTTCAATTCCCATACAAGCCCTTCAAAAATGATCTGCCTAGGAATACAGTCACAAGCCTCATTCCAACCCTTTGATGGAATATCAGAATTGGTGCTTGTATGTTATTTGCCTCAAAGTCATTTCAGCTTTTGTTTTGCTTGCTGTTATTTTGGCTACAAACACAGTTTCCTTTGCTTTGTAGAAACAGCTGTGAACTTGCTCCATTTTCAAATATGTCAAAAGTCATACTAAAATGCTCATCCCTGAAGACATACACTCTTTTGTGGTGATGGCATTAAACACAAGCAGTTCAAAGCAGGCAAGTCATTTACTACTTACACATACACACTCTTATCTGTCTGGAGAGTGCCTGATTTTCCATTCTGTCACCTGAGAAGTTAATACTACCATATGCTGTTCCTCGATTGGAGCAAAGAAAGGAAACTATATCTGAAAGAGAAGCTTTTAATTTATAAGCTTTAACTATATTTCTGAGAATAGATTAATTATAGTTATTAAAAATATGTTTAGCCTACCTGCTGAAGTGAGTCTTAGTTTCTTTACACAATAAGAACTTAATGAAATATTAGAGTGATTCTAGATCAAAAGTGCAGTGAACAAGAATTTTGTATCATCAAATTTCAGTAATTTAAGTCCAGCATACTTCTTTTTTGAGTCTATCTCACTATAAAATTTTGTATTCACACAGTCCATCTTTCAGGATACATAGAAATCCATGAAATTCTAAAGATCACCATTATGTGTTTCACCTCAATTTAAGTGATTCTAATTAAAAATTAAGACTCTTTTAGGACAATTTGATTGAAAAGCTATGCACACAAGATAGTTTTATCATTAACTTTCTTCTCATCATTCCCCAGGGTCATTAAAGATATCATTAATATTTTTTAAATAGTGTATTTCTCTTTCATGGTGTGCAGTCACTAAGATGTTCCTGATCTTAGGAAAAAAAATAACTACAATTGTAGCTATACATGTTTCTCATAGATGCCCATTACTAGGTTGAGGAAATCCCCTTTTATTCCTCATTTGCTGAGAATTTTTATCAGGAATAGATGCTGGATTTTGTTCAATGCTTCTCTGGGTCTTCTGGCTTTGGAGGTGGGAAAGACAGGCTTCAGTTATACATTCCCCAGGATAGTTGGGGTGGGGCTGTCTTCAATAGGGGCTTTGAGGGCAGTTTTGGCTCTGGAAGTAGCAACATTCACAGTAGGGATACCAATTATTGCTCATGTATATGGGCTGTTTATAAATCCTCTGTTCGGGGACTACCTGTCCTCCATATTGTCTGCCTTCCCACTCTGACTTTAAGAGTTTATCACATATGTCTTTTACCTTCTTAGGATACACCGGATAACGTTCTCTCTTCCTTATGTTAGCTTAGAATGTTTTTATTTAGTACAGATAACATCTTTTTTTTCTGTCTAAAAACATTGGAAAGGAGATAGCTGTTTTCCTGTCATGTCACACCTCAGCAATTGAGTTCCCACATGCATATGGAGCCAGTGTATTGGACTATTCAGTAAAATTATTAAATGACCAAAAATCCTCTGAATGCAAAGTGAGGAGACCAGCAGTCTTCCTTACCACTAATTTGCTTTGTAATCCTAGAAATATCATTTAAGTAATTTGGATCTCAGTATTTGCATTTGCAAGATGAATTGGATTGAGTATTATTTTAGGTTGTTCCCAGTGCTTAAATTCTGTGATTTATACTTTTATTAATTCTGAGGATATCTTTAGGAACCACCCCATTTTCCAAATTATTTGCTGTATAAAATTCGCAAAGTCTAAAACTAGCCCTCAAATAAAGATAATGAAGCAATTGTGTTGCCTGAGGGATTGTGAAACTTGGAGTCTGAGGTCAGCCCTAAGAACCTGGTCTGATTTTCGTTATCTATTAGCAGCAACAAATGTTTGTACCAGAAATGCTTTCAGTGGTCTGTAATTGCATCTTTGGCTATTTGACTCCTTGGACTTTGCAACCTTAGCCAGTGCAGTTTTGTTTTGGACTTACATGTTTTATATGATTCTTTGCATTCTTCGGACAGATTAGGAATAGAGCGGACATTTTTGTTTGAAAAAAAGAGAATCTGCCTGTCAATTACAGATATCAAGAACTTTGATCGTTACTTTAACATACCACAGACAAGGGTAGATATGGAAAATGAGATGGGAGTCTAGTAAAAGACACCTTTTCAGATCAACCCTTTTCGCCCATCTAAGTCAGCTTTTATACAACAAGGAAGACACTTTTTCTTCCGTAATTTTCAGTTTACCAGTGCCTTATCTCCAAATACAGTCACATCAGGAATTCAACATATGAATTTTGGGGGGACATAATTCAGTCCATACAGTTGTCTTGAAAGTCACATGACTGTACCAAACATCAATGGGGAGAGAAAGATGTAGTCCTATCATATTCTTGAAGAAAGGAAAACTGGAATATTGAAAAATAGCCCAATGGACATTCACAATGTTTATAATCAATTTTCATTACACTATTGCTTTTATAACTAATCTAATTAACAATGCTATGATAAAGATCATTATATAAAACTTTCCAAAACATATTCCTCCAGCATAAATTCCACAAGAAACATTCTTAGAAGTGAATAAGTGTTTTAGACATTTTGAGAACCAAGAGAGTGAACTTCCAAATCGCTCTGGTCTGTTACTGCTTTTGCATTTCTGACAAGTTAGTAGAATAAGGAGTCAAGTAGGGATGAAATGATATGAATTAAGTACTGCTTTTACCTACCTAGAGTCAACAAATATAGCAATTGCTCTGCAATACCTGGGAATTTTATGCATACATTTGCAAGTAAACTTCTATTTGTTTGGTTTCCTTGTTCTGCTCTACTCAAGTTTCCAACCAGGATCTCGCTCAAGGTGGTGAGTAATATCATCACCATTGCCCTCTGTCTCAGTCTCATACAACTGCTTACCTACATGCCCAGTCTAGCCATTTGTATACTTCTCCTTGTCTCTATAGTAAGCTCTGTGTCCTAGGATGTGTATTTTTGGAGACTGATGGCCTTTTTTTGCTGAAAATAAATGTTACTACATTTTCCTCTAAAGCAGGGGTGTCAAAACTTTTTTCAACATTTTTTACCAAGGGCCATATGCTGTAAAATACACAAACAGCCGGACCACTCACTCGAGGTGAAGTACGTATTGCGTCACCTGGTTTATTTAAGTAAACTAAATATATTTTTGGAATTTGCTGCGAGCCAATTAACAATGGATTGCAGACCGCAGTTTTGACACCCCTGCTCTAAAGGTATATGAATACGAAGTTGGACAATTAATTTATGAACTCATCCTAGAAAAAGTGCTACCTACCTCATTGCTGAATATCCCTATGGACACCTTCGAAGTACTCCATTTTAGAAGCTATGCACCGATGCCAGCACCTAGTTCACCCTTCAAAGCAATTTTGGAAGTCTTTTTTTGGAATGGCCATCAGAACTGTTGTCGTATTACCCTTCATGTCATGAATGCCATCCAAATGTCTTCCTTTCAATATTTCCTTTATCTTCGGGTAAAGAAAGAAGTCATTGGGGGCCAAAACAGGTGAGTAGGGAGGGTGTTCCAATACAGTTGTTTGTTTACTGGCTAAAAACTCCCTCACAGACAGTGCCGTGTGAGCTGGTGGCACTGTCATGATGCAAAAGCCATCAATTGTTGGTGAAAATTTCAGGTCGTTTTCGTATAACTTTTTCACACAGCCTTTTCAGTACTTCCAAACAGTAAACTTGGTTAACCGTTTGTTCAGCTGGTACAAATTCATAGTGAATAATCCCTCTGATATAAAAAAAAAAGTTAGCAACATTGTTCAACACGTTTGTGAACTTAATTTTCAAATCTTGTAGTATATGCTTCTCTAGTCATCTTAAGAAAAGGACAAGCTGCTTGCTTTCCAAGATATCTTATTCAGACCTATTATTTTTCACCTGTATCTTGTTTGTTTATTTGTTTGTTTGAGATTATTACTGAGCTAGAAGAAAAAAATAGAGACTCTATGTATAAATATATATATATTTATATATATATATATATATGTATAAATATATATTTATACATATATATATATATATATACACATATACACACATATATACATATGCATATTTTTTTCTTTTTATGATCTTGTTTTCTTCAGGTTAGACAATTATTTGCAAAATAGTGTTTTAATTTTAACATACTAATATATTTTCTTCTTTGTTTCCAGGCAGAAAATTATTGTTTATTGGTCTCCAAAAACCCAAACAATTACATTTTTACTTAGTCATGTTTGAGACAGAGAAACTTAAAGCAAAATGTTTGATATGAATTCCAATATTTAGTTAATAATTGGGAGGCAGAAGACCCACAGGGGAGAAAAAGTTATTCTCCTAAAAATCAAATCCCTCCAATATTTTTCTATTCTTTTAAAATGTTATTTATTTATTTCATCTACAGTTGGCATTTAATACTATTATATATTAGTTTCAGGTGTACAGCATAGTGGTTAGACATTTATATAATTTAGTCTAGTACCCTCCTGGCACTATATACACAGTTGTTGCAACATTATTGACTATATTCCCTATGCTGTACTTTACATCCCCATGACTATTTTGTAACTACCAATTTGTATTTCTTAATCCCTTCACCTTTTCCCCCAGCTCTGCAATCTCTCTCACCTGTGGCAACCATCATTTTGTTCTCTGTATCTGTGACTCTGTTTCTGTTTTATTTGTCCATTTATTTTGTTCTTTAGATTCCATATATAAGTGAGATCATATGGTATTTGTCTTTCATAGTCTTGACTTATTTCACTTAGCATATCCTCTAGGTTCAGACATGTTGCAAGTGGTAAAATTTCATTCTTTTAGATGGCTGAATAATATTCCATTGTGTATATGTACCACATCTTCTAAATATGGTTGTATAAATACTATATTTCACATTTTACTAATATATATTCATTGTCAACTTTAATCCTAATCATTTGGCTTCTCAATATCCTCTTTGAAGAAGAAGAAAATGTTATTTTTCACACTACTGAATAAGCTGATGATAACAAAGCAGAATATATTTTGCCAGAGAATTTAAAATACTATACAAATCTGTATTATAACATATTTACATAATTTGATTACAAAACAGAAAAAGAAAAGAAAAAAGTCAATTTAGAATCCTAGCATAGTTCTATAAGCCATTTTCAAACCTTTCTGGTTATGTATGTTTTGATAGCAGAGGCTTTGGATTTTGGAAATTGAAAACTGAACATGGTTCAGAAACCATATATTATCAATCACTGCCAACAGAGTCTGAGGTAGTACAGCTTTATTCAACTTATAGTATCTCAACAGCAAGACAAATGAATGTTTTTACAAAATGAAATAGCTAAAAGCCATACAAAGCCACCTAGTGATTCAGGTCAGGTTTTCATTCCAAATAAGTTTGCCACAACTTACAAACATATGTTTGTTTTAAAAGACATAATTTGGTAATGGTGGCTAATAGATTTGGCATCTATTATGAGTATTAATTTAATTTAATGTTGACAATATTATTTTCACACTTGCTTCTGCTTATACTAGAGAATTACACTAGTATGTTTTGTTGGGTTAAATGCCCAACAAACTTGGGTATTTTGACAAAAATTCAAGAAATTGAAATTTATGTAACTGATGCTAGGAAACATAGCCATTGTACCAAATATGTTTCAGAAGGTAAATATTTATGGAAGTCCTACTTGTTATTGTAATTCAAATATTTTGTCATTTTAGAAAATTCTTTAATATGAAAGTATATTAAATTCATTGTAAAGTTAGATTTCATATTTTATCATTTTTGTCTCAATTTTCTTATTATATGATACTAGATAAACAAGGAGTAACAACAATTAAGCACTGACTTAGCTATTTTGCTAAACCAATATGAACTGTGTTTCCAGGCATTCTTATACTCATTTTAAATAAAGTTTATACATTTGACTATCACTTTGAAGTACCTTTCATGGAAATCTAGTGCAAAACATTTCAGAATTCTATAGAACCTGCTGTTAAGCAGTTTTCATAGAATAGCAAAGGCAGTTTTGATTTTCCTTTTTTCCCCCTCTGAATAAAAGAAAATTACACCCATTTGGTTGCAGGTTCCCATTATTGCGCAGGATATAGGTGCAATTGTCTTATTCATGAGATATCAGAAAAGGTATGTGGTTCAATTCCATACGGTAAGAAAACTTTCAACAAACTGCTTTTGACTACAAATGAAATAGTCTGTTAAGAATTAAAAGAAAGAAATAATTTGAAAAGTAACAAAAATTTCCATACAAGGTCATAAATTAAAATGATAGAAGAAAGTGAAAAGAGAACTGATAAGGGATAGATAGAAACACACTCAGAAATATATCTTTTGACCAAGATGAAAATACTAATATTACCTGGTTGGCTATTTTTGGCAGAATAACCATTATGTGATAGTGTTTTATACAGACACTTAGACATGCAAAGTCATGTTTTATGTTTTAATGACTATTCTTAATGAATATCTGTACTTTAACACCTTATAATTTTGGTGTTATTTGTTAAATTACTTATTTTTGTCAATAGAATTTCATTTCACTAATCTGATAGCAGAAATCCTTCTTTCCAAGGAGTCAATGGAAAAAGATCATTCTATCATTTAACATTAAGTATAATAATACAATTCTCTAAACATTTATGAATAAATGAGATGTGTGTAAAATAACTGGTGCATAATGTAGATTGGAAAAAAAAGTAATTTCATTTTTCCCATTACTCCTTTTCCTAAGGATTATAAAGCATAGTTTAAATATACATGCAACAATTAGACAGCATAGAAAATATCAACTGCTTTACCGAAAATAATATTTCTTTGCTTACATGAGGATAGCAATAAGGAAATACGTATATTGACAGAAATATAAAACACTATCTTAGAAAGTTTTCATAGGAAATGCTTAAAATTTTCAGAACTGAGTCATAACATTTTATGGAAGGACACTGTGGTAAAATAATGTGACAACTTTCACTTCTCAGGAAACAAAGTAAATAATTTTATTTTTCATATGTGAGGCTCTCACAAATTTTGTAAATTCTTGGATTTGGTGAGAATTAAAACATTTTATATAAAGCATGATCATTTTCATCCATGTATCCAATATGAAAGGTAAAGATATCTAAACAGAAATGGCATTTGTAAAAACAATACACAATGACTTTATTCGTATAATTTTGTTTTTTCCAATTGAATACACTCTTGAAATACATATTTATTTTGCATCAAGAATATTTCATTTTTATAAAATATGTTAAAGGTTTTTATGGTCCTATGAGATGAAATTTTAAAATACAATAAGGTAGTTATGGATAGTGTCTTTGACCTATTTATATTTTGAATCATCAGAATTTTTATGTACAGCTTGAAAGGAAATGTATCCTAGTTTTCTTCAGAGTGGAAAAGTATTCAGTTTCATTCACACAACAAATGAATATAGCAAGCTTCATGCAAGATTATTGAGATACAGAGACAGATATGCTCTCCCTAACTTTGAGGAGTGTAGGGATAGAATAATAATAATAATAATAATAATAATAATAATAATAATAAAAAGATTATTAGTGCTGAGGTGACAATACAGTTAAGTTGGGATTTTGGGAGAAAGGAAGTTGGAAGCTAGAGTAAGTGATCCAGAGGAAATGATTCTGTTGAATCTTTGAGGAAAGTTTTGTTGGCCAAATTTGTTATGGGAAAGAGTTTGGTTTTATCCTGAATGCCATGCAGGTTAGTGAATTAATGGTTTTAGACATGTAAATTCATAATGTAAGTGAATGCAAGTGCATAATTTGCACTTTATTTTTTATTTATTTATTTATTTATTTTTTTAATTAAATTTATTGGGGTGACAATTGTTAGTAAAATTACATAGATTTCAGGTGTACAATTCTGTATTACATCATCTATAAATCCCATTGTGTGTTCATCACCCAGAGTCAGTTCTTCCATCACCATATAATTTGCACTTTAAAAAGATCTCTTCAGGTACTGAAGAAGAATCAATCAGAAAGAACTATGACTAAAATTAGGGAAACAAATTAGACATTCTTACAGAAATTCAGAGAAAAATGATGAATATTGAAACATAGGTGTCTGAAGGACCTGAGGGAAATGAGTACATTTGGGAAATAAGGAGGGACAATGAACTGATTACTTTGAAAGATTTAGTGGCACTTTGAGACAGAGGAATGATGAAAAGTCTTTCTCTTATTTATTCCTGGCTTAGGAGACTGGGTGATTGGTGTCGACATGCCCTGAGACATAGATAATATAAATAAGAATAGAGTAAGTGTGGACAGAGGTAAAATTAAAAATGAGGTTAGCACTAGACATGTTGAATTTGGAGTGTCTGTGGAACTTCAGAGGGCTGATGTCAATTATTCTGCCCTAAACTATTTGCTAGACCATAAATTGAAATTTATCCCCCACAAGCAATCTATCTCTTTCGTAATAATCTGATCATAAACATATGATTGTTTATATCCTTTTATATGAAGAATTCAAGCAGTTAAGCACTAATACCTCCTTTGTATCAATGACTGATTATATCTACAGATACATTCTATAAGACAAACGCATTTTCTTATCCTGAGGTTAGATTCAATCATTGATCAAGTTGTGTATTTCCATAGTAATTTCCAAAAAATCAAATTATGATGAATAGAATAGAAAACTGGCAGAGGGGATTTATTTTTCATGCATGATTTACCCTAATGGTTATCTGATTTGGATGAATTTTAAAGTTAATTGAGACAATTAACTTTCCCTCTGTTTCTTTATCTGGCTAAGATAAACATGTTCAACTCAAAGTAATATTTCAAGTATGGAGTTTTAGGTAATATTTATACTTAGAAAAGTGTGTCTGTTTCCCTTATTATACAGTTTTTCCTATGTAGACCATGGTGCCTAATAAAAAATGTCCCATACTTGAGCTGAAATCTTCCAATTATTTAGATGGCTTGAATATCCCTCTTGGTTGCAACTTCTGAAATGATAGAATTAGCTATAGGATATACGTGTTGGTACACATCTGGCTGTTCTGAGATGCCATCTTTTGTATAAAGCAAAAGAACAGGGGTTGCCTTTAGACAATGTTGTATACAGCTCCTTTAAACCTTATTTATTCTTTTCATAAAAAGGAGTGAGGCATCATGCTGAGATAATTTTCTTTCACCATCTCTCTCTCTCTCCCATCTCTCAAACATGAAAGCAACAGTATTCTGCAGAAAGCAGATGTGAACTGAATCAGACTTTCTATACTCATACATAAATAAGAAGGAAGCTGTCATCAATGTGTAATGTTCACTTATTTGAAAATACATATTAAGGCCCTACCAGATGTCAAACACTGTTAGATTCTAATGTTTACAATGGTGACAAAGGCAGACATGTTCTTTTTTCCATCAGGCAAGACTAAGTATAGTGGGAAATATAAGTATTAAATTAAAAAAAAAAAAGTCATCAGTATATAAACCGTCATATCGTATGATTCCCTTTGTTAATGTGTAGCTGAGGCTTGTCAGGGTTGACTTCTGATGCCAAGCAAGTGGCCTTTTATTTTAGGGAAATCTGAGTATGAGAAAAGCCACAGTTCCACAGACTTCTTGTTGCTGTAGCTGATTTGGCAATGCATCATTTGTTTTATAACAATTTGTTTGGATCAAAGTGGTTAAAATAATATAAATCAAAAGAATCACTGAATAGAAAAATAATATTTGCAATTATTTTGTGCCATTAGTATTTGTTTAATTTTTATTACCTGAAGGAATGTTAACTTGTGCGCTAAGATACAATCATATATATGTATTTTAATATGTTTACTCATTTTCCAGACCTTAAAATTATCAATCACTTTCAATTAATTATTTCTGCTATAGTTGTTTACTGGTACTATTTAATAAATTTTAAAACTTTATCTCTGACAAAAATTATATTGTCTGAATATACATTTTTTAGAACAGATGTAATTGGTGAAAAATTGTATATTTTTAAAAGCTGAACAAAGTCAAAATATGTTTTTTAAAAGGCAAATATTTCTACAAATAAATATAAATAACTCTCTCAAAGCAAAACTCTATAAAAAGGATAAATTCTCCTATAAAACATTTTAAAATTATAAAATTACATCATTTTACATAAAAAATAGACAAAAACCCTGAAAATTCTAATAATAATAATACTAAATAGTTTATTTAAAATGTTAAAATTAGTGATTGACAGGACTTCTAGTTTAGGGGTCCTCATGTAAGGACTTTAGAAGTCAACACCTCATCCTAACAACAAATAGAAAGCTGAACAGACTGAAAAATTGATAACTCTTCTTGGACACATAAGAGAGAGGAGGACACAGGGCATTAACAATAATCAGGGAATACTATAAACAATAGTATAACCATAAATTTTATAACCTAA
The DNA here is from genome assembly GCF_057876585.1 of Rhinolophus sinicus. Classification (NCBI taxonomy): domain Eukaryota; kingdom Metazoa; phylum Chordata; class Mammalia; order Chiroptera; family Rhinolophidae; genus Rhinolophus; species Rhinolophus sinicus. The sequence goes on along the minus strand of NC_142517.1, from coordinate 105,908,334 downwards.
ATGGAATTGACCAATTTCTTGAAAAACACAACCTGTCAAAACTCACACAAGAAGAAATATAAATCTGAATAAGCTTATTCTATTGAAGAAATTGAATCAATGACTAATGATCTTTCAAAACAAAAAACACCAATTGCAGACGTGTTCACTTGTGAATTCTATCAATCATTTAAGGAAGAAATTTCACCAATTCTCTACAATGTCTTTCAGAAAATAGACACAATGGAAATATTTCCTAACTCATCTTATGAGGCTAGCACTACCTTATTACCAAAACCAATGGCGTTACAAGAAAACAAAACAAACAAAAAACCCCAACATAGACCAATATCTCTCATGAACATACATGAAAAAAAATCTCAACAAAATGCTTGTAAATTAAAGCCAGCAGTGTATAAAAAGAATTAAATACTTGGACCAAGTGGGATTTATTCCAGATAAGCAATGTGCTTCAATATTCAAAAATTAAGTAATGCAATCTATCACATCAATAGGCTAAAAAAGAAAAATCAGTAGGCACAGAAAAATCATTGACAGAATGTGATACCCATTCATGATAAAATTTTCAGTAAACTACAAATAAAGGAAAATTTCCTTAACTTGATTAAAAAAGAAAAAAATTCACCACAAAATCCCACTGCTAACAGCATGCTTAAAGATGAGAAACTCAAAGCTTTCGCACTAAGATCAGGTATAAGACAAGGGTGTCTCCTCTCACCATTCCTTTTCAACATCACACTAAAAGTACTAGCTAATGCAATAAGGCAAGTAAAGAAAGTAAAATGTATAGAGATTGAGAAGGAAGACATAAAATTGTCTTTGTTCACAAATTACGTAATCGTTAATGTAGAAAATCCCCCCAAAAATGACAAAACAAGAACAACAACAACAAAATCCTCCTGTAACTAATAAGCAATTGGAGTAAGGTGGCACGATACAAACTTAATATACAAAAGTCAAAAACTCCTATATACCAGCAATCAACAAGTGGAATTTGAAATTAAAATCACAATACCATTTTCATTAGCTCCTCTAAAATGAAATACTTAGATATAAATCCAGCAAAATATGCATAAAATCTATATTGGGAAAAAAAACTACAAAACTCTGCTGAATTACATCAAATAATTAAATAAATGGAGAGATAGTCATATTTGTGGATATGAAGACTCAGTATTGTTAAGATGTCAGTTTTTCCCAACTTGATCTATAGATGCAATGCAATATCAATCAAAAATCCAACAAGGTAGATAGTGGACATTGACAAAATCATTCTAAAGTTTACATGGAAAAGCAAAAAACCCAGAACAGCTAACACGATATTGAAAACAAAGTTGGAGGGCTGACACTACTCAACTTCAATACTTAGTTAAAGCAACAGTAATCAAGACAGTGTGGTATTGGTGAAAGAAAAGACAAATAAATCAATATAACATAATAGAGAGCCCAGAAAAAACCCCTATACACAGTCAAAACAAAGGAACAAAGACAATAAAGTGGAGTAAAAATATTCTTTGCAATCAATGGTGCTGAAACAACTGGACATCCACATGCAAAAAAAAAAAAAAAAAAAAAAAAAAAAAAAAAATATATATATATATATATATATATATATATATATATATATATATATTCTTACACAATTCACAAAAAATAATTCACAATGAGTCACAGCAATAAATGTGGACTCCAAAAGTATAAAACTCTTAGAGATAACACCGGAAAAAAAAAAACACCAAAAAACCAGATTACCTTGGATATGGCAATGTTCTGTAAGAATAATACCAGAGACACAATCCATGAAAGAAATTATTAATAATCTAGACTTCATTAAAATGTAAAAAAAATTCTGCCCTGTGAAAGATAATGTGAAGTGAATGAGAAGATAAGTTACAGATCAGGAACATATATTTACAAAAAACACATCTGATATAAGATTATCCAAAAAGACAAAGAACTTATAAAACTAGAGTCAGAAAGCAAACTATTCAATTCAAAAAAGGTCCAAAGTCCTTAACAGATACCTCACCAAAGAAGAGACACAGATGACAAAATGCATGTGAAAAGATGTTTCACATCCTATATCATCAGGGAAATGCAAATCAAAACAGCAATGAGATGTCAATACACACCTATGAGAATGGCCAAAATCCAGAACAATGGCAACAGCAAATGCCGGGGAAGATGTGCAACCATAGGAACTCAAATTTATTGGTGGTGGAATGCAAAATAGTACAGCCACTTTGGAAACAATTTGGTCATTTCTTACAAAACTAAACATATGCTTACCATATGATCTAGCAACTGTGCTTCATATTTACCTCCAAAATTGAAAACTTATTTCCACACAAAAACATATAGATGGATATGTATTACAGCTTTATTCATAATTGCCAAAACTTGGAAGAAACCAAAAATGCCTTTCAGTAGGCAAATGGATAAATAAACTGGTATATTTAGACAATATAATATTATTCAGTGCTAAAATGAAATGAGTTCTCAAGCCACTAAAAGACATGCATATCACTAAGTGAAAGAAGCCAATCTGAAAAGGCTGCATACTGTATGACTCCAACCATCTAACATACTAGAACAGGCAAAACTATGGAGATAGTAAAATGATCAGTGGTTGGAAGAAGTTTGAGGTGGGTAGGCTGGGTGAGGGATGAACAGACAAAGCACAGAGAATTTTTTGAGTAGTGAAAATACTCTGGATGATACCATATCAATAGATACATGTAATTTTACATTTGTCCAGACCCATAGACTATACAGTGTCAAGAGTGAAACTTAACATAATCTATGGACTTTGGATGATTATAATCTGTCAATAGAGGTTCGTCTTTTGTAACAAATGTACCACTCTGGTGGGGGATGTTAGCAGTGGAGGAGGTTATGCATGTATGGGGGCAGTAATATATAGGAAATCTCTGTACCTTCCCCTCAATTTTACTATGAACCTAAAACTGTTCTAAAACATTTTTTCTGAACAACATGAGAAAATGTGTTTGTACTGCACAGGATTTATCAATTCATGAAAAGCATAGTATTTTAATAAATCCACTTGGTGTTATTCACAGTTGCCAACAGACAATGTTTCCTTGATTGCCAAGAAAGAAAGAGAGAGAGAGAGAGAGAGAGAGAGAGAGAGAGAGAGAGAGGGAGGGAGGGAGGGAGGGAGGGAGGGAGGGAGGGAGGGAGGGAGGAAGGAGGAAGGAAGGAGGAAGGAAGGAGGAAGGAAGGAAGGAAGGAAGGAAGGAAGGAAGGAAGGAAGGAAGGAAGGAAGGAAAGGAAGGAAAGGAGAGAGGGAGGGAAGGAGGGAGGGAGGGAGGGAGGGAGGGAGGGAGGGAGGAAGGAAAGAAAAAAAAACCCCTAGTTTCAATGTAGTGGACATCTTTCTCCCATAAACCACCCTTATCTCTTTGGCTCTCTTTCAAAATATGTTGGAAGTTAGTGTTACTTTTGCCAGTATCTCTTATTAAATTGTCTCATGCAGCAGCAACTTCCATGTAAGTAAACTGCTTTTTATTAGTCTTAATATTATTTAGTCCCATATGTATTTCACCTAGAACAAATTCTTCAAATTTTGTAGCATATATGTGACATTGTCTTTGATTTCTACCCTAATTCAGGTGTTTTTTGTTTTGTTATGTTTTGTTTTTTCCCCTTAATTGTGTTTTCTGTTCTTGTCTTAGGTTTCAGTTGACGGTGACTAGGGATCGGATTGGAGAGGGATCAGAAGCATGCCTGTGGTCACACTACTTCTCTTTCCTTGAAGACTTTTGCTTATGTCATTAATGGAGAGTATTGCATCAAATTGAAGAGCCAAGAGAGTGCAAAAGACAAATAAATATGTGAGATGTTGAGAAAGTCAGTCTAAAGATTCTTTAAGTATCATCTCCTATAGAAAGCCTTCCTGAAAGTTTCAGCTGGGTAAGTATCCTTCATTAGTTTGCACACAATAGTGTGTGTGAGTGTGTGTATGTGTGTGTGTGTGTGTGTGTGTGATTGAATTTATTACACATCATTATAATTATCTCTCCTTAGATTGTGAGCACTCTTGAGGTTGCAATATTTATTAGTAATATTAAAATCCTCAAGGCATTATTTAATACCTGGACATAGAATGGTTTCAATGTATATTAGTTGAATTAAGTAAAGTGGATTTTATACATACGTGTATGGATAAGTATTCCTTATTCCTTATAGGTATGAAGTACTGTCACTGACTCATAAAGTATCTAAATTTTTCATATTTACATAATCATCCATGTTTTTTGCCTAATTGTTTGACATAATTATAGTCAGTGAGAAGACACATTTAATGTGAGGTGTTTCTCACTTGACTAGTGTACTTTGGAGTTATATCTTGATAGGGGCATCAGTACATTATTACTTGGCATGAATATTTAGTTTTGCAATTGCTTGATTGTCTACCATTGTCTACAAACAACATTTTTCTAATTTGACACTTGTTTTATAATCAGAATTTAATGGTACTATCATTAATAAACTTTCTGGAATAATCTCTTACTTCAAAGACAGATTGATTTAACACATAGACCACTGGAATAGAATTGAGAACCCAGAAATAAAACCATATAAATATGGACAGATAATTTTTGACAAAGAAGCAAAAAATATACAATGGAGAAAAGACAGCCTCTTCAATAAATGGTGCTGGGAGAATTGGATAGCCACTTGCAAAAGAATGAAACTGGACTGCTATCTGTCACCATGTACCAAAATTAATTCAAAATGGATCAAAGACGTAAGCATAAGACCTGACACAATAAACTACATAGAAGAAAACATAAGTACTATACTTATTGACCTTGGGTTCAAAGAGCATTTTATGAATTTGACTCCAAAGGCAAGGGAGGTAAAAGCTAAAATAAATGAATGGGACTATATGAAACTTAAAAGCTTCTGAACAGCAAAAGAAACCATCGACAAAATAGAGAAAACCAACTGAATGGGAGAAGATTTTTGCAAACAGCGCCTCCGATAAGGGGCTAATATCCAAAATATACAAGGAACTCATGAAACTCAACAACAAAAAAAACAAACAACCCAATTGAAAAATGGGCAGACGATCTGAAGAGACATTTCTCCAAAGAGGACATACAAATGGCAAATAGACATATGAAAAAATGCTCAACATCACTAATCATCAGAGAAATGCAAATAAAAACCGCAATGAAGTATCACCTCACCCCAGGCAGAATGACTATCATCAACAAGAGAAATAGTAACAAGTGATGGAGAGGCTGTGGAGAAAAAGGAACCCTCATACACTGTTGGTGGGAATGCAGACTGGTGCAGCTGTTATGGAAGGCAGTGTGGAGGTTCCTTAAAAAATTACGAATAGAATTACTATATGACCCAGCAGTCCCTCTCCTGGGTATCTACCCAAAAAATCTGAAAACATTTAGAGATGAAGACACGTGTGCTCCAATGTTCACTGCAGCTTTGTTTACGGTGGCCAAGACATGGAAACAACCAAAATGTCCTTCAACAGATGAATGGATAAAGAAGTTGTGGTATATATACACAATGGAATACTATTCGGCGGTAAGAAAAGATGATATAGGAACATTTGTGACAACATGGATGGATCTTGAGAGTAAAATGCTAAGCGAAATAAGTCAGACAGAAAAAGCAGAGAACCATATGATTTCACTGATATGTGGTATATAAGCCAAAAACAACAAAAGAACAAGACAAAGACAGATTGATTTGAATATTATTTTTAAAATACTTCATCCTACTGATTAATGTATACTAATAGATACACAAAATTAATTATAACACATAGTTATGTTTCCAAATTCTGAAGTCATGCTAAAATTTTAGTGGCGCTAACTGGATTATGTTGACATATTGAATAGGAAGAAAAAGTTTTAGTTGGTTTGTTAGCTAACAATTCAGCTTTAATTTAATCTGACATCCACAACCAATGTAAAATTGGATTTGTAAATTTTCTAATATGATACCAAAAGCTACCTTAAAATACCCATGAGAGAAGCTATGCCACTGGTGATAAAAAGATTCTGTGTCTACCAGAGTATGCATAGAGGCAACCTCTGTAAATCTGCTAAGTTGTCCTAAAAACTCATATGAAAAGTTTAGATAAATTTAGTCAGAATGGGAATAAGGTATAATGTATAACTATAATAATTAAGGTGTACTCAAATGATAAGTTATAAAAAATTGCCTTTCTTACTGATTATGCTGCTAGTTCAGGGCTTGTAATTCATAGATCTTCAGTGGTAAGGAAATAACTGAATTCTGATTGCTACAGAATTTGGACTCTATAGGGAAAAACAAGCACACATAAAATATAAGTGGTAATAGTTCTCAGAGTCGGTAGAAATAACGGCTCAGTCAGATTATTAATAATGTTAGAGAACTTTATTGAGGCCATAATAATCTCTTTGGATATGATTTGTTATAGGAGTTAAAAAATAAAAATAATATATGCCATTATTGGATAGCATTACACTTTATAGTACTAGTATGTTAAAATAACTACTCAAAGAGGCGGCTTTTATTATCCCATGGTACCCCTAAGAAAACCAAGTAACTTGTACAGGAAGCACACAGCTGAAAAGTGTTAAGAGTTAAAATTTGAATTCAGGACTCACTGATTCTAAATCCCAAGCCCTGTGCATTATACTATACTGACTGCTAATATCACTTCAAACTTAATTTCCTCTATTCAACGATGTACTTTCATTTGGGAAATGACAACACAACCATCAAGTAATAAGGGATGATTTCAAAGGCACCAAAATATGAGAGCTTAAGGAGGAGGAATTCAATTTCTCAGATGTGCTTGTAGCCACTGATTGGATGATCTTTTTTAGTACCAATTAGCCCTCGACAGAATGGACGATGTATCAGCTTAGAACTGCTTTGGCTTCAAGTAACAAAGACCAGAAATAACAGTGGCTTCACTATGATAGAGGTTTATTTCTTTCTCTCATACAGTAAGGCTAGAAATACGCAGTCCCGAGCTAGTTTGATTGCTATATGGTGGCTCAATGAAAAACTTTTTTCTTTTTCTCTTTCCATTTTTTCGCATGGGTCTCCCATCTGTAGGATCACATCCAGATCCAAGATGGCTGATGGAACTTTATCATCATATCTGCATTTCAGAGAAGCAGCAGGGATAAATGAGGGGTGCATGCCAGCTCTGTCTTCTTCTAAAATGCTTTCCCACAATTCTACTTGCCAAATTCACTTATTTCTCATTAGTCATCTCCATCTTCATGGAAAACTGGGAAATGTAGTTCTTTAGCTATGAAAATTGTTGCCTAGAATGATACCTGGCTTTCATTACTGGGAAGAGGTATTGAGTAGCAGTTTGGGCCCCAAGAACTAAAGTAACAAAACATGAACATATTCCAGGCATGCATTACCCAAGCAATTTGAGTTGCTTGGCTCACTTCTAGGGTTAACTGAGAGTCTGTGGAATCCCCATTGGGATGATTTCAAGAGAAAATTGAGCGATCGAATGATTTATGCAGCTTAAATAAGGTGAAAAACTCAGTTAAACTCTTATGATGTGCTCTGTGTCACAAAGCTGTCTGTGTGCTTACATTTTCTCTCAACCCATCAGAAGGAATTAACTCAATCAGCAGTACAAGACCAAACTGTATTATGTATGCAACTTTATATTCTAAGCATCTTTCCATTAATGTAGAAGCAATTTTCATGATAAATCATAAGAATCACATCTATATTTCATGGTCAACTTTTTGTTTACATAATTCACATTCATAAATATATAATAAATGACATTCACATGCCCTGATGATATGCAGATATTATGTCTCTTAGGAAGCATTTCAAATGATGCAATTGACAATATGGAGAAAAATTCCAACAAGTCAAATTTAAGGTTACTTCATATTTTTCTTCAATCTAAAGTAAATTAACTATTTAGTGGGGAGAAAAATATGTTAAAGGGAAACAGTGGAGCCCTGTAGCAAAAGCATGGACTTTGGACTTGAATAAGTAAATCTCACTTTCGATCCCATCTCAGAGCTTAATTTACTTGCTATTTGACTTTGCACAAGTTGTGTAAACTCCATGAGCCTCACCTTTAATTGTAAAATTGTGATTCTGTGCATAGCTAGGCTTAAGGACCTGTGTAGTATAGTGTTTTTAAGACACGTCTGTTTACTTGCATTCTAATCAGCAGTTTGCCAACAAGTCAGCCTTCCTTTGTCAACTTGAGGTCAACCAGATTCCGGGAATTGGGGAGCTGCTTTCTCAAGCCACTGGTTCAGAGATGGACCGTGGTAGCTTATGTGCGGGCTGGTAGGGCAGAGCACATTCTATGGGATGGAATCAGCACATTGAGGTTTTGTAACTAATTTGTATTATCCCAAGGGGGCAGAGCAGCCTGGAGACAATACACTGTTATAAACTAAATTTGTCCTCCGGCCAGCCTTATAAGTCCTAGGGAAAGGCTGTGAGGAAAAATAAAAAAGCAAAAACAAAACCAAGCAAAAAAACTCTGCTGCTACATCTTGAAACATAGAAACTCCTACTTTGGAATCTGTTGAAAACATTGGAACCCAATGGGTTGAAATCTATGATCTCAGTTTTGCCATAAACTACATTTGCATCTTTGCCTCCCAAATGCTGACTCCAATACCTGGAAGCTGATGTGGAATAACTGTGATGTTCATGATAAAACTAGGGCAGCCGAGCAAAGCAGGTGATCGCTCCCAGAGCAGAGCAGCACAGTGCAGCGGGTTCGACCCCATGCCCTGCTCAGCTGGCATGGCTTCTGGCAGGGAACACTCAGTGGGCTGTTTGGGCAGAACTTCTGTTCCTTATGTCTGAGCATAGGAACCTTGCAAATGGGGTACCTAAAAGTCACCCTTCCAGAGACTTCTAGAAATACATAATAGGACAAGTAATACAAGGGATTAAGAATACTGAACTTAAGCAGATGGAGATCTTGAGCCAAAAATTTTTGGTTATAGGTGCTATTGTAGTCAATTCATTTATATTTAAGCTTGTGTGCTAAGCCTAGCAACCTGGTCTCTGTCTTATTCACTACCTTGTTTCCCCCAAAATAAGACCGGGTCTTGTATTAATTTTTGCTCCAAAAGATGCGTTAGAGCTCATGTTCAGGGGATGTCATCCTGAAAAATCATGCTAGGGCTTCTTTTCCGGTGAGGTCTTATTTTCGGGGAAACACGGTATATCCCAGTGTGCTCTTGCTTGTTAATGAGCAGAAGCTGAGTGGAGGTAAATCCTGATTTTTTGTGTTCTAGGACAACAAGTACAAAAAGATTGCTGTAAGGAGCAGTGGTGAATTTTTGGGACCCAGGGCTAGATAGTATGAGGCAAAACAAAGGGATCCAAAGCGTACGTCAGGAAACACATGAAGAATGGTCTGCCAAATCCAGAATGCTCAGCCGAGGAGCTAAATCAGGAATCTACACTGAGTTCACTACCCCAAGAATGCTTGTGGACAAGAGAAACTATACATTGGGTAAAAAACAGGAGTCTGAGAGACAGTCAGTGTTGTAAACAGAAAAATGAAGTATCAGTTATGGGCAGTAGGTATGTGGAGAGATACAGCCATTTTTCGTTTGGCTACTCTGAGCATAAGTAGGAACAAATGTCGAAAGGCATGGCTGGATTTTGTGAGCCTTGAACCTTCCTAGAATGTTGCTTCTTTTAATTGGGGATCCTACAGGGCTGTTGTCAGTCCTCCAGGATGCTGCAGTTCTGTAACTGGGGCCAGTCCCACTTAATAATCAGCTGCAGTAGATTTCCTTATTTAATGACAACCATTTCCCACTTGCTTAATATTTTCTGCAGCCAGATTGTATTCTGATTTGTTTCATTCATCTAATGCCATCCTCATATAACCCCTGCTGAAATCATCTGATGATAACCAAGCCTTGTCCTTATTGTATGTATTATTAATGCTGGATCGGCCTTCATGTGCCTATTCCCTGATAGCATACATCTAATCTCTTTGCCAGTTTCTTAATCGGCCAATTAAGAACCTCCTATTTTAGTTTGGTCCTCATTAGCTATTAGGATGATATAAACACTCACAGATTAACCTGCTAGCCTTAGCTACAAAGCCTTAGCCGTAACAGAAACTTTGTCCCAAAGAGCAGATATGATTTAAAATGAACTTGATGTCTTAACTTCAAAAGCTGGAAAACAAAAGAAGACTGAAATATAAGTGTGCATGTCATCAACAGGCTCAGGCCTTAGGCTCCCTCCTCAAGGCCAGCATTTGGTCTGGTAAAGTGATGGGGAATCTGCCATCTCATAGGTGTCTGGGCACATGGTAGTCATGAGACAGCCCTGTTGCTCAACCACAAGGCAGGGTCTTTCATCAGTCTTTGTCTGGAGTTGAACAATGCTTCTAGAACTTTTCACCTCTTCTTAGTGTTCCCAGGATACAGCCTACTGTTGTATCAGACACTCCTGGGTTCTTGAATTTGTATTTAAAACTATTCTTTTTTTTATTTCATTTTGTCAATAATCTTACCTCCTAAAACAGGAGCTTGTCTGCAATTAGATTTTAGATGTCATTGATCTTAAAAATGTTTGTTTTGGTTTTCCAGTCACTCCTACTCAGAGGAGCTATCTTTTCAGCTGGGGTTTTCTTCAGAACCCCCGTTTCCTGGTCTGAGTTTGAAATGAAGTGCCAACTATTTTTTTTTTTTTTTTATGTATATATACAAAACCTCTTCTTGTAGTTGAGAAACAGGTGAGCTAGTTCAGCTAGAGTCTCCCACTAGTAGAGCAGTTCCTCCAATAACATTGTTCTGTTCAGTATCGTTTAGTTGTAATGTTGATGACAGAGAGAGAAAAAAAAAAAATTCCCAGCCAGGGTCACTGTCTGTGAGGACAGTGCATGTTTTCCCCATGTCTGCATGGGTTTTCACCAGGGACTCCGGTTTCCTCCCACATGCCAAAGCGGTACACATGAGGTTGGCTCATTGTCTCTGTCTGAGTGAGTGTGGGTGGGTGTGTGTGACAGTGTACCTGTGTGCCCTGTGATGGAACGGTGTCCTGTCCAGGGTGGGTTTCTACATGGCCCCCTGAGCTACTAGAATAAACCCCATTCTGAACTGGAGTAAGGGGGTTGGAAAATAATTATCTCCTTTATTTTTATTCATTTTTCTGAAAGTATAAGTAGCTCACATTTATTTCAGTGTTTAATATTAGAAATGTTGGAGTCTTTATTTAGAAGTTTGGTGATGTTTCTGTGATAAAAAAAGAAATGCCATCAGAATTTAACTCTTCTTTTAACCTATGGTAAAATTGGTTGTTTATGTCATTAGACTTAAAGTTGCAGTTTCCAAGAATCTATTGACACCATTAAGTGAGAATTTACTGTAACTGTGTGGGCTAACTATGGCCCAGGACTGGTACTCAAGATCTAAGGTTGAGAAAAATAATTGTATCATTCTATAGTTTCTCATTCTGTGGGAGGCAAGCTCATTGCAATTTAATAGACCAAAGTGACACATTAGTAGGTCACTGGCCTCAAGAACTAGGACTATTCCACTGCAAAGAGCTCGTCGCTCTGCCAAGCAGGAGGCTAAATTACAGGTCTGAAGGGAGCCTTACAAGCATGGAACAGGACAAGGGATGCTGATGTGCGCAAAGTGCTTTTATCACATTATGGGACATGGGTGACATCTAGATTCATATTAAAAATATTCATGATGAAATAATTTTGGGATCAGCCATTAAAATTTTCTGCTGAACACAGAAAACATTTTAATTTCCACCTTTTATATTTCTCATTCTAGATTTTATGTATACTGTATCGGAAATGTTATGACATCACAACGCTTAACTCATATCTTTGAGTATAATAGAGTTTTGGTGTGACACCTATAACTTCTTGGTTAGATTCAAGGGATATTTGGGTCCCAATACATTGGTAAAATTTCCCTTTGAATATGTAATTTCTGCCCATTTCACTTTCAAGATTATTTATTTGTGTGAAGTTGTCCCTAGTTTCTGAAAATGAACATTATAATCTTTATCACATAGATAACATATTACCCTCTATAAGGAAGGAAAAATGGTAGGGAATGGTCACTTCAAGGTAATTTATTCATTCTTCATTTATTTAGATTTTATTTTAAAAAGCAGCTTGCCTTGAAGCTTAAAATGTATTGGCCTCATTTCTCAAGAAGCAAATGTGGTGCTCTGGCAGATTCAGAAATGTCTTTGCTTCGATGTCTTATCAACATATGGTAAACTTTGAGGCCAAACATCCAAATCCAAGCTCTGGATCATTCTTTCAAAAGTACATAATCTAGGTACAGAATTTCAACATTTTATTGGATAAATTAAAAGAATGTGTATAAAAGTTCTTAGTGAACGAAACACGTAGACTAACAAACAACCTATAAACAATAATCTGACTTACCGAAGGACCCATTAGTATGTAATAGGACTCCACAGAAAGCTGTGTAGTCACATGTGCTCCAACTGTATTGTACAGACTGAAAAGCAATTTTACTTAAGTGCATTGTGAAACATACCATCTATTTTTCCAGTCCATGAGTGATTATTTAGATGTATATTAAGCATATAAATATTTTTCTAGTTAGATCTGTTTTCACTGAGATGAAAATGTTGGCAGCAGCTTCTAAGTAAACAATTTAGATATACCAGGTGCACTGATATTTTATCATGAAGTAGAGATATTCGGTATCTTTACTGCAATTATTTTTTATGAGATTTGGAGAATGATGGAATATTAAATATCAAACATAAATTAAATCTGGGTATTTTCTGCTTTTTCATTCTTACACAACTTTCATAATTGACCTTATTTAAATATGAACCACCTGGGAAACAGCACTGTACATATATCTTGACAAATACCATTAAAAGTCTTATTTCATTAGCCCAACATGTCCTTAAGCACTAAATTGCTTCCCATTTACCAAATACAATTGGAATTAATTTATATGAGTTTTTTCCAAGGTGTGCTTTACATTTTTGCACATTACTCTTGTAATCCTGGTTATATTTCTAAATCAGAGGTAGAAATAATCAGCATTCACTTACACACTTGATGTTGGGCATTAATTCCTAGTACTTGTGAAGAGGATAAGAGCTTGAGATTTTACCCTGCCTTTAAACTAACAAGTTTTCCTGCCACAACTTCTTGGATTTTGGTAGAAGACATGCCACTTTTGGTCTAGAGACCAAGGACTGTCTCTCTTACAGCATAGCGAGCAGCTCTAACTTCCTGTTTTCTTCAGTTCCCCTTGCCCCCAAGTCCCACAAAGGCACATGGAATGCCCCAAGTGGATGTTGCACACACAGAAGCTTGCGTTACAGCTGAGGAAGTTTAAACTTAGGCTACTCAGATGTTTTCTAAAGCAAACCTGCCCAAACTTTTCCCTAGAGTGACACATTATCTTTGAAATGCTGGGCTGTAAAAACACCTGTGCTCTGTTCTGGAGAAAAGTACGATTTCTATCTTCCAAGGCTATTCCCTAAACATCATTTTAAAATACTTGGCATAAAAGATGGCCATGCCTCTACTTGCAAGATGTGCAGAAAAACAAAAGACTCATGGAGAATTGTCTCCCAACCATACTTTAGAGGGATATATTTTTAATGGTCCCTAATAAGCAAAAGTCTTCTTGATGAGTAAGACTGTATTATTTTAGATATGACATGGGTGATTGAATATTCAAATGAAAAATATGTATGAAAATAGAACTCTCTCTTACCTTCAGTTTTGGCAGGAACGAGCCCTGAAAGCCCAAGAGCAACCTCTGTATAAATCAGTCCCAAATGGTCAATGACTGCCAGCTTTCCTATTTTCCCTCCATGCTTCCAACTCAACACCAACCACAGAAAGCCAAATATGGTATCCAAGACAATCATACAAGAGGCCCCATTTCTAGTTAGTCAGCCCCCAGTTTTCCCCTGCTACCAACCTACAAACAGGAATACCTTAAGCCTTTCCTTTTTATAAATGTTTTTAAAATTTTTACTATAAAACTTTCCCAGTCCCCTGCCTGCCTTGAGTCTCTGCAAAACACAAGTGATGGGCCTCACACTCCTGTGATAGAAAGCTCTGCTCATTTTCATCTCAGTGGTCTTCATTCATTGCACAATTTGTATATTTAAACAAATATAAAAATTAGAACTGGATCCAACAATTTAATTTTTATAAAAAAGAAACAAATTAAGACATCATGGGTATGGCGTGTGTGTGTGTGTGTGTGTGTGTGTGTGTGTGTGTGTGTGTGTTGTTTCAGAAGATCTGTTTATGGAGAGAGTCATCATATATTAACCCTGTACAGACACAGGAGTGAGATGAACAGAGACTCGTCTATTGCAGGACATTGTTTCCAGCTAACCAGTACCTGAAGGGCTTGGCTTTTTCTCCTAACTTTTATGCACAGATACTATGCAGTTGGAAATTGTCTTTCTCAAGAAATTTGATGTCAGTTTCCCATTGTCTTGCTCCACAAATTTCAACAAAAAGTAAACTTGAATGTGCTTAGGAATTTCACAGTGTTCTTTGTCAACATTACCCTTGACATATCATTTCTTACGATCTCCCCTCAGTTGGTAAAGTTGGAAAAACCTTACTAGGGGAACACAGAAATACTTTGCTCAATATCCCACAATGAGTTTCCAGTTTTCTGCTCTATAGCTTTGAGATCTGCATGCATCCTGGTTTCTAGGACTATGTCTACTTGATGGTTTCAATTGCAGAAAATACACCAGTCTTAGGGCTTAGGAGTCATTTCCCATGGAAGACAATACTGGCCTTCTGAATGCTGAGACTCATGGGCTTGTGGCTATGGCTTTCTGGTGTGCTAGGATCTCCTGGCAGCTCCTGTACCCTTCAATCAAACAGTCTCACAGGCTTGGCACTCTGGAAGACAACCACTACAGAGGATGTCCCATGTGGTTCCACCCTGAACCCTCAATAAAATGCAGAGGTAGTATGTCACCTTCTGCATGTAAGTAGCCTCACCAATGATACTATTTTTCATTGTACCCATCTCAATGAAGGTGGTGCTTTCTGTGCAGAGGCACAGGAAGAAGTCATCTGAAGGCCAAGGAAATCAATGATTAACAATCTCCTGATCAATCTTCACAAAATAGATGTAACCAAGCAGGCCTAAGAGGGTAATGAAGATGGCAGCAGAGAGGATCATGTTGCAGAGGGTGAAGAGTTAGCCACAGCAAACAGGTGACAGCGGTGAGCTAGTGGGAGGGGAGGTGAGTGGAACTCCCAGCGATGGTGCTGCGGAGCCAGGTGGTCTCAGCAGATGGCGGAGGCACTGCTCCTCCTCCATGGCACGCTCGTCCCCACATGGCTGGTCCCTGTGTGTGTGTGTGTGTGTGTGTGTGTGTGTGTGTGTGTGTGTTTTAAAAGATCTGAATTAGAATTCAGGGGGAAAATATAATCCAAATGGTATAATCTTTGTGGATTTACAAGTATATTTTTTATGTAGTGTGGGTGTTCAGCATTAATAAAAACAGTGAAAATCTCAGTTTTCTTAAATTATACATTTAGTATCTAGATACTTATGAAATGTTGTGTAGTTAGAGATACTCACTATGAATAACTTCAAAAAATGCCTCTATCCTATGAATATTTAAAATATATTGAAAGTCATGTTGCTTTTATAACCTTATTACCCATGAAATAGTTTAGATGAGATAACCTTCTAGCTGTTCTTCAGTGCAGAGGAAGAAAGAATTGTGCAAGCGGTAGCTGGCCTTATCAACACTGGTGACATTTTGCAGCAAATGAAGACCCCTTATAAAATGTGCAAGATGAAAGGTAAGAGGCAGCAAGATTTAAAAATATACCCTTACTATAAAGACCAAAGAAATATGGTAGAGAACTTGCTTCTGTTTATAGTTTTGTCTATAGCTGGCAGATATTAGGTGTCCATGCATGTTTGTTTAATACGTGAATGAGAATATTTTTAGAGGTAGTGTTGCAAAGCCCTTAAATTGCCCTTGTAAACTTGAACACTGAGGGGGAAGGAGGAAGCACATGGCTGGATTAGCACCTTATTTGAGTGTGGTCATAATGGAGGATGATTTACGGCATACTTTTTAAAACACATCTTCTTTCAATGGTAACTCACACCTGACTGACTGCACTGAATGGGATGAAACTTGTCACACACTGTTACTAAGGTTCAACATGCTGCTTCCTGTACTGAAGATCCCTGCCTTTCTATTGGATGGCACTCGGCAGAAGCATTCACCATATTTTGTGATCACAACAGAAAGGCTCCGTGTCACACATCACTTCTGTTACGGAGATTTCCATTAAGTAAAAACATTATGATGTGTCCTCATCCACCTTATTCACTGGATCTGGCTCCATGTGACTTCTGGCTTTTCCCTAAAGTCAAAATGACCACGAAAGGAACACATTTCTAATCGAATTAGGGTGTGGAGGCAGCCATGACAGTGCAACTAAAGACACTCATGAAAGAGGACTTCCAGAACTGCTTCAGAAAGTGGCAAGAATGATGGGATAAGTGTGTTCGAAGTGAGTGGGAGTGTTTTGAGGGGGATTCATGGCAATGTATCTTTTACTGTGATATTTTTTCTTTAAAAATTTACTTTATTTCTTGATCACACCTCACATAAGAGCATTTTAAGAATCATATCAATAGCATTCCTGACATATAATTATCAGCCTCAGACTTCCTGTTCATAAAGCTCATTTATTGTAAAGCATCCCATTTCACTTTCAAACAGGTTTAAAAATTAAAAATATTCTCCTCATAATGAGGAAAACTGGACCATCCTATAACATCCACCCTGTTATTATGAGTTATTGATAAGAATGTAGATAACAATAAGGCCCTGAGTATAGTCCTGTTGCACCACCTCAGTTGGCAGCCACCTAAGTGACACAAACTTTTTCCTCCCACTCCACTCCAAACTCACATAGAATAGGGGTCTGTGATTGGAACCTGATGGCTAAAGTATGAAAGGAGAAAGGTGTTATGAGAAAAGGAGATATGTATATTTCCTAGGAGGTAGGGAAGAACCACTTCTATACACTAACAAAACAGACAATTCTATACCTAGCTCAGGCTCTGAAAAGTATGGTGGTATGCCAGGATGAGGTGCATGGCATTGAGTTTGGGGTCATACAATGAGTTCAGCATAATTCATGTTGAGTTTTAGTAAAATTTTATATCTAAGTCCTTTAGACCACTGGTTCTATAGAATCTAAAATGTGTGTGAAACTTAACCTAAAGCTGTATATTAAGAGTCATCAGTATGGAAGTGACTGGCCTGTAGAAGTGAGTGAGATCAGAGAGGGGACATTGGCAGAGAAAAATGAACAGAAGTTATTTCATTTGAGAAAACTGCTAAGAAGCGATGCCATGGTGCTGATTAAGGATAGTCAGTGATGGATCTAGAGGTAGATATATAGGAGAAAACAACGATGCCTCCCCTGGCTCACCTGAAATAACGTCATAGCTCCTGGTATGGCTCTGACCTAGACTGTAGCCACAGACGGCTCTGCTTTCTTATTAAGGTAATCCTTGAAATTCCCCTAAACCATGCCTAAAGTGAGTCTTGGGTAGATTTTGTTGTCATATAGTTTTCATCCCCACCCCCCCCCCTTGCTTCTGTGTTATGAAAAGAAGGAACACTTCCTGTTGAACAAATGACAGTGTAGGATACAGCATATACACTTAGAAGGTAAAACTAAAAGGAAGGAAAAAACACAATGTACTGATACATCATGCAAAAAGAATAAAAATATTTAGTTTTCAACTTCTAGAAGAATTAATTGTGGTTTCAAAATCTTGTTCTAGAGTAATAAAAGTCCAAGTGGCTAGATAACAATGCCAATTTAATTGGCTTTTAGCTGCAGCACTGTGAGGTTTGGCATAATTACCAGCCATTCACTGTCACATCAAATGAATGAGGCTTAACCTTAAGACTGTCAGAGGAAAATCAATATTCTTAGGAACCTGTTGCAAGTTCTCTTCTAGTCGTGTTTGATTAGCCATTTTCAAAAGACTTCTATGTGACCTATAGCAGGACATTCAAGTTTGATTCCCTAAGTTGCTTTTCTTTTTTTCTTTTTTCTTTTTTAGTAATTCTGTTAGGCATGGAAGGCAAGGAAGGGCAAAGACTTGTCAGTTATTGGGGATACCATCTTTGACTGACTTTGCTGGTGTTGCATTTGAGATTTTTCTCAGGAAGAGTAGGAGTGAATGCTTTAGCATCTGGTCAATCTGACTTAGTGAAGAGTTTAAAAATTTTCCAGAAAAAGTGACTGTTTCACTGAACTGGTAAAATCAAGCAGTCATTTTGGTGTCTTGGGAAAACAGGTACAGTGAGACTCAAGTAATCCAAGGGGTTACCCAGATGGAACTATTTGTTTGCAGCAAGGTGAATTTAATATCTTTACTCCATGAAAATGGATTTTATTATAATTTCATATTTATAAAAAGAGGTTTGGTCTAAATCATGTCTAAGGTGTTTTTGATGCTTTATGTTTGTATATCAATTTAAAGTTACATTGAATTTGTTAGTAGATATCTTCCAAAGAAATCCTTGGTTTGAATTCCTTTCTGGCAAATATTACTATTTAAAATCAGACTTGAGTGCAATTGAGAACAAATCTTTTCTTTAACACGTATACATTTCCTCTAGCTTTATTTCAACTTTCATAATACCCCAAACTTTGTCTCAGATCCCACTGTCTTCAAGCTGTTCTTACTAGTCAACTTGGTGACTTTTTGAAATGGCAGCATCCTGAGAAACCTTAAAATTATCACAATCTCTCTGACATGAGGCTGTCTCCAGTCTCAATCCTCAATTCTTATATAAGCGGAAAGCATCATCAACCTATACTTTAGATTTGAAACCACAAACTACTATTCTTAGTTCAGAATAAGACCTCAAGCATCAATCCATCACAATACTGTGGTGACAGTAAATTGTGCTTTTTGACTCGTGCAAACTATGTGTGAAATCAAAGGCATAAATACTGCATCCAATAAAACAGCATCCAAATTAGGCTTAGAACTTTCAAACCTCTAAAATCACTTTGTTTGAACCTCTAGGACAGCAGTTTACTAACAAACCCATCTCACCCCAGCAAACACATCGTCTCCACAGTCAGTCTCCTCTCTCTCTCTCTCTCCTGTCTCTCCCCCACTTTCTTCCTCCCCTCTTTCTCCATCTCTTTTTTTCTCTTTCACATATGCATACACATACACCAAGCACATTGGGCAGCATTCACATGTGTTGGGCACTCTGATGTTTTTAGATCCAACCCTCACTGTCTCACTTAAGAAATCACATCAGCACTAATGTGAATAAGAGTTACGTGATCAACAGGAAAACTTCAATGACTAATTTGTAAAGAGCAAATTATTTGAAAACTGCAGCTTGTATCTATTGTGATATTTCTCTTGAATCATGTAAACTTCTTTGGTAGGTGACAATTTGGCTCCCAAAAGGATACATCTGGTCATGCTAGCCCAAACTTCTGAGTACATCCTTAAAGCCTCCACCTCATCTCCCTCCAATCCGTCAGCCATACTTTCAGTAAACCCTTCACTATGGAGCTTTCCACCTCCAAGTCCACCACTTAAGTCTTTGTCATCGTATCTCTTGCCTGGGCCACTGCAGCATCCCCTTTACTGGGCTTCTCACTTCCACTGTCACTCTGTAATGGCCCCCTCTCCACACCACAGAAAGACTGATCTCCTAAAAATTAATATCAGTTCAGATATTGCTAAATAAAACCATAGAATTAGACCTAGACATTCCCTATGTCTGAGAAGTCCTTGCAGGCTAGTTCCTGCCTATCTCTGGGTACACTACATAGCTCCTCCACTTTGTTGACGGCTCCAGCAGCCCTGCTCAAATTTCTCTGAGAAAACCTGGAGGCTTTCTTTGACTGAACACCTTTGCTTTTCCATGAGTCTGACTCATCCGGGCATGGCATATGACTGGGCTTCTTTGCATGCTTAGCCTTTACCCCCAACCCCCAATCACTGCTTCTCCCCATTACTTTCCTTCACAAAACTGTGTTTACTGCCTTTACAGCATTCAGCACTCACGAAACTTACTTTTTTCTTTTATTTATTCTGTGTTTATTTTCTTCCTGTGCCCAGTAAAATGCAAGTTTCCAAGGGCAATACCCTGCCTTTCTTCTTCACATTCTATCCACTGTATGTGGACTACTGCCTGACCAAAAGATGCTCAATATTTATTTAATTATTGATCCATGAATTATTCACTAACAATTCAAGAAATTCAATTCCAAGTACCAATTATCCATTTTACAATGCCAAGTATGTTTTACATGTTCTGTAGTGATACCACGTTACAAGCACACAGCCCCCAAGACATAAAGTAGGATGACATAATGGAAAGAACATGGATTCGGCATCAGACCAAAGTAGACTTAAATTTCAGCTCTAATGCTCATCTGAGGCGACCTTTTTCTAGTTTTAGAAGTCAGGATGGTTTTTAAATTTGGGAAGAGACAGAGAGTAATGATTAGAAAGGGCACAAAAGGGGATTCTGAGATGTGTGTAATGTTTTATTTCTTCATTGGGCAGTGGCTACACAAGAGCATTCACTGGTAATTTTTTTTACTTGAACTTATATATAATTTTATAAATCACATATATTACATAAATTAAGTGTGTGTAATTATACATAATAAATATAAACAATATTTATTAACAATGAATAAACCTAAAGCAGTTAATTCAGAATTTGCAACATAGAATATGTTTTTGTTCTATGTATCAATCTTTTCCGCTTTTGTTGCCTCTTTTTTCCTTGCTAAATCTTCTCCATGCTATTAGAATTCTAGGATGCTTATAATCCATATTTTCTTTGAAACTCTTCAATGAAGAATATGTTTTCATCTTAGAAAACGAATGTGGAAACCTAGTAGGAGAATGATGACCACAAAACCTTAGTGACTTTTGGACTTATCAAAATGGTGATGGTAGTAATAGTTGCGATAATAGTTGTAGTAAGGTGTGCTCTTTTAGAGGTTGTTGATGGGAATTTCTACGCTGTGGATTGATGATGGTGATAATTATTGTGATACAGATTGAAAATATTTATTGACTAATTGGTGTCAGTCATTCCACTAAGCAGAATGTGCTTCATCTCATTTAATACTCACAGTATACCTATATAGTAGGTTTTAACATTATCCCCATTTTACATAAAAGGAAATAGATTGTGTCAATGGCCCAAAGACACCCAGCTAGTAGTGATGGACCTGAGATTCAAACCTGACTGAAATCTGACCCCAGGGGCAAACATTTGTAGGGACAAGTACCATGATTTTGCCAGTTTCAACGAGCATGGCAGGCCCAGGACGAATAAAAGTCTCCTGTTACCAGGGACCTCCCACATGAACATGATGCTACTTTAACACAATTGGTAAATGCTAGTCCAGAGGGAAGCATAACACCGTGAGAGCATGCAGGGACTACATCTACTGCATGTTGACGCTGACTGGTTTTTCTTACTCTCCAGTAAGTGCCTTTTCTCATTCTGAAAGCAATCTAGATTCAATGAAACACAATCCAACTACCCACATATGTAAACTGAGGACACATTTAAAACAAAGAAGCAAAACATTTATAAAGCTATCACTTACCACGGTATTATAATTTCAGACCTTTGTGTGCAAAATTCTGCAGAACTGGAATCACAGAGCACACCCTCTCATATCCATGACTCGGGCCTCACCATGTTTTTTTAGCCTAGAATATTATTCCTTTTAAACTTCACCTGTCAAATTCCTATTTCTTATTCAGGTTTGAACTTAAATGTTACTTAGCGTCAAAATAGAACAGCCAATATTTTCTATCTTTGGACTTGTCAAAATTTATATTTAGGTTAGAAACACATATTTAAGCAGATAATTTAATATTTACTACTAATTCTCCCTTAATGAGTATTTCTTCCATCTTTGTCATAGTGAACCATGTTGGAAAAGTGATCACTCATTAATAGCCCCATTTCCATTTGCAGGTTGTTATATTTAAATATTAGACACTGAGCGTTGTAACTTCAGTAATGGAAGATTTTCCTGAAAATAATCAGGAAAGAACCACTTGATAAATATTTGTTGAACTTATGATACATTATAAATGTAATTTAATTAATTATTTTTCCACCTGAACTTTTGAAAAGTATGAGTAGTGTTTATTACATGTCTATACCATAAAGTGTTTATTAATTCTGTATAGTTGAACAGCCATTTGTTGACATTTTTACATTATCATGTGCCTTGCAGCAATGAAAATACCATACTTTTCAAAAAGATCTATATTTTAAGACTATTGACAATTAAAACAGTAATAGAGCATAGTAAAATAATTATTTGAGATCAATGCATATTCAGAACAGGCCATTTATTCAATAATTGGAATTTGTTTGGTGTCCTGGAAAAGCAGTCATATCTGATTGCGTTTTCATCAACCACTTTTCCATTTTTTCCCTATTTTTGTTGTTGATGTCATGTTTTGGTTAAATATACATAGATTATCCAAAGTCTCTGAGCTCAAAAGTAAGAACAGTGAAGAAATAGATCAGTTATTAACAATGATTTATTTAAAACACGACACATTAGGGCCATGCTTATATTTTGAAAGTACAATCTAACTTTTCTCATACCAATTTATTCAGAGCTCATCTATAAATCTTGAGTGGCTGTATTGATTTATTTGGCATTAATAGTGTTTTTGCATGTCTGACAACTTAAAAGCAGAAGTTTAAGTGCAGTTATGATTTATTATAATACAATTATCATAAATTAAATGGTATTACTACTTATCTTGCTTCATCATTATCTCATGCTATCGTTGTATAACTATAAATATAATTCAGGAATACATTTATCTGTGTCACCTAATTTTATACCTAAAACACTCTTCAAGATTTAATAATTCTAGAAATTTAATTATGTGGTAGATTGCTAATTGACTCCCAGAATTCCAACTTTCTTTTCCTCCTTAGTAATAAAACTAATATTACTTGGGATGATAATGAGTCTGTTAAGAGACTAGATTTCTATAGCTTCTTAGACAATAATGGAGCCCAGAAACCAGCTCTGAATTGTCTATATCTGTACTTGTTTTCATTAGTATTTATAACCCTTTGTGTCTGAGCCAAGTTATTTTGTGTGCTTTCTTATATACAGCCAAACCTAAATTACAATATATTGATATTTACCCCAATATCAGACTATACTCAGAAACCAGATTGACAATTTTATTGTCCATTGTGTATGGAGTGTCTGTGAGTTTCTCAACTATAAATCATAAGTAGAGGAAATAAGATCCACCACTGCCTGAGACAGCAGATCTGATAGGAGATCCCAAAGAAGTCCATTGTTTTCTTCCACTAAATACTCCCTCCTTGTTTTAATTACCTGTCACTGTGTAACAAATTGCTACAAACTAGTGCATTAAACCAACACATGTTTATTTTCTCACAGTTTCTGTAGGTGGAGTCTGGGAATGGTTTTGGTGCGTTCTCTGCTTCAGGGTCTCATCTGAAAGCTACAGTCAAGGTGATAGCCATGGCTGCAATCTAATCTCAACATTTGTCTGGTGAGAGAACTCTACCAAGCTCACCTGGGTCATTACAGAATTAGTTCCTGATTGATATCTAGAGTGACACTTCAGCTCTTTCTTGGTTCTCAGCCAGAGGTTGGTCTCAGTTTCCAGCTGGTTGTTGGCCAGAGTTCACCCTCACTAGCTGGCCACATGGACCTCCCCAACATGGCCACTTGCTTCATCATAGCTAACAGGAGAGAGAATCTCTAGCAAGACAGATGTTAAAATCTTATGTAGCATGATCACTGAAGTGACATCTTGTAATTTCTTCGATATTGTATAGGTTAGAAGTGAGTCACAGGTCCTACCCTCACAAAACAGGAGGGGATGGAACAAAGGTGTGAGTACTAGGAATTAGGGTTAAGTGGGGTCATCTCAGAGTTAGGATGCCACCATCTTCTGAAACACTTTAAAAAATTCCCTTATCTGTGAAATGTTTTCTCTCACCATTAATATTTACTATCTTTTTAATACTTAGCATTTTTTTGCAGAATTTTATTTTGCAACAATTCCTTTGAATTGTACGAGGTCTGACGATTAAGTTCACAAATTCATCCTAGAAAAAGTGCTGCATCCCTCATTGTTAAATATCACTATAGTCACCTTCGAAGTACTCCCCTTGGGAAGCTATGCACTGACTCCAGTGCCTAGTCCACCCCTCAAAGCAATTTTGGAACTCTTTTTCTGGAATGGTCATCAGAGCTGTCATCATATTACCCTTGATGTCCTGAATGTCATCAAAATGTCTTCCATTCAATATTTCCTTTATCTTTGGGTACAGAGAGAAGTCAATGGGGGCCAGGTCAGTGTGGAGGGTGTTCCAATACAGTTATTTATTGACTGGCGAAAAACTCCCTCACAGACAGTGCCCTGTGAGCTGGTGCATTGTCGTGATGCAAGAATCATGAATTGTTGGCAACAAGTTCAGGTCGTCTAACTTTTTCATACAATCTTTTTAGCACTTCCAAATAGTGAACTTGGTTAACTCTTTGTCCATTTGGTACAAATTCATAATGAATAATCCCTCTGATATTAAAAAAAAAAAAATGTTAGCAACATTATTGCAACAAGTTTGTGAACTTAATTGTCAGACCTCATATGATTTCCTCAGAACCTTACCTGGCTTTGGAGCCATCTACAAATATAAAATATATTTTTTAATTCCTTCAACCAAGATATTGAGTAATTCCAATCTGAGTATTTATCTCTGTTGTTTACCATTGAATTAGCTCAGAATAAAGAGAAAATCCCCCTTACATTGATTGTATCAATTTTAAGATAAATAGTAAATGTATGTAACTGTGCTGTGTGAAAAATATTCATATACACATTTTCCAGCTTATTGGTCTATAATAATATTGAACACAAAATATATGAGAAGACAAGCACTTTGCAATCAAGGTGAAAGTTATACAATGAAGTTAATAATGGGAGTCAAATAAAAGTTTACTTTTGTTCCTAGACAAAGATTAAACGCTTAAATCAGGGCCTGGAATATTACATAAACGAAGAGGTGTATGTATTGTATTTTCTAGCACAATTCCTAGACTTTTAATCTTAATTTCTGACTATGTTTTGGCATGTTTTAAAATATATGAAACTTTGTTACCCTATTTATAAAATTGGTGATGATTAGAAAAAATAAGAGTTAGCGATGTATAAAGATTTGGCAGGATAGAAACAGAGAGCTTTGCAATGCAGCTTTGAGAGAGATAAGAAAGCTGAGCTAAATATACTGCAGCTTTAGGACTGCGTTGCTCACTGTTAGGGAAAAGGGAGATGATCTGTGAGTGGAGGAACTGAGTTTCCATGGAGTTTACTGCTAGAATCAGCTGAGATCTGGCATGAAGCAATAAACATATTTGCCTTAATGTTTACAAGGGCAAATTGTGTGGAATACTGAGTTCATATTTTCACTTTCAATTATGTGTTGGAGGGCCATGGTATGATTTATTATATTTGAGCCCCAGGTTCTTTTTTTAAAAAATTAAAGTTTATTGGGGTGACAATTGTTGCAAAAGTTACATAGGTTTCAGGTGTACAATTCTGTAATACATCATCTATATATCACATAGTGTGTTCACCACCCAGAGTCAGTTCTTCCATCACCATATATTTGATCCCCTTTACCTTCATCTACTACCTCTTCCCTCTTACCCTCTGGTAACCACTATTGTCTGTGTCAATGAACTCTTCTTTCTTCATTTCTTTATCTTCCTTTGATGATTTCAGTTTTATATACCACATATCTGTGAAATCAAATGGTTCTCGACTTTTTCTGTCTGATTTATTTCACTTAGCATGATAATCTCACGATCCATCCATGTTGTCACAAATGGCACTATTTCATCTTTTCTTATGCCAAAATAGTATTGCATTGTTTATATATACCACATCTTCTTTATCCAATCATTTATTGAAGGACACTTGTTGTTTCCATGTCTTGGCCACCATACATAAAGCTGGTGTACATCGGTGCACATATATCTTTATGGATAAATGTTTTCAGATTTTTTTGGGTAGATACTCAAGAGAGAGATTGCTGGGTCATATGGTAATTGTATTTTTAATATTTTTGAGGAATCTCCATACCGCCTTCCATAGCGGCTGCACCAGTCTGCATTCCCACCAACAGTGTATGAGGGTTCCTTTTTTTCCACCGCCTCTCCAACACTTGTTTTTATATGACTTGTTGATGATAGCCATTCTGACTGGCATGAGGTGATATATCATTGTGGCTTTTATTTGCATTTATCTGCTGATTAGTGATGTTGAACATTTTTTCATATGTCTATTAGCCATTTGTATGTCTTTGGAGAAATGTCTGTTCAGGTCCTCTGCCCATTTTTTAATTGGATTGTTTGTTTTTTTGTTGTTGAGTTGTATGAGTTCCTTATATATTTTGGATACTAGCCATTTATCGGAAGTGTTGTTTGCAAAAATCTTCTCCCACTCGATTGGTTGCCTCTTTGGAGAAAAGACAGCCTCTTCAATACATGCTGCTGGGACAATTGGAAAGCCACATGCAAAAGAATGAAACTAGACTGCTATCTGTCACCCTATACCAAAGTTAACTCAAAATGGATCAAAGACTTAAGCATAAGACCTGACACAATAAACTGCATAGAAGAAAACATAGGTACTAAACTTATGGGTTCAAAGAGCATTTTATGAATTTGACTTCAAAGGCTAGGGAAGTAAAAGCTAAAATAAATAAATGAGACTATATGAAACTTAAAAGCTTCTGCACAGCAAAAGAAGCTCAACTTCTTAATCTGTAAATTGGGTTTAAAAGTCATATCTCCCAGGTGTGTTGTTGAGCATTCAATGAGATTATGTCAATAAAGTGCCAAATCAGTTCCATAAATGATGTATAATTGTAAAACTAAAATAGAAAACTGATGGTGTGTGTGTGTGTGTGTGTGTGTGTGTGTGTGTTTGTGTGTGTGTGTGTGTGTGTCTGTGTGTGTATGTGGGCACATGTATTTAGATTGGAAAGGTAGGGATGATAAATGGAAAATCATCCCTGAGCATTTCTCCTGGAGTTACTCATGGTAACATACCTAGGAATTTCATTTTCTTCTTGAAGTTGATGACCATGTATCCCTAAGCTGATAAAAGACCAGAAATGGAGTCTGCCTCATACAATTTTTCTTTGAAGTGCTTAGCACATTTATTGGCTTCTAGTAAGCCCTTAACACATACTAATTCCCTTCTTAACAATCCCCCAATCTATTACAGAAATTCATTAAAATATCTCTGGATTCAAATGCTTTTCATTTTATAAAGTAAAATTCCTTTTCATTCTTTTTTTTTTGTCCAAAAAATGCACTTAAATTTTCTAGGGAGAATCACAGTCTAATTTACTCTTATTACAGTAAAGCTTTCTTACAGATAAAAATATGAAATGATGTTCTTTGTAGGAAGAATGTTTGAAATTAAATTTCAGAGAAAAATCCATAACTCTACAAACGATGAAACTTGTAACTTGGATATTAGGTGATACTCTACTTTCAAAATTATTCTAAGAACATTTTCAGCATATTTATTAGAAGCATTTGAATTGGTATTTTAAATGACACATTGCATGGCCTTATCTCTATTGCTAAAAATGAACCTCAGAAATTTTATAGAAACCAGAATCTGATTACATCTGCTCTTGAAAGCTGTTTGCTACATTGCAAAGTTGCATTAACATTTTAGACTTTGAAAACTTATTCAGTGGTGTATATTTCTTGTCTTTGCATGTTACCAAGTATAATATTTTAAAATCATTTTATAATGAAATTAAATTACTCCTATCTTAATTCATTTATGACAAGGATGGTATAATATTTGAATTTTATGGATATGTATTTTCTAACTGTAAAAATCAGTAATAATGAAGAATGCATATAATTGGAATTAAAAATAAAACTGAAGATGATTTCTAAAAATAAAACTGAAGATTTATTTTCTGTCAATACAGGTGCAGCATATACCTGAGTGCAAATTTCCAAACTAAGTGCTGAGATATAGGAGAAATGTGCTAAGTATATGGTGCTTGTAAAATTTGCAGTATTTTGCATAAAGTGACTGTGGTAGCATATGATATGTGAATTGACTGTGGTATTTAGGGACATACAAAAGAAACATGAGAAATCTACTCCCATTTCACTAAGTCTTGACAAATGTTGGAAAAATATAAAGCCAAACCTGATGAAATAATTAAGATAAGCAAGAATTCTCTCAGGCAGCTATTGCATATGGAAACTGACCTAAAATGGTAGTCAAAAGTCATGAGTTACATGCCTGATTTTCTACTTGCTAGCTGAGGTAAAGTAGCAAGTCATTTAATAAATCCAAGTCATGATATCTTTATCAGCAAAAAAGGTGGGGTACTAATACTAACCATAGTTGTTACAAGGGTTAAATTAGACAGGTGAAAGACCATTGCAAATTCCTGGATAGATGTTATTCATTATTAAAATGTATATAAAAGTATTTTGTCAGTTATAAAGCACTATTCATCCCTAAGATGTTATCATTGTAATGCAGCATACAGATGTTTTTTCTATAATATTATTATTTGAAAATATGCTAAAAGTTTACTTATTCAGCAAACAGTGTTCTCCATAAGATATATTTGTTCTGGAGTTATGAAAAGGTACAAGCAATTACTAGATATTTCCATTTATTTTTTATCATCTATATTAATTATGATACTGAAAATATAATGGACGAAGTGAGACCTGTACAAATGCTGTTTACAGCAGGGACCTGGCTAGAATGTGGTTAACAGCAAAACATGGAAAAAAATGAGTTATTTCTTTCAGGTAATTATTTTCTCTTCCTAAAGGATTATTCACTTGCTTCCATCTCATTGTTGTTGCTACTAATACTTTGGATTCAGATATTGATTTAGACACTAGCTACGGAAACCTAAGAAAGATGTAACAATATTGAATCTTTTTTTTTCTACAATAGTTAATTAGGAGGAAATGATATTTACTCTAAAGTTTGTTTTGAATATTCATCAAGATATTCTTTAGTCAATTTTTAAAATAAACATTCCCCATCACTCTACCAAAACATCTCATGCCAAGGATACTAATAATCTCTATGTCTGTATGTATAAAGAGCATTTTTTCAGTCTTGTGGAATTTAACTTCTCATCAGCATTTTATTGAACTGATCACTTCTTCACAAAACACCCTCTTCCATTAGCATCCATGACACCATGCTTTGCCTATTCTTCTTGTACTTCTTAAATCACACCATTTCCTTCTCTAAGGAGTCATTATAATTAACCCAGAGAACAAGCAGAGCTACCAGGGGCTCTCTCTTCTCACTGTGCTGCTTCTGCTGAGGCAATTTCATCATTTTCCTTGTTATAATTTATCATCCATGTAATAATCACTCATCAACATATGTAACCAGACCAGAGGACCAGACCTATGTATCCAGCTACATACTCAACATTTCCACTCCTCTGTGATGTTTAATCTCATTTCAAATTCAATATACCCCAAGATTAAACTCCTGATCTTATACTGTTTCCTAACATAAGATAAATAAGAAGTCAATAATGGAGCATTCTTCCTTGTTTCTAATCTAACATTTCCTGTGTGGTGATTTCCAGCACCTTCCATCTTGACACATAAATCCAAACCCTCGGGATTATCATCAACACTAACTTCCCTCTCCTCAAATAGTTATTCCATTTTCAAGTTCTAACAAATTTACACTTTCAGTACATTTCCTACTTATCTACTTCTCTACCACCATCCTCCTAGTTCAAACTACTATTTTCACCCATCCAGACTATAGCAATATTCCCTGGTCAGTACTCTTAGTGTTTGTTCTGTTCCCTCTCTAATCTGTTCAGACTATAACTCCTGTTCTATTCTTAGGACACAAATCTGATACTGTCACATCCCACACCAAATTAATTAATATCACTTTTTCGCTTCTCCATTGTTCTTAGAAAAAAGTCCAAAATACTTAGTGTTGCAGAACTCTTGCATAGCTGCCAGTCTCCTTTCACATCGACTTTCATTGCTCTCTCAGTGTTCTCCAATCTTAAAGGTTTTCTTTAATTTTTCCTTCCATGGGTCCATTAAACATACTGTACTTAGTTAGCCTTGATCATTTTCATCAACCTCTCTCTCTTCTCATCCTTCCAGAACTAGCTCAGGTATCTTTTCGGCAGAGAATCTTGCCCTGATGCTCCTGTCTGTTCTGGTCCGTTTGTTAAAAGCTATCATATAGAATGTTCCCTTCATTTGTAACACTCTGCTCAGTCTCAGCTTAAAATGGTACCCTTTTGTGTGCAATTATTTGAATAATATCTGTCTCTGTAGACCTTCAGCCCCTTGAGAAGAGTGGCCACTTGTGTCATCACTCACCCTGCAGTACCGAGAGCGTGATAGCCTAAATAAATATTTTAGACATATTGTTGTCAAAAGTCTCCACAATATCTAGGCTTATTATAATATTGTTGTTTTATGTCTGTGTATGTATTTATTATAGTCCACAACCACTTCCTTAATCGACATCAAATTGATTGAGAAGTTATTTTGTTAAGTATTTTTAATAATATTGATTGATAGTCAATTTGTATGGCACTTCTATGAGGAATCATTCATGCACCATCAATAAATATGACTTATAAATGATTCTTTTCTATATCTTCAATTCACCTTACTTTAAAAGAAGGCATTTAAAAGAAAAAGGACCTGGACTTGTCTTATACCCATAATGTTAAATGGATTATGCTACTATTATGCTGCCTAGTCCTTTAGGGTCTATCAGAGCATGAAATCAATATCACCATTAGTTCGAGTACAATCAAATATTCTTTCCAACGTCTGTCGCTTGCTGTCACCTGCATTTGTAATTTCATGTTTTCTTTCACATACTTACTTTCTGCACATTTATGCAAAATTCACACAGTCATCTAGAGTGATCAAAGGGTCACTGTCAAGCTTAATAGTATTACATTTAGAATAAAAGATCTGACTTATGTAACAGGGACCTGATTATCTCACTTTCCTTTCTAACTCTGCCTATGTACATTCTGTTGTAACAGAAAAGTAGGGTGATGGAATCACAAAAATTCCAGTGTTGTGAAGAATAATTCAGTTATTGATAACACAATGTAGCGCACACTTGAAGATGCTGGTCACTGAAATATGCCAACCTGCTGGGATGGGGCAAACGTTCAGAGTAATAAGACACTGAGCAGCCTGATAAAGGCCAATGGAATGATAAGGGAAAGAGCTCAGGAACAAATTAGTAAACTAATTTGTAACTAATTTATTACAAATTAATTAATTTATTAGTAAACAAATTAGTAAGCTAATTTGTTCAGATGAGAAAAATGAAAGGAAATGTAAAAGACACAGAATAATTGAGATGAAATGGCATTCATCAAAGAGAAGGTTAAGATAATTAAAAGAATGGAAGGGAGGAGACATTTAAAATAATAAATAAAAACTCTCACAGCCTGGGATAATGCCAACATCCTTAGATAGAAAGAGTCTACCAAGGACTGAAAAAAATGAATTTAAAAGAATTTCTTCTCTAGATATATGTTAAAGCAAATGTCAGAGTATTGGGTATTGGAGATAAACTCCTAACCCCATTCCAGTGGGTATTAACCAGATTTACTTTAAAAATAAAATAAAATTAGATTATCATCCAGCTTCTTGTTTGTAATGCCAGATGGAAGAGGACAGTGGAGAAACACAGTAAAATTCTGAAGCAAAATATGTATTGCCCAATTTCCTGAGGACATACTTGAGTATAATGGAGGGAAAAAAAGCTCAGGAAATACGGTATAAGAAGTAATCGTATACAGGTAAACCATTACATACTTTTTTTACATTTTATTTTAAAATTAACTATTCTAAAACATGCTTGAATTTATCATTTTAACAAATTTAAACTTAATATCAAACTGGAAGCAAAACACCAGAACTCAATGAGAAGCAGGTTGCTGGAGCTCTGTAGAGTTGAGCACATTTGGAAAGAAGGAGAAGACGGGGGGAAAACACTCACTAATACTCTTGTCTTATTTGGGGTAGGACCTCTAGAATGAAGGGAAACTGTGGGTGTGAGTATTCTGTTAAAATTTTGTAGAACTTAACATACAAAATTAGTGTAACATACTTAATTAGTGTAACATACTAATTTGTGTAGAAAATGTAAGGGTTAAATCCAAGCAGATGAATATTTACAATATATCAGAATGAATTTACCCATTAATACTTCTTAGAGCAAGTTTAAAACCATCATTTAAATTTATTTACAAAGAGAGATGTTAAAAACAAAACAAAAATTTATTTTACATAGGAAGTTTGGGAAACGTGATGTGTGTGTGTGTGTATGTGTATGTGTGTGTTTATAAAATATAGGCAACACGTACACAAACACTAACACTATCCAAAATAGAAATCATGATACATGCATGAACTGCTATGAGTATTTTACACCATTTCCCCCGTATATGTGTATATATATATATATATATATATATATATATATATATATATATATCCTTTTTTTTCACTTTCACTTGATGATGATTTTAGACTATAATAGAAAGAACAAACAAATGGCATGTTTGTTGTAGTAGTTATTTTTTTTTGAGAAAAGTTAAAAAAGTTAGATCAGTAATTGAATATGTTTTGAAAAGTAAATGTAAAACGGAATAAATCATACAAGCATTAAAAGAAATCATTGAGATTATAGTCTATGGAAGTGGGGAGGTTTTTTAAAAAGAAATAAAGTACTAAAGCAAATAGGAGAAATATTCATTTGATTGCATATTTTTTTAAGTTGGCATAATAAAATACTCCATAAATATAACTGAAAGATAAATAAAAGTATACAAAGAAGATGGTTATAATAAAGAAAATTGACTAATTTTTTATCGTGATACTTTCATAGACTGTGAAGTGTGATTAAATTGGTAAATATTTTGGGGTATATTTTGGCATAAATAAATATACCATTTAATCCATTATTCATCATAATGATGATAATATCCATCACAGGGGAATGGCTATGTGAACACTAAGGAGTACTAAACGGGAATGAAAAACAAATGATAGACCTATATGTACAGATGTAAAGAGCTCCAAAATATTAAATAAAAAACAACCAAGGGCAGAACAATATCTACAGTATTTCCCCCTTAATTTAAAACACATTAACACACATAAGCTGTATTTTATATGGGCACTATAGAGACACATAAAAACTTAAAAATAAGTTCTGGGAAGATACATAGCAAAATAATGTTAACGATGATCTCTGGGGGAGGGACTGAATTGGAATGAGTTAGTAATCAGAGGGCATATTCACTATGTCTGTATTGTTTAAATATTTTAATATTAGAGTGTGTTAATGAACTATTAATATATATATAACTAAAAATTAAAGCAAAATGGGTAGGATTGAGAATGAAACACCCAAAACTAAAAGTTAAATTTAGGGGATGAGTCATCAGTGGTTTTTAAGTTGCCTTAATTCTGGAGAGAAAAACATTTCAAATTATTGTAACTAAGAATACAAGGCATTGATGTTATAAAAAATTTAATGTTCTTCCAGGTGTTGAAAAAGACAGGTCTACATACACATATTTGCAGAAACTAGCTTTCCCCACATTCACATGGAATCCCAAGTGTTGTTATTCTCAGGACATTGTGCCTTCAGCTTTATTGCATGGGTCCTGCCCTCAGCTGCTGGTATCATAACCTTATAGGCGGTGTTGAATAAAAGAGGGGCTGAAACACTCTGATTCCTACATGCAGAAGAGAGACCTAAGAAAACTTGAATGTAGCCTCAATATGGAGCATTATGTCTAGAAGTAAAATTTTCAATATAAAGTTAAGTGTTTTAACATTGACATACTGTTGCATTTACTGTCTAGAATTATCCTTATACAAGCATTTGATGTAGATGAGAACAATGTTTTTATCTTTGAGGGCAGAGACTTTTATTTTGAACAAAAGTAGTTTACAAAAGCCTGAGAATGACAAATAAAATCTCACTATCTCTCCCCCCACCAAACAAAACAAAACAAAACAAACAAACAAAAAAACAGAAAAACATGACTATAAGAATTAAATGAGATGATGGATGTGAATATGTGTCTTAATATAAAATATTTGAGCATTCAATCATTCATTAGTTCAACAAATACTGACAAAGTACCAGGCATGGGACTGTGTTTTCAAGACACAGAGATGATGAAATCACAAAGCCTGTCCTTTCAGGATTTACAATTTATTTCTAAGTCAATTATATCCTCAGATGATAATGTAACACAGTGTATGTCTGAAATATAATAGAAATATGTAGTTGGCCTGGTGGTGTCTATTTTTCTGAGACTTCTTCGACATGGTGATTTATGAGCTAAGTCTTAAAGAATAAGTAGGGTGAGGAAAAAGATACCATAAGCAGAGGATAGCAAGTAGAGTCCCCACTCTTTTTCGTGCAGTATCAGCATTTCCTGCTGTTTTCTACTTTTGTACCTTTGATTACACTGTTTTCTCTGTGTGGAAAGGCTTCCCCTTCACTGCCACCTCAACCCCTGCTTGACAGTCACTCAGAATCAATTCACTCGATAGCGCTTCATGATGACATCTCAGAATTATGATTCTCTCCCACCCCATTGCATTGCTCTTGGAAATGGTTTGTCCTTAATATATAAACTGTGAATATGTCACATTCTCTTTGGGTGATCATCTCTCTAAGAGCAGGATAATGCTTAGTTATCCTCGTGTCCCAAATCTTTGCTCAGTCCTTTGCTCAAATTAGAGACTACATAATCTTTCCTGGGTTAAATTTTCCTCTTAGTGACCTAGACTTAGAACATAGTCAGGTCCAGCATAAGATAGTCCTGTGTGGTGGTCAAATGTCTGAGTTAAGGGAAGGATGCCAGGTACGTACGAGGGTATCACTGGATGTACCTGCCATCGATTTTTGGCAATCATATAAAGAAGCCTGCCACTTCTATTACAAATAAAATGTAATGCATAGATGTCTCTCTTCTCTGTCATATCAAGTGTTCTCTGTATACTAAGGGTTAGGAGGGACAAGGGAAAAGATAGTCAAAATACTTTTTGATGGGAAGTTACTTCTTTACTGCATAGTATCATGAGGACCATATCACGTCTTATCCAGGTCCACTGAACATACTTTCAAGTAATATTTCAGGGTTTTCTCATTGTCATTCCCATTTAATCTCTTCAGGATCCAAATTGAGTAGCTTATATTAGCTTGCTTATTTTTATCATACATTATGTAAAGTCTTTGGTTTAATAATCACTGTGTACTTATTTGCCCTATCATTGGGTAAGACATATATTTAGCAAATTGGGATTCTTCAGAGTTAAGTGACTTTCTATACTTTCATATCTATATAAAGTTTTCATTTCTATATCACTCAAATACCGAGTTATATATATACATGCTATTTGTAATAGGTGTTCAGATAACTCTCAATAATTTTTTTTTTTTTAATTTCTGGGGTCATAGTTTTAGGTAAGTCTGTGTAATTAACTTTTCATAAAACGTTTAAACAACAAAGAAAAAAACTCAAGGCATTTTTGTCATCAAAGGAAACTTAGGAAAGTAGGTTTTGAATCAATTTGTTTTTGAAAGTTGATCTTAATGAATTCTATTCTAAACTTCAGCTGTGCTGTGAGTGAGAAGAAAAAGCTGCTATCTGAAATGAGGTCAAGTTCATAGCAGGCCCAAAGGCAACTGTTCTCAAGTATTTCAGAGTTTCATTCCTGCACCTGCAATCTGATAGTACCAGAATTGCTCACTTGCCGACCCAGCTGTCATGTCTATCACATGCTGAGACTCAGCTAGTTACTTACAGTACCTCTAAAAAGTAGCCCCAGACAATGAAGAGAGTGCTGACACATTTGATCTTGGGTCACGTCATTGTTTGCCCACTGGTGCAAAGTATTATATTTAGGCATTTATGGTATGTGCAAAGTGGGTGCTGGAGCATCTGATGCAGCAGAATTCATGATCCAATTGCTTTGTAATGCCATCCACTTTTAGCAGCACTCAGGACTTCTTCAGAACAGCATATTCTGACTTTGCTGATTTATTTTTTTGTAAATTCTCAGAAACGAATTTAGGAGACACTCAGTAAGTAAATCATTCCTCTTGTGAAAATGAAATATGATGTTTTCTTACTCAAATTACTGCTAAAGACTAATAGAAATATCATAGCCCTAGTGCTGTCAGAACGTGTTTGCATCGTGCATATTTGTAGGGTCTACTTGTCTCGGATGAATGACCAGTAGTGATCCCTGCCATCCCAAAAGTTACAGGGTCCTCTGATTTGGCCCTCTCAGTGTCAGAGACATGTCATCTTGATGTGTTTCTTACTTTATTAGCTAACTGGTTGTCTCTTTTTCATTAACATTTTTCTCCCTCTTTCTGCAAGAAATGGGGGCATCCAAGAATGGGGGCATCCTTCAAGGTTCTATAACCTCTCTCTACCTTCATTAGGATTTCTGTCATAATGAAATTGCTTAAAGGAGCCCAAAATTAGTAAAATTAGTAAAATTGCTTAAAGGAGCCCAACTCTTCCGTCCCCCATGTCTATGTGTGTCAAATGGCAGTTTACTTGTATTGTTTTCTCCAGAAATTACAGAATATGTTCCTTTGACATGTAATTACTCAAACATCTGAATTTAGTTAAGTGGAGATTCTTTAGCATTATTGTTTCTCTGGTTTTTCTCATTCCTAATGTCTCCGATCCGTGACATGCTGGGGTTTAAGAAGCTTCATTTTCCTGTGATACTGTTCCAAAAACGTGCTCCTGAGACCTGAAAAACGCCTCCACTCCACGTTTTTTCTTTGTTCAGCTGTGGCCATTCTCTTTGGCTCTGGTTCTTAGCTACACTCAGCCTGCCTGTACCTCACTAGCTATCCTCCCGCAGTGGTGGTGATGGCAGAGAAGGGGGAGAGAGAAGAGGGAGAGAGGTTGCTGTGGTGGAAAGAAAGTTAGTGGTATAATGTGAGATTGTACAAACCTGCACCGTGTGTAGCAACATTATGTCCAGTTTGTACACTGAATAAAAATAATTTTTCACTGTATATAATTATAGATCTGAGAAAGAGAGTCTTTGTAGTTTGAACACTGCTTGGAAAAAAACAAACTTTTTTCTCACTATGCATAAGTTTCTGAGCCTCTGACACATTCTATGCAGTATTTTTAAGCATAATCTCTTCATCCCCACCCAGCAGCCAAGGATTTTGCTATAAATCAGTTTATTATCTTTACAATTTAGCCACACTGACACAGGATATGTTCACAATGACATTGTATAGAATGATAGTAATAAAAACTCATTCCCTTCTCTGGCAAATACTAAAGAAATCCTAAATTTTACTATGTTCATTGATTCATAGAATGGAAGTTGGACTTTGTACACTTTAGTGAAATGAGTATATGTAGAAACAAATGCTATAGTTTGTTCTCAAACTACTCATCTGAGAGAAATCAGAAACATAATACTAATGCAGCTTGTTAAGTAGAAACTGCTGGAGCAACAGTTAATGACCTACTTTGCCTCCCATAGAGTGTCATATTACTGTATTAGTTTACTTTTCATTTACTGAAAAAATGGCATGTAAATTATTCAAAGTTGTATAAGGATGATTATTTAGTAGGTCCATCTGAGACAAAAGATCACCAGAATAATCTTTTGGCATTTGTATGCATGCACACTAGGACACACACACACACACACACACACACACACACACACACATTTTCCCAAGATTTCTGCCAAAAATGAATATGCAAAGTGCTTCTTCATAAAGCACAGTACATTTAAAATCTCTCTCTTCCATTTCAATGTGATTAATCATACTAACTCTTTTCTCTAGATAAGAGCTGCCGATATATACCTTAATAAATTGATACAACACCAATAATCAGGCTTTTCAGAGTTCTTTCAGTATCTGAGAAACTATCAGGGTCTTTCAGAGCAGACTTGAAAAGTTAGACTTCCCCTTATTCATTCATTATCTCAATTTATTTTTACTTTCTTTAAATTTTAGATGATCAAATAAGATTTCAAATGCACCCCAATTTATATAACTGCTGCAATAATTACGATTTTAATGTTAGGCCAACAGAGCTTTGATTTGCAATGGCCTTAGTGT
Organism: Rhinolophus sinicus; assembly: GCF_057876585.1. NCBI lineage: Eukaryota > Metazoa > Chordata > Mammalia > Chiroptera > Rhinolophidae > Rhinolophus > Rhinolophus sinicus. Next base: position 105,869,998 of record NC_142517.1, on the reverse strand, counting down.
ATTGGTTTAATTAATGCTCACAAACTTTGGAAAATATGGAAACAACATAGCTCCTTAAGCAGTGCAACACTAAAAACACGAGCTGTTATTTGAGCAGGAAACATATTCAAACAGTATTCCATTTACCTCTGAGTAACACCGCCCATCCAGTAGGACTGTGGGTAATTGTTCCTGGTCTGATCAGGGTAGAGTGACTCTCCCACTGTTCTCCATGCTGCATGTTTCGGCACTTTTCCTTACAGTTGGAATCATCTTTTTAAACAGGTGTATATGACTTTGGAATTGATGGCGGTAATCCTTTTTTTGGAAAAGATGTTGGTAAAAATTGACTTTTGAAATCCTGATACACAAGGTCAGAAAGCCTTTATAATTCCTGTCATGACGTGAATGTGAAACCATGTACTGTGTTAGATTCCATAAAGTTAGTTTTAAAACCATGATGATCCACGTGTCCAGCCCCAAAAGATCAAAGCACATGTGGATAAAACACTTGAGATCAAGCACTTATTTCCTGAGACAGCACCCTTCTCTAAATAAATGCAAAGGTACTTCTGGTTCAAAAGATTTTGATTTACTAAGTTGTTGAGTCTCTGAGTCTTAGATTTTTCTAGATTTAAATATATTCTCACATGATGAAAATAAATCACTTTTTTTTCCTAATAATCTTCAGTTGACTTAATGGTATCAGAAATTTGTAAGAAAAGACTTTAGGAACCATTGCTTAGATCTATTTTCTTTGGATGTTAAAATTAAGAAAAAGGAAAATTTCTTCACCTTCTTGTTTTGTAACTGGTAGGCATTTCCTTGATTCTCCTATGAAATTTTATTTGTAAAGTCTATAGTATCTACTATTTAAAAAACACAGAAACACTTCTCACTCTTTATTAAGGAAATACACACAAAAAATTAACAAAAAAACAACAAAAAATAAAAACTAAAAATGTAAAAAACAAATAAAAAACAAAAAAGAAAATACAAATAAATAAAAGAATAAAAAACTGAATGTTTAAACCACTACAATAGTGAATTTTAAAAAGAGAATTTTATATTCAAAAATGTTCCTAAGCAGTTTTAAAAGACAATTTCTATAAGATTCAAGAGGGATAACTGACATTATGTATTGATTTCATTGTTATACTGGTCTCATCTAAACCAGACTCTGAAGATTAGTGAAAAATTAAATGACAGTCTTGGCGTACATGCATGCATGCACACACACAGTGATAGACATGGTGATTACCTCTCCAGGGTCCCCCATTCACTCTTATCATTGTGTAGCAGCCATTTATTTTGATTGTATTGAGACCTAACTCCAGTTGCTGGATTGGCACTGGTTCAACTAAACTAATCATCGATCAGCTAAGGTATCCTCACTGGCCTCACCGATTGGCTCAGGGAACTGGTCATCACCTCATCACCTGTGTTGGCCGAATCAGAGTAAAACCCAGAAGTGTCACTCAGTGGTAGTGGTAGTGGTAAGTGATGCTTCTATCTGCTTTTAAAAAGCATGCTATGTAGATACAGAATTGAAGATGCTTCAAGCTCTTTGCATCTTTGAACAAAGATATCTTGAGTAGGAACCTGATAAAAAAGGAAAGATCAGAACAAATAAAACTGCTGAAAAGTGAATCTGGTATCTGATCAAAGCATATTTTAGGCTTACCCAGTCACTAAACTAAGTCCCCTTGGTTACATAATGCAAATTGAGTTGGATTTTCTGTTACTTGCCATTGAAAGTATTTTAAATTACAAAATAAGTGAAAGTTCATAAAATATTCCCTGATTTATCCTATACATCTATAGTTATCAAACAGTTGGGAAGATTTCCATTTTGTTGTTGGCTTTCCATCAGATTTTGCCCATTCCATCAGGTAAATTTTCACAAAATTTACTGAGGACTAGTATATTCAAGACACTATATCAGAGAGTAAGTCACACAAGATCATCAAATATATATCCTGAGCCTTCGATGTACATAGAGAAAAAGCACTGTATGAGTACATTCACAACAATAACAAATACTACCCATTCACTTGAGGGCAAAACGAAAAAAAAAAAAAAAAAGTTAAGAATATGTTACCAGGCACATGAATTCTAATTTTGAAATCATGGACTATTTCAGAAACAGAGTTTCATTTGAGCTCAATCTATAAGGGAAAGAATATTGCTATAGCTAAAGAGAAATGGAGAGGCCAATTTAGACTACAGAATATTTGAGTGAACGCATGAAGGCAGTGAAATTCTGAGCATATAGAAGGCAGACCCAGGATACAGTTTGGCCTGGTGAAAAATATGTAGTAAAAATAGAGACTAAGAAGAAAAGATATAACCAGATTTGCTAGGTCCAGAGACTGCAAATTAAAGATCCATGGACTGTAATTAGTCCATATGATGGCTGCTTAATGTGACTTAGAGATGATTTGAAAGTATTTAAATGACTTCAGTCTTTGTCTGTGATCTTCAGCTCCCACTGTCTCCACCACTGCCTCTTAGGAGGTCTGACAATTAAGTTTGCAAACTTGTTGCAACAGTGTTGTTAACCTTTTTTGAGGGATTATTCATTATGAATTTGTATCAAATGGACAAACAGTTAACGAAGTTTACTATTTGGAAGTGCTGAAAAGGCTGCATAAAAAAGTTAGATGACCTGAACTTTTCACCAACAATTCATGGCTCTTGCATCACGACAATGCACCAGCTCACAGGGCACTGTCTGTGATGGAGTTTTTAACCAGTGAAAAATAACTGTATTGGAACACCCTCCCTACTCACCCAATCTGGCCCACAATGACTTTTTCCTTTACCCAAAGACAAAGGAACTATTGAACGGAATACTTTTTTTTTTTTTTTTTTGAAAGGGAGACATTTTGATGACATTCAGGACATTAAGGTAATATGACGAAAACTCTGAGGGTCATTCCAGAAAATGAGTACCAAAATTGCTTTGAAGGGTGGACTAGATGTTGGTGTCAGTTCATAGGTTCCCAAGGGGAGTACTTCGAAGGTGACCTTAGTGATATTCAGCAATGAGGTATGCAGCACTTTTTCTAGGATGCGTTCGCCAACTTAATCGCCTGACCTCATATATGACACCAAGCAGCTTCACTCAGGTACAGTGTACACTGACTAGGACCTGGCAAAGAACTTGAAGACTGTGAACATTATTCTGTAAAGTGGTTATGGGGAACACGGATGTGAGGTGATCTCAACTGCTTTTACATAGATAATTCAAGTAGCAGTGTAGAAGACATGGGGCTACTGAGTAAATTGACATTAAGGATGCTAGTTAAGAGGCTAATACAATAATATGGGTTCCATTTTAAAAAAAACAAAACAAAATAAAAAGCCATGATTTAGACCAGTGGCATCAGGAGTGGGAAATAGAAGACTGGTTCCAGAATTCTGCAGAGTAGACTGAGCAGGGCTTTCCGTTAACATTTTAAGAAAATGAACAAAATAAATGAAAATCATTGAGAGGACCCCTAAAAGGACAAACAGATGCACACATACAAGCACCACAAACTACTTGTGATTTATAAATGAGGATATCTCAAATGAATAGCATGGATTCCATCAATACCTCTAAATTTTTGAAATCAAACTGAATGTATTAGTTAATATAATGGAGGGCTTGGTGTAGCCTAGGACCTAAAATAACCACTTTGAAGGAAACAAGCAGTTTTTGCCCCTTGGAGTCAGGCTGGACATTTTTATATTAGGGGTACACTGCTCTGAACATTATGTAAGCACTTTAATGTGTTTTTATTTTTACATATATAAAGCAAAAATTCAATCATTTGGTGGAAATTTTCACTCAAGTCCTGACTGGGACATAAAACAATTTCAGTGACTTCCGATTGAGAGGTCATGCGTGTGTTGCATTTGGTATAGGAATACGAATTTGATGTGTCTTTAGCACAACTATGAACCATAAATGTAGAAAAATTCTTCCCCTCCCCCCATCTAGATTTAGACTATCTTTGACTTAAAAAAAAAACAGAAAAACATTTGTCTTCCTTTGATACGTGAATGCTTGTGTAAGCACTTGGTCACGGAAGATTAAGAGAGGAGATCATGTGGCAATGCAGACTATTGCAGGCTAGACTATCTTCATCTCTTGCCAATGCAAACAATGAACAACAACTGACCTCAGCTTGGCCAGGACTTCCTGAAGTCATTTGTTGTTGGGCCACATGTGGTCTCTTTGACTTAATAGTACAGATTCTTGAGGCCTATAGTTAACTAATCTGATTATCTTTATCCCAAAGGCCATGAGACTTGAAAACTCTTTATGTGAGTGGGTAGAGTTTCCTTTGAAAATAGTGGAAGTTCCCATTGTCAACTCTGGAAAAAGGTAAATTGTATAGTAGATCTTAAATAAAGCCAATCTTAAACCGAACAAGAAAAATACTTCTCTTGCTGGGCCTTTGGCGACTTCTGGCATCCCAATGGGTAAGTGATGTCTACAATGTCCTGTCCTCACAGCCCTGCTCAGCTCCTGCAGACTCATGCCTATGGCTTCTTTTATGAAGTCAATCCATCTCATATTTTGTTTGTTTGTTTGTTTGTTTGTTTTCTCTTTTCCTACTGACTTCTCTTTTTCCCAGCATTATTGTCTTTTCCAAAGAACCCTGCCTCCTCGTGAAGTAGGGCAGCTTCAACCTTGTCATTTTTGCCTCCAGTGATGTTTCAGGTTTAATTTGCTCTAGGACTTACTTGTTCATATTTCTGGTGATCCAGAGTATCCGTTGGTCTCTCTTCCAGCACCACATTTCAAATGAATCAATTTTTTTCCTATCAAATATTCTGAGAGTGGAAGTATGTATGTGTCTATCATATGAAGGCTGACCAGGAGCTAGACATGTACCATGGCAAGTCTTACACAATTAATCTCCCAGTGTTTTTCCTTTACCAACATATAGCTTATGATTCATTCTACTTAGCAATTTACATTGCAATGATAATCATCTGCGAAACTCTATTTTTTTTACTAAACTGTTTCAACAGTAATTAAAATACTATTATTGAATCATAATATTCACTCCTACACACTGGTCTTTTTTCCTCTCAGCTTCCTTCCCTACAGTCACCCTTATTTAAAAAGAAGGCATTTTCTAAAATACAAGTCTATGCATGTCATTCTTCTTCCTAAATTTTTTTTCAATGACTCCCATTGCTTTGTCACGAAGTCGTTTTTGGAAGATTTGGTGACTAAATAAAAAGTAGTTGACAAAGATCCCACCTTCAAAATTTTCTTTGTATATTCTCAAGAAAAATCATATGCATGTGAAACATCTTATGAAACATTTTTTTCATAAAGAGGATAACAGATAAGATATATATGTATATACATATTTATGTATATGTATATACACATATGTATATACATATACATATATACATTTATATATTTAAAATCTTAAAATCGTATATATGTATGTGTGTATATATATATATACACACACATATATATTTAAAAATCTTAAAATTCACAGGATAAAATTTGGAAAGTTCTCTTCAAACAACTAATTTTTGAGTTAAGATCATGAAGTTTTGTATTTATATCTTCATTGTGGTTTTTGTCAGTGCAGACAATGAAGAAAGGTTATTCAGTTAGTATTGTGTATTATTATAGCAACAGACAAGCTAAAAAATCAATTGTTTTTACAAATGAGGTAATCATATATACATATTCAGTTTAAAAGTAGTATAAAGATACAGTGTATTGTGGTTCTTAGAAACAATGCTTTCGATGATAGTTTTTCCATAAATTATATTAAATGTTAGAAATCATAATTTGCTGGTACTCTGATGTCACCCATTATTTGTAATTTCTCTGGGTGATAGTAAATCAAAGCTGAAAATCATGGGGTTCTTTTAACATATCATGGTCAAATTATTTTATCATGTGATATAAAAATGTGCATGTGTATTACAGTGCATTTTTATCACACAAAAATCCTGTGTTTCAATTTAATTAGAGAAGCCATCAGAAACATACAAAACAGTCTCTCAATCACAATACACATACTTTTTAACACACAGGCACATACACCATACATTTGGAGGCTGTATGTGTTCTTCTGATTACCTTAGAGTCTGTGCTTTAGTAAATAAGCTTTTGAAACAAACCAAATGGTTAACAACAACAACAAAAAAGAATTGGGGAGCAAGTTTTATTTTAAAATTAAAAAAAAACCAAAAACCTGTTTTTACAGTTATGCATTTAATGTCCATTGATCTCAACTCCATTGACCCACAGGTAATTTCAATCAACATAAAAATTCACCCAGTAAAAATTCAGCTACTTTTCTACCTTGCTAACTGTTTTAGAAACAACTGAAACTAAAGCTGCCAGTTTGATAAATGGGTATATGGGGACAGGGGCTATTTGGAAATTATCCTTATTTTTGTAGCAATTAGAATATTGAGATACCCAAAGCAATGTTTTGAAGTTGGCAACTCCAGGTAATCCTTACATTTATTATCCCATTCTTTTATTATAATTGTAGTAAGAATTTAGTGAGTTGTTGTTATACTCGTATGCTTAAGAGCCTACGGGTAAAACAGTAGAAGACAGGCAAAGCAATAAATACACAAGAGGACATAAATTCTGTAGAGAAAAATAAAAGATAGCGAGTACTGGTGGTTATAATTTTTTGTTTGTATTCAGAGAATTAGAGGACTGGCTGATTAGATTGAGTGTGTAAATAGGAGAATGGTAGGAAATTGGTCACAGAGTTGGGAGTGAGCCAGACTGTGTAAGGCACTGGAACCTTTGTCACAAACTGTTTGCTCACCAAAGTGGATGCTTCCTCTGCCTGGATAGAAAGATGATATTTCCCTGTTTTGTTATTGTTGTTTTTCCATTATATGGCTACCTGACTGACTTACGCCCAAAAGCATGTAAAGTAAAGTAATATGTTCCATTTCTAGCCCTAGCTTATAAGAAGTGCTAGGTTTGACCATGGTGTTCTTTCCCTATTTGTTGACAAATAGGAGACAGATACACCCGAGGACCATGGCGGCCACATTCTCAAAAGTGTGGAGATGCAAGACTGAATTTGTGGTGTTGCACACAATGGGGAATAGAACTACCTTCCAATCAGAAATATATGTTTTGGGACTTATGACAATACAAAGCAAACATCTATCACATTTGAGCCATCATACATTTCTGGCTCTGTTTGATGTGGCAGCTTTGATTACCTTAATGTTGAACCATTGAAAGGAATTAGGCTTTTATTCTGAGACAGATAGGAAACCATTCAGAATGGTTCCTGCAAAGGAGTGGCATGATTAGATTTAAAGTTTAAAATGGATGACTCTGTTCACAGTATAGGAAATTGATTACAATGGAGAAAGGATGGAAGGAGGGGGATTGGTTAGAAGGCTATGATTTCTAGTCTAGATATGATGATGATCTAACTGGATTGGCAGCACTTGAAGTGGTAGAAAGTGGTTAGATTCTGGGGGAAAAAAAAAAAAAAAAATGTCTGTATAGCTAACAATAGTGCTGAGAGCCTGGAAGTGAAGTGCATGAGAAAGAAAGGATTCAAGAATTATAATGTATTTGTTGGAGCAACTGAAAAAGCATGCTGGCTTTTACTGGCTTTTTCTTTGACTTAAAATAGCAAAATTGGAGGGTGATCAGGAACTCAATTAGATATGCCTTTGAGACACTACGCATTGGTGCTGAACAGACATTTTAATGGATCTGGAGATTCTGGTTCAAGATGGCAACCTAGGAAGATCCTGAACTCATCTCCTCCCACAGACACACTTAGTCTACAGCTACATATGGAACAATTTCCTCGAAAACAAACAAACAAAAACAAAGCCCTACAGGCAGCCTGAGTAATAACTATACATTAGGCAAATGAGAAGAAAACCACATCAAAGCCACAAACCGCACCCCTACTGTGGTGACTCACAACCAGGAGAAAACTCAAAACCCGGATCTTCTCCCTGATGAATTAAGGGTTCAAAAGCCACATCATGCATCTCAACTTTTAAGACCTGCACCTGAGAGGTGAACCCTTAAAACATCTAACTTTGAAAACCTATGGGGCTCCAGTCTCAACACCTACAAGATTGTAGCAATCTGGGACAGGGTTCTTAAAAGGCCCATGCATTTGGCCTTACCCACCTGAGACCCAAGCTCAGAAACAACAAATGGCACCCAGATGGTGTTAAGGAGCCCTACCTGCTTATATGAAAGTATTGGCCTGAGGGGCAGGCATCTAATTTAACACACACAACGAGGCGCTGCTGGAACACTCTCTGGGGACAGAGATTGGTGGGCACAATCTTTGAGTACCTACTTTGCCATGTTCCAGAGAACCAGTATCTTCTGGAAGGGAGCTGTTACACTTGTCCAGTGCCCTGATCTTTGCAGCTGCTGCCCAGGTGACACCTCTTGACTGCCTGGCTCTGGAGCCCAGGGGAGCTTCTCTTCCTTGTCCATGGAACTGTACTAATCAGTGTAATCCAGAAAGGAGCTCATAACCCTGTCTAGTTCTCCAATTTTTGTGGCTTCTGCCAAGAGACATCTCTGTATTTGCTAGCTCTGGTGGCCAGCTCTGGGGCTTATACTGTTTGGACCCACAGAACTACTAATGGAAAGAGAGTTTTTAAACAGCTACCACCCCAAAGCATAACAAGAGACAACAGAACTAGAAGCTTGATCTTTGTGTGAGGGAGACTTATTAGCTAATCGTCATTGTTGTGACATGAGGGCCAAGCTTTTAATTAAACACAATCTAGGGGGCGAACTATAATCCTTCTCAGAGAACTTCATGCTCTCATTCTGCCATGCTCCAGAGTGCCTTTATCTCCTGGATGAGAGCTTTGTATGCAGCTGGTGTGGCTTTTGCATCTGCTGTCCAGGGGATTTTCTTTGATCACTTAGCTCTGGTGGCCAGGAGGGCTTGCACTGCGAGTCCCACGGGACCGTGGTAATGGGAGAGATGGCTGGTAGAAGACTGCCACAGCCAGGGCACTGAACAAACAGTAGACTGAGCCACACTTTTTGTCTTTCTGTGAAAGAGGCCTCTTGGATTGTCCGTAGGCTTTGATGGGCAGGGTTCAGATCTGGCGCACATCTAGTAGAATATGGAGTTGTTCTATAAGCTATAGATGCTATCTTGGCGTTCTCCTTCTGCCTTGTTCCAGATCACCAGTATCTTCTAGGAAAGAGATTATATACTGGTCTGGCACCATGTTTTTAGTGAGTACCACCCAGGGGACACTATCAGATAGCCTGGCCAGTGGAACTTACACTTGCAGCCCCACAGGACTATATATATATATATATATATATATATATATATATATATATATATATTTACATATTCTTAAAATCTGCTACTTGAAAGTGTGGCTTCCAAATAGTCTGAATCTATGTGCCTCCCCTTTGGGACATTGACAGGTTTGGCACATCCTCAAGTATTGGAAGCTATTAAAAATATAACAGGTTTCTTGGACAAGCACAAAGGTTTCAGGAAAATGAAGAACTGGGACATGTTTAAAAACAAGTTTCATCTCCTACTCAAAGCAATTCCTTCAAGACTGGGAGAGATAATTGTACAGCAACCAACACAGAGAATCAAGTAAAATGAAGAAACAAAGGAATACATTCAAATGAAAAAAAAAAAAAAAAAAAAAAAAAAAAAAAAAAGATATAGCGTCAGAAATAAAACTTAATGAAACAAAGATAAGCCATTTACCTGGTAAAGAATTTAAAGTAAAGGTCATAAATTCCTCACCAAACTGGGAAAAATAACTAATGAACACAGTGTGAACATCAACAGACAGATGAAAAATATAAGAAAGTACAAAATAAAAGTCACCAAGGTGAAGGATACATTAACTGAACTGAGCAATACACTAGAGGGGTTCAGCATCAGACTAAAGGAAGCAGCGCTAAGTATCAGTCAACTCACAGACAAGGCAATATAACTCACTCAATAAGAGCAGCAAAAACTAAAGATAAATAAATGAGTGAAATAAATTAAGGAGCTTATAGGACAACACTGAATGAACTAACATTCACAATAATAGATCTCAGAGAGACAAGAGAGGAAAAAAGTTGCAGAAATCTTGTTTGAAGAAACAATCGCTGAAAACTTACCTAACAGACATCCAGATCCAGGAAGCAGAGTGATCCAAAATAAGATGAACCTAAAGAGATCCACACCAGGACACATTATAATTAAAATGGCAAATTTCAAAGACAAAGGGGAAAAAAAAGCAGCAAGAGAAAAACAACTTGTTTCATACAAGGAAATGCCCATGAAAGTATTTGCAGATTTATCATCAGAAACTTTGCAGGGCAGAAGGGAGTGAAATTATGTATTCAAAGTGCTAAAAGAAAATAATAATAATAATAATAATAATAATAATAATAATAATAAACTTCCATCAATAATACTCTACCTGGCAAACTTAATGTGGAATTCAAAGAGAGAAAAAGAGATTTGCAGACAAGAAAAAGGTAAAGGAGTTTATAACCAATAAACTGGTCTTGTAAGAAATGTTAAAGTGAACTCTTTAAGCTAAAAATAAAGGGTGCTAATTGGTAACACAAAAAATATATTAAATAATAAGTCTCACTGGAAGGACAAAAACATAATAATGATAGTGTGTTAATCACTTTTAAAACTAGTATAAAGTTTTAAATACAACAGTAATGTTGTATTTAAAAATACACAGTTTAAAATACAACAGTAGTAAAAATAACTGTGATTATAATAATTAGTTAAGGGATACAAAAGTAAAATATGACATCAAAAACAAAACATGAAATGTGTGTGGTGGTAAAAAATGTTAAGATTTACAATAGGATCAAAGTTAAGATGTTATCAAGTTAAAGTCAACTGTTATACATATAAGTTGTTATATGTAAGCCTCATGGTAACCACAAAGCAAAAACTTATAGTAAATACACAATTGATAAAGCGAAAGGATTATAAATACACCACTAAAGAAAGTCATCAAACTGCATAGAAAGAGTGCAAGAGAAGAAGAAAAGAACAGAAAGGAACTATGAAAACAGCCAGAAAACAATTAACTAAATGACAATAAGTACATACCCATCATTAATTATTTTAAATGTAAATGGGCTAAATTCACCAAGCAGAAGATATAGAGTAACTGAATAGATAAGAAAACAAGACCCATCTATATTCTGTCTATTAGAGACTCACTTTAAATTTACTGAAACAAACTGACTAAAAGTCAATGGATTGAAAAAGATTTCCCATGCAAATGGAAACAAACAAACAAAAAGCTGGTGTACCTGTACATATAGAAGATGAAACAGACTTAAATAAGATAAAATAGAATTTGGAACAAAGACTTTAATAGGCAAAGAAGGGTGTTACATAATGATAAAGGGGTCAATCCAAAGGAAGAATATAACATTTATAAATATATATGCACCCAACATAGAAGCACCTAAAAATATAAAACATATTAACATACTAAAAGGGAGAAATAGACAGCAATGTAATAATAGTAATGGATTTTAATATCTCATTTACATCCATGGATAGATCATCCAGACAAATAATCAATAAGGAAACATAGTCCTTAAATAACATGTTTGATTAGATGAACCAAACAATATATACAGAATATTCCATGCAAAAGCAACAAAACACACATTCTTTTTAAGTACACATAGGACATTCTCCAGGATAAATTTTATGTTATACAACAAAATATATCTTAACAAATTTAAGAAGACTGAAATCATATCGAGCATCTTTTCCAACAACAACAGTATGAAACTAGAAATTGCATGAACAAAACTAGAAAACTCCCAAATATATAGAGATTAAACAACATGCTACTGAATAACAAATGAGTCGGTGAAAAAAAATCAAAGAGAAATAAAAGAAAATCCAAAAAAAAAAAAAAAAAGGAAATATAACATGCCAAAAGTTGAGGGATTCAGCAAAAGCAGTTCTGTGAGGGAAGTTCATAGTCATACATGCCTAAGTCAAGAAACAAGAAAAGCCTCAAGTAGAAAACCTAATTTTTCACCTCAGAGAACTAGAAAAAGAAGAATAAAAGAAGTCCAAATTGGATAGAAGAACTTTTATTGAAATAGAATTAGAGTAGAATTAAATTAGATGAAATTGAATTAGATAAAGTATAAAATGACAATATAGAAGATCTATTAAGGAAATAACTGAGATTAGAACAAAAATAAATTAGATAAAGAACAAAATGACAATAGAGAAGATCAATGAAGCTGAACGCTGATTCTTTGAAAAGATAAACAAAGTTGACAAGCATTTAGCTAGACTGACAAAAAACAAACAAACAAAAACCAACAAACAAAAAAAAAAGACAGAGACTACAAATAAATAAAATCCAAAATGAAACAGATGTCACAACTGATACCATAGAAATACAAAGGATCATAAGACTACTGTGAACAAACTGGACAAACTGGAAGAAATTGATTATTTTCTAGAAACATACCACCTACCCAGACTGAATCATGAAGAAATAGAAAATCAAACTAGAATATTTCAATTACTAGTAAAGAGATAAAATAGTAATGAAAAACCTTTCAACAAACAAAAGCCCAGGACCAAATGTCTTCACTGGTAAATTTTACCAATATTGGTCAAAGAAGAATACCGATATTTCTCAAACTCTTTCAAAAGATAGAAGAGGAAATAACTTTCCCAAACTCATTTTATGAGGCCAGCACTATCCTAATATCAAAATCAGACATGGACACCACAAATAAAGAGAAAATTACAGTTCAATAACCCTGATGAACATAGATGTAAAAACCCTCAACAAAATATTAGCAAACTGAAATCAACTACAGTAAACAGTTTGTACACCATAATAAGGGATAATTTACTCCAGGGATGCACGGATGTTTTAACATCTGCAAAAAAGTCGATGTGATACACCACATTAACAAAATGAAGAATAAAAATTACATGATCATCTGAAAGATGGAAAAAAAGCATTGGAAAAAATCAACATCCATTCATGGTAAGAGCTCCAATTAGGAGAGTATACAAGGGACATACCGCAGCATAATAAATGCCATATATACCAGACCCTTGGCTAACAACATACTCAATGTTGAGAAGCTTAAAGCCTTTCCTCTACGATCAGCAACGAAGAATTCCCAGTCACAGTACTTCTGTTCAATGTAGTATTGGAAATCCTAGCCATAGAATTAGAGGAAAAAAGGAAGAGAGAGAGAATGAAAAGAATATAAATCTGAAAAGAACAAGAAAATCTGTTACTATCTGCAGATGACATAATATTATGTATAGAAAATTCTAAAGATTCCATCAAAACACTATTAGACTAATAAACAAATTGAATAAAATAGCAGGGTACACTTCTAATACCCCAAAATGAGTGTATTTATATACACTAATAACAAAGTATTAGAAAGACAAATGGAGAAAAAAATCCCAATTATAATTTCATTAAAAATAATAAAATACTTACAAACAAATTTAATGAAGGAGGTGAAAGATCTGTACACTGAAAGTTATGACTGATGAAAAAAAAATAAAGAAGACGCAAATAAATGGAAAGATATTCTATGCCCATGGACTAGAAAAATTACTATTGTTAAAATGTCCATACTATTCAAAGCAATCTACAGATTCAGTGCAATCCCAGTCAAAATATCAATGGCATTTTTTCGAAGACTTAGAGCTAATAATCCTAAAGTTTGTACGGAACCACAAAAATTCTGAAAAGCCAAACCATTTTTCTTGAGATAGAAAAACAAATTTGAAAAATTTTAAACGATGTTATAAAACTATAATAATGAAAATACTATAATATTGTCATAAAAGCAGACATATAGATTAATGGAAAAGAATAGAGAGCCAAGAAATAAACCCAAAGATATATGATCAATTAATTTACAACAACAGATTCAAGAATATACAATGGAGAAAGGACAGTCTCTTCAATAAAAGCTGTTGGATAAATAGGACATCCACATGGAAAAGAATGAAACTCAACCAATATCTTAGATCATAAACAAAAATTAACTCAGAATAGCTTAAAGACTTGATCATAAGACATGAAACCATAAAACTCCTAGAAGAAAATATAGGTGACAAACTCCTTGACGTAGGTCTTGGCAATGATGTTTTGACCCTGACACCAAAAGCAGCAAAAGCTGAAATAAATAAATGGCACTACATCATACTAAAAAGTTTCTGCACAGCAAAGGGAACCATCAAGAAAATAGAAAGACAACCTACTGAATGGGAGAAGATATTTGCAAACTACATATCAGATAAGAGGCTGATATTCAAAATTTATAAAGAACTCATGCAATTCAATACCAATAATAATAACAATAACAGTTTGATTAAAAATGAGCAGAAGATTTTTTTTAATTAAAGTTTATTGAGGTGACAATTGTTAGTAAAGTTACATAAATTTCACATATACAATTCTGTACTACATCCTCTATAAATCACATTTTGTGTTCACACCCAGAGTCAGTTCTCCTTCCATCACCATATATTTGATCCCCCTTACCCTCATCTACCACCCCTACCCCTTACCCTCTGGTAACCACTAAGCTTTTGTCTGTCTCTATGAGTTTATGTTGCTCATTAGCTTGTCTTGTTCTTTTGTTGTTTTTGGTTTATATACCACATATCGGTGAAATCACATGGTTGTCTACTTTTTCTGTCTGACTTATTTCGCTTGGCATTATAATCTCAAGATCCATCCATGTTGTCACAAATGGTCCTATTTCATCTTTTCTTACCACCGAATAGTATTCGATTGTGTATATATACCACAACTTCTTTATCCATTCATCTATCGAAGGACATTTTGGTTATTTCCATGTCTTGGCCACCGTAAGTAAAGCCGCAATGAACATTGAAGCTCACTTGTCTTTATAGATAAATGTTTTCAGATTTTTTGGGTAGATACCCAGGAGAGGGATTGCTGGGTCATGTGGTAATTCTATTCATAATGGTTTGAGGAACCTCCACACCGCCTTCCATAGTGGCTGCACCAATCTGCATTCCCACCAACAGTGTATGAGGGTTCCTTTTTCTCCACAGCCTCTCCAACACTTGTTACTATTTGTCTTGTTGATGATAGCCATTCTAACCAGGGTGAGGTGATATCTCATTGTGGTTCTTATTTGCATTTCTCTGATGATTAGTGATGTTGAGCATTTTTTCATATGTCTATTTGCCATTTGTATGTCCTCTTTGGAGAAATGTCTCTTCAGGTCCTCTGCCCACTTTTCAATTGGGTTGTTTGTTTTTTCGTTGTTGAGTTGTATGAGTTCCTTGTATATTTTGGATATTTGCCCCTTATTGGAGGTGCTATTTGCAAAAATCTTCTCCCTTTCAGTTGGTTGCCTCTTTATTTTGTTGATGGTTTCTTTTGCTGTGCAGAAGCTTTTAAGTTTCATATAGTCTCATTCATTTATTTTAGCATTTACTTCCCTTGCCTTTGGAATTAATTTCATAAAATTCACTTTGAACCCAAGGTCCATAAGTTTAGTGCCTATGTTTTCTTCTACGCAGTATATTGTTTCAGGTCTTATGATTAGGTCTTTAATCCATTTTGAATTAATTTTGGTACATGGTGACAAATAGCATTCCAGTTTCATTATTTTGCACATGGCTTTCCAATTCTGCCAGCACCATTTATTGAAGGGGCTGTGTTTTCTCCATTGTATGTGTTTTGCTTCTTTGTCAAAAACTGTCCATATTTATGTGGTTTTATTTCTGCTGTTCTCAATTCTATTCCATTGGTCTGTGTGTCTGTTTTTTGGCCAATACCATGCTGTTTTGATTATTGTAGCCCTGTAGTACAAGCTAAAGTCAGGGAGTGTGATACCTCCAGCATTGTTCTTTTTTCTCAGGATTGCTTTGGCTATTCTGGGTCTTTTGTGATTCCAAACAAATCTGATGAGTTTTTATTTTATTTCTTTAAAAAATGCCATTGGGATGTTGATGGGGATTGCATTAAATCTGTATATTGCTTTGGGTAATATGGCCATTTTCACTATGTTGATTCTTCCTATCCATGAGCATGGAATATCTTTCCATTTCTTTGTGTCTTCTTCAATTTCTTTAAAAAATGTATAGTTTTCAGCATATAGACCTTTCACATTCTTGGTTGAGTTTATTCCTAGGTATTTTATTTTATTTTATTTTTTGTTGTAATTGCAAAAGGAATTGTTTATTTTAGCTTTTTCTGAGATTTCATTGCTAGTATATAGGAATTCAATGGACTTTTGTACATTGATTTTGTAGCCGGCAACTTTACTGTATTCGTTGATTGTTTCTAATAACTTCTTGGTGGAGTCTTTAGGGTTTTCTATATATAGCATCATGTCATCTGCAAAGAGTGACAATTTAACTTCTTCATTCCCAATTTGGATGCCTTTTATTTCTTTCTCTTGCCTAATTGCTCTGGCAAGGACTTCCAACACTATGAATTCTACCAAATATTCAAAGAAGATTTGAAAAGAAATGTTTTCCCCAAATGGCATACAGATGGCCAACAGGTGCCTGAAAAGATGTTCAATATCACTAATCATCAGAGAAATGCAAATCAAAACCACAATGAGATATCATCTCACACCAGTTATAATGGCTATTATCAAAAAGATAAGAAATAACAAGCTTTGGGGTGGCTGTGGAGAAAAGGGCACCCCAGTACACTGTTGGTGTGAATGCTATGGAAGGTTGGTGCAGCTGCTGTGGAAGGCAGTGTGGTTCCTGAAAAAATTAAAAATAAAACTACCTCATGATCTAACAATTCCACTTTTGAGTATTTATCTTAAGAAAATTCAAACCCTAATTTGAAAAGATATATGCACCTCCATGTTCATTGCAGGATTGTTTACAATAGCCAAGGTATGAAAACAACCTGTTTATTAATGGATGAATGGATAAAGAAATTGTGATATATATGATATTATTTTTTGAAAAAGAATGAAATCTTGTCTTTAGAACAACATGGGTGGAACTTGAGGGAAATATGGTAAGTTAAATCAGTCTGACAGAGAACGACAAATACCATATGACATCTCTTACATGTGGAATTAAAAACAAAAACAAAAAAACACAAGCTCATAGATCAGTGAGTGGTTGGTAGAGGCAGGGGGTGGAGGTGGAAAAAATGAGTCATGGAGTCATAAAGTAAAAAGGAAAAAAATGCAGTATGTATAAAACAGACAGACATTTTGAACCAAAAATTCTGGAGACCAGAGGAGAGATTGACACTGAAGATACAACTTTGGGTTTCAAGATGGTATTTGAAGCCGTGAGTCTACATAAGAGGTGAGTGCAGCTACAAAAGGGGAGAGGATAAAACTAATATGAGGGGCCACTGGATGGCCCAGTTGGTTAGAACGAGAGCTCTGAACAACCGGGTTACTGTCTCGATTCCCATATGGGCCAGTGAGCTGCGCCCTCCACAACTAGATTGAGGACAAGCTGCTACTGAGCTCCTGGAAAGGTGGCCGGATGCTCAGTTGGTTAGAGTGACAGCTCTCAACAACAAGATGGTCAGTTCAATTCCCCCATGGGATGGTGGGCTGTGTCCCTTGCAACTAAATATTGAAAATAGTGATTGGACTTGGAGCTGAGCTGCGCCCTCCACAACTAGATTGGAGGACAACTGCTTGGAGCTGATGGGCCCTGGAGAAACACACTGTCCCTCAATATTCCCCAATAAAATGTATTAAGAAAAAACAAACAAACAAACAAATAAAAAAAACTAATATGAGTTTCACTCCAGCATTCAGAGGGCAGGGAGAATAAGAGAAACCAAAATGGAAATGCAGTGCTGTGGCCTGAGAAGAATACAAAAATATGTCAAATGTGATCTTAAAAGCCAAGTAAAGAAGTTTATTTCAAAGATGAATGAATGAGAAAACTGCCCAATGCTGCTGCTAGGTCAAGTAACAGAAGATGAAGAATTGATCATTAAATGTTATTCATGAGTGATTGAGTGATTCTGTCAACAGCTGTTTCCATGGAGTAATGACACAAAAGTCTTATTGGGGTACATTCATAGGCAAAAGCTCAGGGAGAGACATTAGAAATGTGTGCCTATAAAAGTCACCCAAAAACTATTATTGTGAATTGGAGTATATAAATGTGGTAATTGGAGGGACTGTTAAGGGAAAGTTTTTCACTAAGAAAATATGAGAATATGTTGGGAATTGCACATTAGAAGGGAAAATTATGATTCAGAAGAGAAAATAAGTAATTGCTGAAGTAATTGTGGTGGCAAGAGATTATGGGATCTCATGCAGAAATAATTAGTGTAAGTGGGAATATTGAGATCTTATCAGAAGGGAAAGCAAAACTAATTGGCATTTGTGTAGGCAAGAGAGTAAATGTGATGGGAACTTTTGCAAGCACTGATTGTTTTGTATTTTCTCAATGAAATAGAAAGAAGGATCAACAGCTGACACTGAGAATGTGGGGGAAAGAAGTTGGAGGTCTGATGGGAAATGAAGAAGCACAATAGTCATCCAACACATGGGGGACTGAACATATTCTAGAAAGTACAGGATTGTTAGATATTATTATTGTTAATAATCATTATAAGGTGGAACCAGTTTGCAAAGTTGAACAGTTTTGTCCAATTATTAAGTGTAGACAGACAGTTGAATTAAAAAAAAAAGATGTTTCACTAGATGTGTACCACAAAATGAATGACAGATGAGAGAGTTAAGAGCATATGAAAATATTAATAGTGACAAAGAAGTAATTTAATCCAGGCAAAAGGGAATTTGTGAAAATAAATTTAGTAAAATGGTATGTAAAGTAGTGAAAATGTGGTAAGACCAGTGGACTTTCAATTCTAGTGGAATAAAAAAAAAAGTCGGAATTATGGTATAGGAAGATGTTTTATGGACATGCAGTAGGTGTTGCTCAGAGTGCACGACAATTGAAAATGATATTATGGAGAGTAAATAATTACTAATAGTGACATAGTCTAAGCTATGACCATGTAAAACAGGTAACTGAAATAGGGGGAGAGAGAAGGTGATTAGAAGAAACAAGAGTCTGAGTTATCAAAAAAGATCACCTATATAGCTATTGGATCCATAAATATTATGGAAGGGATTGTGTGGCAAGATAGAGACAAAGGCATATATAAAGATTTTAAAAAATGAGGAGGTGACCAAAGGATTTGTCAGTTACTGCAACAAAGACAAGTTGTGCTAGCTTTGAAGTTGGAGGGCTTTTTTTTTAATGCAAGGAAACAGCTGAAAGCAGAGCTCCTATTCGATTGCAGACCTAATGAAATGTTAGGTTAAAAATGAACAGAAACATTGTCATCACACGAGAATGAGGTTTAAGTTAGAGAGGAAATTGATGAAAAGAATGTTCAATAAAATGTTTAAGGATAAAGGGATTTTGCTAGAGAAGGACCATGAGCTCTAGAAAGTATGGTGAGAAGGTTTGGAATTAAGGTATTGGTGGGAGAAAAGGTTTGGTGTAAGTAGAGAGCAATTTGCAGATGAGAGTACAGTCGTACAGGATGATCTGTGATCTTAGAAGCCTATATATTCGTATAGATGGTCCTTATGTGCACTTGGTAGAGAAACATCCTTGTTTTAACCTTCTTTATTGGACTGCTTGTCAGGGTTACCATGCAACCAGTCTTCAGTGCATTTCTAACTTAAGTACTGTCCATCCGATACTTACTTTTTCATCATCTCTTTCCAGGTGGTATTAATGTCTTATAAATTACTTAATGTCACTGTTCCATATAAGCAATATGTGATAATTATAATAATTGAATTTTTCTGTACACTTCTGTTTCATACATAGAACATCAAGCATTTTAAATTATTTGAGCCCCCTCCAGGAACTGAAATTTTGTCATCCAAATAGGGATTAAAATTAAAATTCATAAACAAACAACAAATGCTGGTGAGGATGTAGAGAAAAGGGATCCCTCATGCACTCTTGGTGGGATGTGGCCACGCAGCAGCCTACCCGTCTGTCTCCTCGTACCTGCCCCTAAAGAAAGGAGAGTCTGTGAGACGGATCCTTTCAGGGACTTTGCTTCACCTTTGTGCTTACACCTTATGTCTCCCTGTTTGGCCCCAGGGAATGGCTGGTCAGCCAATGACGGGTAAGATTCCCTACAGGGGGTAGGGGGCAACTCAAGCCAGGCACAGCCGAGTAGGGACCAGCAGGAGAACCCACGGGGTTGATAGAGGTGGGCATAGACCCCCACCTTCCCCCAGCTAAGGAGAGCCTCTGCCTTTGTGGCTGCATTCCTTCCCACAACCTACTTGGGAAGAGATTCAATGATGTGTTAACATCAGTTCTCCATCTGTTCGTATCAGTAAGTTTCAGCATAAAGGTTTTATCCCTTGGAGAGGTACATCCTGATACTGATGGTTCCACTGCTTGAAAGCAAGGGTAATTCGTTAGAATCAATTTCTTAATATAATGTGTGAAATTCACAGACCATGGAGAAAACAATGTTACTTTCTTGTGCGTGCATTAGTAAAAGCCACAAGGTGGCCCGATTTGGGGCTCTCAGTCCTTTGAGGCTGTGAGACCCTTGGCCCCTGTTTTATAACTTTCTTGATTTCTGTTTCTTTCTTAAGCCTTTGCCGCCTCTTCTCATTTGCTCACTGCCTGTGTTACGATGGACACGACAGTGGGATTGCAGATTGGTGAAGCTATTGTGGAAAACAGTATGGAGGTTCCTCAAAAAATTGAAAATGGCACTACATTATGACCCAATAATTCCACTATCCCAAAAACTCCAAAACACTAATTCGAAAAAATATACACACCCCTATGTTTATTGCAGTGCTAGCCACAATAGCCAACACATGGCAATAGATGCCCTCTGGTAAATGAATGGATAAATAAACTGTGGTATATTTATACCATTTATACATTTATAAAAATGGTGCATTTATATTCCCCATAAAAAAGAATGAAGTCTTACCATTTACACCGACATGGATGGACCTAGAGAACATTATGCTAAGTGAAATTAGTCAGACTTAGAAAGACAAATATCATATGATCTCACTTATATGTGGAATATAAAGAACAGAATAAATGAAGAAACAAAACAGAAATAGACTCAGAGATATAGGGAAAAACAACAACAACTGATGGTTGCTAGATGAGAGGGGATGGTGATGGGGGAGAAGGTAAAGAAGTGTATTCCATTATACACTGTATACATTCAACTTTTATTTTTAGAAATTTGGCACGCTCTTAAAATGGCCATAATTATGACTACTGTAGTTGATTCACTTCTGGTAAAGACTGGATTTTGTACAAGGTTACTTATTATATCCCCAGACTTGCTTTGTCATTTTCAATGTTTAAAATAAAGCATCCAAACAAAATGTATTACTTCATATTTTGTCACTAGTGTCCAAAATATCAGACTCTGTGCACAGATACTTCTTAATTCTCAGAAAAATAATGATGAGCACTCCTTCCTTGGTTAAGGGTGATAGAGATGATGGATTGAGAATGTTGTACCTATGGATGGTAATAAAAGGAAAGAAAAGCAACAATTTTTCATAGTCAGTCAATTTGCTAAAACATATTGAATGTTCTCAGTTAGCAATAAGAATTACACTACATATGGCACCACCAGATTTAACGGTTATGTAGTATGAATGTTGAAATTCAGTAGTTAATTTTACTAAGGCTGAAATTTTTCTGAGGCAAGAATATGTCTTGGCTACTATATCAAGAAAGGCTCTGATAGGCAACAAGTCACCGATGTGTGTCATGCTGGTAATAATCCTAAATCATAGTCTAACCTTTCACACATATATGAAAAGATTATGATAACCTTGGAAAAATCTGTTTGAACTCTTACGTGTAATACTCCACATACCGTGTTTCCCCAAAAATAAGACCTAGTCGGACAATCAGCTCCAATGCATCTTTTGGAGCAAAAATTAATGTAACACCCAGTTTTATTTTACTATAATATAAGACCAGGTCTAACATAATATAATATAGTGTAATGTCATGTCATGTCATGTCATGTCATGTCATGTCATGTCATGTCATGTCATGTCATGTAATATAATATAATACCTGGTCTTATTTTACTATAACTTTTGCTCCAAAAGACGCATTAGAGCTGATTGTCTGGCTAGGTCTTATTTTCGGGGAAATGTGGCATTTTGTTTGTATCCGTGGAGTTTTTTTACCTTAGGGATTCTAGGACCATAAATGATTCTTTTGTTTGTTTGCTTACTTTTTTGAACCACACATAAGTGTATTAATTTCAAGATCAGCAAAAATCTGATCATTTTAAGAAAATTTTGAAAACAATTTTAAAAGTAGTATTTTTTATAGTATATTATTGGGAAGATTGATTTTCAAAGTAGATTTTACCTATTATATTTTGTGTGTTATATCACAAGATGAAAGCAGTATCTTTTTGATAATGATCAACAAATGAGTTACAGGTTGGACTTGGGAAAGAATTTAGGAAAGTTGGAAATTCTATTTACCTGAGTGTCTAGCAAATCAGGGCAATAGTTCATTTTCCTGACAAGCCCTCTACAACTTACTATCCACTTTGAAGTTTGTCTTTTCACTATGTTTTTTCATATTCTAGCACACACATTTTTATTTTAAAGAAAAATCCCTTTTTTCCCCCTTTAATTCTGATCTTATTTCCCCTTTAATTCTGATCTTAGTTAATTTGCCTCCTTCTTTTCTATTAAAATCACTTTAAAATTTATTCTGAAGATCTAATGTTCTATGGCAGTGGGATCTTGTCAATAAGAAAGCTGAATTATTGTCTACCTTTATTTATAAATAATATTTCTTGAAAATGTAGAGAAAGTAGTAAAATTGTCAGTGCCAATGTTGCCTTCAGAGCATAACTGGGGAATTTCCGGCCTTTCTGTTTCTTGTGCAGTATGGGACATTGCTTCGTCCTAAGGGACTTTGTTTGCAGTATTGACAGAGGTCTTCATTCATAGGCTCTCGACTCTTAAGAACAGAACTTTTTGTTCTTGTTTTTGTTGCAGAAACCAGTTGTCTTATCTAATGCACCATAGGTTAGTTTTGATTTTTAGCTCGTTTACTTTCTAAGACCTCTTTAAAAATGTTCAGATGCATTTTGGTGGTTTTCCTTTTTTTAATTAGGTGATTTCATATTTTGAGTTTACTTCTTTGTTCCCTGTTTCTGAGAACAGACTCCAAAGCTCTTAAATTCACACCAGAATACACCATAACATTATTTGAAAGTTTCCAGTAATCAATTTCTCAACTTAATTGTTTATCTTTGTGGAATATGCCCTCGAGTGAAAAGGTTTTGAAATGGACTTACTGGGTAGATGGTATGTTTCTTTTTGTTCCTTTCTCAACGCATTTTTTAAAAATTGTAACTAGCAGGGCTATTTATAATCTTTTTCCTTCCCTGATAACTATCTATCTATCTATCTATCTATCTATCTATCTATCTATCTATCTATCTATCATCTATTTATCTCTCCCCTCCCACCCCTCCCTGACTTCCTCCTTCCCTCCCTCCCTCCTTAGCTCTCATTTGAGGGCTATTTATTAAATGATCTAATTGGATAAGGTCTCATAGTCCAGGACACTAGGCATCTAATAAAATCCTGATTCTTTAGGAATTTTCTACCCATATTTCTGAAGTTTAAGGAAGTCCTTAATTTAAAACACTTCACTCAGGTCTAGAGCTGAATGAAATTTAAACCCAATTTCTAAAGATGTGTCTTATTGCATAACAATTTTATAACTGGTTGTTATTTTCCTGGAGAGACCTAAGGAAAGGATAATTTCATTTGGAGATCACGTGAAGAAGCAAAAACAAAAGAAGGAGCACAGGTGGATTGTGTTGTTAAGCTCAGAGAAAAAGCAATGCAAAGGGTAGGTTTCAGATTAGAAAGAGAATATTTGAGAGAGACTACTTTGGAGTTATAATTCTCTTTTGTTTTGATTAAAGAAACTGACTATTTTTTCTTTTGTCTCCTAGTTTTCCTATAACTCCCTCTTGAATGTACAGTGGTACCTCGGTTTTCGAATGTAATCCGTTCCGGAAGACAGAGTTCTGAAACGTTGGAAAACAGCCAACAGCTAGGCCTCAGGATTTTGCACTCAGCGGAAGCTGCAGGACATGTTCAACTTCCAATGAGTGCTCGAAAGCTGAAGCATTTACTTCAGGGTTTACAGCGTTTGTAAACCGAAATGTTCATCAATGGAGACGTTCGAAAACTGAGGTACTACTATATTAGTAAATTTTTCACATCAAAACTTTCCCAAAATGACCACTGTTACTTTAAGACAAAAATTCTACCTTTATCAAGACAAGTTCAAAAGTTTTTATTATAGCATGAACTTATGAAAATAACCAGAATTTCTTCCAGATATTGTGGCTATTGACAAATCCATAATAAATAGGAAAGAGACAACCAAAGTTACTAAAAATGTATGCTTACAAATAGTCCTCAGCTTACTTGACTAAGCAGGGGCTAGGAAATTGTCCTATAATAAACAATTTATTAACCTTTTATGCCAAAATATGAACTAAAGAAAATGATCCTACTTTCACAGATTGACAAGTGCACACTTGTGAAGATTTTATAGGAAACAGAAGTGAAAATTAGACCAACTGCCAATTTGCCCCTGCTAACACCACCTTAATTTTGCATTTCTGAACTCCACTACTGAGATAGAAAAAAAATTATGTTGTGTGAAACCACTATGTTTTTGGTAATTTTTCATAGCAGCTGCAGAAAACTCATACAATGATTCAATGTAAAGACCTATTTGTTTACATATCCTATGATAATAGAATACATCCAGGAATAAAAATAGAGCTCAAGTCATTGTTGATTATTGATCAACTGACAGCCAATCTGAAGGACAAACAAAATTAAAATGTCAGCTGTTTTTAAACCGGGTCTGGTGTCTACTTATTATCATGGCGATACAACAATCAGTTGTTTTCTGAGTGTGAGAATTTCTTTATACGTATTTTCATGAGGGATCATGTCTTACCCATTTTTACATACCTAAATAAATAAATTCTTAATTAGTCTCTAAATATTTTTTTCTAAATTAATGAAAGTTTAAGTTCAAAAATAGTGTTCTTTTGTTGAAATGGCAATTTGTTATCTCACTAATAAAATATTTTACAGAAATATTTTGGATGTCCGGCAGAGAATTTAAGTATTAAAACTGACTGCTTATTGGTGCAGTACAAACCTTTCATGGGTCTCATATTCTGCTATTGGCAATTTCATGCTTCCATTAAATGTGTACATTCTGAAAGTATAACAATTTACAACCACTTTTCAAGAACCCTCAGCTGTCAGCTTTTTTTTTTTTCTCTTCTGGATGGCAACAAACATCCAGTTGATTATCTGAATGTATATACACGTGGACATAATGGGTGAATTCAGTTAGTTGTTATTCCAAGGTGATTCTCCTGTAACACCACCTCTTTCTCAGATTATACTGAAATATGAAGATGAGCTGCTTGCAAACTGGAACCAAAAGAGTGAGTGACTGTCTGCAAACCACTCTACTTCAGAGGAGATTAATGTTTCTGGGGAGTAAAGGAATGAACGGCCAGGTCAAATCTTTGAAGATATTTGATACCAAAAATATAATGAAGTCCTCATCTATTAAACACTTTTAACAGGAATGCCTGGGCTCTGTAGTTTGCTCATGGTAAATAAACATAGCATTTATAAGCATTTTTGTTTTTGTGAGTCATCACCTGTTAGGAATGTCAAATCTATATAATTTTTGAAGTTGTTTCATGACTGAAGTAGCACCTTTTGTTTAAGTGATGTCCCATATTCATCATTTTGAACCTCATATGTTAAATATGGATGGAAACATATCAGTCCTAATGTAATAAGGAAAGGTCTGGGTGGGGAACTAGGTGGATAGGCTCAGACTTCTCTGGGCTTTTGCCTGTCTTATTATCTGTGTCATTGGGATTATTAATAAAGTTTGATACTGAGAAATATCTCTGTGCATTGCATTTGATAATTGTGACCTTTGTGTTACCAATGAAACCTCAATGCTTTAATTTTGTTAGTAACAATTTATTGCTATTTATTCAATGCATCCTTAGTACATGTGCATCATGCTTGGGAATTATGATTATAAAGAATCCAGGCTGACAATATTGGAGTTCATTTGGTGGAGGACTGGTATAAAAAATTTAGTAAGTGAGGTATGCTTAGCGTAGAAATTCTGAGAAGTTAGAATGTGAATTTGAGATTTGCCTCGTGGGCATTGTTGTTTGGTACATTGGTCCTTACTTGTTGGTTCAGCAATATTTTAGATTAGTCATGTGATGATGCTCAAGGAGGCCCATTAGTCAATTTAGCTAAGGGAATATTGTAATCATGCAGAAGTTTTGGAGATAACAGCTATATCTAGGGTGTTAATAAAGGAAATTATGTGGAACATAATTTTTTTTATAATTCCAAGAAAGAATCAAGAAGACATAGCAACAGGTTAAATAAATGAAATGTAGTCAGGAATCATCAAAGATGGCTAGAAAATTTTTATCTAGTACCTGAAAATCCTTCTATGTAGCTCTCCACTGAAACGGTACACACTTCTCCAGCGTGGATTAACAGGGTCTTAAGTGGGATTTTTATTCCAAAGGAAAAATTTAAATCAGATATTTTATAAGTTAATTGAGGTTGTTGTTGGTAAAGCACATAAAATATAATGTTAATACCTAATTTAAAGATATTATGTAGCTGACATTTTCAAAATAAAAATGAATATCAACAACTTAATTATATTGAATTTGTAAAATTACATGAATTTCTTCCGGCTTTACCCCATTAAATTTTTATTGAAACTTCTTACAATTTTAATCTTATATAACATTAATTTAATTTATATATTTAAAATTGGCCATGCTTTAAACACGATTACAGGCAGTGGGAATTGGTATGGCTAATAAGACCACATACTCAGATTTTAAAATGCATTAAGCCATTTCCTAAGCATTGTGTTACATAAAGAAAGGAGGGGCATGCTCACCATACAGTGTGCTTTGCAACCCCAAACCCCAATATCTTAACACATAGCATTTTTATGGTATCTTTTATAGACAGATATAGTATTTGGCTCATTATAAAAGTTGCCTTGTGGTTGTCAAGGGAGAAGTGCCCCCATGATTCTTAGAAGAGGAAGGGAGATTGGATTTGGTCATTGTAACTTAGCCAGTTTACAAAAGTTATTTGAAAAAGGTATTAAAGTCACTAATAAGTCTATCTGAATAATGTCAAAGTGTTTGCACCATGAAATAAGTGGGAGCTATCATTTGGTTGATAGTTCTTTCTCTGGCTATGTAATGTAGTATTGTCTTAATGAGGAGAAGCCAATATAAAAATACAATCTCTTTTGGCCCTTGGAGAACGTAAGAAAAAAAATCTAAGATATGCTTCCTTTTCTTCTTTAAGATGCTATTCCTAACTTTAAGCAAGTCTGGAGAGATATGTCTGAGAGGAAAACTGCATGAATTTTCATTTCAGCTTTTTAATATTATGATGCAGCTCACTGTGTTTGTAAGCACATAATTTGCTGGCATTCTAATTAAAATGTGATTTAATAATGTCTTTATACCATTTCATGTTGTGGAATAAAGACTGGTGAAATATTTTCTTTTCATCCATTTCAGTAGTAATGTATCTATCTTAAATTAGTAAAAATTTAAACACTAGCAGAAATCACCATCAACAAGTCTACAAATCTTAAAAGAATAACTCGCAAAATGCTAGTATACCGAGAAGTAGTTGTTCTTAAAGTCATTCTCCGTGCATATTAGGAAACAGTTTGGCTTAGTGCGTACCATAAAAGTATGAGTCATATAGTTGGTGTACTAGATTACTGTTTGACAGAGCTCTGAAAATGTTCTTTGCCCTCAGCTGCTCACTGAGGGATGTGGAAACCATAATTGTATTTTTAATGGCAAAATAGCCCCTAAGGCAGGGTTTCCCAAGCATTTCACATCATAGGGAGGAGAAAACAATAAGATGGATATGGCCCCTGGGTGTAAATGGACCAGACTGCTCATGGGTGAAAGTGACTGTTCTGGCCATTGCAGTCCCCACTTGCCAAAGTTTGAGAGCTTCTTCACCTCAAGGGTATCTAATTCAGTCATTTAGTAATAATTAAAATATCATATTCTTATGATGGAAAGATGAATGTTATGTTATGTTATGTTATGTTATGTTATGTTATGTTATGTTATGTTATGTTATGTTACAAAGATGAATCATTAATGTCATGCTCTTATGTCAAGGAAAGAAACAAAATATTAGTGAAAGAAGCTTATATGATTCATTTTTTGCCTTTCTTCAAAATGGCAGAAATTTGATGTATCTAGTTGATATTCTAATTTTTGAATAATCAAAATGAAAAAGATTAGGAAAACAGTTTGGAAGTTTCTCAAAAATTAAAAAATAGGACTGGCTCATGACCCAGCAATTCCACTTCTGGGTAGTTACCCAAAGAAATCCAAAACACTGTTTCAAAAAGATATATGCATCCCTATGTTCACTTGGCTATTTACAATAGCCAAGATCTGGAAGCAATCCAAGTGTCCATCAATGGGCAATTGGATAAAGAAAAGGTGGTACATATATACAATGGAATGTTACTTGGCCATAATAAAAAAGAATGATATCTTAGCAATTTGAGACAACATGGATTATGCTAAGTGAAATAAGTAAGACTGAGAAAGACAAATACCATATAATCTCACTTATATGTGGAATCTAAAGAACAAAATAAATGAACAAACAATTCAAAAACAGATTCATAGATACAGAGAACAAACTGATGGTTGCCAGAGGGGAGAGGGGTGGGGGAACTGGGAGATAAAGATGAAGGGATTAACAAGTACAAAGTAGTAGTTACAAATAGTCTTGGGGATGTATAGTACAGGGTAGCGAATATAATCAATAATATTGTAACATAGATGTATAGTGCCAAGTGGATACTAGCCTAACTGGAGGTTGAGGGTATCACTACATAAATTATATAAAAGCCTAACCACTATGCTGTACACCTGAAAATAATATTAAACAATATGAAATGTCAACTGTAACTGAAAAAAATAATTTAAAAAAAGAAAATAATGTAAAATATTAGTAATAATCTAGAAATTGTTAGAAATTGTGGTGTTAACGTATTTGTCCACACATGGTATAACCTATATGTCCTCCTTTATTCATTTAATAATTAAGTTTGCTCCCTTTTAAAATTAAAATTTAATATAACAGTTCTCCATTCGTACATAGATGGCTTTGTTTCTATGTTGAGAACTTTTTAAAATTTTTTGCATTTAAGTTCAAGGACCATGGTAGCTCACTAAGGCTAAGGAGTGAGGCCTGATTACCATCTACTATCAGATAGTATAATAGTCTGATAAATACTCTGTCTCTGACTCTATGGATGCTGCTGTTGAAGGAAGCATCGTTTTTGGTCTAGTAAGGGTAAAATTTGCTTCTCTTTCTACGGTAACAGATATTATACTGCCTGAAACCACGGATAGTACCGAATTCTATAGATGCTAAGTTTTCTCCTATATAATCATGTGCAATATAAGAAAGTTTGGTCAATGATGGACCTCATGTATGATGGTGGTCTCATAAGATTATAATGGAGCTGAAAAATTCCTATCACCTAGTGACGCCACAATGCAATACATTACTTACGTGTTGGTGGTGGTGCTGGTATAAACAAACCTACTGCACTTCCAGTGATGTAAAAGTACAGCACATATAATTAGGTACAGTACGTAATACTTGTTAATGATAATAAATGGCTGTTACTGGCATATATAGTTACTACACTATATTCTTATTGTTATTTTAAAGTGTCCTCTCTCTACTTATAAAGAAAAAAAAGGAAAATAGTATGCAATGTTATGCTGGCAACAGCCTCATACATCTCCAATTTCCCGTGCTCTTGGTTGCATCATTTTTTCTTAGTGTTTGATTTAACTTATTTTGTACAGTAACATGCTGTACAGGTTAGTAGCCTAGAGCAATAAGCTATACCATATGCCTAGGTGTGTAATAGGCTGTACCATGCAGGTGTGTGTAAGTGCACTCTGTGATGTCCGCACAACTCTGAAATCACCTAACAATACATTTCTCAGAATGTATCACCATTGTTAAGTGGCACAGTAAGAGATTTACAATAATAACTAATAATAAAAGGGAACAATTATGACAACACACTGTAATAAAAGTGATGTGAATATGATCTCTTGCTCTCAAAATAGTTTATTGTAATATACTCACCTTTTCATTTAAAGGAAGCACTTTATGGCTTCTCTTTGGCATATCTGAATCACCAATATCACTACTCTTGTGTTTGGGGACATCGTTAACTAAAATAAAGGTGACTTGAACACAAGCACTGAGATACTGTGACAGTTGAGTTGATAACCAGACATCTACTAAGTAACTAATGGGTAGAGAGTGGATACAGTGTGGAGACCCTGGCCAAAGGGGCGATTCACATCCTGGGCAGTGTGGAGTGGGACAGCTTGAGATGTGAGCATGCTACTCAGAATGGTGCTCAACAGAAAACTCATGAATTGTTCATTTCTGCAATTTTCCATTTAATATTTCAGGACCACAGTTGACCATGAGTAACTGAAAACATGGAAAGTGAAATCATGAATAAGAGGGAACCACTGTACCTATATTTTCACCATCAACACCCATACTATACCATTAGTTATGCCTATTCCTATTCCTAAACCAATACCTATACTGATATCCATACCTATCTCATAAATAAACTACTTGATTATTAAAACAAAACCATTTTAAATAATAACTGGAGTATGATGGTGGAGACATCTCTTCCAATGGCTACTTCCTTTTCCAAGCAATGTTCTCCTCCAAAATCTTCTATAGCTTCACATTTCCTAAAGAGGAAACCTCTTAGCCAGCTCTCATGGCAACTGATGAACTGAATTTCACATCTTTCCAAGAATCTCTTTTACTATTTTCCCTCCCTTTGGGCACCCACATTCTACTTGTTTTCTATTGTTAAGAAATTATCACACACTTAGTCGTTTAAGACAACACCACTTCATTATCTCACCCTTTATTACTTGTTTCCTCAAAAATAAGACCTAGCCAGACAATCAGCTCTAATGTGTCTTTTGGAGCAAAAATTGATATAAGACTCGGCATTGTATCATATCATATCATATCATATCATATCATATCATATCATATCATATCGTAAAATAAGACCGAATCTTACATTAATTTTTGCTCCAAAAGACGTATTAGAGCTGATGGTCCGGCTAGGTCTTATTTTCAGGGAAACACGGTAGGTCGGAAGTCTGGTGGGTTCTACTGAGTTTTCTGCTCAGGGTCTCAATACAGAAATGCTGTCTGAGCTGGTTTGGTGTCCTCTTTAATGCTCCCATGTTGTCTGCAGAATTCATCCTTTTGCAGCTGTAGAGTTCACAAAGCCTGGATCTTAATAGACAACAAGAAAGGTGTATCTCTGAGTTTGAATCTCACTTTGACGAGATCACCTGATTAGGTCACACCCACCCAGGACAATCTCTTTTTTATTAAGTCAGTGATTAGAGGCCAAATCCATTTTATAAGATAAAGAAACATAAACATTGGAATGACATGCTTTTATATTCACAGGTTCTGCCACAGTCAAGAGAAGCATATTACACAAAGTATGTAGATCAGACTCTGGGATACTTGGGAGCCATCTTAGAATTCTGCCCACCACACCAGCCGTACTGAACACTTACTTTTATTTATTCATGCCTCACACATTTTCTCCATATTTTTATTTGTGTGGCTCCTTCTACGGTATCTGGGATGATTCCTTTTTCTCAAATTTACATATATAAATATTACAAAGTTTTAAAATCCAATATTTAGCACAAATATCATCTCAGTGATGAAGCTGATGCTCCACATAGCTCAGTATTTTCAAACCATGTTGACTATTATTGTGTTGTGAAAGCAGCTTAAAGAGTGAACACCCAGTATTAAACAAGAAGAAATATGATAGAATAGGAAATATTAGAGAGTACTGCACAGGACAAAGATAAAACAATAAACACATTTAAAACATGTAACACATTTATTTCAGTTTTATATATACACATAGTGTAAAATGAATTTATTATTATGGGTTATAGTAAAACACAATTTGAGAAACACTGCTGCAGCAAATCTCTAATGTCAATTATCATTTTCTACCTTGAATGACAGTATCTCTATTTAATATCTGTATTGCATTATTCATTTCTTTAAGGAGGAACTATGTCTTTTTATCTTTGTATCTCCCCTAAGAACTAATATAATGCCTTTTACACAGTATGAATTCAATAAAAATCTGTAGAACAAATGAAGGTAAAGACTATGCTTTATACTTTAAATTTAGTTTTTCACCAAATAATCAAGTTAAATGTAAATCATTTTGTTCCAGGTTTTCCTGGTTTTTATGTAAAATTTCTTTATTACTTATATAAAAGTAATACTTTTATCAATAATACATTATTATAAATTTTCAGGTGCTGGCAATATGTAGACATCCAAGTAATTGATTAAAATTGTTCCCCTGTTAAGTAATTAGGTTTCTGAGAAAAACTACATTTTCATTCAACAAGTATTTATTAAGTATCCATCAGTCCTGGGCACCAGAGGTACCACAGAGCACAGCACGGTACAGCCCTTGTGCATGGGGAGCCTGCAGCCTCCTGGGAGAGGCGGTCAGCACATCAATGGAGGAATCACACTGTGACTGCCCTTATTGTGGGAGAGTGTTATTGACAGGACCTACAGTGCAGATGGAGTGAATGAGATTTCTCTGAGGCGGAGTCCAAGAACTTATGAACTTGGAAATGATAAGATATTTTCATTTAGGACCAGAATATACATTTACAAATAATTTACTGTGAAATCATGTGATTAGGTCTTAGTAGAAAATATTAAGTATTCCAAGTCTTTCTCATACCATTCCATGGCATGCAGAGTCATTCAACAAATATATTATTATATGCAAATTTGTGTTTATGTGCTTGTTAAGTACCCAAACTGCATATATATATATATATATATATATATATATATATATATATATTTACAGTTATTTTATATATAAAGCTTGAATTACATATTTTTATCTTTTAATTTTTCACTCACATTTGAAACATTAAAATGCTAACTTCATTTTTCCTGTGTATTTAACAATGCAAATAGAATTACGTTTTATTTAACTTATATCAGCTATTTGACCTAAATATCTTTAATTTGGAAGATACAAACTCAACGTCTGTATTCTGCTTTTATACCTTCTTCAGATCTCTGTGTTCTAACTAAAGGTTTACTATTTGTAAAATCTAAAAATAACAAAAATAAAATCACCAAATCAGTAAACAGTATTTCGTAAGAATTTATTGTGCCGATAAGAACAGTTCGAGAACTGGAAGCTTTAACATTCGAAGACTGACTTCATTGAACCTCGGAGTGTGAAGTTACAGGATGGCTTATAAAGTGAAAATGAGGAAGGCGTTAACCTTTACAACGATTGGCTATTAATGAGAGTTTCCAGATGTCAGGGGACTGGTTAAACATGATTATCTCATACCATTTTTGAGGAGGTGACTTAAATTTCTTTCAGTTGTCAGAGGCATTTATATAAGAAATGATCTAAGTGTGGTTTTGGTTATGTTCATGAAACAAGCTAGATTTAGTTTTGGTTATGTGTTACGTGGCTTAAATGGTTTGTCTGCTAGGGAATACTCAAGTCTGGTCTCCATCTTGCATTTAATTTTAATGCTATGGTTGGGGAGGCAGACTTAATCAAATTATTCTTTAAAACCTCCACTTTCAAAAGTAGAGATTTTGACATTAGTAGCTATATGCTTTGTTGGTCATATATCATGCCATAATGTATTCAATAATTTAAAGATTACATTCCCAGGTGCTTTCCTCTTATTGTTTCCCAAAATAAAAGCTGTTCTCCCTGAAGTTAAACTCAAATTCCGAAATTACAAATATTCAGGGACCTCAACAGATATTGTTATCTATTTCAAAAACATACCCTTCCTTCCCCTGATTAGAATGCCCAGGTAAATGCATTAAAATCTAATAAAAATGATTTTATTAGAAAAAATTATATTTTCTAATAAAAATAATTATAAACAGTACATTTGTATTAAAACATTGATATGCTACTTACTTCCACATTTCTCTGGTTATGTTCTGATTTTCACTTTAAAGCTGGAAGGAGCATTGGTGCATCAAGATAAATAATTGTTGGTTTACACTGTCTTTCAGGATTTGGAACATACTAGTTCTCTATTTATATGCTTTTAATGCCTATTGAATTTAACTCAGCATGGAATTTCAGGATCTTCAGAAAATGACTCCAGTTTCTCATTTCACCCTACTTGCCAACAACCATTGCTGCATAGAGCTTGCATTTTCTCCAAACAGAAATTTTTCTTGCTCTTTTCTAAGCATAATCCCTCAACTCTGTGTCTGTGCCTTTGCTTTAACTATTCCTTTGCTCATGAAATGTTCTATCTTTCTAATTTGTATAATTTAACCCATTTTTTTGAAGTCCAGCACAAAGAGTCATTTCTGGGAA
Organism: Rhinolophus sinicus; assembly: GCF_057876585.1. NCBI lineage: Eukaryota > Metazoa > Chordata > Mammalia > Chiroptera > Rhinolophidae > Rhinolophus > Rhinolophus sinicus. Next base: position 105,835,319 of record NC_142517.1, on the reverse strand, counting down.
GACTCTGGATTGCTCAGAAACAGTATAATCTTTTCCTCTTTCATGTCCCATAGAAATCTATTCGGAATTCTGTTATGGCAACTGTCATTCTCTGACTTATATTATTTTTGTGTGTTTATCATTCCTCCGCTACTAGACTCTATCTAAGTTCACTGTTTCTTCATCTTTATAGACCAAATATGCTCAATGGATAATACCTGAAAATTGTTCTTCAACCGTAGCTCTGGAAAACATCATTTATACTTTGATTTGTAAGCTTTAAAATATATTTTAAACCCGATTTTCTCATGCATTATTTAAACTTACGCTTAAGGCCTAAAGAAGAAACTCAGATTTTAGCCAATTATTTTGAAATATTGTCAACTTTTCCCCAAAACTCGCTTGGCAGATTATCTTTGTTTCTCTTGTGCTTTATTGTAATTGCTTCACCTGAGGAAAATTTACGGAGCCAAAATATCTCATTAAGGATAGTTCTTTCTATACTATTATTGACCATTTTTTCCTCCAATGAAACAGGTCTTTTAACTTTTGTTTAGGAAATCTTTGATGTGAATAATACTGATTTAATAAGTCAGTAGATTGTTGTAGTTGTAAATAGATGTGAATTTGTATGATGCCGTATTCTTTGCATTTTTATATCTTTCACTTTTTAAAATGCTAAGGATAACTGAAGCTAGAGTGAATTAGTGTTTACTAGGTTTCATATTAGTTGCCACAAGGAAGGTATATTTCTGTTTTTATATATCAAATAAATATACCTTAGTGTTATACTTTAATAAAATCAGGGGCATACTAGAAGATGTGCGCAAAATATTCTTTTGTGTATGAGAGAGAACTACGCTAAGAATGTTTTTTTCTAGGAAATTGGAATAGATTGAACTACACAGCCTGAGACAGAAATGACAAAATTCATTTTCATTAAATAAACTACTCAGGGTTTTGGGTCTTTGCTTGGGTCCTGTATTCTGCTTCTATCATAAATCTTTACAATTTTCTTTAAGTATAACTTTTTAGACTGCATATTTAATTGAAGAGTGAATGACAAGAGCCTAAATAAAATAAGGTAATAACTGCAAAAATATTAACCAAAATGTCAGCCCAGGCAAATGAAAAAAAGGGGATCTTTATGCCTGAGTGTGAAAAAAGCCTAGCATTTTTCTGGATGAAACATAAAACAAAAATCTCCTCACATGAAGTTTTAGCTGTAGACACCAAGGATATAATATTTTACTCATATATATCAGCTTCAAGCCCCACAGTGTTTTAATTTCTCAATGACATAGGGTTGCTTATTCAGATAATAATGAGTATTTACTAATCCATTAACCGCAGCCCTAAAGCTTTATGATTTTTCTATAGAAAGAATTAGTTAAATCTGTCTGACAACCAGCTGGTGTTCAAACACTCGAACTGAATAAAAACCTCTTAATAAATTACTAAACATGTTTGTAACTTGTAATTCAATGGCATAGAAATGACATTTGTTTGAATGAAAGTTTTCTCAGCAGAAAATCTGCATTTGAAATTAATTATCATAATTCATTGTAATTTGCATAACATTTGGTGGAAAAACATTGCCTTGGAAATTCTTAAGATTATAGTCTGTAGAAAGCTATCTAACAATCACATTAGTTTATAGGTCATGCAAACATTCATTAACCTTTGTCAAATATGAAACAGGCAGAATTTTTTTTTCATTATAGGAGAGGAGAGAATTATACACAGACATTGTTTCTTTCACATGGTGACTCATTGGTTCGGAAGGATGGCTCTTGCATTGCATGTAGCATCTATTATAGGAAATTTATCATGGAAACTGAGATTTTGAGAAAACATTTCTTTTTGAAATTGCTTTAGGCTGTTCTGAATATGACCAATGTGCCTGGTTGACACTTGGAAAATTTTGACTTAAGTAAAAATTCGGTTAGTGCTTCTACCAAACAAAACACTGTATTCTCGATTGCAGCTTCCTTTTGGCACCACTTTTCAGCATCTCACACTCCTCTACCAACCCCCTGATTCCCACAAGGACAAGATATCTTCCCTTGACAAAGGAGAGAAGACTTCATGAAGGAGGTCACCCCTACACAACATTTGAAAATAAAAGGGATTTGACTTTATAACATAAGAATCATATATAAAAAACCCTTACATATACCTCTCCAGAAGTCACTCATGATACATAACTAGTACAATTATAATAATTTGCAAATGGCTTTTAAACTAAAAACCCCATCTACACTCCAATAATTCATTCTTTTTTTTTCATTTTATATTAACTACACGTTTAAGCATGAAAAGATAAACACATAAGCACCTAATTAAAATAAAAAAATAAAATAATGCTCTTTTAAAGAGACGACCATTGAAGACGGAGAGTCTAAAGGCAGAAATGAGAAGAAGAACTAGACCATCTTTACAATGGAGAGACATTTGAATAACTATCATTAAAGAGTAATTAAGATAAGAGTGAAAAATGAAAAAGACACTGGGAACTGCAAAAGCACAGTTGAAACAAAGTAAGACCTGTGTAAGCAAATGTAAGAAGGATAAAGAGATAAACATTTGAGAAAGTAGGAGGAGCTCAAACTGTGACTGACTGGATATCACCCTAAAGTAGAGCCAACCAGGAGCTGTCCATGGCAATTCACGATGTCTGTAGTTCCTTCAAGAAAATTCTCTGTGGATTGTACCAATGACAAGGGTATCGACTGCAGCCCTTAGAAGGTGTATGGGCTTGGACACAAAAGTCCTGGGAAATGATTTATGTGTATTGCTTTGTTTGGTTTTATTTTTAAATTTTTATTTAGATTTAAATATTTATTTTATGTAGTTAATAGACTAGAAGACTTTTTAATTCAATCAAGATGACTAAATCAGTTAATCTGCAGGAAAATGTAAAAGAAAATCCATAAGTGACATCATATCATATGACTTAAACAGTGTCATGATTAAAAAAACAAGTGGCTAAAGATGATTAATTTTCTACATGTCTCCAGTACTGAGCAGGTGGCAGAGACAGCTTTGAGTGGCCCTAATTAACAAGTAATAAGCTGCCAGAATATTTATTTCAATATTGGAAATAGGTGAAAAAGACTACTGGGTACTCCTTTACTGTAGCCATGGGTTTGACTTTTGATTGACCAGATAATTTTTATGTCCATAAAGGTAATGCTAAGCGAAATAAGTCAGACAGAAAAAGCAGAGAACCATGTGATTTCACTGATATGTGGTATATAAACCAAAAACAACAAAAGAACAAGACAAACAAATGAGAAACAGAAACTCATAGACACAGATAATAGTTTAGTGGTTGCCAGAGGGTAAGGGGGGTGGGGGGTGGGGGGTGGGAGATGAGGGTAAGGGGGATCGAATATATGGTGATGGAAGGAGAACTGACTCTGGGTGATGATCACACAATGGGATTTATAGATGATGTAATACAGAATTGTACACCTGAAATCTATGTAATTTTACTAACAATTGTCACCCCAATAAATTTAATAAAATTAAAAATAAATAAATAAAATAAATAAATAAATAAATAAATAAATAAATAAAATATTCCTAACTCAGAACAAAAAAAAAAAAAAGGAAGGGCGAAAGTCAAATTGTAGATTTTTGTCCAGTAAAGACGCCAAAAAGTTCTGTGTAGTACAATAGTTTAAACATCAAACATTATGGTTTATTGCTTCTTTAGGCTTCTTTAGATATTAACCCCTTTAAACTAGTCTAATCTAGCAATTGTATCTCAATTTTTTTTTTTTTTGATAAATTGCCGATATATACCTAGTTTCTCAAATGATCTTTGAACCATTTAAAACATCTCACTGATGGCTTAATAAGCAGAATAAAATCTTTGATGTAGCTTCATTTTACATTTCCATGAGAGTCATGATTTTACCTTTTCTGAAAATTTTACTTTCATATGTTCTTATAATGGAGAGAACATTAGGCTACCATTATCTCCCATTAGGATTATCCGATGCTCTTTAGTTTTATATTCTGCTTTATAAGTAAATTTTGATAATAATGTGATACTTACATTAATGAGAGAATTGTGTCCTGCTGCGATATGTATTATTTTCTGCTGAGAAATTGGAGTCATAATGCTTGGGATGCTATTCCCAATTCTTCCATGAATTACTTTTATGACATAAGAAACAACTAAATTTCTCTGATTTCCCCATCTTATTGGTAAAATAAAGGTAATAGGAGGTGTTGCACAGTGCTATCACTAGAACTTAAAAGAAATCTTTCATTTTGAGTGTCCAGCATGTTTGAAACATTGGAGGAATGCAACACATTCTAATAATCCTATTTGTGTTGAAGTTAATGGATGCCTTTGGCCTTTTCACCTAATAATTTATGATTAGTTTTCTCTGTTGCATTTACTTAACACATCCATAACTCAAACATTGTCTTTTTCGTGATTGTGGGGTTTGCATTTTTTACGCATTTTTATTTGGAAATCTTTCTTTCCTACTCCAGAGGTTTCTATCAATGGTTGCTTGTTTTTAAATGCTAGGGTTTATAAAGTGACTTTTTTTCTTATCAGAGTGTTTGGTTGGAGTCACGTAGCATGCAAGGCTCAGCCCTGCCCTCTCTCCCTCTTGGGAGCCTACAGAGTGCAAGAAGAAAGCCTTCTCCTGGTGATTCTTTGGAAGCAGATAATTTACCTTTTCCTCATTGGGGAGAGGAGGTTGCATATTTTTATCTAGTTTTGAATTCAGTTAACAGATGGAGCTTCTGGTCAAGATGTCAGAATAAGTAAATGCTGTACTCGCCTCCTCCTACGACCACAACAAAATTACAATTAAACTATAGAAAAAACTGCATTGAAAATTGCCTAAAGTCTAGGTAAATAGAAGTCCTATAATGAAGGATATCCATAAGACACCACATCAAGGCTGGTAGAGGGGCAGAAGGGCAGAGTGGCAGAGACATAGAGTGGCTGGTCCAAATCCCATGTATGGTGGTTAAAAATTGGGAGGGTTATCTGTGCTGCAGAGGTCCTCCCAAAGGAGCAAGGGGTCCTAGCTCCACACCAAGCTGCCAAATCCAGAGTTCCAGTGCCAGAGAGAGAAGTCCCCAAAAGTCCTGGCTGTGAAACTTGCAGATTGTGACTGAATGAGAAAGAGGGTGGCTGGGGTCCTAGGTGTTCCTCTTAAAGGGCCTGTGCATGGGCTTACTCCCTGGAAGACTCACTTGCTCTGAGTTCCAGTGCTGGGACACCAGCTTGAAAGGGACATATGGGGAGGAATTGAATTGCCTGGCTTCAGGGGAAGGGTTGGAGGGGCAGCTTTCTCCTAGATAGAAATACTGGCAAATGCCATTGTTCCTTTTTGGAGCTCTTACCCCACCCTGTGTGCAGATACAGCAGGTACCAAATCTAAGTCTCCATCAACCTGTGGAACACTGTTTGCCACACCCTATTGAGTCTCCGAAACCCTGCCCCACCCAACTTACAGGCCCTCCCAAGCCACTTACAGTGGCTTTTCCATACAAACCGCTTGTCTTGGCTCATGCTGCAGACTTTCCTAAAATCTCTCAAAGGTTTGTAAAACCCAAACAAGCAGTGTCTGACTTCAGTGTGTCCTGTACCTTTTGCTGAGCAGCCCCAAATCTGGCATTAGCATCAGCCACCTCAGTACACAGCTCAGCCTCTCAAGGCACCTCCATGCCCAGCACAAGTGGCAACCATCAGCAAATTACATTATAGCTCATACCAAGTGGACTTGTGCAGGGCACAGGCAGCTGCTGACCTAGGCCTGCAATGGAGACACTCCCAAGAAGCCCCAGAACCAACACACCTGGTGGCCAGCTTTAGACCACACCACAACACCACCCAACCATCTCCACAAATGACACACACAGGGTAGCCTTGGCCAGCACCAGAGCCCCGTTAAAGCAAATCCTGCTCTGTAGTTCAGTGCCTGCACAACAGCTCCTCCACTGTAGTCACAGCAAGTCCTCACAACCAACCAGCCTGAGGGTCAATCCCACCTATGGACATGCCAACAGCAACCAAGGCTCAACTACAACAGGAGGGAATACACAACCCGCACAATTGACACACCTGGAATACCCGGCTCACGTGACAAAGAAGACTGTGTCACTGAGTCCTATAGCACACCTACTACATAAGGCTGCACTACTAAGACCAGGAGATATAACAACTTTACCAAATACATAGAAACAAACACTGGGAGGCAGCCAAACTGAGGAGACAAAGAAACATGTCCCAAATGAAAGGTCCAGAATAAAGCTCCAGAAAAAGAGCTAAACAAAATAGAGACAAGCAAGCTACCAGATGCACAGTTCAAAACACTTGATATAACGATGCTCAGTTATTTCAGTGAGAACATCAGCAAAGAGATAGGACACATAAACATGGAGTTAAAAAAAAAAAAAAGAATCAGTCAAAAATGAAAAATACAGTAACTGACATGAAGAATACATTAGAGGGAATCAACAGTAGATTCAATGAAGCAGAAGATCACATCAGTGATTTTGAAGATAAGGTAGCAGAAAACACCAAATTAAAACAGCAAAAAGAAAGAATGAAAAAAAAAATGAGGACAGTTTAGGGGGCCACTGGGACAACGTCAAGCATACCAATATCCACATCATGGGGCTCCCAGAAGGAGAAACAGTGAGAGCAAGGAATTAAAAATCTATTTAGAGAAATAATTCGGGATCAAAATGGCGGCGTGAGGTGAGCCTCTGTAGGGCTCCCCTGGAATTTACAACTAATCGAACAACAGTGACTCCACAGGGGACCCCCTGCAGAGCGGACAGGCAAGACAAAGAGGCTGACTACTGAATTCACCTAAAGGTGGGGAAGTCACGCAAGCGGGGGAGGAGGGAAGGGAGAAGTGTGCGGAGACGGAGCCGCGCGGGCGCAGGACGCAGACCCAGCTCAGTGCTCCGAGCTCGCTGCTTCCCGGAACTACCACAGCTGCAGGAGAGGGAAGAACTCGGACTGCTGGGCTCCCCCAGGGCTCCACAGGGCTGAGGGGACAGCATATAACATGGCTGAACCCAACGCTCACGGCAGAGACCTCAGAGAAAAGACTGAGGGAAGAAGGCTGACAATGGTGGTTTAAGCCCACACTGCCGAGCAGAGAAGGGAAGCCTTAGGCACTGGGACTAGCTGCCCCCTCCCTGCCCTCCCAAAACTCACTCCGTCCCCACCTGCCCGGTGCTAGAAGCTGAACAGTAGCAGTGTCAGAGCAAAAGAACAGAATATTTGCTGTTCTGAGAACTGTGGACCGCAGACACAGATTCGCAGCCCAACTAGTTCCGCAAAGGGCAGAGAGCTGTGGAAGCAGGACCAGCTGTGGTGGTGGTCGCCACCATTGCTCTGGGCCACCTCTCACAACTCACTCCGCCCCTGGCCCCACCTATCTGGGCAGATCCCTGCAGGAGTAAACAGAACTGCTGAAACATACGGGCTCTGAATCTGGTTCAGGAAGAGCTTTGGAACTTCAAAAGCTCTCTGCATACCCACATGTACACGGCACCTTGTAACCCAGGCAAACTATTAACAGAGAAAAAGCCCATCTCCCAGAGAATCCCCCCATTGTGGGAGAAGCTGGAATAGTGCAGAAAAACAGCACTAACGTGTGAGAGAGAAAAAAAAGGCTGCAGTCGGAGAGAAAATAAAACATTCTACCAACAAGTACTGGAAAACAAAAGAAAGACCTCTTCCTATCATCCTGTTGCAGAAGCAACTCCTGTAGATATCTAGGAAAATAAATAATAAATCAGTAATTGCCATGAATAACCAAGACAACAAGATAGCTCAGAAAGAAAGTGAAAAGTCTCCAGAAAAGGAACTTAAAGATATGGAAATGTGTGACTTAAATGAGAGAGAATTCAAGATTGAAGTTCTGAAAAAACTCAATGAAATGCAAGAAAACATAGAAAGGCAGTTTAATGAACTCAGAAACACAATCAAAGAACAACATTTTACGAGCATTTTACGAAAGAGATTCAAATTTTAAAAAAGAACCAAATAGAATTTCTAGAAATTAAGAACTCAATAGAAAACATTAAAAATGCAATAACCAGCATAGGTAGTAGGGTTGACCAGAAGGAGGAAAGAATCAGTGACCTCGAAGATAGAAACCTGGAAATTACACAGATGGAAGAAGAAAGAGACTTGAGACGGAAAAGAAATGAAAGAACTCTACAAGAGCTTTCTGACAACATCAGAAAGAGCAATATAAGAATAATGGACATACCAGAAGGAGAAGAAAGAGAGAAGGGAACAGAGAATATATTCAAACAAATTGTTGATGAGAACTACCTAAACTTGTGGACAGAACTGGATCCTCGAATCCAAGAAGCAAATAGAACACCTAATTACCTCAATCCTATCAGGCTTTCTCCAAGGCACATTGTATTGAAGCTGTCTAAAATCAACTACAAAGAAAGAATCCTCAAGGCAGCCAGGGAAAAGAAGACGGTAACCTACAAAAGGAAAGCCCATAGATTATCATCAGTTTTTTCAGTAGAATCTCTACAAGCCAGGAAGGAGTGGAACCAAATATTCAAACAATTGAAAGAGAAAAATTATGAGCCAAGAGTAATATATCCAGCAAAGATATCCATTAGGTATGAAGGAGGAATAAAGACCTTTCCAGACATACAAAAGCAGAGAGAATTTTCTAATACATGACCGGCACTACAAGAAATACTAAAGGAGGCTATTCGACCACCATCAACAGGGATAATTTGTGGCAACCAAAACATAAAAAGGGGAAGAGTAAGGCCTGAACCGGAATATGGGAATGGAGAAAGTAAGCGTGCTGAAGAAAATGGAATACTCTAAATATCAAACTCTCTTTTACATGAACTTAAGGGTAACCACTCAAAAAAAATTCAGAACTGAAATATATACTGTAATAAAGAAGAAACAGAGGGAAACATCATAGAATACCACCACACAGAAATAATAGACAACAACAAAAAGGGAAAGAAACAAAGGAGACATAGCCTTACCAGAAAAGTAAAGATAGACTGATAGGCAATCCTCACATATCAATAATCACCTTAAATTTAAATGGACTGAACTCACCAATAAAAAGGCACAGAGTAGCAGATTGGATAAAAAGACTAAACCCAACCATATGCTGTCTCCGAGAGACACATCTCAGCTACAAGGACAAGCACAGACTCAAAGTGAAAGGGTGGAAATCGACACTCCAAGCAAATGGTACCCAGAGAAAATCAGGTGTAGCCATAATGATATCAGATGAAACAGACTTGAGAGTGAAAACGATAACAAGTGACAAAGATGGACATTTCATAATGGTAAAGGGGACTATACAACAAGAAGACATAACAGTCATCAACATTTATGCCCCCAATCAGGGAGCACCGAAATATACCAAGCAACTACTAACAGAACTAAAGGGTGAAATTGACCAAAACACAATTATACAAGGGTACTTAAATACATCATTGACACATTAGATGAAATGGACATAATTGACATACATGGAGCACTTCGTTCTAAAACATCAGACTATACATTCTTTTCTAGTGTACATGGAACATTTTCAAGGATAGACCATCTATTGTGACATAAAATCAGCCTCAGCAAATTTAAGAAGATTGAAATCATACCAAGTATATTCTCTGATCACAAGGCTTTGAAATTGGATATCAACTGCAAAGACAAAGCGGGAAAAAATACAAATACATGGAGAATAAACAACATAATTTTAAAGAATGACTATGTCAAAGATGAAATTAAAGGAGAGATCAAAAGATACATAAAAACCAATGAAAATGAAAATACATCATACCAAAATTTTTGGAATGTAGCGAAAGCAGTTTTAAAGGGGAAATTTATCTCATTACAGGCTTATCTCAAGAAACAAGAAAACTCCCAAATAAATAACCTCATGTTACACCTTAAAGAACTAGAAAAAGAAGAACAAGTGAAACCCAAGTTCAGCAGAAGAAAGGAAATAACAAAAATCAGAGCAGAACTAAATGAAATAGAGAACAAAAAGACAATTGAAAAAATTAATGTGACAAAGAGCTGGTTCTTTCAAAAGACTAACAAAATTGACAAACCATTGGCTAGACTCACTAAGATAAAAAGAGAGAAGACACTAAATAACAAAAACAGAAATGAAAAAGGGGAAGTTATCACGGACACCACAGAAATACAAAGGATCATCCAAGAATACTATGAAGGACTATATGCCACCAAATTCAATAACCTAGAAGAAATGGACAAGTTCTTAGAAACATATAGCCTTCCTAGGCTGAACCACGAAGAACTGGAAAATCTAAACAGACCGATCACCAGTAACGAAATTGAATCAGTCATCCAAACCCTTCCCAAAAGCAAAAGTCCGGGACCAGATGGCTTCACTAGTGAATTCTACCAAACCTTCAAAGAGGATCTAATATCAATCCTGCTCAAATTCTTTCAAAAAATTGAAGAAGAAGCAGTACTCCCTAACTCATTTTATGAGGCCAACATTACCCTGATACCAAAACCTGGTAAGGACAGCATAAAAAAAGAAAACTACAGACCAATATCTCTGATGAATACCGATGCAAAAATCCTAAATAAAATTCTAGCAAATCGAATATAACAATGCATCAGAAAGATTACTCATCATGACCAAGTGGGGTTCATCCCCGGGGCACAAAGATGGTTCAATGTCCGCAAATCCATCAATGTGATACATCACATAAATAAAATAAAGGACAAAAATCATATGATTATATCAATAGATGCAGAAAAAGCATTTGACAAGATACAACATCCATTTATGATTAAAACACTTAATAGAATATGTATAGAAGGAAAATACCTTAACATAATAAAGGCCATATATGACCAACCCTCAACTAATCTCATAATTAATGGTGAAAAACTGAAGCCCTTTGCTCTACATTCAGGAACATGACAGGGCTGTCCCCTATCACCTCTGCTTTTCAACATAGTGTTGGAAGTCCTTGCCAGAGCAATCAGGCAAGAGAAAGAAATAAAAGGCATCCAAATTGGGAATGAAGAAGTTAAATTATCACTCTTTGCAGATGACATGATGTTATATATAGAAAACCCTAAAGACTCCACCAAAAAGCTATTAGAAACAATCAACGAATACAGTAAAGTTGCTGGCTACAAAATCAACGTACAAAAGTCCATTGTCTTCCTATATACTAACAATGAAATCTCAGAAAAAGAAATACAAAAAAAAAAATTCATTTTGCAATTGCAGCAAAAAGAATAAAATGCCTAGGAATAAACTTAACCAAGGATGTGAAAGACCTATATGCTGAAAACTATAAGACATTTTTGAAAGAAATTGAAGAAGACACAAAGAAATGGAAAGACATTCTGTGCTCATGGATTGGAAGAATCAACATAGTTAAAATGGCCATATTACCCAAAGCAATATACAGATTTAATGCAATCCCCATCAAAATCCCAATGGCATATTTTAAAGAAATAGAACAAAAAATCATCTGACTTGTTTGGAACCACAAAAGACCTCGAATAGCCGAAGCAATTTTAAGAAAAAAGAAAAATACTGGAGGTATCACACTCCCTGACTTTAGCTTGTACTACAGGGCTACAATAATCAAAACAGCATGGTATTGGCAGAAAAACAGACACATAGACCAATGGAATAGAATTGAGAACCCAGAAATAAAACCACATAAATATGGACAGATAATTTTTGACAAAGAAGCTAAAAACATACAATGGAGGAAAGACAGCCTCTTCAATAAATGGTGCTGGGAGAATTGGATAGCCATGTGCAAAAGAATGAAACTGGACTGCTATCTGTTACCATGTACCAAAATTAAATCAAAATGGATCAAAGACTTAAGCATAAGACCCAAGGAAATAAACTGCATTAAGAAAACCTAGGTAGTAAACTTATGGACCTTGGGTTCAAAGAGCATTTTATGAATTTGACTCCAAAGGCAATGGAAGTAAAAGCTAAAATAAACGAATGGGAGTATATGAAACTTAAAAGCTTCTGCACAGCAAAAGAAAACATCAACAAATTAAAGAGGCAACCAACGGAATGGGAGAAGATTTTTGCAAACAGTGCCTCCGATAAGGGGCTGATATCCAAAATATACAAGGAACTCATGCAACTCAACAACAAAAAAACAAACACCCCAATTGCAAAATAGGCAGACGATCTGAAGAGACATTTCTCCAAAGAGGACATACATATGGCAAATAGACATATGAAAAAATGCTCAACATCACTAATCATCAGAGAAATGCAAATTAAAAGCACAATGAGATATCATCTCAGGCCAGTCAGAATGGCTATCATCAACAAGACAATTAGTAACAAGTGTTCGAGAGGATGTGCAGAAAAAGGAACCCTTATACACTGTTGGTGGGAATGCAGACTGGTACAGCTGCTATGAAGGCAGTGTAGAGGTTCCTCAACAAATTACGAATAGAATTGCCATATGACCCAGCAATCCCTCTCCTGGGTATCTACCCCAAAAATCTGATAACATCTATACATAAAGACACATGTTCTCCAATGTTCATTGCAGCTTTGTTTACGGTGGCTAAGACATGGAAACAACCAAAATATCCTTCGATAGATGAATGGATAAAGAAGTTGTGGTATATATACACAATAGAATACTATTCGGCGGTAAGAAAAGATTATATAGGATCATTTGTGACAACATGGATGGATCTTGAGAGTATGATTCTAAGCGAAATAAGTCAGATAGAAAAAGCAGAGAACCATATGATTTTACTGTATGTGGTATATAAACCAAAAACATCAAAAGAACAAGGCAAATAAATGAGAAACGAAAACTCATAGACCCAGACAATAGTTTAGTGGTTACCAGAGGGTAAGGGGGGTTGGGGGTGGGAGAAGAGGGTAAGGGGGATCAAATATATGGTGATGGAAGGAGAACTGACTCTGGGTGGTGAACACACAATGGGATTTACAGATGATGTAATACAGAATTGTACACCTGAAATCTATGTAATTTCACCTCAATTGTCACCCCAATAAATTAAAAAATAATAATAATAATAGTAATAATAATAATAATAGTAATAATAAGGGAAAAGTTTCTAACCAGGTAAAGAAAATAGACATATAAGTCCAGGATGCACAGAGTGTCCCAAACAAGATGAACCCCAAGAGGTCCACACCAAGACACATAATAATTAAAATGCCAAAGGTTAATGACAAAGAGAGAATCTTAAAAGTAGCAAGAGAAAAACAATTAGTTACCAACAACGGGTCTTTCATAAGAAATGAGGTGATTTCTCAACAGACTTTGCAGGCCAGAAGGGATTGGCAGAAAATATTCAAAGTGATGAAAAGCAAGAACCCACAACCAAAATTACTGTAACTACTAAAGCTATTATTTAAAATTGAAGCATGGATAAAGAGCTTCCCAGACAAGAAAAAGCTAAAGGAATTCATTACCACCAAACCAGAATTATAAGAAATGTTAAAGGGACTTCTTTAAGAGGAAAATACAGATAAAAAATGTGAATAATAAAATGGTAATAACTACATGCCTGTCAAAAATTACTTTAAATGTAAATTGATTAAATGCTAAAAAAGAAAAAAAAAAAGGCAGAGTAGCTGAATGGAATGGATAAGAAAACAAACCCTTACATAAGCTGCCTACAACAGACTCACTTCAGATCGAAAGACACACACACAGACTGAAAGCAAAAGGGAAAAAGGTGTTTCATGAAAATGGAAATAACAACAAAAAAGCTGTGGTAGCAGTACTTATACCAGACAAATAGACTTTAAATCAAAAGCTGTAACAAGAAGCAAGGAAAGACCTAGTTATTCTACTTCTGGGTATTTATCCGAAGAAACCCAAAACACTAATTTGAAAAGTCATATGCATTTATATGTTTATTGCATGATTTGCAATATTTACATATTTACAATAGGCAAGATAGGGAAGCAATTTATGTGTCCATCAATAGATGAATGGATAAAGCAGAACATATTCACAATGGAACATTACTCAGCCATAAAACAAATGAAATTTTGCTATTTGCAACAACATGGATGGACAAACAGGGTATTTTGCTGAGTGAAATAAGTCAGATTGAGAAAAACAAATACCATATGATTTCACTTATATGTAGAATCTGAAGTACAAAATAAATGAGCAAACAAAACAAAAACAAACTCATAAATACAGAGAACATTTTGATGGTTGCCATATAGGAAGGGGGGAAAAGGGAAGGGATTAAGAAGTACAAATTAGTTATTACACAGTAGTTATGGAGGTTTAGGGTATAACATAAGGAATATATTCAATAATTTATAATAATTATGTCTGGTGTCAGATGGGTACTAGATTTATCAGGGAGATTTCTTCACAGGTTAATATAAATGCCTGAAATGATATAATATTATAGGTCAATTGTAATTGAAAAAAATATTATTAAAAAAAAAGAGCAGACCTAGTATTTTGCTTCACACCTAACTACAACACCTTGTTTGTTTGTTTGTTTATCACTCTTGAAGGTGATCTTTCAGTCTCCACTCCCTTATTTATTTCTCAGATTGCTCATGATGGGCAGCAGGGTGCTTTAGTGGGGCCGTACCTTAGGTACCTGAAACTTATCTCAACATCTTCTCTTTTATTTAAGACCTTCCCATTGCCTTTCCCCATCTCCTAACACTTCCTGTCCTGTGTTGCTCCATTTAGTGCATGGCTGTCTAAGGTAGTGTTTTCTTGGGCTTTACCAACTCTAAAGTACCTTAGGTATTCCTTTACAGTTGTTTGTTTCATAATTTTATCTAGAAAATAAACACTCTAAAACAGGTGGGTCAGGGTTTAGTATTGCTAGTTTAAATGCATACTTAACAATAGTCAAGCACTGCTGCATAAAATTTACAATACAATTATGTCTATTTTGCAGAACAAAAATGTTGACTCACAAAGTAATTAAGAGAGCTGCCCAAATGAACACAGCCTGAGAAGTCCTGCAGGATCAGGGCAGGAATCCAAGCACCTGACTGCACAAACTTCTGAAGTGTTCACAACAGTGTCTCTTCTGAGGTAACAGAAGCAAAGAAACACTAGGGGCTTAGAAGATATGGTTTAGAAGATATGCTCATCTTGGCTTCAGTGTTTACTAATTATATAACCTAGGGAAATTTTATGCAATACCTTTGCGCCTTAAGTTTCTCATGTGTTCAGTGGAAATATTAATACCTGCCCTGCATGTTTGCAGGTCTTATTTGGAAGACAAAAAGAGAAAAAAAATAACAACAACAAACAAACAAACAAAAACGTAATCTCATTTATTCCATGTGTTCCATGCCGTGTTCTAGAAATTTAACACAGTGTAAGCATTCATATGGAAGCTCTTTGCAACTCTTAAATGGTAAAACCTAAATGTAGTCATATTGTTTATAAATATAAACCCAGCAGAGGTGAGCATATCCCGCTCAAGAAAGGAAAGCCTGTTCTAACATGGTTCATATTTCACCTGAAAGATGAGGAATATTTTATGAAACACAGCCATCGTGATCCTGAGATGAAGTGGATTTCTAATGCATCAATTGTCACCATGCATGTTGGGTTGCCGTAATGCACAGCATATGGCTTTATAAAAGTCAACCATATGATTTCAGAATTTTGAAAGCTAGATCCTGAACACCTCATTGTAGAAGAAGGAAAGGGGTAGCTACACTGCATAATTTGTGAAGGAATATGGGCAGGTCTCCTTTTAAGGACAGAAAAACAAAATTTGTGCAGTAGATGTGAAATAGAAATTCTAGGTAAAAAGAAAAATAAAATAATTTAAAACTGCTCTCGTTAAAAGCTGTGTGACTTTCTGGACATTTCTCCTAAACTTCTGTGTTTTCTCCTACAGATAATTTGCAGAAATGCTTAGAGTTCAACAACACGTAAAAAAAATTATTCCCAGGGAATAAATGACCCATTTGTATTCAAACTACTGATGTTAGTAATGAGCAAACTAAGTGAATCATACCAGCTAGCAGATACTTAAAAAATAATTTAGCCACAAGTATTACAGTGTAGGGAATAGATGCTAATTTTAAAAACACAGAGAAGGGTGTGAGCCTGGCAACTAACATTGCAGTGTTTCACACTGGAATACTTTATCAGAATGCAACATTAAATTGAAATCAGGAGACATTTCCCTATATTTTTATAATGTATGTCAAAATGCAATTACATACATAACTGTACATTTATAGATTAAATGTTTTCAAACTAATTTAAATTTTATATATTGAGCTAACATTAAAATTGAGAAATAAAAATATAACGATAATAAATTCAAAATTTTATATTTTGCTACTAAAGCATGAGAAAACTTTGGTTGTTAAAAGCATGGACTTCTCAATCAACAGACTTGGATTTAAATTGTTGATCTGCCATTATTTTTCATTGATGGGCCCTTGTGTAAATGACTGAAATCACTCATGTCTGTTTCCCTATCTGTAACATGAATATCAGTTCATAATAATCACAAGTCTGGAGGACTAAATGAGATAATGTACGTATGAGAAACAAATATCATAGTGTCTGCTCCATCAGAAATCACAATAGATAGTGTGTATTATTTTAGCTAATTTGAATGTTCCTGATATAATTTTAATATTTCTCTTTTTGAGTTTGATTGTCACAGTGAAAGACTGGCACCTCTTTATAAAAAGAAAGAAAAATAAGAACTCAATGGTAATAAGTCTGTTAAAACAAGAATCTGAATGGGCTTACTCCTCTAGCATGCACAGAAGATGACTCATACATATTTTCATGAGATACATTTATGTTATGCAAATGAAACTGGCATTTTTCCAGCATCTACTACATGTCAGGGACCCTATTTGGTACTTTGTTTCCAGTAATACTGTGCGATGGATGTTATTGTCCCCAATTTATAGAAAGTCTCATGGATAACATGTTTAATAAAGTTTGTCTCCTAGTGTATGCAACGGCAAAATAACTGGTAACGGGTTGGAATATGGATTCTGACATCATACCATTTGGACTCAAATCAGGTGAAGTATCATTTAAGGTAATAATATATTTAGAGCACCTATGACATAATAAGCATTCAATGAACAAAATCTATTATTGTTACTATACATTATGCTTATAAACGTTAGGGTTGAAAGGAGAATTAGATTCATAGCTCTCCCCTGAAGCAGCGTTCAAGCAGCTGCCTGTTTAATTCTGTTTGGTGATCAAAGAATCTTCCAGCTATGGGTGAAATTCACCAGGTATTGCCTTGTTCTGACCAGTTCGGTTGTGAAAGATGTGAATGAAATATCACTTACACTTCTAACCATGTGACGATTAGCAGTGTAATCAGTACAACTCTGTGCTCTGGGTGACGTATGAGGGAGACTGAGTTGGTAGATATTTCTCTTCTGTTCTTCTCTTGCACAACTGGCTATACCTAGTAATGAAGCAGATGTGGTATGTCATGTGCATGAGCGTGCAGGTGAGCACAGATGAGATCATGTGTGGAAAACACACTGTCTACAAAATCGGGTTTAAGAATGAAAAAAAGCCTTGCTACAGAATTTTGTTAACAGGTTACACAAAGAAATATATGGGTGTCTTCTCCTTTTCTCTGGTTGTAAAGTAGATATTTCTAAAGGCCATAAGGATTATAGCAACTATTGTCAGCCATCTGACAGTAAAACAAACAAACAAACAAATAAACTATTCACTCTGAGTAAGCCTTAGATAAGAAAGTCAACTCAAGCAAATATATATGACAAATATATACATATCTTTGTATATATTTGTTATATATCTTTCACAAGTTTTCTCCTAAATGAAGTGATATTGCCATAAAGAGGTCTGCCTTTATGCATGTGATTTCCAGTTTTGACTTGGGTTGAAATGTAAGCATGGAACTACACAGGGGTCCTCATTTAACTGAGTAAAGACCTTTGAGAGAAGTCTAATGGAAAGGGACTAGAATTCATCCCAATGAAGTTTAATATGTATGATTTAATTTTACAACAATTTTTAACTTGGAAGTCCCCAAATGCTTGCTAAGCAACTGAATGTTCTTCCGTATATTTAATAGGCCATGGTTCTATAACAATTTCATATTAATTGATCCATTTGGTCAGGAGGAAAATCAATATAGAAACTGGAGTACACAGAAATGTTTTCATTTCTTGGTTGTTTTAGCATCATTTCTTAGTAATCTTAGAGTCTTTTTAATTTAATGTTTTAAACTCAAGAGTTATAAGATTTTTTTTAAGTAGTTAAGACGATTCAATAACCATACTCTTTAAAATTTAGAGTGAACAGAAGATTCTCAATATTTCACAATATTTTATATATTTGCATATATATGAATATACAAACACATACATACAAAAGAAAAACATAATTCATTTTGTTTCTCACTGAAATTGTATACTATTAGGATACATTAGAAATTTCAAAATTCTAAAATGGCCAACTCTTGATGGCAGTACATACTTTTTTAAAAAATGCTCTCATATATGTAAATTTCTTTAGCTTGATATTAATGTTTCCTCTTGATTAACACAGCATAGGAATTAAAATTCTCATTTTTATAAACCTTTTTAAAATTTAGAAAATGTTACACACCATACAAGATAAAGTCATGAAATATTTTTTACTCCGAGAAGCTCTATGATTTTGCAAATCATGGACCTGCAAATTAGAATTGCTGATTGAGTCTCTGCGACAGTCAAATAATTTGTTAGTAAACAACATTCTTAAAAGAATATTCATAATATCATATTACCAATTTAAACTCTGGAGGAATATTTAATCGAGTTGTATTTTTGTTATAAATAGGTTATAGGCTCCTTTTAATATCATAAATCATTATCAATACCATATTAATGTGGAAATCCACCCTGAGTTATCCATTCAAAAATTTTTGGTCAAGGAAATTTGAGACATTCTGCTTATGATAATTTTAATGTACTTTTCAATATGCCATCATCTTATTCAATATCCTTGGAGAATGTATGATTTACTATTTGTCTTCATATTTTCTTAAAGCATCAGAGAGTCTAAATCAGTCTGTTTAGGTAGTATGGGGTATTATACTGGGCGTGCCAAAACAATGTATACACATGACTTGTATTCATCTTTTGTTATCAGTTTATATTGAGTATTACAATTTTAATACAGTTTTTTCCTTTCTTAAAATGTGTATACATTTTTTGGCACCCTCTGTAGATCTGAGCATTCCAGTTAGCAGAACTATAATTAGAAATGTTTATCTTCTTTCCTTTCTCCTCTTCTCTTTCTTCTTTCCTTTTTCAAAACAAATTGAGACAAGAAAAACTCAGCCTTGCTGGAACACACAAATGAGTAAATTATGTAGTATATTTTGAGGTAATTAAAAAAAAGGCAATGGTGGTCAGAATACAGGAAATTGATAGTTCTGGGGATAATGATGGGGGTGAGATTTTAATGTGAGTAGGCTAGATCTCATTGACAATGTGAGATGTGAGCAAAGAACTGAAAAGGCAAAGGATTTAACCAACTGGACATATAAAAGAAGCATATTTCAGGCAGAACAAATAGCCCAAACAAAGATCCTCCAGCATGTTCATATTAGTTGTCATCTAGAACTAGCAGGTAGCACTTTAGAGTTAGTGCAGAATGAATGAAGGGAAAGGGAGTAGGAAATGACATCACACAGACATGAGGGTTCAGTAATCTATCTATGACAGGAGTCAGTAAACCCATGAGCTAAATCTGGCCTGTAGGCTATTTTTGTAAATAAAATTGATTGACACACAGGACACAGCACTTTAGTTACACATTTTCTATGGCTGATTTCCTGCCACAATGATGGCAGAGTTGAATAGTTGGGACAGAGACTTGGAAAGCCTGAAATATTTACTTTCTGGCTTGTCATAGAAAAACATTGTCACTTCCTCATCTATGGCCATTATAGAGAGATTTTCATTATTGTCTGAGGAAAACAGAAAGCCACTGAGCTATTTTGAGCAGAGTAGTCCCATAATCTGATTCGTTTTAAACAATTATCTGTTGGCTGTTTTATGAATAAAATAAAGGGGCAAAGGGATGAAGAACCAGCTTGAGGAGGCAAGGCAGAATTCCGAGTGAGAGATGACAGTAGTTCAGAGCACGTGGTAGTTGTGGAAGTGCTGAAAGAGAAAGCCCAGATTACCTGAGCAGCCTGATAATAGAGCCCTGGACCACAAGGGCAGTGCTGTTTAGGGCTTCAAAGGAAATGAGAAACACGTTAACGTTTTGCAGTAGATGCTATCAACCCTCTGGTTGTAACTACTATTCTACCTGAGGCTACACTGATGACCCTGCATGACCAAGTAAAGGCACCAGTATCAATCATAGATATTATATACCATTAATACACATTTTTCATGTTAGTTTCCATTTAAGATTTCTAATGAAATAAAGCAGTCACCTGAAAGAACGTCTAAAACACACACACATAGTAAACACACAGAAACACAGAAAACTAAATTTAAGTACACACACATACACACACACACACCAGGGGTGCCAAAAAAATGTACACAAGTGGACACTTTGGTCAACGTTGCTCCAGCAGTAATTTGCCATAATCAGAAGTGTCTGGACGTTGACGTTAACCACTTTGAGCACCTCTTATAATTGCAGATCAAACGTGACTTGTATTCATCTTTTGTGATCGGTATATATTGAATATTGCAATTTTAGTAGTTTTTCCTTTCTTAAAATGTGTATACATTATTTTTTGCTCTCTCTCTCTCTCTATATATATATATATATATGTATATATATACATATATACATACACATATATAAATATATATGTATATACATATATATTATATATACACACATATATATATATATAATTTTTCTCCCACATCACACCTTTCTTTTCCTCACCATATGTACCAATTATCTTGCTTTTTGAGGGTATCATTTTATAATTTATGTAAATACAAATAACTGTACATTGCTAGCTTTTCAGTTTTTTTGAATTTAAGTAGAATGAATTATGCTCATTTTAGACATTTGTAACTTGCTTCTTTTGTTTGACAGCACATATTGACTGCATTTGTGTAAGTCTTGCTAGATAAATTCCTACTTGGTTTTACTAAGATGTATGCAGAGAATGCGTCAGACTCTTCAAGATATCGGTGAATGAATACAGAAGTCAAAAAAGTGACAATAAAGTTAACATTGTCCTGTTACTTTCTTTTATATCAATTTTAATACATATTTTAATATATATTCATTAGGAAAAATTAGGAAATATTGGAAAGTCTATTTTGATAAGGGATATAGTTTTCTTTACAGTTCTTAGGTTGGTGCAAAAGTAATTGCAGTTTAAAAGGTTAAAAATAACTGCAAAAAGCACAATTACGTTTGTAGCAACCTAATATTTAAAATGTTAACCATAGAATTTAGAAAGACTTTATCGACATATAAAGTTGTTCTTCTATAAAATTTATAAGATTAAAAAGAGAAATCAAACTTTGTTTTAATGTGCTTGACTACTACCTAGGATACACTTGGCCTTCAAAACAATCAAACTCTCTTTGAATTTTGATATAGGCCACATTTCAGGTTGTATTTTTCAAGATAAATTCTGCTAGTTTATCTTTCTTATCAACTGATACTTTGACAGACTTGAGATTTGAAGTTGAATCTGTTGCAACATTTTTAATGATCTAATATAAATTGTTATATCATTATGATGAAATAAAAACAAGAAATGATATGATTAAATCATAAAGCGTTTTATGACATGTCAGTAAGTGGTGTTCAGGTGGCTGACTTCAGAAAAGTTGCCAAAGATGTGTATATACTGTAATAGTCAGATTATAAATGGAAAAACTATATAATACAATTTAATAGGGGCCGTATGTGGGCATCAGAAAAACTGAAGTAGATAGTTGCAAGTGAGATATATCTAGGGATTTCTTGATGCAGAGTGATGCAATAGCCAACTAAAATAATTATGTATAACCTGATTTATTCACATTATATTTATTTGATACATTAATTGGTTTTTAAAAATAATTCAGAGGAAGATTGACATAAATTTTGAAAAGGGAAGATAGGGAGAAGATATGGAACAACAAAGAAACCATGTCTTGTCAAATGTTGAACAAAGTTAAGTAATATTCTAATTCATGGCTCAAAGGTGTTTTATTTCCCAAAGTTTTAAAAAAAAGGATGACTGATTAAGGTTTTCCTTCGATCATGTTTATTTTTAATCTAATGTAGGAACCTCATTTTATACAAGTAGCCATCGCTTGTGTGGTTAAACATCAAGTGCATGAAGAGATAATATTAGCTCTGAACAATAAAATATCTTCAAGAAAAATAATATGTTCACATGTATGATGATTTGGCTTTTGATAGCATATTTTATAGGAACAAGTAATTTCCATTGGTAGTGGATTTCTTGCTTCTAGGTGTATTTCAACAAATTAGAGTCCTTCAAGTAGATACCTATAAATTTGCACACTTGACTGTTAACTTTGGCCTAACCATTTCAGAACTCACCTTAAGTAACGACACATATATCAGAAAACTATTGTACCATAATAAAATATATCATTTGAAAGCTCCCCAAAGTGATAATTAGTGAAGAGAAGACACATAAAACTGTCTGGATGGAAGAGTTATTGGTGCTGATGCTCCTTGTCAAAATGTGAATGCTATTTATCTGCAGACATTAAATATGGACAGCTTTTTCCAAGTACATTAATAGATAATTTTCATTGGCTGTCTCTTGTAACAGAGCTCAGGAAATATCATAATGCATAGATCTGAGAGTTTTTGCATTTCAGGTGAGGCAAAATTACCTCAAGATCTTAACAGTATGGCAAATTTGACACCTGACGTGAAATTACTCTTAATGGATATATTTCGCAAAGGTACTTTCACTTCTATCAGTACAATAGTCCTGTAATACATAGGCTTCAGTAGAATATATACCTGGGTTACCAAAAAATGTACACATTTTAAAAGATGTTATCTATTATTACTTTTTGAAGTTGAATTGAATTACAGTAGCTATATGTGTTACGAGGTGTGACAATTAAGTTCGTGAATTCATCCTAGAAAAAGTGCTACATACTTCATTGCTGAATATCACTATGGTCACCTTCGAAGTGCTCCCCTTGGGAAGCTATGCACTAATGCCAGTACATAGTCTACCCTTCAAAGCAATTTTGGAACTCTTTTTCTGGAATGACCATCAGAGCTGTCATGCTATTAACCTTGATGTCCTGAATGTCATCAAAATGTCTTCCTTGCAATATTTCCTTTATCTTTGAGTAAAGAAAGAAATAATTGGGGACCAGATAAGGTGAGTAGGGAGGGTGTTCCAATACAGTTATTTATTGACTAGCTAAGAACTCCCTCACAAATAGTACCGTGTGAGCTGGTGCATTGTCATGATGCAAGAGCCATGGATTGTTGGTGCAAAGTTTAAGTCGTCTAACTCTTTCATGCAGCCTTTTCAGCACTTCCAAACAGTAAACTTGGTTAACTGTCCAGTTGGTACAAATTCACTCTGATATCAAATAATGTTAGCAACCTCTTTGCAACACATTCACAGACTTAATTGTTTGACCAGATATGACATTCACTCAAAAGATGGCGTTAATGAAATGAATGCTAGCGTCATTCATTGTATTACAATTTTAATACAGTTTTTTTCTTTTTAAAAAATGTGTATACATTTTTTTGGCACAATCTGTGTATAACTATTTAACTATTTTGAGCTTCTTCTAACCTTTAAAAGAAAAATGCTTCATGCATTATTTGTTAAATTGGTTACTTTGGTCAAATTGTAAACACTTCATTTTTGACAAGTGGTTTTATAGAGATTTTTTAAAGAAAATGTGTTTATGAGATATTATAACCTAAGAAATTAATTATCTTTTTAGAATGGGGTTATAGAGGGCAAATGAGAGTGAGATTATGCATTTATGAGATGATAATGTACTTAAATTGCCAATGTATTTTAATTATACTTGGATCTTTTCAATACTATGTATGGCTTAGTAGTAGTATGAAGATAATTATAAGATTATTAAAAGGAGATTTCATCTTGGCCCATTATCAACTTATCGTATTCAATTTATTTAAATCCATTATCACGTTAACCAAATACATCAAATAATCAGATATGTTTTATTTAAGCAGAATGGAGGTTATATTTGAGTCCTAGACACACACACACACACACACACACACACACACACACACATTGTATAAAGTGAATACTAGTGCCTCAAACACAAGTTCAGATGATGGAATTAAAAAGGTTTGAAAAATCAATTTTGCATAATGGTTCTTTCATAGTGGTTGTCTCTCTCTCAATCTCTTTCTCTCTCTCTCTCTCTCTCTCTCTCTCTCTCTCTCTCTCTCTCTGTCTCTCTCATTTTTTTCATGAAGAACACATCATTAGCCAACTCAACTTCTTATATGTTAGTCTACATATTAAAAAATAAAACTATGTCAAGAAATATAAATATTGCTTAAAAACAACGAGTTCCCCAGACTTTGCTAACGGATACTTACAAGAAATTTCTGATTCACTTAAGCATATTTAGACTACAGCTACTTTTAAATCATCAGTTCGTCTCTAGAGTCTGATGGGTCAACATAGAATTTGCAGTTGCTGAAATAGAAATGAAACGAGAAAGCAAAATATTTGTCTCTATAGAGATACAGACTGTGAGCAGATGACCACTAAAATTTCTTTTGTACTGCTATATTTTTATAGAGATAATTTTATCTTCATAATGACTGAAGACCTCTTATATAAGTTGTTTTCCATGGAGTGAAATTTCACAGTATCAGCTTCTTTCAGAATGTTTTATAAGATTTCATTTTCAAATTTTTCTGTGACTTATTTCACTTAGCCTAATAATCTCAAGATCCACCCATTTTGTCACAAATTGCACTATTTCATCTTTTCTTATGTCAGAATAGTATTCCAATGTGTATATATACCACATCTTCTTTATCCAATCATCTATGGAAGGACATTTTGGTTGCTTCATGTCTTGGCCACCATAAATAAAGCTGCAACGAACATCAACGAACATATATCTTTACGGATAAATGTTTTCATATTTTTGGGGTATATATCCAGGAGAGGGATTGCTCGCTCATAAGGTAATTCTATTCTTAATGTTTTGATAAACCTCCACACTGCCTTCCATAGCAGCTGCACCAAGAACATGAGGGTTCCTTTATTTCCACAGCTTCTCCAACAGTTGTTACTATCTGTCTTGTTTATGATAGGCATTCTAACTGGTGTGAGGTGATATCTCATTGTGGGTTTTATTTGCATTTCTCTGATGATTAGTGATGTTGAACAGTTTTTCATATATCTATTGGCCATCTGAATGTCCTCTTTGGAGAAATGTCTATTCAAGTCCTCTACCCATTTTTTAAATTCGATTGTTTGGTTTTTTTTTTGTTGTGGTTTTTGTTGAATTGTATGAGTTCCTTATATATTTTGATATTAGTCCCTAACCAGAGGCATTGTTTGCAAATATTTTCTCTCAGAAAAAGTTGAGAACCATATGATATGTGGAATATAAAACTGAAAGCAACAAATGAACAAGACAAACAAATAAAGAAACAAAAACTTACAGACACAAACAATACTATAATGGTTACCAGAGGGTAAGGGGGGAAAAGTGGTAAATGAGGGTAAACAGGGTCAAATATATGATGATGGAAGGAGAATTGACTCTGGGTGGTGAATACACAATGTGATATATGGATGATGTATTACAGAATTGTACACTTGAAACCTATGTAATTTTACTAATCATTGTCACCCTAATAAATTTTAATTTAAAAAAACATTTCAATTTCATCACAAAAACAGTTATATTAATGTGAAGGATTTTTAATCAAAACCATTTTTTTAATTTATCAATTTCTACTTGAATAAAAATTATTTTATGTGTTCTTAAGGAATATCAAATTCCTTTAGCCTCCTAAGAAACATTCTATACTTATTTTTTTAATTACAAAAATTATATGTGCTCAAAATAATAAATTAAAAAAATCCAAAATATAAAGAAAGATGCACACAAATTAAATATGCTTCTCTCGATGTGCTCCCTACTTTCCCCAATTTTTATCCTGCAGTTAGCAAAGTTAATAGTATGGCATGAATCCTTCCATAACTTTCTCATGCTGATATCAATGTGCTTGTAAAAACGTTCACTTTTTTTAGTTTAAAAATTGGATTGCGCTATGAACATTTAGTTATTTTTAAAGTTATGAATTCACTGTGAATATCTTTAGATTCATAGAAAAATAGATCTAAGTATTTGCACAGCTTTGTAATAGTTGATAGAATGCATAAGCTGTAATTTGCTTGTTCATTCTTCTATTAATGTGCATACATATTGTTTCCCCTTTTATGTCATTATCAATAATGCTGTTATTGGTTTTGACATATCAATTTTACTACTTTTTTTTCTTTCTACACACTGATGCATTTATTTCCACAGGATACATTTCTAGAGGCAGAATCATTGTGCCATATAAACTGCTCTGAAAGGTACTGACAATGACCTTCCAAAATTTACTGCAGTTCATTGTCAAATCTGCAGAGTACCTGAAGGCCCTCCTTCCTAATGCTTTTCCTGCAACATTGGTCTTCCCAACTATTGATAGATTGGGATAGAATTGTTTTCAATTTAGCATTGATTGGAATTTTCTCAGACACCAGTGATTTTGACTGTCTTCATGCATCTATTGTGTGTTTTGAGATGCAGCAGAAACAGATAGTTAAGATTATGGATTTTAAAGCTAGAATGCTTCTATTTGAATTTGGTACCTCTAGTTGGTAGTCTTGTGATCACGGACAAGTGACCTAAGATCTCTGTAACTCAGTTCCTTCCTCTGTAAAATGGAATAACGGCAGTTCCCAGCTCAGAGCAGAGGTGCCTGGCCAGATCCAGCTTCCATTACTCTCCTCCACTTCATGTCCAATAGGTGGTCTAGGCCCATTGCCAGATGTTTGTCCCCAGAATAACAGAGACAGTAGTTCAACAGTGGCAACAGCTTCCATTAAACCTTTTCCTGAACTTCCCCTTAATGGTCATACTTGGGAATTCTCTGTAAGCTATGGAGAAAGAGACGTAAAAGAGTCTTTTACATCTGGGATTTGGCCTGGTACTCACTGTGAGATCTTGGTATCCTGTTCAACATAAGTAATGTCACCAACATCAACATCAGATAAGGTCACTTTGTGACCTTAATGGATCAAAAGAAAAACAGGACCACTACGAAACAAGAACACTGTTCGAACCACGATAATGACCACGCATTCCTAATCTTGGCTAATGTAAGTGATTGCTGCTTCATGGCCAATTATAGTTTTAGCATTGGACTAGCTTTCCCTCTTTCTGGATAAAATTATTAAGATATGAAATCATTGAATTATCCTTGTTTCCAGAATAAAGGACCGTTTGCATAAACCTACCCCCAAGTCACCTCACACAAACTTAAATCTCACAGTAAGTCTTCTCTAACACGCTCTTACTAAGATGTCTCCACAGTGTTCAATAAGCAATAAACCCAACTTGTTCAACTGATATGTTCCTGGTGGTCTTGGCCGAAGGGCACCCACACAGCAAACTGTTAACTCACACTAGTGTTTTAAATGAACTGATATGAAATTTGGCAACTCCTCCGATTCTCAGAGTCCCTCTTCCAGACTCTAATTTTCACCAGTCTTCCCATTTTTATGTATGGTCTAATTCCTATAACATGCTCTGCTTTGCTGACTAAACTCTGATTAATGCATTCTTAATGGCATACATTTTGTATACTCATATTTTTTTGATTCTATCAAATTTTCTCTTCATTTTTTCTTACTGTTCATACTTTTTTTTAATATTGATATTCTATCTACGTGTTTGGAATCATTCTACAATATTCTTTGGAATAAGGTATATTTTAAATAAACAAAATCTATTTTCCTACACGTGACAGCCCTTTGAATTGACACCAGCATATTTCTAAGTCTTTAGTTATTTTATCACTGTGGAAGTCTATTAATCACTCATACAATTTACTTTATTCTGACTTATGTCTCTGTTATGATATGTTTGGCAAGTCAAACAATATTTTTGTGATAGAGGCCGGCGACTTCATCATATTTCCTGTACAGGGAGATCAAAGGAGATCATTCATAAGGAGAAATGTCACACTAGTACATGAGCACCCTTTAGATGTACAAAGAGCTCAGTTCAAACTGCTTTTAATCTATTTCTTGCAGTAAGTGATCATGGACAAGTTCATTAAGCTTTGGCAGTTTCAGTTCCCATTTATAAAATGGACAGAATACATGAATTGAACTTTTCTGTCATTGGAATATCTATTGGAATGCCTAGCACAATATCTGGAACATAGTAGGGATATCATAATGGTGTGGATATCGATCAATAAAAAAGTAATTGGGTCAGTTATACATATGTTCATTCAGCAATAATTTATTGAATGGCTTCTCTAAGCACACTATCTAATGGAAGGAAGAGGTAGAAAAGATGAAAAAAGAGAGATTCCCAGGCTCTAAAGAGGTCACATTCTAGGAAGAAAAGCAGATAAATGACATTTATTAGAAAGAAAAAGAAAAAGCAGGAGAAGGAGGAGAAAGAGGAGGAGGAGGAAGGAAAATCAATTCAATTCAATGGGATGCTATTCTTTTCCAGTGTGAATGTTGTGCAATACTGTGTTGTTATTTTAACTTCTCCTTTACATAGTTCAAAATCAATAAAAACATCTGAGTCTGTGTGTGTGTCTGTGTGTGTGTGTGTAAAACACACTACACAGAAATTAAAGGAAATTGAACAAATTGGACAAGAGTCACTCTGAGGGATTTAATACTGGTTTACCACAAATGTGCCATTTGATATGTAGTTTAACCTCTCCTCTATCTTCATAACTTTGACACGGAAATTAATTTGTTCAAAAGACTTGGAAAGTACCTAATACCTAAGTCAGTACACAGTGATTACTACTTTGTTTTCTCTGTTTCACTGTCCTTTAATCTATCACTAAATCTTCTCTTTTTATCCCTCTTATTTCATGTTGTGGCCAATATTATTTATCCAGTATTCCAGAAAGTGGTCCTTGCTTGTATGGTACCTTTATTCTCAAGTGCCCAAGGCTACGCCCCATTTCATGTTAATTCACAACTTGCAGGGCCCACAAGCACTCATAGAACACTCAATTTAAAAAGATACAAGAAAAGTGTTAATACCTTGTAAACAGGAAGTTCTATTTTTAGGTTAAAGAGGAAGAGGAAGCAGTAGCAATCATTTGTAGAGTACAGAAGTAGCTTTTGCCTCATGACATGGAAAAATGACATGAAAAACAATACAAAAAATCTAAAAGTTTAAATAATTCCAAGATGGAGACAGAAGTATAAATAACTTCAAAGTTGGAGATAGAAAATAACATATACATTATTTAAAATAATAGTAGATCACCTTACAATAGACCAATTAGAGCCAAAAATGATGTGGGGATATAGAAGATGATCTACAAAGCCTGATACAAAGGGAGTCTGATCCTTAACTCCTCTAAGTCAGAGGGGGAGATCTGTGGGGATTGCAGTTTATATCAGAATTTCACCTTATAACTGAGTATGTTTATATTACCATGAGATGTTAGTTAATGTTAAATGAAACTTATGTAGTTAACTCAATGGCAAGTTGACATTTCTTTCCGGGTCTTTCCAAAAACTGAATTCAAAGAACTCTTCCCCCTTGTATCATGGAGTATCAATTTGGGATAGAATAAACCTGATTAATTCTGCTCAGATTCTGGTGACCAGGGCAGATAAAACACAACAAGTTTTTTCTTTTATAATATAATGCTTTAACAATGTTCTCTTCATATATATCATGACTACTTTTACATTCTTATTTATGCAAATCAAATTAATTCCTCTTTAAAACAAAACAGCATACTTTAGAAACTCAATTAGTAATACCATAATTAGAGTGTTGTGTTTTTTGTTGTTGTTGTTCTATATTAAATAAATCACTATATCCACTTTCAAATGC
Source organism: Rhinolophus sinicus (assembly GCF_057876585.1). Classification (NCBI taxonomy): domain Eukaryota; kingdom Metazoa; phylum Chordata; class Mammalia; order Chiroptera; family Rhinolophidae; genus Rhinolophus; species Rhinolophus sinicus. Next base: position 105,805,212 of record NC_142517.1, on the reverse strand, counting down.
ATTACATATTTGGGAGAAATTAGAGTCTTCTCCTTTTGAATTTTATTGTAATTATTGGTTTAAGGGGAAAAACATCTATTTTTTTATTTATAAAAATGAGATGTAAGCAAATTGATTATCTCTCTATGTGGATCTTAAGCAGGCTCATGTATAGTTTCTTCTCAGGTTCTTCCTGTGCACTTTATTTGCTATAGAAAAAGCAAATTGGGTCAATTTTATAAAATTTTGTAAATTATATATTTTATAATTTTTATTAAAATAATTGAATGGTTCAAACTAAAATAATCTTCCCACTACTAACAAGTTCATTTCTTGAAATAAAGCTGAGCCAAAATACTGCTCTGATAATGACATACACTTTTATGTTTTCCTAAGTTCCTTTACATGATTTTAAAATGGGGAAAGGTTTAGATAAGCATTTTCCATGTAATTCCATGATCTTGCTCATCATGGCATGATTGGTGACATACTTAGGGGAGAATTAAAATTCCTATCATTCAGCAGGTTTTCCTTTTTAATCTGATAAGTCCCCTCAAAAAAAATAATTTGGAATTTACACATTTTAATTGAGTAGCTTGATCAAGCACTTAAATTCCTAGAATATTTGGATTACATTCAAACTTAGAGAATATGTTTTAATACCTGTAGAAGCCGTAGGTTCATAAGTATGTGAATTTACTCAATATCTTATTCATTCATTTTTATGAGATTTAGGAGAAAAAATAGACCACAAATTTTTTTGTACTTTGTTTTTACAATTTTTAAATTATTAACACAATTTTATAAGACGTATTTTTGCCTTATGTAAATTATATATTAAATATTACTGAACCTGGCTAAATTATTTTATTTGCTAAATATTGGAAATTTTAGGATATTATAGAGGCCAAGTTATAGAAGACAAAATTAAGATTGTCACCAAAAGTTTGTATATCTGTTCATATTTGTGTCCAATGGTCTTTTATAAGGAAATAATTCTATTTTAATAAATGAGATATTGATGAATGTATTATTCTTTAGTCATTGATCATCAAATTTTGAGTGGCTTTACTGTTAACAGAGATATTTTTTACCTCTTCCTATATTTCATCCTATATCTTTTTTCAAACTTAATAACTATATTTGCCTGTGATTCATGCCAAATTTTCCAAAGACAGAGTTAACTATGTACTCTATGTACAGACATAGAATTTAAAACACCAAGGTTTATACACAAAAAGCAGAAACAATGGCTTTATTTATGCTCTCCTTATATGGTTCAAAACTAAAAACTACCTTTTCAAATAAATCTTCTATGAATGTTTAGGTGAAAAATCAATTTGGATCAGAGCATTCATAAGATTCTGCAAAATGTCACCTCCTAATGGATAATTGCATATATACTCTATTTTAATACATTTGGGAAATCATTATAGCAACCACATTTGATAAATCATAAAATTATTATCTTTGTGAAAGTTAACTGAAAAGAATTTTGTTCTTATTTTAAAAGTTATATTCAACAGCTCCCTGAGGTATAGACTATATAAGTCATAACCGAATCACGGGGCAATAAGATAAAAATTACAAGAGACTGCAGGCACGAATGCATTGGTTTATGAAACATTGAACTCAGACATTTAACACTTTCAGTATTTTCTTCTCATAACCTGAGCTGTTTTCAGGAATGCTACAGTTATATTTTAAGAACGATCTTCCAGGACAGTCTTCCAATGCATCATTTTTTATATTTCTCAGGACTCAAAAATGTCTTTGTTTCTTACATTTTCACTCCCTTTGGACAAAACTTTCAAACAACAATGCTTCGCTGGGGTGGCACATAGAGATATAATAATCCCAAGCTGAATTTCACTGCTATATTCCCGAACTGCCTGATAGCTTGAGGAACAGGTGATACTCTCTAGAGATACAGTATCACCACCATTGTATGACTAACTGCCCCGATGTTGTCTTTTGTTCTTAGGGAATCTATGCTAGCAAACTATTATGCTGTGTATGCACTTCAGTTTTACCAAGAATGTAAAAAGAAGCATTATGACTTAAAATGCCTTTTGTGTATGGATTTGTGTTGATTTTTATATAAATAAAACTTTTTTAATCTCCATGCAACTGTCAAATGATGTAAATTATCTGTTAGTTTATGAAATCGCCTTAAGAGAAAAGGTATATATCACAGTAATATAGAGAGGCCAATGCACTTTACTTACCCAGCCATATGATCGCTCCTATTTTCCTTGTATCCACTCAAATACAGATGGTGCCAAAAAAGTATATACATTTTAAGAAAGGAAACCCATATTAAAATTCTAATACTCGAGATATACCAATAACAAAAGATGAATACAAGTCACATTTGACTTTTGCAATTACAAGAGGTGCTCAAAGTGGTTACCATCAGTGTCCAGACACTTCTGATTATGACAAACTACTGCTTGAGCAATGTTGACTAAAGTGTCCACTTGTGTACATTTTTTGGCACCCCTGATATATACTCCTTAAAATTGTGCATAGTAAACAAATTTTATTGTATTTCTAGTTTACATATTTTATATATTTTGGAACTCACAACAACTCACTCATATAAAATTGTTCCCATTTTATAGATGAGACTCTTGAGGCTCAAGTAAGTTAAAGCCACTGAGCTAGTACTGTTAAGACCTAGATTGTGGCCAAAATCTGACTAATCCCCAGGTACATATTCTTTATTATACTGCACTGACGATATATGCATCATTTTATTCATTTCTTTACTGGTGTGTATCACACCAGTAAATACAGACTGGTCTGGTTCAGCCCAATTCTGAATTACTAAGCCATATAAAATAACAATCAAGGAGAAGTAGTGGCTCGTGGTCGGTTACTGCCTAAACAGCACAGAGTCAAGTTTTTTCGTTTGTTTGTTTGTTTGTGGTTTTTTTTTTTAACTTGATAGTCAAACTGAAGTCACTTTAGTATTTGGTTACTGGTATGTCCAATCATATTTGGATAATCTGTAGCATAAGCTTGTTTTAAAAACATTTGCAGAAATGATCAGAATATTTGGGATAAAAATTTATACTATGGGAGTAGAGGATGTGTAAAATACAAGTCTGTGGACAATTGGCTTGTAATTAGAGAGCAAGACAATTTTGTCATTCAGATTATCTTCTAGTTCTGTGATGTACATTTGACTAAGCTTCAAAGAGAAGGAGCTACAAATATAAAGCAAAACCAGGAACCTACAAACAAAACCTGCTGCATTACACTTTCTTTGGGTCAATGTTAAAGGGGCTGGCATTGGTGGACTTAGCAATTTTAACAGACGTTCTTTAATAACCAGTTATGGAGGATAGACATTGGGCAGAGGTCTTGGACAAAGCTCTCACCAGTTGAAATCATCACAAAATGTCAAGAAACAAATGTTCAAGAAACAAAGGAAACAGCAACTATGTCATGTCAGGTGAGAGGCTGTAATTCAGAACATGATTGTGGTACCTCTTTAAGTTCTAAAAGAGAGTTTTGAAAAACAATGTTCCCAACATCAGTGGTAGAACCAGGAAAAACACACAAAAACTGTGGTGACTGATATCGATACCTACATTTTAACTTCAAGCTAGTATGGTCTAGGAAGCAGAACTATACGAATGCATAGAACTTAATGTTAATAATCAGGTAGGAATTTAGACAGCCTATGTTTCAACTTCATAATTACATACAGAAAAGAAACTGAGTTTCTGAGTGGTGAAGTGACTTACCTAAGGATCCCCAGCTAGTTATTAGCAGAGACTGAGGGAAAATGCAAGACTCAAATTCCCACTCTAGTCCTTTTGCACTAAGGTGTGTCTCATCTTTAGAGCACAGCCATATGTTTGGATATATTATAGCTTAGTGTCTCAGGCATAGAGTTCTGAGTCAGATCAGCATGGATTCCTCCCAATTCCTTTTCCTGCAGGGTGAATGGCAGTGGGCAAATTACAAATCTATCTGTGACTCAGTTTCTTCTTCATTGAGAATATCCAAATAATGACAGTATCAGCCTCAAAATGTTTAAAGTATTAATTAGTGATATAAGGGTAAGGCCTAACTTTACGAGTACTTGTGGGGACAGAGCCAGGAGTGCAGTTTCCAGGCTCTTGACCTCACGTGGAAAGGTGCTGGCTCAGGTAGTAAATGGCCATCATGTGATTGGATGGCCATCAGCTGTGGCTAGTTGGCCGTCAGCTGTATCCAGTAAGCCATTGGCCACTAATATAACTGCCGTGACTACGTTAGCAGAAAACGGAGGCTAGCAAGAAGATGGTGACTGAGCTAGCAAGAGGGATTGCAGTTAGCACAGTGGATTGCAGCTAGCAAGTGAAGTTGGTTGGCAGAGACAAGCAGACGGCAGGTTGCAGATCGTATGGCTCCTGCTTCCTGTGTCTCAAACCCAGCCACCAGCAAGAATATGGTAGTATGACACCCTTATCTATGGCTCCATTGGTGTTCCTTTTTGGCCTCACCATGTCTTGTGTTCTTATGCGGGGAGCGGCACTAGAGATCTGAGAAGAGACCCCACCTGTCACCCTGAATGACAATGCTCAACAAAGGGTACCTATTTTATTCATTTATACCATGTTATAAGTTGTTTCCAAAGAATTTTTCTCCAGATGTTAACATATTTTCATATAGTTTTACAGAAATTTTGAAAATAAGAGACATATTTATTTTCCATACAAGAAAGTTCTGTTGATATAATACTGATTAATTTTATCAGTAAACTTTCACAAGTCATTTGTGTGAAGCTTACATTTCAAAAAATATTCACTAGAGTTAATTTTGGTACACGGTGACAGACAGCAGTCTAGTTTCATTCTTTTGCACGTGGCTTCCCAATTCTCCCAGCAGCATTTATTGAAGAGGCTATCTTTTCTCCATTGTATGTTTTTGTCTTCTTCATCGAAAATTGTATGCGTATATTTATGTGGGTTTATCTCTGGGTTCTCAATTCTATTCTATTGGTCTGTGTGTCTGTTTCTCTGCCAATAACACACTGTTTTTATTACTGCTGCCCTGTAGTACAAGCTGAATTCAGGGAGTATGATACCTCCAGCATTGTTCTTTATTCTTAGGATTGCTTTAGCTATTCAGGGTCTTTTGTGGAGGACCATATACTTTAAAAAAAAAAATGTTTCTCAAACTCAAATTCTGACCCATTAGTGAATTGTGAAATAATTGTGATGATTGCAACAAACACATAAGACAATGAGGTAAAATGGAATAGATAATATTAGAGTGTATTGTACACAAGGGTCTGTAATCTTCCATAAAACTTTTATATTAGTTTTGTGCATGTGTGGGTATACTGGTTTATGATAAAAATTATTTTATATCTGTTTGTTATTCTCTGTCAAAATAATTTGAAATCCACTGCCTTGGATTTAAAGCTACCTCGAGCAATTTTACAATATTGCAGTATGAAATGAAGCACCAACAATACATTTAAAATATAACAGTAAGATTGCTTTTCGTTACATTATTTTAAAGGGATTGACAGGTGACTTTTCCCTGAGAAGCCCAGCCCTGGAATGTCTAGGCATTTTCCAAAGGGCCGGGACCCAGTTATCCCAATAAATGGTGGGAGCCCAAATGCTGTCTCCCTGGGAGCGTTTGAGGTAGCGGGTTGCTCATCTAGTCTGTGATGTTGCTGTTGTCCCGCTGGGGTGGGGGGTTGGAAGTACTGTGTTTTCCCTAAAGAGACTGTGAGGACCCAGTTTTCCAAGGTTTCCTCTGCCAGGAAGATGGCATCACACTCCTCCCCTATTAGTGGGAAAGGCACCTGGCTTGGGGAGCTGACAACTCTAATCCTTAACTCCCCTCTTTGCTAGAGACCCTCCCCTTTCTTTCCCACTGGGTCTTGGGAAGATGGAAAGCAGCCTTTAAAGCTATTTGTGTTCTAGCCGTGCCATGTGAGTCTGTGTTTCTGAGTGAAGGCCTACTCATTCTGAGGAGAGTTCTGCCCCTGGAATTAGAAATTAATCCTTAATCAGAGTAATGCAGTGTCACACTATCAATCTGCTAACGAGCTTTGGACAGAGATGGCACATCTTTCTCCAGTTGATGGATGTCCCTTTCAGAGGATATGTGATATCCTCACCAGGTCTTTACTCAGCTGGACGAACACACTTCAGAATCAAAAGAATCTCCAGGGCAGGAAAGGTCCCCTTATGTTTTTGGCTCTTGCCTCTTTAAGTTGCCCCATTTCTCACTTACAGTCTACCTTCTCTCCCATTAAGATGGCTGCCTATTAAACTCATTAGTGGAATGTAATTTATTGTGTCTCTTAACTTTTTTGTTTGCTTATGTTTTTGTTTACTTTTCTTTCATATAAAGCCCTGGCTTTACTCTTATGACTGTTATTTTCATCTTTCTACTGCAGAAAATGAACCAGATTATTTCATCACTGCCCCCTCTCTCAATCTCCATCAATCTTTTCTTGTTATTCAGGTTTTTGTATATGTATACTCAAGTGATACTCAACAAAGATGGACTATTTCTTTGCATGGGACTGTTTCTTCTACATGGGCCATTTTTAAGAACAGCAATTTTCAGACAACTTAAACAAGGTAGGTACGTTAGTTGCCAACGTTAGAATTTGAGCTGTAAAATATTTTCTACAGCTCAAATGTGGCATCAGGCCCTATAAAGAAAAAGGGCCTGATTATAAGTTGCCTTGAAGACCCCAAGAATATCAGTAAGAGCAGTGCTATGGAAGATATGAATCACAATCTCGGTCACCTCAGTGTGTGATTCAATGGGAACAGTGAGATGGTTGCCCAAAGCACTAGAATTGGTTCTGCCGTGAGCCCCTCCTTGGCTTTAAATTCTTACAATCACAGAATATAAGGAAGGAAGAAACTTGGTGTTCATTCCAACTGTCTCATGTGACAAACCAGGAAATTGAGGCTCAGAGGCATGAGTTCTTTAAGATCATTCAGTTATTTAGTTGGTTACTTGGACTCAGACAGTTTTAGAAAGGATGCAGAAAAGTAGAAATATTTGAATGCTACTTAACCAGCACCAAATGACTGCTTGGAGGTTGACTGGGGGAGAGGGAAATTCAAAGATAGTGCCAGATTCTTGAGCTTTGACACCCATGTATGTGGGAGCCATTCATTTTGAAGGAGGACATTGGATGAAAAGTGCAGAGAAAGATTACGAGTTCAGGCAGGGAGTGTAGTGTTTTCTGTGCCTTTGTAAAATCCAAGACAATGTATTCCAATTGAATATACACAGGAGGAAACCCTGTGACTATTGAGTTACGGAAGTTTAGTCAAGATGGTATTTCCAAGAGAAATATACCAACCACATATGCTCTAAGGCCAAGTAAGTAAAACATGCAAAGGTGTCTGTTGGGTTTAGCCATGAGGAAGTTGTCGTTGACTTTGACAAGTGACACTTCAGTGGTGGGCCTAGAAGCCAGACTGCAGGGGGCTGACAAATGACTGGGACATGAAGGTTGGGGAGAAGTAGGGCAGTCCCTGCAGGGGAAGATGTGGAGGGAGGGTTTTATGTGATATGGGAGAGAGTTGGGCGTGTTTAAGTGTTGATGGTAAGAGGCCAGTTTTTCTATTGAAGTAATTTTTCTCGTCTCTGGCTCCTGCTTTCTGTCTAAAGATCTGTGTAGATCCTGGAAATCTCAGAGCAGATATTTTAGGAGCATCAGAATTATCTCTTGCTAATCCATTATCAACTATCTTTGAATAACCAGCTTTTGTGATCTACTCATAAGCCCACATTCCCCTCTGACTATTTTCAGTTGGTCTACTCACATTACATATCTCTTAAATTTGTTAATGGGGATAAAGAGAGAAAAACTCATCTTCCCATATTTCAAATTGGCCTGCATATGAGTTCAAAGTGAGAAATCAATATTTTAGACCAATTTTAAACATTTGAAGAAATGATCCTGATTATACTAATCACACATTGAGTTACTGACTCTGTATTTATTTCACTATCTTTACTGACTGCCTACCATCTAGCAGGTATTCGGCATGAAACACCAAAACATGACCTGAAAGTCTTGACTTTTAAGTATGTTAAATTTGGAAGATTAATTTCTGGGATTTATGATGATTTTCTACATACAGTATTCTCTGAGATGTCAAAACAGTGTTTTAAGCTACCACTGAAACTTTGTTCTATACCCTACACCCAAATTCCCTTTCTATTTCTAAAATCAGCCCTGAGTAGGAAAAACATCTGCTTCCTACTGTGGAAGCTGAAGACACCAGATTCCTTCTGCCGATGACCCCTGACAGCTGAGATGTGAACCATTGACCTAGCATCCGACCCTGGGTCCTCTCACCGAGGCTGTTCCATCCTGAGGAAGAGGTATAACCTCCCAGGGACACCGAGAATTACTCCCCGTGATGGCAGCAGTGCTGAGTGTCCTGGTGCGCTGCTCCTAGGAGCTGACCCTGGCTGTGTCCTCAGCTGCCCGGCCTCTCTGGTTCCCACCCCTGCTCTGAGCCTGCTTCCTGTGGATTCAGTGAGCTCTCTGAGACCCGTCCGAGACCTTTCTTTTCTGCTTAGGTTAGCCTGAGGCAGTTTCTGTTGTTGGCCAGCAAGAACCCTGACTGATTCAGAGGGTCACAATTGAATAATCAACAACTAACAAAAACATTTATGTTCAGATCACATGTGTGGACTGCAGGCATTGTGCTAAACGCTTTAAACAAACGGTGTCACCAAATCCTCAGAACAACAGAGTGAGGCAGACACATGGGTCTGTTCTTTCAAGTGTCATGTTAAGGGCCTCCTGTTCTGTGAAGGCCTTACTGACCTCTTCTTTCTCTTACAAGTAAACGTGATTCTTCCTTGCTGTCCATTCTATGTCCTAAAGGAGGAGAGAATATGTATGTATGTGTATATATTTGTGTATGTATATGTGTACATGTACATTTTATCCTCTTTATATACAGAGGGTGCCATAAAAATGTATTCACATTTTAAGAAAGGAAAAACTATGACAATTGTAATAATATATACTGATAACAAAAGATGAATACAAGTCGTGTGTATACACTTTTTGGCAAACTCAATATATTATATATAAAGTATATTAGTAATACAATATATACTATAATATATTATATATAATATGTAATATATTATATATTTTGTAATTTTCTTGTCATTGATTAAGGTTTTATTATATATCAGACACCATGTGTCGTGCAGGGAGGCCTGCGGGGTCTCTGGTCCTGCTTCCCACATAAGAACGCAGGACACGGTGAGTCCAAAAAGGAACACCCACGGAGCCATAGGTAGGGGAGTCATACCACTATACTCTCTCTGGCGGCATCCGCCTCTCTGCAATCCAATCTTGCTAGCTCAGCCACCATCTCCTTGCTAGCCCCCATTTTTTTGCTAGTGTAGCCACAGCAGTTATATTAGTGGCCAATGGCTCACTGGTTACAGCTGACGGCCAACTAGCCACAGCTGATGGCCATGCAATCACAGTTGATGGCCATTTACTACCTGAGCCAGCACCTGTCTATGTGAGGCTAAGAGCCTGGAAACTACTTTCTGGTGCTCTGCCCCCACACCATGCTTTGTATTTCCCTGACGTTATCTCATACTATTCCCAGCAGAACTTTGTGAGTTAGATTTATTATCCATTTTACAAAAGAGGAAATGAAAACAAGAAAGGTTAAATAACTTTCTAAGACATTAGCTATGAGTTGCAGAGTTGGGATTTCAACATATTCCATGTTCTTTGTTTTGAATTCCAACATCTCTGCTTTTAACACACTGCAAATTGCCTTCCCTGCCTCACTACACTCACGTGGGTGATGCTTCCCTCCTGTTCTGGACTGAGGCAGAGTCTGCAATTCACTTGTTTCTTTTTCTATTCTGTTTTTGTCTCACTTGCCTGGGAGGGAAGGCAAATCCCTGTTCTTTAGGGCACGTCACCCATTGCTTGGTCCATGACAGACATTGTCGTGCGGGGGATCTGCTCACAGCGCCATTTGTCATGCAGGACGGCCTGCAGGGTCTCTGCTCCCGCTCCCCACATAAGAACGCAGGATATGGTGAGGCCAAAAAGGAACACCCACGGAGCCATAAGTAGGGGAGTCATACCACTATATTCTCTCTGGCGGCACTATACTCTCACTGGAGGCTGGATCCACACTGTCCGCAAACCGCCATCCATGCTTGCCAGCCCAGCCGCCATCTTCTTGCTAGCCCCATTCTTTCTCTCCTCTCTCTCTGCTAGCGTAACCACGGCAGTTATATTAGTAGCCAATGGCTCACTGGTTACAGCTGACGGCCAACTAGCCACAGCTGACAGCCATGCAATCACAGTTGATGGCCATTTACTACCTGAGCCAGCACCTGTCTATGTGAGGCTGAGAGCCTGGAAACTGCTTTCTGGGGCTCTGTCCCACACAGACATTATAAGTCAATGACCACACTCTGTATCTGTGAGCCATCTCGAGAATCCCTCTCCCCCTGATCCAGGAAGTCAGACCCCTGCTTTGGTTGGAGATGAATCCCCTTTGCCATTCCTGGCCTAGAACCATGCCTCTCACACAAATGTGCTTAGCAAACTGTTCCCACAATGTTGCTATTTTTTTTCATTTTGCAGTTGAAGAAATAACATTTAGAGACTAATAAGCCATTCTTGTGGGCATATTCATGCCTACCTCATTGGGTTTTTGTGAAGATTAATTTAATTAATGCACATGAAACTCTTCAAATAGTGTCTTGGCACAAGGTAAGTTACTTATTAGTACTATTACTTATAAGCGCACATGTTGTATCCATAGAGAAGGAAAGGCAGTTGGTGGTCAGCAGGGATTGTGGGAGGGAGGAATGGGATGTGACCTTTGACTGAGCATATGGGGTTTTTTGGGGGTAGGGAGCTGATGAAAACGTTTGACACTAGATGGTGGTGGTGGTTGTATAACTGTGACTGTGTTAAATGCCACTGAATTGTACACTTTAAAACAGTTAATTTTATGTTATATGAATTTTCCCCCAATTTAGAAAAAATGACAGAGTTTGTAATGGATGGGGTAGGACCAGCGGGAACCTGAGAGGGAGTTTTGCCTTAAATTTTGCTCCCTGGGGCCCTCGCTCACCTCACCCCAGTCCCACACCTGGTAACATTGCCAGAATTTGGACCTAAGGCTTTAGTCCTCTAAATAAAGTATTCTTTCCACATTAGTATGTTGCTTTAGAAATCGGAGAAAGTCCACCTCACTGGTAGGTAGTTGTGGTTTGTGTCCCGGTAATTGCAGATGGAGGAGGAGTGTCCCACCCTCAGGCAGGAAAAGGAGTGAATTTCATAGTCACCCAGCAGCGCTAGAGACAAAGGGCAATAAATACCAGGAACTTGCTGTACACGGGGTAACACTAATGTGCATAGTAAACACGACTCAGGCAGGCAGGCGTGAAGGGAGCGCTGATCCTCAGCAGCTTCTCTTGTGCACTTGGGGTCTGTCTTACTGACTGCGAAGAAAATTCAGTGTGGAACTGTGTCTATTAAAAGCAAAGTGACGTCATTCTCCTCCCTGATGTGTAAGCACCTTCCCTGAGCTTGCTGTGGCATCAACGGGGCTGCTGCTGGCTGCTTAGTCTCGGCTAAATAGACCTCAGGGTAGGGTCATGACTTTGCCATGACGTGATGTCACTGGGAGGGGCCTCGTGGAAACAAAGTCTCAGATCTTCCACCGCTAATCTCGTTGCAGTTTGCTTTATTCCTAACTGTGTAAATGTGTTACAGCCACAACCTATTTCGTAAACACAGCTCATTGCTTATTAATAAACAAGAAGATATTAATAGCCACTTCTCATTTTACAGCAACTTCACAGACAGAACTTGGCTAAGACTTAAGTGACAAAAGGAGGTTTTAGTTTATTACATGCTGTTCATGTGTTTGTCTTAAAGGGATTGCTGTGATGGTCTTGGCCTGATTCTGGATCAAGTGGGAAGGCCAGGTGTGCGCCCTCCATCCCCTGTCACCTGGCCCAGGTGGACCTACCAGTGGAGGGGGGGACATAAAGGTTCCTTGTCTTCTTACAAATCCTTAAAGTTACCTTGAAAACCTGTTCAGACTGTTTCCTGTCTTTCAGCATAAATTATGAGCCTTCTCCCTGTGCTACTGGGGACACAAAAGTAAACTGCATGATTTCTACCTCCAAGAGCTGACAGTCTGATGGGGAATTGATCACCGAAAGAGGTAACTGTAACACAGGTGATAGGAGCGTTCTAAAGCTTGGGGACTAAGTGCCAGGTGAGCAGAGGAGAGGGGATGTTTAGTTATGTTGGTGGGAGGGAGGGGTGGCTTCTGGGGGTCACAGGACAGGGCAAGATTACTGAGGAGTTGGCACAGAGATGACATTGAAACTGAGCGTTGAAGGATTACCTTGGACAGTGAAGGGAACCTGAGAGGGTGTGTGTGTATCTGTGTGTGTGACTGTGCATGTGTGTGTATGTGGTGTGTCTGTGTGTGTGGTGTGTATGTGTCTCTGTGTGTGTTTGTGGTGTGTGTGTGTGTCTGTGGTGTGTGTGTGTGTATGTGTAATGTATGTGGTGTGTGTGGTGACACAGGGAAGAACACAGAACTCTGCCATTATCTGAATGTAGAAAGAGAAACTCTTGCATTGTTAGAATGTGGGAACCAACTGGAAGGGTAGGTTGAGGAAAGAAGACTTGAATAAGACCCACTTCCCAATTTCATCAGTGAGAAATCACTAGGATATGGAAAGTCTAGGTGGCCCTCTTGGAAGTTCACAAAGATAAAAAGGCAAAGTAACGGGAAGTGATGCAAAGGGGAACAACGGTCCTGTGAGACGCTAAGGATTCTGGACAAAGCACACGGTTTCCCTAAGACTGTGGATGATTTCATCGTGGTTTTAGACTGTAAATGTCAGATAATGTAGCACAAGGCCCTGTCTTCACAAAGATGTCAGAGGAGATGGTACTTTAATGGTCTATGCAGACAGGTCAGTGTGGGGGACGTGAGCCTGAAGCTCGGGGCTCCAGTTGTGATCTGACATAGGATCACTGCTTCTTCAGCTTTTATTTTCAGCATTTTTATTTACAGATTTATTTGGGTGAATCATTTTTTTCGTATGATATTCTATGTTCTATATACTTAAGGCTCATTTCATTGGCCTGAGGTTAATTTTTTCGTCTTGAGGAATATAACTCCATTTTCATTGAGAAACTTGGGGGAAATTTCACTTTATTGCCAGTTTTAAGTAATTTCAGGATTCTATATTTCAATTACATCTTCCAGAATTTAGAAACTGAAATATATAATATGCATGGGCTGAATACTTGCCATTGGGCAATCTCAGTGAGCATCTCAGCTGTCTCTGTCCTGCTCAGTGCCCAGCACCAGCTGGGCACCCTGCTTGGACACCCTGCCTGTTGATGTCCAAGGCACCAGCAGGTCCGCGAGAAGCCCAGCTCTGTCTCTCTGGACTTGGGCGGTCCCTCCCTCCCCTTCCCCGTTCAGGCCTAGGGATGCTGAGGTCTCCCTATTGTTGCTGGTTCTGCTGCTTTGCGTCTTTGATCAGTTGGTTCTCTCTCACCCCAGCCCACGTCTGGGTAAACTCTTCCTTTGCTCTCTGAACAGTGAGATTTTCCTGCAAGAACCAACTGATGCTTATTTAGGTATGTTCACCGAAAGCATATTAAAGATACGTATATGATGCTTTGCATTCACACAGTACGTTTATTACATGAACTGATCAGTGGGGGTACAACTAGCAAACGGCCACATATTGTATGATTCCATTGTATGAAATGTTCAGAATTCACCAAACTACAGAGTAAGTAGGTGAGTGGTCATTAGGGTGGGGGGGAAATAAGAAGTTTGAAGGGCGAAGGCTAAAGGGAACAGAGTGTCTTTCTGAGTGTGGAATGTGCTCTAAAATTGATGGTAGTGATGGATGCACACCATTGTGATTATACTAAAACACATTGAATTGTACACTTTAAATATGTAAATTGTATAATATGTGAATTATATCTCACTAAGTTTTTTTTTGTTTTTTTTGTTTTTTAATAAATAAAATTTATAAGAGATTCATTCAAAGTTGCCCAAACTGGGAAGCAACAAAAATTTCCAGGGTGAATAGATAAAGCGACTGTGATAAAACCAGGTAATGGAATATTATTCAGCAATAAAAAAATTGAGCTGTTAAGCCATGAAAAGATATGGAGGAAACTTACATGCATATCACTAAGTGAAAAAAGCCAACTTGAAAAGGCTATGCCCTGTGTGATTCCAGCTACATGGCATTCTAGGAAACCAAAACTCTGGAAACAGTAAAGACATCAGTGTTTTCCCTAGAATAGGGAGGGAGGAGGTATGAAGAGGCATAGGACAGAAAATTTTCTGGGCAGTGAACTTTCTCTGTTTGAGATTATAGGCGGGACACATGTCATTATACATTTGTCTAAACCCATAAATATATAACACCAGGAGTGAACCCTCATGTAACGTATGGACTGTGAGTGATAAGATGAGTTCATGTAGGTCCTCGCATTCTAATCCTGTCCTGTCTGGTCCTGTATGGTGATAGTGGGGAGTGTGTGTGTGTGTGTGTGTGTATGTGTGTGTGTGTGTGTGTGTGTGTGTGTGTCTAGCATGTCCAGAAAGTGTTTGGGCAGTTTAAACTTCATTTATGTCACACTTACCCCCAAGATCATTGGAAGGTTTAATTCTTTACATTTATTTTCTACTGAGTTCAGTTTTGTGAATGTTGAACAACGAATTATACATTTTAATTATTTGAGGCAGCCCCTCTGATTGAAAAGGCTAACTGAAATAAACTAAATTTGCTATTCAACATTCAGAGAACTAAGTATAAAAAAACTTGAAGTTGTATACCTGGGTTCACATAAGGCAAAACATTCTATAGGAAAGATGGATTTGAGGACATACATGTGACACTGAGTGTAAATGTCCGGGTACAAGCAAACATTCCAGGCAGTATTTCAGACTTCCACGGCAGTGGACATGGTTAGCCCCAAGTCAAGGTCTCCACACGGTAAAGGGGGACCCAGGTCATATCTGGATTACAAGTGAAACAAGCAGAACCTTTCCATAAGGTAAATATATGATGAAAGATGGATTGGAAAACAGGATGCCCACAGAGGGCAGAGGGACCTAGAGGCCCAACAGGGGTGGAGGGATCTGCTGGTCTGGTGGGTGGGGGAGGGGTTGTGTCACAACCCTTTGTGACTCTTCAATGGTCTGGGAGGCAGGCCTGGCAATAAAGTCTAGAGTCTGCATTGTCACAGCTCAGTTGCCTCAGGCAGCTTGGCGATTCAGATAATGGATTTCCCACAATGGAATGTGTTTGCATTTCTGAATAGCCTTATTGAAATTGGTGTGAGCTTCTGCTCTGTCTCATTACAGGTTCTCCTCACTTGCCTGTGGGGTTTGTGTTCCCTCCTTCTGTTCCTGTGCTACCTGGTGGAGATTCCACATTTACCACCCATCCAGGAAACCAAAACCATCCAAAGGTAAGGAACCCCAAGGAGGCCCAATAGATTTTGTTTAGTGTTGTGCCCATTTCTGCTCCCACCCTTGAAAATGAGCAGGGCTGGCTGAGAGTAACACCTGAGGTGGGGAGTCTGAGATAATAGAAGATCCTTGTAGGAGAATAGCCAGGACCGGGCTTAGGTTCAGCTGGGCCTGTTTCCTTGGTAGCTCACAGACCATGTGCATGTGGTAGAGGACTGATTCCAGGATCCAACCCCAAACATTGATATCCTGGCCCTGGCTTGGGTTATTCAGAGAGTTTGGGATCTCTGCAGGAGAAGCGCATTCCCCAGCACTTCATCAGGAGTTATATTCCCATGTCAGGCATCACTCCACAGAGCCTTCCTCTGTGTTGGGCTGATCAGGAGGGCAGCGCTGAGCCTCTGAGAGCCTCTGAGCAGAGGCTGGAGCCTGAGCTCTGCCCAGGTTGCAGGGTCCTAACTGAGGCAGCAGTGATGTGACTGTTGCCCTCAGATGCTCTGCCCTCCTTGAGCAGAGGATTTCTGACTGAGAATACCAAGTGTGGACTCATAGACAAAACCTTCCTTGAGTTTTTCAAAGAAGGGAAAATTGAATACATTTTGAACCCCTAAAAATGGATCAAAGGAAAGAACACAAAGTTCTGGTAATTAAAACAGAGTCATGTTATTCTGGGATCATGAATGTCTAAATTTCCTATGGAGAGAAGTGACAGAAATGATTCTCCTCTTCTCAGCACCAGGGCAGAGCTAAGAGAAGAAGCAAAGGTAGGACACAGAAAGGTAAGGTTCTGCCTCTTTCACCTGTGCTCTCCAAGGGTGGCCCTTTCTGTCCTTCCATGAGGTCCCTAGTCCATGACCTCTGAGGCCATTTGTTGCTGGATACAGTCCCTGTCTGAAAACAGACCCATCAGAGGAGAGGCTCCTGGGAAGGCAGTGAGACCCTGAGTCACTTCTCTGGTTCCCTGCTCTGCCCTCCCTGGGCATGAGCAGTGTTGGTCTGAGCAGGGGACATTGCGCAATAGATGTGGAGACTCAGAACTTCTGTCTCTGGACTTTAAGTCCTTTGACTTAAAGGGTGTGATCAGATTCCTCTCTGATGTAACCACTGACCACTGTGCTTCACAGACTGGTTTTTAGCATCGAATGAGATAATGTATGTGAAAGTAATTTACAAATGAAGCAACAGACACATGGGAACCGTGTTCGTATTGATATGGATCATTTCACTTCATGGATTGATTCTTGCGGCATCACAATCTAGTATCACAATGGTTTCCCATAGAGGGACTCCTGTATACTACCTGTGCTTCTACCTTCATCCCACATAACTCACTCTCCTGGTTTCCCAGGTTGGAGACATTACCGGAGGGCAGAAGAGGAGAAACACGGCTGAGTTCTATCCACAAAAGGTGAGTAGTTTTCCCTCCCCTTCGATGATCCCTCTTTAGCTTGTTGTGTGCAATTCCAGGGGCTTGGTGCAGCCTTCCATAGTCATGGGATGGAGTAGCCATAGGAACAGGAATAGGCATGAAGGCCCGGGGTGA
The DNA here is from genome assembly GCF_057876585.1 of Rhinolophus sinicus. Classification (NCBI taxonomy): domain Eukaryota; kingdom Metazoa; phylum Chordata; class Mammalia; order Chiroptera; family Rhinolophidae; genus Rhinolophus; species Rhinolophus sinicus. The sequence continues at coordinate 105,788,157 of NC_142517.1, read as the reverse complement.
GCACTATTGGGTGTGTTGTGAAGTCAGGGATGTGGAGCAATGTGAAGGGCATCAGGCTTCTTTCAGGTGGCCCCACCCCCACAGGGCCATTAGGGCCTCCTCTCTCTTCTGGTCCTGGCTGTAGCTCTGTACCTCCTGTCTCTTGCAGCCACTTGCACTGACATCATGATACAACCTGCTTTCATCAGCGGTTACATCCAGACCCCTTCTGTGAGGTGAGCAATAATGCAACCACTGAGGTCAATTGTGTACCATTTCCTGAGGCCCGGGAAGATGCTACTGCCTCAGTGTCCACTTTGGCTTCCACAGATTATGTGATTGAGTCATCCTTCCCTTTGTTAGTGGCCTTCTCAGGAGTCACGCCAGGAAAACCACCAGCCACTCTGCCTGAGTCTTTTCCCATTGTCACCCCAATTCTCTCTCCTAATCCAACGACCCCCATGTCTAACTTTCCTTCACCCACAACACCGGGTCACTCTTTGCCACCAGAGTGTTTTCCTCCCTTGGAAGCTGCATTTCCAGTGGGCCATTCCCCACCCTTGTCGCCCCACCACATGGCACTCCAAGAGCAGATCCTCTTCTTCAACCGGATGCCTCTCTACCTCTGAACACCATCTTTCTTAACCCCTCCCTTTCCCAAGATATCAATCCCTTAGTAAATTTGTCCGAGGCAAGGAGGCCAACTAATTCATTAGCGTGTCATCAGGTACAACGAATGCTGTGTACCTCACCGCCACCAGGCTACAACTTCACTGTGATTCACTCTAAATAAATTTCCATCCCATGGAAGCCTGAGGCAGAAATAGCATCTCCAGATAGCCCCAGTGCATGGTCCACTTCTGTCCCAATGGTCACAGGCATTGACCCTTCCAGCCTGTCACTTGCAAACCTTTCCTGCTGAAGACTAGCTTATGCCAAAGACTCGTTCCCTCCCCACTTGGCACAATGATTTCAATCAAGAGTTTTTTGCCCTCTATTCTCAGGCCTCTTTTGCGGGAGATCCTGCAGCCAACCTTATACGGTGTGGTCAACTTATGTTTCTCAGCCCAGAAACCATGGCATTCCCCGAGAGACAAGTCCAAAAGAGGAGTCCTTTCCTGAGGTGGAAGGGAAAGGGGAAGAAAAATGGATTGTTCCTCAAACAGCATAGGCCAGACTGTCACCTAAATTCTTCACGCAAAGTGTTACACTTAGCTTCTGCTAAGCATGACTTGTTAGTCGCCCTTCCTTTCTGGAGAAACACAGGCACAGCAATGGAACGGCATGTCCAACAGCAGCCCTGACATCCTAGGACCTGGCAGGATGATTGGGTGGAAAACCATATCCATCTTCTCTGGGTTTTCCCATCATTACCAGCGAGATCTTGCATTTTTCTGTCCATATCTTCAGTGACTATTCATCAGTCTTTACTTTCCACAGAATCACAAATGTTCCCACAGGCCAGCTATACCCAGTACTTTCCAATGCCTTCCTTCCATCCTTAACTGGGGTGCAGCCTCATCCCTTCCCTCAATCCCTGCCCCAATCCCAGCTCCTACGTCTCAGTCAGATCCGACATCTAGTCCACCTTCAATGCACAATCCCAAATGTACCATCTGGTCCTATACCCCAGATTGGCATCTGTGGAATGTACTTCCATCACCTCCACAGCGAATCAGATGATTCCACCTCATTTATAATCCAACACCAGGGATGGAGCCTGGTGTGCCACCTACTTGAATGTTTGTGGGGTTTACCCTCTGTGGCCCAAAGTTCTCAGGAAGACTTTTGTTCTTCCCATCCCAACTCTGCTTACTACTGGCACTCCCAAGCCCAGGTTTCAACCTCCATCCTTCCTGGAGCGTTTCCTCTCAGCATTGTGGTTACTATAAATGTAGAACATCACTGTAGAAAGGGGCTCATCCAACACCAGTGGGGCCTGCCCCACAGAATCCATGAGTCTTGGTCACTGATGAGGCCTCCGAGCGATTCTTCAGAGATATCTGAGCTGGAGAGCAACTATGGATTCTCATGCATCTCTGTATTTAAAGAACAGAGCAGAAAAACCCTAAATGTAGGATTGAGCCAACCCAGCTTTTGTGAGAGGGGCTCAGAAGTGCATCATCTTGAGAAAGATATGGGGAAGGATAAGGGAAGCAGCCTAGAGAATGGCCCCAAAGATCACCTTTTAGGTGACTCAGCCTGCTCTTCAGATGAAGATCTCATGTATGGCTCTGAGGAAGAACTAGATGGTCCTGGGGTGAGTCCGTCAGACAGCTTGACAGACGAAGCCCTCCTGACTCATACTGAGGGTGTCTCCAGAGTGGACGTGGGAGCTTCCCAGGGGCTGCCTGTCTTTGTGGAGGACCGAGGAGACAGTATGGAGCAGTGGCAGGAGCCTTGGGGCCCTATGTGGGTCTTCAGGTGGTGTAGGAAGAAGATTCTCCCGCAATCTAGTAAGAAAGTGAGTCCTCAAGGCCCCACATCAGAAGGACTTGCTGGAGGCAATCCAGGGTTGAGAACATCCCAAACTCAATGGAAGAAAGTTCCTACTCAGAACATGGCATTAGAGGAGGTGCTTGGGAGCAAGTCTTCCCAGACCACGTCACAGAACGGGCAGTCTGCTCCTGAAAGAAAATGAGATGCTTGTGTCCTTGTCTTCATCCTGACAGAGAAGGCAAAAATCGAGAAAATCCCCAGGAAATGGGCAGCCCTGTATCATGTGCACAGAGCAGAGGCCCAGATGAAGGCAGAGATGCCTTGCCTGGGACGACCAGAGATAAGAGAGTCAGGACAGGCATCGGGAGGTACCTACAGGAGAAACAGGGGCATCAGCATGCAGTAGACATCCCCTGCCCCCAAGAGCCCCTCCCCTCCCCAGTGAAGGTTGGGAAAACTCAGCAGGAGGCAGAAGTACGTGCCCAGTTAGGGTTCCCCCTGCCGCCTCCTCTCAACTCCAGGGCTCCCTGCTGGAAAGTGGCAAACATGAATTCAAGCCAGGAACAAGCTATCTGTTCAGGCCAGACTTCTCCAAATATTAAACAAAAAATACACAAGACAGACAACCCCAGAAATTTGCAGCATTTATGCAGCGGCTATTCCATCAGAAGCACCCCCAATCTAGACCTCACAGGGAGACCGCAGCCCATCCAAACCCCACCTGCAGGGGTCAAGCTGGCCTGTTGCCTCCGGCTCCTCTCTCTCTCACCACTGCTGAATGCACAGCTTTCTGAGATGTGTCTCTATTGTTTTCACACCAAACCCATTCCCAAATTTCCAGGGAAAACATTTTCCCACCCCCAAGTAATTCCTCCCTTGGGATGAATGTTGATTCTCCATAATAAATGTATCTAATAACCGTGATGTTTTGGTTGTGTGCTGTGTGGGGGACATGGGTTTTGGGTCATTCAGGGCTTGTGCTTAGGGAAAGGAAGGAGTTAGTTCAACTCTTATCATTTGCTTCCCTTCGCTTCTGAAAGGTGACCAGTCCCCTGCAGCTCTAGCTGAGAAATAGAGAGCATGTTCCCAAAAGCCCATTTCATCCCTGGTGAAGTGTGAGGAGATGGGCTGTATCTCCTGCCTCTTAGCTTAGTCTTAGTGACCATGGATAGCAGCCCACACCTTCCCCCTCCTGGAATGCTTTAAATCCGTTAGGGCGGTGGGGAAGACAGGTCTTCTATATCTGAAGAAGGTCAAGGACAGGTACATTTTCAGAAAGTATCAGTGAAGAAGAAACAGTGGCTTCATCACTATGGAGAGTCAGTGGTGAGGATCCCAAGGAGGGTGACTCCTCAGTGGGTGTGTTTGGGGTGAACGTTGTCCAGTGGTTCCTGGGCTGGTTGGGGTCGGGTCCAGGAACAGCGCCGATGCTGCCTACAAGTCTGTCTCGTGGCTCATGTTAATGTGTTGGGGAAGCATCCTTTAAACTTGACACTGAAGTTTCCCTCCTGGAAAGTCACCTTGGCGATGTGGTTTCTCTCCCTGGGTATCTCTTTGGGCTGTCAGATTGATGACATTTTCTTTTTCTTTTTTTCTTTCTGCAAGCAAAAGCATCACTCAACTGTCAGTGGTAGGATTGTTGACCAGGGAGCCTCCTATCTTCCAGGGTAAAATAAAGATGAAAATAAGGAAAAGCTGCCTTAGAGTGAGTGGGAAATAAGAAGAAAGGGAGAGGGGAAAGAGTGACCTTGCAGTGGAACAAAGGTTTATGCCCCATCATCCCTGCACTGTGACCCTGCCTGGCTCCCCGCTTCCTCAGTCTGCTCCAAGCTCCACCTGCTTGAGGCTGCTCAGAGCATTACACAGCATGCCGATGTCTTAGACCAAATGGCACGGGCCTCTTGTTTGAGAGGGAAAATGTTATTTGTGGGGATGTCTTCAAGGTTCGCGTCCCTGTGTTTGGGGAAGGTGATCATGGTGAATTCTTTCCATTCATGCTTGATGGAAATATACAAGATCTTGCCCTTATAGAATGCCATTCAGCTCTCAGGATGGACGTGTCACCTTGATCTTCATGGCCCTGGTGGAGCCCTCATCCATCTCCCCCAGAACACCTGTAGCTCATGGACCAGAGGTGAGATCCAGGGTTACAGATATCTGGGGGCTGGCCATGACCTCCATGGAATGCTTTCATTAGCCAAGAGTGCACACGTACACACCCTTACAACAGGGTCTGAAGAGAAGGCAGCTCCACTTGTACACACTGGTTCTCAAAAATGGCGTGAGTGTCCCAGAGTGCACTTGAGGCCATGTCTCCAGCAAGATATATGCATCCTGAAAGAACAAAAGCAAACAAAACCGATGTCCTCCACAGCCCTCTCTCACTACCACACGTGAATCTTCGTGACCCAAGTTATGCCGTTGACCATACAGTATCCGAAGTTTGGGGAAACAGAAAAAAGTGCAGATTTTGTGGAGGCCCTGGGAAGGCCAAGGTGGGTTGGGGCCCATGGCAGGAACTTGAAGGGTTGAAAGGCAGTGGAGGCTCTGACATCCATGCGGATGGAGCAGCAATAACTCAGCCTCCCAGATCTTACATCTTCCCCTCTTAGGGTCCTTTACTTTCATTCCAGTGCAGTTGCTTCCACACAATAGAGCTTATTACCAGGAAGACCTCTGCCATCTGGAAAAATACAGAATACATTCCCGCTTTGGCCTCATCCCCTATCCTTCCTGTTTACCTGCCACTTGTTAATTTTTAAACCCCAGTCCTTTCATTTTCCCACTTACTCCCTGTCAATATCGGATCTTGTTTTCCTCTCTGTCTCCGGAAGACTGGATAGTCTCTTGGGTAACCAACATTTAGAAAGCACCGCTACAAATGGGCCCCTTCCAATCCCACTTAATTCTCCCAGTTTGGCAAATTTCACCTCTGTTTTTCCAGAAATGCCTTCCCAAAAGTAACCGATCACTATTGAATTAAATCCCACATTCAAGTCTACTCATACCCAGATCGATTCAGCTGCAGAGCTATCTGAAAATCATTCCTTCTGCAAATAATCATCTCATGCTTACTAACCTGTGAACAAAACAAATGGAGCTTAGGTCATAGTTTCCTGAGTCTGTTCTCTCTCCATTGCTACTCAAACCTATTTCAAATCTCATTCACTTTCCTCAAACTGAGGCCATTTCCATTTGCTCAACAGATGTGCTGGACCACTGTTCACAGAGGAGCTAAAGCCATAAGATCCGAAATGTTCATCAAAACACTTAAAAAAAAACAGAAAAAAAAAAAACACCTCTTTCACTTTTTCCTTTCCCTTTTCCTTCCTTTTATATGGAAAGAGATTTCCTTCCTCCCCAAAAAATAAATAAATAAATATAAAATAAAATAAATAGATAAAAATGACCCTTCCTGAAATCACCTTCCTGAGAAATAGATAAACTCTAGGCTGGATGGACTCGTGCCTCCACAGGAATTCTTTAGCACCACCCTTTGTCCTTAGGAGGCACCCAACATCTTTTGTTTTTAAAATCTTGTCATTACAGAAATGTTTATACATGCACAAGAACAGATAGATCAGTATATCATCCCATGCACCCTCTTCCAACTTTCCCAATTACCATATGCTTGGGTGATACATCCCATTTTTTACACCACAATAGAGAAAGAAAGCCCATCAAAGCATCTTGACATTCACTCAATCATATGCTTGGTGCCCATGTCAAAGTTCTTACATTTCTTTGATATTTCTCACCTTTGGAACACTCTATACACCACAGATGTAAACAGCACTGGTGACAAAAAGCATGGAGCTCCTAGATGCTTTGGTATTCAGTCCTGTTCTGCCTTTTACTCAACCCCAGAGAGTCGAGTGAATTTTCCCTCAAGTCCACCCAATAAGTAGTCTTACAAAGCAAACCAGTGCACAATATTGCTGTCGATTAATCACACAGTAACTACACTAACATGGAAAAGTATAGAAGAAGAAATCTATACAAGTTGATAGGACTTGGTATTGCTATATGTGTTTTCAAATATTTCAAAGAAAATTTTTTCATGTCACACATTAAAATAAGCTATTGTATTTTGAGTTAAACACAATACTCCCCAAAATGCCAGGAAAAGTAAAAGATTAGATGAGAAGATGCTCAACACCATTAGCCACGAGGGAAATGCAAATCAAAACCACTATGTGATAGCACTACACACACACTCAGATACACACACACACAAATGGCTAGAATAAAAAACCCATAATAAGTGCCACTGAGAATGTGGAGGAAGTGGAATATTCATACACTGCTGGTGGGAATGACAAACAGTGCAGCCAATTGGCAAAAACGTCTGGTGCTTCCTCAAAATGTTCAACATAGAGTTACCATACGACCCAGCAATTCCACTTCTAAGAATATATTCAAGAGAAATGAAAACATGTCCACATAAAACTTATAAACCAATATTCATAGCAGTATTATTCTCAGAGTCCAAAGGTGGAAATAACCCAAATGTCCATCGACCGATTAATGGGTAAATAAAAATGGTATATCCATACAATATGACATGTTTTGACAATAAAAAATACTGATACATCCTACACCATGGATGAACCTTGAAAACATCATGTTAAGCAAATGAAGCCAGTCACACATGGGCACTCATGATCCCGTTCATATGAAATGTCCATATAAGGAAATCTACAGAGAGAAAGTAGGTTAGTAATTGCTTAGGCCTGGGGAGAGGAGGGAAGAGGTGGATGGTAGCTAAACGTCATGAGGTTTCTTTTTGAAGCCATGACTATTTTAACACGACTGTGATGATGCACATGTCTGTGAATATAAAAAAAATGGAATTATACACTTTAGATGGATGAATTGTGTGGTATGTGAAGTATAATTCCAATCAAGCTGTTAAAACAAGTAAAGGATTGAAAAAGAGTAAGTGCTTGAGAATGATGAGAAAGGGTGGGGATAGGACAAAAGACGTCAACACGTTTTGGGAAGACGGAAATCCCTGGAGGAGTGGTAAGTGACTGCCAGAGCAGAGGAATGTTCACACCGCAGAACCCCAGAAGATGGACAACCCGGTTGCACCAGGTAAGAAAGAAATCAGGGGTTCCATGCTATAAACATCTTCGATTTAGTGTTTGTTTTATATTGTGCATAATTTAAAAATCTATTTTGGAGGTGAGGGCTGCTCTCCAGCATTTTGTAAACTCCCGTGGCGATGTCAGAATGCTTCTGTGTGCAGAGGTCCTAGGTTTCGTGCTGGGACAGAAGCCGAGACAACTGTTTTCAAATTGCACTGCACGCTTCTGGGGTCTGTGTGTGGTGGCGAGTTTAGCTGTGGATTTCAAATGCAGAAATCTCAAAGGTCAGGTAAAATTAAAAAAAAAAAAAAAAGCAGCAAATGACGTATTTCAAAAGTGTATTTATTTCACAATAAGTAAACTTGTGGAAAAGTTGTATTGATGGTAAAACCATAAACCATTTATCCAGGTTTATCTACTAATATTTTGACTCATTTAGCATCTCTCTCCTGTCTCTCTGTCTCTCTCTTTCTGCCTCCTGCCCTCCTCCCATGCCTGTCTGTATATAAACACACATGTACATGTATGAAAACTATGCATACATTCCTGAATATTTGAGAATATATTTCATGCATCACGCACTTTCTCTTGGAATATTCCTTTGTGTATTTCTTAGGACAAGGCACAGTGTCCTGTATACAGTACACTTATTCCCTTTAGTCAATTTAACATTTAGCACAAACTTTTAACTAATCTCCTATTCATACACTATTTTTGGCAATTTATTGAGTAATGTCCATTGTAACTTTTATATAAACCTCTATTACAAGAATGTGTCTAGAATCACATATTGCATTTAGTGGTCCTGGGTTCTTTAATCTCCTTTAAACTGGATCAGTTTCTGGCCTTTCCTTTTCATAACAAGGCCATTTTTGGAGAATATATTTAATGTGCCATTTTTACACCCCATCTCACCTGGAAATTTCTTGGTGGAGCTTCTCATACTTAGACTTTCAATGATGTTTTACCGTTGTGAGTCCTAGGGACCTTAGGGACAGTCGGGACCAGACTTGGCTGCAAAAAGAACAGAGATGCAGAGCTATGTGGAGGGATTGTTCTGAACAGACACACCTCCGGCTGTCCCAGGACGGCATGGAGAGGGGCTGGCCTTGAGGTGCACCTTCCTACTGAGGGGACAACGGGAAGCTGGGGAGGCTGGAGGAGAAGGCAAAGGAGGGGCTGTCATTATGGAAAACCTTCCTCATACAGGAGGGGAAGGAGTGGGTGTCTGGGGCCAAGACTGAGTCCTCAGACTCAGAGAGGGAACGCAGGCAAAGCAAGGGAGAAAATGACCCAGGGCTTCACTTCGGCAGTTTCTCATCTAAATAATGAAGCTGCAGGGGTTGTAAGTGTAAATGATTAGCTGGCATGGGGAGATGGTGCAAGTACATATATGCATCCATAAATTATTGTTTCAAAAGGTTGCACATCCAATAGAAATTTTGGTGAAATATTAGAAAATAAATTGGAAACAAAATAAGACATTTTGTGGGAGAATAAACATAAGTTTGATACAAAAAAGCCAGAAGGTACTGCTAAATATAATTACAATTGTGCTCATTAGAACTTATGTTAAAGAAAAGCCCCCTGCATAAAACACCAACATGAGTTTGGTCCTGTGGGGTGTGGGCCAGCACAGCTACAATGTAACTATTTTCATGGAAAGACATGTTTCCAGACAGAGAAGAAGAGCGAACAGCAGGGTGGGACACTGAATGTATAGAAGGGACTGAAGAGCCTGAAAGGGATGTTGGGAGAGAAAAGATGAGTAAAGATTTCAAAGTTATTGGCCGTGGGTCCATGGGGTTGCCAGGTCCCCATCTCCCTCCTTGTCATGCTTTCTGTTCCTCACTGCAGGCCACTCTGCTCTCTCACGCTCTTTGGTGAATGTGGATTCTTTGGGGGGATGTGGGGTTGGGGCTGTTGCTGAGTATGTTCCCGGGTTCATACAGGTAAACACATATCATAGAGAAGTGGAAGCTGTAGTTGAGGACAGAGTAGAATTTGGGAGTAAAAATCCACGAGCACAGCAGGCTTTCAAAGAGATGTGGGGTCCAAACGGAGCTCACCAGGCAGTAAAAGGGTCTCAGGTGTTATCTGAGTAACAGGCTGAATAAATAGAAAATTTCACTGAGGTAAATACAATATGTGATATGGTGAATGGGTGGAGATGGACTTTGGCTGGAGGGATCTAAAAGGCCCTGGAGGGATGGACCCAGCTGCTGGGCTCGAGGATGGAGGGAAGGGATGGGGTTCATATCTCTTGAAGCATTCCCTTCCCAACCCACAAGAATCTTTGGTGTTTGTGCCTCAGGTCTGTGATGTGGGCCTGGGACTCTAGTCCAGAATGTGCAGTCAGTGCACAGCCGCCTGAGGCAGCAATGCCCTTCCCACGATGCACACCGCGTCCTCTGCCTGAGGAGCCTCACTGCACCGTGGCCGAGCTCCAGCTCACTTCCCAGGTGTTCCCATCCTTGTCTTCCTGTGGGGGTGGGGCTCCTCCTTCTGTCACTGAGCTACCTCAATGGGAATCCACATTTGTCAGGACTTTGGAAACACAGAATCAATCAGATAAGTAAATCAGAGTTCCTCAGAGATCTTAAATCTTTGTTTCCAAATAGATGAATTCAGTGCTATCAATTTTTCTCTAAGTACTGCTTTGACTACGTGTCACAAATTTTAAGTTGCACTTTTCTTTTCATTTAGTTTAACTTTTTTTCCTTCTATTGAGACTTCTTCCTTGACACTTATGTTTGTGGTATGTTGTTTCATCCCTATACATTTTAGAACTTTCCAGCTATCTATCTGAATTTGATTTCTAGTGTAATTCCATTGTATTCTGAAAACATGCTTTGAATGACATATTTTATATTTGTTATGGTGTGTTTTGTGGCCTAGAGTGGTCTGTGTTGCTGAATGTTCCATGTGAGCTAGAAAAGTGAACCCCAGGAAAGTTTTGGGGGTTTAGCCCTATTCCCCAAAGCTCTCAAGGGGCCACTAGTCCTCAAGCTCCCAAAGTACCACTGGTCTGTGTCCCATTCCCGGTTCATGCCTGTGTCCCATTCCCAGTTCATGCTTCCTGGTGATTATCATATCACCAGAGAAGCCCAGGGAAAACTGTAGATCAATGTCCCCAGGAGGATAATCCCACGCTGCTACATGCACGCCTGTAGGAACTTAGACTCTCCAGCACTGATGGCGCATCAACGTACGTTAACGGAAACATCTCAGCAGAAAGGCCATCATGCTCACTTACAACTCTCTGAGCTTCAGGGCCAGAGTATCATGGATCTATTAGGACTGAATTGAGTCTCCCAGGAAGGTTCAATGAGAGCATCTCAACAAAATTTCAGCTCAGGAAGGACATGAGGAGGACTCTTGGGAATATCCTAAGGAAGAGCCCAAAAGCCAGCCTACAAGAGTCTCAAAATACTACCTCAGGAAGGGTCTGAGGGTTGCCTCAGACACAAAACTAACTGTCTGTGTCACTGAAGGAATTACGTAGGTAATAAATTATTGAATGTCTCAATAAATAATAGATCGGAATTAGTCCCCTCTCCTTCCCCCACTCAAGAGAAATCCATTCTTAAATTACATCTGAGTAAACGGTTTTGGCAGGTCACTATGCCTAGGATCCCAATTGGTGTGTGTCATTCTTTGCTGGCTGAGGATAGTACACTGCCTCCTTCTGGGAGTTTCCAGACCAGTACAGAAATCACAAATTTAAAAAACACAATGATGGGTGGTGTCTACTGCCAGATTACTATTCTAGAGCTTTCTATTCCTGGTCCTAACACCAGACAAGTGCAAGAAGCCCATATAATAAGGTTTTGCATGAGTCGGAGTTGGTGTCCTGACTCATCAGCCCTGAAGGTTGTTGAATCCATAAACTTCTACATGTTGAGAGATGCTAAAACATGGCCTTTTCCCCAATTTGAATTTCTCTCCTCAGACAGTGATATTTGTGGCATAGAGTCAAAGCTGAGATTTCAAGCCCCTTGATGGAAACTCTAAACATTCTCATGAAAACAAGTGAGGAACAAATTCAGTCCTCTGAATTTGCTGGATTGTCCTCTGTGGGCTTTATCATTTGTGGGCAGTGAAGGACAGGGGGCCCTGAAACCATCACATGCTGATATGGACCATATGCTTGCAAAGGATGTCCAGATAACTGAGCATAGGACACAGACTTTTCAGGCCCGCACACACAGCACCACAGACAATGGGATTAGGAATAAGATTGTACTAGACAATAGATGCTGCCCATAGGTGCCCACAAAGCAAGCTGGGTCTGGACTTGAGCCAAGGGATGAGATTGTGAGTGTGCATGATAGAGCAGAAATGATTCAGCGCCAGTACAATAGAGAATTTAGGCAATGTTTGCATGTCCAACATGTCCAAGGAGATATTCAAGGCTGAGGAGATGCCGCAATTCAATCACAGTCTTGTAACATCTTGACCACCAGGCAGTTGGGAAACTCCCACATGACAGATGTGAGTATGAGTAAGTAGAATCTATTCTAACCACTGAATGTCCCCACCAAGAATATCATTTTTACAAGATTAGAAACTCTCAAACATGAAAAACATGTCCTTGGTGAGTTAAAGTTTAAAGTGGAGAATGAAAAGCAAAGCCAGTCTCCAGGCTGTGCACCTGACATTTCCCTTACTTCAGACAGCTTTCCTTCCCAGTTCTCACTGACTCAGTGCCATAGCCATTCCAGTGGGATGTGGGAACTTCCCAGGTTCTGCATATTCAACCTCTGGAGGACTGTGGGGTCACCTAAGAGCCGAAGCAGGAGCCCTGAGTCTCTCAGCATGTCTTATGTATGTGGCAGGATAATGATGGGACACCAGGTGCAAAGAAAGTGAGACCTCTGGGCTCCAAAGCAGGAGAATGCGGAAGTGAGGATATGGAAGAGCAACATCTGATGCCAGAAGGAAGAGCTTTGGAGGTAATTCAGCAGAAGCAGGACCTGCCAGCCCAGGTAGAGCCTGACATGGGACATCCCTCCCTCTATGAAGCTCTCTGTTACTCTCAGCTAGAGGAAGGGGCAAGTGCCCAATGTGACATCCAAGAAGCCATCTCAGCTGACCAGAGCTGTCTTACAGATGTTGTAAGGAACAGAGTCAGGATCAGACATCCCCTGAAAGCTGTGGCCTTCAAGGACCAGCAATTATGCCTGAGTCATCACCCTTCCCCACCATCCAGGGACCCTGTGCCCCGTGAACACACACCTGCTTACATCAAGTATTCCAGGTCTCTCCAGCCACGCTCATCCCTGATGAAGACACCGTGTTCAGAGATCAGATTTCTCTGTTCAAACAGAAAATGCTTCCACAGCTCTTCCAGGGAGAAACCATTTCTCCAAAAAAGTCACTCACTCTTTGTTAGAAAACCTTGTAGTTTTCAAGATAGCCCATCCTCTTTGAGAACAATCTTTCGATTTCAATCTTAGCACAACCAACAATACGGAATCCTTCTCAATAAACATTCCTCCTGATGGAGACTTGTGTTCTCTGTGTACTGCATTGGGGTTGTGGGTTTTCAATATTCCTTGTCTTCTCCTTAGGAAAAAGAAGGGTTTAATTCAGCTGTTACAGATTTCCACTTTTGGTTTCTAAAAGGTGGCCAGTCCCTTGTAGACAGCCTGACAGTGGCTTTCTCAGTTGTAACCTGGGGTCCTTTATTTGAGCCTGCTCAGATGTCCTGTAGCTAAAATACTATATTTTTCCATAAAATCACAAAATATTTCTACTACAAACTTTCAAGTCATTTCTGAGAAAAACCTTTCAAGCCCAGAAGTTGGCTCAAAGTCTCCTTGTATCTGTTCCCTCACTCTTTACAACTATATAAAGTTGTATGGTAAGATGGGGTACTCTGGCATAATAAAGTCAGAATCCGCCCTTGTGGCCTCCAGAAAGTTTTGGAATAGGAAGTAGGGATGGAGAGTGTGTAGGCTCTTAGTTTAGTGACATGGAAAACCCTCCCTCTTGGACAGCTTGGTTACAAATATGTATCACCGTCTCCTCAGAGCTCCTCTCTCCTTCAGGAAGTTTGGATAGACCACGTTCCCCTCTCCTTCCCACACTCTAATGAAAACGGTAGCAGTTCACCCTTCTTCCCTCCTCTATCCTTCATGAAGCAGGAGGCAGGACAGAACATGCAGCTCAGAAAGGACCTGGGACACTAACATTTTCCTGTAAACAGCGGCTTACTTTCATTTAGAAATAGTTGCTGATTCCAGAGTATCTCTCAAGTGAGCAGTCATTGATTAGGGTGTGTATGGATGAGTTCTTTGATTGTGGACACTGGGTTGGCCAGGTCAGAGTCTAGGAAGTGAGTGGGTCCAGCTGGAGAACCTGTTATAAGTGCGGTGTTAATATGTCTGGAAGGCTCATTCTGAGCTAGGCAATGAGCTCTTCCCGCTTGTGAGAGCATCTCACACAATGGGAAGCTGATCCTCAGGGAAATCTCTTCAGGGCGCCCAGCTTGATAGCATTACTGCAAGACCAAAGGATCACCTGGCCGTCCTTTGTAGGAGTGGTCACCAGACAGCCACTCAGAATTTGGGAGAAAAGGAGACAGAGAGTAAGGAAAGTATAATGGAGAAATGTGTCAGGAAGGAAGAACAAAAGGAGGAGGTGGAGAAATGAGCTCAACATTACTACTGGTGACCCCATCCCGGCCATGCATTCCACCTGACACTTACCTAGGCCTCACCTCCTGGACAATAGTCAGGGTTTGGTAGAGCAGGATGACACCACTTCAGCATAAAAGTATGTGGGATCATCACTGAGCACTAAGAAGATGTCTCCAGGGATGTTGTAGGGGAACTTGTCCTCTTATTTGGTGCCTGCCTTCCCAGCCATGTTACATTGTATACCAAGGTCACAGTTATTTTGAGGTGCTTTAGTTATTTCTTACAATGTAAGTGGTACGCAAAAGTGAGTGTTTTAAAGGGCATATATGTAGTATCTTACAGTTTTTGTGGGTCAGAAATCAAGGCAAAGCATATTTGAGATCTGTGCTTCAGAGTCTCTCACAAGCTGCAATTATGGTGTCAGCGGGGGCTGTAGTTTTATCTGAAGGCTCAACTGGTGAAGAACCCACTTCTGTACTCAACTATATAGCTGTTGGCAGGATACAGTTCCTCGTGGCCTATTGGCCTGAGATCCTCCATTCCTTGCTGGCTATTGGATGGAGCTGTCTTGAGGCTACTCTCAGTTCCTTGTTATGTGGACTTTTCCAATATGGCAGCTTGCTTCATCAAAGTCAGGAGAGTCTGCTAGCAAGACAGAAGTTAAGTCTTTTGTAAACTAACAATGGAAATCACATCCTGTCACCTTTTGCTTATATTATCAGTCCGAAGCAAATAGCTAAGTCCAGCCTACTCTCAGGGGAAAGGTGATTACACATGGGTGTAAATATCAGGAGGTATAGGAATCATTGGCACTTTCTTCAAAGGGTCACTTCTTTGAAACCCCACTCAATTCACTGAAGCAAAAGAGGCCATAGGTGCCAAGTGAATCTTTGTCCTCATCCATATCCATGTCATCATGGTCAAAATGTTTAATGACTAAGTGGAATGAAGAGAAAAACAACAAAAAGATTGGAGCTTCCAATGAAGACGGGAAGGGTGGCATGGAGGTAGAGGTGGTGTGAGGTTAGATCCCCAGGGGGCAATAGAGGGACTATTGACAGAGGGTGAGTGAATGCTGGTGTCAAAACAAAAACAAAAATGAAGCAGGAGTCTACATCCTCTCTCTCACTGCCCTATTTCTGCCTCCTTGCCCTGAGCCATGCCATTGATTAAACTTAGAGTTGCAGGAAATGCTGATTCAATGGAGACAGGAAGGAGGTGGGATGGAGCCCTGGACAGAAAGCTGAATTGGGAGGAATCAGTCAGAATTCCCAAAATCCTTGTGGATAGGCCATCCATCAATCTGGCCTCTCACTGTCTAATCCTTCTTATCTCAGAGACCTTTACCACCATTTCAGTTCACTCACAGCCACATCCTAGAACTTATCACAGGAGCAGTTGTGCCTTCTGAAAAAAAATAGTATGATATTCCACTCTTTATGCTTTATTCTTTCACCTTATGCCCTCTGTATGCCAATCCCTCAACCTCTTCAGGAACTACAAGCCACTTCATCCTTTCTCCCTGTTCATCTGACCACTTTTTCTCTTCATTTCCTCTCTTTGGAAAACTTCCTGGTCCACCACTTAACCCCAGACCTAAATAGCTCTACTCTAAGAACCTACCCCACTCTGCTTCCATCACTCTAGCCTGGAAAACTTCATCTTTATCCTTTTCAGATCTGCCGTCCTATGAGGGGGTGATTCATCTTGGACAAAATCATACAATTAAGTTTGATTTTACCATCATAAATTTATGTTTTACAACTAATTTTCAGCCCCAACACTGCCTGAAAAAATCCATTAATTACCTCATTGTCTCCTGTGTAGTGGGCACTCATCTAAGCACTTGGGACACAGCAGTGAAGGAAACAAAATCCCTGTCTTGGTAGAGCCTCTATGATTGTTTTCTTAGCCAGTTGTCTTCCCTAACAATTTCCCTAACTCAAAACAATTTCAACTTCTGATAACTTCTCCACAGTCCTCACTCATTGATCATATGTTATCATGTGTTATCTGGAACGTCACAGGGGAGTAATAAGTCATCAGATGGGAGCTTTTCATTATAAAAACTTCAAAACAAGAACAAAACGAATCCTTGAAACCCCATCCTTTCTTTCCTTTTCTTCCCATTATGCTGAAAGTTTTCCTTTGGATGTGTTTCTCCACTTCCCAAGCTGGGATCTGTCCTTGCTTTCCAACTCACAGCACTTTTCACACCGTGGGGAATATGTGACTTCATTATCTACCTTCCCAGAGGACCAAGACTGTAGTTACCTCATCGTAGCCGGGTGCACCTAGTGGAGCTCAGAGACCTCTGCAGAAACCTGTCAGCGATGGGTGGGATTTCTCCAGGAAGGCTCCGCCCACCGTGCTGAGTCCAAGGTGCCCCAGGAGCAACCAGCCTGCGGGGGCGGGGCCACAGCCATGGGCGGGGCCTGAGAGCCTAAGAGGTTTGGCTTCTTAAGGACGGCACCAGATGGCCAGGCGTCTGACCTCGGGATTCCTGGGCATCCTTCCATGGCTTCTGTAAGTTTAGAGTTGAGATTTAATTCACACAAGTTCTGAGGGGGATTTCTGGACTCCCAGTGACGTTCACCCCTGCCTTGCCTGTAGGATCCTTCCTTCCAACCGCCATTTCCATCCCCTACTGCCTGGCCTCCTGCTCTCTCATAACCCAATCCTCACGCGAGTCCATACCGCCCCAGAAGATTCTCAGACATGGGTGTGGTGCTGCACCCACCGGCCAGTTCACAGCGGGCACCTCACAGGGACTCCACTAAGGCGATGACACTAATAAATATAGTAACAATATTGACAGCTATGAAGGCTTCACTTTGCACTGGTTGCTTGACCTTGCACAAATAACCTACATCTCAGATCTCATCTATTGTGTAAGGAGATATTAATGAGAACTAATACTGTGTTTCCCCGAAAATAAGCCCCAGTTAAGATCATCAGAAAGATGAACATATTTAGTACGTTTTGATGATATTCCAGGAGAAGATGACAAGACTGTATTTGAGTAAATGAAGATTATTGTACGTGAAAAAATAAGACATCCCTTTAAAATACACCCTAATGCGTCTTTTGGAGCAAAAATTAATGTAAGACCCGGTCTTGTTTCTGGGGAAATACGGTATAACACCCAGTCTTATTTTTGGGGAAACATGGTGGTGTTTGTCCTGAGAACTGGAAGGAACAAGTGAAAACCGTGAAATAGAGTTAAGAGCCGGTGTCAATGAGGAGGCTGGGGTCCTTGATGCACTTAGCGCATGCGCCTCACCAGCCCCCAGAGAGCCCGGTGCCGTGGACGTGCCTGCACAGGTCAGAGGGACAGTGACATGTCAAGGTGCCCCCGGTCCACACACTGAATTAAGACGTCGTCATCTCTGATTCTCTGCAGAACCAGTGACCCAAAGAAGGATGTTCACAGTCCTTTGGTTGTTGTTTTCAGAGGATCCTACATGAGCATTATCTCCCATGGGACCCATCAGTGAATCTAGCAGGAGTGGTTCCTGGGAACCCCAGGTAAAGGCTATGAAGGTATTAGTGTCAGCGGACAGAGAGGGTAGAGGCAGAGCCCTTGTCACGCCCTGCAAGGTCCAGGACAGCAGCACGTGAGCCTCCCCAGCTGACCAGCTTCTTACAGGTAAGAAAATCTCAGGTAACCGCAACCGCCTCGGATGCAGGTGTTGCTAGGTTCGTGCAATTACTGAGCAAATATTGTGTGTCATGGTTCTATGTGAATAAGGAACTGTCACATTGTTTCTCTTAGTAAGAGATGGAAGAGAATCCTTTGTGTGACTGTTTCTCCTATTAGAAAATATCATTTTGTGAATCTGAAAGACTGAGAAGTAGAAGTAAGAATCTTCAAGACAATTACTGTTCACTGTTTGATGTATCTCTTTCCAGATTTTGCTATGCCTATATTTACACTGCTTAAATAAAATGTACTTTAAAAGAAAAGCACGCACTATCATAAGTATTTTTATGTCAATATAAACTTTCATAAATAGCATTTTTAATGATGAAATCCTAGACGTGGTAGAATATTACATTCTACTTTTGTTGACGGTAGGGCGATTTCTAATTTTTTGAAATTTCAGTATTTTGCTTCCTATGTTTGTTCATAATTATAGTTGCTCATAAACTGTTCTATGCTAAACAGCATAAAGCTTTTCCTAGATGTCTATCTCAGGATTTTGTCGTGGACTGAATGCTTTTCTCTTTCTCCCGTCTTCCTTAGCCAAGTTACCCCCTCATGTGGTTAGCTATATAAGGGCTAGTCCTGAGTTTCAAGCCAACAAAACCAAGTACTTGCTAAACATCGTTAATGAACAATCTCCCGAACTTAACCCATTATCTTCGCCCTCAACCGTCTCTGCCTCTTATCTTCCCAGTATCAGTAGCAGCACCTGGACACCGGAGCCATTCTGTGCTCCTCCCTCTTCACTTCCCACGTAGCTTGTCATCTTCTCCATGATGAGATGGACAAATATGCTGGGCAGAGCAATCTTAACATTCTCACAGTCCACTGCATGCCCCAAAATAGACTGTAAGATCTCTTAGGTCAGGAGATATATTTTTAAAATTGTTTTAAAATTATATTTAATCATATATGTTCACATTATCTGAGTCAAAATGGAAACATTACCTTTAAGATTATGTATCCCAGACATACCAATGACTAACAGACATGAAAAGATTTTCAATATTACTAATCATTCAGGGAAATGCAAATCAAAGCACAATGAGATATGACCTCACACCTGTTAGAATGGCTATTATCGAAAAGTCAACAAATAAGTGTTTGCAACAACGTGGGGAAAAGGGAACCCTTGTGAAATGTTGGTGGGAATGTACATTGGGGCATTCACTATGGACAATATGGAGATTCCTCTAAAAGTTAAAAATAGAACTACTATGTGACCCAGCCATTCCACTGCTGGGTATTTATCCAGAGAAAATACAAATGCTAATTCAAAAACAAATATGCAGCACTATGTTCATTGCAGCATTATTTACAATAGCTAAGATATAAAAGCAACCCACGTGCCCAAGGCTAGATGAATGGATAAGGAAGAAGTGGTACAGATATATAATGGAATATTACTCACCCCTAAAATAGAACGAAATCTTTCCATTTGGGACAACCTGGATGGGCCTAGAGGGTATTATGCGAAGTGAAATAAGTCAGACAGTGAAAGGCAAATGCCATATGATTTCATTTAGATCTGGAATCTAAACCTAATAAATGAACAAACATAATAGAAACAAACTCACATACAGAGAACACATTGTTGGTTGCCAGATGGGAGGGCGTTTGGTGTGGGGTGGGTGAAAAGGTGAAAGGCGTTAAGAAGTACAAATTGGCCGTTGTAAAACTAGTCACGTGGATTTAAAGTACAGCAGAGTGAATATAGTCAATAATATGGTATTGACTATGAATGGTGTCAGATGGGTACTAGACTTATCAGGGTGATCACTTCCTAAGGTATATAAATGTCTAATCACTATGTCATACACCTGAAGCTAATGTAATGCTCTATGTCAACTCTAATTGAAAAGTTAAAATAATTACAACACAAATGTAAAAATGAAGACGCCCACTCATCACACCTTCCTGGGAGGTAAACACTAGATCCCTGTTACCTGTTTGGGATACATGCTGTGCTGTGCATTGACCTGGACTATGTACGGTTCATTTATTGATTTTACATAAAACGGTATCATGTTGTGCACATTGTCTGCAGCATGTTTCTCGTGTTCCACAGATATCCTGTCCACCTACCTATAGCAGCACATATAGACGCCTATGATGCCTTTTAACCGCTGTATGGTACTTCTGTAAATGGAGAGTTAGCACGCTCAGATTGCTGCATGTCTGTGTCCTACTTCTCATTATTACAGACAATGCTGCCGTGACCATCTTTCTACCTGCCTCCCTGTGCATACATTCAAGTGCTTCTCTAGAGTATGTACTGAGAAATGGACCACACTCTTGTGGGTCAGACAGTCCACATTTTTAAAAGCACGCATTTATGTATTTAAAGCATTCAATGAATAAACTTTTGAATAGGAAGTAAATGCACATGTTGACAGAAATCATTGAAAAGTTGTGTAGCAAAAGGTAGTATCTTTTAGTCTGGACCAGTTCCTCAGTTGATGCTTGATTTTCCTAAGTGTCTAATAGTATAAGCTAGCTATTTGTGGTATGTCTTTATATTTGGGATTGTTTGTCGTTTCCTCATGCTTAGTTTTAGGTTATATGTCTTTGGTAGGATTAGCACACAAGTGAGCTGACTTTTTATTTCATCCTGTATGATTCTCATTAACCTCATTGTTAATGATGTTCAATTTAAGCATTTGATTAAAGTGTTGTCTGCCAGACCTTTGTACTGTAAAGTTCTCACTTTTTCTTTATTACTATTTGTATAGTGGTACTTTGAGAAAATACACACACACGCGCACACTACACACGTACAATTAAGCTCATGAACTCATCATAAAAAGAGTGCCATATCCCTCATTGCTGAATATCAATACGGTCACCTTCAAAGTACTCCCCTTGGGATGCTGTGCACTGATACCAGTGCATAGGTCACCCTTCAAAGCAAGTTTGGAACACTTTTTCTGGAGTGGCCATCAGAGCTGTCATTGTATTACCCTTGATGTCCTGAATGTCATCAAAATGTCTTCTTTTCAACATTTCCTTTATCTTTGGGTAAAGAAACAAGTCATTGGGGGCCAGATCAAGTAAGTAGGGAGGATGTTCCAATACAGTGATTTGTTTACTGGCTAAAATCTCCCTCACAGCTCACAGACAGTGCCGTGAGAGCTGGTATGTTGTCGTGATGCAGGAATTTAATTGTTGCAAAAAAGTTCAAGTCATCTAAATTTTTCAGGCGGTCTTTTCAGCATTTCCAGATAGTAAAGTTGGTTAACCGTTTGTCAAGCTAGTACAAATTCTTAATGAGTAATCCCTCTGATTTGAAAAAAGTTAGCAACGTCATTGCAAAAAGTTCGTGAACTTAATTGTCACTCTGTAGATGCGCGCGCGTGGGTGTGTGTGTGTGTGTGTGTGTGTGTGTGCCTTCATCAAAGCTTTCAATCATTCATTCATTTATATTCAGGTGAGCACATGGCTTTATATTTTATTTTGTTAATTATTGTCTGTAATCAGTATTTATTTTTATGTTCATATTGTCACAGGTTTAGACTTTGGGAATCTCTTTAAACTGCCTTCTGGGTCCTTTTGACATGTCTCCATAATTTTAAAAATATTTTCTTAATTTCTCATGCAACACTTGTCAGGACCATCTAGTATTTCCCCTGCAGCTGTCTTAGAATCAAAGCTCTCTGGGGGACTGAAGTTCTTTTAGCAAATACTGCTTTCTTTCTTTCTTTCTTTTTTTTTTTTTATTTACGAAAATTTCTTTAATTAAAATTTATTGGGTTGACAGGGGTTAGTAACATTACATATGTTTCAGGTGTACAACTTTGTAACACATCATCTATATATCACTCTGTGTTCACCACACAGAGTCAGTTCTTCCATCATCATATGTTTGACCCCCTTTAACCCTACTACCCTCATCCCCACTTTACCTCTGGTAACCAGTAAAGTATGGTAGTATCTGTGAGATTTTGTTTCTTTATTTGTTTGTATTGTTCCTTTGTTGCTTTCAGTTTTATATCTCACATATAAGTAAAATAATATGATTCTGACTTTTACTGGGTAACTTATTTTGCTTAGCATAATAATCTTAAGCTCCATCCATTTTGTTGCAAATGGCAGTATTTCATCTTTTCTTAAGCAGAGCAGTATTCCGTTGCGTATATATACCACAAATTCTTTATCTAATCATCTATAGAAGGACACTTTAGTTGTTTCCATGTTTTGGCTACTGTAAATAAAGTTGCAATGATCATCAAAGCACATAAATCTTTACAGATAAATGTTTTCAGATTTTTGGGTAGATCCCAGTTGAGGGATTGGGTCACTGCTTTTTGATAATGCATTGCAATGAGGCTTTTTCAAATTTGGACACCAGACTACAGACTAGAGTATCTGGAACATATATACATATACGTATATATGTAAATATATACAAATTATATATATATATATATATATATATATATATATATATATATACACACACACATATATATTCACTTCTCTTGCCTTTGAAGTGAAATGCATAAAATACTTATATGTATATAGTTTTTTAAGTTTATTGGCGTGACATTTGTTGTTAAAGTTACATAGGTTTCAAATGTACAATTCTATAATACATGATCTATAGATCATGTTGTGTGTTTACCACCCAGAGACAGTTCTCCTTCCATCACCATACATTTGATCCCTTCTATGCTCATCTGCTACCTCCCTCCCCCATTACCCTCTGGTAACCACTAAACTATTGTCTGTGTCTATGAGTTTTTGTTTCTTCATTTGTTTGCCTTGAGCCTTTGTTGTTTTCAGTTTTATATACCACATATCAGTGAAATAGGACAGAGAATTGGAGAGCATTTCCCTGTCTCCATGACAGAGTGATCAGTTTCCTCCTGACAGTTACTTCAGAAAAAGATGAGGCAATGTTGTCACTGGATCAGTTCCAGGAGAAAACTCAAAGGCCAGGAATGTCCCCAGCAGAAAGCCCAGCTGTTGTCAACCTTTACACACCACCAAGACTCAGCTGGAAATACAGTTTTCTTTGTGAGTTGTGGGCTTCCTGAAGCTCATGAGCACATGCCAGCCATTGGAAAGCTCCTCGAGGAGAAACTGGCACATGGGTATAGACTTGAGGCCTGAAGGTAAGTCAGCAGAAGGAGGACCTGCCGGCCCAGGTAGAGCCTGACATGGGACATTCCTCCATCTATGAAGCTCTCTGTGACCCTCAGCTAGAGGAAGGGCCAAGTGCCCAGTGAAGCATCCAACAGTCGTCTCTGATGACCAGAGCTGTCTCACAGATATTGTGAGGAACAGAGTCAGAATCAGACATCCCCAGAAAGCTGTGGCCTTCAACGACCAGCAATTATGCCTGAGTCATCACCCTTCCCCACCATCCAGGGACCCTGTGCCCCGTGAAGACCCATGTGCTTACATCAAGTATTCCAGGTCTCTCCAGCCACACTCATCCCTGATGAAGGCACCATGTTCAGAGATTGGACTCTTCTATTCAAACAGAAAACGCTTCCCCAGCACTTTCACGGAGAAACCATTTCTCCAAAGAAATCACTCAATCATTGATAAGAAAACCTCTCAGTTTTCAAGATAGCCCATCCTCTGATGAGAACAGTATTTCAATTTCAATCGTAGCACAACCAAGGATACTGAACCCTTCTCAATAAATGTTTCATCAAATGGAGAATTGTGTTATCTGTGTACTGCTTTGGGGTTGTGGGCTTTCACGCTTCCTGGACTTGTGCTTAGGGAAAGGAAGGGTTGAACTCAGCTCTTACACATTCCCTCTTCTGTTTTCTAAAAGATGGCCAGTACCTTGTAGACAGCCTAAGAGTGGCCTCCTCAGTTTTATCCTGGGGTCCTTTATATGAGGCTGCTCAGATGTCCTGTAGTTAAAACACTTTACTTTTCCATAAAATTACCAAATATTTCCAATACAAACTTTCAGGCCATTTCTAACCTGAAAAACCTTACAAGCCCAGAAGTTGGCTCAAAGTCTCTTTTTATCTGTTTCCTCACTCTTCACAACTATATAACCGTGCAGGGGAGGATGGGGTACTCTGGCATATTACAGCCAGAATTCCCTCTTGTTGCCTCCAGAAAATTTTAGAAGAGGAAGTGGGGAAGGAGAGTGTGTAGGTCCTTAACTTAGTGGCATGGAAAACCCTCCCTCTTGGACATCTTGGTGATAAATATATATCACGTATTCCTCAGAGGTCCTCTCTCCCTCAGGAAGTTTGGATAGACCACATTCCCCTCTCTTTCACACACTCTGATGAAAATGGATAGCAGTTCACCCATTTGCTCTCCTCTACCCTTCATGGAGCAGTAGGCAGGATGGAACATGCAGCTCTGAAATGACCTGGGACACTAATATTTTCCTGAAAACAGTGGCTTACTTTCATTTAGAAAACATTGCTAATTTCAGAGTATCCCTCAGGTGGGCAGTCATTGATTAGGGCGTGTATGGATGAGTTTTGTGATTGTGGACACTGGGTTGGCGAGAGGAGGGTCTAGGAAGTAGTGGGTCCAGCTGGAGAATCTGTTACACATGCAGTGTTAATATGTCTGGAAGGCACGTTCTGAGCTAGGCAATGAGCTCTTCCTGCTTGTGAGAGCATCTCACACAATGGGAAACTGATCCTCAGGGAAATCTCTTCAGGGCGCCCAGCTTGATAGGATTATTGCAAGACCAAAGGATCATCTGGTCATCCCTTGTAGGGATGGTCACCAGTCGCTGGGATGTAAGGTACAATGTAGCAAATATAGTCAATAATATTGTAATAACTATGAATGGTGTCAGATGGGTACTAGACTTATCAGCGTGATCACTTCCTAAGGTATATAAATGTCTAATCACTATGTTATACACCTGAAGCTAATATAATACTCTATGTCTACTCTAATTGAAAAGTTAAAACAATTACAAAATAAATGTAAAAATAAAGACTCCCACTGATCACGCCTTCCTAGGAGGTAAACACTATGATCACTATTCCTGTTTGAGATACATTCTGTGCTGTGCATTGACCTGGACTATGTACGGTTCATTTATTGATTTTACATAAAACGGTACCATGTTGTGCACATTGCCTACAGCATGTTTCTCGTATTCCACAGATATCCTGTCCACCTACCTATAGCAGCACATATAGACGCCTATGATGCCTTTTAACCGCTGTATGGTATTTCTGTAAATGGATAGTCAGCGCGCTCAGATTGCTGCATGTCTGTGTCCTGCTTCTCATTATTACAGACAATGCTGCCGTGACCATCTTTCTACCTGCCTCCCTGTGCATACATTCAAGTGCTTCTCTAGAGTATGTACTGAGAAATGGACCACACTCTTGTGGGTCAGACAGTCCACATTTTTAAAAGCACGCATTTATGTATTTAAAGCATTCAATGAATAAACTTTTGAATAGGAAGTAAATGCACATGTTGACAGAAATCATTGAAAAGTTGTGTAGCAAAAGGTAGTATCTTTTAGTCTGGACCAGTTCCTCAGTTGATGCTTGATTTTCCTAAGTGTCTAATAGTATAAGCTAGCTATTTGTGGTATGTCTTTATATTTGGGTTTGTTTGAAATTTCTTCATGCTTAGTTTTAGGTTATATGTCTTTGGTAGGATTAGCACACAAGTGAGGCTCAGGTTTTGTTTCATCCTGCATGATTCTCATTTACCCCGTTATTAATGATGTTCAATTTAAGCATTTGATTAAAGTGTTGTCTGCCAGACCTTTGTACTGTAAAGTTCTCTTTTTTTTCTTTATTATTACTATTTTGTATAGTGGTACTTTGAGACAACACATACACACATACATGCACACACACACAGGAGGTCACATATTTAGGTTCACATACTCATCCTAGGAAAACTGCTACATACCTTATTGCTGAATATCACTATGGTCACCTTCCAAGTACTCCCCCTGGGAAGCGATGCACCGACACCAGTTCCTAGTGCTCCGTTCAAAGCAATTTTGCAACTTTTTTTCTGGAATGGTCATCAGAACTGTCGTTGTATTACCCTTGATGTCCTGAATGTCATCAAAATGTCTTCCTTTCAATATTTCCTTTATCTTTGGGTAAAGAAAGAAGCCATTGGGGCCAGATCAGGTGAGTAGGGGACTGTTACAATACAGTTATTTGTTTATTGGCTAAAAATTCCCTCATAGACAGTGCTATGTGAGCTGATGCATTGTCGTGATGCAAGAGCCATGAGTTGTTGGAGAAAAATTCAGGTCGTCTAACTTTTTCAGGCAGCCTTTACTTCCAAATAGTAAAGTTGGCTAACTGTTTGTCTTGCTGGTACAAATTTGTAATGAATAGTTCTTCTGATATCAAAAAAGTTGAGAAAGGTTGTTGCAAAAATTTGCAAACTTCATTGACCTCCTATGCTAGCAAACTCATAGCTTTCAAAAGGTATTAAATGAAATATAAGTGAACATATAATAATTTACAGGACTAAAATACATAG
Organism: Rhinolophus sinicus; assembly: GCF_057876585.1. Taxonomy (NCBI): domain Eukaryota; kingdom Metazoa; phylum Chordata; class Mammalia; order Chiroptera; family Rhinolophidae; genus Rhinolophus; species Rhinolophus sinicus. Next base: position 105,761,836 of record NC_142517.1, on the reverse strand, counting down.
ACATATACATACTCATACACAAATATATATATATATATATATATATATATATATATATATATATATATATATATATATATATATACTGGGGGTGCCAAAAAATGTATACAAGTGGACACTTTGGTCAGTGTTGCTCAAGCGGCAGTTTGCCACAATCAGAAGTGTCTGGACACTGATGGTAACCACTTTGAGCACCTCTTGTAATTGCAGAAGTCAAACGTGACTTGTATTCATCTTGTGTTATTGGTATTTATTGAGTATTACAATTTTAATACAGTTTTTTTTCCTTTCTTAAAATGTGTATACATTTTTTGGCACTGTGTGTGTGTGTGTGTATGTGTGTGTGCGTGTGTGTGTGTGTCTAGATCTACTTGACAATAGGGACACTCTATAGTAGTAACCCCATCTAGAGAATAGATTGTCTTCTAAATATATCTGTACTAGAATGAATCAGTGCTCAGTGGAAAAACGGTTGATTCTCAAAGGTGGGATTGGATAATACAAGATGAGCCTGGAGTATCATGTTGTGCCATAAAATAAAGTTGTCCAAGACTGATGGGGAGATGTCAAAATGATAGTAAATGCCACTGGCCAAATCTATAACCATTTGAGCATCCGAATAAGTATTGATAATATCTGATTATAATTGAATAAATGCTAATAAATGGAGTCTGTGAGTCTGTACTGAAATCAATCAGTGTATTCATAAATGGAAAGTTTGATAAGTATGTTAGTTTTCTATGCTGTGTCACAAATTCCCATAAACGCAGCAGCTTTGAAACATTATGAATTTGTCATGTCACATTTTCAGGGGTTGGGTATATAGCATGACTCGGTTCTCCATGAGGCTGCAATCAGGTTTCACCCAGGGTCCTGGGCAAGTCTGCCATCAAAGAGGTGGCCAGGGCTGTGTTCTCATCTCTGCTTTGAAACTCACTCAGACTGCTGGAGTTCATCTCCTGATGGCTGTAGAACTTGTATTGGCTTAGTGTCCCTTGAGGCCTGCCACAGTGAGCATGACTCTGGAACAAGTCAGCAAGCAAGAAGAAGTCTCATATAAACAAAATGTGATCACTGGAGGAACAGCCCATCACCTCTGCCATATTCTGCTGGTTAGAAGCAATTTTGGAGAAGGACATGGGCACCAAAACAGGGGGATCATTAGAGGCCCCTTACCTTACGATGCGTTTGCTGCAGTGAGGAACAGAGTACTTACACAGCTCAAAGTACCATCACACAAAGGACTTAATTACAGAAAGCAAAAGAGTAATGTTACTATGTGTGAAGCCTGACACACATGCCTTTGATCAAGTGATCAAAGTGAATCTAAACTGTGATGCAACAACCTGAACTTGTGTGACATCCTATAGAATACAATAAAAAGAACACAGCTTCACTTCTATAAATTGTTCTGCCAAAGGTGTATAATCTGAATTCAATCACAAGGAAGAATCAGATGAGCCGAAACTGAAAGGTAATCTACAAAATAGCTAATGTGTAATCCTCAAACGTGTCAAGGGCATGAAAGTGAAAGCAGGTGTTCCAGACCAAAGGTGACTAAAGACAACTAAATGAAACGTGTAATTCTGAGCTGAAATTCGTGGCTACAAAGGACATTATTAGGCTTAGTGGCAATACTTGAAAACTTTGCTAGTCTCACAGAGGGGTCTTAAAATTATATGGAAGTACTGCATCCATGCTAATTTACTGATTTTGATGTTGCTGTTATGATTATGCTAGAAAATGTCCTTGTTCGTTGAACAACACACTATTTTCAGGAGATACTAGGAATACTGGGACTTGGGGTTGGCAACTTACTCTCAAGTTGTTTAGAAAATAACTATTTGTCATTATATTTACAACTTTTACTTTGGAGCTTTTACTTTGGGGATATTTCAAAGTTAAATATATATAATAAATTATAGATTGCTCCGACTGTTTGCTGCAGGTTTTCCTAAAGTAGTGTCCCTCAGGATGTTAATTCCCATAATATTTAAAATGCTTTAAGTCAAATATATTTGGGAAACATTGATTAAATAAAGTTAAACAAGTTAAGCAGAACTTCTTGGAGCCTTGTACTTAATAATGTTGCTAGTCTCCAAGAGGGTGAGATATTATCTACTGTTTCTTAACTTTATTATTGTTTTGCCTTCCCTTGAGAATTTCATGGGAGTGCCTCTGCAGAACACACACTTTGGTAAATGCTAATGTATAAAATAAATTAAATGCTCCTTAGGCAATTATGCAAAGCTATTGTAACTTGCCTCTCTCTCAATTCTCAAGCTTATACCCCATCAATTAAATTATTTGTTTACTTAATAAAATGAAATGCTCAGCAAAAGCAACCTGTAATAACTATTTTCATTTTTAATATTTGACATTTTGTTTTTTGCGAAAGCAGAACTTTGTATAAAAAACTAAAATTAATTAGCAATCCAACCCACCAGACCCCATCACTATAACTGTTTATCTTTCCTTCCATTATTCCCTTTCACTCCCCCAAGTACCCATACCCATCTAGTACTTTTTATCACTGATTTTGTGTTGTATATGCTGTACTGTAGCAACATTTTACTTGACATTTTATTGTAAGCTTAGTCCTTAATTATTAAGCATTCTTTAAAACATTATCATAACATTTGCAAAATGAAATAGTTACTCTATAATTAATTTCCCAATTCTTATAGTACAGGAAACTGAGGGTGTTTCCAAAGTTTCTTTATTATAAACAATTATGAGATGAGAACTTCCAAACAAAAATTCTATGTTAATCTTTAAACTTTATTTTCTGGGAAGATAATATAGAAATAAATTTCCCAAATTGATCTACATGAATACCTTTTGGTTTTAGGTATCCAATGCCAAACTGACAACAATAAAAAATTTATCATATCTTCTTTATCCAATCATCCATTGAAGGACACTTTGGTTGTTTCCATATCTTGGCCACCGTAAATAAAGCTGTCATAAACATGGGAGCACATATACTTTTATGGATAAGTGTTTTCAGATTTTTTGGGTAGATACCCAGGAAAGGGAATGCTGGGTTATATAGTACAGAATAGAATACTATTCTGCCATAAGAAAAGATGAAATAATGCCATTTGTGACAACATGGATGGATCTTGAGATTTTTTATGCTAAGTGAAATAAGTCAGACAGACAAAGTAGAGAACCGTATGACTTCACTGATATGTGGTATATAAAACTGAAAACAACAGAACAAGAAAAACAAATGAAGGAACAAAAACTCATAGACATAGACAATAGTTTAGTGGTTACCAGTGGGTAAGGGGTAGGGGGCTTGGTAGATGAGGGTAAAAGGGATCAAATATATGGTGACAGAAGGAGAACTGACCCTGGGTGGTAAACACACAATGTGATATATAGATGATATATCACAGAATTGTACACCTGAAACCTATGTAACTTTACTAATAATTGTCACCCCAATAAACTTTAATTTAAAAAAAAATGAAATTATTTTGCTGTTTAAATGATAGAAGGATTTTTAAGGAATGTGCATGATTCTAAGCAGAAAGATACTAGCTTAATTCACAAATTTTGTTTTAAATGCTTAGATGAAAGCATAGTTTTAACAGAAAATATAATAATTACTGTTTGTGAAACAAAGTAGATAATACTGAAAGGACAATCATACGTATTCAAATTCCAGCCAATCCATCTCCTATTTCTTGTTTAGAATATCTAAAGCAAGTTTGGTAAGACACGATTATTTATCTGTGTTTCATAAGTTAAGAAACAAAGACTTAGCCAGGTCAATTGCTCAACATGAGAAGGCCAGTTAAAAAGTGGAGAACCCAGGACATGAATTTATATCCAAAGAATCTTAAACTTTGTTCAGTTCATGAATTCAAACTACATATTCATTGTAATAGTCTTACTATTGATACAGTATTGATAAAGTATGACTTTTGTAGTGATGCCTTTGTGATGCATAGGTTGTTATTTATAACAACTAAATTTTAGCAATGCCAGATATTGACTTACATACCATTGTTTACCAAAAACATAAAGTTCAAAATCTGAGTAAACCAGATTCAATTGAGACACTTTTTATTTTGAGAATAATTTAAACCTTGTCTATTTCTAAAAAATTGAAAGCATCTTGAGCAAGTAAAAATAAAGTAAGTGAACATTGAACTTGGTGCTATGCTTCTTAGTAACTGAGGTGAAAGGAAATAGCTTAGTAATATCACTCACATTACGTATTATGAGGAAGCACAGCTCATCAGAAAATAAAAATAAAAGAGTAAGAAAACAAAACAAAACTCACCTAGCTTCAACCTTTAAGGAACCTTTACTTGTAGACTGTTTGTGTAAGACATGCTGAACACTGTAATAGATGATACCTGTAACATTATATGACCTTTTCTTAGGTCAACCAATTATAAGCCTTAAGACAAAATGTTAAATCTAGTTCAATGAAAGTGTTTCTATGAACAGAATAATAGAGTACAATTTCCTGGTTTGCTGTCCATCTGCCCTCTTGAAAGTTAGAATTTTAGAGAAAACTATAGAAATAAATGGTTATAATGTCCCTTAGGTCAACCCATTCAAATGTCAATTGTCAAGCTTTGGCAGCTGCTGTATGAGACCGAAGTTCAAATTGAGAACTCTGACAAAAGAAGTGAAAGATTGGGGCGGCTAGATGGCTCAGTTGGTTAGAGCGTGAGCTCTCAACAACAAGGTTGCTGGTTCAATTCCCTCATGGGATGGTGGGCTGTGCCCCTTGCAACTAAAGATTGAAAATGGTGACTGGACTTGAAGCTGAGTTGCGCTCTCCACGGCTAGACTGAGGGACAACAACTTGGAGCTGATGGGCCCTGGAGAAACACACTATTCCCCAATATTCCCCAAAAAGTTAAATGAAAAAGAGAGAGAGAGAGAGAGAGAGAGAGAGAGAGAGAGAGAGAGAAAGAAAGGTGTCCTGAGTTTTTGATTGAAAGATATTACAACCTGGGATATAGGTTGTAAAGTTCACATTTCAAAGTGAAAATTAAGGGGAATGACCAAATCCAATCAGTGTGCATTACTTCATGCAATAATTACTATTTGTAGATAAATGAAAGAGTCATAAAAATGATAAAATCATTCTTATCAAATTAATCACCTGTTTTTAGTGATCTAAAATTTAGGACAACTGGTAAGAAACCTGTTATCATTTTTCTCCATTTTCTTCAATTTGGGGGGAAAAAAAAGGTCCACTTTATTTGTTAGCAGACTCTTACCATTTTATGCTTATGTTACTGCTAAGATTTTCACACCTAATTGATAATTTTACTATGTTCCTCCAACTAGAATCTAATCCCTAGGAGAACAGAGACCTTGACTCCTACTGTTTTGGTTGCGTTCCCAGGACCTGTGCCTGGTCCAGGACTGGCACTCAGGAAATATCATTCATTGTGTTGTACTGTATTCCTTATGGCACCTAACATAGTGCTTGACTCCTGTTTGAAATTTAGCAATAGCATTCAAATGTTCATATTTTTCTGAGTCAAATTGTGTACCCTTTACAATTCCACAGTCGTTGCCCCTCATATGTTAGACTGTGTTTCCTTCCATTTTTTTAAATGAAAAATAAAGTTACAGAGAGAGAACACTCGAGTTCCTTTAGTAGGAATTAATAGAGAGAGTTCTGTGGCATCACAAGGAAAAGGACAACAAGAAAAAAGAAAAGGAAAGAAAACCTTCACAATTTACATTTTGTAAAAAAATATGGTCAATACCGCTATTTGGACAGGTATAATACATATTATGAAGACTTTTTACTGGATGGCTCAGTTGGTTAGAGCTCAGTTGACTAGAGCGCATGTTCTCAACAACAAGGTTGCTGGTTCAACTCCCGCATGGGATGGTGGGCTGCATTCCCTGCAATTAAAAATTGAAAATGGTGACTGGACTTGGAGCTGAGCTGCACCCTCCATAACTAAGATTGAAAGGACAACAACTTAACTTGGAGCTGATGGGTCCTGAAAAAAACACACTGATCCGCAATAAAGTCCTGTTCCCCTTCCCCAATAAAAAATCTTTAATAAAATAAGACTTTTAAAAATTATATATGGCCAGAAAGTAATAGTAAAAAAAAAAAAAATCAAACAAAAAAGATGTAAGTAGTGATTCTATTTTCCTATGTGCAGATTACCGATTTACATTTCTTTAAACGTATTCCCCTTTCTTCAATACCTTTCTCACTTTCCACTTTTTCCTTGGAATTTTTCATTATGTTCAAGAATCACTATATACTGGTGAAAAATGATAGGAGATGTGTAGAGGATAGATTTTGTTGTTGTTATTGTTTTAGTTAGTTTTTTATAACTGGTTTTATTCTCTATACTGTTATACCTTTGCTTTTTTAAACTCAATTTTATTATCAGTAATTAAGTTAGTTAAATCCTAAACATTTCAAAAAATATGAACATCTAAATTCAAAGGAAATACATGTTTTATATTCCATAATGGTTGCATAATTTCTATATAGAAGAGACTCAAAGGAGTAGTCAAATTGCCATGAATGGCTAAATGAGTTGTCTTGAAATTACATTTTTATAACAAATACAGTACTTTGCTTTGGTTGTGTTTTATTTGGGATGTTTTCAGTAGAGCAAGGAGAATCTGGAAGAGATGCTTTAAAACTCCCTTTCCACCTCTCCCTTCCATCAAAATACTCTATTTTTATAGTCTTTTAAGAGAGAGTTTTGTTTCTATGTTATTTCTCTTTCTTTCTTTTTTAAATTTAAACTTCAAAGTCAAAATGCCACCTTGCTTAGAAAACTTGAATCAAACTTAAAATAAATCATATTTTCATCCCTTCAAATAGCTGCAAGTAACTTCTTTCTTTGATCATGTAGGTTTCCTATGAAATAGCAGATTAATGTTTAAATTACTGTAATTACCAGAAAGTCTAATACATTTTCAATTCAGAATAAGCTTATTTACTAAGCAAAATTGACTTACAAATTCATTCCCCCTTTAATACTATTGTGCATTCAGTGTTAGCCAACATTTAGTGAAATTGAAATGTCAAGTGTCAAGTGTCTGGGAAACAACTTACTAAGTAGTCAGAGGACCAGGTCACTTTTCCTCAGAAAGAAATGCATTTGGCAGTCCTTAATGAAAGGTGACATTACAACATGAAAAGAGAGAAATGACAAATGCTGATGAATATCCACAGAATGTAGATAACAAGCAATTGCATGATATAGCCCACATAAGTAGTTGTTTGCTGAGTTTTAGATTGTTACGTTCTTACTGAGGATGATGCCCTTAAAATATTACTTTGAGGGAAAATGCTTTAAATGAAAACATATTTCCCCACAATATATTAACACAGTGGTAAAAGTGGGAGCTAAGTTTCAGGGCTGCATTTTTCCCCTCAATTTATCTGTTCTGAAATCAGAAAGCAGTTTTGTTAAGGTATTTTAAGAAAACCAGGGGGGGTGGAAATTGCTGCAGGAAAGAGACAGCTCTTTGGCATGAAGACAAAGGATTAGTTGTTGCATGGCTAAAATCTCCTTTTATATGCTAAAATAATTACATTTTAACAAAATACTTTGTTTTAATATATGTACCTTAAAGGATCATGTTCTATTATAAACGTGAGTGGGAACAGTGCCTTATGGAAACCAGTGGCTCTGATTTTAGGAGCATCAAGTTTTCACTGGCAAAATGTGTGAATCATTTTTATTTAGAAGTGAGTTTTACTCCATCACTTGTACCTCCCATTTTGGGATTCTTTCTCTAAAAAGCCAAATGATCTTTAAGTTAATATTTGACTTTTAAATGCTGTCTCTTGGTATCTCCCATAACAGGACAATTGGAACATTGTTTCGAATTTCAACATCATCATTATTAGTATTGTTATTATTATTATTTAATCTCAATAAGATTCTCTAAAATGATGGACTGGGTACTTGGAAGTAATTTTTCTCTGATGTATTTGAGAATATTTTAGAGAGATGTAGAATGTTTTCTCATTGTCTTAGGTAAAATCATCTGTGTAAAAACTTGCTATTTTGGAGCTGCACATGTTAATAAAAAAATAGGGTCAGCGATTCCTACCAGCAGATTGGTTTTTGATAAAAAGATCAGCGCCTCAGCAAGAGCACCTTCCATACTGAACATACAGGAAGAAGGCTCATTGATTTATGAGATGCGCCTCCGTGGCGTCAGCACAGCGTGTCCTTGGCAAGCCACCCGCTCTTACACCTCCGTCAGATCCTGTGTTCCGGGGTAATGCTTTGCCCACAGCTTAGGAGAAGGCCCCATGCTTTGTGCTTAAACGGGTTCTGCATTACCTGGGGCTGTCTTAACCTGGGGAACTTCCTTACTTACCAGAATCATGGGTGTTCTGAAACCAGGTGCTCCAGCATGAGCGGTTCAGTATCACATTATCTCGCTGACCTCACCACTGTTCTGAAACAGTGACTAAGCACAATAATAAGGATTTTAAACCTCTTAGTCCCTCCCAAGCACCAAGAACTAGAGAGCATCATGTCATCTTTGACTCTGCGCTGATGAACCTCTTTTACACTGAATATGTTTGATCGTACACTAGTACATAAGATGGCAACACTTGATGCAAACCTCCTTTTATGAAATTGAATTAAAATCTCATTTTTTATGTTTATCTGTGCTATTTAAAATGGACAAATGAGCACTTTATTAAAAAGGTGTTATTTCCCCATCTTTCTTGATTTTTATAAAATCATGAACATGCTGACAGTGTTCTCTACCAGGCTTGTCAACGGCTGAGGAACCTCATGCCATCTTAATGTGATTTATAATTGATCAATGGTTTGACTTTCCGGCTTACCTTTTCATTCCTTTGATCATGATTCTTTGATATGCAAACCCCCCATAAGTCATTGGTTCATGTAGATACAGTAGAATCCACTTTGTAGAACACTTAATCTATAGTTCTTTCAATGGCAAAGTTTTAACTAAGGTTCTTGGAGACTGGTTGAGTTATGTTGCCTTTCAAGTTCAATAATGGAATTTTTCTTAACTTGTCATTTTCACGTGCTTTAAACACACACACACACACACACACACACAAAACAAACACATTTTCAGCTGAGCAATAAAATATTTGTACCATTTTGACTGCTCTGAAGTTAACTCAAGGCATATATAAAAATAAAACTCTGAGTTTCAATGAGCTCAGAAATAGATTTTCATTTTCCCTCCTGTGAAAATAACATGCTCAAAGTCAATGTATCTGTACTGTATTATTATGTTTTTCCATCTCAATTCTACTCTGGATTTATGAGAGGAAATAAGAAATTCTAAACCCAATATAGAAAAAAAAAATAGTGAGTATTATATAAGTATTATAAAAGAAGTCCCCAAATTAAATCTGTGGAAAGATGAGAGAACCATCCCTAATAAATTAAATATTTTTATCGAGCTAATGACAATTGGCCCATTTTCTTTTTTTTTAAAGCATGATATATTTGGATTTTCAAAAGATATTTGAGAGAAAATTGACTTAAAATAAAAGTAAGGACAGCAATGAACAAGATGCTGTTAAGACTGGAAAACAGAAACTGACTACATAGATCACATAGTTGTCATATGATTGAACATTAAGTCACATATACACACACACATATATATGTATATTTCTTTGCTTTATTTTTCTTGAGTCATTTACTTAAATAAGAATGACTTATATTCTGTAAGATTTTTTTTTTTCCTTTTTTGTTTTGCCTCTGAAAAGTTTTTATTTGGCGTGATTTTAATTTTGTTTCCACCACTTACTAGCTGTGGGACCTTGGGTACTTTTTCTATGGCTCATTTTCTTCATGTATAACATGACGATATTAATAGCACATACTTTTAAAGGATTGTCTTGAAAATTTAGTTAATTAGTGCACGTAATTCACTTAGTAAGCTCTCAATAAATGTTTTAAATTATGGGAGTTTCTGGGGACAAGCAATAATAATCTGAGTAATTCTGACGTAAAGCATGTTTATTGGTTACTTAACAGGAAACCTAACAAGATTTAGTTCCAGATATAGTTCCACTCAGCTCAATGATATTAGAGTAACAGCCTGACATGTCAGTGATTTTTCTTTTCATAGAACACAAAATAATTCTTTTAGTTCCAAATACTACATTTTCATAGTGGTGATCAAATGTATGAAAGAAGGAGGGAACAAGTGGCACAATTAGGCACCTTTACACTCCTGTCCCTTTTCTCAGAAAGCAAAACTTTTTCCTGTCACCCTCCTAATAGACCTCCTTGTATGCTATCACTGGCAGGAACGCTGTCAGATGGCCACCATTAACTCCAAATGAGCATATTCTCCAGGGAAGGGAACAATGATGAACCAATTATGATTCATCTCCTAGGGCTGACCATGATGCTATCTGTATAGAAGTGGAGATATCCTCACACAACACAACAAAAAGTAGCTAATAAGCAAGTAACTTGGAAAAAACATCCAGCTTTGGAAATTTCATATTAGTTTTCCCTTTTATTTTTATTTTATACTTTTACCTTATAGACAATTAGAATAATGCAATTCAGTGTTTTTCTCAATTCTAGTTGAAAAAAAAAGTGTGGTTTGCTAATGTTGATGAAAACAGGTTTAAAAAAACATGGAAATTGGCTTAGGGTGTGATTGAAAATCTGATTGGTTTCTTTTTGTGTAATTCTGCTTTCCTTGCTGCAAACTCTATTTGAACAGAATCATGTTTGACAAGAAAAATCTCCATTGAACCACATACAGCTACACACTTTATGATTAAATGATGTTTCTCTGAATATATGGAGCCTTGTCACGTATCCTGACATGAATAACTTCCAGTAAAAAATGTTATACATGAAATATCATGTTTTTTTGTTTATTTGTTTTTTAAAGATGGCTGTCTTTTTGTTTTGTTTTTGTTTGTTTGTTTGTTTTATCACATTGAGCGTATCATTTCTTTTCTTGGTTTTTGTAATCTCTCTAGCACAAATGACAAAACCTGATACAATGATTTTTTTCATAGTCATCACAATGTGTTTTTGTTTGCTTGTTTAATTTTACTTTATTGTATCATACTTGTGGGGACATTATAAGTAAAATTTTTACAGCCACATATGTAGATATAGATATACAAAATATCAGCTTCTCTTCATTTATTTATACAAAAACATTTATAGACTATCTTCTGTTTCTCAATTCCAATACCATGGTGAAAAACTAATGCTCCCAGTTCTCTCTCTCTCTCTCTCTCTCTCTCTCTCTCTCTCTCTCTCTCTCTCACACACACACACACACACAAAACAAACAAACAAACAAACAAACAAACAAAAAACACTTGTATTTTACAAACACACTAGAGTAGTGTGACAGTGAAAGATTCCCAATAACCATAGGCACATTGCCACCTCCGTAAAGGCAACCTGTGTCAACCTCCATTGTAGGAGAGTAATAAGGTCACCTTACCAGGGAACAGGCTGTGATGTGAAGAACACATGCAGAAAGTTTGCTGAGGAATGCTTTCAGTATCACTACCAGTAGAAGACTGAAGAAGGCAGGATTGTTAAGAGTTGCAAAACTGTCATAACAAAGGCCTTAACCAATCCCAAGGGGAATTTTGGAGATGGAATGGCCAAGAGTTGTCCTATTTTGAAGACAAAGTTCCAGGATTTAGTCCCTTATATCACCGGTTTTTTGAAGGGAAGCGGACATGACCTTGAGGCAACTCTCTTCACTTACTGACAATCATGGAAATCATGGGGGGTGGGGGAGAGAGGGAGTTGAAGGTAGAGGTGAAGAAGTACCTCTACAGAAGCTGAAAGCTTTTAGCCACTAACACTCCTTCAGCATCTAGGGGATGAGTGCTTTTGTTCTGAAAGAACAGCACCCCACTGGGTATCATCTTCAAGCTGGCATCCTGGCTGTGCCCCAAGCTGCTTAACCATTCTCAGGCTGACAATTTCCAGGAAGTATGGCATATGGATTCTACCAGTGGATCCATTGTCATGAATCCCTGCTGGGCTTGGTTGCAAAGTAGGGCTCCTGGTTCATTCAGAAGTTATACATAATCCAGGGTGGTGGGTCAAACACTCTGTATAGTTTCTTGGATACTGGTGCTGGCTGAAGAAGTAGGGGAAGGAAAGGCAAAACAACATTTAGACTATGAGTTGAATCTAGACCAATCTAGATGTATTGGCCTCTTCACGTTGGAAGGAGTTCAACATAGTGAACGTGACATGGAGTCACATTTGTTCCCCTATGAAAAATTGAACATTTTGGCCAATAGTAATTTGGTGCCCAACAGATCTAATTGAGTATTACAAAATAATGATGATGATGATGATAACAATAATAATAATAATGGCAGTAATACATGAGAGACTGATTTCTTTATGGAATGGGCCTCTTGAAAACCTGAGCTTCTAATGGGAAATGAGTAAGGTTGAGGATTACATTCAGGGTTGGAGCTCAGGGAGACTGAGGCGCAGTGGGAGTGCAGGCCACTGGAAATGGCCCTGGGAAGTGAGCTTGTTGGAGAACTGGCCCCTGCAGATCCTCTGACTGTGCCAGAGCCTGGGTGATGGGTAAGGAGGACAGGAAGGCAGGGAAATCTTCAATATGTGAGTGGAACGACAGGGAGGTAGCAGATGAAAACTAGGGAGACAGAGAGCAGGAGGAAACAAGGGGAACCTCGAACACATCTGCTTTTTGGAGGCAAAGTAATACTTCATTAGGGATGATTTTTATCTACCTGGAGTGTAAAATAATGAGCAGCATCCACTCCAAAGTGCTAACAGAGATATGGTGCCCTCAGGGAAGATCAGTATCATCATGAGAGAGTCAAGAGTGTTTCAAAAAAAATGGGAGATTTCAGGTTTGATGATAAAGGAAAAATGAGTGGGATCGTTAATATGGAGTGACAGATGTGGATGGGGAAGGATCAAAGGGGCTATAAGACAAAAAAGTAAACATAGACTCATATATGCAAGATTCAATAATAGGGATAGATGGCTGAAGATATTTATATTTTTCAATATTGATAGATTATGATATGAATGTGAATTATTAAGTGAGCTGTAGAAGGTAGCTAATACACACATACACACACACACACACACACACACACACACACACACCATGAGGTCTAATAACTAAGTCTGCAAACTCATCCAAGAAAAAACGTTACATACCTCATTGCTGAATATCACTGTGGTTACCTTCGAAATACTCCCCTTGGGAAGCTATGCACTGATGCCAGCGCCTACTCCACCCTTCAAAGCAATTTGGAACTCTTTTTCTGGAATGGCCATCAGGGCTGTCGTCGTATTATCCTTAATGTCCAGAATGTCATCAAAGTGTCTTCCTTTCAATCTTTTCTTTATCTTCAGATAAAAAAAGAAGTCATTGGGGACCAGATCAGGTGAGTAGGGAGAGTGTTCCAGAACAGTTATTTGTTTACTGGCTATAAGCTCCCTCACAGATTGTGCCATGTGAGCTGGTGCATTGTCATGATGCAAGAGCCATGAATTGTTGACAAAAAGTTCAGGTAATTTCTGTCGAAATTTTTCACACAGCCTTTTCAGCACTTCCAAATAGTAAACTCAGTTAACTGTCCACTTGGCACAAATTTATGATGTATAATCCCTCTGATATCAAAAAAGTTTTGCAACATAGTTTTCACTTTTGATTCAGACTGTATTTTGGTGGTGGAGAAGTGGCTGACTTGCATTGTGCACTTTGACGCTTTGTTTCAGGGCCGTATTTGTACACCCATGTTTCATCAAGTGATAACACTGTCCGAAACATCATCTTCCCTCTCCAAAAGGTCTTGGCAAATTTTGACTCTCCTTTGCTTTTGTTCATCCGTGAGCTCCTTTGGGACCATTTTGCGCACACCGTTTCATGCCAACATTTTCAGTTAAGATTTTCCTAACTGTTTCTCTATCGATGTTTACTTGGTCTGCTATGCTTCTCACAGTCAGCTGACAATTTTGATATACAATTAAATGAATTTTTGCCATGTTTTCGTCAGTTCTGCTCGTTACTGTCCTCCCTGATCTCTCTACATCAGTGACACATTGTCTCCCCTCAGAAAAACATTTAATACATTTGTGCACTGCTGTTTTCTTCATGGCATTATCCCCATATACTTAACATGTCCCTGATTTCATTTCCACTCTTGCCAAGTTTAACAGAAATTTAATGTTTGTTTGTTGCTCTATTTCAAGCTCAGACATTCTCGCCATGGCACACAAAATCACAGAACAAGAATAATGAACTCCACTCAGCAAGATACCACCGCATGTCGACAGGAACACAGCTGTGAGATACTGATATACCAAGGTTATGAAACCTTACCAAGCTATATGTATAGTGCTGCCAATGTAAGTGCACTGTGGCAAGTTAGCAAACTTAATTCTCAGACCTTGTGTGTGTGTGTGTGTGTGTGTGTGTCTGTAAAGTTCTATCATCCCTTTTTGACACTTTCTTAACCTCTTAATATTCATTTTTATCCTATTTCCCCTAAGGTTTTGGGAGTGTTCCAAAATGTGATATGCACCTTTCTGTGAAACTTGGTACCGTGTTTCCCCGAAAATAAGACCTAGCAGGACAATCAGCTCTAATGTGTCTTTTGGAGCAAAAATTAATATAAGACCTGGTCTTATTTTAATATGATATAAGACCAGTTCTTAATAAAATAAAATAATATAAAATATAATATAATATAATATAATATAATATAATATAATATAATATAATATAATACTGGGTCTTATATGAATTTTTGCTCCAAAGGACTCATTAGAGCTGATTGTCCAGCTAGGACTTATTTTCGGGGGAACACGGTATTATCATAGGAGTATCCTACCTTTTGTAGCCAATAGACTCCAGAATGTTAGGATTAATGTTGGTCAATGGAACTGGTAATATTCATCAAAAAAATAGGCTGTGGGTATTAAACACAAACCATAATCTCAGAAGAACTAGAAATCACAGAAATCTTTTGTTAGATCACCTACAGAATCAAAGCATTGTGTTGAATTTGATTTTGTCCAGTGAGAGGATTGAGTTACCTTTGGTCAGTAAATCAAACAGATTTACCACAGATACAATTATTCTATAAGCTACAATACTATTTCAAGAAAAATTGTACAAACCCTACCAGGAATAATTTGAAGAAGTTGGCAGGTGATTAAAATATACGTTTTCAATCAACTAGACTGTTTATCTCCATGTGCTTAACCTTTCAAAATTGAATTTTAAGTGAAATCGTGTCTAATTTTAATTAATCAACTCATTTATTTTTACAGGCTTTTAAGTAAAATCTATAGACATGGCAACAAGGAAATATTTCACTTCTACATCACACAAAAGTTACTCCAAATGTGTTGCATTAGATGTGAGTTTGGTAGCCAGTCTCTTAGGGAAACATCTATTCTATTAAGTAAGTAAATTGCCTCTTAAGTCTATAATTTAGTTTTGCATATGTGGTTCTTCTTTTTACGAAATTATCATGTATTTTTATGGAGATGCTCACCTGCTTGATTCATTTCGTTATAATTTGCTGAAATAACATCACAACCTGGGAAAGAGGGCTTTGGCTGAGGCAAATCCTGGCGTTAGTCGCAGTTCATATGTACAGCTAGAGATAGAAGTGTCAGGAAGGCCTGGAAGCTGACCAAGAGAATGTACAGAGGAGCACATCAACAGGACAGAAAGCACTGAACAATTTTGATTGAAGGGCCAAACGAGGATTTTCTAAGACACACAGAAAAAATTATCCTCTAACCATCCCAAGAGAATAGAATAAAATAGAATAAAAAGTCGTTAATCTTCTCTTGCCCTTTAAAATTAAATAAAAGCTTAGAAATGTGTGTATGTAGAATGACACATTGTATTGAATGCAAATTTGAGGGTTGTTTCAGAATTGCCAATTAGGAGGTTTGCTTACATAGCGTGTGGAATCTGAAGGTGAAGTGGTTGCCATTTGATCCTTAATGTGCATCGTGCAGTTTTAGTGATGCCTGGAAAGCATTACAGAATAGTGATGTAAGTAGAGATTACTTTTCCTTACATTGTTTATTATAAAACATATTATTTTTCCATTCAGACAATTATGGGTAATGTCACATATAGCAATTCCAAGGAGTAGTTATTTGAATCTAAATTGCCAATTAATTTACAAAGTTGATTTAAAACATTCCACCAAACAAAGCTCACTATCCCAGCTTTTACACGGAGTTTTATTTCTGAATTTTTGTTTTCTTGCCAAGCAAATCAAGTGAAGTTGAGTTCTTCCTTTCTGAAAAGAAGGTTTGTCATTCCCCTGTGAGATCAAATACTATAAAATTGTAATGAAAATTTAATTTTTACTTGGCTTGGCTTTATGAATATTGGTTAATTTGTGTTTCAATGTTTAACTATCATGTTATATGTATCCAATAGTTCTTCTTAAAGACTGTCTGTTAACTACATAAATGTCAAGCAAAACCAATATAAATTTCTAGGCTATTTCTACAGTGCTTTATTTAGCTTCTTGGTAATACAATTCAGTAGTTAGCCATGCTATTTTATGTACCAAATTGTCTTAGAGGCCTGAGATTTAGAAATATGAAACATTAATGATGTTAAAGGGGTAGAATTGATAAAGTAATGTTTTCCTCATCTAAATCTTATTAAGGAATGACAGGTAGTAAATTAAATATTAAATATTTAAATCATATTTTGGTTGCTTGACTGCCTTTGTTCTTTCCTTTTGTTTAGAAGGACCACCTTATAATCTCAGACTATTGTCAAACACACATAATCTAGTCATCGTACTTTGTTATATTTTTCTGTCCACATTATTTTTTCAGCTACTTGGGACAAATTATTGGTAATTAGATATGCCACTGTGTGGTCCTTCACATTTAAGAAACTCATTCAACAAAAAAAGTTACCTTCTTCAAAGACTAGTGTGAGTCATGCACCCTTACTAATTTCTCCAGTGATGTGTTGTACTAATACATCATTTCTGAAAGCTGTCTCTTTAGTGATATATTAATATAATACATCATCAGGCTGAGGCAGAAGAAAGATGGATTGCCTACAATATAATGTCTTCAATGGAACAAAAGATTTTTGGAGCAGATTAATTCTAATTATAAAAGAAAGAGAGTCTGCTTCTGAGCAAATTATAGCAGCTCTTCTCAGTTGGTATCTGCATCTTTTCAACTAAATTTAAAGATGATGTTTAATTTGGCCCTTTATTTTGAAGCAAAAAAATTGACATATAGCTTCTTGTTGCTATTCAGATTTGAAATACAGCCTTTGTTGACTTTTCAATTATAATATCCACATACTCCCTTTCCAATTAAAGTATTTTTAAAGACTTTCACTATATATGGGGATTTGCAATTGTATGTTATTTTTAAGAGCTCTTCTTTGTATGTGATAAATTATAAAAAAGCATGTTGTATGAAAGATACTTACACAAGAATGTTCTATGTATGGATGATTATCACGATAGAATGCCAGTCAATTTGGTGACAAATTACGTGTCCTTAACTGTTTACCTTTAACTGGGATTCTGGTATGGTTTGTCAACTCTGTGAACTCAGCAAATTATTTAATCCCTCTGAATCTTAATTTATTCATCTATAAAAGAAATCCTTAACACTGGGTAATGTCTAGGTGCATTTATACTTCAAATAATCTGTATATGTCTTTGACTGTGTGTCTGCATAGCTCCTATTACAGAATGAATGTTTGTGTCCCTCCAAATTTTATATGTTGAAACCTAACCCGCAATGGTATTTGGAGGTGGGACCTTTGGGAGGTAAGTCCCTTATGAGGGCAGAGCTTTCATGAATGGGATTTCAGAGCCCTTACAAACTAGATGCCAGAAAGACCCCTTACACCTTCCACTATGTGAAGAAACAGTGAAAAGACAACTGTCTATGAACCAGGAAGCAGGCCTTTACCAGATACCACATCTTAGTATTTTGATCTAGGAATGTCTAGTCCCCAGAACTGTGAGAAATAAATGTCTGTTGTTTACCAGCTACCTGGTCTTTGATTTTCTGTTACAGCAGCCTGCGCAGACTGAAACAGCTACTATGGCAATATTTTAATTAAAGCTTTTTTTTTTTTTTTAAGTTTTGATCCATCTGGAGTTCCATATTCCATTTAGTTTCTTTACTTCCTACCCCTTGTTTCTGCTATCATAGGCAGAAAGAATAGGGCCCCAGGGAGACAGGAAGGAGGGTATGAGGGGAGACAAAGGAATGAGGAGATGAAGTCATTCTTCAGCTACAGACTGGCCAGAACTAGATTTTGGTGACTAAGGATGCCATCTCATCCCTCATGGTGAACTTCAGCTAACTGTAGCGAATTATACTATTAACATTGCGGGCAGGGAAAACTCCACCCCTTGTGTCACCATGACAGTTCTGACAAGGGCTAAATAAGGACAAGGGAATCCTTCCAATGGGAAGGGGTGGTCAGCAAGGACCTACCTAGGAACACCAGCCCTAAATCTTAAATACTTAACGCCCTCATTCTAATAAAATCCTACGCCTCTGTGTTCTTCGGTGAGTTGCCCTCCTCCTGTCCTGCCCAGTCCCACTCTTTTGGGAGTGTACTCCCTTTCTTTCCTTTAATAAATCCACTGCTTGCTTGGTTTTGTTTGCTTGGTGTATTCAGTACGTCCTTGAATTATTTCCTGTGACAATACAAAGAGCCTGTTCTCTGTAAACAGTTCTTTTTCATTCTTAGAACTTTTTTTTTTACTTGTTATCTACATCTACTTAGTCATTCAGTAAACCCTGATGAGTCTTCATCTGTATACTTCTATTCATTCTTTCCTTACCAGATAATATTCCATTTCCGATCTTTGCTATCATTCTTCCAAGTCCCTAAAATAACTTTCAATCAAGACTCATTCCAACTAGACATGCATTCAGGTGACCTGAGATCAGATTCTCACTATACAATTTTATTAGTTTTAAGACTTTAAAAGTCACTTGTCATTGTATAACCACATTGGAAAGTTGTTTAAAACACTGACTGGTATTAATCCCATGCACACCTTATGGAGAACTGAGGGCGTATTGTCTTTATGGAGAGTAAGGGAGAAACATTTATTTCCCTTTCTTTAGTAATCTTTAAAATGAGTCTACATTTTAGGCAAATTCACACTGCCAAAAAGCTGCCTGAAATCATTATTTTTAATGTAGTTCATTAGTAAGATCAAGCTTCTTGTCTCAATAGAATGTTTCTGAGAATAACTCTTAAACTAGGAAACAATTTTCACTAAAAATGTTGTCACCAACATTTATCCTAACATTAATATATAAATATGATCTTATTCTATAATTGTGTAAATTAAAAATCACGGGCTTCTTGAGTGATATTTAATTTTGAGTAATTTGAATTCTAACTGATGAATTCTACACATTATCAAATTGTATGCTCTGTACAGTATATAAGTGACAAAATTCTTTAGTTTAAAAAAGTTCAAAAATGGAAGTGGTGCATTGCTAGGTCCATAGTGTGACAGTTAAGCTAAATTTGGCTTTAAAGCTTTTAAAGATAATTTTAGAGGTGAGAAAATTAACCAACTATACTTTTTATAAAATATTATTCAGTAGAAAAGCAAAAGGAATTACAGTTGTGTAATCATAGCAGAGTATGCACTAGTCAGAATTTGAAAATATTCAAATACTGTTTAATATATTATGGAGACTACTAATGAATTGGGTAGCATTTTGAAGGACATGAACACCAAAATTGTGCCCACAAGAGGGATTAACATTAGATACAAGAACAAACTAACATATGATTAGAGATACAATTAATGAATTAAACTTAGTGGAAAGGTTATGAAATTCTGTTTGCTTAAAATATGAGAATTTGTTATTTGGAGTGAACTGGTTGAAGTTCTGTCAAAAACAACAATGGATGAAAATGCATTATATGCTTTTCTTTAAAATGTCTTTGTATATTAACTCCAGTAATTTTAATTGCTATATTTAAAATGTATCACTATAAAGAAATAAATAGAGAAAAACAAACAACAACAAAATAAAATCTCTGATTTATAGAGCTTGGAAGTCATCACTCCAATCCTCATAAGAAAGAGCCTCAACAAACTATAATCGATAACTTTTTACAGACACATCAGAAAAGTTTGGTAACAGTACAAACCAACATCTTAAAATCTGAAGAATTTGGCAAGTACAGAGAATAACAGGCAAGATCAGCTTACCTGGCAGGAGCAGGTACTGGTAGAAATACTTCACTGTTTTGAT
Organism: Rhinolophus sinicus; assembly: GCF_057876585.1. NCBI lineage: Eukaryota > Metazoa > Chordata > Mammalia > Chiroptera > Rhinolophidae > Rhinolophus > Rhinolophus sinicus. The sequence continues at coordinate 105,741,551 of NC_142517.1, read as the reverse complement.
GAATTACTGGTGTCTGAGTATGGACTGGTGTAAGAGTGGAAAACTCCCGGGAGCCCAGAATTGAAAAGGACTTTCATGAGTTTTGCCTCTATCAACCACATGAGGTTCTAACAAATGTCAGAAACATATATTTAAATGTATATTACACACTCTAGAGGATACAGAACAACCATCATTGAGAATTGCCTGAGGTCTACCTGAACAGAAGAACTACAATTAAGGATACAACAAAGAAGCCACGTCGAAACAGGTAGGAGGGGTGAAGACATGGACCTACTTGGTTCCACATTCACATGTGGCAGTTAAAAATCAGGAGGGACATCTCTGCTGCAGAGGTCCCTCCTGAGCAGTGAGGGGTTCCAGCTCCACACCAGGCTCCCCAGCCCAAGTTTCCAGCTCTGGAAAGAGAAATCCTCAGAAATTCTGGCTATGAAAATTATGTAGATTATGACTAACTGAGATGGAGGGAGGCTGGACTCCCAGGCCCCACCTCATCCAACTTGCTGGCCCATCCAAGCTTCTTCCTAGTTTTAAAGGACCCATGTATGACCTTACTCCCTGATGGACTCACTTGCTATGAGCTCTAGTGCTGGGACAGAACATTGAGAGGCACCAGGGGCATATGGAGAGAAAATTAATTGTCTGGCTTCAGAGAAAAGGCTCAAGGGGCAGCTTTCTCCCAGACAGTAGTATTGGCAGAAATTATTGCTCCTTTTTTGAGCTCTCCCCTCACTCAGTGGGTAGATGCAGGCTGGCACTATATCTGTGTCTCCATCAATCTGGCTATCATTGTTCACCTCACCCTAGTGAATCATTGAGGCCCCACCTCACCCAACTTGCTGGCCCACCCAAGCTTCTGCCTGTGGCTTTTCCATCCAAAGGACCTATCTTTGCTCATGCTGCAGACTTTTCTAAAAATCTCTCAAAGGTTCACAAACCTGAAACAGGTAGCATCAGGCCTCACCATTTCCCATACCTCTTGATAAGCAGACTTAAAGCCTGGCACTAATTGCAGCCAGTATCAGTTTGCAGCTTAGCCACACCCAGGCACTTTCAACCCCAGCAAAAGTGGCAACATCTGCAGATCACTTTGTAGCTCATACCAAGTGATCTTGGACATAACACAGGAAGCTGCTGTCCTTGGCTTTCAACAGAGCCTCTCCCAAGAGGCCTCAGAACCAACAGGTGGCCAATTTCAGACCACACTGGAGTACCACCCAACCACCTCCACAAATGACACAACCAAAGGGCAGACTGGACAGGCACCAGAGCCCTGCTAAAGTGAATCCTGCTCTGTAGGATCAGCCTGTGCACAACTGCTTCTCTACTGTAGTCATGGCGAGTCCTGACAACCAATCAGCCTGAGGGTCAATCCTTCCCATTGATATACAAACGGCAACCAAGGCTCAACTACAACTAGAACACACACAACCCACATAAAAGACACACTTGGAGAACCCAGCTCAGGTGACCAGGGAGACTGTGCCACCGGGCTCTAAAGGAAACCTACTACACAAGTCCACTCTACTAAGACAGGGAGACACAGCTGCTATGTATTACATATTTAATGATGCCAGAATTATCCTAATACCAAAATCAGATATCACAAGAAGAAAAAAAAGTACAGGGCAATACTTTTTAGGAATATTGAAGCAAAAATATTCAATAAAATATTTCGCAAATTGATTTGAATTATATATAAAGAGAGCATATACCCTGACCAAGTGGAATTTATTTCAAGTGTGTAAGGCTGGTTCAACATTTGAAAATCAGTTAATATAATCTGTCACATCAACAGGCTAAAGAAGTGAAATTATATAATCATATCAAAAGAGGCAGAAAATGTATTCAACAAAACCTCAAATCCACTCGTGATACAAGTGTTCAGCAAACTAGGAATAGAGGGGAACTACCTCAGTTTGATAGAGAACATTATAAAAAAATCTACAGTTAATACCATACTTAAAGGTGAGACATTAGATGATTTTCTCCTAAGAGCAGGAGAAAAGCAAGGATGTTCCCTTTCACCACTCTTTTTCTTTTTTTTTTTTTAATTTATTTTTTAAATGTATTGGGGTGACAATTGTTAGTAAAATTACATAGATTTCAGGTGCACAATTCTGTGTTGCATCATCTATAAATCTCATTGTGTGTTCACCACCCAGAGTCAGTTCTCCTTCCATCACCATATATTTGATCCCCCTTACCCTCATCTCCCACCCCCCACCCCCCTTACCATCTGGTAACCACTAAACTATTGTCTGTGTCTATGAGATTTCACTGATATGTGGTATATAAACCAAAAACAACAAAAGAACAAGAGAAACAAATGAGAAACAGAAACTTATAGTCACCACTCTTTTTCAATATCATACTGGACATCATAGATAATGTAATAAATGAGTAAAAGAAATAATTTTATACTTTATTAAGGAATAAATGCTCAAAGATAATATGATTATCTATGTAGAAAATCCCAAAGATACAAGAAAACAAACAAAACCAACAATAAAAAAAAACTCATGGAACTTCTGAGGATTTATATCAAGGTTGCAAGATGCAGGTTAATACAAAATAAATAAACAAATATATATATATATATATATATATATATATATATATATATATTTCTTAATATTTGCAGTGAACAATTGAAATTTGAAAGAAAAAACACAATACCATTTAAATTAGCATCAAAAACAAACAAACAAACAAACAAAAAACTACTTAGGCACAAATTTAACATAATATGTAAAGGAAACATAGAAAAAAAAGAACTAAAAACAAAACAAACCAAAAAAACTAATAAAAGGAGTTTAAGAAGACTGAAATAAACAGAGCAATTTCAATGTTCATGTACAAGAAGATTCTATTTTCATCAATTCTTGAATCTGTAGCTTCAAGACAATCCTATTGTAATCGTGAAAGGGAATTTTATGAATATTGACAAACTGATTCTAATGTTTACATGGAAAGGCACGAAGTCCTGAATAGCCAACAAAATACTGTGGAGAAAGAACAGTGTCAGAGGACTGGCACTACCCAATATCAAAACTTACCATAATGGCATAGTAATAAAGACAAAATGGTATTAGTGAAAGACAAATAGGTGAATGGAACAGAAAGAGAACCAAGAGACATAGCCTTATAAATACATTCAACTCATCTTTGATAAAGGAGCAAAAACAACTCAAAAGAAAAATGATATTCTTTTCAACAAATGGTGCTAGAAAAATTTGACATCCATGTGCCAAAATTAACTAAAAAGAAATCATAGATGTTGTGAGCTACCTCAGTTGGTTAAAGCACAGTGCTCTTAACAAGGTTGCTGGTTCAGTCTCCACATGGGCTACAATGAGCTGCGCCTTCCACAACTAGATTGAAACAACTGCTTGACTCGGAGCTGATGGGTTCTGGAAAAACACACTTAAAATAATAATAATAATTTAAAAAATTAAATTCAATTAAGTCAAAAAATTATTTTTTGAAGTTAAGAAAAAAAAGAAATCATACACCTAAATGTAAAATGCAAAACTAGAAAATAACATGGAAGAAAATCTAGGTAACTTTGGGACTGGTGATGAGTATTTAGATATAACACCAAAAGCATGACCTATAAAGAAAAAATAGATTAATAAGTTGGATTTTATTAAAATGGAAAACTTCTGTTCTATGGATGATATTATTAAAGAATAAAATGATAAACCATAGATAGACTCAAAGAAAATATTTGCAAAACATATATCTAATAAAGAAGTTATATACAAAATACACAAAGAATTCCTAAAATTCAAAATTCAAAAAAAAAAAAAAACACGAAAAAATCAAAGATGTGTGCTGACACCTAACCAAAGAAGATATAAAGATGACAAATAAGCTTGTCAAAAGATGCATATTATATACAATTAAGGCATTGGAAATAAAAACAATGCGATAACTGCTACATACCTATTTGAATGGCTGAAAAACAACAACAAAAAAAACTAAACTAAACTAAACTAAAACCTGTCAATACCAAATGCTGTCAAGGAGGCAGAGCAAAAGAACTCTCATTCTTTGCTTGCAGAAATGCAAAATAATATGCCTGTTGTAGTAGACAGTTTGGCAGTTTTTCCACAAAGCTGAACATAGTATAACCATACAATCAACTCATCATACTTGTAGGTATTTACCAAATTAAGTAAAACTTATGTTCCTGCACAAATTTTCTTTTTTTTAAATTTATTGGGGTGACAATTGTTAGTAAAATTACATAGATTTCAGGTGTACAATTCTGTATTACATCATCTATAAATCCCATTGTGTGTTCAGCACCTAGAGTCAATTCTCCTTCCATCACCATATATTCGATCCCCCTTACCTTCATCTCCCACCCCCCACCCCCACCCCCCTTACCCTCTGGTAACCACTAAACTATTGTCTGTGTCTATGAGTTTCTGTTTCTCATTTGTTTGTCTTGTTCTTTTGTTGTTTTGGGTTTATATACCACATATCAGTGAAATAACATGGTTCTCTGCTTTTTCTGTCTGACTTATTTCGCTCAGCATTACACTCTCAAGATCCATCCACGTTGTCACAAATGTTCCTATATCATCTTTTCTTACCGCCGAATAGCATTCCATTGTGTATATATACCACAACTTCTTTATCCATTCATCTATCGAAGGATATTTTGGTTGTTTCCATGTCTTGGCCACCGTAAACAAAGCTGCAGTGAACATTGGAGCACACGTGTCTTTATCTCTAAATGTTTTCAGATTTTTTGGGTAGATACCCAGGAGAGGGATTGCTGGGTCATAGGGCAATTCTACTTGTAATTTCTTGAGGAACCTCCACACTGCCTTCCACAACGGCTGCACCAGTCTGCATTCCCACCAACAGTGTATGAGGGTTCCTTTTTCTCCACAGCCTCTCCAACACTTGTTACTATTTGTCTTGTTGACGATAGCCATTCTGACTGGGGTGAGGTGATATCTCATTGTGGTTTTGATTTGCATTTCTCTGATGATTAGTGATGTTGAGCATTTTTTCATATGTTTATTTGCCATTTGTATGTCCTCTTTGGAGAATTGTCTCTATAGGTCCTCTGCCCATTTTTCAATTGGATTGTTTTTTTTTTTGTTGTTGTTGAGTTGCATGAGTTCCTTGTGTATTCTGGATATTAGCCCCTTATCGGAGGCACTGTTTGCAAAAATCTTCTCCCATTCAGTTGGTGACCTCTTTATTTTGTCGATGGTTTCTTTTGCTGTGCAGAAGCTTTTAAGTTTCATATAGTCCCATTCGTTTATTTTAGCTTTTACTTCCATTGCCTTTGGAGTCAAGTTCATAAAATACTCTTTGAACCCAAGGTCCATAAGTTTAGTACCTATGTTTTCTTCTATGCAGTTTATTGTGTCAGGTCTTATGCTTAAGTCTTTGATCCATTTTGAATTAATTTTGGTACATGGTGACAAATAGCAGTCCAGTTTCATTCTTTTGCATGTGGCTATCCAATTATCCCAGCACCATTTATTGAAGAGGCTGTCTTTCCTCCATTGCATGTTTTTAGCTTCTTTGTCAAAAATTATCTGTCCATATTTGTCTGGTTTTATTTCTGCGTTCTCAATTCTATTCCATTGGTCTATATGTCTGTTATTCGGCCAATACCATGCTGTTTTGATTATTGTAGCCCTGTAGTACAAGCCAAAGTCAGGAAGTGTGATACCTCCATTATTGTTCTTTTTTCTTAAGATTGCTTTGTCTATTCGGGGTCTTTTGTGGTTTCTAACAAATCTGATAATTTTTTGTTCTATTTCTTTAAAATATGCCATTGGGATTTCGATGGGGATTGCATTGAATCTGTGTATTGCTTTGGGTAATATGGCCATTTTAACTGTGTTGATTTTTCCAATCCATGAGCACGGAATATCTTTCCATTTCTTTGTGTCTTCTTCAATTTCTTTCAAAAATGTCTTATAGTTTTCAGCATATAGGACTTTCACATCATTGGTTAAGTTTATTCCTAGGTATTTTATTCTTTTTGCTGCAATTGCAAAAGGAATTGTCTTTTGTATTTCTTTTTCTGAGATTTCATTGTTAGTATATAGGAAAGCAATGGACTTTTGTACGTTGATTTTGTAGCCAGCAACTTTACTGTATTCATTGATTGTTTCTAATAGCTTTTTGGTGGAGTCTTTAGGGTTTTCAATATATAGTATCATGTCATCTGCAAAGAGTTATAATTTAACTTCTTCATTCCCAATTTGAATGCCTTTTATTTCTTTATCTTGCCTGATTGCTCTGGCAAGGAATTCCAACACTATGTTGAAAAGCAGAGGTGATTGGGGACAGCCCTGTCATCTTCCTGAACGTAAAGCAAAGGGCTTCAGTTTTTCACCATTAATTATGAGATTAGCAGAGGGCTTGTCATATATGGCCTTTATTATGTTAAGGTATTTTCCTTCTATACCTATTTTATTAAGTGTTTTAATCATAAATGAATGTTGTATCTTGTCAAATGGTTTTTCTGCATCAATTGATATAATCATATGATTTTTGTCCTTTATTTTGTTTATGTGATGTATCACATTGATGGATTTGCGGATGTTGAACCATCCTTGTGCCCTGGGGATGAACCCCACTTGGTCGTGATGAATAATCTTTTTAATGCATTGTTGTATTCGATTTGCTAGAATTTTATTTAGGATTTTTGCATCGGTGTTCATCAGAGATACTGGTCTGTAGTGTTCTTTTTTTGTGATGTCCTTACCAGGTTTTGGTATCAGGGTAATGTTGGCCTCATAAAATGAGTTACGGAGTATTGTCTCTTCTTCAATTTTTTGGAAGAGTTTGAGCAGGATTGGTATTAAATCCTCTTTGAAGGTTTGGTAGAATTCACTAGTGAAGCCATCTGGTCCCGGACTTTTGCTTTTGGGAAGGTTTTGGATGACTGATTCAATTTCGTTACTGGTGATCGGTCTGTTTAGATTTTCCAGTTCTTCGTGGTTCAACCTTGGAAGGCTATATGTTTCTAAGAACTTGTCCATTTCTTCTAGGTTATTGAATTTGGTGCCATATAGTCCTTCATCATATTCTTGGATGATCCTTTGTATTTCTATGGTGTCAGTGATAATTTCCCCTTTTTTGTTTCTGATTTTGTTAATTAGTGTCTTCTTTCTTTTTATCTTAGTGAGTCCAGCCAAGGGTTTGTCAATTTTTTTAACCTTTTCAAAGAAACAGCTCTGTGTCATATTAATTTTTTCTATTGTCTTTTTGTTCTCTATTTCATTTAATTCTGCTCTAATTTTTGTTATTTCCTTTCTTCTGCTGACCTTGGGTTTCACTTGTTCTTCTTTTTCTAGTTCTTTAAGGTGTAACAGGAGGCTATTTATTTGGCCGTTTTCTTGTTTCTTGAGATAGGCCTGTCTGTAATGAGAAAAATTTCCCTCTTAAAACTGCTTTTGCTGCATCCCAAAAATTTTGGTAGGATGTATTTTCATTGTCATTTGTTTCTATATATCTTTTGATCTCTCCTCTAACTTCTTTTTGACCCAGTTGTTCTTTAAAATTATGTTTTCTAATCTCCATGTATTTGTGTTTTTCCCCGCTTTCTTTTTGCAGTTGATATCCAATTTCAAAGCCTTGTGATCAGATAATATGCTTGGTATGATTTCAATCTTCTTAAATTTGCTGAGGCTGATTTTATGTCCCAATATATGGTCTGTCCTTGAGAATGCTCCATGTACACTGGAAAAGAATGTATAGTCTGATGTTTTAGGATGAAGTGCTCTACAAATGTCAATTATGTCCATTTCATCTAATGTGTCATTTAAGGCTGCTATTTCGTTATTTATTTTCTGTTTGGATGATCTATCCATAGCTGTCAATGATGTATTTAAGTCCCGTAGTATAATTGTGTTTTGGTCAATTTCTCCCTTTAGTTCTGTTAGTAGTTGCTTGGTATATTTCAGTGTTCCCTGATTGGGGGCATAAATATTCATGACTGTTATGTCTTCTTGTTGTATAGTCCCCTTCACCATTATGAAATTTACATTTTTGTCTCTTGTTATCTTTTTCACCTTGAAGTCTCTTTCATCTGATATCATTATGGCTGCACCTGATTTTCTCTGGGTACCATTTTCCTGGAATGTCAATTTACACCCTTTCACTTTGAGTCTATGCTTGTCCTTATAGCTGAGATATGTCTCTTGGAGACAACATATGGTTGGATTTAATTTTTTGATCCAGTCTGATACTCTGTGCCTTTTTATTGGTGAGTTCAGTCCATTTACATTTAGAGTGATTATTGATATGTGAGGATTTCCTATCATTCTATCTTTAGTTTTCTGGTAAGTCTGTGTCTCCATTGTTTCTTTGACTTTTTGTATTTTTCTATTATTTCTGTGTGGTGGTATTGTATGATGTTTCCCTCTGTTTCTTCTTTTATTACAGTATATATTTCAGTTCTGGATTTTTTTTGAGTGGTTACCCTTAAATTTATGTGAAAGAAAGTTTGATATTTAGAGTATTCTGTTTTCTTCAGCACGCTTACTTTCTCCATTCCCATATTCCGGTTCAGGCCTTTACTCTCCCCATTTTTATGTTTTGGTTGCCACAAATTGTCCCTGTTGATGGTGGTCGAATAGCCGCCTTTAGTATTTCTTGTAGTGCAGTCGTGTATTAGAAAATTACCTCAGCTTCTGTATGTCTGGAAAGGTCTTTATTCCTCCTTCATATCTAAAGGATATCTTTGCTGGATATATTATTCTTGGCTCATGATTTCTCTCTTTCAATAGTTTGAATATTTGGTTCCACTCCCTCCTGGCCTGTAGAGTTTCTGCTGAAAAATCTGACGATAATCTAATAGGCTTTCCTTTGTAAGTTACCGTCTTCTTTTCCCTGGCTGCCTTGAGGATTCTTTCTTTGTCGTTGATTTTAGACAGCTTCAATACAATGTGCCTTGGAGAAGGCCTGTTGGGATTGAGGTAACTAGGTGTTCTATTTGCTTCTTGGATTCGAGGGTCCAGTTCTGTCCACAAGTTTGGGACGTTCTCATCGATAATTTGTTTGAATATATTCTCTGTTCCCTTCTCTCTTTCTTCTCCTTCTGGTATGCCCATTATTCTTATGTTGCTCTTTCTGATGGAGTCAGAAAGTTCTTGTAGAGTTCTTTCATTTCTTTGAAGTCTCAAGTCTCTTTCTTCTGCCATCCGTGTAATTTCCAGCTTTCTATCTTTGATGTCACTGATTCTTTGCTCCATCTGGTCAACTCTACTACCTAAGCTGGTTATTTCATTCTTAATTTTTTCTATTGAGTTCTTAATCTCCAGAAATTCTATTTGGTTATTTTTTAAAATTTCAATCCCTTTCGTAAAATGCTCATGCTGTTCTTTGATTGTGTTTCGGAGTTCATTTAACTGCCTATCTGTGTTTTCTTTCATCTTGTTGAGTTTTTTTCAGAACTGCAATCTTGAATTCTCTGTCATTTAAGTCACATATTTCTGTATCTTCAAGTGCCTTTTCTGGAGATTTTTCACTTTTTTTCTGAGCTATCTTGTTGCCTTGGTTATTCATGGCAATTACTGATTTATTATTTCTCTTCCTAGACATCTACAGGAGTGGCTTCTGCAACAGGTTGATAGGAAGAGGTCTTTCTTTTGTTTTCCAGTACTTGTTGGTAGAATGTTTTATTTTTTCTCCAACTGCAGCTTATTTTTCTTCTCCCACACGGTCGTGCTATGTTTTCTCTGCACTATTCCAGCTTCTCACACAATGGGGGGATTCCCTGGGAGACGGGCTTCTCCTCTGTTAATAGTTCATCTAGGTCACAGGGCGCAGTGTCCCAGTGGGTATGCGGAGAGCTTTTGATGTTCCAGAGCTCTTCCAGCTCCTGATTCAGAGCCCGTGTGTTTCAGCAGTTCTGTTTACTCCTGTAGGGATCCGCCCAGATAGGTGGGGTCAGGGGCAGGGTGAGTTGTGAGAGGTGGCCCAGAGCAATGGCAGCGACCATCACCACAGCCAGTCCTGCTTCCACAGCTCCCTCTCCTTTGCCCAAACTAGTTGGGCTGTGAATCTGTGTCTGCGGTCCACAGTTCTCATAAGAGCAAATATTCTGTTGTTTTGATCTGACACTGCTACTGTTTTGCTTCTAGCACCGGGCAGGTCGGGGCGGTTCGAGCTCTGGGAGGGTAGGGAGGGGGCGGCTAGTCTCAGTGCCTAAGGCTCTGTTCTCTGCTCGGCAGTGAGGGCTTAAACCACCGTTTTCAGCCTTTTTCCCTCAGTCTTTCCTCCGAGGTCTCTGCCGTGTTATATGCTGCCCCCTCAGCCCTGTGGAGCCCAGGCGGAGCCCTAGCAGTCCGAGTTCTTCCCTCCCCCGCAGCTGCGGTGGTTCCGGGAAGCAGCGAGCTCGGCGCACTGAGCTGGGTCTGAGTCCTGCACCCGTGCGGCTCCTGTCTCCGCGTACTTCTCCCTTCCCTCCTCCCTCCCCTCACGCGAATCTCCCACCTGTAGGTGATTTCAGTCGGTAGTGGGCCTCTTCGTCTTGCCTGTCTGCTGTGCAGGGAGTCCTTTGTGGAGTTTTTGTTGTTCGATTCTTTGTAGATTCCAGGGGAGCTTTACAGAGGCTCACCTCACGCTGCCATTTTTCCTCCTCAAACGCCAAGTTTGTGCACAAATTTTCATATTAATGTTCATAAAAGCTTTGTTCGTAATTGCCAAAAGTATAATAGAAGGAAATAAAATGTTGCTTAATAGGTGAATGGATAAATAAACTCTAGTACCTCCATACTTTGGGATATTTTAGCAATAAAAAGAATTTAAGGAAACTTAAATTCATATTTAATTCATATTAAATTTAAAAATAAAATTAATATTCATATTTCAGTAAAAGAAATCAATCTGGAAGGGCTACATTCTGTATGATTTTAACCTTATGAAAACAGCGAACTATAGAGATAGTAAGATCATTGGTTGACAAGGGTTGGATGGGGTAGGGAATGAGTAGGTGAGACCCAGGGATTATTGGTAGGCTAATAATCTATTCTGTGTACTACTATAATGGTAGATACATGATACCATGTATTTGTCAAAATTTGTAGAACTGTGCAACACAAAGAGAAAGAAACCTTAATGTAAACTATGGACTTCAGTTAATAATAATGTATTAAGTGTGACAAATGTACCACACACATGTAAGATGCTAATAATAAAGGAAACTGTGTTAATGGGGCGCTACATGGGGATCTCTCTGTACAATCTCTGTGTTTTTTTTTTTGTGTGTGTGTTTTTAATTTGTAAATCTAAAATGAAAAAAAATGGGAGTATGGGCAAGAGAGACATAATTGGAGTTCGGAAACTTGGGTTGAAGTTATTGTTTTTCCAAATCCAGTGATCCTAGTAGGAAAACCAGAAAAATCTTTTTTTACACTTATTTTCTCTTCCCCAAAAGAATCTCTATCCTTTATAACTAGATACAGTTCCTCTTAGATCTCAATTTCTGTGATCCTTTTCAGGAAAAAAACTATGTACATATCATCTCTGTCTGTACCTACTATATTTGCACAACTTGAGAATGATGTCAGCATATTGGCCCACACAAATGATGTATTTCCTAAAGCTACTGCAATTATCTTAATTTTTAAAGTCATATATGCAAATGACCTTAAGTACAAATGCAATTGTTATGCTGAAAGCAAGCCCTGTAGGGATAATTAAAGGACTGTATTTGGGAAATCCATTGTTCCATTGACACAAAACAATGAAGTGTGGTGCATAAACAAGTAAAAAGCTTTTAAATTTAATTTAAAGTATTGTTTCTCCTCTCAATTATTAATATTTCTCCCTTAGTTATTAACAGAGATGGGTTGAAAGTTATATCAACAGTCTATTCACACAGGAAAAAAAGAATAGTTAGAAAGGAAAGATTCTTTAATTGTGTTTGAGAAATTAAACAGTTAGAAACCCTGATTCATGTGGGAGGAATACATTATTAAATCTACCCACACTCCATTTTTAATCTCTACTATTCAGTGTTATATCCATAAATGTTCTCATACAATCACTGGTAAAGCACTAATTTGTATTTAAGAACTGATTCATGTTATGTTTGACCTTTAGCTAATTCCTGTTTGTGAATCCTGTTCTTTGGATATACAAATAGCATGGCAAAACTGATTGATTTCAGTTATGAAAATCGAACGTTTTTTAAAAATAAGTTTGCTATTTTTTTCCTGTGCTTAGTAAAGCCACATTTCATCATAACATAAAGCGTCTTCATTAATTATTTTGGGAGTGAGAAGCATTGTTTTTTAATAATAACTTAGTTTTAATATAGATTCCTTTTGAATGGTTTTTGCAGAACTGAGAAAAAATTTAAAGCTGCAATTATGTGATACTATTTTTTTATCATAATTAGAAGGTGGAGAATATTGTGATTATACCGATGAGGAAACTAAAACACAGATAATAAAATTAATTTTTGCAGTTAATTAACAAAGAAAAATTGGGAAAAAGAAACATATATTGCATCTTGCTTACATTTATTCAATAAGCTGCACCATAGGAAGTATTTATTACCTGCCTGCATGTATCTGGTGTAACTATGGATGCCATAAAAATGCAAAGTTCACACATTTCTTCTTATTTTTGACCCATGTCCTAACTTTAATCACCCAATACCTATCTACTTTATATGTGAGTTCCACTCAGGCCAAGGCTTTGGTTTGAGTTCGTTCCATGAGAGAGTGTAAAACAAAACATCTCAATATGAAAGGCGTCTGTTTAAAACATGAGGACTTCTTGCAAGAAGTCACTTCTTGCAAGAGTGACTTGGAGTATTTTATCTCCCAGTCACTTGTCTAGTGCTTTTCACTACATCTACTACCAACGCCCCAAAGCCCACCAGAAAACAAACTAACAAACAATAAACGGTTGATCAAACAAATCCAAGTTTATTAGATTTATTTCAGAAAGGGAGAAACACCATCTTGACATCTTTGATCATATTTAAGAAGGGGAATCCAGGTGAAGATATTGTAGGGTTTCAGAGTCTAGACTGGGTGATTTTAGGCATGTCTGGCAAAGTAGGAAACTAGTGTGAATTGAACAAAGTTTAGCTTGAAGAGCACAGCAAGGAAAGTGTCTTGAAATTACTCTTAATGAGTAGGAAGTTTGGATAAGTCAGCTATTTGTTCACAATCTTATTTTCCAAGAGAAGGCATTTCTTGGAGCAAGCAGCTAATTTATTTTCCTTTATTCTCAGTACCTTTTAATGAAGAGAGGGGAGAGGAATTCCAGTATTGATTTAACACAGGGGTAGGAAATATGCTAATTTCACTTTCTATTTTGTGGATATCAATTTGCAGCTGCAAATCTGGGTCTGGAATGGAGATATTTTGTCAGCGTAAATCTAACTCCAAACTTTTCGTGTTACTGGACAAGTCAAATGTTGTAATTATTGGGAGTTCATTCTTTTCACCAGATAGTGTCACACAAGAATGTCACTGTCCTATGTGGTGCTTAGAAACGGCAGGGAAAGGCCTCTACTTTGTAGTCTACCATAGATGGTACTAATATTTTCATTGTCAGTATCCATGCAGTTCCCTTAAGTTCCAGGGATTTTGGTTTCAATATCCTTGTAGAGTATGGGAGTACTTGTCCAGTTTTGAAAGATCAGAAGTAGATTTTGAGGGTAATTAATGAAGCTTAGGTTTCAAGGCCCATTATACACACCAGCCCCTTCTGAGGCATTTTGCGTGGAACTAGCAATCCGTTAACATGACCATAAATATTTGTTGAAATATTATAAATTTAAGATATTTAACAATGTTGGTTGAGATTGTTTTTACTCCCCTCTATGATGTCTGTATTTCACTTCCCCTCCATCTGTGGTGTCAAGAGGTCACTCTGACAAGGATAAATGTACAGCTAGGATTTTTGGTTTGAGTTTAGTAGGATATACACATGGGGTTCCTAGTCACTTGCCTGTATAGTTAAGTAATTCTAATCCATTGCATGCAGACATGACTTCCAAAAATACTATTTCCGTCTAGTACAACTCACATAACCCTGCTGTTAAATAACACATGACTATAGTAATGTTTTCTGGTTTAATTTGTGTTTCCTTGCTACAAATAATGTTGAGAACTTTTTCATGCACTTAATGGCCACTCATATGTCAACTTTTGTGAAATGCATATTCTCATATTTTCCCATGAATTATTTGATTCTTTATTTAGTTGTAATATCTCCAGGAAATACATTTTTTTCTAATATGTATACTGCAAAAAAATTCTCTAAATTGGTGGACTATCTTTTAATTTTCTTAATATTATCCTTTCCTGGGTAAAAGTTTTAACTTTGATTAATTCCAATTTAAGAACTTTTTATTTGTGGTTTGTGTTCTTGTGTCTCGCCTAGCAATTTTTATATTCACTGCAAAGTTGCAGAGATTTCTTCCAGTGGTTTCTTCTACATGGATGTCCACTTGTTTCAACTATCTACTGAAAATATTCCCCTCCCCATTTAATCGCCTTTCTATCATTATTGAAAATCAAGTGACCTCACAGCATGAGTTTATTTCTGGACTCTATTTTATTCCGTTTATCCATATGCCCGATTTTTACCAAACCACATTCTCTTGATTAAGGGGATCATAGAATAAGTCTTGAGATCAGGCAGGATAAGTCCTCTAACTATGTTCCTATAAAACTGCTTAGGCTCTTCTAGGTTTTTGCATTCTCATAAATATGTTAGAGTCAGTTTTTTAATCTCTACAAAAAAATGTACTGGACTATTAATTGATATTTTTGGGGTCTGTAGATTAATTTGTGTCACTTTAGGGAAGATTTGTTTTTCAAGGAATTCGTCTCATTTTATTTAAAATATCAAATGTGTTCTTTATGATATTTCTTGTTATCCACTTAATGTTTGAAGTATCGATAGTGATAATTTCTTTTTGTTAATCTCTCTCTCTCTGTCTCTCTCTCTCTGTCTCTCTCTCTCTCGTTAATCACTTTAACAAAAAGGTGTATGTGGTGTGATCAAAAAATTCAATGAATGTTTAAATTTAAAAAAAATTATTACAGTAAAAGACACATTGCCATGAATCCCCTCCAAAATACTCCCTCTTGCTTTAAACACACTTATCCCATCGTTCTGGCCACTTTCTGAAGCAGTTCTGGAAGTCCTCTTTTGTGAGTGTCTTTAGTTGTGCTGTCATGGCTGCCTCAATGTCCTGAATTGATTCAAAATGTTTACCTTTCATAGCCATTTTTACTTTGGGGAAGAGCCAGAAGTCACACAGTGCCAGATTCAGTGAAAAAGGTGGATGAGAACACACCATAATGTTTTTATTTGACAGAAATCTCTGTATCAGAAATGATGTGCAACATATAGCATTGTCATGCTGGACAATGAAGTAAAGACTCTCACGAAAGAGGACTTCCAGAACTGCTTCAGAAATTGGCATGAATGATGGGATAAGTGTGTTCAAAGCAAGGGGAAGCTTTTTGAGGGGGATTAATGGCAATGTGACTTTTACTGTAATAATTTTTTAATTTAAACATTCCCCATATTGTTTGAGCATACTTTGCATCAGTTTTATTGATCTGTTCAAGAATCAGCTTTTAGATTTATCAATATATTTTTTTTCTTTTATTATTTTTTGCTGTAATCCTTATTATATCTTATTTTCTACTTATTTTGGTTTACTCTATTTTTCTTATCAAGCATCTTAAAATAATACTTAAATGTCTCCTTTTTAGAACTTTTTTTGGTTCTAAAATAATTATTTAAATTTATATTTTTCTCCCCTGTACTGCTTTGAATATACTGTATTTTCATTATCATTTAAGTTGATAATATAACAGCTTAAATAAGAAGGCAGAGAATCATCTTGTTTTATCTCAACAGGGAACATGTGCATAGGAGGATTCGATACCTTGGCTGTTCTGCACATGTCTATGAATAATCATGACTGTGCTGCAAGTGTTGATTTGAGTGTTACAAATAAATTCAGTGAATAGGCAAATTCACAAATACAGAATCCATGAGTAATGAAAATTGGTTGTGTGTGTGTGTGTGTGTATGGTGTTGGCATTACAAAATTGGGTTTTGCTTACTTATACATTTTGGCCATCTTTGTTTATAATTAGATTAATAATCAATTCACATTTAATATAATTACTGATATGTTTATATTCAAGTTTAACATTTTATTATTTATTGTTTTTCCTTGGCTTGTCACTTCTGTTTTTTGTTTCTCTACACTCTTTTTTCACTTATTTTGGATTTTTTTTTATTATTATTAGATTCAAGTGTACAGAACAATGTAATAGTAAGACATTTACACCCCTCATAAAGTGACAACTCCCTTCCCTCAATTTACAAACCCCTCTGACATCACACATAGCCACCACAGTTCCACTGACCCCATTCCCTGTGCTGCACTCCATATCCTGTGACTATATATATATATATATATATATATATATATACATACACACACACACATATATACATGTATATAAATGTACATATATATATATATATATATATATATATATATATATATATATATATATTAAACCACAGTTGACACCCATCACTATTCAGCTTCAGCTTTAGGTGCACACTACAGCGGTCAGGCATCTTCACTGTTCATGAAGTGGTCTCCCTAATAAAACAAGTGTCCATCAGATACCCTACAAAATCTTTACAACAGCATACTCCCCAAACTGTCCTTTGTATCGTGTGGCAACTTTGTGGTTACTGATTGTGCCTTCTAGTCCCCTCACCTACTCCTCCATCCCCACCCACTCCCACCAGCAACCCTCAGTTTTTCCTCTATATCTCTGAAACTGTTTCTGATTCTCTTGTTCATTTATTCTATTTTTCAGATTCCACATATAAGCGAGATCGTATGGTATTTGTCTTTCTTTGTATAACTTATTTCACTTAGCATAATGTTCTCTAGGTCCATCCATATTGTTGCAATTGGTAAGATTTCGTTCTTCTTTATGGCCTAGTAATACTCCATTGTAAAAATATACCCACAGTTTCTTAAGCCAATCATCTACTGATGGGCATTTCGGTTGTTTCCATGTCTTGGATATTGTGAATAGTGCTGCAATAAATATAGGGGCGCATAAATTTTTTTGAATTAGTGCTTTGGATTTCTCCGAATAGATACCTAGGAGTGGGATTGCTAGGTCATAAGGTAGTTCCAATTCCAGTTTTTTTGAGATACTGCCATACTGATTTCCATAGTGGCTGCACCAATCTGTAATCCTAGCAGTGCATGGGGGATCCCCTTTCTCCACATCCTTGACAGCACTTGTTTTTTGTTGATTTATTAATGATAGCCATTTTGACCAGAGTGAGGTGGTATCTCATTGTGCTTTTTAATTTGCATTTCTCTGATGATTATTGTGGGTGAGCATTGTTTCGTATGTCTGTTTGCCATCTGTATGTCCTTTTTAGAAAATATATGTCTTCCTGTCCTCTGCCCATTTTTTAATTGGGTTGTTTGGTTTTTTTCTGGTGTTGAGTTGAATTAGTTTTTTTATAAATTTTGGATATTAACCCCTTATCAGATGTATCACTTACAAATATCTTCTCTCATTCAGTAGGATCCCTTTTTGTTTTATTGATGGTTTCCTTTGTTGTGAAAAAACGTTTCAGTTTGATGTAATCCCATATATTTAGTTTTTTTCTTACTTCCCTTGCTGAGGGGATATATCAGTAACAACATTACTAAGAGTAATGTCTCCAAATTTTCTTCTTATATTTTCTTTTAGGAGTTTTATGGTTTCAGATCTGACATTTAAGTCATTAATCCATTTTGAATTTATTCTTGTATATGGTATAAGGAGGTTGTCCAGCTTCATTTTTCTGCATGTGTCTGTCCAGTTTACCCAGCATTATTTATTGAACAGACTGTCTTTACCCCAATGTAAATTCTTGCTTCTATTGTCATAGATTAAATGACTATATAGACATGGATTTATTTCTGGGCTATCTATTCTGTTCCATTGATCTATGTGTCTATTTTTATGCCAGTACCATGCTGTTTTGATTACTGTAGACTTGTAGTATAATTTGATGTCAGGTATCATTTTACCTCCCACTTTCTTCTTATTTCTCAAGGTTGCCGTGGCTATTTGGGGTCTTTTATGGTTCCGTATAAATTTTAGGATTATGTGTTCTATTTCTGTGAAAAAATACTTGGTAGTGTGATAGAAATTACATTGAATCTACATATTGCCTTAGGCAGTATGTACATTTTAACTATATTTATTCTTCCTACTCATGAGCATGATACGTGTTTCCATTTATTTGTATCTTTTTTTAATTTGTCTCTTTAGTGTCTTACAATTTTATGAGTACAAGTCTTTTACTTCTTTGGTTAAATTTATTCCTAAGTATTTTATAGCTTTCGAAGCAATTGTAAATGGGAATATTTTCTTAATTTCTCCTTCTGATAATTATAATTTATTATTGGTGTATACAAATGCAACTGATTTCTGAATATTAATTTTGTATCTGATACTTTGCTAAACTCATTTATCAGTTCTAATACTTTTTTGGTGGAGTCTTTGGGGTTCTCTATATATAGCATCATGTCACTTGCATATAATGACAATTTTACTTCCATCTTATCAATTTGGATGCCTTTTAATTCTTTTTCTTGTCTGATTACTGCGGCTAGAACTTCCAGAACTATGTTGAATAAAAGTGGAGAAAGTGGACAACCTTGCCTTGTTTCTGATCTTAAGGGGAATGGTTTTAGCTTATCCCCATTGAGTATGATGTTAGCTGTGGGTTTATCATATATGGCCTTTATAATGTTGAGGCATAATCCCTTTATTCCCACTTTACTAAGAGTTTTTATCATAAATGGCTGCTGGATTTTGTCAAATGCTTTTTCTGCATCTATTGATATGACCATATGATTTTTATTTTTCATTTTAACATGTGGTGTATCACATTAATTGATTTGTGGATATTGAACCAACCTTGCATACCAGGAATGAATTCCACTTCATCACAGTATATGATCTTCTAAATGTGTTGCTGAATTCTGTTTGCTAATAATTTGTTGAGGATTTTTGCATCTATGCTCATTACAGATATTGGCCTGTAGTTTTCATTTTTTGTAATGTCTTTGTCTGATTTTGAGATCAGGGGAACAGTGGCCTGTAAAAAGAGTTTGGAAGCCTTCCTCCTTCTGGATTTTTTGGAATAGTTTGAGCATAATAGGTGATAAATCTTTTTTGAGTGTTTTGTAAAATACACCTGTAAAGCCATCTAGTCTAGGGCTTTTATTTGTTGGGAGTCTGTTGATTACTGATTCAATTTCACTGGTAGTAATCAGTCTATTCAGATTTTCCATTTCTTCTTGAGTTAGCCTTGGAAGGTTGTATGCTTCTAGAAAATTATCAATTTCTTCCAGATTGTCTAATTTGTTTATGTATAGTTGCTCATAGTATTTTCTTATTTTTTATATATATTTTTGTGGTGTTTGTTGTCACTTCTTCTCTTTCATTTCTGATTTTATTAATGTGGGTTGTCTCTCTCTCTTTTTTTGATGAGTCTGGCTAAAGGTTTGTCTATTTTGTTTATCTTCTCAAAAAAACAGCTCTTGGTTTCATTGAACTTTTATATTTTTTATTTTTGATATATATTTCATTTATTTCCTCTACAATCTTTATTATCTCCTTCCTTGCACTCCCTTTGTGCTTATTTTGCTGTTCTTTTTGCAGTTCCCGTAACTATAAGGATAAACTGTTGATTTGAGATTTTACTTGTTTCTTTAGGTAGGCTTGCATTGCTATGAATTTCCCTCTTTCACTGTGTCCCACAGATTTTGGGTCGTTGTATTTTCATTTTTGTTTGTCTAGAGGTATCTTTTGATTTTTTTCCTTGATCACACTGTTGACCCATTCATTATTTAGTAACATGTTATTCAGCCTTCATGTATTTGTGTGTCTTCCAGTTTTTTTCTTGTAATCAATTTCTAATTTCATAGCACTGTGGTCAGAGAAGACGCTTGATATGATTTCAATGTTTTTAAATTTATTGAGACTTGTTTTGTGGCCATCATGTGGTCTGTCTTGGAAAATGTTCCATGTGCACTCGAGAAGAATGTATATTCTGCAGCTTTGGGGTGAAATGGTCTAAAAATATCAATTAACTCCAACTGGTCCAATGTGTCATTTAAGGCTGCTCTTTCCATATTGATTTTCTGTCTGGAAGACCTGTACCTTGTTGTCAGAGGTGTGCTAAAGTCCCCTACTATAATAGTGTTACCGTTGTTTTCTGTCTTTATGTCAGTCAATATCTGTTTTATATATTTAGGTGCTCCTATGTTGGGTACATAGATGTTTACTGGGGCTATGCCCTCTTGTCGGATCGATCCCTTTATTATTATATGGTGCCAATCTTTGTCTTTTAATATGTTCTTCATTTTAAAGTCTACTTTGTCAGATGTAAGTATTGCAACCCTAGTTTTCTCTCATTTCCATTTGCATGAAATATCTTACTCCATCCCTTCACTTTCAGCCTGTGTGTGTCTTTTGATCTGAGATGAGTCTCTTGTATACAGCATACGCAAGGGTCTTGCTTTCTTATCCACTCAGCCACCCTATGATTTTGATTGAAGATTTTAATCCATATATATTTAAAGTGATTATTGATAGGTACATAGTTATTTCCATTTTGTTATTTATATTCCTGGTCTTCAGTAGTTAGATTTTTTTTTCATCTTTCTTCTGCTTAAAGAAGCCCCTTTAACATTTCCTGCAATGCTGGCTTGGTGTTAATTCCTTTAGCTTATTCTTTTCTGAGAAGCTCTTTATCTCTCCTTCAATTTTAAATGATAGTCTTGCTAGATAAAGCAATCTAGGTTGCAGGCCTTTGTTTTTCATCACTTTGAATACCTCCTGCCACTCCTTTCTGGCCTGCAAATTTTCTGCAGAAAAGTCAGCTGATAATCTTATGGGAGCACCCGTGTAAGTAACTTGCTATTTCTGTGTTGCTGCTTCTAGGATTGTCTCTTTGTCTTTAACCTTTGACATTTTACCTATAATGTGTCTTGGTGTGGGCCTGTTTGGGTTCATCTTGGTTGGAACTCTCTGCACTTCCTGAGCTTGTATGTCGATTTCCTTCACCAGGTTAGAGAAGTTTTCAGTCCTTATTACTTCAAATATGTTCTCGATCTCTTGCTCCCTTTCTTCTCCTTCTGGTATTCTTATGATGCACATGTTGTTGCACTTGATGTTATCTCACAGGTCTCTTAAATTATTTTCATTGCTTTTCCTGTTTATTTTTCTTTTTTTGTTCTGCTTGTGTGATCTCTGCTATCTTGTCTTCTAAATCACTGATTCGATCATCTGCTTCATCTAATCTGCTGGTAACTCCTTTGAGTGTGTTCTTTATTTCAATTATTGTATTCTTTAGCTCTAGCTGGTTGTATTTTATGATTTATCTGTCCTTGTTTGTGTTCTCACTAAGTTCCTTACACATTCTTATCATTAGTGTTCTAAACTTTGTCTCTGATAGGTTGATTGCCTCTATTTCATTTAGTTCCAATTCTGGAGGTTTCTTCTGTTCTTTAATTTGGGGCATGTTTCTCTGTTTCCTCATTCTGGCTGACTCTCTGTGTTTGGTTCCATGTGTTAGGTAGATCCCCTAGGTCTCTTAGTGTTTGCAGGGTGGACTTATGTAGTATGTGTCCTTTGTATTTGAATCATACAGGCTCCCTATTCTTCTGTGAGTGTGTTCCAGAGGTGTCCCTTGTGTTGTGTGTATTCTCCTGTTGAAGTTGAGCTTTAATTGCTTTTGGCTTGTCAGTAGGTAAGATTGACTCCCCAGCTGACTAGCTGTGAGAATTGGCTATGCCCACAGTGTATGAGGTGCTCTGCCCGCGTTGACCCCTCAGATGAGGCCTGACCCCTATGGGCTTTTGTGACTATAGGGAATTACCTTTGGTTGTGTCACTTGTAGGTCAAACTTGGTAATGCTCTGGTTTGATCTGGAGTTGGCCTCTGGGTGCGTAGATTCTTGTGACTCTTGTGTTGTGCCCTAGTTCAGGGCAATTTCAGAACAAAACAAATCAACAAGCACAACAGCAACAACAAAAATCAAATATGCTCACATATAAAACAACCTACAACCAACACTCAGCACAAACAAAAATATCAAAAATACAAAAAACAGAAAACAAAACAAAAGAAAAAAAATAGCAACAACCCCCCCCAAAAAAAAACACCAATACAGACAAATGGAAAGAAGGAGGAAAAGTAGAGCAAGGAAAAGAAAAAAAAGAGAAAGAGAAGGAGGAATATGTGGATATAAATGTGTGTGTGTGTGTGTGTGTGTGTGTGTGTGTGTGTATATACAGAGAGAGAGAGAGAGAGAGAGAGAGAGAGAGAGAGAGAGAGAGAGAGAGACTAAAAATGATAATAATACAAAAAAAAAAAAACCAAAAATTGCAGCACCAGTCTTGGCTTGAGGCCACCAAACTATCTCCAGGTTGTCGTCTGCTGTACAAAGACTCCTCTGTGTCTTATGGAGGCAGAGCCAGGCACCTGGTGTCCAGAGTGACCCTGGCACTGAAGTTCTAGATGAGTGGGGCTATGGGGTGTGGATGGTAGTTTTACAAAATCAGTTCAGTTTCTGCCCTCGCCTGCACATAACACGTTGAGAGCACCAGAGCCAGCCACTTGGAGGTGGGCTTATTCCCCGTGTCCAGGTCTGCTGGACAGAAGTGCCCAGTCTTAGGGCACTTCTTCAGGCGGGGGATGTGGACGGCGTGAGATTTCTGAGCTGCTGAAAGCCGAGAGCTACCTCTGCCACCCGCTGCTGACCCCTGTGTGTGTCTCAGCAGCTGTAATTGCCCTGTGGGGAGGCGCCCACAAAAGGTGAGGGCGGAGAAAGGCAGGTGTCTTCTCTTCCTGCCCAGCCTCTTCCCTAGGTCACAGCTGCAAACCGGCTTTTTCCACTTCTTGAGGGCTGCAGCTCCTCTGTAATCTGACACTACTCCTCAGTTCAGGGCCCAGCTTGAGACTCTGGAAGGGCAGGGATAGGATTGCTATGGGAGAATGGGGGAAGGGGCACAGGTATGGCATTTGTTTTTTGTCTTTGTGTCTGACCTAGGGCCCAGCTGGAGGTCTCAGCTGAGGTTACTGCCCCCAAAACTGGACAGGCTACTCTCTCGGCAGGAGAGATCAGCTGTGGGACACAGGGAATGAGTGAACCACCTGGTTCTTGTGATCTGTGGTCTGCATCCTGGGGCCCCTGAACCCCCACAGCCACGGATGAGGGCCACATCTCCACATAGCTCCCTCCTCTCTTCCCCTGCTCGCCCAGTTTGCCCACCTTCAAGTAATCCTCGTGCGAGTCTCTTAGCTGTTCTGTGTGATGAGCAGAGAGTCCTTTGATGGGTTATAGATGTTCAATTTGTGGTAAGTTCCAGAGGAGAACTCAAGAAGCCCACCTCGCTGCCGCCATTCCTATGACAACCCTTCCACTGGATTTTTTAAAAGAATTATTTATCTATTGGATTTTAAGCTATACATGACTTTTATTAGTTGCTCCAAGGATTTTATTATTAATCCTCTAATTTCCACAATCTATTTAGAGTTAGTATTTAACCATTCATGTAAAAATGTAAAAAAAAAAAACACCTTGTAACTTTGTAGTCCATTCATTCCACCTCTTCATCTTTTTATGGTATAATTACTGAAGATATGATATAGCTCTATTAATACTCCGCAAGAAAAATATTGTAATTTTTATTTTATACAGTCAAATTCAATTAAATTTTCAATACTTTTAATTTTTGCTGAAGAACTGAGTTTTCATTGCAGTCTGAGGAACTACATTTACCATTTCTAATTGTACAGTTTTGTTGGTTTTCTTTTACCTAACTATGTCTTTATTTTGCCACATTCTTGAGAGATGTATTTCCTGGATTATAATTCGGGGTTAATAGTTTTCTTTGTCTTTAACCACTTTAAAACTAGTTTTCAAATGCTTTTTGGTCTTCATCATTTCTGAAGCCAAGTCCATAGTCATTCAAGTCACTATTCCCCTATGTTCCAATACCTAATGTTTTATAAAAATCACACCATAACTTGGTGGTTTAACCACACATCTATTTTCCTCATGAACTTGTACTCTGTGTGGGGCTTGGCAAGGATAAGCTTATCTATGCTTCATTCAGTATGTGCTGGGCTCAAATGCTGGGGTTAGATTTATCTGAAGGCTCACCCATGCAGTCTGGTACCTGCTGTGGGAAGACCCGACTAGCTGGCGGTTGGAACAGCTTGGGCTCCTCTAGTGTCTTTCTTCCTTCTAAGCTATAATGTACCTTGCTCATCCTATCATCCCTTTTCACCTTTATCTGTGGTCTGGGCCTCCATGGCTCTTTGCAAACTTTATCCACTGTGGTTGCTGCCACCATGAGCTTCATAACTTTCTAAGGAAATAAAGAAAATGCAATAAATGGGAAAGTGCATAGAAGAAGAAGTTGAGATGGGTGAGGTGACAGCTGACATATATAGTTATAGGAGCACTGTTACGTGTTTGTCATGTTTAGATTGGAAAACTTCACAAAACAAAAAATAGAAAAAATGTAATTTTGAATCCAAAATAGAACTTATTTTTACCCCTGCTGGAATTTTACCCTTTATAAGATTATCGTACCCTGTTTGGCATGAAAGATTATGGTGGGAGAGGACTACCTATATTTGTAATGGATTTTTCAGATTTATATTATCACCAGAAAATGCCAATGACTAGGAAAAAACAACATATCACACATATCTAAAGTCTAAGTGTGCATATTAAAAATTACACCTGAACATATTCTTAGCATTTATGTTCCAGGTTTTGTGAAATTTCTCTAGGTAATATAAACAATTATTAGAACAACTTATTTTCAGGTCACTACAATTTAGTTGGAGATAAGATAATTTAAACACTACTAAATAATATTTCAAAAGTTCAAAAACGAGCACAGACAAAATGGCATGGAATCTTTTTGTTTCTTAACTTTTTAGTTTTAGGAATGAAATAATGACAGCAGTAATAACAAAATTGTAACTCCTTTAGTGATTGTAGAAATGTAAATTACAGAAAACGACTTCACCATTAGCTCATAAAGTTCTCTATCTTTTACACATAAATATAGATATAATTCAAAGCAATAAATATGAGTCACTAATCATAATGCTTGTTTTTGGTAAACGGGTCTTTCTCATTTTGCATATCTGGAAATGATGATGAACATGCTGAGCACAATTTCCAGCTTGTTACCTAATTCTTACTTTTATAAACACGCATAATACTCCTGACTTTTCAAGGTTGACATTCTACTAATTTTGACGACATGGCACATGACACTCCCCAATGTATCCCACATAGTACGGTCTTATAATGATGACTCAGCCAACAAAGTAGCCGTGGGCTTACTCCCCAGGTCACGTGCATCGGTCAGGTGATTCCAGATGTTACTGGGAAGCTCCCTCTGGAGCTTACAACTCTGTGGCTGTTGGCAGAAGGTGCTCAGCCTGCAGCTGGGCACTCTGAAAATTTCATCTGGAGACAACATGGAGTTTCCTTCCACCAACTGCTCAGAAGTGCTGTTCGGGATATTTCATCACCTTCTGTGTTTAAAAAAGAGGGACTTGGTGCTATGTAATCCTCAGGGTTTGCTTGAGGATTTCATTATGCTAACTTTCAAATACCTTTCTTGAAAATATTTTTTCCTTTTAAAATGGGCAACAGCTTATATCAATAAATTAGAAGGGCATTATGTCAACTGTGTGTTTTTTTAAAGGTTTAAGAGATATTCTCCAGTGGCTTCTCTTTCACTGAGAAATAGTCTTTACAACAATGTCCTTCAATGATGGCCTGAGAAGTCGTTTGTGAACTGGCCCCAGTACCTCTCTGACATCTCCTCCTCCTTCCTCTGTTTTCAGTTTGTTCAGCTCTGGATACTGAGTCTTGCTTTTGCTCCAACCACCGGTGATTTTCCCAACTTAGACCATTTTTAGTAGGTCCTTCTTCTCACAACGCTCTTGCCTCAGATAATCTCATAGCTAACTATCTTGCCTCATTTAAGTCTCAACAGTCCTATCTACCACATCCACTCTATTTAAAGGTGAAATTCACCCATCCACCTCCCTTTACCGACTCTATTTTTCATCATAGCATTTACCAGGTTTTAACACAATACGTAATTTTTAATTTATTATTTCTTTGTTTATCATCTATTTCTACTGTTGGAATTTAAGCATCTAAAGTAATGTCTGAAACATATTAGGCTCTCAATAAATGTTTGTTAAAGCAATTTTTAAATATTGGAAACGTGCTATGATGGTTACTTTTCATAGGCTCTCTAAGAATTATGAAACCTACTGCAGACAGAGGCTATTCCTTTCATGTAAATTCACTTCTTTTGCAAATATAGGCTTCAGTATCACGCTTAGATTCCATACTTAAAATAGATAAAAGGTTTGTCTTGAATGTAAAAGAGATTCTCTGAATCTATGAAGCATTGTGAGTCTAGGGGTCCCATGGCAGATGGCTTACTGGCATTGCTATGCAGAAATGGTAAGACCTCAGGGCATGGTTCCCTGAAGATTTGCATGTCTCTATCATAGTACAGAAGTGGTCGTGCCGCCTAGGAGACACCAGAGCACACCCCGGGTCTAGGAAAAAGCAAGGGACTGAGCAAGGGCTGGGAATTAGGGAATTAAAGTTAATTTTCCACCTGCCAAACAAAATGAGAATTCTGAAACAAAATTAATTGAAAAAATATAGTGGTTTGGGGTTTGTTTGTTGTTGTTTTTTGTTTATTCACTTGGTTTCTCTCTGACACAACTAATTTTGTTGGCTGAGATTCACACATCCTAGTGAAGGCTAGAAATTTATCCAAAGAATAGTAAGTAATAAGCTAAATTATATCACAAGAATATCTCTATGCTGAGGCGTGGTATATTTTCCCCCTTCTTCCCATAGTTTCTAGTCGTTCTTTCTTCTTGTGTGTATGTGTGTGTGTGCGTGTGTGTGTGTTTGTGTTCTCACATTCTTCATCTTAACATGTGTCTGTAATGCTATTTCTTATTTGGTAGACTTCTTAAACTATAGACTTCAAAATTCTTATTTCCGTAGTTCCAGGTTTAAATCAGGTGCCTCACTGATTTTCCCACAGCACTTTTATTTTATCAAAATCATTCACTTCCCTGAGTCCTAAACTCCAATTATCTTTATAGTAAAAAGTTGTGTGCTTCCATGGTACTTGAGGCATATACTTGGTGATAGTTCTGAGATCCTTCCTTTGTAAGTACTTTAGATGTATCGCTCTTTAAAATAAACAATAACACATTTTTAATCAATCAAATAGAAGCCATGTGGCTTCCTACAGTGACGTGGTAGCAGTCTGCATTCCAGTCCGTGTTCATCTGCGTTCTGAACCCAGGCACTTTCCTCTCTACCAAGGTGCCTTTTGACATTTGAGATGCCTTAGCAGCATGATTCCTATGTTAAAAGGCGTTGCTATTTGAAAATCACACCAGTTTTACAAAATATAGCATTTATAAGTGGCAAACTGGAAAAATTCCTGCAGTGAAACTTGAGAAATGAGCGAGTAGAAGCAGAGACTCCAAGAGATGGAGAAGCCTAGAGATAGCTTACCGCCAGCACGGCATCTTTCAACATCAGGTGTCTTCTTCATCCTTAGTGCTGCTTTCAGTCTCTCAAAGGCATGCTTTGTATTCATGGAGGTATGGTTCTCTAACCAAAGAGGGCTTCAGAAAATGCCAGAGAGAGATTCTGAACACATGGCAAGCCTTGACCCGCAATGGAAGAACACAATGGCAGCACGGTGTCAAATACTTTCGTGACCTTTGAGCAGGGGTTAAGAGGCTGTAGGATGGGAAGCTTCCATACTGCTGGGGTGAGGAGAAGCTGGCGCTCTACACAAAATCAGATGTCATCACCAAAAGAGAGAATAAAAGATGTTGGACAAATTAAAGCAACATATATACACTACCATAGATGTCAAAACATAATATTCTAAAATATTTCTAGAGATCCCAGAAGCAAAACATATTAAGGAAGTTTAATTTAAAATTTCCTTCACAGTTATCTGCCTCTGAAATGGATTGAGCTGCTTTCAGTCAAGAGAAAAGATTTAAAAGGATTATCTTATTTGTTGTTTCTCAAATCCTGTCTTTATATGGAAGTTTAGAGGGAACTGGAATGACTCCCAGTGAGAACAACACTTATTGAGTTATTCTATTTTAAAATCCAAGAATTACTTTGGAAATAGACCTGAATATAATTCTATAGTCCTCCAATGGATCACCCCCAACAGGGTAATTAGAACAGCTCCTGAGGCTGAGAGGAACCAAATACTTTAAGCAGTTATTTGAGCATCTAGTTATTTTCTACTTCTTCCTAATGGAAAGTAATTGGTTAGCTGGGCAGCAACAATGCATCCTTCCCAATATATAGGTTCTCATTTTTAAAGCCAATCTTTCCCCCTTGAAACCACATCTAAAGGAAATTGTTTTAAACAATGATACATTCTCCTCAGGTCAATATCCTTTAGTGATCTGTGTTTAAATGTAGTTCAAGGAATGTCAAAGGTATTATATTTAAGTTAATGTGAGAAAAGTAAATGGCATTTCTCATCTGCTTCCTTTTGTCACATAGCAGAATGGATGTGGCCAGCTTGTATTATTTTCTGAAATGATTACGTTTTCTAACTTGAAATAACTGGCTGCTTGTTTGGTGGCCAAGAGACCAGTGAAGAGGCTGCTATGAACTCACTGCAGGGGGTGATGAACGTAGAGAACAGGGCGTAGGCCTATGCAAATGGAAAGGAAGATGAAGTCTAATCCTTTACAGAGCAATATGGATGTGTTCACAAAATCTTGCAATGCCAAAGAGCGCGTCATAAAACATGTATTGATATGAAAAAAGGGGGGGGGGATTTAAGAGCTACTGAGATTCTGAAGTAGAATTTTTTAAAAATAAAAAATCTTAGCTATAAAATACACTGCTAGAGAGAATACCTACCTTACACATGAATATTAAGTAACAGAGTCTCTCATTAGCAAACATGAATGGATGACCAAGAGCCACCAGAGAGGAGAAAAACAACAACAACAACAAAAAAAAACATGGACCAACATGAACAAAGGGACGAAAGTGAAACCAGAGGAATCAGATTATCAGCAAATGACCAAATTTAGTACAACAGACTTAATTTGGATAAGCAAAAACTCAGATATTACACTACTCACAGGTCTTTCCTCTCAGATTTATTTTGGAAGTGTTATAGCTGATGTCAGGAGTCCAAAGCATCCAAGAAACAGGGCCTCACCTAGCAAGGCAAAAGAAAGGATAATTCTAAGATGAAAATGGTGAAGTTAGCCTAGAAAGCAATTGGTACAAATTAAAATAAAAATTCTTTGAGCTTTCAGAAAAGTACCTTTAAAAAATGGGTTCTTTATAACAAAGGGCCTTAAGCATAAAATGAAGGTAGCTATTACGAGTGTATCCAAAAACACAAATTAGCAAGCAAGTATATTAATAAAGAATATACAAAATATAAAAATCTAAGATGCTTCATACCCCTCATTTCTTTTAAAAGTTAACATATTCTCTAAAAACATTTCAGTAAAGAACTAGACATGTAAGTATGTTATATACAAATATAAAGGTTATAACAGAATAAAAATAAAAATAACTATGCATCTACGTAGTTAGCAAAGACTCAGAAATGTAGAAGGGAAGGATAGAAACGTACCAAGTGTAAACTTTTATGGAAGGATAGATCATGTTTAATTCTGACCAATTAATAAATACATGTGTGCATATAACATTTACAGTTTTTGAGATAATTATCTGAATTCCTGCAAACAGACTATTGAAAAGTGCCTCTTGGGATGGGCGATTAGCTCAGTTGGTTAGAACTTGATGTTGATAACACCAAGGTTGCCAGTTTGATTCCCGCATGGGCCACTGTGAGCTGCGCCCTTCTTAAAAAAAAAAAAAAGAAAAAAAAAAAAAAGAAAAGTGCCTCTAAATGGATTTGAGTAGACCTTTGTTTTCATGTCAAATCCTTCAGTACT
Organism: Rhinolophus sinicus; assembly: GCF_057876585.1. Classification (NCBI taxonomy): domain Eukaryota; kingdom Metazoa; phylum Chordata; class Mammalia; order Chiroptera; family Rhinolophidae; genus Rhinolophus; species Rhinolophus sinicus. The sequence goes on along the minus strand of NC_142517.1, from coordinate 105,711,426 downwards.
GACTGGATTTTACTATGTATCACCTGCTTTACTTTTAAAGGTAAAGCAAACTAAAAATAGAAAAATGAGGTCATATCCATAAAATATCTTTGAAAAGATTACTACTAAACTTAAAGGATGATCACCTAGCACGCAGTTACTTTTTATTATTGCTCACACTTGTTACTATCGGTGCTAATGGCCTCACTCACATGTGGACATTCTCATCAATTGTTAGCACCCACTGCTCTGCTAATGCGCAAAGCAACTGTTTTGCCCCTTTGACAACTTTTCTTGTATGACGCAAGCACCCAGTAATGATCTGTGTGAAGCAAGCAGTGACCTCGAGGTGACAGATTTCATTATATTCCTCTTTTGTATGAAAACATTCATGGTAAAGAGAATATGCCTATTTTGGTGAATCTGAAAACCAGTATTTCTGTGAAATAAATATATTAGGCATACTTAGAAGGACAAGACAGAATCTTGCATCAGCATTCACAGAGAGGTTTCCCTACCACCCTTATTCCATCCTTCAGGACACATTTATTTTATTTTTTCCTCTGTAATAAAAGCTAGGAGTAGGTTAAACCAACAGCTTCTTCTTTTCCCAGAAGATAAAAGGAAGAAGGAATAACTTACAGCTGGACTGTTTCCTGTATCAAAGAGAGTATGGGGGTGAGTTCTTAAAGAATTTTGTTATGATTACTTGTCCTTGGGAAAAAAGGAAATAAGACATGAGAAAGCTGAAAATTTGGTTTATTAAACACATTGTTCAGAAGGAAAGATATAGATAAAAGTTTATACATATTATTGCTTATTTCCTTTTGGCATTTTAGGGTTGCACACTTCGCTTCATAAAACAGTTGAACCAAGAAAAGCAACATAAAGGCTTTCGGCTTGCAATGAAATAGACTTAGAAATGATAAAGCAATTAGGAATGCTGATATAAGAACCATGAGGAGGTAGGTTCATGTGCATTGACTGCCACTGGCGGCGATGAATTTAAGTGAGGTCCATCTGATGAATAGAGACTTGGTAACAAGTTGGGACTATACTATATACATTCTTTTTATCTCAGCAATGACAACTCCAGACCCAATGTACTGGTTTCTGCCTTGGAAGAGATACTGAAGTAGCTTGCAGTGGGTAACCCAAGTTCAAGAGGAATTCATATCCTCATTCATATTAATCAAGCATACTGGACTGTTAAAGTATATGATTATATGGTGTATATGGTGTCTTGGGTTTCTGGACGAGGAATTGTTTCTTTTTTTCTTTCTTGTTTTTTGTAAGAGATGGTAGGAACCATAGAGGTTTACTGATTATTTTCTATAAAATAGCTCACATTTTTCTTCTTTTTCTATTCCACTCCTGCTGATAATAATTTGTTTCAACAGCTGGAGTGCAGTGAGTACTCAATTTGATCATGCCAAAAGTACTCACTAAGTAAGGAGTTTCATAAGTAGCTATTCCTCTTGCTATCTGAGGGGCCGTTCAAAACTAGGGTGGAAAATTATATTCGGGAAATAGCACAAAGTTTGATGATGAATGAATCAGGAGCCGATCTCATTGAATAAGTCAGAGGTGGCAATTAAAGGAGAAAATGTTTTAAACTGCGAATTCAGACAGGGCTGACAACAATTTACTATGTATAAATCTCATTAGGAAATTTGAGACTATTCAGTAGCCATCAACCGCTATGTACTATCAACACATGCTTAAATAATAATTGTTATGTATTTGTCACCTACTATGCCAGAAGCTTTTAACAAATAGCATCTCTATTTAATCACCTTATAAGGTAGATATTATGTGTCCAATAAACAAGATGGGAAAACTGAAGCTCAGCAAGTGTAATTATGTGTGTAAGGTGACACAGCTACTAAACACCTAATCTAGGATTCAAGTAAGGTTGCCTAACCCTAAAACCCTTTTTTTGTTCTCATGATACTGTTCCCGATATCAGGTAATGTGTGTTTTAACAGAGATGTTTTACACATGGTGCTGTTTTCTTCCACTTGGACTTGTAGTCCCGTCAACCAGTCTGGCCAATTAGTGAAGTTAGGGTAGAGATGCCTGGGAGTCAAGTTTTGAGCTTTAATTGCAAGTGTTTCATGAATGGTGGCTCCCTGGTCTCCTGCTGCTTGCTTCTCTTATGTTACACAGCAAGTCTATGGGAAAGACAATGGTGAATCTTAGCAAACCTAACATCCAGAGCTAAATTCAAGTTATGCTAAAAACAAAAAACAAAAAAAAAAAAAAAAAAAAATTCAAATACCAGTAATATTTTAAAAACTTAAAAACCTAAAATATGCTGTATGGGAACTGTGTTGTTGAGTTGAAATATTTTGTTTTGTTGTTCTTGTTGTCATTTAAGAGTTAAAAATCTCATCTTGACAGAAGCATTTAATAAAGCGCTTTTGTATCTGACCTATTTTACACCTTGTTTACTAATCTGTTTATAAGGATAACATTTAAATTTGAGGTGTATTATGTAGCAAGCCATTATCTCATAAAGGCAAGTTGAATAAAAAAGTGGACAGTCTACATATGGTCCTAAAAATTGAAATATTCAATTATCCATTATTTGGAGAAAAATTAAGTGACTCAACCTTTTTTTTAGTAAAAGGTATTCTATATTCAAAAGTCATTCATTTTTACTGACATATTTAGAACATAAATTTTTAATAAAGGCTAATAAATTTATAGAGAACCAATTTCAACAAAATATGATTGTTAGTGTGCATACATGTGACAGTAAATATACTTCCATTTTCATTATATATGAAGACCAATTTGTTAAAATAATGAAATACCAAATCATGAAAATAATTTACATGCAGTATTTAATTCTTCCTAGAGTACATGTGAAAGTTCATATAGGTAGTACCTTCTAATATGTAGTTTTAAAAGTACACTATCTTAAAAGTACACGATATTTTATCATCTAAAAAATTATTCAGTGACAGTTACAAGGAACTGGGATACTATATGAATGGCCTTCATTACACATTGGAAAGTCTTAGGTAATTGCCAATAAAATTATTTGTGCAAATTATATGAGTTGTCAAAGTGATATGTGAATTCTTACTGACGAAATCCCTATTCTTAAGTAATTTTAAGTGCAAGTGACTTCTATTTTTATGACGAATTAGCTCCGAAAATCAAACTGCCACTTAATTTTGCTCTAGTGAGTCTATTGTCTTCATTTCATGTCCTTCTTGGGATACATTTTTCTTTGTATTCTTGAAGATTTATTCATGAACTCCCATTAGCATTAATAGGGGTTGTATAACTCAATCCCCTACATAGTCAGTGGTAAATGAAATCCCTTTGCATAATTTTCTGGCATTTAAATGAGTCTTGGGCTTTATAAAATACAGTTGTGGTGCAATGTTACTAATGAGAATACAGAGAAGATATGGGAAAGGGAATTACAGGTGCCCTTTATAATGACACATGAGAGGCCACACTTTCACAAATTGAAAGACACAACTGAGAGAAGTTCTTACATTATCCATCTCATCATCACTGGTTTGGGGAATTGTGCCATCTCCTGTGGAATGAATAGATAGTAAATCCAAAATCCGACTGCAGATTCAGATCACATAGCTTTTTTTTCTTTTAATACTGGAAGCAATGGCAAAGTTTTTATTGCTAGCTCTTGACTTTTTAAATTGTAGATATAGTATTCAAAGCTCACCTTGCTGGTGAAAGGCTGCAATCATTTACACATTTGTTTCATTTGAGTAGCCTCAATGTTAGGAGAGTTACAAAATTTCCAGTGGGAAGGTCACAAATGATAAACAATGCACCTGGGAATAGGGCACATGCAACTCATAATGCTAAAAAATGCCAAGATCGTGAAGATTTCAAGAATAGAAACCCCTCTAGAACTTAATGTAGGGTCAAGTTTGGTCTCCCCCTTGTAAGTGTACTGCATATTACAAGTATAATACAGGTATATCAGAAAACTATGCCTGTCGCAAATGTTACCCCTATTTTATGTCAGTTCCTTTAATCCCACTCTTAGAATTTGTCTCTTTGTATCTCAAAGGAACTTGACAAAGTATCTTCCAGAGCCCGTTTATAAAAATCAGTCCAGGAGAAATATACTGGTACTTACAATTCAGGAAGGAGTAACCTGAGAAGTCATCAACAGTTTACTGGACTTTTCTTTTCCATCCTGCAAAGCAACTGAGCTCTAAAAACAGAGCAGAAGCTTTCCTTTTACAAAGGAAATTTCAATTTGTAAAAGATTTCTGTATTTGTCTAAACTGAACAAGTTACAAACGGGGAGAAACGGGACCACGGAGTCACAGGAACAGGGCGGGTGTAGTAAGGGGTAGAGGGGAACATCTCTGGCCACTTCACAGTGAGTTGGAAGCTGGGTCTGCTCTCTGTGGTAGCTGGGGATTACATTTACAACCCAAACTCATTGACTCAGTTCAATAATTGTGCTATAGTACTGGGTGTGCAGTATGGGCTTTGGATTTAGACAGATCTGGATTCATGTCCTGTAGTTTTACATAAATAGATTAAACTTTCTGAATCTCATTTTTCCAATCTGATAATGCTTGATAGATTTTAGTATTGAAAAAGGCAATGAATGAGGTGGCAACTAGTTTACCATTTGGCATCTGGCTCTGTTTCCTGTGCATCAGGACAGAGGGTCTCCAGGAACTGGTAGCCGCCATGATCAGCATAGGATCTTGCTCTTGCATGTAATACAGATTCAAGAGGAAAGGTAGCTTTAATCTGGACACCCACCTCATTGAAACATATGTGACTTAAGCTCAGTTTCATCTCATGAGTGATGTTAAATGATCTTACATACATTTTGGTATTTAATGGAACACTTCAGTTGCTGGGGCATTCTTTCCATATGTGCTGTCTTACTCTGTGGTTCTGTATCTATAGCAGCTATCTTGATGCTTGGAAAGCAGTCTGAGTCACAGATAGCAGGAGAAGAGCAACACTATATAGAGCCACAGAGGTATGAACAGTGTGCATAAAATGCACCACACAATATTATATCACTTGTTTTTAGATCCGGTAAGTTTGATTACATTTCAGATGGAAGAAGTTGAATTTCTGTTACATTTATGGTCTCATGTAAATTCTCTTCACTCTGTTATTCTGAAACCAAGATGTTTACAGAAAGCTCATCTGTCAGCTTTTAAAGGATGAGATATGTTTCAACAAATAAGTATTGAATTCCTATTATTTTTTAGGTTAAATGCAAGGTCTTTGTGTGCGTTTAATTAGGACAAGTGATATTTATATTGTTTTTAGAGTCCTTGGATATTAAGGAACATTCTCTGGGTCACACAGGTAACAGCACCAAGATATGATCAAAGTTTTATTAGGCTGTTCTCTAGAGATATTAATCTCTGCTGAGTCCATTTGCAGGAGAGAAGAAAAGCACATACAGACATACACACAGACATAAATTTATCAATTCCAAACATTTCAGAACCTTGGTCACATAGGATTTGGCTCTTAGGGCTGGCACAATTTCACCAGTAATACTAAACAATTGCTGCACAACCAGTACCATTCATGAAACACACCACCTCTCCTGCATATACCCTCAAACAAAGGTCACCTTGCTTCCTAATACTACAGGGTTTCCAGGCTGTGCAGCCAGGACTTCCTCTGACATATTGAAAGGATTTAACAGCACAAGGGATCATAGGAGAAAAGTCAAATTACCTGGCCAAACCTTTAATTTCAGTAATATGATTGCAATAGAGTCTCCCATTTTTTAAAACTCTTTCTGTTCTAATTGGTGGTTGCGGAAGTGATCATGAGTTACTGTGGTATATCAATATTTGTATGGATTGGCTAGAGAGACAAATTCCAATACTAAACAATTCAAATTAGTCTTAAATTTGTATATATATAAATTCTAGACCAGGGTCAACAACTATGGCCCACAGGCAAAATCTAGCCTGCTGTGTGTTTCTGGAAGTAGTTTATTTTGGTAACACAGTTTTACTCATTCATATATGTACCGTGTATCACAGGAAGTTTAATCATTCTAAAATATTTAAATACATTGAATTTAATCTTAATGATTACATTAAATTTGACTTTATATAAATGATTATATTTATATTTTTACTTTTCTCAATTTTAATTTTATATTGTTTATTAAATTTAATAGAATATTTTGGAAGAAAACATTTTAAACATTAAGAATAACCTTATTTTTTTTTTTTTTAATTTTTAAATTACCTATACTATTCTTTTCTTTCCCATCCCAATTATTTCTTTTTTTATTAAATGTATTGGGGTGACAGTGGTTAGTAAAAGAGAAATGTACACTTGAAACCTATGTAATTTTACTAACTATAGTATTCTTTTCACAACATATTCAGATTTTATCCTTTGAATACAGTTACATTTATGTTTCATCTTTTAAACCACTGAGAATGAGTACGAGTGCAAGATTTAGTGAGAAATAAAAAATTATGAAAGTGGAACGCAGAAAAAAGTAAAGGGTGAAAAGAAACATAGAAATTATGACTATTTCATCAAGGTAGGAGGTAGAGCATAATTATTAAGTAATTTGTTGGCTTAATCTATAACTGTTTATTTAGGCCTATGTGGACCTCCATCTGGGTCTTGTCCCAGGGCCTGAAAACGTCCCCAGTGAGCTTGATCAGTTCCAATCTAGGCAGTAGGCAGCTGCCTTGGGGTATTTCTATAGGGATAAATCAGACTGAATTTCATCGGATTATCTGTCTGGTAAAGAGTGAACCAACCCTAATTCTGGCAGGCGTGTTGACCAACAGGAGAGCCTCTCAGCTTCTTGTTGACATTCACACGTGGCATTTGAAGCTATAGTTGATGATGGGATCCATTATAACACTTCATAATTTCCTTATTTTTCCATAATTATTAATCGGTTATTTGGGTAAAGGCACTGCTATTTTTAGTAAGTAGAATTTATACAGCCTTTCTGAGTAGAGTATTAACTTGTAATTGAAAAGTCATGTTTTCTAAGAAAGTATACAATTACTATTAAATATATTTAAATGAGTGTATCTAGTTGCTTAGGTATGCTGTAAAAAACACTTGTAACAATTTTCTTCAATGCATAAAATCATTTGCCTGTTTATTTCAGCATCAGGAGAAACAACTGGATTCAATTTAATCAAATCTAAATAATTCAATTAAAACACAGGCTATGGTTATTTGCAAAATTTACTCAGTTCAGGGTGGGCAGCAGTGGAAAGCTCATCAGTGAGATAAGCTCCAGGCTGCGGAAGTGAAACAAAGGGGGGTGGGGAAGAGATCTCTGTGATTTCTGATATGGAGGAATATGCCTTTATGCATAAGACAGTGTGAACCAAGAAAACGCAGAAATTGAAATTTCAGAAGCTGACTTTCAAGATGGAACTTACAGGTGAAATTCCCTAGGGAGTGGAAGCCAGGGTAGGACAGTGAGGTTTATTTACATAATGACAATTAATGTTTCTTGCAAGCCATGCTTCTGGTCACAGCAACTAATTTGAAATCAACCTAAAATATATGTTTTTAACAGAAACATTTTAGAACTGCATCTGCACACATTCTCTGACATGCTTCGAACAACTCCATTAAAACTGTAAGCTTTTCTTAGACTCTCTATGAGCCTCTCCACTGGACAATTTATCTGCTTGTTACTTGTGTCTGGGCTCTGCAGCCGCATATTGATTTAACTCACTGAATGAAAACACATAGGCCTTTCAGTGTAGGCATGTGTTACTCTCCTGTTCTAAGTCAGTGCTTCCAGGATCCCAAGTGCTCAGAAGGCTACTTGTCTCCTCCAGACAAGGTGCACTGTAAATGTGACTCATGAGCTAAAACATGGCTGATTTCCCTGCTTGTTTCTATGACTATTTTGTCCAGACACACAAAGGACCAAGAAAGTCCCATCTGTGTATTTCTACCTTCCGCTTGACTCTCTGAAGCTCAAAAATACTTAAAATGAACTTGGCAATCCCATCTTATTAATATTTTACTCCTGATCTCTCTATATAGTTCATTTGTTTACTAGTCTCTGTATTCAGTTTAATTCAGCCAATTTTGCTGCTCATTGAAAGCTTTTCTCTGGCTCCTATTTCCTTCTCTACTGCTTTCAACTTTCTTAGCCAAACCAGCATCATTTGCATCTTACACAACTGCAACTGCCTCCTGACTAGTTGTTGGTTTCCATTTTTGCTCCCGTTCAGCGTATTTTCCATATGGCAGCCAGATTGTTTTTAAAAATATATCTACTTGCTCTCCTTGACCTTCAGTGTCTTCCCATTAACTTCCAAACGAGACTCTTCAATACGGAGGTAGACTCCTTAACACTGTCTGCTGGGCCACACTGCTTCAGATCCTGCGTCTTCTTCAACTTGATTTCAGACATACGTCCCTTTTGGAATTATGCTCCAGCTGAAGTGGCCATAAAAAAATTAGCAAACAGAATATTGATACTTATAATAGGTGCTATAACGAAAAAGTACAGGGTGAGAGAGACAAAAAGTTCTGAGTTCTCCCTTATGACTTTTTGTCTTTCTCACCCTGCTCTTTTTCATTATAGCTGTGGGGACAGAACCAAGAGTGCAGTTTCCAGGCTCTTGGCCTCATGTGGAAAGTTGCTGGCTCAGGTAGTAAATGGCCATCAACTGTGATTGGATGGCCATCAGCTGTGGCTAGCTGGCCATCAGCTGTAACCAGTGAGCCATTGGCCAGTAATATAACTGCTGTGGCTATGCCAGCAGAAGATGGGGGCTAGCAAGGTGATGGTGGCTGAGCTAGCAAGCGCGGATTGCAGTTAGCACAGTGGATTGCAGATAGCAAATGAGGTTGTTTGGCAGAGAGAAGTGGCAGCCAGGTTGCGGATAGTGTGCCTCCTGCTTCCTGTGTCTCCAACCCAGCCACAACCGAGAATATAGTGGTACGACTCCCGCATCTATGGCTCCATGGGTGTTCCTTTTTGGCCTCACCATGTCCTGCGTTCGCATGTGGGGAGCGGGACCAGAAACCCCACAGGCTTCTCTGCGTGGCAATAGCACTTACTATAATTATCAATGTTTTGTTTGCTTATTTGCTTATGGACTTTCCTCTCTATTATATTCTACGCTCCGAGAAGGTAGAGATCCCATATGTTTTGTTTGATACTAGAGTTTTTGCTAGAGTTAGCACAGTGTCTGACATATTACAGACACATAATAAATAATTAGTGAATTCATATTTGATGGGTTGACTGAATTATCAATAAATTATGTGTGGGAGAACCCTTCACATTTTCTTGAAGGAAGATTTTACTTCCATGGAAAAGAGCTTAAAATACAAGTAATAGTTATCAGATAGACAAGGATTAGAGAATATTAATACACCTGTGTCTGTGATCTACAGCATACCTTTTATAAAAGCAATTTCAGTTCCTCTCTTGAGATCATATTATAGTGGATTATAAATAAATAGTAGTAGAACTAGAAAGACCTTACTATTCCACTCCATGCCTCAACTCCCAAGGCTGGTGTTCCTTAGATCATCTTATAGCCTTGAGTTGATAAAAACTGATTAAGCTTCGTTAATGAGGCACCTTATTTAACAGACAGTGACTGAAAGGGAGAAAAAAAAATGTATTTCAGGGTTTCCAGATAGTGGGTTCAAGTTAGCATTAACTCTTGACAAGTAATGATTTATATATTCCCTTAAATATATTTGCAGCCCTAGAAAGGTTCCTGTTGGTTTATGTTCTGAGAAAACAGGCATTTCATCAACGTGATTCAATCACCAGGATGCATATAAATTTAAGAAAGTAGAGACTTCGGTAATGATGCATTGCACGTAGGCTAGCACAAAACTATTCCTAGCATTCAACTTTATTGCATAGGAGGGATTGCTGTATCTTGCTATGGTATCATCCAAGACAACTAAACCTCCTAATAGATTTTTGAAGTGCTTCAAATCCAGAAAATAGACCTTACAATCTCGAATTGTATGTGCTAATGCTCGAAAAGATTCACTCTAGAAAAGTGTTTGTCTTTAAAGTATGCTTTACCTGCTGGATTTCTCAAATATGAATTAGTTTTGAAAACTTTGCCAGCTTTTAAACACAGATAATAAACTAAAAATAAAAATAAGTTAATCTTGAAAGCTGACACGTCTATGAGCAAAAAATTCTGCAGTGGTTTTGCAATAAGTAAGACAACTAAATTGGAAATGACACATTTGTGCCATTCATTTTAAAAGCATAATATCCTAAAACATCTCTTCAGTGTTGGTTGACCTGATGACGGAATGGCCACGTGATGCTGGGTTTCTTTAGTCCAGAATGACATTCATGGGGACGACCGTGGTCATCACTGAGACTGAGGTGTCTTCACGTTCCCAGGTACATCCAGTGAAGATACCAAATATGAAAGTGCATTTATTTGTTTGATTTATTTGGGAATGGGGTTGCATAAAACATTAGTCACTTTAAAAATAGAAGTAAACTTTAAGAAAACATAGGAGCAATATTCCCTTTAAGTACACTTCATGAAATTAAAGACAATTTTTAATATGGCAAACATATAAGGAATGTAAATCCTTACCTGCTACTTGTAAAAACAATTTATTTGCAAGATGTTTTTGAAATGCTATTCTGAATATGTCATACACTACCCAGCCCAATGTTCTATTTCAAAGTGACATTATGGCATAACTGGCCAAGAGTGGGAAGTGTACTTTCCATGTCATAATCCTCAAAGATTTGAGATTTATAATTTCAGATGTGAAGCTTCTTTGTCAATTCCACAATGTTATGAAAATGTAAGAAATTAGCACAATATTTTCCCATGGCTTCCTTTACATAGGTATTATAAAACCAGTGGGTTCAGTACTTCTTAACAGAATCAGTTTTCTATTGCTTGCATGTATTTGAGTGTGTGTTGGGATGCATGTGTGCTGTCCTTTAGAAAGTTACTTCTTTTCACCCCTCATGTGGATGCGTGGCAGACCTCTCCCAAAGTAATATTCCTGTTCTTTTGTCCCACTCCTTACCACATCATCCCATACTCAAAATGGTCTCCAATTCTAGAGGGTAGAAATATTCTTACATTTTTCAAACATCGGGGATGTGTTCAAGTGAAATACCCAAGGTCTAGACTTGGTGGGGTAGAAATGGGGAAACCAAGAAGACTTAGGAGTTCAATTGCCACACACCTTAGCCACATGCTTCAACTTAGGTTTTATGATATGTTGATCTCTGCATGTCTGTTTGCTATGTTCCTCGATTTAGTCTAGACTGGAACAAGAGGAATATAATTTCCTTGAATGGTAAGACCCATCGCTACAAGCAATAGATCTCTACAATAAAATTACTTCATAGTACTTCTATACTATCTGATTCATTTCCTTCATTTCACAAAATGTACTCATTTCACAAAATATTCATTTCACAAAGAATGTATTCATTTCACAAAATATTCATCTCACAAAGAAAAATAGAAACAGCACAGGGGGAGATTTTCCTACAGAGTTATGTATGTTATACGCATGTATAAAATGTACTGCAGTTGTTTCCTTTGTTTCTTCCAGTTTTAAGTCAGAATAAAATGGATAAATTATAAATATACTACCAGTGCAGGTAATGATTTGTGATCTTGTTTGTAGCTCATGCTTGCTCTCTGGCTCCAGTTCTCTTTTCCGTTTTTTTTTAAAGTATCAAGTATTAAATGTACCAACAAGGGCAAATTGCATTTGAATGACTTTTATATTGCATCCTACTTTGAAAATATGATTGAATAATGTGGCTTATCTTTGAAAGATGTTCTTACAAACTCTTGAGCACATCCAAACTCTCGATTTCATCACAACCATCAGTATGGATGTCGTGAGTTCTTACTAATGAAAACTGCTTTGTCTGTTGTTAGCTTGTTGCCCATCACCGAAGGTCAAACTCCCTTGATTCTGTTTTACAATTTGCTGGAGTCGATAACATAGTTTCTTTACAAATAAGTGCAGAGAAGAGATACAATAAATTGTTCATGTTTTGTTAATTACTTTGGTTTGACATCTAGTATTGGCAAACAATGAATTTGTAATTAATTTGTTTTCTCTTAACCTCCATTTAGTTCCCTTTGTTTAAGATATACTTTTAATATTTTACATTAACATAACATTTTGTACTTTCCAAATGATTTTAAACACATTTATTCACCTGATACTCAGACAGTGGGGTATTCTCTTTATTTTATATAGATGCACAGTGAGATAGGGGGGGATTAAAGCAATCGCTCACAGGTCATGACGGATTAAGACATCTCTCTGAGTCTATTTCATGGAATAAGACTTGCCTTACTGTACTCACAACTATTGGCTAAATTAGTAGAAAGCTTAACTCTAAAAATCTCACCACTTTGTTGAACGTTGTCAGTGTTGGTCTGAATTTTGAACAAGGGTAATTGATTAGTGGAGGTGAGGTGAAGAGGGAAATAGCTGAGCACATCTGATGTCAGTGAGAAGAACCTCCGCCACACACTTCATTTCCCTCTGGGGCGAGGGGCTGCCCTCTCCCTGACAGCTCCTAATGTGTTCCTTCCCTCTGCCTCACATCACTGTGGAAATACCTCATGCAAATGGTTTCTACCACCTGACAGAAGGAAGAAGGTAGATTTGTGATTTAAGGCAACTTTAGGATGCTGAAATGAGCTATATCCCTCTTTTCCTCCATTAGTGTTTGCTGACAAGGATCAGGTGGGCAAAACTATGGGGTGGACCCCCTGCCTTGAGAAACTCTCCTTCCTACTTCTGGGAAAAGGTATCCAATAAAATAAACTCATGTGTTTAACACAAAAAGCCTATGTATGTGTATGCTTTTTTTTTTCTTTAGGCATGTTCATGCACACACATACACACTTAAAAAAGAGACACATCTGAGCAACAGACATTATTCCTGAGACACATCTGAGCAACAGACTCTAGGGCTTTTGGAGATGACTAAGATACTCTTTAAGGTAAAGTCAGAGACTACCAGGTATGAAGAAAGATAATCTTTTGAAACTTGAATGCACAAATGAATCACTTAGGGACTTCATTAAAATGCAGATTTTGAATCAGTGGAACTGAGATAGGTCTTGTAAGTCTGTATTTCTAATGAGCTCTCATGTCATGTTAATCTCTGGTCTTCAGACTACACTTTGAGTAACAGGAGTCTAAATTATGACTATAGAAAGATAGAATGGAAAGAGAACAAAACTGAATCTTTCACTCCCCACAGTGCAAGTAAATTTTGCTTTCCCATTTTGGGTATGCTTTCCTGTTTTCTTCTGGAAGTCTGAAAAAAAAAAAAAAAAATATATATATATATATATATATATATATATTCCTTCCTAAGGCCAAACTTACCAGGTATTTTTTCTGCCTATAGTATTTTTTAAAATACTATATATAGGTATTGCTTAAGTTAGCGTATTTATCTAGTAACTGGATTGTAAATGTTTACATTGTACTAAACATCTATCATTTGGGCTGTGGGAGGTGGACTAAAATTTTGTGTTTTGTAAATACAATTGAATCCAAGACTTTCTTAGTACCATAATTAGGCATTGAATCCCAGTGGTCCCAGCAGGAAAGTGGGGGTACACATTTATGGTAGGTGGGAAAATATGCTGCAATGTTTAGCCATTCGTCTATATTAGTCTCAATCACTGTTTAAGTAGCAAGGGCAGCCTGCCTTGTGGCCAGGAGAGAAGTATAAGAAGACAGGCTGTCCTCATAAGGTACACAATCTGCCTATAAAATACAGCAGATTCTCTAGCCTTTTCTTTTTTCTTTTTTCTTTTTTTTAATTTTATTTTATTAAATTTATTGGGGTGACATTGTTAGTAAAATTACATAGATTTCAGGTGTACAATTCTGTATTACATCATCTATAAATCCCATTGTGTGTTCATCACCCAGAGTCAGTTCTCCTTCCATCACCATATATTCGATCCCCCTTACCCTCATCTCCCACCCCCCACCCCCCTTACCCTCTGGTAACCACTAAACTATTGTCTGTGTCTATGAGTTTCTGTTTCTCATGTGTTTGTCTTGTTCTTTTGTTGTTTTTGGTTTATATACCACATATCTCCAGCCTTTTCAATGTTTTAAAATTAGGTTGAAAAGCACTGCTATGAGGAGTCAGGTAAGAAGCTCTGCAATATTAGTCAGTCAAGTTTTTACTACTCAGAACATCTTATTCTTTTATTTAGCAAATGTTTTTTAAGTGCATATTTGCTAGGAGACATATAGATGGAAAGAATACTATTCGGCGGTAAGAAAAGATGATATTGGAATATTTGTGACAACATGGATGGATCTTGAGAGTGTAATGCTGAGCGAAATAAGTCAGACAGAAAAAGCAGAGAACCATATGATTTCACTGATATGTGGTATATGAACCAAAAACAACAAAAGAACAAGACAAACAAATGAGAAACAGAAACTCATAGACACAGACAATAGTTTAGTGGTTACCACAGGGTAAGGGGGGTGGGGGGTGGGAGATGAGGGTAAGGGGGATCAAATATATGGTGATGGAAGGCGAACTGACTCTGGGTGGTGAGCACACAATGGGATTTACAGATGATGTAATACAGAATTGTACACCTGAAATCTATGTAATTTTACTAACAATTGTCACCCCAATAAATTTAAAAAATAAATTTAAAAAAAAAGAAAGAAAAGTCTCTATCCTCAAGGTGCTACAATCAGGGTTGCAGGTATACAGGCAGCTGTATACCTATATATGATGAAATGAGCTAATATCTATAACAGATTATGCATGACATGCAGTGGGACCCCAAGAGAAAGGGATAAATTAGTCATGGTCTTAAGGAAAATAGAGCTTAAAACTGGTGCTTAAAGACTGACCTTAAAAGGATGAATTGTCCAGACAGAAAAGTTGGGATTGGGAAGAACAGTGGAAGAGGGGAGGAGAACATTACAAGCAGAGCGAAGTAGCATATTCCAATATCAGTGCTGTGACTTATTCTGGGATCTTCGTGTCATTCAGAAATGGTGGTGTGATGTATGAGGGAAGAGTCACAAGAGGTGAGATTGGGTACATAGACAGGGCCACAATAAGAAGAATCTTATATCACACCTTGTATTACACATAATATATCACACAGCTTATATTACATATAATTTCTCTTCTCTAATAAATTAAATATGTGAATAAACATTTTTTGGACATACTTGATTTTTCTCACACTGATTGGCTTAACATTAAAATTTAAAATATTTCCAGTTCCCACCCATTTTTCCTTCTATCTTTTGCATGTGTCGATCCTTAGGTAAACAAAGAGCCTACCTTTTTCTTGCCTATATCTGTCTGTGTGTCCAGTTTCCTTGCTATGAGAGCAGAAAGAGCACTATTTCTCCCAGTATTCCCATCAATGCCTTTCCCCACCTATTACAGAACTCAAATGTAGCACACTCATTTCTCCATCCTTTATTCGAGTGTCACCATTGCTTCCACATCAGATAATCAAAACTATTCTACACTTAACGTCACTGTTAGATTGAAATTCTGAAATGTATGTGTGTTACTGTAATTTGAACATCAGAGTTATGGGTTTGACCTTTTATTAAATGCTAAGGACAAGGGGTGAGCTGGGTATTTGCAGGTATTTAACAATTACTGGCTGACTATACAGCCTGAGTTATTTTCTTTAAGCACATAACACAGGATGGATCTCCTTTGACAATCCTGCTCTGTTAGCTTTGTAAAATGTGTGCATTAGAAAGCGTCTCTAAGTTCAAATAATGTGTTAAGTACAGAAAGAGCCCGCATTACCAGTTAACATTGTATGAGTATCAGGATGTCTTTCTTTTTCTGAAATCAGAAATTTTGCAGTGAAAGATGTATGTCACACAGAACTACTGAAAGAATATTTTCTGCAGTTGTAATTAAAATGCTGGTTGTTCTCTTTGGGAACAGACAATTTACAATGGGAGCATATTTCCAATGATATTCATTATAGTTTAGTAAAAGAACCTCATTAAATGTGGTGCTTGGTAAGAATCTCAAATTTTAACCTGAAATTTTGGGGAAACGAGGTTTGGTTTGGCTATGTCTCCATATCATCTGAAATGCTTAAGTAGAAATGTGTGATGAAAACTTTGAATTCTATCATGTTAAGTAAATAAAATGCTTAAAGTGCTTATGTAATTTTGCCTCTATAAGTAGAGTATACTTCCTGGTATATCCTCTTTTCTTAAGTAGCAGATGGTTCTTGAACAAGGAAAGGTCTTTCTAAAGGACTTCCCAGGTTAGCTCAACTTCATTGTTTATAACTAAGAATTTAGAGAAAGGAGATGGGGGCACATTTGACAAACTAAGCATCTAGACAGGAACATGAAGAGTAAAGAGCTTGCCCCTGACATCTGTGTATTGTACAATTCAACAGAAGAAAGGAAAAAGAAACTGACTTATGATTATCAAGATATATTTAAACTAAGGAGAGCATGACAGCGGGTGGATTTCTGAAGACTGTTTATTCTATAAATATGCTCATGTACACACAACACCCTCTTGATATATGATCAGTGGCAACAATCACTTAGAGGGAGCACAGAAAACATCTGATCCGTGTTCTCATGGCAAGTGCTAGGAGTACAAATTTGCTGCACAGTTCCACAGTTCTGACTCAGTTCTTATGGTTCAGAATATAGCAGCCTGCAGAGAATTTTGAGACTTGGATCATTTTTGTTCCCAATTCTTACCACAATTCAAAAAAACATAATTAAGTTAGTGACAAAGAACAGTTATTCTCAATGTCCCCAAATGCTGAAATGGACTGGATAAAAATACGACATAGAATCCTTCAGGCTTTACTTGTTTTCTCACCTACTCCAGAATCAGTTAATTATATGCCCTTTTCCAATAATAATATATTACAGCCCCATCACACACACTGCCCTACTTGAATTTCCCTAGTGATTGTGGTCTGTCTACAAAACCTAGGCCAACGTTGCGAAATGATTTCTTTGTTCTTTTTCATATATAAAAAATATGGAGGAGATGTAAAAATGACATAAATAGTCTAGGCTCTATAGTTATGTCAAATTTCAGTTGATTCCTTGAGGTTACACAACAACCTCACTTTTTCATGGTTCTTTCTTATTGTATTTCTTAGGAATAACTCCATAATTCCCGCTTTTATTAAGCAGTCCCTCCATGTCCACCAGCTTTCAGTAGATAGCCTGATTTTCTACTTTTTTTTTTTTTTAACTCTTATTATTTACTGCCAGGTACTATGCTAACTAATTTGAGTGTATCTTAAGGTATGTACTATTATTAATTCAATTTTAAAGATGAGGTGATGTTATTAAACTGCTTTTTAAAATATTCTTTTTAACAGTATGATGTTAGAAAACTGTTATTTTTAAAAATATTCTCTTTAATATCCCTTGCAATTTTCTATCTCCAAACCTGAGCAGTGAAATTACTGGCCTCGGGAAGGAAGACGGTGGGAACTGTCAAGAATGAATCAGCTGTTGTTCAGCTTTCAGTCTCAAATCTGACATTCTTGACTGCTTTAAGTAGACAATGGGGATACGTCGAGAGAAATAAAAATCTAAAAAATGTTTGGATTGTTCTCTTTTAATATATCTACAGAGAGGTCAATGGATTTTATTGTAACTATTTTTTTTAAGTGCACAATGAGAATAAGGGAGAAAAGCCCCCAGTTTTCATGAAAATTACCTACGAATGAAAACGTGTTGAACTGCATTTTCTGATTACTTCTGGCCTGAGTTGCTGAGAAGAGAGTCCTGTTAGGAAGATTCTCAAACTGTCAAAGGCAAAAGGCCTTTTATTTCACCTTCTATTTGGGACTTTAACCAGAGTCACCTTTGCATGTGTCAGACTAAAGCAGGCTTAGCCTTATACAGGGCGCAGATAAGGGCTTTTTTATCACTCCTAAGTCTCCTTTGGCTCTCTACTGTTCTAACATTACCTCTAAGTGCCATTGTGATCCTGGTATGTGCGTGTGTGCGTGCGTGTGTGTGCATGCATGTGTGTGAGTGAGTGTGCGTGTGTGTGCACGTGCGTGTGTGTGTGTGTGTGTGAATGGGTAGGTCATTTGGTTAATAGCCTAGTCTGCTGACTACTGAGAATGTCAGAGGCAGATGTTGCAGGAGATTAAATGCCCCTAGAGGTTAGAGCTGAAAGATGGGCTTCCTAGTCTGGGTGCTAAAGATAGAAGTGCCAGTGGGACCAGTTAGCCGAAGGAGAGGGATGAGTCAACAGGAGCGTAATCTAAATGAATAACATACACCATGTGGTACATTAGTATCAAATTTGACTAGTCTTCTAGAAGACTCAGCAGAGACAAGCAAAGGTTCCAAGGATACTGAATAGATCTCAGTAGCTCCCTCCCCCTTACATTCCATGTGGCTATTCCCTGTGCAAACCTGCTATTCCTGCATGTACCATATATTATCTTAAAGAGAAGTGGAAGTGGGAATATTTCTGAAAGGATGTGCATCTAACAGAGTCATCTAGGCAGATACCAATTTCCTAAGGAGAGGATCCAAATTACAGAACTGGGTTAAGAATACCAGATCAGAATCTATCTAGTTCCCCTCAATACCAAAACATCTCTGACCCCATCAGAAAGTTAGGAGCTGCCAAGAAGGATAATTTTACTTTGAATGAAATAAAGAAGATATTATTTGCACATCTAAGTGTAGTGTGAATAAACTTGCCTTAACAATTACAGCCCACTATCCTATGAACTCTGAGACCAAGAACCATTTGTTGTTTTTGTTCACTAGCACTCACTGCACACTTTTGGAATGGAAAGATGAATTAAAGACCTTGTTATTTTTCCTTTAAGTCACAGTCACAGAAACTTAATTATGATTTTTAAAACTAAAATTCCCACCACTTATTATCAACTCATTTCCTTTCCCTTTATCTGGAGCCCTTGTATCTCAAACCACTCCATTTTGTCACAGCATGTTCAATCTTGGTTTCATTAGTCATTTTCCCCCCACATCTATAAGCAGGCAAAAGTTGTCTCCTCTCAAAATAAAGAACAGTATTGAACATTCTGCCCCTTTGGGCAATCATCCAACTTCTGTCCTTTTCCATTTTAATTAAGATTTACAGTACCTGCAGCCATTTGCATGCCTCCTCTCTCTCCTTATCTTCTGTGTTCTCCTTCCCCCTCATAGCTTCAGAAATCTTACCTAAGAACTAAAGACTCGTCTCAGTGAGTAAAGGCACTTTTGATTTCCTGTTGATAAATGGAAGAGCATGTAGCTCTATTCTCCTGACATTGCTGGAAACCTTGACCCTGATAACACCTTCCTTAATGCTTTCTCCGCTCACAGATCTAGTGATATACATTGTCCTTATACTCATCCTGCCTCCTTGCTACCTCTATTCTTTTTGTTAATGCCTTTGCCTTGCTTCTTACTCACTGGCTGTGCAAGGCTTTCCTTTTGTAAGGCTGGTTCCTTAACTGCTTCCCAATAGGCTCTATACATTTCCACCTCCAAAGCTTTTCGTCATCTACAGAGCATGACGGTGAGAGATGGAAAAGCACCCAGTTTACACTAAAGTGTATCCAGGGTAAACTAATCTTTCCAAGTAGAAGTTTTGTCATCTGTAAGAGTTGGATAATTTACATCAATCTGTTGATTGATGATTAAAAATGAATCTTAAAAGTGGTACCAATATCTGGCATTTGGTATATACTAATAAATGATAACAATTTTTATTCTTGGTATTTTTTTCCCACTAAAATCATAAAGACTGATCAGGTGTTGGCTAAATTCCACCTCTTTCCAGAAGTATATCCTTTCCACTCCAGACTCTGGGATTTACTTGTTTCCCTAAATAAATTTTAAAACACATATTGTCCATTAACCACATCTTACTTTTGTACAGACAATTATTATTTGAATGGCACTTCACAAAAATGATCATCATTAAGACCACATGAGGTAGGAAGAGTGGGTTATTACAATGTAAGACCCTTTCAATTGTATATATCAATTTCTTCCTTGTTTAATTTTGTGCTATTGTGAATACACATTTTACATTTACATGTATTATAAACCACACAATACATTATTATAATTTCTGTTTAAATAGTCATTCATATTTTAGAGAGATTTATAAAATAAAAAAAATCTTTATGTACTTACCAATATAGTTACTATTTCTAGTACTGTTCTATCATTTGTGAAGAGGCACATTTCTATCTGGGATAATTTTCCTGGTAACCTAAAGAACTTCCTTGCAAGGTGGGTCTGCTGGTGATGAACATTTTCAGGTTTTGTACATGGACAAAAGTCTTTATTTTCTTCTGTTTGGGAAGACCATTTGCCTTGGTACAGAATTCTAGGTTGACAACATTTTTCTTTCAGTATATTAAACATATTAAACCACTATCTTCTCACATTGTTTCTGACAAACATATGCTGCCATCTTTATCATTTGTATATAACAAGTTTTTAGTCTTTGTCTGGTTTTAAAGGCTTCTTTCAACAACAGTGTTGAGCAATTTGATTTTGGTGTACCTAAGTGTAGTTGGCCTGTTTCTTCTTGGAGTTTGTTACGGTTCTCAGGTCTGTCGTTTTATGAACATCCAATTTAGAAGATGTTCAACCATTATTTCTTCAAGTAATTGTTCTGTGTTTCTTTCCTTCCCCTCTCCGTGGTGATTCCAATTACATGTATATTAGGCCACTTAAAGTTTCTCTCAGTTCCTTGATTCTCTGCTCATTTGTTTTAAATTCCCTTTTTGCTCTGTTTTATTTTGAATAATATCAGTTCTTACGATATCAAGTTCACTCATGCTTTTAATGCAAAATCTAATCTGCTATTGATTTCATTCAGTTGATGTTTCATCTTGTGCAGTATAGTTTACCTTTCTATATGTTTAATTTGGGTATTATATCTTCCATGCCTTTACTGAAATTTTGAACATATAAAATTTAATTCACAAATGTGTTTTAATGTCTTTGTCTGCTAATATCAACATTTGTTCTGAGTTGGTTGCTATTGATTATTTTCCCCCTCATTATGCATCATGTTTTCATGCCTTTTTGGCAAGCCTGGTAATTTTTGATTGGATGTCAGATCGCGTGAATTTTACCTCGTTGTGTGCTGGATATTTTATATTCCTATAAATATTCTTGAACTTTATTCTGAGATGCAGTTACTTGGTAACAATTTGATCCATTCTGATGCTACTCTTACTAATTTTTTTGTTGTGTTTTGTTTTTTTTAGGTACAGGAGTAGCAATCAGTCTAGAAATAATTATTCTGTATTACTGGGGCACGTGGACTCTTCTTCACACATGTGAATAGTAGGATTTCCAATCTTGGTTGTTAGGAATAAGCCTTATGCCCAGCTGTGTGAGAGCACTGGACTCTCCTACCTCTAAATCTCTGAGGGCGGTTCATTCTCTGGCCTAAATTAATTTTCTCACAGACCTCTGCTGGTCTGCACTCAACTGAATTCAGATCTCTGAATTTCTGTCTCTGTGCATTTTCCCTAAAACTCTGCAAGTGATTCTTACTAACTCAGTGTCCCCAGATGCTCAGCTCTCTGTCCTCAACTCAATTCCAACTACGCTTTCACTCACAGGAGTGAAAATGCTCTCTGGGCAGTAAGCTGGGGGCAATTATTGGGCTTATCTCATTTTTTTCCTGTCTCTCAGGGACCAATTTCCTTTATTGCCTGATGTGCATTGTCTTGAAAATTGTTGTTTATTATATCTTACCCATGGTTTGTTTTTTAGGTAGAAATACCTTGAACAATTACTCCATATTGACCAGAATTATATCCATTGTTCAAATGTTTTGTGATTTATCCCAGTTTACAATCATGAAGGTGATTGAGTGGAAATTTAAACACATTATTCTGACTGAAAGTTAGGTCTCTGTTTCTGAATATAAACTTGCATAATTTAGAAATATTTAACTGCTATATATATATATATATGTATATATATATAGCAAATCCACACATCTAAACACACACACACACACACACACACACACACACCATCGGTGTTTATGTGTGTATATGCACACACACACACACACACACACATCATTCACTAATTTATTTATTCAACTTTTAAGTTTCTATTGAACACCTCCCTTTGTTTATCACTTTGATAAACATGGGGTATACAGCAGTGAACATACAGAACATTTTCTGCCCTTAAGGATTTTAATTTAAGATAGAACAAGTTACTCAATAAGGGAAGACAGTTCGTTCTTTTTTCCTTATTGATCCTAGTACATTGTCAGTCAGCAGACAGTTAAATGTTCATTAAAAATGTAAATTACATTAAAAAATTTTTCAGATAAAGTTTTAAAATTCTAATTCTCTGTGTGTATGTGAATGAGTGTGTATTTATGAGTGTGTGTGTGTGTGTGTGTGTGTGTTTAGAAACAGTTAATTTTCTATGTACAGAGCTTAAATGGTTTGGCATACTTTTTAATGTGGGTAAGCTAGCTTAGTATCTAAGATATTACCTCTAGATACCAACTCCTCACATGTTTACTGTTTTCTAAAATTCTTTGAGTTTTCATGCATTTGATGGTGCTTAACCAATTCTAATATTTTTCAATCCAGTTCTTCTCTTACAAAGATAAATTTTCAGTTTAAAGGCCTCACTTTCATTTTTTAAAATTTCTTAACTCATTTGTTAAAAGTAAGAAATAATTGACTTGTTCCAATTTGACTTCATTTTTTTTAAAGATTTAAAAAGTTGATTTTTAAGTTTTTTCTGTGCTAAGGGTATATACAAAATATGAATAAATAATAGTTTCCTTAATTACTATCATACCATTGATCATTCATGTATATTAGTTAAAGATTCTATTAAAAAATAACGAAAATCAAAACCGGTCTATTCAAGGCAGTTCCAATATGTTTTCTCCATATTCCTTCATTATGGAAACTGTTGTCTTTCTACATGATTTAGATAAGATATAGTTACTTTAATATGATTATGATATTATTATAAATTTCAGTGTAAATTGTCTATTTCTGAAATTTTAAACAAATATATTTTATTTTAGTTATCTTTAATTTCAGTTTCCATATATGCACCAGACTAGCATCCACACTTAAAATTTCCTTAGTTCTTAGAAGCTACATTTTAAATTGGAATTGCTTTTTTTATAATTATGCATTTACATACAAGTTACATATATTTAATAATAATTATAATATGTATACATATATATCAAAGTTACAGCTTCCTTTAGCTAAATCTATATGAGATTTATGAATGAAGATATCATGGTTTATGTATGTAATTGGGAAGACTCAATTTATTATACAAAACTCATTATATATCAAAAGAAAATAAATTTATTAGTTTTTATTTTATTGTTATTTAAAGACATCTTTAAGTAAAAGTGAGGGACATGTATCTAAGTAAAAACTTTATAATTAGGCATAAACCTCTTCAAATATTCAAAAAATAGAAAGGTATATTATAAGAATATTTTATATTGAAATAAGATGAATCCTAATATTATACTAATCTAAAAACGCCCATCTTCATTTTACCGGAAAACTACAGTTCATTATCATAATCTTTCACTTTGTTTTATCTTTCTCCTATGGGTTCACCAACTTTTAAATAAATGGTTTTCCCTTTTCCAAACTAATATATAATGTTTTATGAATACGCTCATCAGGGAGTTCTGACATTGCTTCCTATGTGTCCCATTTTATCTCTTTTAATAACAGATCACATTGAAGTTTTTAAGTTTGTTCAAACAATTAAATTTTTATTGTTAAATGAAAATTTATTGTAGTAAAGGTCATTTTTCTCCTGTAATAACAGAATGTTATGTGGTGTCTTAGGATACGGGAAATATTGACAGTCATCAGATCAGTTATTTTGGTGGGGTGAGTAGACACAAATGGGTGTGACTCCGGAGTTCCTAGGGATTTCTCCGGTGGTGATGTCAGTGCTTCTGAGCTCTTCCTTTTGTCCCCATTTCCCCTGACTGTAACAGAAGCTCCAATTCAGCATTAGTCTCCCAAGCTGGATCAGTCATATCTTCTTACTCGGGGGTTGACATTTACACAGAGAGACATAAAACTGGAGTGCAACACGACTTATCGCACAGAAATGACCCTGGGTGATGGTCTTTCACTCCCACTGTCTTTTCCTCAGAGCTTGCCTGGTTTCGAAAATCATCTCTTTCAATTCTTTGAACTACTTCACTATCCTTTTCATAAATGTTGTTTTTATTTAAGGTAGGTAAGGTTAGTTGTGGGGTCAAAATCAAGGAAGTTTGTATAACACAAAGACAATAATAATAAGTGTACATGTTGCAATCTAGTATATACGGATACTAAATGTTAGTTTTGGCATGTTGGATGTGATGTTTCCAAGCATAGATGGACTATCTTTATATTTGTAGTAATTATATTTATATTTATCTGATTTTGTTAAAACTATTGTAGTGGCATGATTCATGTCAGGGTAGATGAATCTTTGTTTTGAAAACAAGTTTGTTGAATGTATTTGGATGAAATAAATAAATAAATACATGCTCTTCCTCTTTGGGAGTGTTCTGAAATAGAGGACAAAAACAAAAGAAGTGAGTTTCTCTGAATAACATAAAAATAAAACAAATTGAGATTTTTATAATCAATCCTGCAGTAAAAGGTGAAAAATGGAGCAGCAATGTAAGGGAGAGGTCTTCTAGCCTAGTAATTATGGCCTGAGGAGATGTTGGTGTCTAAGAAATCCATAGCAGAGAATAAATAGAAATCGCCAGACGCACCACAATTGAAGTTGCTTTTTATTGTCTACTATACAGTATAATGAAAAATGATGTTAGTACTGTTTTTATTGAAATGAAGTAAGAGGAGCTGTAGCCAATATGGAGTAGAGTGGGAACAAAAAGAGGATGGAAGCTGGAGGATTGAGAGTGGATAGGGAGAGTGGGCAGGCAGAGGGGCAGAGCCTGCAGCCAGAGATGAAGCAGAGACGGCCCTCTCCTAAAGTCCCTTGGAGATAAACTAAAGAACTCTGCACTTCTCATGGCTCAGAGGATGACCATTCAGCTATTTAATGTAGATATTTTAGGAAAGGTTGCCCCAGAATGTCAGAAAACTTTAGGCCACTTAAGCATAGGGATTACTCTTCATAATGTGTAAGTTTCTGGGAAATAAAAATTGGCAATAAATGAAAGAGAATAAGCTGTTCTGACATTGGGGCCAGTGAGGTTTGATAGCACTTCAAGTAAATCACTTTTTCATTTACTCAGCGCTCTCACAAATCCATTAAATGCAAATATATCTTTCCTGCTCAAGTTTATTCTTGATTTCGTTGCAGAATATTGACTGACACTTTTTAAACAAGACATTCATTTTAGAATAGTTTTAGATTCCCAGAAATAATGTGAAGATAGGACAGAGAGTTCCCATATAATTCTGTATTTTTTTTCAAAAAATTATTATTATTGCTTTCTCAAATTACCACAAATTTTGCAGCTTTAAAAAATCTCAAGTTTGTTATTGTACAGTTCTGTAAGAAGTCCAAAAGTCCAACGTGGATCTCACAGGACTAAAATCAAGGTGCCTGGAAAGCGGCCTTTGTTTCTGGAGGCTCCAGGACAGAACCCATTTTGCGGCTGTTCCTTACAGTGAATCCCCACGTGCCTTGGTTCATGGTGCCCTTCTTCCACCTTCAAAGCCAGAAATGGTTGGAGTTTCTTTCCCACCTCAGATTACCCTTATCCTTATTCTGTTGTCCTCTCTGTTTCAACACAGCTAGGACTTATAAGGATTTATGGGATTATATTGGGCCCACACAGATAATTCAAGATTATTTCCCCATCTCAAGATCCTTAAATGTTATGACATCTGCAGTTCGCCATGTAAGGTCACATAACCACAGGTTCTGGAGATTAGGACACAGACACCTTTGTTGGGAATGCTACTCTGCCTGCCACACCCACACTAGGTTCTACTCTTATTAACATCTAATGTTAGTATGATACATATGTCACAATTTCTGAACTAATATTGGCATGTTATTATAAATACCCATGTTTATTAAAGTTCTTGAGATTTTAACAAATGTTCTTCTTCTGTTCTAGGATAAAATTCAAGGTAACAAATTATATTTAGGCCTCCTGTCTTTTTAAGTTCCTCTTGGCTGTGGCAACTTTTCTTGTTTTTGATGACCTTCAAACTTTTGAAGATTACTGGACAGCTATTTTGTAGAATGTCCCTCAATAAGGACATTTGTTTGTTGTTTTTCTTATCATTAGACTAAACGTGTATGGTTTAGGGAGAAACACCATCGAAGAATAATGCCATTTGCATCACGTAATATCAAGGGTACATAATATTAACATGACTTGTCACTGTTGCTGTTACCCTGACCACTGGTTCAGGCAGTATTTGTCATAGTTCTCCATTCTTAATTTGCTCTTTTATCCTCCTTTTCACACTTTTTTGAAGGAATTCAATATGTGCGGCCCACATGAAGGAATGTGAAGTTATGCTCCAACTCCTTGAGGGTGAATTATCTAAATAAGTTACTTGGAATTATATTGCATAGACTTGTTTTCTTCCATTTTTTTTTTTATTTATTCAAGTATTTATTTATATAAGTATGGGTTCTTGGATATTAATTTTAAACTTGGGTTATAATCCAATTCTAATTTATTTACTTTGTGCTCAAGTCATTCCAGGTTTGAAAATTGAGAGGTCTCTCAGTTGGCTCCTGTGCTCTTTTAACACACCCATCACTCTGTGTGTGTGTTTGTGTATGTATGTGTTTCAATTTTAGAGTTTTCTTACTTTATAGCACCACAGGAATCTCTGGGCTCGTCTTGTGTATATCCGACCCCATTTTAGAATCATCATTTATGGAAATCAAGATTTTGGTGCCAGATGTGCTCATTGCTACGGAAGTGACATTGCTTCTAGGCTTTCTCAGCTGAGAGAACAAAGAAATATATTTGGATATACTAATCGGTGTATATATACATATCCATAAATATTTCTATATGTAACCATCTGTATCTGTATTAAACTAAACACGAATTTATACTGACATCTCCAACTCAAATCTGTTACCATATGGATCTTTCTAGTTTTACTCTCTTGCTTCTCTGTAACTTCTCAACCCAACAGTGAGAAGCCTGGTTCCCACCATCCATATCCATTTAATTTTTCTTCTATTCCAGTATACGTGTATAGTCATTTCGGAATGGTTGAGCCATTCCTGCATGGGGAAAATTTTATCTGCTAGAGTTCAGTGCTTCTGCCCACTTCCTATGACCTTAATCTTGTAGGTTCTGTGTGTTTCCATAATTACTCAGGTCAGCATTTTTTCCCTCCACCCCACTCAGTAAGACTGCTTCTTACATTTGTAACGTACTTCAGTTGTTGTGTCATATTCTTCTTTCCATCTTGGTATTCCCTGACCTAATAGATGATTTTTCTTTGAATTTTCATACATTAAGTTCACTATTTACACTGTAAAGTTCTATGGATTTTGAAAAATGTGTAGCGTAACGTATCTGCTACCTCAGCATATGTAGAATATTTTAACTGCCCTGAATAATCCATTGTACTTCACTTATTCACCTCTTTCCGTGCACCCCATCAAACACTTATTTTTTTCTTAGTATCTCTATAATGTTTTCTTTTCCAGAATATCATATAATAGGAATTATGTAGCACATAGCCTTTTCAGACTGACATATTCACTAAGCAATATGTATTTAAGATTCATCCATATTTTTTCATGATTTGATAAATTATTTCTTTTATTTCCAAAAAAATATTCCATTGTATGAATGCACTAACATTTCTTTATTCATTTACTTATTGAAGGATATCTTGGTTGCTTCCAACTCTTAGGGATTATGACTAAAGATGCTAAAAATATTTGCAAGCAGGTTTTGTGTTTGCAATATTTGCAACATTTGCAAGAAACGTTTTCACATCAGTTGGGTAAATACCTGGGAGCATAATTACTGGATCTTTTGGTAAGATTATGTTTAGCTTTGTAAGAAACTGCAAAAACTGTTGTCCATAGCAGCTTTACTATTTTGCATTCTCAAAAAAAAAAAAAAAAGATCCTCTTACTCTGAATCCTGACCAGAAATTTATATTGTATTTTGGATTTCAGTTATTCTAATTGGAATGCAGTGGTATCTCATTGTTATTTTAATTTGCATGTCCAAATGACAAATAATGCTGAAAATATTTTCATATGCTCATTACCATTTGCAAACATTTTTAATTTATGTCATTTGTTTTCTTATAGTTAGGTTTAGTGTTCTCTGTAGATTTTAGATCTACGTCCTATATTACATGTGATTTCCATTATTTTCTCTAGTCTTGACTTGTCTTTTAATTATTTCACAGAGCTAAAGTTTTCAATTTTAATAAAGTCCAACTTATCAATTTTCTCTTTCTTGTATTATTCTTTGGGCATTATATACAAAAACTCATCACCAAACTCAAGGTCACATAGACTTTCTCCTGGAAAGTATATTGCTTTGCATTTTACACTTAAATCTTTGATGCATTTTAAGCCAATTTTTGTGCAAGGTGTAAGGTAAGTGTCTAGATTCATTTTTCTGCATATGGATATCTATTTGTTAAAAGGATTATCCTTTCTCCACTGAATTACTTTGCATCCTTATAAAAACAATCGGTTGCTTACATGTATGTGGGTCCATTGATTTATGTCTATTCTTTTGCCAATATCATGTTCTTTTGAGTTCTATAACTGTGTTTTACTTCAATATTGTGCTGGCTATTCAGGATCTTTTGCCTTTTAATTTGAAGTTTAGATCATTTTTTAGCTACTTACAAAATAGTTTACAGGCATTTTGATTATGTTTGCATTGAATCTACGAATGAGTTGAGAAGAATTGTTATCTTAACAATAGTGAATTTTCCAACCCGTGAATATAGTATATTGGTCCATGTAAATCTTTCATTTCTTTCATCACTAGTATTTTGTGGTTTTCTACACACAAGTTCTGACATATTTTGTTAGATTTATGCCAAGTTCTTTCATTTGGGGAATAATACAAATTGCATTAAACATTTTAATTCCATTTTTAATTGCTGACATATAGGAAGGCAATTGATTTTTTTTATATTGATTTATATATTGCAAACATGCTAAATTTGCTTATTAACTCCAGGATTTTTCTTGTTGCATCTTTGGAACTTTCTTCATAGTCAGTTTTATCATTTGAGAAAGACACCAGTTTTACTTCTTCCTTTCCAATCTACAAGCCCTTCCTGTCTGTTTCTGTCTTCTCTCTCTCTCTCTCTCTCTCTCTCTCTCTCTCTTCCCCTCTCCCCCCTCCCTTCTTTGTATTTCCTGGAAGGTTATTAATTATTGCTCAATTTATTTAATAAGTATTGGACTATTTATATTGTTAATTTCTCCTTGTGTGGGTGTTTTGTAGTTTTTGTCTTTCAAGGAATTGACCCACTTCATCTAAGTTATAAAATTTGTGGACATTGAGCTCATTATAGTATTCTTTTATTATTATTTTAATGAAACCAGTAATGAAGACCCCCCCCCTTTTTTATTTATGGTATTGGTAATTAGTGTCTCCTCTCTACCTGACTTGTTAGGCTAGAAATATATTATTTTTATCGATCTATTTAAATAACCAGGTTTTTTGTTGTTGTTGTTGATTTTCTATATTGTTTTCCTGTTTTCAGTTTTATTAATTTGTTCACTAATTTATTATTACTTATTTTCTTATGCTTGTTGTGGGCATAAATTGTTCTTATTTTCCTAGATTTCTAAGACGAAAACTTTGGTTATTGATTCTACAGCTTTGCTTTGTTTTTCTAACATATGAATTTAATACTATTAAGTTTACTTTTAAGAACCACTTCTGCTGCATCCAAAATTTAGTGTCATATTATTATTTTCATGTAGTTCAAAACAATTTTTAATTTATTTTGAGACTTCTTTGACATTTATGTTTATTTCAAATTGTGTTGTTTAGTTTCCAAATATCTAAAGATTTTCCAGTTATATTTTTGTTATTTATTTCTAGTTACATTTGTTTGTGCTCATACTTTGTCTTTTAAATTTGTTAAGGTGTGTTTGATAGCTCAGAATATGGTCTCTCTTTGTGAGTGCTTTATGTGAGTTCAAGAAAATGTGTAACTTTCTGTTGTTGGATAAAGTATTCTATACATGTCAATTATATTCACTTGATTAATAGTGCTATTCAGGTCGACTATGTCCTTACTAATTTTGTGCCTGCTGGATTTATCAATTATTGAGAGTCCAATTTCTCCATATACTATAGTAACATTTTCTATTTCTGCTTTTACATCTGTCATTTTTTGCCTTATGTTTTGATACACTGTTGTTGGATGCATACGTGTTTAGGATCCTTTCGTGTTTTTAAAAATTGACCCCTTTATATAATACGATTCTTTGTCCCTGATAATCATACTCATTAAACTTTTTTTTCTGGCATTAATATCCTAGCATTCTTTTAATTCTAAGGTGGCATATATTTCTCCCATTTTCTATATCTTTACTTGTAACTCGTCTGAGAATTTCTATTTTAAGTAGGTTTCTTGTAAAAAATATGTAGTCACATTTATTTTTTACCCACTCTGCCAATCTCTATCTTTTAATCGATACATTTATATATATATATATACACACATATATATGTGTATATATGTATATATACGTGTATATATATATATGCATTTATATGTATACATATATATGTGTGTGCATATATATATATATATATATATATATATATGCACACACATATATATATATATATATATATATATATATATATATATAACTAATATAAGTCACTTTTCAAATAACATTATTTCATTTTATAGGTAGTTAAGGTCCTTATATCTGAGTATTCCCAATTCCTCCCTTTTGTTCCTTGTGATTTTGTTCTCATTTATTCATTTATTCATATACTATATAACCCAATACATAGTTATTTTATTGATTTAAACAGTCATCTAGTTTGATTAGGAAGATTTTTAAAAATTTCATTTTTCTTCAATTTTCCTTCTCCAACAGTCTTCCTTTCTTAAGGTTTATCCAAGTTTTTAATCACTATCATTTCTTTCTGCCTGAAAAACTTTAATATTTATTTCACGGCAGTTCTACTCACAACAAATTTGCTCAGTTTTATTTGTCTAACAGTATTTTTCCTTCGCTTTTGAATGATAATATCACTGGAGGTAGGAGGTAGGTTGGTGTTTCTAATCTATTTCTTTTCTCTCTCTCTCTCTCTCTCTCTCTCTCTCTCTCTCTCTCTCTCTCCATATATATATATATATAAAATTCCATTTAGTGCAACAGCTTTAAAGTATTTGTGGCAATATTTTTTAAATTAAAGTTTATTGGGGTGACAATGGTTAGTAAAGTTACATAGGTTTCAATACCACCTTCTTATGTCCCTGCTTTCTGGTGACGTGTGCTATAATTCTTATCCTTTTATTTTCTTCATGAGATAAGGTGGTTTTACCTCTCTGGTTTGACTCAAATTTTTTTTTTTTTTTTTCTAAGATTTTTCTGCAATTTAAATATGATGTGCCAAGATGGTCATTTGGTATTTATCCTGCTTGGTTTTCTCTCTGGTTTGGTGTTTGCCATTTATTTTGGAAAGTTCTCAGCTTTTATAATTTCAAATATTTATTTTGTTTTCTTCTCTCTTCTCCTTCTCACATTCCAATTATACATACATTATACCTTTTGAAATTGTACCACAATTCTTGGGTACTCTGTTTTGCGTTTTGGTCTTTTTTTATTTTTTTCTCTCTCATTTTATTGACCTCTCTTCAATCTTCCTAATTACCTCCTGTACTGTTTCTAGTCTCCTAATAATCCCTTTAAAGGCATTCTACATATTAATTGTAGTGTGTTTTTGATTCCTCTCATTTCCTTTCAATATTGTTTCTTACAGCTTTCATTTCTCTGCTTACATTACTCATCTACTCCTGTCTACTTTTTTCCTTCAGAGCCCTTAACATGTTAATCACAGTTATTTAAAATTGCATCTGATCATTCTAACTCTTTTGTCATTTTTGCATCTGGTCCCACTGCTAGGCTTGTATCTTCAGACAATGCTTTCTCTTACCTTTCGGTATGCTTTGTAATAGTTTGTTGATAAGTGGAAATGTTCTCTTGGGTAATAGGAAATGAGGTAAATTAGTGTGAGAATTTATTTTAACACAGCTAGAAACTGGGCCCTGTTTAGTGTTAGGTATAGTTGTACCTGTCGGGAGCTTCCAATTCCCGTAGCCTCCTTGTTTCTGTCTCCCTGCTGGCTTTTGGCTTCCTTAAATACCCTTTATCAGTGAGCATCTGTATCCTGCAGCCTTTCAGCTGTCCTTCACTGTAGATCCTGGACCCTGTGTGGTGGTATGCTGTGGGGAGGGCAAGTATTCTGTAAACAATGATTAAATCTCCATTTTTTAGTGGGTCTTGTCTCTGGGCTCTGATCTCCACAAGTGTTCCTCCAATGGTATAGCTCACCCTCCCCTTAGTGAGACAAGAAGACAAGAGATACATAGCACAGGAGAAATGCCTTTTGCCTCTGTTGAGATGGGGCTCTGGAGTCCAGTACTTTGATATGGAGAATGCTCTGGGCTTCTCTCACATGAGTACTCTTCTCCTGTTGGCAGAGCCACCAGAGCAAGAAGAAAATCTTTCTCAGGTCCTCACCTTGAGATTATGGAGGTAAAACCCATGAACATGTGCAGAGTCACCTGTGACAGTGGCTCCAGGAAATTCTCTCCCTAAGGCTAGTCCATACACAGTCTCCAGCAACTAGTCATAATTACCAGTTCAATTTCCCTAGTACTTTATGGCTCCAGCAATTTCTGCTTCAGGGAAGCACATAAACAGATTTTACCTGTGACTCTGATGTTCTTGTATCTCCAGATTTGGGTGTGGCAGTTTGCACTGCAGTAACACAAGTTCTCTCTCTCTCTCTCTCTCTCTCTCTCTCTCTCTCTCTCTCTCTCTCCAAAGAAAAGTTCTCTTTTTTTGTGTTGTCCCTGCCAGGTTTTGGTATCAGGGTAATGTTGGCCTCATAAAAAGAGTTAGGCAGTACAGTCCATTCTTCAATTCTTTTTTTTTTAGTTTATTGGGGTGACAATTGTTAGTAAAATTACATAGATTACAGGTGTACAATTCTGTATTACATCATCTATAGATCCCATTGTGTGTTCACCACCCAGAGTCAGTTCTCCTTCCATCACCATATATTTGATCCCCCTTACCCTCATCTCCCAACCCCACCCCCCTTAGCCTCTGGTAACCACTAAACTATTGTCTGTGTCTACGAGTTTTTGTTTCTCATTTGTTTGTCTTGTTCTTTTGTTGGTTTTTGTTTATATACCACATATCAGTGAAATCATATGGTTCTCTGCTTTTTCTGTCTGACTTATTTCGCTTAGCATTATACTCTTAAGATCCATCCATGTTGTCACAAATGTTCCTATATCATCTTTTCTTGCTGCTGAATAGTATTCCATTGTGTATATATACCACAACTTCTTTATCCATTCATTTGTCGAAGGACATTTTGGTTGTTTCCATGTCTTGGCCACCATAAACAAAGCTGCAATGAACATTGGAGCACACGTGTCTTTATGGATAAATCTTTTCAGATTTTTTGGGTAGACACCCAGGAGAGGGATTGCTGGGTCATATGGTAATTCCATTCATAATTTTTTGAGGAACCTCCACACTGCCTTCCATAACGGCTGCACCAGTCTGCATTCCACCAACAGTGTATGAGGGTTCCTTTTTCTCCACAGCCTCTCCAACACTTGTTGCTATTTGTCTTGTTGATGATAGCCATTCTGACTGGGCTGAGGTGATATTTCATTGTGGTTTTGATTTGCATTTCTCTGATGATTAGTGATGTTGAGCATTTTTTCATATGTCTATTTGCCATTTGTATGTCCTCTTTGGAGAAATGTCTCTTCAGGTCCTCCGCCCATTTTTCAATTGGGTTGTTTGTTTTGTTGTTGTTGAGTTGCAAGAGTTCCTTGTATATTTTGGATATTAGCCCCTTATCGGAGGCACTGTTTGCAAAAATCTTCTCCCATTCAGTTGGTTGCCTCTTTATTTTGTCGATGGTTTCTTTTGATATAGTCCCATTCATTTATTTTAACTTTTACTTCCATTGCCTTTGGAGTCAAATTCATAAAATGCTCTTTGTACCTAAGGTCCATAAGTTTAGTACCTATGTTTTCTTCTATGCAGTTTATTGTGTCAGGTCTTATGCTTAAGTCTTTGACCCATTTTGAATTAATTTTGGTACATGGGGACAAACAGCAGTCCAGTTTCATTCTTTTGCATGTGGCTATCCAATTCTCCCAGCACCATTTATTGAAAAGGCTGTCTTTCCTCCATTGTATGTTTTTAGATTCTTTGTCAAAAATTATCTGTCCATATTTATGTGGTTTTATTTCTGTGTTCTCAATTCTATTCCATTGGTTTATGTGACTGTTTTTCTGCCAATACCATGCTGTTTTGATTAGTGTAGCCCTGTATACAACCTAAAGTCAGGAAGTGTGATACCTCCATTATTGTTCTTTTTTCTTAAGATTGCTTTGGCTATTTGGGGTCTTTTGTGGTTACAAACAAATCTGATGACATTTTGTAAAAGAAAGTATGATATTTAGAGTATTCCATTTTGTTCAGCACGCTTACTTTCTCCATTCCCATATTCCGGTTCAGGCCTTTACTCTCCCCTTTTTGAGTTTTGGTTGCCAAAAATTGTCCCTGTTGATGGTGGTCGAATAGCCTCCTTTAGTGTTTCTTGTAGTGCAGGTCGTGTATTAGAAAATGCCCTCAGCTTCTGTATGTCTGGAAAGGTCTTTATTCCTCCTTCATATCTAAAGGATATCTTTGCTGGATATATTATTCTTGGCTCATGATTTCTCTCTTTCAATAGTTTGAATATTTGGTTCCACTCCCTCCTGGCTTGTAGAGTTTCTGCTGAAAAATCTGATGATAATCTAATGGGCTTTCCTTTGTAAGTCACCGTCTTCTTTTCCCTGGCTTCCTTGAGGATTCTTTCTTTGTCGTTGATTTTAGACAGCTTCAATACAATGTGCCTTGGAGAAGGCCTGTTGGGATTGAGGTAACTAGGTGTTCTATTTGCTTCTTGGATTCGAGGGTCCAGTTCTGTCCACAAATTTGGGAAGTTCTCATTGACAATTTGTTTGAATATATTCTCTGTTCCCTTCTCTCTTTCTTCTCCTTCTGGTATGCCCATTATTCTTATATTGCTCTTTCTGATGGAGTCAGAAAGTTCTTGTAGAGTTCTTTCATTTCTTTTAAGTCTCAAGTCTCTTTCTTCTTCCATCTGTGTAATTTCCAGGTTTCTATCTTCGATGTCACTGATTCTTTCCTCCATCTGGTCAACTCTACTACCTATGCTGGTTATTTCATACTTAATTTCTTCTATTGAGTTC
The DNA here is from genome assembly GCF_057876585.1 of Rhinolophus sinicus. Taxonomy (NCBI): domain Eukaryota; kingdom Metazoa; phylum Chordata; class Mammalia; order Chiroptera; family Rhinolophidae; genus Rhinolophus; species Rhinolophus sinicus. Next base: position 105,675,934 of record NC_142517.1, on the reverse strand, counting down.
TTAATCTCCAGAAATTCTATTTGGTTCTTTTTTAAAATTTCAATCTCGTTCGTAAAATGCTCATGCTGTTCTTTGATTGAGTTTCTGAGTTCATTTAACTGCCTATCTGTGTTTTCTTGCATCTCGTTGAGTTTTTTCAGAACTGCAATCTTGAATTCTCTGTCATTTAAGTCACATATTTCTATATCTTTAAGTTCCTTTTCTGGAGTCTTTTCACTTTCTTTCTGAGCTGTCTTGTTGCCTTGGTTATTCATGGCAGTTACTGATTTACTATTTATCTTCCCAGACATCTACAGGAGTGGCTTCTGCAACAGGTTGATAGGAAGAGGTCTTTCTTTTATTTTCCAGTACTTATTTGTAGAACGTTTTATTTTTTTCTCCGACTGGAGCCTTTTTTTTCTCTCTTACACAGTAGTGCTATGTTTTCTCTGCACTATTCCTGCTTCTCACACAATGGGGGTATTCCCTGGGAGACGGGCATCTCCTCTGTTAATAGTTCGCCTAGGTCACAGGGCGCAGTGTCCAGGTGGGTATGCGGAGAGCTTTTGACATTCCAAAGCTCTTCCTGCACCAGATTCAGAGCCCGGATGTTTCAGCGGTTCAATTTCCTCTGCAGGGATCCGCCCAGATAGGTGGGGCCAGGGCGGGGTGAGTTATGAGAGGTGGCCCAGAGCAATGATGGCGACCACCACCACAGCCGGTCCTGCTTCCACAGCTCCCTCCCCTCTGCCGGAACTAGTTGGGCTGTGAATTTGTGTTTGCGGTCCACAGTTCTCAGAACAGCAAATATTCTGTTCTTTGGATCTGAGACTGCTACTGTTATGTTTCTAGCCCCGGGCAGGTGGGGGTGGGGCGAGTCCTGGGAGGGGAGGGAGGGGGCGGCTAGTCTCAGTGCCTAAGGCTCCGTTCTCTGCTCGGCAGTGCGGGCTTAAACCACCCTTTTCATCCTTCTTCCCTCAGTCTTTTCTCCGGGGTCTCTCCCATGAGCATTGGGTTCAGCCGTGTTATATGCTGCCCCCTCAGCCCTGTGGAGCCCTGGCGGAGCCCTGGCAGTCCGAGTTCTTCCCTCTCCCGCAGCTGCGGTGGTTCCGGGAAGCAGCGAGCTCGGAGCACTGAGCTGGGTCTGCGTCCTGCGCCTGCGCGGCTCCGTCTCCGCGCACTTCTCCCTTCCCTCCTCCCCTCTCGCGCGAATCTCCCACCTGTAGGTGATTTCAGTCGGTAGTGGGCCTCTTCATGTTGCCTGTCTGCTGTGCAGGGAGTCCTTTGTGGAGTTTTTGTTGTTGGGTTACTTGTAATTTCCAGGGGAGCTTTACAGAGGCTCACCTCATGCAGCCATTTTGATGACCTCTCTCTAGCACTTTGTTTTCTTTAATTTTTGAAGCACATATTTTTGGAAGTTCTTTTGATGAAGGACTAAGACAGATAGATTCTCCCAATCTTTGTCTAAAAATGTTTTATTTCACCTTCATTTTTGATTGATGTCTGTGATTTCTTATTAAAAGTCTGGTTAAAGTCTACTTGTAATATGTTTACAGTTCATTTGACTTTTCTTTTGACTATTTGTTCTGGTGCCCTGCAATTACCCCATGACACATCTATTGATTTTTATTTATCCTGAACAATATTCTGTTTCCTCTAGCGAAATACTCATGGATTTAATCAGTTTGGGGAATTATCTTCTGAGTCATTATTTTTTGAGGACTGCCTTTCTCTAATTCACTTTTTTGTTTGCTCTTCTTCTTTTTTTTTTTTTTTTTTTTTAATTCCACTTTAACATATGTTAGACCTTATCATTCTATTGTCTGTATTTTGTCTTCTCCCAAATGGGTCCGTCTCTCATGTTTCTGTGTTTCTTTCTTATATTCTGTGTAGTTTCTTTCCTATAACTTTTCCTAATCTATTTCCCAGTTCACTCAGTTATTTACTTGTGTTTAGCCTGCGATTTAACATGTCCAGTGAGGTTTTAATTTCAATGGCCCTGAACATCATTTTCTGAAGTTCTTACAACTAGGACTTACTTAAAAATATTCTTGTTTTTCCATGCTGCCCTTTTCTTCACTGTTTTTCTATTATATTTTTATATTATTTTAATTCTTCCTAATACATTTAAACAATAATTCTTTGAGTTTATTCTCTTATCTATAATTCTTAAGTTGTGTAGTCTCAAGTTTATCCTTCATGGTGATTTTCATCACTGATTTGTAGTGTTTGATTGCTAAGTCATTATTGCCTAGGCTAATATTTTGGTGTGACACCTGTATACCCTGAACTATGAAAGTCTCACATAGTAATTCTGTTTTTTGATGCTTCCTAAGGCCTTAGGGATTTCTATGGTGCTAATCTGGTTACATGTTAGTTTTTGTGTGGCTGATTCTATGCCATGGAGGTAGTATAAAATTTTATCTCATATCCTTACATGGCATAGACTTAAACTTTAGTTTCGTTATTTACACGACTACAACTTCTTTACTGATGTAGAAGAAGCAATTCTTCAACAGTATTCATATGCCTATTTGTGTGTGCCTCTATTTTACTTTCTCCAAAAATTTGAAAGTGTTTTTGCCCCAACTTGCTAACCTTTACATAAAACTCCCCAAGGCAACAAAGTTGTTTATTCTCTACATACTTAATCTCTTTCTTTCCATAATAGATGTTCAAAAATGTTAAGTGAATATGTGCATGTGATGATTACATTTCAAATATTAGCTAAAGTTGTTATTAATTAAATAAAACTGAAATACTGCAAGTATATATTTTACTTCCCTTGCCTTTGAGGTCAACTTCATAAAATCCTCTTTGAATCCAAGGTCCATAAATTTAGTACCTATGTTTTCTTCCATGCAGTTTATTTTTTTAGGTCTTATGTTTAGGTCTTTGATCCATCTTGAGTTAATTTTGGTACATGGTTTCATTCTTTTGCACGTGGCTTTCTATTTCTCTCAGCACCAATTATTGAAGAGGCTGTCTTTTTTCCATTGTATGGTTTTGCTTTCTTTGTCGAAAATTATCTGTCCATATAGATGTGGGTTTATTTCTGGGTTTTAAATTCTATTCCATTGTTCTGTGTGTCTCTTTTTCTGCCCATACCATACTGTTTTGATTATTGTTGCTGTGTAGTACAAGCTGAAGTCAGGCAGTGTGATACCTCCAGGATTATTCTTTTTTTTTAGGATCACTTTGGATATTGGGGGTCTTTTGTAGTTCCATACAAATCTGAAGATTTTTTGTTCTATTTCTTTAAAAAATGTTAATGGGATTTTGATGGGGATTGCATTGAATCTGTATATTGCTTGGGTAACATTTATCCATAAAGACATATGTGTTGTAATGTTCATTTCAGCTTTATTTACAGTGGCCAAGACATGGAAACAACCAAAGTGTCCTTCCATAGATGATTGGATAAAGGTGCAGTATATATACACAATGGAATACTACTTTGTCATAAGAAAAAATGAAATAGTGCCATTTGCAACAACATGGATGGATCTTGAGATTATCATGCTAAGTGAAATAAATCAGACAGAAAAAGTGGAAAAGCATTTGATTTCACTGATATGTGGGATGTAAAACTGAAAGCAACAAAGGAACAAGATAAACAAATAAAAAAACAAAAACTCATAGATAGACAATAGTTTAGTGGTTACCAGAAGGCAAAGGGGGAGTGCGATGGTAGATGAAGGTAAAGGGGATCAAATACATGGTGATGGATGGAGAACTGACTCTGGGTGGTGAACACACAATGTGACATATAGATAATATATTACAGAATTGTACACTTGAAACCTATGTAACTTTACTAACCGTTGTCACCCCATACACTTTAATACAAAAATATTGCAAGTTTAGTTTAATTATCTAGGCAGAAATTACTTTTTAGATTTCTTTAATGAGGAATCATTTTTCTTTGCCATATATTCTAGAGCTGAATAACCTTGATATTGCTGGTTCAATCCAAATTATATTATTAATACATTTTTTAGTGCAGAAAAGCATGTGATCAAAGTATATAAATATCAAATGGATATATTAAAGATGTTATTCCACAACTTATTTGGTAAAGATATATAATATATATATATATATATATATATATATATATATATATATATATATTTATATTTAGAAAAAGTGAGTTCATTTCAAAGAAAATATAAAATTTAAATTTTATTTTTAAGTAACTTCAAAGAATGAGCAAAAAATACATCATTGATAAGCTTTAGTAGACAAAAAAAAGTATCCACTATAAATATGCAAAATAAATAATTTAAAATGCTCTATTCGCTCTAAAAGATAAATGATATGTGAATTTTCTGACAGTTCTGAGCATGATAAGCCATTATTATTACTATTTTTAATTTTTTTAATAAATCTATTACACTTCAATTTTAGAGACATCTTCTGGAGAAAAGGTTTTCTTCCATATCATCAAGTTTCTGAAAATATTTAAATGTATGTTATTGTGGGTAACATGTTAGTAATTGGAGGAACTACTAGAACATCTTATTTTTGTATTCTTTCGTATTGTTTTGTATTTGCTTAAAGGGGAATTGAAGGAAAGCAGTCTGTATTTTGAATTTGCTGCAGAATAGGCTTAAAAGACTATCCACAGGCTTTTAGCAGACATATATATTTTAGCATCTCTATGTCATTTAACTTATAATGTAATTTAGCTATATTTGGATAATCTAGTTAAAACATTTAAAAAGTATTAAATTTATTTTGTGAACATGTATTTGTATAAATCATTATTCTAATTCTAGTTTTCAAATATTCCTTTTGCTTGGTTTTTCTCTGTGACTTAAATCAATTTCTATTATAATTTAATGTTTTGTTTTAATTAGCATGTATAAAATAGATAAAGACAATTTAATTTACTTAATTTACTTAATAAAGTTAGTTTTCTACATTTTGTATTTTGCAATTAATTTTACAGATAATAATATAATTCCTTGAAAATTCCTTTGGAGTATTAGACATGAATATGCTATTTTAGTGTTCATTGCTTTAAAATAATCCGAAACATAATTTTGTTTTGCTGTGCATTGCCATGCCACGTCATTAAACGTAGCAATACTTTCTGGATAAAACATCTGTCAATATGTGTTTCTTTAAAGACTGAATTAAAACAGATAACTTCGTTTTATGAAAACTCAGAAATATTCCAGTTACTCTAAATTTTATAAGGAAAGTATTTATTTGAAAGCAAATATAGTACTAAACTCACACATTTTGGTGGAGTTAACAGATGCATACTAGACTTCTATTAGATTTTTATACCATTAATACAATATGTGGTTGTGATGGATTTGACATTAGTAAATATTATTCTTATGTATATCATAAATAAGAATAGGCTTGGTTTTCTATACATTTGTGTCATCAGAATTTCACAAACCCTCACTGATCTGTGTGTACAGATGGTCCGATATTAACTAAAATGTTGCTAACATCAAGATCATTAATAAAGAACATGCTTTAAGGATTATTTGGATTTTCTTTTTTTGACTGAGAAGCAAAAACATTTAAATATGGCAAATAAGATGAAGCCATGTTTTTAATAAGCTTACTGTATTCATGTGATTAAAAAAATAACTTCTGAAATTATGGTTCTTTCGGTCTCTTTTTTAGCTACGTTAAGGTAACAGTGGGAGCTAGGCATTCGGTGGGGACTGGAATTAATGGAAGAGCTCAATGTCACAACAAAGAGTAGTTCAGAATGCCAATAGGAGGAGATTATCAGGAGAGTAAATGGATTGTTAATAACTAATTTCACATTTCAAAAACCTTGAGAGTATATTAATTGTTTTTTTTAAGAGCGTAAGCAATATTTCCTTTATCTTCCCAGTTTGATTGCATAATTTCTATGAATGATGAAAAAAGAAGCAATTGTTAGTGTAGGAACTGATGAACGGAATGAAGTTTCCTAGATAAAATAAAAGCAGCAAATGTAGGTGGGAAGCAAGATTATTATTGTATGGAAGAAGAGGGTGGAAAGGTCTTTTCACAAAACCATGTATTTAATAATCAACTAACCATCAAATCAAATAATTGTAGTGTTTTTACTTTTAGATAATTTCCATCACTCCACTTAGAGAAATATTGCACTGAATTAATACTATTTTCTACCTCCTGTTCATGTTCATTTGTTGTTGTAAATGTTTTGATGGGCTTATTGTTGAGTTTAGATCATTTTTGTCTCCATAGTTTAATATATCCATAGTTATAAATGATTTATCTCACCGGAGTATTAGTAAATACCCTGATACAGACCACTAAAATCACTGTTTTAAATGTGTTTTAACAAGAGCATATGACAGTTTGTTACTATCATGCTACTATTTAATGTGAAAAAACACAATTTCATGTTTTGCATCAGTGCTAGCGCAGTTTTCTTGGTAGAGTGAATATTTCGTATGAACCATAAACTGAAACAAATTTCAATATACACATGTGGCAATTTCAAGGTGCAAAATAATAACAGGTTTTAACAAGATGGAATTTTCTCCTAACACCTTTATGTTTCAAGTGTTGTCCAATTTTTTTCATTTGTCATAAAACAAAATATACCACTATTATATAGTTTATGTCTTCTAATATCTTGAGGCAAAGTGGTTGACAAATATATTATTCTCTCATAAAAGGAGGAGCCCTGGATGATGTTTGCAGCCGTATTCCATGTGCTGGACCAAACTGCTGCTTTTGTTCCTGCCATCTTAACTGCTATAGAAATAATGTGTGAGGTTCAAACTATAATGCCTACTTCATAAAGCTGTTTTATTCTTTCTGCAAATACTCACTGTCTTACATTAAATATGCCCATAAATCTCCCTGTAATTGTATATTATTTTTCTGTTTTCTTCTACAGTTTACACATTGTATTCAACTTTGAGCTTATTCAGCTTTGTACAGTGATATAAAGTGTTTTATGGGATGTGGTAAAACAGAGAAAGGTAAGGCAATTATTGTTAGCCTTTGTAATCTATTTAAGAAAAGAAATTGCTGCCAATATGGCATTAGGACCAGTTCCACCAGATGCAGGTTTACTCATTTTTCTTTAAACCTTTTTCAAAAGAGTAGGTGCAACTGTGAACTTTTAAGAAAAATGAAAACTCTGCTTAAAAACTGGGAATTTTTCATTACTTTTTAAAATAACAGCAAAGGAGTAAATAAAATATAAGTGATAAAAAGAGCATGAGTGAATAAAAATTGTTTTTTGATCTAATGTAAGTGAACTGAAGAGAAATCCTAAAGGAGCTATGTTAATGGGATTGTAATCAAGAATTTACAAGTTCCCTACCAAATGAAAATTGTCATAGACTAGCAAATTTGAACCATGTTTTTCATCAGTTATCTCCATGGAAGTTGAAGGGTTGCAGAATTATCTCCATAGAGACTAAAGGATAGCAGAATATGCCACTCCAAGATTTGATTGTAGGAGTTCAGGACATGCCACCCCCAAATATGCCATTTTGATAGTTTGATTATTTTTAGCTATTCTCTGAACTCCCCTTATTGGCCCCAAGACAGGCTCTCCCAAACATACTCAAGTGTCATAAATCTTCTCCCTTGAAGATCATCAACCAGGCAACACTGACTTTGATCAGAAAAAGAGAATAGAAGTGGACACCTCACCCACACAAACTTTGTCACTATCATACCTCCCAACTCTTTTTCTTAAGGGCCCATTCATCTTTCCTAGAAATTATTTATTCTCCCCTAAGAGACCTACATTCCCCCATCCCTTTCCCTATGACGATGGTATTTAATCCTGAATTCTAAATATACTTCTTTGAGAAATACTCACTTTTCCTGAGTGTCTCCCATGTATCCATGAGGCACACACAATAATAAACTTGTTTGGTTTTCACTTGTTGATCTTTTATTACAAGGGATCTCAGCCAAGAACTCAGAAAGGTAGAGGGAAAATTAATTTTTCTCCCCTACACTGTATTGTCACCGTAACAGTAGGCAGGATCTGAACAGCCCACACAGCTATGTGTTTTTATAATATGTAAAATGCACAACTGTAATTGATATATGTAAAGAATACCAATTAATTTTATTAAAAGATAAAATTATAAACTTTGATAAACGCTATAGTATAATAGTAATGAAATCAGGTATTCACCTTAAAATACCTGTGTTCAAACTTTAGCTTTGCCATCTACTGTGTCACTGATAGAGGATCTAATGAGATCAAAATAAAGCACTTAGTCCACTACCTTAATGATCTACAAATGCTACAATAAATCTTGCGATCAGTCTTCAGTTTATTCTTTCCAAGGGACTAACGGTAATACTTAATTATAGATAACAGAATATTCTTGTCCAGACTCTATTATTTTTCTAGATTCTGATGATTTTTCCCTCACCCCAAAGGGGGACATTCTTTAATGTACTTGGGATCATTAATAAGGAAGTAATATTTGCTTGTAAGTATTAAAATACCAAGATTGTATCATTTAATTTTACCAGAGCCTTCTTTTAACTCTCTCTCTCTATATATCTACCTGGTGTTTCTCAGGATTTTCTGTTGACCCCTATATTGCTTGAATTTATTAAGAAAATGTAAAGATGACTGCATTTACTCCTTAAAAAATAAATCAAATCTGTAAATAGGACATTGCCCTGTCATGCCATGCTTTAAAAAAATTTACACCTAGAAGTGTATATTCAGTAATAGTTGCTGAATGACTGAATGAATGATTGCTGAAACTCTCTCTTTGTTTACCTATCTTTACTTGATTCTCTCCACAAGTAAATTTTCTCCAAAAGGTGAACATTTCCCCTTCTGCAAGCTATGGTTCTTTATTTCACTTCAAAACATGATGGAATGTTTGGTTTTGTTTTCCTTTCAGGTCATAATAAAAACAGATTCCTCTTTTCTGCAGGAATTTAGAAGCCATGACTAGCTCTTTGAACAGCGTTCTACACTCCTTTCTCTGGAATGGCTACTTCTGATATTATTATATTATTTATCAGTTAATTATAATAGTTACCCAAGTACCTCAGAGACTCTCAACAATGAGACCCATGGCTGATGTCCAGCAGTACTTGTCTCCAGGCCTGACTATCAATGTGCACAAACACACATGCACAGCTAAATACTCACTCATTCTGACTGGAAAATCATTATTCCACAGATATGAATTTTTACATTGGCAAATTATTCACTCATTAAATAATTATTTTATCAATTATCAAAGTCCACTGGTTCAAGGATTAATAAGACTATTTTTTATCTAAATAATATTGACAATGAAAAATAGCATTTACTTTCCTTTTAAATTTATTACAAAGACTTTAAAAAAATTACAGACAATAAATTAGTTATTCATATAACCATGTATTCTAAACTAGTTATACAAACTACAGAAGAGGTTTACACATAGTGAACAATGTTTTGTTCTTCAGATTTTCTCATTATTGCACATTTCAGTCCATGATGTAACTCTTACCTATCATATTGCCTCCTCTCCCTCCAGAAACCAAAAAAATAAAATAAGTAAATCCAAAAAAATTAACCACTATGTTAATAAAGTTTATTCTAATGTTTCTTAAGGGGACCGAAGCTCTAAAGTTCCCTTTTGGGATAATGATTTTAAGCTGGTAGAACCCTGACCCTCCCTCTTTCCTGCCTCAAAGATTCAAGTGGAAAGGCCCACTCCAGGGGAAAAAAAAAAAAAAAAAAAAAGATGTTTGCCTTAGTCTAATTTGAACTGAGTATGGTGGATGGGAGGACTCCAGACAGGGGCCTGTAGACACTCGGTGTCCCACTGAAGCAAGAATTTGCCTGCCATGCATGCTTCACTCTTCCTCAATTACCTATAAATTGTCCACTCTCACTTTTGAAATCTAAGATTTCCATTCCCCCCTTTTCTCTTTTTTCCAAAATGACATATATACCCAATGTTGCCTCACTGTCTTTGAAATTTTCATGCTTATGTAAATTCCCCATGTGCATGTATTAAAATTTGATTTTCTCCTGTTAATCTGTTTTTTTTTTTGTTGTTTTTTTTTTTTAGTTTGATTATTAGCCTAGCTAGAAGAACTCAGATGGTGGAAGGAAACATTTTTTGTTTTGTGTTTTTCTAGCCTCCACTTCTCTATTTAGGGTTAAGTGTTTATCTATTAATTCAATGTCAACTCTTTCCTGCAAGAGTCTGAGATTTTTCAAGAATCAAGACTATGTTCTATCAATTCTTTCCAATGCCTACATAATGCCTAAAAGTTATTACATAATGAGTGCTTATAGAATGAATGAATAAATAAAACCTGAGGATGAGTCCTACCTCACTCTAAACTGTAAGCTAAACTATCAAGACAAGAGCAAGTCTACTTCTCTTTACTGATTGTTCTGTAATTTGGACATTACTGAGAGTTCATCCAAGATTCCTGAATGTGATCTGGGTCTTATTCGATTATCTGCCAAGTTAAGATCTTTATCTCTGAGCCTAGATCTAAGGGGATGCATTTATTGATCACTCAACGCCAGTGACTTCAAATCCACATTTGATTCCTCATCTCCTACTTAGTTAATGGAATACTGGATTTTTTCCACTATATCCATCATGTGGCATTGCTTTCCAACATATCTGGTCTTTCGTCTTGAAAACAAAATCTCTATTGAGTTATCCTATTTATCATTAATTCCTCACAAAATCTGTGATCACAAACTTTGAACAATCTGGCATATTATATCGGTGTAGAGTTAACCCCTGATCATTCACAGAATGTGAAAGAATTCACAAGACTCATAAAAGTAGGAAAGCAAGGAAAGTTGTATTGAAGGTCGGGAAGACAGAGAATGCCCATGTCAGTGTCTAAAGAAGACAACTGCCACGGGTAGTAAGGAGAGAAACACTGGCAGGGGTAGAGTCTTAGAGTAGACAATTGCAGTGGGTTGCTGTTTAGCCGAGGTTTTATATTTTTCTATGCAGGATGCAGGGGACTAGTCACCTTGCAGTTGTTTACCATTGCTGCTGGTCCCTTCTGAGAACTGTTGTCACAGTTGGCTTCCTCCAAAAATTGCCCTGGCGTTTGACTGCCTGTAAGTGCAGTGCTAGTCAGGGGACTCAGAGCTAAGTGGTTAATTTTAATCCTATTTTTGTTAGCTCCCAGACACATTCTTATTAACTCTTTTTCTGACTCATCATATATTTCTTCTTCCATTTCCATTACTCCTGTGATTTTCCCTGGTCAAGTTTTTATATTTGGACTATTGTGCAGCCTCTAATTATTATATATATATATATATATATATATATATATATATATATATATATATATATATATATATTTAATTTCAGCATTGTTTATTATAGTGGAAACCTTAGTCTCCTCTAGTTCCTCATTCATAACCTTAAGTGATACCATGTTACTTTCCATAAATTGTCAAAGTTCCTTAGATTGCTTAGCAATGCAATTATTGATTCAGCCACACTTAATTGTCCAAAATCTTTTGACAATCCCTACCATTTGCTCCTGCCAGAACTGAGTCCCTACTAAACTGTGAATATATCTTGTTCATTTTCACATCTTGATGAGGTGTCTCTGTTACTGACTCATCCTCTCATCTTCTCCTTCCATGTCCATGACCTATCCTGTTTGTTTGTTTTCCCTGTAGAGCATTCCCCAATTATTCTAGTTTTGTTAGTGCTAGACCTGAAATCCTCAATGTTCAAAATAATTTATTTAGTATTTGCTAACTTCTGGCAGTTTGTGAAGAATTATTATATAAATATAAATATAAGCTACCTTTCCTTCTAGTATTGAATTTTACTAACTATGGCATATGCCCAAAGATAAAAACAAAACAAAACAAAACAAAACAAAACAAAGCACAGTGTTAACGGCAGCAAGGAGGAGTGGAGCAATTACTCTCTGCACCATTTTATTACCTGTATGTTGTTTTATGTTTCTGGAAAGAAGGATACACAACTTATGCTTCTTTTGATTTCCATATCGCACCTGGCACATTGCAGTAACATAAAATCTCAATAAAAGTGTGTTGATTTAGGTTTTGTTTGATGCCTTGTTTTAATTATCAATCTTAAAAATCACATTGCAAATAATGACCAGGATGTTAATATATATCCACCTCTTTTAAAATGAATTTCAACAGGGAAATTCCAGAGCACTAATTATAAAAGTGCTTAGATTTGCTTTAGAAATGAAGTTTCTTGCTTATCCTTGAGCATGAGAACGTCTTACAAATCAAACAATACAACACCTTCAGTAAGATGAAGATATTTGAAGGAACAGAAACTCTGCTTGGCTTCTTTACTTATTCCTACCCTTTCTCTCTACATCCCAATCCTCATTTGGCTCAGTCACCTTAGTTACAGAGCTGATGCTACTCAAACTTTGCCTGGAGCGGTAATGTTAAAAAAAAGTTTTAATAGTTCAAAGAACTTCCTTTTTGAAGTACAAAAATGTAAGAGTAAGAATGACAAGATTAAGAAATAAATGCAGAAATGTATTGAGTTACTTAAGGATGTCAAAAAAAAAAAGAATTAGTTGATAACAGTAATTTATATTTAGATAAACTGAATATACCAATAGAATTCTGATACCCTTGTCTCTTTATTTCCTCTTTAGAGAGTTTTGTGTTATAGAAGACCATAGGAAGCTACTGAATTAAACCATGTGAACAATACATACACTAATATTAAATTATGTTATATTGACATTATAGTATTTCCTTATGTTTTTACTAGAATGTAGCTCCTTGAGGCAGGAATTTCATCTAATTCACTGTTGTATATCCAAAGTCTAAAACAATTGTGGCATAAAATAGATAATAAATATTTCTGGAATGAATTAGTGGATATTTTGTATGGTTTTACAAAGAGAAAAGGTAATGTTATGAAGGAGTAAATGTGGACTCATTTTGCTCAGTAATTAAATCTGGTGGAAATCAGAGTTGCTTTAGAGTTAGCTGGCTTATTTGCTGTTTTGCAAATGTTTTGCATTAGCAAAACCTTTAATGAGTTTGGCCTCAAGAAATTTTTCTCCAATCCATATGTTTCTGATTCTCATAGAGTTAGCTCTTACCAAAACTATTTTAATTATTTACTTGAGTACCAAGGATCGTTTTGAAAGGTTTCATTAAGGAACTCTTTATGTCTGACTTTTAAAAATAAAGTATCATTTTCCTCAACACTTTTTGTAATATATCTTCAAAAATCTATAACCATTCTGAAATTCTTTGTGTTTATATTGGTACATATCCCTATTTCTAATGTTACTGGAGCAAAAATGTCCTTATATTAGTTATTATATTAAATAGATAATTTGGTAAACTAAAATAAATAAAATGGGGAACATAAATAAACTGTCTGTATCACCTATCTTTTGTGCTTCTAATGTGGATACTGCAACAATTGTTATAGCTTAATGTCTCACAATTTAGCCACAGCATTTATCTTAATAAATAAATAACTACTAATCTTATAAATGGCATTTTCCTTGAGTTACTATATAGAGAAGTTTTAAGTTTGGCTTAGAAATGGATTTTGAGTTTATATATGTAAGTGTTGAAAAGTAACAGAAGGGACAAAGAAATCCAGAGATAACAGACAGAGCTATTCTCTCTCCAAACCATGTTTAAATTCACCATGTCAGTATAAATGCATTTTTTTGTTTTGTTTTTATGAGAATGTTTAAAATACAGAGATCATCTTCTTAACTCTTACTTTCAGTAAGATGAAGATAATTGATCCAATAAAATTAAGAACAGAAATTAATTATATCAGTACACACACACATACTATGTCAGACAGTTCAGCTACCAAAACTATTTTTAGTATATTTAATTTTCCAAAGGTTCATTGTATCCCTGTTTTGTGGTGGGATGGGGGAATATATGCTTTAATTTTCAGTGAATTCAGAAACAACTCTGATGAGCTGTGAGTGCTTTATGAATTAGGTATATTTAATCAATATTTCTAATTAGCTTAATGTTAAAAAGAGAGAATTAGCCTCTGTCTTTCACTTACTTGCATGGTTCAAGTTTTTTATAGAATATTCTTCTGTATGATATTTGATATTTTCTACAAAATAAAATTGTATTTCTCTGAGATCATTAAAATATAAACTTGTTTTAGAAAAATTATAGGTCAGTATCATTTCCCTTATATTTCCCCAAGTCGAATTGTTTATTTGCATTTTATCTACAAAGCCCACTGTTGTGGACACTCAACTCTAGATCATGGGATACATAATTATATCCCTAAGCGGAATCACCATATTGGCTAGGTTATGGTAGATCACATTTCAATAATGCACAGGATTTAAGGAGACATTAAAGAAGTCATCAAATCTAGTCCCTTGGGAAGGGTGGTCATGTAACATCCATATCACATAGCTTTAACAGACATTGGTGTAAGCCGAACTGGATATTTCATGCCAATCCCTTGGGCTTGCAAAGTTTCTGTGGAGAAATCAGCTGACAGACTTATAGGAGCTCCTTATAGGTAACTAACTGCTTTTCCCTTGCTGCTTTTAAGGTTCTCTCTGTCTTTAATCTTTGGAATTTTAATTATGATTTGTCTTGGTGTGGACCTCTTTGGGTTCATCTTGTTTGGGACTCTGCACTTCCTGGGATTGTCTATTTCCTTCATCAGGTTAGGAAGTTTTCCATTATTATTTCTTCAATTAGGTTTTCAATTTCTTGTTCTCTCTCTTCTCCTTCTGGTACCCCTATGATGCAAATATTGGTATGTTTGATGTTGTCCCAGAGGGCCCTTAAACTATCCTATGTTTTTGGCTTTTTTTTTTCTTTTCTTTTTGCTATTCTGATTGTGTGTTCTTTTCCATTTTATCTTCTAAATCTCTGATTTGATCCTCTGCTTCATCTAATCTACTGTTGATTCCCTCTAATATATTATTTATTTCAGCTATTGTATTATTTATTTATCTCTGGTTCTATTTTATGTTTTCTGTCTCCATTTTTATGATTCCTATCTCTTTGTTGAAGTTCTCCCTGAGATCATTGAGCATCCTTATAACCAGTGTTTTGAACTCCGTGTCTAGTAGATTACTTGTCTTTATTTATTTATTTTTTTAAGTTCATTTTCTGGAGTTTTGTTCTGTCTTTTCATTTGGAACATGTTTCTTGGTCTCCTGATTTGGCTGCCTTTCTGTGTTTGTTTTTATGTATTAAGTAGTGCTGCTATGTCTCCTGTTCATGGTAGAGTGACCTTATGTAGTAGGTGTACTGTTGGACCTAGTGGCATAGTCTCCCTGGACACCTGAGCTGGGTGCTCCAGATGTGTCACTTTTGTTTTCTGTGTGCCCTTCTGTTGTAGTTGAGTCTTGGTTACTGTTTTCCCATCAATGGGAGGGATTGACCATCAGGCTGTTTGGTTGTGAGGACTGGCCATGACTACAGGGGAGGAGCTGTTATACAGGGGTTGACCCTATGGAGCAGGACTAACTTAAGCAGGTCTCTGGTGACTGTCCAGTCTGCCCTTTGGGTCTGGCATCCTTGGAGATTGCCAAGTGATGTTTTGGCTCAGTCCAAAGTTGGCCACTGGGTATGCCAGCCCTAAGGCCTCCTGGGAGGGGCCCCACCATAGGCTAAGTTTGGGTATAGTTTGTGCCCTGTCCAGGGCGACCTGGCACGAGCCACAAAGTAATCCATGGATGGCCACCACCTGTGCTGGGAAAGGCTTAGCTGTGAACTGAGGCCAGCTTCTGCTGATGCTGAGCTTGAGGCTGCTCAGCAAGGGGTATAGGACATGCCCAGGCCAGATGATGTTTGTTTGGGTTGTGAACCTTTGAGAGATTTTAGGAAAGTCTGACACATGAGCCAACAGGCCATTTGTATGGAAAAAACACTGGAAGTCTCTTGGGCGTGACCAAAAGTTGGATGGGGTGAGGGTCTCAGTGAATCACCAGGGTGGGAGAATCAATGGTGTTAGCCAGGTTGATGGAGATTCATTATGGTGGCTAACTGCATCTGCAAACTGGGGGTAAGGGAGGGCTCAACAAAGACACAATGGATTCTGCCAGTACTTCTCTCTGGGAGAAAGCTGGCCCTCTAACTCTCACCCTGAAGCCAGGCAATTCAGTTCCTCCCCATATGTCCCCTCACCCATTCAAGCTGTTGCCCCAGCATTGGAGCTCAGAGTGAGTAAGTCCAAAAGTGTGTAAGTTTGTGTAAGGGCCCTTTAAGAGGAACACATGGGACTCATCTCACTCAGCCATAATCTCCACTGATTTTCACAGCCAGAAGTTGTGGGAGCTTCTCCCCCTCCCCACACTAGAACTCTGAGCAGAGGAGCCTATTGTGTGGCTGGGACCCCGGAATATTCTATGGGGACCTTCACAGTTGAGATATTACTTCCAATTTTTAATGGTCACACATGGGTGTGGGACCAGCCCATTTTACATCTCTGCCCCTCCTACCAGTCTCGAGGTGGCTTTTTCTGTATGTCCTTAGAGGTAGGATTTTGGCTCAGCTATATTTCAGATTCTCAAAGATGGTTGTTCAGTAGTTCTGTTGTAATTTTGATGTGGTCATGAGAGGAGGCAAGCAAAAAGTTTACCTACTCTGCCATTTTGACTGGAAATCCTGTCTATATTTTCCAACTTTTAATTTTGGTGGAAACATATAGGCATATCTACTTAAAGTTCATAATATTTAAGCATTAATATATTAAAACAAATACAAACAAACAAAACTGACAAACACGTAAATCTTCATGCCTTAAAAATTTATGTAAACATTTAATTTGTTAATATGTCTTTCAGAATATGGAAACATTTTCTAATGCATAGTGTTAAAAATTATAATCTAATGTTTAGATTCAATGTGATAGCTCATTGTATGAATAAAAACATTTTTAATATCATGGATTTTTCTGAGGTTTAAGTACACAATAAATTTGCCATGTATAAATAAAACAGTGGGAGAGCTGTATCTGTACAGCTGTATCTGTAACATGCTGTATCTGTAACATGGTACATCAGTAAAAACAAAGAGAGCATGGGATACACAGAGTGTTATTTTAATATGTGATATCAAGGTGCAAGTTTTTTTTTAAAAAACTATACATTTCATCTTTACTTAAAAAATTAGTTTGCAAAAACAGATAACATGATGTTTTCCTTTGTTAGGAAAAAGTGAAATAACAATACTATGCAATTTATTTTGGCATTACACCATGATTGTAGCTATAATGTAAGTTGCAAATTATACCTCAAATTGCAGTAAAGGTAGAAAAGTATGCTTTGAAAACACTGGCATAGGTTTTACTTGCCTTGAAGCCTAAAATGACAGGGGTCTTATTTTCCACAGGAGTCACATCAATGATAGTAAACATGTATTCATTATTCTCTTTGATGCAGAAGCAGTTGGGCAGAAATCATCATCATTAAGTATTTTTAAAAGGTAACATTAAAGAGCTTTGAATCCATGAATTTTTGCCTTTGGTCATTATGACTTTATTTTATTTTTAATACTGCTTATAAGCAGACTACTAAATTTGATTTAGGATTAGAAAATAGGATTCAGAATTTTTTAAATAGCATTTATGTACTGCTCATGCCATGTGAAATCTCTGGGTTCTGTTCTGGGAATATTGTAAAACCACATGTTTATAGCATTTTCTGATTGTCAGAGATCTTAGAGATAATTTAGTCTAATCTCAGTCATTTTCTGTATGGAAATAGACTCATCTTAACTGATTAATATAGTTTTTCTTTTTTAATTTGACACTCAAATTCTTTATCAGTTACTTCAGTGTTGTTTTCGGTGGCTTAAATTTTATGAAACAACTGATTAACTTAGTTTTTAACAGATATCTTCATTAGAAAAAAATAAAATATTTAAAAAGTGGACAAAATTTGTGCAAATCAATACCATTTTCACTAGCACTAAAATAATGTTCAAGGAAAATTAATGTCATGGTTTTAAAAAAACAAAATATTTTACATTAAAAAGCATAGATAGACTTAGTTAAATAAAACTGACTATTTTTAGGTGGCTGCCAAATGGGTCAAGGAAGAAATAACCAACCAGACTTTTCTCAGGCAAAGAGATTTTCAGGTAGAAAATTTTAACAGAGTTGGTGCAACAAACATTACCATCTGTTTTGTTCCTACATATAAATTATACTGTCAAAGTTTAGCAAAATTAGTTTTTGTTCCCAAAAAGATATTTATAATTATTGCTCCGAAAGATTTATTTTATTAATAATAAACCATTTAATAATTACTGAATACTTATAATGTGGCTAGTATTATTCAAACCTCTTTACATATAGTATCCCGGCTAATAATTAAAATGACCTTGTGAGGGAGGTTTTATTATTTTTCGTTTTTCTCAGCATGTATTTGAGGAGGATTTTAAACTCTCAGTCTCAATTGTAGCACTAAATGGAAACCAAATGCAGAAGAGCTCTTGCTAAATTTAAAAAAGGTGAACAAAATCATATGAAACTCTTACATCAAGAGTTAAATCCTATTGTCCTTCAGATTTTATGAAAGACTACGTTATAGATATTTTTTTTTCCCTCTGACACTCTGGTCTTTCTAGTTGAGTTCTGACGAGAATGTAACTTCTCATGAAAGAATGTTGTCTTATTTTATTTGGGCTGTTATAACAAACTATGACAGACTTATAAACAACAGAAATTTATATTTCACAGTTCTGGAGGCTAAGAAGTCCGAGATCAAAGAAACAGCATAGTGCTTTTTGGCCCTCTTCCTGGTCAGCAGCCACCACCTTCTCATGGGTCCTCACACAGTGGACTGTGGACGGGGCTAGGGCTCTCTCTGGGGTATAAAGCAGTAATCCTGTTCATGAGGACTCCACCCTCAGGACTTAAACTCCTCTCAAAGGCCCTACCATGAACTTTGGGGGTTAGGATTTCAACATATGAATTTGGGGAAGACAAACATTCAGACCATAGCAACCATGGAGCTTACTTTTCTTTTTATCTTGATATCACTATTTTTTTAAAAATTATATTCATGTTTATTGCTAATAATGGGAAAATGTGGCATTGTTAAAAAGAAAAATTAAAATTACTCCATGTTAAAGAGTTACATTTCATTTATCTAAAATATCTTTTTATAATATTTATTTAGTACAGGACCTAGGATATTGTTAGGTTCTAGGATTGTAAGGTATATAGGATAGATGATGATAGATAGATAGATAGATAGATAGATAGATAGATAGATAGATAGATAGACTTTTCAGATATTATTGTTTCCCTTATCCTTAAGTTCCTAAGTAAATTCTTGTGGTATGAACATCAACTTCCCATCAATCAGAAAACAGAAATCAGCACAATTTACTCAGAACTTTTCTCTCTGCCTCTCTCTCTCTCTCTCTCTCTCTCTCTCTCTCTCTCTCTCACACACACACACACACACACACACACACACACACACACACAGGCATATTCAAAATCACAGTCGTATGCAATGCAGAATTCAATAAAGATTTTGAGGAGTCATAGAAAAGGAGAGATGACATAATTAAACCTACACAAACTGGTCAAAAATTTCCATTTGGCTTTTCTATCTTTCTCATCCACCAGCAGGGGGATTCCTTCCCTCACCTTCCCTTTCTCCCAAACCTAGCACTGGCTTTTCTCCCTTGGTGTTAACATTTGTTCTAAGAATGACATTTATTTGCCTTCTGTCTGCATCGCTACATAGTTCTGTCCCAGCTCCTAATGCACATCATAAAACCACTGTGCTTCTCAACCAAGAATCCTACAGTAAACAGGTGCCTCCTTTTTAGAAATCAATATAAAAATCATTTTTTCTTGAACTGAACATTTTGGTGAGCTATCTGCCACACACACTAGACATTTCATTGATAATATTTCTTGTAAGTTACTTATACTGTCTTTGTTGACATTTTTTCATTTGTTTGTGGTGTATTAGTAGCAACTAAGCATGAGGATGAACCGTAGATGGATGCAGGCATCTCATGACCTCCTGGTGGCTTAGGTTATTCAGTCTTGGGTCCATCACTTGCTTCTCAAAGTCTTAGCTTTCAAATGGGTAAAATACATGGGATGGCGTAGCATTTTCTAGTTTTCCAGTCTAAAGTTCTCTCTCTCAATCTCTTTCTCATCTCAATATACACGTGCAGTTTTGAATTTACCCGAACAAAAATTTCAACATTTTCCATTATCTGGAAAGTCTAATGGAAGTGTATAAATATATAACTTATTATGCATAGCTATGCTGGCAGCATGAACAGCAAGTTATTGAAGTTAAATGTGAGTTCTGAATCTGATTATTGCACCTTCTTTTGATGGCAATAATATCTGTCTGAAAAGTTCCAGAGTGTGATTTGGAGGCAAAACAAGAAATGCTACATGTTACCATGTTTGGAGGGGAAAGACATTTATATTTTTATGTAATAATTAAACCTCTAAACATTGTTATCTCAGTGGATCTTCCTTGAGAAAAGAAGCACACTAAAAGTCGCAGGATTTTATGCAATCATGAAATAATCGGACAGTTCCCTACTCATAATGTAAGAGAAATATTAACAAAACTACATAACAAGTGTCTGAAACACTGTGAAGTCTAGCATTTTCTAGTGGTTATAAAACGAACCCCTTCTTTTTCTCTCATTGTAATTGGACAGAGAGACAGTTTACCCCCCCTGGTCCGTGGCAGAGCCAACACTGACCACTGAGAATTGTAATGGAGAAATCAGAGTGGCCTTAGCGTTAGCACCTTGCAAGGAGAACAGGAAAGCTACTGTGTTTCCCTGAAAATAAGACCAGGTCTTATCTTAATTTTTGCTCCAAAAGATGCAGCATTACGGCATATTTTCAGGGGGTGTCTTATTTCTCCATGTATAACAATCTACATTTATTCAAATACAGTCATGTCATCTTCTTCTGGAGCATCGTCTTGACATACTAAATGCATCTGTCGAGCTGATGATCTTAACTGAGGCTTATTTTCGGGGTAGGTCTTATTTTTCCGGGAAACATGGTATTGCTCAAAAGCCCAACTCCTGGATGGATGGCTTACAATCAGAGATTTTAAGGCGTTAGAGGGAACAGGTGTGTAGAAGTGCTGGCAGGTCAAGTTTTAATTGGCAGAACTTGGAACGTGGCCACCTATGGTAAAGAAGAATCAGCACTGGATCTTCCTGAACAATGGATCCTTCTCTTCTGAAAGAGTTCTGGATGGAAGTTCTGGTCATGTCCCAATCCTTTGGTTCCACAGGGAGGGGTGAGACTTTGGTTCCAGGGGTGCAGCTGGAGGACAGGGGTGGGGGGCACATGTGCAGTGTTGTCTCTGTAAAATAACTCAAGGATTGTATTAGTATTAATCACTGCTCTGCTTTAAGAGAGCAGCACAAGATTTAAGCTGGTCAATGTAAGTTGTGTGCTGTTTCACCATCAGGTTATACTAAGGACACTACTTAAAATAAAATGCTCCTGCTATGCAATTTAAGTCTGTAATTTTTGTCACCTTGCTTTGAGTACCATTAGAATAACTAAATAATTAGAATAACTAAAAAAAAAAAAAAAAAATCACCTGACAAGCGCTATTTTATTTCCCTTTAAGTACATGACAATTATTCTTTACAATAGAAAACTCTATACTGCAAATATGATGCAATGAATTTTACTGAAAGCTGGTAATATTTAAAGTCTTGTAAAGGACAGAAGTATTTCAACAATGAACATTAAATTACACCTTTATCAATTATGTATATTGCAAGTTATTTCTGACATTGTCCTTTGGTTAAGTGTCAATTGAAAGTATAGAAGCTGTTTCATTTGTACATGTTAAATTGTTCAGCCACCAGCTGTTTTGTGAATAAATTAAGTATCTTTTTCATAAGACAAACATCAAGTCAGAACAATTATTGAAGGCATTATGAGACAATGTTAATGTATTTCATGCTTCAAAGGCTACAGCTACCAAAAATTCATAGCAATCAATCAACATCTTTTCTGCTGTATTTCATATCTTAAACAACCCACCAGGTATAATTATTATGAGCAGGTTTTCTTTTTTTAGATAAAATTGCTGGATATATTGATTAACCTATTGTTCCTTTGTGACTACTTCATATGTAACTAAAATATTAAAGCTATAACCTGTTTTTCATTTATAGAAACAATTTAAAACCCACCTTAGACGATTTAACATAATTCATTGCTTGTGAATAGAATTAGCTTTTTGTGAGTGCTATTATAATCTCCAATTCATAAATGGACAGCTGAACAAAGGAATAAAAACGGATAAGCGATTTGTTTTTCATAGCTGAGATTTTGCTCTGAATTCTAAAACACAATTTGGTGGTCACTGAGCTGTCCCTAGGGAAAAGGGATCTCTGTGAGAGAAACATCTTAGTTCATTGGGACAAGTAGATAGAAGGTCACGTCATAGCTCTGCAGGTGTTCATAGAAATGACTTCTTGCCTCAAATGCAAAGATAATGTGAACTGTGAGTCAAAACCCTCAAGGAAAGGAAGAAAAATAGACCAGACTTACCTGGGATTTTGCCTCCATTTTGAAAAACCTCTTTCCAGTGCTCTCTTTCTCTTATGCATCATCAAAGTCTCATTGTAATGAAATTACTTAAATAAACTCATCATGATAATGGCCCCAGAGTATGGTACAACCACAATCCAACTTTCTAAAAACTGGTTAGAGGATGATTCCTAATTCAGAAGTTTCAATCTGGCAGTCTTGGACAAAACAAAGACCTATTGATGCGTTTGATTTGGCCTATACAGTATTTTAAAATGGAGTTAAGTAAATTGACAATATTTAAAAATTGCACTAATTTATATAAAGCATCTGTATTTTCAGTTTCTCCTGAAATAATAATTAGGACATCTGACAACCCTGGGCTTATATTGCATATGTCAATAAAGGGAATCCCTCTCCTTTCTCAAAATCTTTAGATGCTTCCTGAAGGCACATTGATTTTTACAAATACTACCTGCTCTTAATATATTTCTTTATGGACATGCCTTATTCCCAACTGATGTTAAATTCTTAAAAAAAGAAAGAATGTTATATCCTTTGCAATATCAAGTACAAGGCTTAATGCATAGAAGAAACTTGGCAAATGACCTGTGCTTTTTAATATGTATTCAGTAATTAATCGATGAAAAAAATAAGTCCATATATTACTAAATATAATTGGATTTGAATATAAATAAGTTTCTAAAAGATAATAAAATGGAAACATATTGAAAACATTTACTTATAAAAATTGTCCTATAAAGCCTTATAATTGATTTTAAATGTTTGAATGACTTACAGTGCAGTACAGTTGTTTTGACATTCTGTATTCCCTTAGCAGAGGAACACATTGCCCACATGGAACTAATACGGACACCAGATACATACAAAACAGCTCCCCTTGTTGAAGCAGGAGATGGATGGTCCAAGGTCACTCAGCTGACCCTGTTTCTTGGCCCTAATGAACTTTAAAAACATCACCTAGGGTCTGTGTATCAGTTTATAAACCAGTAATCCTGTCAGATTCTCCTCATTTGAGAAAAAAGAGAATTGGTGTTCAGTGCGGGTGATGGCTTTGCCCATTGTAAGCAGACCCAGGATGACTGGTGACAAAGCTCTATTCTGAAATCTGGTGATTGAAAAAGTGTATCACACACCCATCCTGCCTATAAAAAAGAAAGAAAGAAAGAAAGAAAGAAAGAAAGAAAGAAAGAAAGAAAGAAAGAAAGAAAGAAAGAAAGAAAGAAAGAAAGAAAGAAAGAGAAAGAAAAAAACAACCATATAAACAAGCACTGTACAGCTAAGAATTATTCAGGAAACCAAAAGTGTCTCTAAAACAAAAACAAATAAATATTAGAAATCTTATTAATGTTGTGTTTGTAGCCTGTTGTGTTTAGTCTGAATTACAAGCATATTGTTTTATAACTGTCTACACCATGGTGTGTCAAACACAGCACTTTCAACATTTAGGGCTTCAAAATACTTTGTTGTAGGGAGCTGTCCTGTGCATTGTAGTTTAGCAGTATTCCTGGCTCTACTCTGGAATAACCCAGGTTGTGATGCTCAAAAATGCCTCTAGACACTGCCATATGCCCCCAGGGTAAAAACTGACCTGGGTAGAAAACCATGGCTTTATATTACCATTTAGAAATGCTAATTCTTGGTAAGTAAGACTTCTACATGTACCCCCTAATTCCAATGATAAGATATAAATTAATTATAATAATTTTCATAATACTTGGAATTATTTTGAAACATCCTGCAAGATTTTAAGTACTAGATTTTTGGTGTATGATTTGAAGAAAATGTGTTTTTCTATTCATCATTAAAGTAAAATCTAGACCTGGACAATAACCTCATCACAAGTGTATTCCATGCTCTCTTAAAGGACAGTGTTAAAAAGGTATGCCCTAGGCCTGACTGGAATGCTTCTCTACAGATACTAAGAGGAGATGTCAGATAGAGTCTGTATAGTAAGCATTTTTGAGTAGGCATTTCAAAACTTTAAGTGAGCTTTTGGGGGTTCAAAATGTCTACTCTCATTTACCTAAATTTGATTAACATTTTCTATTTGTTTAAAAACAAAAACAAAAAATTAACCTCATAAGTAATATAGCACTCATATGCACTAGGCAATGTTCTAAGTGTTTTACATATATTAAGTCATTTAATCCTCACAGCAAGACAATGACTTAGTCATAGAAAAATTATGTAATATTCTTATGGTCATTTATTTAGTAAGATAAACAACAACAACTTGGATCTGAACCAAGGTATTTGGCTTCAAGTGTTGATGCTTCTATCTTCATGGATCTGCCCGTCTTCTGGATATATATGCTTGAATTCTTTATTCTTAGTCATTTTTGATGATTGTAATCAATATATTAGGGAATTGTATATATTTTTAAGTAAAATAACATCTCAACCCAACAACCATTTTGTTTAAACAGAATTTTATCCAACTTATAATTGACTTTTTTTTACCATCCAAGAAGTTACAGTTTCATGAATTGAAGTCCAATTTATCTCCTGAATTATAAATGACTATATATATATATATATATATATATATATATATATATATATATAGTGAATTATAAATGACTATATATATATATATATAAGCTTTTGGAGGTTCAAACTGTCTACTCTCATTTACCTAAATTTGATTAACATTTTCTATTTGTTTAAAAAACAAAACAGAAAATTAACATCATAGGTAACATAGCACTCCTTATGTACTAGGCAATGTTCTAAGCGTTTTTCAGTACAACTGTGTGGGGACAGAGTCCCAGAGAGCAGTTTCCAGGCTCTTGGCCTCCTGTGGGGAGGTGCTGGCTCGGGTGGTGAATGACCATCAACTGTGATTGGTTGGCCATCAGCTGTAACCGGTTACACAGTTGGCTACTGATGTAACTGCGGGGCTGCATTGATTGGTTGGTTGGTTGGCAGGCAGAGAAGTGAATGGCTGGCGGACTGCCTATCGTGTGGCTACTACTGTGTGTGTGTGTGTGTGTGTGTGTGTCTAGCCCAGCCGCCAGAGAGAATATAGTGATATGACTCCCCTACCTATGGCTCCGTGGGTGTTCCTTTTTGGCCTAGCCACATCCTGCGTTCTTTTGTGGGGAGCGGGAGCTGAGACCCCTCAGGCCGCCCCTCACGACAAACTGCAAGGTCAAAACTACTATTGTAACGTAACTATGATCATATTTGGCTATTTACTGTGGTGACATTTGCATGATAGTACAAATGATATGGTAGAAAGAATTTCTGGAACTTTAACACCAATCAAGAGAGTCTTAATGAACTGTACTAGTAATTATATTCTTTACCACTCTCAAAAGGGAATTAAAAAATGGAAATTTCAGATTTAAAAAAATTCCTAATACATCAGAAAAAAATGATTAATTAAAAAAATCTGTATCCTGGAAAATAATGTTTTTCCTGTTCTGTGTGACAAACTAGAATCATCCCTAAAGAACTTCTGCTGCATACAAAATTACTGTGACTACCATGGGGGAATACATTTGATTACTGATTTTGAGCTGTGAGCTGAACTAACTACTTTTGCTGGAAGAATGACTGAAAACAAAAATGACTGAAAAACAAACTAGGGTTATTCAGACTTCAGTGATTAGCAGATACTTTCTCAAAAATGAAACTGAATCTGTAGCTTTAAGGAAAACAACTGATACTAAATGTCGATGACATAGACTTATCTTGTTTACTGTACTTGGCAGATATTGCATTTTTTACAAATTGAAAATTTCTGTCAACCCTGTATGGAGCAAGTCTGTTGGTGCTATTTTTCGAACAGGCTCAGATTATAGTTAAAATTTTTTTAGCAATAAAGAATTTTTGAATTAAGATATGTACATTTTTAAGGCATATGCTATTGCATACTTAATAGACTACAGTATAGTGTAAATATAACTTTTATATGCTCTGGAAAACCGAAAAAATTGTTGTGACTCACTTTATTGCAATATTCACTTTATTGTGGTGTTCTGAAACCGAACTTACAGTATTAATTCAAGATATGCTTACACAATTCCACCTTTTATGTGAAAATTAGACACTCAAAACACGTTTATTAGCTACCATGAGCTAAGACTTTTGGATGAGATTGGTGGGGATATTAGCAAATGTTATTTTTAAAATATTGTTCAATCAAATATGTCAACATTTGGAAGATGTGCTTAACTGAGTGAATCAATATTTTCCAGATGACTAATGTGTAAGAGGTACATTCAGAATTCAAAATAAAACAAGAGATTTGAATATAACAGTGCTTGAGAAGTTCATTTTTCTGGTTTTAGAATCCATATTTCAACTGATCTTGAAAACAAAAACAGAAACAAAAAGAACTACCACTTGCGTTTGGTGTAGCATGAAAGAAGAATATGCATCTGGAAAGTTTATTAATAAAATATTCGTCTCCTTTCCAACTACAAATGTGTAGTTAGATTTTCTTCATATGCTTCAACTAAAGCAATATGTAACAAAAGGCTGAGTTCAGAAGCAGATATTAGAATACAACTCTCTTCTAGTAAATCATACTTAACACAATGATCTTCTTACTAATTTATTGGGGGTATATTGTTTTTTCACAACAAATGCTACTTATGTTAACATTCAATGGATTTATAGTTACTAATTTTTTAAATTGCTGAACCAATGGTTATTTCATTTTTATTTGTTTTAACTTCAATTAGAGTAAATATAAATAGATATAACCTATATAAAGACATTTGGGGGGTCCTCGATCATTTTAAGAATGTAGATATAATAAATCCCAAAAACTGGAAAACTGCTGCTTTAAATTAATTTTCTTTTTATGTATATTAATTTTGACTTTTTAAGTAAAATTTCGATATTTTCGATGCCTTTATTATTTTTGCATTTGAAAATGTCAAGTAAGAGACTAGCCAAGATTACCTGGAGGCTGGAGTCACCCATACAGTTTCACAATAAATTCCTTCACCTATAACCAGAGGCAAACACTGTTTTTAAAATTAGTCAACCAGCGAATCTTGGAGATCTTATTT
Organism: Rhinolophus sinicus; assembly: GCF_057876585.1. Lineage (NCBI taxonomy): Eukaryota > Metazoa > Chordata > Mammalia > Chiroptera > Rhinolophidae > Rhinolophus > Rhinolophus sinicus. The sequence continues at coordinate 105,648,411 of NC_142517.1, read as the reverse complement.
TAAAATTAACTGAGCTTTGTCACTCAAGGAACAGAGACTAAAATACTACTTCTAGGAAGTGTATCTGTCTTGTCTCTGTGGCAAACAATTAAAAGCGCTGGATTCATTTGTTTCTAATAAATAGTCTGTTCATGTGGAAATACACAGAGATTTTTTCATTTATTTCAAATATTTGGACACTTGCTATAGTGAATGAAACACACACACTATATATATGTTATACTATGTATACTATACATACATATGTATGTAATATATATTATGCATGTGTGTATTTGTGTGATTATATCTGTATATAGAGAGAATCAAATATATATGTGTGTGTGTGTGTGTGTATATGTGTGTGTGTGTGTGTGTGTGTGTGTGTGTGTGTGTAATTTGTAGTCCATTTGTCTATACAATCTATACGGATATCAATATAGATAGTTTCTTGCACTTTGCAGTTGTCAGGTTTCCCCAGAAGTAGTGGGAAATATATATTCTTTCCTTATAGAACAAAGAGCCTCACCTTTTTACAGAGGTCATTCAACCTTTTTAATCCTGAGCGCTTCTGAGGTTGGTCTCTGATCTTCTAGACTGCCTGGAGACTGGCTGATAACAAACAGATTTCGCCACTTTGATAACTAGATGTATCCTTAGCACAAGAAAAACTACATGGGAATTCTGTTGCAATTGTATCAGAACTTGGAAGGTCCTGAGTTATTTTTTTGTTCTGTTTTGTTTTTGAAACACAGTTAAGGATGTGTGGAGGTGGGTGGGGACTAAAAAGAAACCAGTCCAACCATAAGAAAAATAATAAATGATGCACACTTTCCACTGATTATTTTTAAGGACTTAATGATTTCTAGTAGTTTTCAGTTTCTTATTTAAAATATTCTAAAATGCTGAATAACGTATTTTTATAGAACACTGATTTAAAATAGCCTTTAAAAACATTGTGATTAAACATCTTAAACAGCTCATATTTATTTCTCACATGTGGACTCCTGACTAATCTTCATTATGTTAAAGCTTCATTTTCATGTTTCAAAGACTGTACATGAGCATTGTCAAATGGCAATTCAGTTTTCATGGTTTTTAAATGTCTAATTTAATTGGAATACTTAAATATTTTATGCTCTCTACAGGGACATATATATGATGGCTCTGATGAAGTCCTTTTTCAGGTTAAATGATTCATTTAGCAGTTTAAAATGTAGGAAAAGCAAAAATTAATGGATCTTAGTTTATTTAACTTTTAAAGCTAAAGTAAAACCAAAATAAAATTGTGCAAATTAAACTGACATTTTCAGGTAATTTAAATTTTATCATATACTATATCACATACATTGCTAAAGTCTTTTGTTTGTGTTTCATTTAATTTGACCTTTATTTTATTTAGCATTCAATGTGAGGATTTCAGAAAAAATTAAGAATATACTTATTTTTTATAAAAGTCTTAATTTATATTATTTGTCCATTACTACAATAAATATTTATTGAAAGGTTGCCATGTACCAGGTATAGTGAGTGCTATATACTTAAGATTCAATGGTGTAGATGAAATACTCATGGGAAATAATGACTTTTAAGAAATAAAATCACAAACATTTGTATAACTTCAATCACTAATGAGTATTATAAAAGAAAAAATAATGCAATAATATACTGGAGAACAATTTGGTAATCTTTTTGTTTCAAGTATTTAGGGATGATCTTACAGAAGAATCATCATTCATATTGATATCAGAAAAAACAAAGTGAGGAGAAGTTACTCGTGTGAATTGTAGGGGGTACATGTACTTTTAAGATGCAAAGGACCTAAACGAGAAATAGAGTGACACTTTCAAAATACAGGAAGAACACAAGTGTGTGCTGGAGACTAACGAACATGGGCGAGGGTGGAGGGTGGGTGTTGGGGGAATGGCAGGCATTATATAAGCAAAGCTTTGAAGAAGGGCATGCCAAAGGTTTTGGATATTATTTTAAGTCCATGGGAAGTGATGTGATAAGATGAAGTCCTTTTTTAGGTTAAATGATTCATTTAGCAGTTTAAAATGTAAGAAAAGCAAAAATTAATGGATCTTTTTAAGCAGAGAGTGATGTGATAAGATTTCTGCTGTGTTAAAAAGTGTATATCATTCTGGCTGCTACATGGAGAATAGAAATGGATGTGGCCGTAGTGAAAGCAGGCAAGCAAGTCAGTAGGCGTTAGTACTTCCAAGTAGAATACAGAAGTGGATCAAGTTTACGGTGCATTTGTAGTAGAAATAATAGGACTGAATGATGGCTGTGGAGGATGTGCTGCAGATGGAGGGGTCAAGGTGAGTCCAGGTTTCTCTTGTGAGATCTGACGGTGCTATTTCCTGAGACGAAAATCAGAGGAGACACAGAGTCTTAGAGAATGATTAACAGTTTGATTGTGGACATATTTTGCTTGAAAATCCTAGGATCAAATCTAGAGGAAACTTGCATAGATGATTTGATATATGAGAGAATTTCAGAAAGGAGGCTGGATTCATATGTATGTATGTTTTGTACCATAGTATATAGAGGTGCGTCCCTTCAATAGTTGGAGAAAATGAAATTGGAGGACAATGTAAAGTGGATAATGTAAGATTAACATTTAGATTCAAGTGGAAAATACTCAAGGAATTCCTTACCTCTCTCCCTTTTAGTATTTATTTCATGAATATGAACTTTGCACAAAGGACTATCGCATTTGCAAAAACCAAATCACTTTTTTTTTACATGAATCTCTTTCCAATGGATGTTTTAATCTGGCAAAAAAAATAATAATTTTTCAAGTGAAATTTGATAGTTGCAGAAGTCAAACGTGTCTTGTATTCATCTTTTGTTATCAGTATATATTGAGTATTACAATTTTAATAGTTTTTCCCTTTCTTAAAGTGTGTATACATTTTTTGGCACCCTCTGTATATATATTTCTGAGGCATTGTCCATTTCAGCCAAGTGTTTAAATATATTGGTTGGTATACAGTTGCTCATTATATGTTTCTACTATTTTGTATGATATTTATTGCTCTTTTATTTATACTTATTGATTATTTCATTAGTTTGAATAATTTTTTTGTAGATTTCCTTGGTTTTTCTATGTGAAGACATTGAAGACATATCTCATTTGACAATACAGATATCTCTGTTTCTCTCTTAACCTTATGTATTTTATTAGTTCATTTCTTATATTTTTATAGTACTTGCTCAGAACTTCAGTACAGTCTGGTACCAAGACAGAAATAATAGGCATAGTATCTCATTTCTGAATTTACAACACTTCTAAATCATCACCTCTGAATATGATCTTTGCATTAGTTTTGATAGATACCCTTTATCACCCTAGCAAAGTGTCTTTTATTTTAAATCAGCAATATGCATGCTTATTTCTGGAAATAACTGCATGTCCCTTGTTCCCACGGAAGAAATCTCCAAAGCACCACAAAAAAGAGGGTCTTTTCCTTAGAATCACTCATGTTTTGTTTGATGACATTTTAATTCTTATTCCTTTTTAGATAATACAATTTGTTTTTCCTCTGGAAGCGTATATTATTCTCTGTTTGTTGCTAAGTGATTTTTTATGTGATGCATTTATGTGTGTATTTATTTTAGTTATCCTCTGACACTTAATGGGCCCTCTCAATCCGAGGACTTGACTTTCTTCATACCTGGGTGATGAGCTGCAGCAGGAAGAACCTTGGACCTGAGCAAGAGGGACTCCTGTACTGAGTCCCCACTAAACATCTGCTCTAGCTATGTTTTAACACAAGAAGTGGGGTCCGCCTGCATACTTAGGGGCCATATTTACCTCTGGAACAGACGTCAGGTACCTGGAGACCTTATGTTTTGTTCAAATAGCCCCAGAATGCGTGCAGGGCTTTTGAGCTCTCCTGTCCATCTTCCTAAGAGTTGATTCCTCCCTCAGTTTTATGCTCTGCTGGGATCAAAAGTTGACAAAGGATATGTGTATTTTTTTTTAGCATAATATTGGTTCACTCAGTTAGCTAATTCTTGACTGTGTTCTTGGAATTTTAATTTATTATTCCTGTCAGGCTGTATTAAGCCTCCCTTACAGGATGGGATAGGGAGTTTCACTGTGGCTTATACAGTTTCCTGCTTGGAGGAGGGCCAGTTTCTTGCTAGGATAGAATTTTGGCCTAGTCCCTTAGGCATAGACGAAGGCTGCCCATTCCTCCCTTTCTCTCTCTGCCCAATTTACTACAAGTGTTTTCCAAGATAAGGGCGATATTTAGGTCATAAGTGACCCATTCCAGAGATAAAGTGTAAACATCCACCTGTCCATGTTTCCAGATCCCCAAAACAGCTTGTTGCTTGCCTACAGACTCCCTTTTATTTTGCTGTTATTATCTATGGCCAACTGCAAAACAGTACTCCCTTGTGCAATATTGATCTTTGTTTTTTTGTTTTATTTTATTTTTTATATTGATCTTTGATATCAAGTAAACAATGCTTTTTGTTGTGTGGAATTTTGAATCTACTTGAGCCGTGAGTCATCTACCTAGATGTCAATGGGGAAACCATACCTGAGAGTCCTGTACTGTCTACATAAGAAAATCTATACAATGTATATAAAACAAATGTCAATGAAACACATCAATTACAAATTAAGTGAGCAGATACAATGTTTTTTCTATATTTTTTGTTCTACATACTTCAAGATTCTAGCAGCTTCCCATTTAACATAGAATGATTCTTCTAATAAAAAGTTTGTGTTGAATAGCTGAGGAAGTACCAGTAAATATCTCAGAAAGTTTTATGTTTGTTTGTTTTTGCTACAAAAATTCCTTTATAAAATTTTACTTTCTAATAAAAACATTTCCCCTCTATGTTTGGACTTTTTTTTTTAGGTATCCCAAGGACATCAGAATGTAAATAACCTTTAAGAGCCATACTCTCCTGTACAACACCATCTTTTCTTTGACGGCTAGTTGAGCATTTTCAAGGTGTGTGATATAGCAGGATTCTTCTCTATGACCTTTGTCTCAATTAGCATCACCACCTAGTTTATTTAAGCTTAAGTCAATGTTGAATTATAGTAGTATTAGGTTTGTTGATTTCTATTTCCATATTCAGTTTCTTCTTCCATCTCATTCGTTTTGCATTCTCTCTTTCAAGGACATTTGCAGTTTTGATCTACTGTAAGTGTATCTTTTTTCTTTTTTTTCCAGCATATGTAATTATGGGTTGGTTTAAATTTTTAAATGTTCTTTATGTAATTCATGGTGATTTGGGGCAGAAAGGGAATGTCTGTTGCATGTGTACAATTCTCCTCACATCTTTTTAACTGTAGAAATCTTTAAAAATGTCTGGTCTCTCCCCTGAGATACTGATTCAGGTATCTGCTTTTTGTTAAACTTCCTAGGATTTTGTTATGAAAAAAAACACATTTGTAAAACATAATTATAATGAATAAAAATCTAATTAAAATCAGCAAACAGGTTTTAATTCAAGCTCTATCACTTAAAGCTAGTTACTTACCATCTTCTACAGACTTTTTCTGTAGAAGACAATATCCACCACTCATAGTTTGAGGAATAACATTGATAATGTCTGCAGAGCAAAGAGTGCCTGACTATTAATGCTCTATAAATATGGGTTCCCTTTTTTTTCTGAGATGCTCAAATAAAGAGAAAGAATCCACTCAGGAAAACACACAGCAGTATTGCTGGTAAGGGATTACCTGATCTCAGGTCTTGTATAAGCCATTGTCACCTAGACATACATAATTGTCTGCAGTTATATAAATTTTCCTGGGTTTATATCTACTACTTTGGGGTAATACACTGCACTAATTTGGATTTTCTCTAATTATGATATGTGATAAGTTAGAACTCTATTGCTGTCTTATGGACGCATCTGGAATGCAGCTTCAGACCACACCCACCATGGTTACACTTGCACAGGGGAAGGCATTTCAAAAACCTCAGAGATGGAAAACACCAAAAAACAAGAGAAAATGAGGTGAACATGGCTTTGGTTCTAACTTAACTTTGTGTAATTAATTAATTAATTAATTTTTAAATTTTATTAATAAATTAATTCAATTAATTTATTTTACTAAAGAGTGAGAGGAAAAACTTTAGGTTCACTTTAAAAGTAAGATTTTGGAAGAGTTTTGATTTTTTACCTGTTAATATTTTTTTTTTTTTTCATAATCCATATAGCACCACTATTCAGTTTTGTTAAACTCTTCAATGGATATTACTTATTTTAAGTTTTTATGAATAAATTTTCTAAGTTGATCAAGGGTAGAGTAATCTTGTCATTATAAAGAAAATTGAATAACTGAAAAAAACATATATACACACACATGTGTGCACACACATACACATGCATATGCACACATAACTAAAACACTGGCAAATATAAGTGTACCTGACTCAATGACATAAATATTAACACTCACGTCCATACACCATACTATAGCTTTGTTCCTCAGCCATTTAAATTTAATAACTATGTTAACCGTGACTTAACTCTGCATTAATATAATTAAACATTAATTTAAATTGATTAATTTTAAACTTCTGTACATTAAAACCGAGTAATTCTATTTCAATCTCTCTTTCGTGGAACAAAACTTTTAACTCACTTAAAAGATTCACTAAAAATGTTAATAGTGTTTATTTGCAACATCTCAGAAATATGTACTTTTAGAAATAATGTATTTTCTGTTTTGTTTTTTAAATTTACATTAAGAGAAGCATAAAATCAAATATTGAGTAATAAGACCTCCATAACAGTTACTATGGGAAATTCAAGTTTGAACAAAAATGTTTAGAGTGCTTGCTCTAATTAAAATCTAATGGAGATTAAAATGTACTGAATTTCAAATTTCAATCCATTTGAAGGTCATCCTCTTTCAGAGTGAAGATGAATAAATAGCAAAACCAAACTGTCATGTTAAACAGTGGAGTCATTAAAAAACAAGACAAAAAAATAAAATGCTATTGAACTACTGTATAAATGGGAACAGATAAACTGAATTTCTATGTTGTGGGTATGATAAGCATAAATATAGGACTGATAATTTATTTTATGATTAATTAAATTATATGCAATCTCTTTTTCTAAGCTTAAGTCAGTCCAAGTTATGGATATAATTAGGCTAAAAATGCCTTCACATGATTTCAAAATATAACTTCAAGGGGATTTTTTCTGGAGTTAAAGTTTCAAATTAACTCACATTATGTGAAAAAATTCATTAGATACAGATTGAACACTTTTCAAAATAGCTTATTTCTCAATACTTATACACTCTTCTGTATTAAAGATACTTTCATTTATTTAACAAATACATATTAGTGCTTTCTCTCTAAAGATATATATCATTGCCTACATCGTAAAGACTGAATACAATTGTCTTCTCTGTTACATTTATGTAACACCAAATAGAACCTATACATCACTTTATATGTTAAAAACTCAATAGAAATAAAAATCATAGTGAAATTCAAACATTCAAATGGAAATACACTGAAATTTAGTGAAAATTTGTTTTAGTAGAAATAGAAATTTAATCTATGTTGGGGCGAAATCGAGCTATTGGCTAATGTCAGTAGACATTTTTCCACTATACCCACATCAATTACCCATCTCCCCTTTCGACTTCCTGTGTTTACGAACACATGAGCTCTATCCTTAGAGACTCTCCTGTAAAATAAGTTTCTGCTTTTCTTTCAGATATATCTTTATTTTCAGTTGTGTTGGCTAGATGAAGAGGTGAGGAAGAGGGATTTTATGCAATAATTTTCTTTACCCATCATGTGTCTTATTTCCTAAATGTCTGTATAAACTTAATTTCTCTTAAGCAGCTATAGATTTTCTTTTCTCAAAGAAACTTTCATGTCGTGTGGGGTGGCCTGCGGAGTCTCTACTCCCATTCCCCACATAAGAATGCAGGATGTGGCTAGGCCCAAAAGGAACACCCACGGAGCCATAGGTAGGGAAGTCATACTATTATATTCTCGCTGGCGGCTGGGTTGGAGAAACAGGAATTAGGAGCCACACTGTTCAGAACCCTCACTGCACTGCTTGCAGGCTCAGCCACCATCTTCTTGCTAGTCCCCATTTTTCTGCTAGTGTAGTGTGGGGACAGAGCCCCAGAAAGTAGTTTACAGGCTCTCGGCCTCACGTGGAAAGGTGCTGGCTCAGGTGGTGGATGGCCGTCGGCTGTGGCCAGTTAGCCGATTGGCCGCTAGTATAACTGCTGCAGCTACGGAGGAGAGCCGTGGACTGCCGAGGATTGCCGAGGAGCCGAGGAGAGCCGAGGAGAGCGGAAGAGAGTAGAGGAACAGAGTCGAGGAGAGTGGAAGAGAGTCGTCGGTCGGTCAGCGGAAAGGTGGAAGGCAGGTCACGCGTCCGGTGGGACCAGCCTCCAGTGAGACCATAGTGGTATGACTCCCCTACCTATGGGTCCGTGGTGTTCCTTTTTGGCCTCACCATATCCTGCATTCTTGTGTGGGGAGCGGGAGCAGAGACCCCGCAGGCCGCCCTGCCTGACAAATGGCGGAGCGAGCAGGGTCTCCCACACGACACGTAGCCACACCAGTTATATTAGTGCCCAATGGCTCACTGGTTACAGCTGACAGCCAACCAGCCACAGCTGATGGCCATTTACTACCTGAGCCAGCACCTTTCCACGTGAGGCCGAGAGCCTGGAAACTGCTTTCTGGGGCTCTGTCCCCACATTTCACTTTCCTTCTTTGCAGAGAATGTTTAAGCGATCAGAGATGTACTCAGATAACTTTGTTCCCTCTTCTTAAAACAACGAAAAATACCAAAAATCCCATCTCTGATGTTCTTATTCAAGGTTCAGGGCTACTCTTGCTTGACTTTCTATTAACTTCCACATCCCTTGTGCTCTAGCTTCATCAATTATTTCCTAATTAACTTCATCTTCTTCCTCCTAACTACTCCTTAACCTGTATTTTCTAACTAATCAATTAATTACTTTAAAAACTCCCCTTGATCCTTCAGTTATTAACTGCTCTTCCTTCACTTTACCTCAAGAACACTTCTTGGATGGGAGACTGCGGTGAGCTTTCTGACACCAGCCAATTCTCTGGCATCACCTGGGTGTCCAACAGTTCAACTCAATTTTGACACTAACGACCTGTAATTAGGAGCACCCCACAGGTTAAGAGCTCAGTCTCACAAGACTGTCCCAATTTTAAATACCATTCACAACAACATTGGGGGTTCCCATGACCTCAGGTTTGATAATTTAATAGAATGGCTCACAGAACACAGGAAGGCACTTTACTGACATTTACTAGTTTATTATAAAGGATACAAATGAACAGCCCCATGAAGATAGATAGATAGATATATAGATATATAGATATATAGATATATAGATATATAGATATATAGATATATAGATATATAGATATATAGATATATAGATATATATATGGAAATTGCTTGAGCACAAGAGCTTCTGTACCTGTGGAGTCAGGATGTGTCACCAACCCAGAAACTCCCCAAACATTGTTCGAGAACTTTTATTAACCCAGTCTGTAGCCCTGCTCCTCTGTCTTGACATGGGTGTGGGTGGAGTTGAGAATTCAGACTCTCCATGCTGAGGCTTTCTAGTGGACCCAACCTAAGTTAACCTATAGGCATAAACTCAGGCATGATCAAAAGACACTCCTATCAATCAAGAAATCTCAAGTGTTTTCGGAACTCTAAGCTGGGAGCCAGGGACAAAGACCAAATGTATTTCTTATATCACAGATAAATTGCACGTAATCTCTCAAATTCTTTACTTCCTGTTGACCTCTTCACTTCTTAAAATAGTGGTTCTGCCTCTCCACCTCACTGAAACTAATCAATGGATTTCTTATTCAACAAATTCAATAGATATTTTTAAGTTCTAATTTTATTGGACACCCCCCCCCCTCATTTGATATGGACAAAAAAAAGGGGGTGGGGAAGATTCTATAGAAAGTAACCTCACAGAGTGATCTGCTCATAAATTCCTAACTGGGCAGTGACTCCCCAGACATATAACTGCTTTAATAAAAGACTTATCTTTGCCTTAAGCAAGCCGTGTCCACTGTTTCTATACATCTAAGTTAATAAACACCCTTGAAATACATTGTAACCACTCTGAAGAGAACATATACTCTTGTTAACTATTCTGTAATCCAATCCAGGCTTTGCTTTCTACAACCCACAAATAATCTTCCTTAGTTTCCCTCTTTAATTCCGAATGCATAAAAGAAGCTGCAAAACTTATTCTCTGGAGTGTATGCCCTCAGTTCAGCTCAAGTAAACTCTCATAAAATTTTTCTTCAGGTTTGGGCATTTTTTACATTGACATTCACTTTACATAGTACGGCAGAATTCTGAAGAGCCCCCTCAAGACAACCCTGCAAACCTGGACCCCGTGTTAGGTACAAGCAAGGTCCCAAAGTGCCCCCACTGGCTCCTGCTACTGACATAAATCAATAGAGGATTCTGTACCCATGCATGGTCTTTGCTCGTGTTTCTGTGGGATTACAGGCCTATTTATTTGTAGGAATTATTTATATGCTTTGGACAATAATTCTTTGTTTCATGCATCCTCTCCTAGTATGAGGTCTGCTTTTGTTTTGTTTATGTTGCCCTTTAACTTAGAAAAAGTTTCAACTTTAATACAGTTTTAATACAGTAAAACTGATCATGATTTTGCTGATGGTTCATAATTTTTGCATCTTGATTTAGATTTCCTTTACTAAATTGATTGTATAAAGATGTTCTGTGGCTTTAGATAATTTGAAGTCTTATATTCACATATTGTGTTACCAGTATATAAGATATTTAAAATTAAATGACACAGCACCTGGCACATGTAAGTACTATATAGGTATCAGCTCTTACGGCAGTTGCTATCAGGGCCCATTCATATGCTCCAACATTTCAGTGTGCTCAGGTCTGCTTCTAACTGCCAGTAACTTCATCTCTGTGCTTACGGGCAACTTTTACTGAATTTGTGGAGAGACAGTGCACAGTCTGTGACAGGCCACAAATGCCAGGGAATTAAAGCTCGCAAGGAAAAACCTCAAAAATACAAACAGCCAAAAGATATATGAAAAAATGTTCAACTTCACTGCTACTAGGGCAACACAAATCAAAACCACGATGAGATATCACCTTATCCCAGTTAGATGGCTATCAGCAACAAGACAAGTAATAACAAATGTTGGAGAGGCTGTGGAGAAAAAGGAACCCTCATACACTGTTGGTGGGAATGCAGACTGGTGCAGCCGCTATGGAAGGCAGTGTGGAGGTTCCTCAAAAAATTAAGACTAGAATTACTGTATGAGCCAGAAATCCCTCTCTTGGGTATCTACCCAAAAAATCTGAAAACATTTATCCATAAAGACACGTGTGCTCCAATGTTCATTGCAGCATTACTCATGGTGGCCAAGATATGGAAACAACCAAAGTGTCTTTTGATAGATGAATGGATAAAGAAGCTGTGGGATATATACACAATAGAATACTACTCTGCCATAAGACAAGGTGAAATACTGCCATTTGTGAGAACATGGTTGGACTTGAGATTATTATGCTAAGTGAAATAAGTCAGACAGAAAAAGTCGAGAACTACATGACTTCATTTATATGTGGGATATAAAACTGAAGGCAACACATACTCCTGAAACTTGAATGTCAACTATAAATAAAAAATAAATAAAAAATAAATAAAATAAATAAATAAATAAATAAATAAATAAATAACTATATATATATATATAGTCACAGGATGTGGAGTACAGCATAGGGAATATAGTCAACAGTATAGTAACAGCTATATACGATGTCAGAGGAGCAGTAGATTGGGGGGGTTATCACTTTGTGAGGAGGGAAATGTCTATTACATTGCTTTTCACATCTGAAACAAATAAACAAACAAAACTGAAAGCAAAAAAGGAACAAGACAAACAAATAAAGAAACAAAGACTCACAGACACAGACAATAGTTTAGTGGTTACCAGAGGGTAAGGAGGGAGGGGGGTTGTAGGTGAGGGTAAAGGGGATCAAATATATGGTGATGGAAAGATAACTGACTCTGGGTGTGAACACATAATGCAGTATATAAATGGTGTATAACAGAATTGTACACTTGAAATCTATGTAGTTTTGTTGACCTTTATCACCCCAATAAACTTTAGTAATATATAATAAGATATGCTCATGTATAATACATATATATAATGCTAAGTGAAATACATATATTATATATATTATATATAATTATATAACTATATGTATAATTTATGTGTGTGTGTGTGTATATATATATATATATATATATATATATATATATATATATATATACACACACATATAAAGTAATTTCAATGAAGTAAGTTCTTGACTCCTCAGCCGTATTTTTCTGTCAACCCCTATGAGACTCCCCAGAGCTTGCTGGCTCCCCCATCTCAATAGTAGGGCCTGTTGTGCAGATCTTCCATTTTTCGTCCTGCAGCCAAAATAACCAAATATTCTGAGTTCATTAGAAGCTTCAGAGTATCATTTCACCACTCTGGTTTCCCTTCCTTACAATTTTCCCCCTCAAGTTCTGCTGGACGCAGCAGCTGTCCATGCTCTCAACAGCATGATTTTAAATTTTATGTGCTCTCCTAGTTATCGTCAACAGGTACATTGATCTGCAGTAATTCAGAGTACCATAAGAAGAAGCACAAGTCGCAGTAGTTTTTATTTGTATTGTATTACTTGATTTAAACAACTTGGGTTGTATGCTATTGGTTCTTAGTTATTTACTAAAACTTTGTGGAATAATCCTGACTTTTAAAATAAACACGATGTGTTTACTTAATAAAGAATAAGTATTCTCTTGTTCTTTTTCCATTGTGTGACTTAAATGCCTTCCTGATCTATCGATTTCTAAGAGAGTGGTCAACTTTCTTGCTATAATTGTACCTTTGCTTATCATACATAGTAATTCAGCCATTTTGGCTTTGATCATGTTTTAAAATAATTTGTTATACCCATGCAGGTTTAAGATTGTTGTTTTCTTTAACAAATGAGTAATGATATATAATATTTATGCTTTTCAAATAATAGTACTAATTTTTGCCGTAAAATTTATTTTTATTATATTAATATACTTCTACCACTTTCTTTCATTTTATACTCCCAGGGTACATAGTTTATAATTTCTTTGTTTTTAATCTTTCTTTTTAGTTATGTGTTTAGGGACTAAAATTTTCATAGTGACACATTTACATATATTGTAATTTTCAATTGAAGTCTGAAAGTCCTCATCTCCTAATTGGCGGTTCAGTTCCTTTATCATTATTCTGATCACTGATAGATTTGGAAGTATTCATGACATCTTGTTTTGTGCTTTCTCAGTACCATGATTTTTCTTTGTTCTCTTCCATTTGGATTTATTTATACTGTCTTTTTTATGTTATTTAGTCATTATTTTTTTTTATTTTTTTCTCCTTTGTGTTGGCATGACTATCTTATTCTTCTCTTGTCCTTCTACTAGTTTAGAATTGTATTCATTTTTATCTTTACAGTAATTTCCCTTAAGTATTTGCATGCTTCTTTGGCTTAAAATAGTTTAAAGTTACAACTAGTTTTAGTGCCCTTCTCTATTAAATTTGAATTTAAAAATGTTTTAACTTTGCTACTTCACCCCAACTTTCTTTCATGTTGTTATCATTTACCACACTGTTTGGATTTGATTTTCAAATGTTTCTTTGGTTCTAGCACCTGAGGATTTTTTAAGATCTTCTTTAAACATCTGTAAATATGCTATTAGTCACTGATATCAATGAGTTATATAAACTATATAAATTATGTGTATATGTATATAGACAAATATGCGTAGGCTCTATTTTATCAAAATATTTAAAGTGGGATGTGAGGTCTTATAGTTCTCATTACAATACTCCATATTGTAAAATTTATCAATTTAAAAAGTAAATTAGAGGGAATTTAAGGGTGACACTTTAAAGTCATTCTCACTCACTTGCATTCCTATATGTTGTATGAGAAATTCAGTCAGTAGTAGAGCTTCACTACTAGGAATTGCACATAATCTGAAATGATGCAGTTATGTCGAAATCTATAGGGACTGACACTGCTATGTACTCACTATTAATTGTGCTAGGGATTCATAGCTGCACACATATTTGGACAGTTTCAGTAAAATCTGAATGTGAGTTTCATGTGCAAATGCCATTTCTCATGTGAATTCATGTGGAAAATACTTGAAAACTGATTTGTTAAACATTGTTTTTACCTGATTCCATCCTTGGCCCACTCATCTCTTTTTACACTCTGATAATCACTCTGGTATGTGTTATTCAGTCTTATAGTTATAATCACATTCCACATGTTACTCATCTAATCGATCCTCAAACTGACAGGTATTTCCATTTGAATGTGCCCCAGGTACCTCAAAGTCCTTAACACCTAAACTCAGCAGGTCATCCCTGCACTAAACCCTTTGACCCTTGGTCCTGTTCCCATTTTATCAGTTACCCAGCCATTATTTTTAAACAACACATTTGAATTCATGAGATATAACACTGTAAACATAAAGTTATATCAGAATCCTTTATACTTTGCATATAAGCAAACCATTATTCAGGGCACATTTATTTCCTTTGAATTCCTTTCATATTTGTGAAATAAGAATGACATGTCTTTTCCTTACCTAACACTTACTGTATAAAAACATTGATTGATTTTTCCTTCTAGTTTTTGAAGAGTGGAATAGTGAATTCAAAGCTTTTTGCCATTTTTAACCAGGAACGTATGGATAAGAATACACAGGAAGCATATTCAAAAAGTACAAAAAAACATATAAATTATTTAACTATAACTTTAGGTATGAACTGAAATTCAGTAAGTATTTTAAGTATGCTTGCTGGAGTCTCTTTTTAGGAATGTACTTAATTACTCATTTAGGAATCCCATGTGTTGATCAATGCCATGATTAAAATAAAGATAAATTACATTTATTGACCATACTTTTGAATACTCTGATGGATTTTCATATTATCCTCGGATATTATGAAATGAAAAATATTATATTAGGAAAGTATTCTTCGTTTAGAGACTCGCTTATACGCTCAGCAAACAGATATGCATACAAAAAGTGCATATTCAATTATAATGTAAATATGCACTTAGTACAGTAGGAATACAGATGTCCTTCATTTATTATAGTACCTGTTCCGTATTTAGTGCTTTGTACAGTATGAATTCCAAGTATGTTAAAAGGAGCAATGCTCTGCTTTATGTTCTCTGAAGGGAAAATTTACAGAATGTTGTATCAGGTACTGTATTAAGAAGAGGCACATGGAAACAAATATGTCAGGGTCCCAGTTGTCAAGAAGCTCATAATTTGGTGAAGGAGACACACATGTTAAAAAAAAAAAAAAATTCTATCAATGGGCAACACATACCTTAATAAGAATGTGAGGTCATCAGAGATGGGTCAAGTGATGCTTCACAAAAGAGGTGATGTTTATGTCATCCTGAAAGGTGAGTGCTGTGCCATACAGAAGACATGACATGTGCACAAGCATTGAGATATGACAAATATATTTACAGAGCACCTCACAGTTTAATAGAGAAGAAATCAGTGAAATTTTTTAAAGAACAGAAATTAAAAATAACTTCATGTGATTAAAATATTATTTTTCATGTTTATGATTAAAGTATTAGATGAATTATAAGAATAGTATTCTGTCAAAATTAAACATGTTTATTTTTTGCAATTGCAAATCAGGAAAAAGAGGCTGAGCCAATTATCTGGAAATGACCAGTTTTAAAGTAAACTATTAGTAACATTCTCTTGAAAATGTATGTTAAACTATAATAATTCATGGTAAAACATCTTAGAGTGGGACTGGAAAAGAGAAACAGAAGACTAATTATGACAAGAGGAAGAAGAAGGTCACTGCCCAGTGGGGAAGTGGCTGCCTCCATGCACTTGAAGCAAATGCAACGAAAATGAGATGATTACACTAATTCCAGCTCCAACTAGGCATCAGAAAAGTGTTGCTAATATTTATATAGCACTGGTTTAAGACCTGGTCAAGACTGACTCAGATGCATCTAGAAAGGTGGATTGATAATATATGGACAGGATTAGAGAAATGATAAAACTGACTGACAGTATTCTAATCACCAAGCTAGAAGATTTTTGCTGTTGTACTGTTTTCTGTGCAGTGAATACTTTTGCTCATGCTGTTTCTTTTTCTTGAATGTCCATATACAATACTCTAGATCCTTCAAAATCGGTTCAAATATTACTTCTTTGAGGTCTTCTCCAACTTATCACCCTATCCCCATTCAAAAGAATGTGAAAATAAGCATTTTTATCTTATTTTCTCCATATAAATATTTACATTTTCTATGTTAAAAGTTATCACACTATATAGTTATTTAGGGTCCGGGACACCAGACATTCTTTTGATAACATTAGATTTTAGACTCATAAAGTTGACATGATTATAAGTTTACTTAAAATCATGATTTAGTAGAAAAAATTTAAGTTGGAACAAAGAGTAACTAAAAGAAAATGCATTTGTATATGTAGTCATTAATATAGTATCTTCAAAATTGGTATGTTCTGTCAAATAATGTTCTCTATGATATGTTACATTGCTTAGCTTTAGCCAAACTCACTGAGTGAGGGGTAAAGGATCATAACTAATTGGATATTGCTCTCTCTAATTCTAAATCTGTATAATCAATAGCCAGTCATCATACAATTTAGTTTTTTGGAAACATTCATTTAATATACAAGTATCTACATGTCCCTTTTGCTTACTTAATACTTAATAAGTTATTATCTCCCATCTCTTTTTAAATATTTATCTTCCTTTGCCCATTTTATTCCAGAATAACATTTGAAGGCCCTCTTCTGTCATCCTTGGCTATTAACAGTCACAATCATATTTTCACTGTTAGAGGGTTAGGTTACACCTTTCACAGTGATTGATTGTATTTCATAATGATAGTGCTGATGATCTGATAGCCATTTGCAGTCCTTTCCGGTTCATAGCAGGAACATTTGAAAAAAAGGAATAATAATTATATGTTTTCACAATATTTAGTGTTCCTACCTTTTGTATGACATCTCTGACTTTGCTAAATTTTGTCTTATTGTAATACATTTTTCCAGACCTAAAAAGCACATACTTCTTTACCCCCTTCTGAATTTCCGTAGATTGTGCCATATAGCCATATCTTATAAATTAATTTACTCCATTCACTGTCCATGTCTTTGACAACATAACACTGACTACAAATAACTTAAAATCAGGATTGACTGGATTCTGACATATCCTATTGTTCAGGTTTCATGGAGCTGTAAAGTATTATAGAAGACTCCACACACATACACAATATTTTCATTCCTATGTACAATAGATCACATTTGAAAGAATATTCTGTAACAATGACCTCTTTATGGATTTAAAGGCCCATTAGTCTAACAGCTGTAATTACTCATTTTTATAACTGAGATAATTAGTTAATGCTGTGAAGGGCATATTGCTTTCTAGAGGTAATTAACAGTAATATGATTTCTATCAGGGTACTATCCCCCTAAGATACATAAACAGAACACTATAGTTTTTAATCCATACTAATAATAACTATTATAACGTTATCAAAATGCCTTATATTATTACGTGTATACCTGTTGTTATTCTCTTTGTGATCCTAATGAAACATGCATTTATATTACTACTACTTTTGCTATTATTAATATGTATTTCCCCCCTTTTGGGGGAAAATTTCTGAATGTTTTGCAACTGAAGTTATGCAAGTAAAGCAATATTTGGGAAAAGAGTGGCAGGCCCTGGGGTATCTCAGATTCATGGTTACTCTGCTGTAGACATGCTTATGGCCTTTTAGTAAGTTAATTCAGTTCTCTGAAAGTAGGTAAAATTAAATCACACACACACACACACACACACACACACACACACACACACACACACACATATGGCTTGAGAAAAGCAACCTGTCAAGCTGTAATAATTTACATGGAGGTTCTAGTAGCTTACAAAGTTGTTTTCCTTCTGAAAGCGTAAAAGCAGATAGCAAAGATGTAAAGGTCTCAGAGATGAATGGCACACCTGAGATTAGAGAATGTACAGATTTTGATTACCTTGAAGGAAAAGACTGTGATCTTATCTCTACTGACATTTATAGTTCTCACCACAGTTTCTGCCCATAATAGTTCTTCTAAAGACATTTGCAGACCACTTTATGATTTTACTTGGTGAGTCACGTTTGTGAATAGTAAATTCTTTGACAGCATGGATTGTAATAGTTTACAGACTTTGCATATTTCTAATTACGCTTAGGAATACAAACTGCTTTTGTGATTTGCATAAAAACATACACAATTTCTCTTGTGAAAAATACTAGAAAATTCTTCCAATGCAGTATTTCTAAAATAATAGGAATTGTAAAAGACACATAAAAATGAAGACAGTAATCTTTGATATTTCTCATACATATTTCCACTGTTTTGCTGAGTTAGACAACTTTTTAAATAGTGTTTGACAATGCCTTTTAAACAAACCTACACACTTGTACAGAATACTAAACTCAGACATTAAGTAAGTTATCGCAGGGAGGAAATAATAATTTTCCTTCTACTTGTCCAAGTTCTTCCGGCAGGTCTAATAATCAAATTGACATGAGACTGATTAGCAGGAAGTACCACAATAATATGGGACCCGAGATCAAATGGGACAGTTGAAGCTTCCATCGTCCCCTTTTGGACTAAGGAAGGGAGGCAGGGATCTGTGTCTTCAAAGGGAACGTAGGCAATTCACAGGGTGATGAGAAAAAGCAAACACATGGTAAATAAATTCTTCCAGGCCACTCAAACAATGGGATGCAGAGGGCAGTCCAACAGACAGATTTCTCTTGGTTTCTCCCTGTTTGCCACACTTAGTTCATATTTTGATGCTAAAGTGTTAGCTCCCTTCCTTTAAGCAGGTTTTTCTATCTGAATTGCTTTAGGCAGGTAAGGAAGAAGGTCAAGATTCTTTCTGAGTCTTTTGTTTCTTAATGAACAGCTTAAAAACAATATCCCAAAGGGCATATTTTGGGGTGGAAAAGCTTCGGGCCCCATCAAGAACAGCTTCAAAGGCCTGGTTCAGCCCATCAGTTAACAAGTCTCAATTGGGTTAAAGTGAATGTTTTTTTTTCCTGCAAAGAACTGACTGATGCCAGTTATATTATTTATATTGATTATATTGTTATTGAAGAAATGATATGTTAATATAGAGCATTTCTTCAACATAACACTTGGCAACTACGTGCCATGCCCTGCCATCCGCACATATCACACAGTGTGATCAGGTCTTCAAAGATTCTTGTCTTAAGCGGTAATGAAATTAAACTGTATGAGAGAAAGTGCCTACATTTCTACATCTGTTACAGCAGAAAGCATCATGTTCTAATAAAATCTATATTTTGCAACAAGTTTATGACAAATAAAACTAAAATAACTTAGATGCTTTTCCCAATTTGCCAAAATGTGTCATATGGGCTACTGGTGGCCTTGTGCATAGCCAGTTTTCCTAGCATGAATGAATGAGCCTAGGGTCAATCCCTTTCATTGCCTGGGGCCCTGGACAACTCCGTGTCCCGCACTTTGGATTGCATTCCTTGACATTTTTTCACTCCCTGCCATGGGGCACCTAAGACTAACAGTGCCATCCAGACAAGTATTCATGTGGGACCCAACGTCCAATTCTCCCCTCGGGTCACTCTTTGATCCTTTACCCCATACGTGGAGTCAATGAGATGCCTCAGCGTATAAGGGAAGTCACATCTGTGGGTCCTCCTAGGAGGATGACCCAATAAGAAGATCACTCCCACTGGCTGGCATAGTATTTTTTCCATAGGCTCAAGAGATATTGGGCAACCAAAGTGGTGCCATTATGCTGATTTGGGGTGACTGATATTGTTTGTGTAGACAGGAGCCATGCAGAAACAGTTTCCCAGAATCCTAAACATTCTAGGGCCCACTCTGTATGCATTAATTAGTTTTGACCATTTTGAACAAGGAATATAATATTCACCCTTATTAACAATCTTATAGGTGGGTTCCAATAATAGCTCCCCTTCTATTTTCTTTTTTTTTTATGGTATTACTTCTCTTAACTTCCTTTACTATAGTTTATATTCAGTTCTCAGGAGGTAGAAAAAGTAAATGTCTGTGCTCATTCTGCATCTTAAATGAAAAATTACCTCTTTATCCAAACAATAAAGCCCCGTTTTTTGCTTAATTGATTTTTGAAGTGTCTGTTGTCTGTTATTTTCAAGAAAAAAGATTATTTGGATGTGCTTCATTGTCAGGCTTCAAATATAAGAAATTAACAACCTTATTTTGTTGTTACTAAGTTTAGCTGTTCTCTCAGAGTAGGTTATAACTCATTAGAATGAGGCACAGATTTCAGCCTCTAAATTACCGCAAGAGTCAGATCCTGACATAGTTAAGTCTGTATATGGAAAGAGTGAAACAGGAAGGCTGAAGGAAATATATGTAGCATATAACGTACTGTTTCTGCCTTTTCAAAGGGTGAATAGCAACATGCATAAAAAAATCTGTGGCTAGTAAGCAAGAAATCATGAAGAAGAGGAATTCAAAGGGAGAAAAGGACAAAAAAATAGGAAAAATATGTGATCTGTGTAATGCATGTTTTATCTCCTAACTAAAGGGAGGACATAGGGATGTTTTCTGCATACATTTTCAGGTGATTCCTGGGGAGGAAGTTTGGGGAAACTCTGTTTTTTAAATACTCAAATTACTATTTTATTAATGGAAGAAATTTGTTTGAGTGCATGTGAATAGCGTATATTAGAAATTATTTAATTGTTTTGGTAGCTTGATTTTCCTTTTGCAACTTGAAGAAGCAATGTGAATTTCTAAACTTGACCTAATACCCAATAAGAAAAAACTGGAAATTAAGAAAAACTTGGATGACAGTGACCATAAAAATGTTAGAAACTATTATGGTCAAAAAAAGAGGAACAAAATACAGTTTAGGAAAACAAAATTAAAAATGCTATAAAATAGAATTGTTTCAATGCCAAAAATTTTAAAAAGAATACTGGAGAGTGATGAAAGAAGCTGAAAAATAAAATTTGGACAATAAACACAAATGGTACTGAGAGGGTGATGTTTATGTAGTAAATACATGTTTTCAACAACTGTCTGTATGAAGCTTTATTGTGCCAGATACTGTGCTAAGCTTTACAACACAACTGTGATCAACACAGATCAGTTCCTGCCCAAAAGTAGCCCACTTTCTAGTGGAATAAATTGCTGGGACTTCATCAATTCCAGCAAGGACAAAAGGGCCCGTGAGCCACCTGAGTTCCAAGTGGAATCGTGTATCCTGGGCTTCTATCCACCCTATTCAGATACCTTTCTCGAGCAACATGACAAAATTTATGATGAGAATTAAACCCGCACGGTGGAACACTTGATCCTCATTACTTGAAGAGTCTGTCTCTGAGAATTTGCCTACTGGCTAAAATATATTGGTAACCCCCAAATCAATACTTGTGACACACACAGTCATTTGTGTACATGTGGGTGAACAAAGAGGTGAAAAATTGAATCTCCTCAGGTGAATGTACTTATTTGAAGTTGAACGTGACACGCTGTCTTCTTGTTTTGGCTCTCGTGCTACACAATTATCTTTTTCACAGTTCATTTAAGTATCATGGTTTTTCCCTTTTTGTTCGTAATTTTTCCATTTAAAATGTCCACCAAACCACAGTACTGAAGTGCTTGCTGTCTAGTGTTCTTAGCACAGAAAGCTGTGATGTGCCTTATGGAGAGAATGCAGGTGGTCTAGATAAGCTTTGTTTAGGAATGAGTTACAGTGCCATTGGCTGAGTTCAGAATTAACAGATCAATAGTATATATTAAATATCCTGTTTCCCCAAAAATAAGACCTAGCTGGACAATCAGCTCTAATGTGTCTTTTGGAGCAAAAATTTATATAAGACCTGGTATTATATTGTATTATATTATATTATATTATATTATATTATATTATATACCCGGTCTTATATTATAGTAAAATAAGACTGGGTCTTATATTAAGTTTTGCTCCAAAAGACGCATTGTCGGGACGGTTTTTTCCTGCAGGACCCCGCTAAAAGCTCCATACCCTCCTTATAGGAACTGTCTCCTGCAGGCCCCCAGCTAGGAGCTCCATCCCCCTCCTCCTCCCATACCTTATTATTGGAGATGTCTCTGGTAGGCACCATAGTTAGAGGCCTCCCTGTCAAAACAATGTTGAGCGATCACAGCTTCTAGGAACGGACCTCCCTGGCACCCCAGCCAGACTTCCCCCCAACCCGGAGGCCTAACCCTATAAAACAAAGCGCCCAACCCCAATAGGTGCTCAGTTCTTTGGGAACAATCCCACTGAGCCCACTGGTGTAATAAAGCTGTGTTCTCCCTGATCTCTGCGTGCTGCTTGAGTCTCTTGGTCCTCGTCATTTTTCCGCAACAGCATTAGAGCTTGTGGTCCAGCTAGGCTTTATTTTCAGGGAAACACAGTAACTTGTCTTTAAATGGCAACACACTAAAGTAAAGTTATATGTAGGTCAGTTGACAACAGGCTGGTAGGAATCTAACCCTGTATTTCTTTAAGCAAAATAATTTAGTATTTCCTAGTTAGTGTTCCTGATGACTTTAGCAAACACAACTATCCCAAAGTGACCCTATGAGTTTTTGTATAGTTCATGTAACTAATACGCAATCATACAATAATTGTGTTTGGTGTTAACTTATAAGTCCTATTTTCTTAAATGTTAAGATTATTGATTCTTGTTCCTATCAGCAACTCCCTGCCCCTTAGCTAGCACAGAGCCATCTGGTCCTCTTCAAGTTCCCTTCTTTTCTTGTGTTAATTTAGTGACACTTTTTTACCCACACTTGCTGATCTGCTTTCCACGTCGCCCCTTGTCCCATCCCACTATGGCTGTTCCCTGATATTGAGAGTGATTTATTTACTGCAAAGACCTTTGGATTTCTCTTTTGGCAGCAGCTCTTTGTTCACTTATTAAAGTAGTGACCTTCTACCTCAAGTATGTAGACTTTATCAACTGTATTTCTATTACAGTCATTATTTCTCTACTTAATTGCCCTGGCGAAAATCCATGCAAATGCTGAAAGTCAGGAAAAGCTGCTTTCTTCCTATGCAAACTCACTCTATGAAGGTGCTTTGCAAAAACATCACTAAATACGCACTTTCATTTCAGTTGGAGGAGTTTTATAGATCATTTTAATTTTAGGCAGAGGGAAAAAAGAAAAGAAAGGAAAAAGATCATTCAGGCTGCAGTCTGGATGACCCATTTCATTATTATTCCAAAACCTTTTAGTGTTAGATTGTTTCTTGTCTTGCTCTGTACAATAGTGCTGGAAATACTATAAAACAAAGGCACAACTGTGTGTAAGAACAGCTGGAAAAGCCTAAAATCCAGAATAAACTATGGAGTGTGTATAACTTTAGGCAACCAAAATAGGCATTTATAAATTTTGTTTACTTTAAGCTAAGGAATCATTTCAATAACAGAAAAAACATATAGACTATTTTCTTCTTTTTACGCAATTTAGAAGAAAATATTTTAGCTCTGAATAATTTTTTTAAAAAATAAGACAAAATTGAAGTCAAAGAGTCACAAAATGAAAATAAGAAAGCTGAATGTCATTAAAATGGTGAATATTCAGTCCCAGGCATATTATTGCTTCAAGTACTGAAGAGCATATTGGATATAATCATGGAATTATGTGCCAAGACTCAAGTTCTGAGTATATTTTTAAAGAAGTAAAAAGGTTGATTTTAGAATATACAGTGTTGAGAAGCATGTAACCAATTCTTATAAAAATTCTAAAATTATCAAATCAAGTGGTGTTTAAGAACTTAGATATGGAAGCCAAAGTTACAAAAAGTCACTATGAATTCATTTATGGTAAATCATAAGCAAGCTTTTTAAGCATTCTTTCTAAGTTTATTAAAATGCTATATCCCCTGAGTTAAGTTATATGTATCTTAAGAAAGCCTTTTACATTTACTATATAGTGGTAGTCAGATTATAAATGTGGATTCCATGATTTTAAAGTTTGGAGTATGGATGAAAAAGGGGCCACATACTAAACCTGACAGGCTCAGGGGAGACAAACATGGCAGGCCCTACAAATTCAGAGACCTAAATTAACCACAGAGGATGGTCTGAACATAAAACTTCCTAACTAAAACGGGCCACGGCTGGTAGTCACATCCTAGGCCTGTAGATTCCTTGGCAAAGGTCAATTTTTACCCTAAGTGAGCCTGTCTATTGTATTTTTGCATCTAAGATAACATACCCTTGGCACGTCAGAGCAATCCCTTTTTCTGGATCCCTCAGAGCACAACCCGCCACACCAGAGCAGGAGATCACAGAACCCCTCATTGTTATCTTGTCCCGTCCCCACCCCCCGACCATTTATATGTGCTGTAAATGTTAACTATTAACTATCCTGTACCAACCAATGTAAAAGAAGTGTGTATCTCTCCATTTTACTTTTTATCTAATCTCAGAGATTTCCCTGCTTTGCTTTCTCCCACCCCCTTAATCGACCACCAATGGATTTCATGTAACCTTCCTTATATCTTCACCTTTAATTCTAATGTATAAAACGAGCTGCAAAGCCAGCATTCTCTGGAACATCTTCTTGCTATGCTGAGATTTTGCTTCCCAGCAATTGTTGTCAGTTTGACTCAAACTCATTAAACTTCTCTGCAGGTTTGGACATTTCTTATGTTGACAGGACAATAGACACTTGGTTGAACTATCTCAAATAGGATGTGGCAAACACACCAATGAATCGTCTTGTCTAGAGCAGATGTTGACTAACTATGGATGCAGACCAAATCCAGCCTGCAGCCTTATTTTGTAAAACCATGAACTAAAAGAGGTTTTTTACATTTAGACAGTTGTAATAAAAATACAAAGAATATGAGATAGAGACGTTCACCCACAAATACTAAAATATTTGTTATCTACATTTGTCCTTTGACAGGAAACATTTGCTAACTCCTGAACTAGAGGACAGTTTCTGTCTCTGTTTTCTCAAGACTCTGTCCTTGAGCTCCTTGAGCCAGTGCTGTTCTCTATTTGAACAGTAAAATGAAGAAATCTTCAGAACTGTATTCATTAAATGAGTGTATCATAAATTTGGGAAGCCTAGCTTAAAATGAGAGGGGATTTAAATTTCAACACATGCATTTACACACTAGTACACTCACACACACACACACCAGCTGGAGCAATAAAACAAATATCTGCAAAATAGAATTTAGTGGTCTTTCATATGTGATATATTCACTTTAATATATTAGTTTAAGTGAAAATAGCTTGATGGTTGTACAATTGAATAGGATAATTTAAAATTTCATGCTTTTTTGGATGTCACTCATCCTTTTAAACTTAATTATAACTATAGTTATCTATCTGTCTATCTCCCTACCTATCTATGTATTATCTATATGTCTCTGTCTCTGTCTCTGTCTCTGTCTCTGTCTCTGTCTCTGTCTCTGTCTCTCTCTCTCTCTCTCTCTCTCTCTCTCTCTCTCTCTCTCTCTCTGCCTGTCTGCCTGTCTGTCTGTCTATCTATCTATCCACTTCCAACCAGAATCTAATAAACCCTGTGGACAAGAATAATGCATTATTCATAATGTATATCTCATATTGTGGATTGTATGCAGTCTATAATATTATTGTCACTCAATACTCAGTCACTAAGTAAATAAATAAAGGAGCATATGAAGGAATCATCTAGTATCATGTCTTATGTGATGAATGCTCAAAAAATATTTTTGTCAGTGAATTAATGAATAAATAGCCCCATAAGATAAATTACTGTTTTACTGTATTATTGCAAGTGTGTGCCTTAAGCAAAGAGTCATTCCTGATTAGATAAAATTTAAAGTATTTTCTTCAGTTAATGAAAAATCATTATTTGAAGTCATTGATTAAATAGACTGTGTCAGGAAAGAATGGGGAAGTACAGGGATATGAAAGCAATAGAAGGTATTTATCATATTACTTCTGTTGGAAGAACTTCCTCTAATATTTCTTATAATAATTGCTGACAATAAATTTGCAGATTTTGTTTTCCTGGACAGCCATTCTTTTTTTCTTCATATTTGAAAAATACAGTATTCTGGTTCAACAGTTTAGTTCTTTTAGCACTGTAAAGATGTTGCACCATTGTCTTACATCAGGCATTATTTTTGATGAGACATCTGCTAAGTTCTTTTCTTTTTTCTCTACATGTAATGTGTGTTTTTACTCTTGGTGCCTTTAATTTTTTGTTTGTTTGTTTCTTTTCTTTTTAGTAGTTGAACAGGATATGTCTCTGTGTGTGTGGTTTCCAATACGTCTTTCTTGGTGATCTCAGAGCTTCTTTAATCTGTGGTTTTGTGTCTTTCATTAATTTTTGAAAATTCTCAGTCATCATCACTGACAACATTTCTTCTGATCTACACTGTGTGTTAGATAATTGATATTCTTCTACAGTTTTTTGTTGGTTTGCTTCTTTATTTCTTTTGCTTTCTGCTTCTGTTTGGGTGATTTCTATCTTCAATTTAAGCTATCTTCAATTTCACTGATTTTTTCCCCTTGTGTGTAGGTCTACTTATAGAAGGCTTTCTTCATGGTGACTACTTTGTTTTTAATTAGTATTGCCATTTGATTTTTCTTATAGTTCCCATCTGTCAGCTGCAATTGACTATCTGATCTTGTATATTTAACATATCTATTTGAAAGGCAATTTCAGTGTTTTCATAACTAAAATTTTTATTGGATTTTATTTTAAATCTCCATTTAAAAATTACTTTTTGTAGTTTTTTAAATTTCCTGATAAAATTCTGAGATCTGTTATATTTTTCCCTCAAATATTACAGCAGAGTTCCAAACAAATTTATACCTGATAATTCCTATATCTAGAGCCCTATGAGTCTGTTCATTTTACCTGTTTGTGATTCTGATTTGTGTTCTTCCCTGTTTGTGTGCCTGAAAAATTGTCATTGTATGCTGGACACTATATTTAAAGTTCACATAAATAATTTAAGTCCTACAATG
Organism: Rhinolophus sinicus; assembly: GCF_057876585.1. Taxonomy (NCBI): domain Eukaryota; kingdom Metazoa; phylum Chordata; class Mammalia; order Chiroptera; family Rhinolophidae; genus Rhinolophus; species Rhinolophus sinicus. The sequence continues at coordinate 105,621,237 of NC_142517.1, read as the reverse complement.
TCAATATCTTCTTTGAAGAAGAGTTTTGGTTTGCTTCTGGCAAGAATATTAACAATCTCTGTTCCAAGGATGCAGATCATTCAAAGCTGAGCAAAGGCCCATCTATTTTGAATTCACATTTTGGAATCCTAATCTGTAGCAAGAGATTTACCAACCTCTCTCTTCAGTGGCCCTGAACACCAGTTATCATTTCCATATATGCTATTCGGTTGAGTCTCTGAAATGTTCTGCTCAGCTTCTCAGCTTCCTAAGTGCCTCTTCTGGAATCATAGTTATAAGTTATCTCAAATGCTAGAATCAATTCACTGGTGTTCTGTGTGCTTCTAGATATGAGATGAATAATTCTTCATTGTCTTGATATCTCCAATAATTTCAAGCAGACAAAAATAATATATTGTGCAACTTTTTTAGTGATCCTCCACAAGAAGGATAGTCCAAGTGATCTAGTCTGTTGAATCTTTGAAAGATAGTATGTTCCTTGTGCTTGTTTACTTTTTTCTATACAAGTTGATTAGGCTGGACTATGCTTTCTCTGAGATCATATGATTGTCAATGGAGTTTTCATCTCAATGTATATTATAATTTTATCTCTGAAATTTATGACCATACTATTTAAAATTAAATTTGAAAGCTTTGATAAGAATAGTTGCCATCAATTAAGTTCTATAGTTGCTTTTATTGCTAATTAAAATATTCCTGTTTGTTTTCCTCACCCCCATTTTCCCTGATTCTGTCTTAGCTAATTACTATTATGTGAGAAAAATAGTTAATCTGAAGAGTTTTGCAAACTCCTACCTCCATGTCTAGTTATTCACGTATGTCTGAACTTTTAGACACTTCCTTCACTCTTATTTGTAGAGACTTCATATTTAATGCCACCAATTTTAAGCCTCATCCTCACTTACTCAGAAATTCTCATCTCTCTTTAAAGCATTATTATGTTTCCTCATTTCTTCTCATTAACTACAAGCATGATATAATGTTACAATATAAAAAACAAACACTCTTTTGACCTCACTTCTTCCAATAATAGCTCCTTTGAAAGTAAAACTCTTTATAGGAGTTTCTACACAGTCTGAGTCCAGTTTCTCTCACCCTATTGCTTCTCTTACCCTCATTTCATCTAAAAGTGCTCCTGTCACTGTCATTATTACCTCTGTTCTGCTAAATCCAACTCTTAATTCAGAACCCCTTTTTTACTTAACCCGTCAATATTTGGCACATTTACTAGCTCATGAAATATTTTCATGGGGTGGATGCCAGGATAATAACTCATTACACATCTCCCTCTCTCATGGAAAAATATCAGTCTCTTTTGTAACTCCTTCTCATAATGTTTACCTCTAGATATATACAAGTTCTGACAATTCAGTTCATGAACTTGCCACCATGTGCTTACATTGGCAGCTTTATATAAATAGCTCGGTAATGTTTCATAACTTTGGTATATCAGTGTCTCACAGCTGTGTTCGTGTGGATGTGTGGCAGTGTGTTGCTGAGTGGCATTCATTATTGTTGTGTGTTTTTGTGTGCTGTCGAGAGAATGTCTGAGTTTGAATTAGAGCAATGAACAAACATTAAATTTCTTGTTAAATGTGACAAGAGTGGATGTGAAATCAGGAACATGTTAGTCCAAGTTTATGGGGACAATTCTATGCAGAAAATGGCAGTGTACAATTGGAATAAATGTTTTTCTAAGGTTAGAGATTGTGTCACTGATGAAGAGAGGTTAGGGTAGCTAGTAATGAGCAGAACTGATGAAAGCTTTGCAAAAATTTGTTCAATTTTGTGTCCAAATTATCAGATGACTATGAGAAGCATGGTAGATCAAGTAAACATTGATAGAGAAACAGTTAGGAAAATCTTAACTGAAAATCTTGGCATGAGAAAGATTGTGCAAAAATGGTCCCAAAGAAGCTCACCGATAAACAAAAGCAAAGGAGAGTCGAAGTTTGCCAAGACCTTTTGGAAAGGCAAGACGATGTATTGAGCCGTCTTATCACTGGTGATGAAACATGGGTGTACCAATACGACCCTGAAACAAAGTGTTAAAGTGCATAGTGGAAGTCAGCCAATTCTCCACGACCAAAAATACTATGTCAGTCCAAATCAAGAGTCAAAATGATGTTACTAACCTTTTTTTGATATCAGAGGGATTATTCATTATGAATTTGTACTAACGGGCAGTTAACCAACTTTACTATTTGAAAGTGCTGAAAAGCCTGCATGAAAAATTTAGACAAAAACAACTTTAACTTCTTGCCAACAATTCATGGCTCTTGCATCATGACAATGCACCAGCTCACAAGGCACTGTCTGTTAGGGGGTTTATAGCCAGTAAACAAATAACTGTATTGAAACATCCTGCCTATTCACCTAACCTGGCCTCCAATGACTTCTTTCTGTACCTTAAGATAAAGAAAATATTGAAAGGAAGATATTTTGATGATATTCAGGACATCAAGAGTAATACGACAACAGCTCTGATGGCCATTCCAGAAAAAGAGTTCCAAAATTGCTTTGAAGGGTGGACTAGGTGCTGGAGTCAGTGCATAGCTTCCCAAGGGGAGAACTTTAAAGGTGACTATAGTGATATTCAGCAATGAGGCATATAGCACTTTTTCTAGGATGAGATCGTGAACTTTATTGTCAGACCTCAGTAGGCATGCCAGGTATTGGGCCTTAGATATCTGTATATGTAATCACTCTTTATATAGTCTTATGCTTGTAATGCCATCTGCACTCTAATAAGTCCCAAAGTGTAGTTTTTATCTGTATCCAGATCACTTTCTTAAATTTGATATTGATGTATTTATCTGTTCCTTCAATATTTGCATCTTAAAATCCAATAGCTCTATGTAATTTAACATGTCTCCAAACACACCTCTCATTATTCCCCTTCCACTAAGTCCTCCCATGGTCTTCCCTATCTTAGATATTCAGGTCAAAGCCTGAGAGCCATTCATGACTCACATCTTTGTCTCACATTCCTCATTCAATCTGTCAACTAATCCTGCAGTTCATGCTTCATGATACTCATGATTTGACAACATGCATCATTTTCAATGATGCCACCTCTGCCTAGCCACTACGATCTACCACCAGGAGAACTGAAATAATTGGCTCACTTGTTTCCCTTCACTCTCACTCTATAAGGCAGGTTGTGTCATACTTTTGCTCAAAACATTTCCATGACTTTCAAGTATTAGCAGAGAAAACCAGACATTCTCAGATGGTTCTGCTATGCTCTGCAACATCTCATCTTCACATTTTTCCCTGAGCCTCACTCTTATTCCCCTTTTCACTGTATTTTTGTTCAGTTGGCTTCATTCCTGTTTTCCAAGAACAAAAATGCAGGTAAACATCTACCTCAGGGAATCTGTGCCAGCTTATCTTCTTTTCTAGAACTTTCTTCCTACAGATATTCTTATGGTTAATTTCTTCATATCGTTCTTGTTTTTGTTCAAATGTTATATTGTAAACAACCTCTTACCCTATGTTGTCTTTCCCTCTTCCTTCTTTTTTTTATACTGCTTTTAATTATATTCCATAACAAATGCTTTACTTATAAGTTTGTTCACTTCTCTTCACTGCCAATTGAACTGTAAACTTCATGATTCAGGGATTTTTGTTGGTTTTGATCACAGAGTGTCTGGCTCATATTTAAGCTCTTAGTAAACAACATTTTCCTGTGATATACTTTATATCTCAGGCTTTTCTCACCTGAAAATTTATTTTGTGAAACACATTGTTATGCAGTGAGATACATGAATTTGAATATAAGTGTAGTAATAGCAAGAACAACCCTCTCTAGTGAGTTCTTTATGAAACCCTTTACACATTATTGGAGCCGTAATTCTCCCTGAGCAATATTTTGTGAGAAGCATTCATGTGTGGTACATCAACTATTTTAATGGCTTCAGGCCTACTGTTAGAGAGTTGAAGACAACAACATTTCTTTTATATTTGATATTCAATATTATTGGTAGTGCATAAGTAGATTTGAACAATAGTTTTACAAACCTTTGAAATGATTTTTCCTGCTTTGTTTTCATTGTAATTCAAATTTAAAGATTACACTTCAAGTTACTTACAAATAAATGTTATTTATATCCTTGGTGTATTTTGTATTTTACTTTTGAATACACTTTCTGTGATTACCATTTAATTAAATATCAGGGAATAAACACAAAAAAAACCATGAGTTAGTTTTTAAATTAAGAATTTTTAATAAGTAAACTTTTATGAATGAGAACATACGTCATAAAGCATAAAGACCATAAATCAATGAATTTTCTCAAAATGAATTCACCCACTTAACTGGGACTCAGATAAAAAAGTAGAACATTATTTGCATGCGAAAAGCTTTCTTACTGCCCAGTCAAGGCACTATTCGCCCAAAAGTAAACTCTTCATTGACTTATAATATCAGAGATTTGCTTGTATGAATGTTTACTTTTATGAAATTTTCATTTTTTACAAACCTGAAATTGTTCTCTTTTGTTTCTGCTTTCTTTTCCTTAACATTACATCTGTGAGCTATATCCATATTCTTGCATGTGGCAACATAAAAAATAGCATTTTTTTATTTTGGCAGAGTATTCAATTTTATGAATACTTTATTACAACTTATTTACCTATTCTTCTGCTAGACAGCATCAGGGTTGTGTCCAATTTTTGACTAATATTGTGGTGCTACCACATGCAGATTGCATGTCTTAGGTGGTTATATATGAACAATTTTGTTGAATAGCAAGGATTGGATTTGATGGCTCATAGGCACACATATGGTTAGTTTAGCATATACTGCCTCGTGGTTTCCCAAAGTGTTTTCACCAATTTACATTCACCAGTAGTGCATGATAGTTCCATATGCCCCATATCCTCTTTTCCAGCCATTCTTGTGGATTAATAGTAGTATATTGTGATTTTAATTTGTATTGCCTAAAGACTGAAAAAGCTAAACACTCTCTTCTATGTCTATATTTGCCATGTTTTTATCTTTTGTGAAGTGCGTGTTCACTCCTTTTGCCCATTTTCTATTTTTCTCCTTAAAAAAAAAAAGTTGAATTATAATATATATTATATGTTCCCCACTGTGTAGTTAGATGTTTTCTTTCTTTTTCAGGATATGTGCTGCTGAAGCGAGCACAATGTTTTCTTTCTTAACAGTATATTTTGAATAACAGAACTCTTAATTTTAATGTAGCCCAATTTATTATTTTTTTCCTTTGGGTCTGACAATTTTTGTTTACTGATAAGGAAATATTGACTACCACAGATACAGAAAAATACTTTCCTATGTAGTTTTACAGGCTATTATTTTCCTTTCAACATGTAGATTGATAATGCACCTGAAATTGATTTTTTATAAGTATCAAATTGACCTTACATGGTTACTTAAATTTTTAGCCTCCTCCCTTTACTGCCCTGTTACCTGTGTTATGAATGACAATGAACGTATATGGACGGTTCTATTTCTTAACTCTATTAAGTCCGTTTGTCTTCTTGTCTGTCTTTTGTTGTCTATCCTTACACCAAATTTACTTATAATTACAATTTCAGTTTGTGGTAATGTGTTTGAGTTTTGTTCTTTTCTACAAAGGTTTAGAGAAACACGACTTATGCATCTTTGGACCCAAAGTGTTTTAGTCATTGGGAGTAAACTCTAAACAGATCTACTTACAACATAACTTAACACATTTTACCACAAATGAATAGATCATTGTTCATTCTCTATTTCTTAGTTAAATTCAAATAAATTTTAAAGTCCTTATTAATAACATTTATCAACGCATTTTATAAAAGTATTTCCCATAAATCTATAGAAAAGGTTATAACAAATGATGTGCTTATAAAGGGTGAGATTTAGAAATAAATGCAACAGTTTTTAACATCTCTAGATTCTGATACACAATCTTGGGATGATGCCCGAGGCTGGGGGATTATGTACAGCACAATAAAAAATATAAAAACACCCAAAAGGAATGGGAGATACACTACAGTGTTTGAAGGGAAGGGGAATGAATTATAAGCTGAAGACTTTCCCTAAAATAGTAGGGGTGGCTGGAACTCTAAATTATGGAGGTGAGGATAGAGGGACCTTATACACCCCACAGGATAGGGAACAGAACCTGATGGACCATAAAGCAGGGGACTGGGGTCGCTGGTGCTGTACTTTAATGGAAGAGTCAGGCAACTGTCTGTTTTCTAGAAAGAATCAGATGGCTTTCCTTGCATAGATAGAGCAGCATAGAAAAAGCAAGCAGAAGCACCCTTCAAGCAGAAGGTGAGCCGCCAGTGCACCTACTTCTGACACTATATATTCAGTCTCCTCCTGGGCAAAGCTCTTGGGCAGCTCGTGTAGTCCCGTTTCTGGATTATAACACGTGGAGAAGTCAGAAACTGAGACGACCTTGAATTACTCGATGACAGAAGTGAGGTCGTGGCGGGGTTTGAAATTCGAAATCACCTTAGTGTTCAAAAGGAACTTGTTCTCATATGCAGATAAATCTTTACAGAAATTCTTTTCAAAACCGTGCCCTCTGACACTATCAAAGTCATGTTCTCTAACCCAATCAACCTTTGTCTTTGCTACAGATCCTTTCATGTTGATTTTCATTTTGCTACACCTGAAGGAGAAAGAGTCGAATGTAGTAGGATCTATTTGTGTTTCAAAGCTGGCTGAGTAATGCATCGTAGCCTCCAAAACAGTTTGAGGTGTGTGGAAATAAAGTACTCTCCCGCAAACTGCTCAACACGTTATAATATTCTTTGCCACCCATGCAGATATTTATTAATCATATGTTTATTAGCAAGCCAGCACAAAACAGTTCAAATGGTTCATTCTGTCAGCTTGAATAAACAGTTCTGTCTCTTCAGGTGTCCTGAGCACATCTTAAAAGATTCACGGAAGGCAGACCGTCAGCTTTCCAGAGACAGGCAGAATTTTATAACCACTAGAGTTGGCATCACAGATCCACCTAAACTAATGGCTGGACACAGGACATTTTAAGAATCAAGCTTGTAGTGCCATCCCCATGGGATGTCCTGCCTCATTGGATTTCTATAGCCATGTGTTTGGGAGGTGTTTCAAAATATTTTAGCCATGCCACACAAGTGGAATATATTTAAATGTGTGAAAGAGAGCTTATTTGAAATATTTATCATGGAACATTATTTTCACTAATAAAAATATAATTCTGACATTGACTATGTTAATTTTGTAAGTGTAGGGTGTAGATCAAATTCAGATGAAAAACACCCTTATAGAAGCCACCTGTGACATGCAGCTTTTATGAGATAATGCTAGATGGCTACATATAGACTATGCATTGTTCGTTAGCATGCAAGCACTATAGGATTATCTTTTAACTAAAATAATACCCGCATGATACCACACTGTACATAATAAAGCATTTTAAAATAAGTTGTAAATGTTGTAGAAACTAGTCTAAAATAATCAAATCATAAAAAACGCAAGTTACCTTATTACTTAATATGGGCGAGCAGGGATTAGGGTGAAGGCTAATGGATTTAGTACAATGTTTAAAGATATAATAAATTAACAAATTGATGCTTTATTTTAAAATCTAATTAGTTTTAAGACGACAATAGGAAACAAACATAAAATGTAATCTAAAAGATAACATTAGTATTATGTCCACTTTATAGATAAGGAAAATGAACCACATGATAATATACCTTTTGATGAAGAACTTAAATATACCTTGTGTCATATCATCTTTCATAATGCATTCTTTTCATAATGCAGTAGGTTGATGTAGATTGTTTAGTTTTGAATTAATAGCGGACAAAAATCTACATTTAAGAAGTATATTAATGTAGTTTAAATAATTATTGTGGTTCAAATCCAATAGCTGAATTTACACTGAATTTGTAAGATATGGGCATAAAGTGACAGGAAATAGCATATTGGCAACACAGATTTCTAGAGGTAAGTTTAATTTTCCTTTAGGAGAAGTCTGACTAACAGCTTGCCCCTCTGGAAAAAAGAGGACTTTTTTGTGTTTACCTTTTCTGGACTTCATTTCTTTTGGGAAAATCCATAAGTAACTCTTTGGAATTCATTCTTAGTACATTGTACCAAATATATATCAAGTATTGTTATAAAATTAATGCCAACAATATGTAACATTGGCAATGTAATTATAATTTTTCAATTACTTTGATATCTATTAATGCTTGCATCAGTATCATCATTTTGAAAATAACTCATCATTCCTATTGAACTTTAAATTCTACTTTCAAATACAGTGTTAAAATTAATGAACTTTTGAAACAGCCACACAGGCAAGAAAAAATTGTAGTATGTTATTTAATTGAATTTCTATACAATGCTTTAGATAAAAGGGAATAACAGAGACCGGTGAAAAGAGATAAAATCTAAGTGTCTGAAAAACTTATTTTCAACTGAGTGTTAATTTGCTTTCCTATTCTAAAACCAACCTGAATTTTAAACTTGTTCCTCCCCATCCCCCAAAACTTAATAGAATTTTACTAACCACATAAACAATGTTTCTGGAAGAAAAAGAAAAATCCATCATGCTAATATTTTGGTGACAAAATCTTTGTCCCAGATAAGATATGCTAGCAAAAATACTTTTCAAAATATGCATGAGTCTTTTCTATGTTTAAGCTGAATTGATCATTCTAAATCTATATTATAATGCCAAAGAAAGAAATTTCAACTCTTAAGAAGTTTACATACTAATCACTCCCTCTCTGGAGGGGTTTACTTATGTTTATTGTGTGTGTTGTTTTTCTCTTTTTAAGTCTTTACATAGTCAAATAGCAGTAAGACAGACATGATGACTTGAAGTTGTTGTGTAGCAGATACTTCAGCTGCACATATGAGCAGAATAAAAGAAATGTGGTCGATATGAGGCACACAGTGCCTGCAACTTGAATGAAGTTCAATGGCCAGTGAACACTTAAAAATCAGACCACATAAAACATTTAAAAATTTTGATGCTAACAAGGATTGAAACAGCTGTTGAGGTCAGCGTGAGCGCAGTTACATATAGTATAATGTTGTAACTATATTATTAAAATGTGCCTGGAGGAATCTTGAAGTTTAAACCACACAAATGCGGTTTAGTTTCCACATCATCTGCGAGATCCTTTTAAAAGTCTAAGTGAACTGAAGTCACTCATGTGCTGAAAACACTCCAATGACTTCCCATCACATTCAGAATAAAGCCAGGTCATTCCCTGGGCTTTTTTCTATACCTCCCCCACCCCCACCCCGACTGCTCTTTCCCCGTTTTGTGCTACAGCCACACTGAACTTCACAGATGTCTTGGAAAACATCGCATCTCAAGTGCCAGGGACTTTGCCCTATTTCCTCTGCCTAGAATGTTCTTTGTTGGTCAGAGAAACCTAGAGCTCAGTCTCTTGTTTCAGTCAGTGCCCACTTAGGAATACAGAAACCCTTCTAGTTAATTCAAGCCGAGAGAGACTCAATGCCAGCATATGGCTACAGAAGAGATGGAAGGGCAAGGAGAACAAAGCAGAGTATTTGGGTGTAACTCAGAGATGAAAACTTGTATTGTTGCCACCTGTATCAGACAAAGTACTGCTCCCAAGTTCCCAAAGATGCCCATGTCCTAATTCGCGGAACCTATGCGTATGTGAAGCGGCAAGGGGAAATTAAGGTTGCAGATAGAGTTAAAAAGACTAATAGCTGACCTTAAATTAAGGGAATTTTCTTGGATTACCCAGGTGGGCAGAGTGTAATTACACTGGTCTGTATACATGGAAGAGGGAGGCAGAAGAGCAGGATTAAAGGAATCTGAAGAGCTACTCTGTTGGCTTTACATATGGAGGAAGGCGTGCATTATCAAGTAGCATAGCAGCCTCTCACAGCTGGAAACATCAAGGACCGATTTTGCCTTAGAGCCCCGGAAGGAACGTAGCTCTGCTAACACCTTGCTTTCAGTCTAGTGAGACCTATTGTGGACTTCTGATTTCCAGAACAACAAGAAAATAAATTTGTGTTGTTTTAAGCTGCTAAGTGTGTGATAATGTGTTACAGCAGCAACAAAAATTTCATACACCATCCTGGAGCCTATCAATACACGTGTCCATCTAAGCTGCTGGTTGGGTTAACCATGTAAATAACAAAAATTCACGACCTGTAGTTTTCTTGTTTATGATAGTTTTATTACAGATTGGTTCACATTCATTGGACTTTCATGTTTATTTTTAGGGTTTTGACTTCCAACCATATGTTTTTATGCTTTTTAATCCATTATTTTATCCCTGCATGCTCTAGAGTATCAAATATATAAACCGATTTTTTTCTAGACTTCTTTTAGTCATTGTTCCTGGCAAACACAAACTCATTATGCTCAAAATAAGTCTTATTAAATTCTTTTTAAAAAGGCCCTTGTACTTATCCTCTTCACTCTTCAATATCCCTTAAACCGGTTGCATTCATTTGTGTCCTTATTTTGGGGTAAGGCCTACTATCACATGGCATTTGAAAATCACAATTCATGTATATATTCCAACATGTATTCATCAGAACCTACTGGCTGTTTTACATCCCAACTACTTTTTTACTTTCCTCTTCCTCACCATCTGAATCAAGCTGACTCCCACGGTGCTAGTTCTGGCCAACTTTTGTTGCCTGGACTATTGCTTCTACTTCTTGGAGTGTCTCTCATTTGTGGTATATAGTTTTCATTTGTGCTTCCTTCATCTTTTGAACAATTTCCTCTTTTTGCATTTTGATAGGCTCTCACATTGTAAGTTTCTCCTTCCAAAGGTAGCATCCCAAAGACACTATTTGCTAGTTTCCCATGGAGTTAGTATACAGACAGGTATCCACCACTCAGACACACACGATGGACAAGATGCTGGTTGTGAAGTGAGTGGTCACGTGCCTGTTAGGCTATAAGGGTTGGTGGCAGAGTGGCAGCACAGGTTTTAATGTCAGGTCATTCCTTGGTAGTCTGGGGTTTGTCATCAACAAGCCACTGCTACCCGCCCAGCTTGTGTTGTACTTCTGTGTATCTCTCCGTTCAATTAAATCTCAAGCCTGTTTCTGTAGAACTTTCAATATTTCTATGAGGTAATATCTGTTAGCAAATAATTTTGCTGGTTAACTAGCCTTAAATATACAGAATTATATTTAAGATCTACATAATGACTAGAATGGGCTTTAAAAGTACAAAACGAATTCTGCTACCAAACCTCACCACTGTTCAGTTCCTCCAACCGACACACACCAAGATGAATCCTGGCTCCTTTAAATCACACACAAGCTCCTCCCTGACACTGCTCCGACCTGGTTTCTATGTTGTTCTCATCGAGTGTTCCACATGAAATTGTACAACTCCAAGACTCTTGCTCATGATTCCATCTAAAATTTCCATGTCCCCTCCCCCAGTTACTAAGTTTGTTCTGATCTTCTGAAACAGAAATCAAGCACGGTCTCCTCCAAGCAGCCTCCAGTGTCTTTTCCTCACCCTGCTCCACTGTCCTGCCTTGGTCATGGTGTCATTTCCCTGTGAACTCATAGCGCCCTGCACAGTCCTTTGTCATAACAATGATCTGCGCTTATGTGTCTCCCCTACTTTCTTGAGTTCCTTGATAAAGCCTGAAAATATTCAAACCAGTTAAATTTGTGTATTCCTCGCACCTAGCTGCATCTGCTACTTAACACATGCATACATGTTTCAGTGATTCTGGTATGAGCAATCTGTATATGATTGGGATTGTACTCATAATTAAAATGAGGAAATGCAGGGATAGGGAAAAACTTTCTCTTCCCTAATGCAGAGGGAAGTAGAGGCATTTATTTCTTGTAAGATGATTTGTGAGAAAGAAATTCTATGAACAAAGAGGTTCAGAAAATATTGAAGAATGTATCTCTTATTGGAGATTTATTACCTTCATTGAAATGTTAAAGGTTTCAAGAAATCATGCAGGATCAGAAATGCATAACTTTATTTCTTCATTTTGTAGCCCCATAAACTAACAGGTTGTGGAAACAGGGTGCTGAGGAGTATCAGTTGAATAATAGTGGACAGGTGAAAACAGAGCCAGCTGGTCTCTCACTCTTACTTGGTCTGTCATTTTCAGTGCTGTGGTGGTGGGAATCTCTATTATTCCATTATATTACACTTTTCCCCATGGTTCAGAAAACTACGCGTGAAATGTTTTTATATGGAAAAAGAGCATAGTGCTTTTAGACCTGATCAGAATCAATGATGGAATTGCCAAACCTGAGCAGAAAATATTTGACAGTAAACGTTTTTCTTCAATCCATTCATTTCAAATTGAACTTCCAAAATTGACCTATGCAGCTGTCAACAATCCTTACTTTAATACCGATTTGACTCAATGCCAAGGAAACCAGATAAGCAGGGCTCTGAAGCAGGGGAAGTGAAATTAGCAGACAGTAAAATGACACTGTTGAAGAATAGTTTGTTTTAAAATGATGAATATCATAATTTTCATGAGTGTACACATTACAGCAGAAGCTATCTGTCTATAAAAAATTGAATTGTTACCAAAATAGCGGTAAGAACTTTCTTTCAATATAACTCTCTATGGAAGTATAGCAATTTTGTTTGCAATTCTGTGTAGAAACAAGCAAGTTTCATATAATTACTAATTTTACTCTCTCATACTAGAGGTTGCTCATTTGTTTTTTCCTCACATATTTTATTTTTTCAGCTGGGAAAAATGGCCACCCAGAGTAATACATTCCCCCACTTTCCTTGCAACTATCTGTGAAGATATGGCTACCTCTGGCCAATGGGATATAACATGAAACAAAATTAACATTTTCCATGTCAGCTTTTAGGAATTGCACTTGGAGATCCCTAGGTACATCCTTCTATATCCTAATGCCTGTACTTACAGGGAAATTTGCCTTGTAAGGAGAAGAGTCACTCTATACAGATGGCCAAGGAATAAACTGGGAGAATCCAGTCTGGAATAGATTTTTTTTTTTTTTTTTCAAAAATAGGCACAGCAATATTTCACATCTCAAATACTGTCCTCGAACTAGCTGCCTGTTATTGTTGCCACACCCTATAAAGTGTCAGAGTGATTTCCTTTTCAATGGAACCTGGGTGAGATTGTGACAGCCTCAAAGTTCAGAAGTGACATTGCAAGACCTCTGAGGCTGGGTCAAAAAAGAAAACTTTTCCTGAGTCTCTTTCCCGCTTAGGAAGCTCACACTTAGGACCAGGCCCCCATGCTGGAGGAAACACAGTAGAAGGACATCGTGGAGAGGCACAACCATGAGACTATGACTAAGCAAGGTTTCCGACGGATCCAGCCCCCAGCCTTCCAGTCTTCCTGCTGACACTCTCAACATTGGAGCAAACACACATCATCGCCCTGACCCATTCAAATTCCTCACCCACACAACCTGAACACAATAAATGTTTGTTTTGTTCTATGCCACTAAATTGGGGGGTAATTCTGTTACAGAGTCAGATACAGTGAAACACTGGATTTCTAGGGGTTTTGCAGATGAGTACTGCCATACAAAACCTGGAATGAATGGCTTGAACTTTATGTGAAAAATCTGACCATGTTTAAGCCACTCTTAATCAGGTTTTGTATTGTTTCCTATCTATAGTTGAAGGTAATCCAGCTTCTACTTAAGATCTCTCCCAGGCTCACAGTTACAATTGCCATGTGTATATCCACTGCCCAAATCTCTATCTGGAATCCAGACCTTGCCCTAGAGCTCCAGATTTGTATATTCAGCTGTCTACTGGTGATCTTTACCTTCACACCTCACAGGAAGATCAGAGGCAACAGGCATATCTCAATCCAAACTCATTAACATTTTCCCACAATCTGGTTTTCTTTTTATATTCTGTACTTTTGTTAAAGGCATCATTCAACAGTCAGTTAATCCAACAAGTGGATATTCCTCCTTTTCTCTCTTGCATACATACCACTGTCCAGAATCAAGTTCTACGTATTCTGTCTACTAAAATTATCCTCCTTCGGTACACATTACCCACATTATAGTTCCATCTGTTATTATTTCCTCTCTTACATCACCCCACAACTCTTTTTCTGTAATAGCTTCCCTGCTCATACTATCAAGTCTTCCTTCATTGTGCAGCTAACAAAGACTTTTCCAAAATGAAAATGGGATCAGATTAGTGCCCTGATGATACAACTTGGCCTTGGCCTTACATCTCCTATTGGATATGTCATCATACTTCCTTCCAACCATAGGAAACCAAGACTATTGTATACACTTTTTTGTTCTGTGTCCTCCTAGCACCATTTTCACGCATTCACCAAAACATATAACTTAGCTTTCCTGGTTTCTCCCTTTATAATGTGCTATCTAGAAGGCATTTACTATATCTTTTCCCTTTATATTTTCTAGCCAAATTCCTGGTGCATTACATACACTCATAACTATTTTTGGAATCAGTGAACTACTGAACAGTCTACTATGGATGTAAAAATTTCAGCAACCATTTTCCACTCTTCCCACTACTCCAACAATAAGAAAAGTGTTGATTTATTTTTACACAGTATTTTCCCTCTATTATAAAAATCACTTTTACTGTAATTGTTTATACATATGACAGCATCCATTTATTGAATACAGAGCAGAAATGTGGTTTACTGGAAGTTAATTAGACTTAGGCTTCAGGACCACTTAATTGCATGGCCTCTTCTAAAATCATATATATGATTTCTATCATATATATCATTCTAAAATCATATATATATATATATAAGATTATATATATATATATATATATATATATATATATATATATTTTTTTTTTCTTTCTTTTTTTAAACATAATTTCCCAAGTTATATGCATATCCCACATATCTAGATTTATTCCTGTTCTAATCAGATTTATTTAGTGCCTACCATATGCCAGAGAATATACTCTTCTAGAGTAGTACATTCTAGAACACCTGCAAGAATATAAGAACAAGTGAAATGAATTCAATGCTACATAATTTCCTTTAGACAGCTGAATGTTTTATTTGCATAAGGTCACGCTCACTACATCTCATATTATCATAATGTCTCTTCATATCTGGTCCCTTTGTCCTCTTACTTATTTCCTTTATTAATAACAGAATTAACCCAACATCTTTCAAAATCTTATTTCAACATACACTTCTGGCCACATAGCCTGAGATTTCCTCTTCCAAAACACCCCTGATCATTAACTACTCATCAATAATTCCCCAATTGTCTCTCCACTCAAGTTACTTTTCTCTTTTCAGCATCCAGTGTTTATAATACTGTCTCAGACATTCTTCAACTCAAATTGGCAGAGTTAACCACTGCTTCCTTTGCCCTCTGAGCCATCTGATCTTACCTTGAGCCTGGTATTTGTCCCACTGTGTTACTTAGAAGATATCAGTTAGAATTGTATCCAGCTGCTTAAAACTCAATATTGATAACAGCGGCTCCATTGATTATTTTCTGTTTGCTTATCTAGGTCTTTTCTGTCCCCATTTCCACCCTGCTCTGTGCCCAGGAAGGCTGACCTTTACACACTGTTTCACTCTCCCTCCTTTCCCCTCTAGGTTCTGGTTGGCTTCAGCCAACTGGAAGTACTGGCAGGAAATTGTTATTTGAGAGAGTGGTCAGAGTACGTGTTTTTCCCCGCCCCTCCTGCTAAGCATCAGCACTGGCTATGTCCTTCTGCCTTAACCTCAGATCCTGTTGCATGACCTTTCTGCTGTGATCCCAGATTTTGCTTTGTCAAGTTCTGTCATCATCTCCCTCCTTTCGTCACATCAGGCAAAGGTAATCACTTTTTGCTCTTGCTGGGTCTGCATGTTTCATCATCTCTACTTCAGTTCCTTTAACCTTGACCTTACCACTGTAAATAGCCACTTTGTTACATTCATTAAGTGTTTAAATGTACCTCTTTGAGTGTACCATCTGCTCCCTGGAAGTAGAACTGGTATCTCCTGTGGCCCCAGAAGACAACTTTCAAAATGCATTTGATTATCTGTCTGTTCTTGCAATGGCAAGCACTTTTTCAGGCATGAAGAAGGAAAATCCTGCAAACATTACAATTTAAATAAAAATCTATTTTTTCTGAAGTGTTTCCTCATTGCGGGCTGGCATTAATTTATTTTGTATTAGCATTTGCATATCTACTTGTGCCATCAAATTATGCTTTGCTTTTCGAGAGGTGTGAGATTATACTGTGTCTTCTTGGAAAGAAGAGGGAGAAATAATTATATTCCCTATACAACACGTATTTTTGTCATTATCTTTTTTTGTCAGAAATATTTATTACAGAGTTGATTCGATGAAGAAGTTAAATTTTACAGACGATTTGGGGGAAAAAATACTTGACGTGGAGTCAGGAGTTATGTCACAATTCTGTTCTATGAAGAAATGATTAGTCTGACGTTTCTAACCTCTTCGTTTCCTCACCTTGATAATTGGGGGTTTGAGGCACTGTGTCTTTGCTTCCTTTCCAAAATGTTTACAATTTGGAATTCTGTGAGAAACACTTGGTTACAAAGATTTTTTTTTTAAATGAAGATTATATTGATTTTAGATTCTGAGGCTATCACAGATCTCTCCCCACTGCCATGGCTTGGGGCAAATCTTTGAAGAAACCATATACCCCATGGAGATGTCAGGGTTTCAGATATTGCCCTTCAAATTTCTGCTAGCTCTCTGAAGAAAATACAAACTTTAGAAAACCCTAAGGTGATTGAAGCCTACCTTGAACGCCTGATTAGAAGAGCTGGGTAGACCAGAATGATCCGTCTTTAAAGCAACATCTGCTTTCACGCCACAGTGCCTCGAGACCATCGTCACGTATTTGCACCTTCAGGTGGAAATATCACAGCAAGAGCCTGGCCAATTTGTGGGACTGGAGTCCATAGAAAAGTATCAGGGTATCTCAGTGTCCCCCTGGAAGAGTATTAATGCCCTTCAACAGTTGTTCCTCTTCCTGCAGTCTCTTTCGCCACCAGGGCTTGGCAGTTGCCAAATATGGTGTAATATTTATATTAAGCTGTTAATGTTCATATTAAGCTGTTATAGACTAGGTTTTCTGGGCTGAGATTCTGGCCAGAGAACAAGTAAACAGGAGGACTGGCTGGTGTCTCCGTAGGGCCTGGGACTCACCTCCTTCTACTTAAAATCAGAGATTAGGGCCTTTAGCCCTCCTCCTTTAAATAGAAGCTAACCATCTGAGTAGATATATACCTGGGGAACACTGATCTCACAGGTTACAATAACTGAAGAATATGATTGCCTTAAAAAAATACAGCAAAGTGGATCACATTGACCACCTAAAGCAGAAGTATTAGTTCAGAAGGACCAAGAATTTAAAACATTGCCTTCGATTGACATTGCAGGTACAACAATCAGTCCCAAAGAGAAGACAGGGAATAAAATCAACTCAGGAAAGTTTATTTATGAATCTTGAAATCTGGCATATTGCCCTCATGAGACATTACAGGAAAGGGGAGATAAACTTAAATTCTGATGTGGAGTTCCCATTTAATACTCAGTCGGTCTTTATCTCCTCCAGGTCAGCGTTTTTGATGTATAGTGATGTGATCACCCTGAGCAGTCCCTCTTACTTTAATGCTTACACTCTTAACCGTTAACCATAAGGTACAATAAAACACTGCTTACCTGCTGGAGAACAGTCTATGCATACGTGTACATCCTTATTCATCCCATGTTCTTGTCATTGATTCTGTTCTTTATAATAGCACAGCGACTGTCTTTTTCTGTTATATATTACAGTTTAGCAGACTTAGTCACTACATTTTTAGACTTTTTAAAATGTAAATAGGAATGGAGTATCTGAAAGGAGGACTGATTGATGAAGGGGAAGTAACAGAAACAGGCAGAAGAAGTAGAATCGTGGAGCTATACATGATGTAAGAGGGAAAACTGATACCCTGAAACAGATCTGCGCAATTTCTACTCAAGCAGGCCGTGGGCTTGAGTATTAGCCTGTAGGTGTTCAAAGAGTCCATATCTAAGTGCTCAGCCTGGATCTGTAATTTAAAAGCTATGACACTGTGATGATCCTAGCCCTGTCATTAACGATCTTGCAATATTATCGCTGACTTTCATTCATATACTACGAATAATGATATCTGCCCTACAAACGTGCAGGAAAAAGGAAGACTAAATTATTAATATACTAATATATCTAAATATTTTTCAAATAGATTTTTAAAGTGACAAATGCAAACTCTTTTCCCCTTTTAATAATAAAAGTTTTGAAAGAGGTTTGGATTGTAAAAGTTATTTTATTGTCTTTTATAGTAAACACCTGAGCCCATAAATGATAGGAGTTTCCTCAGAATGACCAGAGCAGGAGTCTCAAAATGAGCTGAGTAGGCAGGCAGCTGCTCTCAGACTCTCTACAGGGCTGCTACTATTCCGACTATCCTACCTTTTTTTTTTAAATATACTTCATTGTAGATATTTTGGTATATGGATACCAGAGCACAGTAAGGTAGGATATTTGGGGATGGAAAGAAACTGTGTTCTCCATGGGTGAGATTCAAGTTTACCGACGTGGAAGCCCAAAGCTTAGAACATGCCCTGCCGTGTTTACAATCTAATATCAATCTTATTTTTATTTCCTTTCTTTGTCTTTTATCCCATATTTCATAAACAAAATTAAATAATTTACCTCCATTATATTTTAGTGTTGGGTCCAAAGCTTAGAATTTCAAACTCACTATATGTACTCTGAGCAAAATTGCGGGCATTATCTTTAGTATAAACTCGTACAAAGAATGCAGGGTGATCCGTCCAAACCAAAACAGCATTTAAAAAAAAAAATGTTTACTGATTTGGGGCAGAGATTTGTAATATGACTCATGAAAGTGCTATAGTGATATGAGAGACAGATATCGTATCCAGAAACAATCAGGGCCCCTTAGTTTTGCAAAACCACTGCGCTGACACAGATGACAATAGCTTTCATGGATATCAAGAATAGTATCTGTCAGTTTTAGTCATGTCACCAATATTTAAGGAACCTATGATGTGTGATGCCTGTGCTAACAAGTTCTAAAGCGTTACAGCCAATTTTATCAAATCAAAAATTAAGTGGTAGTTTTTATTTATAAACTTGAACATTTAAAATGAAACTTTAATCTGTAACACTAACTTCGTCTATTTGAAATTATTAAAATATTTCATTTTCCTTGTAATTATGAAAATATGTGTTGTTATAATTTGATGTGAACCTAATATTATTAGATTTATTTTTCAATGTCGTAAGTTATAATATCATATTTTGTGCTATATATATACTTTTATTTTCTTGATGTTCACTACCCAAAATATTCACTCCATCTTGTAGGTTAAAACTGTTTTAAGGAAAGCTTTGTCAAATGCTGTTGTCAAGAATGTGACAGAATTGGGGATAGTAGGAATAAATTAGCCTACCAAGCGGGGAATATAAAAATAACACAGGAGACAGTGTTTCCACCTTTAGAAACAGGTGAAAAGAAACATTTAAAAAAAGAATATTGTGAACACAGATTAAAATATGATATCCAAGAATCCAAGGAAAACCCAAGGAAAACTACATTTTAGTTGCTTTATAAAGGCATTTCCCTTTTCATGATTTCAAACCAAGATCGTATAAGGCACATACTGTATTTGCATAGTTTCCAGCCCTAGAAATGACTTGATGGAGTGCATACAGCACTTAGACTAGGAGTATTAGGTAGGTGGGGGTGAGGCAGCTCAAGAGTGGAAATATATTGAATAAAATTTTGCAAGAAATGAGAAATATTACTCAAAAATATAAAGGCATTGTTTTGAATCATTATATAATGATGTTTTCATTCAGAAGCAAGATCTTTATTGAGCAAAATTTGAGAGCCACAAATCTGAGCCCTTTGCCAAGAAATCACTAATTGTTCATTGCAGTTCATATTCTGACAGGAAATATGAGGTCTCTACATCAGAGTACAGAGAGTTTATTACTCACAAAGAATCTTAGTGTCAGTTCACAGAGCTCCAGTCCTCATGGGATGTGCGAACGTCATGCTACTCTTCATATGCAATGAGAGTGCGACACCAAAGGGCACTGAAAGTATGAGACTCGGAGATGGTAATGGGTTGGGTGACACGTCTGCCCCTGATCGTTGAGGTGTGAGGAAAGATGGAGAGGGAGAGAGAGAGAGAATCAAACGTGTTTACTCTGTAATATAAACATGTGTCTGAGGATGGAAGAGGAAGGGGAAGAAATGCTGTCTAGCTTCACCATCCTGGAATGTGAGCAAATGACTCCAGGAAGATATCTCTTTAAAACTCTCCAGATTTATTCACTATCACTAACCTTCCAGCCATATTTGTTATTCAGTCATCTTTTAATCTTTGCCCTTTGCTCATGAAGTCCAGATTATTTGCAGAAGGTGAAAACATCTGTGGATAATTGTTTCCCAGAATATCCCTAGGCCAAATCCAAGATGTGAAATTTCTTAGTTATTCCTCATTTCAATGGAAGCCTCCTAAATCACCATTGTTTAAGACCAACTTTCTTTCCAAGATGATCTTTGCTAATGGATGCTCTAATCACCCAGGCTAATACTGCAACTGTAAAGCACATCATAGTTTATTAGATTCATCCTATCAGTGACAGAATATATTTCAGAGAGAGATTATGAGCTATGCCTCTATTTAAACAGATGTTTACTCTCTGTGTCAGCATCAATCTACTTAAGATTCTGCTTTTCATCTGAATTTTCTTCCTATTAAAGCTTTAACAGTATAGTGTTAGAGCCCCTCATTTAAACATGCAAATCCTCTAATTTTGATTTAAAGGAATAATTAATTAATTAATATATAAATTATTAACCAAATTGATTGAATAAATAATAAATGTTTGTTAAATAAATAACAATTTAACATTTCATGGTTATTCAATTATTTGTCCTTATTTTTGAAACTATAAAAAGTACAATATGAAACGCTAATATAAAATTATTTACATATATTTATTTCCTTAATTTAGAATTGGTATAGCCACATAATGTTTCATTAAACTAAAAATTGTTTCTACTACTTCTCTTTGGTTTTATTTTTAGTAAACTATCATCTGAAATCAATACTCCTTACTGCACTTTATCATATTATTTAAGTGAGGTAGAGTTAACATTGACTGCTTTCCTTCTGTAACTGATTTGCATAACTTCCCATGTATTTCTTTTTCCTTGCATAGGGAATCCATAGCATACAGATATACTCTGTCTCTAAAGCGTGAGGCAAAATTAAAAGAAAAAAAAAATCCACCACTACTCCTTTCCCTCTATTATTTTATTCATAAACTTATTAACTTTTTTTTTTTTTTCACAAGTTCTATCCAATTCTTCACATTTCATTTTATTCCATGCCCACCAATCCATGGAAACCATTTTGTATCAAGGTTACCAAACACATTTTTGTGCGAAATCTAGTAACCAAAAGCATGATTTTTAAAACATTTTTTTCTATGTATATCACAAAATCCAACTGAATGGCTGAATAATTTTTCTGATAGGTGTCTTCATGGAAGGTGGAGGGAGACACAAGATGTTCATACAAATTGCAAATTGGATTATGGTCAATTCAATGTAAACTATTAATTCTAAGAATTAATACTTTCAATTGTTTTTCTCTAGTTTGAGATATAGGAGCTGGACCTGAGCAAGTTGTTGAAGAAGCAGCAGGGCTTGTATTTTACCTAAAGTAAAACAGAGACCACTTATTTAATCAGGAGGGACCACTGTATTTTTCTGTTTCACTCAAATATTTTTCATCACACTGACTTACTTTCTTAGGAAATTGGCATTCACACAAGGAATCCTTTGAGAGGAAACAGCAGTAACAGATTCTACCCATGTGAGGACTGCCCTTGCTAATGGGTTATTGAGCTCCAGCCAGGTTGGTCATAAGGGATATTCATCGTGCTTAAAAAAATGCATTTAGTGATTATTTCTGGTTCACTTGTTCAGATCCGTTACTTTTATCTAAAGTTCAAGTAATTACATTTACCATTACTATGTGCAGTTCTAGATTGTACAGTAGATTATATCTAGATTTACATAACAGAATGCATACGAAATTCACATTCATTATAGATTTCTTCAATACCTATAGAAATTTTTCTCAAATTGTTTTTGCTCAGTTATGTAAATAGATTTTGTTGTCATATTGACATTGTATACATGTGGTTCTTATTGCTTACAGTGCTTATATTCTATAAGGTCTCCACAAACATTGAATTGACAAATATGAATAATTGTTCCTAGGAGAAATATAGATTGGCTTCCTTTAAACCTCTGGTTAGGACATTTCCATCAACTAATCAATGAGTACCCTTGCTTTTTGTGTGTTTCTGCTTAAAAACACTGTATTTCATATATTTTGTTGATTCGTTGACATTGAACTCACAGCCTGTAGCACTGTAACTCATCCACAAACAAAGCTTATCTAATACACCAATTTTCTCCATAAGGCACAACAGTCTTTTTTCGCTTAGAAACACTGATCAGTTTTCTGTCCCTATAGTCTGGTCTTTTGTAGAATATTATATAAATGAAGTTATGTCTTATAAATGAATTATAAGTATGTAGCCTTTTGAATATGACTTCTTTCCCTTACCATAATAAATTTGCGATTCATCAATATTGTATTCTGTATCAGCCGCTCATTCTCTTTATTCCTCAGTAGTAATCTACCATGTGAATGTACCACAATGTGTCTGTACATTCACAAATAGAACATTTAGGTTGTGTCCAGTGATTTTTTTGAATAAAATTTCTGAAGACATTATTTGCAAGGTTTTGTGTGACATAAAGTTTTAATTTGTCTAGGGGAAATATCAAAGAGTAGAGATTCCAGTCATATTAAGTGAATTTTTATCGTTATCAGAAATTGTCAAATGATTTAGCATTCTCACAAAAAAAGTATGTGACTTCCAGTTGCTCTGATATTTGTTAGCCATTGCTATTATTGTTTTTTTTTTTTTTCAGTTTTTCCAAACTAAAATCTATATGGAGGCATTCCTGTGTGGTTTATTTTGCTTTTCCCCATGATGTTGAGAATCTTTTCATGGGCTTTTTCCCCCACCCATTTATCTTTCTGGAAAGGTTTTTAATCTTCAAATATCTGGAAAGTCTAAGTCTGCACCAGTAGAGGAAACTCTACCTAACCAACCTCTCATTCTTTAGCATCCCTCTCTTTAGCACCCAGTGGAGGACTGGGGATGTGATCCTACATAGCAAACCTCTCTTTTGTCTGCAGCTCATAGGGAATCTGTCTGTACTCTAACATAGCCCAGACATGACCGCCTGCAATTTGTTATCAATTTGGTCTGAGTCCTTCTCACTTTCTTAAATGGCCCTAGCCCCTCTTCCTTCAGTGCTGTCACAGGTGAGCCAGTTCCTGCAGCCAATCTGTCTTTGAGAACACTCTTGTCCTTGATTTTAGGATATTTGCTTTCTTGTGAACCTCAATTCTTAGTGGCTTCAAGGAAATGTACAATTTTGTATTTTATTTATTTATTTTCTTGTTGTTAGCTTGGGAGTGACATTTTTTCAAGATTACAATATTTTAGGCAGAAACTAAAATCTGTTTATGTGTATATTTTGTTTTTCTATATATTTTTGAATGAGCATATATCACCTTAACAATAAGAAAAATAAGCAAATAAAATACAACTTAGATAATGTTAAATGACATGGTATAATAAATTTAGAATACAACTTCATGTTTAAAGATAACCTCGAATCTTTCTTTGATAGCTCGTATAGGAGAAATATAATAAAAATAAAATCGTATCTATTCTTCAAATTTCTTTGACATATTAAAGAGAAATGAGAATTTAATTATACTATTACTTTAGAAAGGAAAAAAAAAGTTATTTTACCAAACATAATTTAATTTGGCTTTATTATTTGTTCTCATTTTTTTTTTTTTTTAATCTGGCTTTAGTGGCTTGAAATTAACAGTTAAGATATTGTCAAATATTTAAAACCAATGATTAATTTTACAGATTTTCAATTAATAAGGATAAATCTATCTTCACTTATAAGGTATAGTAGAAATTATGTAGAACTTTACAAAACAATATAAATCAGCACAATATCAGAAGCTAGCAGTAGGATAGACTATATTGTGTTTTTAGTAATAGCTTAATTTGGTGGGAATATAATGCTTGAAAAATGCAAGAAAATCATTCTCAATGTAAAAAAAAAATTATTTTTTTTATTATTATTAGTTTTAGGTGTACAAACAATGTAAGAGACATTTATATCCGTCACAAAGTGATAACCCACCTCCCCCAATCTACTACCCCTCTGACATCGTATATAGCTGTTACAGTTCAACTGATTCTATTCCTTATGCTGTACCCCACATCCTATGACCATATATATATAAAATTATAGTTGACATACACTATTATTCAGCTTCAGCTTCAGGTGTACACTGCAGTGGTCAGGCATCTACATCATCCCTGAGGTGGTCTCCCTAATGAGACAAGTGTCCATCAGATACCCTACAAAATCTTTACAACATTATTGATTATATTCCCCAAACTGTCTTTCATATCCCCATGGCAATCTTGTGGTTACCAATTGTGCTTTCTAATCCCCTCATTTTCTCCCTCATCCCCACGATGGACCTGGAGAACTTTATGCTAAGTGAAATAAATCAGACGGAGAAAGACTAATACCATATGATCTCACTTACATGTGGAATCTAAAGAATAGAATAAATGAACAAACTAATCAGAAATGGTCTCAGAGATATAGAGGAAAATAAAATTATTTTTAAAGTGGTTTATTCATCTTGGCATTTGAAGCTTGCATACATCAAAAATAAATAAATACCAGCAGAACTAAATACAACTTTTCAATAACTCTATTAATTTGTCAGGGGAATACTGATCAGTGAATAAATTAATTGTGTAGTTTGTTAAAGGGAAAACTGGAGAAATTTTAATTGCTCTAAAGAAGGTGGTGATCATGGTGGAAATGCTGATTAAATGAAAAATTATCACTCTTAATAATAGGAGATGAATGTTGATATTTCTATACAGTTAGATTAAATATGTTTTACTATTCATTGATCAGGTTAGGTTCTTCATTTCATTAGGTCAGTTTGTATCTGGTATCCCAGAATCACAAAAAGTTCACCAACCTTTTTCAGCTTCAGCTTTTTCAAGTCAATTGTGATGAAACTCAACAGTCAGTTCTGATATTTACTACACAAATGCTGCTTATGTGGAAAATATTCCTTTGTACATACATGGTTTTCCACAAGTCTTTACACCTCTCCACAAGTCTTTCTATCATTATCATCAGCACAACTGTGTATTTACTATAGAAAAAATTAGACTGGTTAGGTCTAGAAAATTTGAAACTGAGAAAGTAAGATATTTTAAAGGGAGGACGGATAGCCTGCACACATTAAAATTGATTATGGAATATAAATTCCATTACTAGAAGACAATGTATATTTTACTTCCGACTACATAAATTCAAACATCTCTACTGACTAGTTATAAAAGGTAAATCCATCCAATTGAGACTACAATAGTTTGTGTTCAGAGGCTGCTCCAGGACTCCCAATTAGGGAGGTCTTATAATTGGCATGCTGATAAAGGAGGGGCTAGATTGCATTTATTAATAAGTACTGTATTCTCATTTAGTTCTATATTTATTTAGAAATGGTGGGAAGGGCAATTGTGTGTTTTCTGCTAGAATGGGGCTGGATGGTAGATGTTGCTGTAATCTCCAAAAACCATCCTATGAATACCAGTGGTTAAATTTTAATCATTTAGAATTGAGCAAAAAATGTAGAAATTCTGTGGACATTTCATGTTTTTCTAAATTGTGTATTGAATTACTGTTCAAGCATTTATTTCTAATCCCCAGAAAAATGAAAGAGAAGAAAGCTGAATATCTGAATATTTACATTGTGTGTTTTATGCTTGGGGAGGATGCTAATGAGAATTTTTATAGTGATTTATTGACATGCACCATATGCCAAATGCTTTAGGAATTAATCTGGTTAATGTCTTTATGTTTCTTGAGAACAAAAATCGCTTAAATAAAAGGTTCCTTGGTCTCTAATCAGGGTAGTGAATAAGCTTCTGGTCACAACCACTTTTAGATATGTGTATGTTTCAGTCACATTTATTTCACAAAAATGTATTTTTGTACTTGTTAATTATTTGGGCTGCAGTCACTCAGGTATAGGCAACCAGTACTAGTTAATGTAGTTCTTCATGTACTACCTTAAGAAGAATCATTCTATTATTTTTGATAAATTTAAATATTTCATTTTCATCTGGAATAATAATTGGCCCTTGGGGAAACTGAGAAGAGTTTATTGTGTAAATATCACCACAAAAAAATGTTTTCCTTTTCCTTTTTTCATTTTTAAATCACCACGGTTGTTTTTGGTTGTTTTCGAAATGTAAAATTTTAATAAAATAATGACTATGCTTTCTCAAACTAGTATGCCTTATCCTGGACATCCCAGGGCCCTACATCTCTCAGCCAGGTACTACGCACCAGCTTAGAGTATCTCTAGCCCATTTGACTTAACAATTAATTGCAGTCAAATACTTCCAATTTATTTTCATTTTATTTTGCATACTCTTAATACCCTATTATCCGAATAGAAACAAAATTTTCTGTGATTTCATTCTTTTCTGGTGAATCTAAGTTGTTATATAAGAAATTTATTAACATATATTTATTGAGTGCAAACTGTGTACTAGGACTGTTCTAGGATATAGGAATACAGTCATCTATTATGTTTATTTCAAAAACATGTACATATTTGAATGTAACTGTTATAGTAGGGAAAAAATTGACCATAAGGTCAGCTTATGCATTTGTTATGCATGGTTTCTGTAGGGAGATCCACCTGGTAAATATAGAAAACCACACCGGGCTGAACCATATCTCATAGGAACACACAATACATACACAGACACATGCACATGCATGCATGTACACTCACTTGCACACACACACACCTCAAACATTCTGCCAGCTCCCTCAGTTTACCATGTGTGTTATAAGCTACATCCAATCACATCTGGTGTGATAACTTGCCATCTGATTCAGATAAACCTTCTACTACTTCACAGTAATGCACCAGTTGCACCACCTCTAACAGCCACTTCCACAAGAAATTTCAGTTTTCTTTGAGGTAAAATGCCATAATTTTTGTAATATATATATATATATATATATATATATATATATATATATATATATATATATATACACACACACACACACACACGATAAATGGTAAATATATTTACCATTTAACATATGTTAGTCCATGTTATCATGTTTTACATGTGTCACTGACAAAGTGTTTGAGTTTTGTACCCTTACCCCTATTTTTTCCACAAACCCTGTTTTCATTGTGCAATTTTGCATAATGTGGTGATAGTTAAGATCTCATGTGTTGTTTTATATATAGCAGAATTAATTGTATATTAGTGAGCAAAAACAAGAGATTAAGTATGCTTTTATGAGTTTATATTCTAACAGGAAGAAGAATGAAAATAAACACACCATCATAACAGTGAATTAAATACTATGTCAGAAGTTGAGAAGTGTTTTGAAAGACAATAACAAGTAAGGAGATAGGAGGTGCTAGAGATGGGGTATGTAGCAATTTTTAAAATAAGACGATAAGTATAGGATTTTGAGAAGGTGATTTTTACCCAAATATTTGAAGAAGATAACATTTTATGTGAATATAATATTTAAAAAATTAAAACATGGCTCTTGTAGAAATAATAAAATGTGCATACCCCAAAGATGTCATTCCAATCATTTATTAATGAGAGGATCGGGGAGATGGGCTCGTCGAAGAGCATTGTGCAGAGCTGGGGCTTCATGGGTGATTTAGTAGAGGATATTAGAATAAACTTCCCAGGTTAGATACAAAACTAGTTCATGTCTTCTAGACCTGTGGGGCTTTTTTGTTTCTACTGGAGAGATTTTATGTGCATCTTTTCTGGTCAAAGAACTGCAAGTCAATATTCAACTTCACTAAACTTTATTAGTTCATAGTCAATAATCAATAATAAACATCGAATCAAACAAGTGCATTCCTTTAAGTAATCTGTGGTTGGCCTGATAAATAGTGCCCCCAAATGACATAGAAAGGACATAAAACCCACCTTTCAATTATTATTATATATATTTTTTTGCATTATTTCTAAATGTAACATAATTTTTCAGAAGAGTGTATGTCAGGATATTTTCAGAAAGAGTTTTTGAGTTGAGGAATCCACCAGAAAAAAAGCCCTCAAGAAAAGTTTTCCTGGACAGTAAGATTTTTGTTGTTGTTGTTGCTTTTTAATTAAAGTTTATTGGGGTGACAATGGTTAGTAAAGTTACGTAAGTTTCAGATGTACAACTCTGTAATACATCATCTATATATCACATCGTGTGTTCACCACCCAGAGTCAGTTCTCTTTTATCACCATAGATGTGATACCGTTTACCCTCATCTACCACCCCATCCCCACTTACCAGTTCGCTTTTTTAATCTATAAGTGTGTGAAGCCAAAGGCTTTGTAGGGCCTTGTGGGCCGAATAGAAATTTGACCTTTGGGCTGAATAAAATGGGGAGCTATGAAAGAATCTCATTACAGCAATGACATCACATGACCTTTAACTTTAGGGGATTGCTCTGCCTGTTGTACGGAGAAAGCATACAGGGCTTGAGCAGGGAGCAGAAGTACCAGTTGGGTTGCTATTGTAATAATCCATGTTTGGATCACTGTGGTGTCCATGGCAGTGGTGAGAAGTCATCAGAATCTAGATGTGATCTGATAGGAGAGAAGCAAGCGTTCTTTCCTAAAGAATTACATTTAAGGTGTGAGAGGAAAACATTTGAACTTGAACCAAATAGAAGATGTGAAGTTGTCATTAGCTGAGAAGATTTTCTTAGGAGCAGGTTTAGAGGGCAAGATCAGGAGTTTAGATTTAGACCTAAGTTTGTGTTACCTCTTGTCTCAACTTCTTAGCCAAAAGTTGAACTTAGAGTGAATGAAGGGAAGGACTTCTGCAAAGAAGAAATACAGGCAATGCCCATATACCACAGCACTTCTATAGCACAGTTTCTCTCTAACATGGTTCAGGAATTGAGGAAATTCCCGAACAACACAGAACATAATAAAAGCTTAGTAGCAATGATGAAGAAAACATTATTTGATACATATTAATATGCATACTTTTGGTGAAAATTGGTTTAAGATATTTCTCTTAATTATAAAAATATGATACTATGTTTTTTTAATTTTTGGAATCTAACCCCTTTTTTTGTACTAGTTCTTAGTTTTCTATAACACAAATTCACAGAACACGACATTCTTAAGAACCTAGCAATGGTGTTATACGGGGGTTAGCTGTACATGTTTTTCCTTATTATGAAATCTCCACTGATGTAAAATGTTCAAATTTACTTAGGCTTTTTTTTTAAATGGTGATAAACTAATTCCTTATAAACAAAGAGTATTCTAATTACTGTACTAAAATAGTAAAAACAGTTGTGAAGAAAAGGCAAACCAAGAATTTGAAAAGGTATTCAATATTTCTTTAGAATGAATTTAAATATGTAACATTGATAAGTTGTTAATTATGAGTATACTATTCCAGTTGTAAGTGAAAATTTTGGTTTGAAACCTGGCCTCTCCTATGCAAAAGTCACTCAGGCTGATTGAATATTTGACTCAATCTACCTGCAGTTCAATTTAACTAATTGATGAGGGATTAAATAAACTTAAATAATTACTTTTCCCATGGTGTCACCCACAATGGCATGGAATTACTATTGTCTATCCATAACTTTGCATATTTATTTGTCATAAGATTCACTGCAATTGTTTAAAATATTGAGATATTCAATTGTGGATACACTATACCACTATAAAACATATAAAAATAATCTTTAAAACTGTAAAAAATAAACAATATCAGTTATTATAATTATTGGTATTATTTCTAAATTCAAATCCTAAAATCCTCATTTATTTTATTTTTCTACCTACTAAGATATAATAATCCAACCTTGGATAATTTTTTTTCTCACCATTGTAAAATTAAACTAAATGGAATAAGAAAATAATTATATGTTTAATCATGTTATATATATATGTGTGGGGACAGAGCCCCAAAGAGTAGTTTACAGGCTCTCGGCCTCACGTGAAGGGGTGCTGGCTCGGGTGGTGAATGGCCGTCGGCTGTGGCCAGTTAGCCGATTGGCCGCTGGTATAACTGCTGCGGCTACAAAGGATTGCCGAAGAGCCGAGCAGAGACGAAGAGAGCGGAAGAGGAGGGCCGAGGAGAGCAGAAGAGGAGAGCCGAGAGAGAGGAACAGAGTCGAGAGAGTGGAGAAGAGTCATCGGTGGGTCGGTTGGCAAAAAAGCGGACGGCAGGTCAGTGTCTGGTGGGCCCAGCCTCCAGTGAGACCGTGGTGGTATGGCTCCCTACCGATGGCTCCGTGGGTGTTCCTTGTTGGCCTCACTGTATCCTGCGTTCTTATGTGGGGAGCGGGACCAGAGACCCCGCAGGCCACCCCGCACGACAGTATGCTTTTGATTTTTCTATGAGAAGACATATTTGTATGTTTCTGTATCAAATGAAATACAACTAATAATATTCACTTTATAGATATTTTAATATTAAACATAAATCCATACATATATAATCATTTGTGATCATTTTCTTTATATGGCTCATGATCTAGATTCTAGAAGCACAAGTCGAATGTTCTCATAATAAAAAATAATCTTTTTATGTGAAAAATATATTTAACTATTCTCTGTATTCTTTTAGTAATTCTATTTTAGGTATTTTAGGGGATATGGGACAGAGAAATCTTTAAGCTATAAATGTACCATACGTCAAAATATTTTAAGAGCCTTCTGGGTTTCAGGGAAAAAGAACTGTCTTTTTGTCAATCACAAAGTAACTGCAGAAATAGGGGTTTTTGTTTGCTTGTTTTTTAAGAACATGTTCAAAATTCTGGCCGTAAATGTAAAACATTTTTTTTCTTTCTTAGTCCAACTCTCCCAGAGTTTACTGTTTTACATATATTATTAATAGCTTTGCAATATTGGTTAAACTTTACAGATATAGTTCTCCTCTGGAATTTTTTGTTGCCATTCTTTCTATTTGCTCTCACTTCCTTTAGTTATTTATTTTTTAGGAAGGTAGTGTTAATTGCAATACACTTAATTACAATGTATCTTTGGAACACATGATGCACAATTTACCAACTACATATACTGATAAACAAAATAAAATGAAAGGTCATTGAGTAACTGGTGAACTAGTATATCAATGCTTGCACAAAAACTTAATCTCTAACTCAGGAAATAGGCCAAATTCTTCTGAAAAATTATGTATATTCTACACTTGCCATATTAAAACTAAATTTGAAAGAATGCACTACCTTTTGTTGAGCAATGGCTTCCTTTAATGCTAGCAGAAGTTTAATCTTGAGAGTCTGATTACAAAACTAAGCTATTAGGTTGGTGCGAAAGTAATTGCAGTTTAAAAGGTTAAAAATAATTGCAAAAACCGCAATGATTTTTGCACCAACCTAATGTATTTTAAGTCAAAGTAGCTAAATTATTATTATAGGCTCTGGAAAATTGCTTCTTTAGTAACTCATTTAACAATTTGTTGGATTATTTTTACAGATGTTTGTGATTTGATTTATTATATTTATTCTGCCAGACATGAGCTCTACATCTTATTTCAAGTATATATGTATATATTTGACACTTGAACAACGTGGGGGTCATCCACCACACAGTTGAAAACCCACATACAACTTTTGACTCCCCCAAAACTTAACTACAGTTTATTGGTATTCGTGGGCATTGGTTCCAGGAGTTTTCACGGGTACCAAAATCCACGGATGTTCAAATCTCTTGTATAAAATGCTGTAGAACAATGTATGCAGTCCGCCCTCAGCATTTGCAGATTCCAAACCACAGATCAAAAATAATGTCCTTGGTTCAAAATTAGTTGAATCCACAGATGTGAAACAGGGATATGGAGGGCCAACCGTATATTTATTGAAAACAAAAATCCAAGCAGTTCGAACCCTTGTTATTCAACAGTCATTTATATCTGTTGATATCAAAGGAGAGAAATGAGATCGAATATTTTTAACAATAACAGCATGTTTTATTTAAAAGGCAACAAGGACCGAATTGCCCCTACTATCTGTGATTTTAATCTGCTAAATCTGGGCATATTTTTATTTTTTAAAAAATGATATTCTATCAAAAAAACCTGGGATATCTTCAGGGCATGTAGAGAAAAGGCTAAAGATGCAACGTCTTTAGAGGAAAGAGATAAAAGATAAGCATCTGTTACACTAGTTACATAAGGAGATCATATTTCTTAATTTTATTATGATAAATCTTTTTTTATCAAGTTTGGTATTGTGAAGATACTTGGATTAGTTATCAGAATGCTTAACATTTCTGCCCCTGGCCTGCCATTGTGAGGCTCTGTTAACAGCAAATGTTTACATGGTTTAAAAAAATAGATTTTAGAGCCATTTGGAGCAGGATCCGTTCTACCATTGTCTGCTTAATCTTGGCCAAGTCACATAAACTTTATAAGCTTCAGTATGGAGATAAAGATATATACATTAAAGATTTTGTAGTTGTTACAAATCTTTCATTTTCAAGTAACAAAATATTCAATTTAACTACATTTAACGTTTTAAAAAAAGAAAGGAAGGAGGGTAGAAAGGAAAGAAAGAAACGGAGGAGGTAGGGAAAGAAGGAAGGAAGGAAAAAAGGAAGGAAAGAAGAAAGGAAGGGCAGCTTACTGGTTTATGGAGCTGATAGTCCAATGTGTAGACTCGATTTCTAAGCATGTTTTCATCCAATAGATTGAAATAGTATTAAAATTAGGCTCTGCTTACCTTCTTGGCTTTCTTCAATGTTGTCTTCAAACTGGCTCTCTTTACAGTTGCAAAAATGAAATAGTACCAAGTCTCACATACTTTTGTCACAAGTCCTAAAGAAGAGATGAAGCTTCACTCTCTCTTAACTCCCAGTATTAACATTCTCATATTTCCCTAGCTCTAAATCATTTTAATCCTCTCTCTGAACTAATCACAATGTCTAGGAAGTGGGACAAGCTGATTTGATTGAACCGTCCTTGGAGTTGGAGCTAAGGTCAATCTGTCACAAACCACATGGCTAATAATAGTAGAGGGATCTCTTCTCAACGGAAAGATTTTGTGGTATTCTGAAAAAAAGGGAATGGATGTAGGAGAGTCAACACCATACATTCTCTTCAAGGGTTTCTTGTGAAAATGAAGTGTCTCAACACATGTAAGATGCCTGAACCAAATCAGGTGTCCAAAAATGTTAGTTCTTTGTACCCACTTGGAGTAGTTGGCAATATTTTTTGACATAGTGATGGATCACAGTATATCCTAATGTGGATACCAATGTTTGAAAATGAAATCATTATCACTTCTTTATGATATCTTTAAAACTATTCCTATGCGATAAATTTGTTCTCACTTTCTTGAAATTCCCTGTGCTCTTTTGCATGATAGAGAAAGACATGGAGTTAAAGCTACATCTATCTATCTTACTCCAGTCTTACCCTATTATGAGCACATTCTGGTATCCCTTTAATTGCTGTCAGTATTATACGTTAATGATGTGTTTGTCTCCAATTTAAAGACATTTAGGTTTTGATTAGAGTATGATCATGAGAGTGCTTAGTAGCTATTGGCACTATTCACGTGGGTCTTATTAAAGCAGATGTGGAGATGTTCTGGACTTAAAATTGCAGTGTCTTTCCAGTTCTATAATGATGTGTGTTTTTTGTTTTTTGTTTTTTGTGTTTGTTTTTTTTGTGTGAAATGGACTTCATTAACGTTGTGGCTCTTTTGTACTTTGCTTTATTAATCTACATGTGTTCTAGTTCTGACTGACAAGTTATTTATCACTAAAGAACAACCAAGAGAAATATATATATATATATATATATATATATATATATATATATACACACACACATCTTCTATATATTCTTTACGAAACTTATGTCAGGATGATACAGAAACCAAACTGATAGTAAGCAAACATTTGTTTAAAAGTAAAGGTTTTTGATAATTTTAAGGGTAAATTAAGTGAGCTCCTAAAATCCTTTAAGTTGTAATGAGTATTTTGGCATATTTCTTTTAAACTAAATTTAGCCCATTCATAAAAATGTTAGTAATATATTTTGCAGTGTGAGGACTACAGTGCTGGCCAAAAAAATGGTGGTAATTAGTCAGTGAAGCAATACCGAAACTCCTGTTATGTTCATTTCAGTTTCTTACCGCTTTTCACTGAAAGTTTAACTGCCCACATAAAGCTAAATGTTTTGAATAAATCTTCTCAGAACAGTATCAAATAGTTTTGTTAAATAATCAATTGTAACATAGCAATTTTATGCATTGGTAGAAATATTTTCACACTGAAATCAATTTCAGGCTGTATCACTGCAGATGTAAAAGCAATACAGCTAAGTTGTGTTTGTTACAGGGACTTACAAGACCCAGTGTGTTTATGTGAACATGCGATTGTTTTGAAACAGGGGTAAACGCATAAACCATGAGCTCTTGAACTTCTGTTCATTGGCCTATAAGAAGATGATACAATGTATGAAACCTCAATAAGGATGAACATTTACTAGATGGATTTCTTTATATGGTGAAATGAATAGGGATCATTTTTTATTTAACGTTCTCTCCTTGGGCTACGTATTTCTTAAACATTCACAGAACATTGGAAATGCGACTCATTTTAAATAACGTGTGTTTGATCTTCATGGTTTCAGCTAGTATTGTTTTCCAATATTCAGTGCATTCCTATGGACATACCCTTGTGAGACAAAATGCAGAAAGAAGCAAAATCCGTGTAATGCAGGTAAGACATTTATGTACTTCTTTTTAATTAAAGTTTTTTGGGGTGACAATTGCTAGTAAACTTACATAGGTTTCTGGTGTACAATTCTGTAATACATCATCTATATATCATGTCGTGTGTTCACCACCCAGAGTCAGTTCTCCTTCCATCACCACACATTTGATCCCTTTTACCCTCCTCCCCCTTTACCCTCTGGTAACCGTTAAACTATTGTCTATGTCTATCAGTTTTGTTTCTCTATTTGTTTATCTTGTTCCTTTGTTGTTTTCAGTTTTATATACCACATATCAATGAAATCATATGGTTCTCGGCTTTTTCTGTCTGACTTATTTTCAGAGAAATGCAAATAAAATAATGACATATCACCTCACACCAGTTAGAATAGCTATCATGAACAAGACAAATAATAACAAGTGTTGGAGAGACTGTGGAGAAAAAGAAACCCTCATACACTGTTGGTAAGAATGCAGATTGGTACAGCCGCTATGAAAGGCAGTGTGGAAGTTTCTGAAAAACTTATGAATACAATTACCATATGACCCAGCAATACCTTTCCTGGTTGTCTACCCAAAAAAATCTGAAAATATTTATCCATAAAAACATATAGCTCCAACGTTCATTGCAGCATTATTTACGGTGGGCAAGACATGGAAACAACCAAAGTGTCTGTCCTACACTAGACGACTTCTCCACAATGATGAAGCCACAGTTTCTGAAAATGTACCTGTCCTTGAACTTCTTCTGATGTAGAAGGCCTGTCTTCCCCACCACCCTAAAGGATAAAAAGCATCCCATGAGGGGGAAGGTGTGGGCTGCTATCAATTGTTACTAAGACTAAGCTAAGAGGCAGGAGACACAGCCCATCTCCTCACACTTCATCAGGGACAAAAGGGGCTTTTGGGGACATGCTATCTATTTCTCAGCTAGAGCTGCAGGGGACTGGTCACCTTTTACAAGTCAAAGGAAGCAAATGACAAGAGCTGAACTAACGACTTCCCTTCCCTAAGCACAAGCCCTGAGTGCCCTGAAACCCATGTCCCCCACAGAGCACACAACAAAAACATCACTGTAATTGGAGAAATATTTATTAGGGAGAATCAACACTCATCCCAAGGGAGGAATTACTTGGGGGTCGGAAAATGTTTTCCCTGGAAACTTGGGAACCGGTTTGGTGTGAAAATAATAGAGACACACCTCAGAGAGCTGTGCCTTCAGCAGTGGCGAGAGGGAGAAGCCTGAGGCCCCCAGGACAGCTTGACGTCTGCAGATGGGGTTTGGATGGGCCTCAGTCCCCTTGTGAGGTCTAGATTGAGGGGGCATCTGATGGAATAGCGGCTGCATAAATGCTGCAGATTTCTGGGGTTGTCTGTTCTTGTGTCTTTTCTGTTGAATACTTAGAGAAGTCTGGCCCGGATAGACAGATGGGTTCTGGCTTGAATTCTTGTTTGCCACTTAAAAGCAGGGAGCCCTGGAGTTGAGAGGAGTCCCCTGGGGGCACGCTTCCTGGGCCCCTGCTTCTGCCTCCTGCTGAGCTTTCCCAAACTTCACTGGGGAGCGGAGGGGCTCTTGGGCGCAGGGGATGTCTGCTGCATGCCAACACCCCAGTTTCTCCCATAGGTACCTCCCAATGCCTGTTCTGACTCTCTTATCTCTGGTCGTCCCAGGCAAGGAATCTCTGCCTTGATCTGGGCCTCTGCTCTGTGCACATGATACGGGGCTGTCCATTTCCTGGGGATTTTCTTGCTTTTTGCCTTCTCTGTCAGGATGAAGACAAGGAAACAAACGTCTCATTTGCTTCCTGAACGGTCTTTCAGGAGCAGACTGCCCGTTCTGTGACGTGGTCTGGGAAGACTTGCTCCCAAGCACCTCCTCTAATGCTGTATCCTGAGTAGGAACATTCTTCCATGGAGTTTAAGATGTTCCTAACCCTGGATCGCCTCCAGCAAGCCCTTCTGATGTGGGGCCTTGAGGACTCACTCTCTTACTAGATTGTGGGAGAATCTTTTTCCTACACCACCTGAACACCTGCCTAGGGCCCCAAGGCTCCTGCTGCTGCTCCATACTGACTCCTCAGTCCTCCACATGGACAGGCAGCCCCTGGGAAGCTCCCACATCGACACTGGAGACACCCTGAGCATGAGTCAGGGGAGCTTCATCTGTCAAACTGTCTGACGGAATCACCCCAGGACAATCTAATTCTTCCTCACAGCCATACATGAGATGTTCATCTGAAGAGCTGTCTGAGTCACCCAACAGATGATCTTCGAGGCCATTCTCTGGGCTGCTTCCCTTATCCTTCCCCATATCTTTCTCTAGGTGATGCATTTCTGAGCCCCTCTCACAAAAGCTTCTGGGTTGGCTCAATCCTACATTTAGGGTTTTTCTGCTCTGTTCTTTATCTACAGAGATGCATGAGAATCCATAGTTGCTCTCTAGCTCAGATATCTCTGAAGAATCACTCAGAGGCCTCATCAGTGACCAAGACTCATGGATTCTGTGGGGCAGGCCCCACTGGTGTTGGATGTGCCCCTTTCTACAGTGATGTTCTACATTTATAGTAACCTCATTGCTGAGAGGAAACGCTCCAGGAAGGATGGAGGTTGAAACTTAGGCTCGGGAGGGCCAGTAGTAAGCAGAGTTGGGACGGGAAGAACAAAAGTCCTCCTGAGAACTTTGGGCCACAGAGGGTAAACCCCACAAACATTCAAGTTAGTGGCGCAACAGGCTCCATCCCTGGTGTTGCATTATAAATGAGGTGGAAACATCTGATTCGCTGTGGAGGTGATGGAATTACACTCCAAAGATGCCAATCTGGGGTATAGGACCACATAGTATATTTGGGATTGTACGTTGAAGGTGGACTAGACGTCGGATCTAACTGAGACATAGGAGTTGGGATTGGGGCAGGGATTGAGGGAAGGGATGAGGCTGCACCCCAGTTAAGGATGGAAGGAAGGCATTGGAAAGTATTGGGCATAGTTGGCCTGTGGGAACATTTGTGATTCTGTGGAAAGTAAAGATTGATGAATAGTCACTGAAGACATGGACAGAAAACTGCAAGATCTCGCTGGGTAATGATGGGAAAACCCAGAAAAGATGGACACGATTCTCCACCCAATAATCCTGCCAGGCTCTAGGATGTGAGGGCTGTTGATGGACATGCCGTTCCATTGCTGTGCCTTTGTTTCTCCAAAAAGGAAAGGCAACAAATAAGTCATTCCTAGCAGAAGCTAAGTGTAACACTTTTCATGAAAAATTTAGGTGGTAGTCTGGCCTATGCTGTTTGAGGAATTCATATTTCTTCCCCTTTCCCTTCCACCTCAGGAAAGGACTCCTCTTTTGGACTTGTCTCTCAGGGAATGCCATGGTTTCTGGGCTGAGAAACATAAGTTGACCACACCCTATAAGGTTGGCTGCAGGATCTCCCGCAAAAGAGGCCTGTAAAGAATAGAGGGCAAGAAAATTGCTTGCAATCACATTGTGCCAAGGGGGGAGGGAATGTCTTTGGCATGAGCTAGTCTTCAGCAGGAAAGGTTTGCACGTGACAGGCTGGAAGGGTCAATGCCTGTGACCATTGGGACAGAAGTGCACAATGCACCAGGGCTATCTGGAGATGCCATCTCTGCCTCAGGCTTCCACGGGATGCAAATTTATTTAGAGTGAGTCACAGTGAAATTGTAGCCGGGTGGTTGTGAGGTCCACAGCGTTGGTGGTACCTGATGTCAAGCCAATGAAATAGTTGGACTCCTTGCTGGGACAAATTTGGTAAGGGGTTGGTATCTTGGGAAGGGGAGGGGTTAAGAAAAAAGATGTTCAGAGTTAGAGGGGTATCTGGTTGGAAAAGAGGATGTGCTCTTGGAGTGCCATGGGGTGGGGCAACAAGGGTTGGGGTGGGGAATGGCCCACTGGGAATGCAGCTTCCAAGGGAGGAAAAGGCTCTGGTGGCAAAGAGTGACCCGCTGTTGTGAGTGAAGGAAAGTCAGACAAGGGGGCCGCTGGATTGGGAGAGAGAATTGGGGGTGACAATGGGAAAAGGCTCAGGCAGAGGGGCAGGAATTGGGTCACCTGGCAGGACTCCTGAGAAGGCAGCAGAGAAAGAGAAGGATGACTCAATCACATAATCTGTGGAATCCAAAGTGGACACTGAGGCAGTAGCATCTTCCCGGGCCTCAGGGAATGGTAGACAATTGACCTCAGTGGTTGCATTATTGCTCACCTGACAGAAGGGGTCTGGATGTAACCGCTGATGAAAGCAGGTGGTATCATGACGCCGGTGCAGGGGGCTGCAAGAGACAGGAGGTACAGAGCTACAGCCAGGACGGGAACAGAGAGGAGGCCCTAATGGCCCTGTGGGGGTGGGGCCACCTGAAAGAAGCCTGCTGCCCTTCACATGGCTCCACATCCCTGATTTCACAATACACCCAATAGCACTCACCCCGGGCCTTCATGCCCACCCCCGTTCCTATGGCTACTCCATCCCATGACTATGGAAGGCTGCACCGAGCCCCTGGAATTGCACACAACATGCTAAAGTGGGATCATCGAAGGGGAGGGAAGACTACTCACCTTTTGTTGATAGAAATTAGCCGTGTTTTCTCCTCTTCTGCCCTCCGGTAATGTCTCCAACCTGGGAAACCAGGAGAGTGAGATATGTGGGTTGACAGTAGAAGCACAGGTAGTATACAGGAGTCCCTCTATGGGAAACCATTGTGATACTAGATTGTTATGCCGCAAGAATCAATCCATGAAGTGAACTGGTCCATGTCAATATGAACATGGTTTCCATATGTCTGTTGCTTCATTTGTAAATTACTTTCATATACATTATCTCATTCGATGCTCAAAACCAGTCTGTGATGCATAGTGGTCAGTGGTTACATCAGAGAGGAATCTGATCACCTGAGAGGTCAAAGTACTTAAAGTCCAGAGACAGAAGTTCTGAGTGTCCACATCTATTGCGCAATGTCCCCTGCTCAGATCCAACTCTGTTCATGCCCAGGGAGGGCAGAGCAGGGGATCAGAGAAGTGACTCAGGGTCTCACTGCCTTCCCAGGAGCCTCTCCTCTGACAACTCTGTTTTCAGACAGGGATTGTATCCAGCAACAAATGGCCTCAGAGGTCATGGACCAGGGACCTCATGGGGAGGTCAGAAAGGGTCACCCTTGGAGAGAGCAGGTGAAAGAGGCAGAACCTTACCTTTCCGTGTCCCACCTTTGCTTCTTCTCTTAGCTTTGCCCCAGTGCTGAGAAGAAGAGAATCATTTCTGTCACTTCTCTCCATAGGAAACTTAGACTTTCATGATCCCAGAATAACATGACTATATCTTAATTACCAGAACTTTGTGTTCCTTCCTTTGATCCATTTTTAGGGGTTCAAAATGTATTCAATTTTTCCTTCGTTGAAAAACTCAAGGAAGGATTTTGTCTATGAGGTCCACACTTGGTATTCTCAGTCAGAAGTCCTCTGCTCAAGGAGGGCAGAGAATCTGAGGCCAACAGTCGCATCGCTGCTGCCTCAGTTAGGACCCTGTAACCTGGGCAGAGCTCAGGCTCCAGCCTCTGCTCAGAGGCTCTCAGAGGCTCAGCGCTGCCCTCCTGATCAGCCCAACACAGAGGAAGGCTCTTTGGAATGATGCCTGACATGGGAATATGACTCCTGATGAAGTGCTGGGGAACGCGCTTCTCCTGCAGAGATCCCAAACTCTCTGAATTACCCAAGGCAGGGCCAGGAGATCAATGTTTGGGGTTTGATCCTGGAATCAGTCCTCTGCCATATGCACATGGTCTGTGAGCTACCAAGGAAACAGTCCTCACTGAACCTAAGCCCAGCCCTGCCTATTCTCCTAGAAGGATATTCTATTCTCTCAGACTCCCCACCTCAGGTGTTAATCTGAGCCAGCCATACTCATT
Organism: Rhinolophus sinicus; assembly: GCF_057876585.1. Classification (NCBI taxonomy): domain Eukaryota; kingdom Metazoa; phylum Chordata; class Mammalia; order Chiroptera; family Rhinolophidae; genus Rhinolophus; species Rhinolophus sinicus. Next base: position 105,580,346 of record NC_142517.1, on the reverse strand, counting down.
TTCAAATGTGGGAGTTGAAATGGGCAAAACACTAAACAAAATCTTTTGGGACTCCTCAGGGTTCCTTACCTTTGGAATGTTTTTAGTTTCCTGGAGGGTGGTAATGATGGAATCTCCACCAGGTAGCACAGGAACAAAAGGAGGGAACACAAACCCTACAGACAAGTGAGGAGAACCTTTAAAGACACAGAGCCTAAACTCACACAAATGTCAATAATGCTATTCAGAAATGCAAACACTTTCCATTGTAGGAAATCCATTATCTGAATTGCCAAGCTGCCTGAGGCAACTGAGCTGTGACAGTGCAGACTCTTGACTTTATTTCCAAGCCTGCTTCCCAGACCATTGAAGAGTCACAAAGGGTTGTGACACAGCCCCTCCCCCACACACCAAACCAGTAGATCCCTCCACCCCTCTTGGGCCTCTAGTTCCCTCTGCCTTCAGCTGCCATCCTATTTTCCGATCCATCTTTCATCATGAAAGGGTCTGCTTGTTCCACCTGAAACCCAGATATGACTTGGATACCTCTTTACTGTGTGGAGACCTTGACTTGGGGCTGACCATGTCCACTACCATGGAAATCTGAAATACTGCCTGGAATGTTTTCTTGTACCCAGACATTTATACTCAGGGTCATATATGTCCTCAAATCCATCTTTCCTATTTTTTGCCTTATGTGAACGCAGGTATAGAACTACAAGTTTCTTTATACTTAGTTCTCTGAATGTTGAATAACAAATTTTGGTTTATTTCATTTAGCCTTTACTCTCAGCAATCAGAGGGGCTGCCTCAAATAATTAAGATGGATAATTCATTGTTCAACATTCACAAAACTGAACTCAGTAGAAAATAAATGTAAAGAATTCAGCCTTCAAATGATTTGGGGGTAAGTCTGCAGCAGTTACTTCTCTAACGTTAATGAAGGTTAAATTGCCCAAACCCTTTCTGGATCACACACACACACACACACACACACACACACACACACACACACTCCCCACTATCACCATACAGGACCAGACAGGACAGGATTAGAATGCGAGGACCTACACGGACACATCGTTATCACTCACAGTCCATAGGTCACATGAGGTTCACTCCTGGTGTTGCACATTTATGGGTTTAGACAAATGTATAATGACATGTGTCCCCCCTATAATCTCAAACAGAGAAAGTTCACTGCCCAGAAAATTTTCTGTTTTATGCCTATTCATACCCCCTCTCTCCCTATTCTAGGGAAAACACTGATGTCTTTACTGTTTCCAGAGTTTTGGTTTTCTAAAATGCCATGTAGTTGGAACCACACAGGGCATAGACTTTTTGAATTGCCTTCTTCACTTAGTGATATGCATTTAAGTTTCCTCCATATCTCTTCATGGCTTAATAGGTCATTTCTTTTTATTGCTGAATAATATTCCATTATCTGGTGTATCACAGTTGTTTTATCCATTCACCCTGGACATTTTGGTTGCTTCCCAGTTTGGGCAACTATGAATGAATATCTTATAAACTTTATTTATTTTTTTTAAAAAGCAAACAACAACAAAAACTTAGTGAGATATAATTCACATACCATACAATTTACATATTAAAAGTGTACAATCCAATGGCTTTTCGTATAATTACAATTGTGTGCATCCATCACCACCATCAATTTTAGAGCACGTTCCACACTCAGTAAGACACTCTGTTCCCTTTAGCCTTCGCCCTTCCATCTTCTTCCTTCCCCCCCACCCTAGGTGACCACTCACCTACTTTCTCTGTAGTTTGGTGAATTCTGAACATTGCATACAATGGAATCATACAATATGTGGCTGTTCGCTAGTTGTATCCCACTGATCAGTTCATGTAACAAATATACTGTGTGAATGCAAAGCATCATATACGTATCTTTAATATGCTTCCAGTGAACATACCTAAATGAGCATCAGTTGGTTCCTGCAGGAAAATCTCACTGTTCTGAGAGCAAAGGAAGAGTTTACCCAGATGTGGGCAGGGCTGAGAGAGAACCAACTGATCAAAGATGCAAAGCAGCAGAACCAGCAACAATAGGGAGACCTCAGCATCCCTAGGCCTGAACCGGGAAGGGGAGGGAGGGACCGCCCAAGTCCAGAGAGACAGAGCTGGGCTTCTCGCGGACCTGCTGGTGCCTTGGACATCAGCAGGCAGGGTGTCCATGCAGGGTGCCCAGCTGGTGCTGGGCACTGAGCAGGGCAGAGACAGCTGAGACGCTCACTGGGATTGGCCAGTGGCAAGTATTCAGCACATGCGTATTATATATTTCAGTTTCTAAATCCTGGCAGATGTAATTGAAACATAGAATCCTGAAATTACTTAAAACTGGCAATAAAGTGAAATTTCCCCCAAGTCTCGATGAAAATGGAATTATATTCCTCAAGGAGAAAAAAATTAATCTCTGGCCAAAATCAGCCTTAAGTATATAGAATATAGAATATCATATGATAAAAATGATTCACCCAAACAAATCTGGAAACAAAAATACTGAAAATAAAAGCTGAAGAAGCAGTGATCCTATGTCAGATCACAACTGGAGCCCCGAGCCTCAGGCTCATGTCCCCCACGCTGACCTGTCTGCATAGACCATTAAAGTACCATCTTCTCTGACATCTTTGTGAAGACAGGGCCTTGTGCTACATTATCTGACATTTACACTCTAAAACCACGATGAAATCATCCACAGTCTTAGGGAAACCGTGTGCTTTGTCCGGAATGCTTAGCGTCTCACAGGACCGTTGTTCCCCTTTGCATCACTTCCTGTTACCCTGCCTTCTTATCTTTGTGAACTTCAAGAGGGCCACCTAGACTTTCCATATCCTAGTGGTTTCTCAGTGATGAAATTGGGAAGTTGGTCTTATTCAACTCTTCTTTCCCCAACCCACCCTTCCAGTTGGTTCCCACATTCTAACAATACAAGTCTCTTTCTCTTTCTACATTCAGATGAGGGCAGAGTTCTGTGTTCTTCCCTGTGTTACCCCCACCCCCTCACACACACACACACACACACACACACACACACACACACACACCACAGACACACACACACACCCTCTCAGGTTCCCTTCACTGTCCAAGGTAATCCTTCAATGTCATCTCTATGTCAAGTCCTCAGTAATCTTGCTCCATCCCGTGCCCCCCAGGAACCACCCACCCTCCCTCCCACCAACATAACTAAACATCCCCTCTCCTCTGCTCACCTGGCACTTAGTCCCCAAACTTTAGAACGCTCCTATCACCTGTGTTACAGTTACCTCTTTCGGTGATCAATTCCCCATCAGACTGTCAGCTCTTGGAGGCAGAAATCATGCAGTTGACCTTTGTGTCCCCAGTAGCACAGGGAGATGGCTCATAACTTATGTGAAAGACAGGAAACAGTCTAAAGAGGTTTTCAAGGTAACTTTAAGGATTTGTAAGAAGACAAGGAACCTTTATGCCCCCCCCTCCACTGGTAGATCCACCTGGGCCAGGTGACAGGGGGTAGAGGGCGCACACCTGGCCTTCCCACTTGATCCAGAATCAGGCCAAGACCATCACAGCAATCCCTTTAAGACAAACACATGAACAGCATGTAATAAATTAAAACCTCCTTTTGTCACTTAATTCTTAGCCAAGAATTGTAAAGTTGCTTTAAAATGAGAGGTGGCAATTAATATCTTCTTGTTTATTAATAAGCAATGAGCTGTGTTTACGAAATTGGTTGTGGCTGTAACACATTTACACAGTTATGAATAAAGCAAACTGCAACGAGATTAGCAGTGGAAGGTCTGAGACTTTCTTTCCACGAGGCCCCTCCCAGTGACGTCACGTCATGGCAAAGTCATGACCGTACCCTGAGGTCTATTTAGCCGAGACTAAGCGGCCAGCAGCAGCCCCGTTGATGCCACAGCAAGCTCAGGGAAGGTGCTTACACACCAGGGAGGAGAATGACGTCACTTTGCTTTTAATAGACACAGTTCCACACTGAATTTTCTTCGCAGTCAGTAAGACAGACCCCAAGTGCACAAGAGAAGCTGCTGAGGATCAGAGCTCCCTTCACGCCTGCCTGCCTGAGTCGTGTTTACTATGCACATTAGTGTTACCCCAGTACAGCAAGTTCCTGGTATTTGTTGCCCTTTGTCTCTAGCGCTGCTGGGTGACTATGAAATTCACTCCTTTTCCTGCCTGAGGGTGGGACACTCCTCCTCCATCTGCAATTACCGGGACACAAACCACAACTACCTACCAGTGAGGTGGACTTTCTCCGATTTCTAAAGCAACATATTAATGTGGAAAGAATACTTTATTTAGAGGACTAAAGCCTTAGGTCCAAATTCTGGCAATGTTACCAGGTCTGGGATTAGGGTGAGGTGAGCGAGGGCCCCAGGGAGCAAAATTTAAGGCAAAACTCCCTCTCAGGTTCCCGCTGGTCCTACCCCATCCATTACAAACTCTGTCATTTTTTTCTAAATTGGGGGAAAATTCATATAACATAAAATTAACTGTTTTGAAGTGTACAATTCAGTGGCATTTAGCACAGTCACATTTATACAACCACCACCACCATCTAGTGTCAAACGTTTTCATCAGCTCCCTCCCCCCAAAAAAACCCATATGCTCAGTCAGAGGGCACACCCCATTCCTCCCTCCCACAATCCTTGCTGACCACCAACTGCCTTTCCTTCTCTATGGATACAATATGTGCGTTCATGTATAATAGTACTAATAAGTAACTTACCTTGTGCCAAGTTACCATTTGAAGAGTTTTATGTGCATTACTTCAATTAATCTTCACAAAAACCCAATGAGGTAGGCCCTTAACATGACACTTGAAAGAACAGACCCATGTGTCTGCCTCACTCTATTGTTCTGAGGATTTGGTGACACTGTATGTTTAAAGCATTTAGCACAATGCCTGCAGTCCACACATGTGACCCGAACATAAATGTTTTTGTTAGTTGTTGATTGTTCAATTGTGACCCTCTGAATCAGTCAGGGCTCTTGCTGGCAAACAACAGAAAGTGCCTCAGGCTAATCTAAGCAGAAGAGAGAAGTCTTGGATGGGTCTCAGAGAGCTCACTGAATCCACAGGAAGCAGGCTCAAAGCCGGGGTGGGAACCAGAGAGGCCGGGCAGCTGAGGACACAGCCAGGGTCAGCTCCTAGGAGCAGCACTCCTGGACACTAGCACTGCTGCCATCATGGGGAGTAATTCTCGGTGTCCTTGGGAGGTTATACCACTTCCTCAGGATGGAACACCCTCGGTGAGAGAACCCAATGTCTGAATCTAGGTCAGTGGTTCACATCTCAGCTGTCATCGGTCATCGACAGAAGGAATCTGGCGTCTTCAGCTTCCATAGTAGGAAGCAGATTACTTTTTCCTACTAAGGATCACACAGCAGGGCTGATTTTAGAAACAGAAAGGGAATTTGGGTGTAGGGTATAGAAAAAAGTTTCAGTGGTAGCTTAAAACACTGTTTTGACATCTCAGAGAACATTGTATGTAGAAAATCATCATAAATCCCAGAAATTAATCTTCCAGATTTAACGTACTTAAAGTCAAGACTTTCAGGTCATGTTTTGGTGTTTCATGCCAAATGCCTGCTAGATGGTAGGCAGTCAAGAAAAAATAGTGAAATAAATACAGAGTCAATAACTCAATGTGTGATTAGTATAATCAGGATCATTGCTTCGAATGTTTAAAATTGGTGTAAAGTGTTGATTTCTCACTTTGAACTCATATGCAGGCCAATTTGAAATATGGGAAGATGAGTTTTGCTCTCTTTACCATCATTAACAAATTTGACAGATATTTTTATCTAATGTGAGTAGAGCGACTAGAAAACAGTCAGAGGGGAATGTGGGCTGATGAGTATAACACAAAAGCTGGTTGTTCAAATTAGTTGATGATGGATTAGCAAGAGATAATTTTGATGCTCCTAAAAGATCTGGTCTGAGATTTCCAGGATCTACACAGATCTTTAGACAGAAAACTGGAGCCAGAGATGAGAAAAATTACTTCAACAGAAAAAATGGCCTCTTACCATCAACACTTAAACACGCCCAACTCTCTCCCATATCAGATAAAACTCTGCCTCCACATCTTCCCCTGCAGGGACTGCCCTACTTCTCCCCAACCCTCACCTCCCAGTCATTTCTCAGCCCCCTGCAGTCTGGGTTCTAGGCCCACCACTCCACTGAAGAGTCACTTGTTAAAGTCTCCGACAGCTTCCTCATGGCTAAACCCAACAGACATCTTTGCATCTTTTTCTTACTTGGCCTTAGTGTATATGTGGTTGGTATATTTCTCTTGGAAATACCATCTTGATTAAACTTCCATAACTCAATAGTCTCATGGTTTCCTCCTGTGTATATTCAATCGGAATACATAGTCTTGGATTTTACAGAGGCACACAAAACACAACACTCCCGGACTGAACTCACAATCTTTCTCTGCACTTCTCATCCGACGTCCTCCTTCAAAATCAATGCCTCTAACATACATGGGTCTCAAAGCTCAAGAATCTAGCACCATCTTTGAATTTCCCTCTCCCCCAGGACCCAACCTGTCAGCCCACCTCCAACCAACCATTCAGTGCTGATTAGTAAACTGCCTGAGTAGCATTCAAATACCAGGGGTGCCAAAATAATGTATAGAAGTGGACACTTTAGTCAACTGTGCTCAAGCTATCGTTTGCCATAATCAGACGTGTTTGCATGCTGATGGTGACCACTTTGAGTACCTCTTGTAATTGCAGGTGTAAAATGACTTGTATTTATCTTTTGTTATCAGTATATCTTGAGTATTACAATTTTAATAGTTTTTTTCTGTCTTAATATGTGTATACATTTTTTTGGCAACCCCGGTATTTCTACTTTTCTGCATTCTTTCTAAAACTGCCCGAATCCAAGTAACCAACTAAATAACTGGATGATCTTAAAGACTTCACGCGTCTGAGCCTCAATTTCCTGCTTTGTCACATGAGACAGTTAGAATGAACACCAAGTTTCTTCTTCCCTATATTCTGTGATTGTAAGAATTTAAAACCAAGCAGGGGCTCAGGGCAGAACCAATCCTATTGCTTTGGGCAACCATCTCACTGTCTACATTGAATCTCACTCTGGGGTGACCGAGATCATGCTTCATGTCCTCCCATAGCACTGCTCTTAAGGACAATCTCAGGGTCTTCATGACAACTTATAATCAGGCCCTTTCTCTTCAATATGGCCTGATGTCACATCTGAGCTGTAGGAAATATTTTACAGTGAGATTCTAATGTTGGTAACAAATGTTTCTACCTGTATCAGTTGTCTGAAAATTCCTATTTTTAAAAATGGCCCACGTAGAAGAAAGGGTCCCATGTAAAGAATTAGTTCACCTTTGTTGAATATCACTTGAGTATCTGTATACAAAAACCTCGACAGCAGTAAAAGCTTGATGGAGATTGAGGGAGTGGGGCAGTGATGAAATAATCTGGTTGATTTTCTGCAGTAGAAAGATGAAAATAAAAGCTTAGAAAAGAAGAGTAAAGGATTTAGGTGAGGACTTTATATGAAAGAAAAACAAACAAAAAGAAACACAAGCAGAGGAAAACAGTTAAGAGACACAAAAGGTAGTTTCCAACAATGAGTTCAATAGGCAGCCACCTTAATGGGAGAGAAGGTAGACTGTAAGTGAGAAACAGGGCCACTTAAAGAGGCAAGAGCCAAAAACATAAGGGCTCTTTTGGGGATTCTTTTGATTCTGAACAGTGTTCGTCCAGCTGAGTAAAGATCTGGTGAGGACATCACATATCCTCTTAAAGGGGCATCCACCAACTAGAGAAAGATGTGCTGTTTCTGTCCAAAGCTCATTAGCAGATTGAAAGTGTGACACTGCATTACTCTGATTAAGGATTACTTTCTAATTCCAGGGACAGAACTCTCCTCAGAATGAGTAGGCCTTCACACAGAAACACAGACTCACATGGCACGGCTAAAACACAAATAGCTTTAAAGGCTGCTTTCCATCTTCCCAAGACCCAGTGGGAAAGAAAGGGGAGGGTCTCTAGCAAAGAGGGGAGTTAAGGGTTAGAGTTGTCAGCTCCCCAAGCCTGGTGCCTTTGTCACTAATAAGAGAGGAGTGTGATGCCATCTTACTGGCAGAGGAAACCTTGGAAAACTGGGTCCTCCCAGTCTCTTTAGGGAAAACACAGTACTTCCAACCCCCCACCCCAGCGGGACAACAGCAATATCACAGACTAGATGAGGAACCCGCTACCTCAGACGCTCCCAGGGAGACAGCATTTGGGCTCCCACCGTTTATTGGGATAACTGGGTCCCGGCCCTTTGGAAAATGCCTAGACATTCCAAGGCTGGGCTTCTCAGGGAAAAGTCACATGACAGTCCCTTTAAAATGTGTAACGAAAAGCAATCTTCACTTTTATATTTTAAATGCATTGTTGGGGCTTCATTTCATACTGCAATATTGTAAAATTGCTCGAGGTAGCTTTAAATCCAAGGCAGTGGCTTTCAAACTCTTTTGACAGATGCTCATAAAAATATATATAAAATAATTTTTATCATAGACCAGTATACACACACATGCACAAAGCTAATATAAAAGTTTTTTGGAATATTATACACCCTTATTATGTACAGTACACTGTAATATTATCTATTCCATTTTGTTTCATGTCTTATAAGCATTTGTTGCAATCACCACAATTACTTCATAATTCACTAGTGGGTCAGAATCTGAGTTTGAGAAACACTATTTTAAAAGTATAGGTTCCTCCACAAAAGACCCTGAATAGCAAAAGCAACCCTAGAAAAAAAGAACAATGCTGGAGATATCACACTCCCTGACTTCAGCTTGTACTACAGGGCAACAATAATTGAAACAGCATGGTATTGGCAGAAAAACAGACACATAGACCAGTGGACTAGAATTGAGGACCCAGAAATAAACCCACATAAATATGGACAGATAATTTTTGACAAAGAAGCCAAAAACATACAATGGAGAAAAGACAGCCAATTCTGGTGCTGGCAGAATTGGAAAACCATGTGCACAAGAATGTAACTGGACTACTATTTGTCACCATGTACCAAAATAACCCCAAATGGATCAAAGACCTAAACATAAGACCCGAACAATAAACTGCACAGAAGAAAACATAGGTACTAAACTTACAGACCTTGGGTTCAAAAAGGATTTTGTGAATTTGACTTCAAAGGCAAGGGAAGTAAAAGCTAAAATGAATGAATGGGACTATATAGAACTACAAAGCTTCTGCACAGCAAAAGAAACTATGGACAAAATGAAGAGGCAACCAACTGAATGGGAGATTTTGCAAATAATGCCTTTGATAAGGGGCTAATAACCAACAGATATAAGGAACTCCTAAAACTCAACAACTGAAAACAAACAATCCAAATAAAAAATGGGCAGAGGACCTGAAGAGACATTTCTCCAAAGAGGACATACAAATGGCAAATAGACATATGAAAAAATGCTCAACATCACTAATCATCAGAGAAATGCAAATCAAAACCACAATGAGATATCACCTCACCCCAGTCGGAATGGCTGTCATCAACAAGACGAATAGTAACAAGTGTTGGAGAGGCTGTGGAGAAAAAGGAACCCTCATACAGTGTTGGTGGGAATGCAGACTGGTGCAGCCGCTATGGAAGGCAGTGTGGAGGTTCCTCAAAAAATTAAGAATAGAATTACCACATGACCCAGCAATCCCTCTCCTGGGTATCTACCCAAAAAATCTGAAAACACTTATCCGTAAAGATGTATGTGCTCTGATGTTCATTGCAGCTTTGTTTATGGTGGCCAAGGCAAGGAAAATACTAAAGTATTTTTCAGTAGATTATCAGACAAAGAAGTTGTGGTGTATATACACAGTGGAATACTATTCTGCCATAAGAAAAGATGAAATAGGACCATTTGCTACAACATGGATGGATCTTGAGATTATTATGCTCAGCGAAGTATATCAGACATTTATGTTCTTAATACCACTTTTGAATGTAAAACATTGAACAATTCATCCCAGTGCATATCCTTGTAATAGTTTTCAATTAAAACATTTTCCTTCTTTTTAGGTAGCCAGTGTGTGTTTGTGCATATGTTTTATTTGCCAAAAGGAATATTTTACAGGACAGTTTTTAGAATGCTTTAATCAATTTAAATGAATAAAGAACTTTTTAAGAATATGCTGGAAATATTTGTAAACAAGCTCAGAAAAAGGAGAAAAGCCTCATAAAAAAGTGAAATTTTGCCAGGAACAAACAGAAATGATGCTAAATTATTAAATCTACACAGTAGAAAACTCACAAGTCAATCATTTCTATGTATGAATAACATCCATAGTGACACAAAAGTGCAAACAAACAATTGATAGATGGACATGGTTAGTGATCAAAGGCTTGTGTTTTGTACACTTCTAGGCATTGACATAATATACAAATATAAATGACTGAGCACTTATTCAGATATTTTCCTTTGGTATTCCAGTCATATGTTTGTGTTGCCTGAGGTCATTTCTAAATACGTTTTCAAAGAATTGTGTAAAATTCCAGGAACTCTAAAAAATTGATTACTACAATGACTAGATAGACTTGCGCATACTGCAGGGTCCAGAGTATTTGCCAGAGAGTCTTTGAGCAATCAGAAGTTCTTGAAACTGAAGATTCCATTTTGCATTAGAATAAACAAAAAGAAAATTTTGAATGTTAATCAGTTAATAAAACGTAATGATTTTTGTGGATAGTGACAATAGCCTATTTATTTAGCGTGCAAATTTTCTAAAATATTACCTGCTAATATAAGGAGTAATGACGCAGAATTTTGAAAATAATATTGTAAATCTGATTTCTAAAATGAAGCAGGGAATAATACATTTATTATGGTTGTACATTAATTGTTTTGCGTGGCTATTGCATTTGAGTTTTGACAACCAACACCATCCTGGCAAAAGGCTAAATGTGAGTAAATGGTTGGTATTATCTTATTGTTGAGTAAATTGAATTACACTATTTTGGTATGTCTTTGACTATCATTTTGATGTTGCATGCACATATTCTGAATTTTGTTCTGTTCAAAATAAATTAACAGAAAAATTAAGGATGCATGAATGAATTCTTGTCATTGTTGATTCTCTCTCTCTCGCGCTCTTTCTCTCTCTCTCGCTCTCTCTCTCATTTGTTCACTCTTTTACTCACTAGTCTATGGATGTAAACTAGTAACAGAAGTGCAATTTTATAATACTAATTTCATGCAAATCAAAACCACAATGAGATATCACCTCACCCCAGTCAGAATGGCTATCATCAACAAGACAAATAGTAACAAGTGTTGGAGAGGCTGTGGAGAAAAAGGAACCCTCATACACTGTTGGTGGGATGCAGACTGGTGCAGCTGTTATGGAAGGCAGTGTGGAGGTTCCTCAAAAAATTACGAATAGAATTACTATATGACCCAGCAATCCCTCTCCTGGGTATCTATCCAAAACATTGGAAAACATTTATCCATAAAGACACGTGTGCTTCAATGTTCATTGCAGCTTTGTTTACGGTGGCCAAGACATGGAAACAACCAAAATGTCCTTTGATAGATGAATGGATAAAGAAGTTGTGGTATATATACACAATGTAATACTATTAGGCGGTAAGAAAAGATGATATAGGAACATTTGCGACAACATGGATGGATCTTGAGAGTGTAATGCTGAGCGAAATAAGTCAGACAGAAAAAGCAGAGAACCATGTGATTTCATTGATATGTGGCATATAAACCAAAAACAACAAAAGAACAAGACAAACAAATGAGAAACAGAAACTGATAGACACAGACAATAGTTTAGTGGTTACCAGAGGGTAAAGGGGGATCAAATATATGGTGATGGAAGGAGAACTGACTCTGGGTGGTGAACACACAATGGGATTTATAGATGATGTAATACAGAATTGTGCACCTGAAATCTATGTAATTTTACTAACAATTGTCACCCCAACAAATTTAAAAAATAAATTAAAAAAATAAAAAAGCATACTAATTTCAGAAGCCATTATGGAAATACTCTCCAAGTTCCGGAAAGGAAAAATAAGGCCCTGGTATATAATATCTTCTACGTCCGTGGCATTGCATCATCATCTCCAGTGCAAGCCAAGGCTCCATCTTGCAACCCGTTCCAGGCTGCAGACTACAGGTGAACTCGCACCCCTCTAACCCAATGTGCGAACGACTAAGCAGCGGATGGAGCAGTGCAGGTGGATCTGATCTTGTGCCCTGGGTATAAGAATTTGTCTCCTGCCTCCTTGACTGTTAGGTCTGATAACTGCTGATAACTGACTTCTGCATTATTTTCTAGTCTGCAAATAGGTTTTATAGTCTCACTAGTCCCTATGTTCTCACCGGTGTTCCAGCTTCCTGTATACCCAGTGGCTTGAGGTGAACTCTGTTCCTCACATTTCACAAGTTTCTGAGAAATCTTATGAGGTCCTGGGAGTGCTGGTTGCCAGTCCTCACCACATGTTCTACTTTCCTTTCAAAACCATATAACCCAGAATTCCGCACTTGAACTCTTGTGCTGCTGACCTCTGACTCTTCCCAGAGCATGCGATCTCCTGGGAGATTGAGTTCAGTCTCATTACGCCAGGGCTTCTCAAACTTTAGTACACATCAGAATCACCTGGAGTTCCTGTGAAAACACACACTGCTGCCCTGCCCCCAGCATTTCCGATTCAGTAGGTCTGATCCAGGCTTGAGAATTTTCATTTCTAACAAGTTACCCGGTGAGGCCGACGTTCTTGTCTCCTTTGAGAACCACTGCTCTGTTCTAACTCCTTGGCTTATTGGCCGGTGGCTCTGTCAGATTGATATTGCTTTATAAATTTTATCTTAGATCTCTGATGAATAAAAATATCTCCATGTTACTCTAATAACAGTGTTCAGCATTTATTGAGTTCTTACTATGTTCCAAGTAGCCTGGGGGCTTCATATGATTTGTTTTAATTCACAAACGAGCCTAAAAGATTATTCTTACTTTATAGATGAATTATATGAGTCATGGCGATGTCCAGAAACTTCACCATGGTTACAGAGGTTGTAACTAATAGAATTGAGACTCAAGATTAGATTATCTGATTCAAACCCTTATATACTAAAAAAGTTCGTATTATGTTTATGGTACATGTAAATGCCATTAGAAATGTTCTTTAAACAAATGGTTCTGAAGAAATTAGGTTTTTATCATGAAAAATAGTGGCTGCTACAATTATATATTAGTTATGATGCAAAAGAGACTTTCTGAGGATAAAGATTTTAAAATCAACATCACCAAGGCAGAATACATAGAAAACAGTCTATCAAAAGCACTTCAGACATATTTTGATCAATATGTATCATATCAGTGAGAGAGAGAGAGAGAGAGAGAGAGAGAGAGAGAGAGAGAGAGAGAGAGAGAGAGAGACTATATAGAGCGTAGGTGAATGCTTCCTGGTATCTTAAGATGAATATACTCATGTCTCTATATACTCATGTTTCTAAATAGTTACAATCTTAAGATGGGGTGTAGCTTTATCTGCAAGAATAGTTATTTTATGTTAGTCAAATTTGCACAAAAACTTGTGTTGTTCTACCCAGTCTGCCCATCTGTCTGAACTACTTTGCCACCACTTAATACAATGTAGGATAGGAAGTTATACAGCCATACTGCATTAGAATTTGCTTTTCCTGTAATTCAGAAGCACTCTACTGCTTTCAAGATGTCAAGACAAGTGCCAGGAACATCCATTTAACTGTATTTTATGTCATAGAGATATCTCTCTCTACTTCAGTGAAGGCAAGTCAGGGCCGAGGAGCACAAAGTAAACCAGACAGACCCAACTGTGCTTCGCACAGCCTGAAAGATAAAATAACTTTAGCTACAACCCATTTTTTTGTTTGTTTAACTTCCTTGACCATTATACAATGACTAAGTCCACAAAATATAACGATGTTTCCATTAGACACTTTCTTTGCCAGCCTTGATTCTTTTTGACTGCTACAGATATATAATTCAAGAAAGACCAATAGACATGTAAACTGTGATTGTACTAGTGCTATTATCATTGAATGTTTCTTAGGAGTCTTTGATTGAATAAAATTTAGCTACAATGTACTAGAATACTCTTCTGGATAAATACCACATTTAATTGAATACTGCTCTTTGGGTCCAGTGCCAATTCTAAATAACTCAGGAGCTGGGTAACATAAGATCATAGTTTTTGTTTGTTTGTTTTTAAGATTGAGCACACTTCACAACTTTTTTCAATTGAGATTGCAAGACAGTCTGGTCTCATCAGGGTAGTCTTGTATTAGGGAACTGGAGTTGGAGGAATCAATTGCTTATTCAAAGAACATCAATGAACTATTCAAGCTCAAGTTGAAGTTTCACTTCATTAAGACTGTCTACAAAATTAAAAGTTCAGATAAAAAGGGAACTTGAATAAAATTCTCAATAGTAGATTACATTACCATTAGACAATATATACTAAATTTATTTGATATGCACATATATCCCATTCTGTTCTGAAATGGTACTGTTCTATTACATACTAGTGATTTACCTTATACCATCTGTAACATAAAAATGACAGCTATAATACATTATTATTACTAACATCTATGGGAACTAACCAAAGTAGAGGCTCACTTTAATGCAAAAAGCTTATCTTTATATAAAAAGTAATATTTAATGTATAATACCAAATTACAGACACACATGTAAACTTGGACTCCAATTCAAATTTTAAATAAACAGAAGAAAGTATTTTATATGGAATTGTGAAGAATTCATGCAGCTAGAAAATATCCAAAGAAAGCCTCAGGTCCTCTGTCCTACAGATGATGACACTAAAGCATACATCCTGATGTTTCAGTTAACATTTAAATTGTTTCCTAATGACTGAGCCACCGAGCTAGAGATGGTCTACTGAAAGTATTACCCCACCTTTGTGAGGTTACAAAGAACTTCCAAGCAATCATCACTTCACTAGTGAAGGTAGAAGCCTTGGATAATAGCAGAAATTTATACGAAAAGCTAAAAAGCTGCTTTCTAAATTAATTTGTCATAAATACTCAAAAGGAAGCAAAGCTTCTAACTTTTAGAAATTATTTCAAAGAAGATTTTGCTTATGCTACCTGCTATAAAGCAGGTATGGGGAACCAAAGACAAAGTTATAGAGCTTTGGCTATACTAGCCTAAGAAATAATGTTTAATCCCATTAATTATCTATCTTATCTATCTATCTATCTATCTATCTATCTATCTATGTATCATCTATCTATCTATCTATCTATCTATCTATCTATCTAATTATCCATCTGTCTATTATCTATACATCATTATTCATTCATTCATTATCTTTGTGTTGGGGCCCATAACATTCTTAGATTGCCATGATATAACTAGAAAATAAAGGTTCACAAACTCTTATCTGAAGTACTTGGGTTTAGAATTGCTTTGGAATTTGCAATGTTTCAGAATTATTGAAAGAAAAAGATGCAAACCCTTTATTACATAACACTCCCAGCATGGTCTGGGGACACACCCCACAGTCAGACACATTTATTTACTGCATCAAACTTTATGGACTTTTTATACAGTGTATACCTTCACATCAGTTCAGGTCAGATACTAATTGAGGTCAGGTCAACTTACATTTTTCCACCAAAGGAGTTACAAAAAAATTAAAAAACAAAACAAAAATATAATTTTCAGAGATTTTTGCATTTCAGAAATGTGACTATGGGACTGGGGACTTGTACTTAGACTATGTCCAAATTAATGTAAGAGAAGCCACGTAGTTAGAGAAAACGCTCTAAACTTCCTATTCCAAAGTGCCTGAATACACATGAAATAATGACAATATATTTTTTAAATGAAGTTATATAAAATCTGCCAAAAACATTGTTGCAAAGTAAGGGTATAAGTTCAATACTGTTGGTATATCTCCAACTATTTTAACAAACAAACCCAAGTCTAAAGTATATAATATCTCATGAACAGCTAAAATTAATTTATAATTTTGTGGAGCCCAAAGCGGATGTCCCTGATTGGCAGGCTCCCCCTGTTTAAGCAGTGGGTGTGTCCGACTCAGGTTCCTTCCAGCTTGGAGCTCTGCCAGCTTCCACACAATGCTTTCAAGGTGGCTGTGCTCCTTTGCAACAATCTAGCAAAAAGAAAAAGATGGAAAATATACTTCCTCTTTTTAATCACCTAGACCAGGAAGTTTTATATATATATATATATATATATATATATATATATATATATATATATATATATATACATATATATATTTGTCGCTTCACCTCATTCTCTTGGCAAGATCTCGTCATGTGGCCATGCCCAGAGGTCAAGGAGGCTGGAAGGTGTCCCCAGCCTCTTGCCCACCACGACTTTGTAATTAAGGTGAGGGAGCATGAACTTTACACTGAGCTGTCTCTGTCCCACTTGCATTGGAGACATGAGAATAATTAATAAATCCAACACCAATGATTCTTATTCCTTACACTGCCGTCCCAATGAGGACACTGTGGTTGAGTGGAGCATGCCAGAAGCTCCAACGTTTCCTATAATCACAGGAGTTAGTTAACAAAATATTGGAGGGTTAAAAGAACAAAAATAGAAAAATAAGTAACCCAGGATAACTGCAGAAAGCATGTACTGTTGCCTGAGCTGTGCGACAAAAAGGAAAGCAGTTGGGATTATTTAATTCTGGAAGCCTACAGAGGAGCTGCAGAGAACTGAGGAAGGATTGCTGTGCTGCCAACTTGGCAGAGGTGCACGAGACTGGTTCTGAGACCGGAAATAAACCGGAAACGAAGCAATTGTCTCTGCAGACAAGATGCAACAGGAACAATGACTACACAGGAAAGAGCACATTCTTCCTCATGCCCCATATTGTCAGAAGTTGTCAGGATGCCAGCTCAGGAAGGAGAAATGTAGTTTACTTAGTTAGTAACCAGTTCATTATCTAAGTAATATCATTTGGGGGCTTATAGGAGGGAATAGATAAATAGTAAAATTAACTACTGTGCAATTCCACATAATCAGAAGACTTTCCAGTCTTCAAAACAAGTTGAGAATGTACGTAGAGAATCTACTGAAATTTATTATTGATCACGACATGCTTCTGCAGTTCTGTCAAACCATTAACTTACTCTCTAGAGACGTTTATGCCCTGAATATTTAATAACCTATTGGATTATCTCAATAATTTATTTTTAGCACACTTACAGAACTTTAAGTTTTAAGATTTTAATATCTGTCATTTGGCAAAATAATATTTATCTGTCATCATCACTTTCCAATTGTCTCATTGCCCTATCTTCCTTGATCCTAAATCATAACATTTAGCTTTCACTCTTAGAATTTTTTTTTCCCCTTTGTGAAGTTGCAGTGAGTGATTTTATCCTGCCCCCTAAATACATTTTATTTAGCTAACTCCATCAGAGACAACTATAATTTTGTGTTTCTTATACATCTTCTTTCAAAGTATCTCAGCATAAGTTTAGTTTCGTATTTACCAGCTTGAACATCTGTTTAAAGATTTTCCCCCAAGCAAGGCATAATCTCTTCTGCCTCTGAAATCCCATAAAATTTTATATTTACCTCTATATACTATGCAAATTTTCAAGTCAGACCTGAAGTTACCATTGTATGAGGTGTGATAAAAAAATAGAGTGAATGTTTAAATAAATAAAAAATATTACAGTAAAAAACAAGATTAAATTGCTATTAATCCCCCTCAAAATACTCCCCCTTGCTTCCAACACACTTATCCCATTATTCTTGCCACTTTCTGAAGCAGTTCTGGAAGTCCTCTTTCCTGAGTGTCTTCAGTTGAACTGTTGTGGCTGCCTCAATGTCCTGAATCGTTTTGACTTTGGGGAAGAGCCAGAAGTTGCTCAGTGCCAGATCCAGGGAATAAGGTGGATGAGAACACACCATAATATTTTTATTTGACAGAAATTGCCATACCAGAAGCAATGTGTGACACAGAGCATTGTCATGATGGAGGACTAAGTAAAGACACTCACGAAAGAGGACTTCCAGAACTGTTTCAGAAAGTGGCAAGAACAATGGGATAAGTATGCTCAAAGCAAGGCAGAGTATTTTGAGGGGGATTAATAACAATGTGCCTTTTACTGTAATAAATGTTTTTTAATTAAATGTTCACCGCACCTTTTGATCTCACGTCATATATATGCTTTTCTCTCCTACTCGACTTTTAAATTAGAACAGGGTCTTCTTGTAAGCTCTATTATATGCCAAATAGTTTATTAGGTATAAAAAATGCAAATTTGACTAAAAGAAGGAACTTGCTCTTATGAAATTCAAGATTAGCCAAGAGTGATATGAAAATAATTAAAACAGTATGAGATGAGTGAAATAATAGAGACATATACAAGATACAGAGATAACAAAAGAAAATGGGGATTCGTTTTGCTGGGTGTGAATTGAAAAAAATTGAAGCTGCCACTTGAGTGACATTTGAATGAGTAGAAAGCAGTCCGTGGGGTTAGAGAGTCAAAGGGTGACATTTCATGTAGAAAACAGGGCATGAGTGAAAATAGAGAAATGTGAAAGTTCAAGGTGTATCTGATGGAATTGCAAGGAGTTCAGTATAATTTAAGATGAGATGTGAGGAATCGTTCAACAGAAGAGACATAGGCAGTGCCCAGATCCTGGACTTGCCTGCATGCAGTGCAAAAGGTTTTGTACTACGTTCAGTGGGCGGCTCAGAATCAATAAAGTATTGTAAGTAGAAGACTCTCACCATCAGTTTTACTTAAGTGAGATCCCTTAGGTTTTGGTGAATTAGAACAAAGATCAACTGAAGACAGAAACACTTTGGGATATAGGTTGAAGGTAATCAAACACCCTTGTCAGAATACTGAATTTTGAGGAAGAGATACAGAGAAACCCAGAACACTTTGGAAAGAGACCCAGCAGTGGAAGCATCCAATGCCTATTGACAGCAATCTCAAGGCTGCCTAATGTTTAGTGTCAGAGGTCTAGTGAGGAAAGTAATGACATTCTAATACGTTTCTTGCAATAGCACATGGCTGCAATTCCTGTACTAATCCTAATCTGTTGTATTCTTGCTTCCAATATTTCCTTGTATTTTACAAATTAAGTGATTGACTTTCAATTTTTTTTTTCTGTAACTTAGCCAGAATTATTTCCTGTAGAATCCCAATTGGCATTATACAAACCTAAAGCAGAGCTACAAGTCACATTACAGAATCTAAGAGACTCTCTTTAAACACATAAATGGTGAATTCAAAATATTCTTACTTTGAAGTCTAAACATGAATGCAATATCAGGGTATGATAAGAATACTTTGTTGAAAGTAATAGTGGAAAATAAACAGATTTGACAATTGCATTTCAAGGCTAGAATCACTAACTAAATACAAATTATTTTTTCAGAAGCCCATATAAACTATATTACTGGTAGAGTGCTAGAATAACATATTTTTATAACTGCAATGTGCTCATTTGATTGAATATTTTAATTTCCAGGAGAATAAAAAGAAGAAAAATAAAATATGTATTATATTAGCATAGAGAAGGATGCTTTGAATTTTATAAATCTTCCTGCTTTTCTTTTCAAAAAATTTTATGTTCTTATTTTGCCTTATGCAGTTATTACTTACTAATTTGGTTCTAACATTCAAAATTATTATATGCAATAAGAGAAATTTTGGGGGTGTCATTTATTTTTCAAATGATATAATATACATAAAGTGAAAACCACCCTTGGTAGTGGACACTCTATTGTCTTTTGTTGCACTGTTGTCTTCTGACTTTCATAGTTTCTGCTGAGAAGCCTTCTATCTATAATTCTTAACTTTGTTCCTCCTTATGTGTTGAATTTTTTTTATTCTAGTTACCTTCAAAATTTTTATTTTAATATTTGGGTTTTAGCAGCTTGGGCACTATGTGTCTAGGTGTGTGTGTGTGTGTGTGTGTGTGTGTGTGTGTGTGCATCTTTCTGTGTTTGCATTATTTTGTTTGGTATTTTCTAAACTTCTTGGATCTTTAATTTGTTCTTTTAAATGAACTTTTGAAAATTCTAAACACTATTTTTTTTGAAAAATTTTCTCTACCACTCTCTTTTTTATGCATTTGAAAAAAAAAATAATGAAAAAAAAAAATATATATATATATATACACATACACATATATATGATTATTTAATATTTTGCCACAGGTCTCGGATACACTTTTTGTTTTTCTTTTAAAGATTTTATTTTTTCTTTTAGTTTGGGTAATTTGTACTAATTTATCTTTAAGACCACTGACCCTTTTTTGTTTGTTTGTTTTATAAAGTCTAATTATGGGACCATTAGAGCGTTTTTTATATCTGTTACCATGTTCTTCATTTCTAGGGCTTTGGTTTGATTCTTCCTTAGGATTCCCATCTCTCAGCTGAAATCCCCCATCTGTTTCTGCATGGTGCTTCCCTTTTCCAGTTGTGCCTTTAATAGATTAACTATAATTATTTTAAATACCTTATTTGATGGTTACAATTTCTGAAATATATTTGAATCTCATTCTATCGATTACTTTATCTCTTGAGAGTGATTTATTTTTGCAACTCAGAATTTTTGGTTAAAACCAAAACATATTGTGTAGTATAATAGAGACTGAGGTATATATTTTTTGTACCAGGAATTAAGCACATTTCTTTTTTGCTTGGCTTTAACGTGAGGTGTTGAGTCAATCTTGTTAGGAATCAATCTGACTTTGGGTTTTGCTATTGCTATGTTTAATTTTCTTGCACCTCATACTTCAAATTGCTCTACCATTAGTGTGTGAGCTAGTTTGCTGGAGAGTTGTCACTCGATGACTGTTTTACCCTCAGTTTTAGGTCTTGTGTTTATGCCTGCACCTCAGAGAGGTTCTTGCTCCACACTTTTGCCTGGCACCGGGTGTAAACTGATGCTACTTATTTCTCAAGACTTGCTGACCCGTTGGCATGGGTCAGATAGCTGGGAAGGAGTATTATCTCCTGTTCTTGTTTTGCTCCATCTTAGGAAAGTGTTGTGTGGCTGGGTCTCAGGGAAGAGGCCTTCTGATACATCTTGTACCAACCACCCCCCTCCTCCCCGCCATGCTAGGGGATCTGTAATAATCCCAAGACATTTCCCTAAAATTTCCATAGAGACAAAAGCTCTCAAGTTCCTGTCTCTCTGTCTTTCCTTTGGTTTCAAATTAGTGATTGCGCCATGATGTCAGGTCTCTAACGCTTTTAAGTTTTATTGTGGAAAGCATTGGGGGGAAAGCTTGAGACAAGACAGATGTGATGAAATTGTTTGACAGGGGGATTATTTTGAGGGTTCGGTAACTAAGATAAAGAGTGCATATATTACAGAAAACAAGTAAAACTTCCTGCCTTGGTGGTTTTCAATCAAGTAGAAGAGGCAAAATATGACTGTGGGAAATCATTATAAGAAGAAAGAGATTTACAAAAAAACATTAAACTTCCTAATCCATTTGTATAGTTCAATTGAAAACACTCCATACCAGACTTTAGAAACAGGAAAGGAGTAAAGGAGGGTGGGTTAGGGGACAGAAGCAATATGATAAAAGTATGAAGGTGATTCATATGGTGGAAAAGAGCATGACATGGAAGTGGGAAGGTGAAGATGAGTTTTGATATCCTACCTTCCACTTTTTCCTCACTTGTAGTCCCAGGTGAGGATGTCCTCAAGGTCTCACTCAGAATGGAAGTGGTTGGTGATGAATGATGTGATAATTACTGCTATTAGACCTTGATTTGGCTGTACTGTGTGTCCACAAAAGCTCTGGGCACCATCTTCATCCAATAATCAGCCCTCAATTGTCTTAGAGCATCCCCCTTCCTTCTACATTATGCTTCTCCGGGCATGAAGGTTTTCCCCTCACAATTATTCCATCAGTAATGGTAGCTTACAGTAGCTCTGTATTAACTACCAAGTGGTATTTTGCTTAGTTGTCGGGGGCAGTTAGAGACAAGATTTAATTAATCCGGTAAATTCCCATTGAAACACATTAAGGAGTATCCAAAAATTCAATCACGCATTACAGTATTGTATACCTGAAACCTATGTAACTTTACTAACAATTGTCACCCCAATAAACTCTAATTTAAAAAAAAATGAATCACATAAAATTGGAATTACACCATTGAAAGCTTAATGACAAACAATAAATTGTAGTCATTTCTTATTGTCACCAAATGTGGAAAATTCAAAACAAGAAATGTTATACTGCACAAAGGTAAATGAACTCTGAACTGAGATAGTCCTAAATGATCAAGGGGGATTCATCTGCTAAAGGATGCCTCCTTACCCATAAGGGACAGACTTCAACCTATTTATCTTCTCTTGAAAATGTTGATTTATACAGAGAATTGGAGCCAAGTGTCAATCATTATATGCCATTTTTCATTCTCATAGCATTTTAATGTAAACATCAAATTAATTTTGTAGCCAAATTTTGGTCATTGTATAATTACCAATTTAGTTTCTTAGAACAATGTTCCAAAGTGGAACAAACTCTAGGTTTTCATGTCTCTTTTTCTATGGAAAAGTAATGACAATACACAACTCCTCAAACATTGCTAAAGTAGTGGACTGATAAAGCGAAAGCTGCAAATATTGGTAGAAAAAAGTAAAGCGTTTCTTTAGCTGATAATATTGGATTTATAATTTGAGCACATTGATATTTTCTCTTCAATAAAAGCACTTAAAGACTCTCATCAATTATGGTCTATAGTGTTAGAGCCAGTTTTAGATGTCCTGCAGAATTTAAAAATATATTAACTATCTTTGTATAGAATATCTAAGTTAAAGTCTGTACAAGCAAGGGTCAAGGTAGCCATCATCTGGTTGAAATCCAGGTGATGTCCACCCACCCTTTGAAAGTGAGGAGGCAACTCTGATGATCCCTGAGTCACCTGTGAGGTTGTGTTTTCCCTTGTCTTTAGGAATAGTGCATATTTGCTGTTAAATAGCTCTGTGATGAGGTCCTGTAGGACGTAAGAAGTCTAACAGCCTTCCTCATTTTGTCCCATCTTCATCTCCTTCTCTTCAACTGTCAGTGTATCTGCTCATGTAAGCCCATAATTTATCAATCTATAACCCAGACACACACTTGGTGTTCTCTTCTGAACGTGCTTTATTATTTTTTGTACTATGAACAAATTGATAATTTTCTAAATCTTTAAGTTCTTCTTCCTTTTTGCTTAACAATTCCTTCTTCAACTCATTTCTCTCTTCTCACATCTTACCATAAGCATTCAGGAGGAACCAAGTTGGTCTCTTAATGCTTTGCTTAAAAGTCCTCTCAGCTAAATTTCCAATTTCATTTGCAAGTTCTACCTTCCACCAAACACTAGAAGATGGATACAGTTCAGCCAAGTTCTTTGCCACTTCATAACAAGGATTGCCTCGTCCCTAGTTTCCAATGTCATGTCCTCATTTCTGTCTGAGACCGTACTAGAGTGGCCTTTAATATCTATATTTCTACCAACTTTCTACTCAAGAAAATATTTATGTATTTTCTAAGAAAATGAGAGCTATCTCTCCAGTTCTCGTTGTTTCCTGAGTTTTCACCAGAATCACCTTTAATATTCATATTTCTAGCATGCACTTCAAAACTCTTCCAGCCTCTTTCATCACCCAGCTCCAAAGCTATTTCCAATATTTCAGTTATTTATTACAGCAGCACCCCACCTCTTGGTACCAAAATCTATATTAGTCAGCTTTGACTCCCACAACAAAATATCACAGACTGGTTAGATTATACAGCATAAGTTTATTTCTCTCATTTCAGGAAGCTGGGAAGTTCAGGATCAGGATCTGGCAGGGTTTCTTTTTTGGTGAGAATTCTCTGACTGACTTGCAGATGACCACTTTCCTTGTGTGTTCATGGCCATTTCTTGGTGCATTTGTGTGGAGAGAGCAAGCTCTTGCATGTCTCTCTAATAAGGGCACTAATCCCATCAGCAGGACCCCTTTCTTACTATGTCATCTGGCTCTAATTATCTCCCAAAGGACTCATCTCCAAATAGCATCCCATTGATGTTTAGAGCTCCAACATATAAATTTTGGCAGGACATAAACATTCACTTCATAACAAGTGATAAGGAAAATACTAATAACACAATAGAAAAAAAATGGATGAAGGGTGTGCATGCATAATTCTCAAAAATACAAATGGCTCTAACACATATCAGAAGATAAGCCACTGTATTGTAATGAGGGAAGCATACTGAGACACTCTTTTCCACATTGATGATTGGCCAAATCCAAAAGTTTAATAACACTCTATGTTCATGAGGTTGATAGGAAACAGGAACTTTTATATTACTGGAGGAAGTGCAAATTGATACAACTATTCCACTGAAATTTGATGTTGTCTAACAAAATAAAGATGCATATACCCATAGACCTAGATATTTATCCTGCAAATAAAATCACATACCTGAGGAAAGATGCAACAGAATTGTATGTAATAGCAAAAGATTGGGAGCAGCCTAAATTCCCATCAGTAGGGAACTCCTTAAACAAATGAAAGTATAGTCTTCAATGGAATACTGCACAGCTCTCAAAACAATGAGGCAGTTCTCCATACACTGACGTGGAAAGACATATGATATGTATGTTCAGTGAATGCAGGAGAGTGTGTGTGTGTGTGTATATATATATATATATATATATATATATATATATATATATATATATATATATAGAGAGAGAGAGAGAGAGAGAGAGAGAGAGAGAGAGAGAGAGAGAGAGAATAAACAATGATACATCTCTACAATTTAAAAGAAATGATCATTACTATGAAATGAATTGCTATACGAGGTAAGAAGACTTGGGAAGATCAAAACTTTTCTTTGCATGCTCCCTTCCTTAAAAGACAACACCAGATTAATAAGGGAAATAAAAACAAGGGAGGTATCAAGGACGTTAATGAAACTTCTAACCTGTGTCACCATGAGAAAAAGAGGCAAAGGACTCCAAAGAGCTAAAGGAGGCTGAGAGCTCAAGACAGAAGGACGGAGGGCCCCAGACAACTGTGGAGCAGAGGCTACTGTCTCCCACATTAAACTGTGGTTTGTAAGACACTGAGATTTAAAGCTGTTTCCCTCCCAACAGTTTTCCTACTCAAACTAAAACAGTGACTTAGCTTGTCTGTGACTTCTCTTTTAAATGTAATAATTAAATTAACTGTGAAACAGAAAGCTCAGAGGACTATTTGAGCCAATTCCAGTGAAATAAAAAAATAATACCACTCTAAAATGCATTCTCTAGCTCACTGATGGGGAGGAAATTTTTTCATTACTTCCTTTAGATTTCCATCAGATCTTACCATAATTCAAAACACATATTTGGTATATAATATTTTATTTATTTATCAAAGTTCAGTTAATATTATTGAGTGACATGGGATTATTTTCCAAGGAAAAATTAACACTTTAAGCATATTTTCATAATGGAAACATAAATTTTTAAAATAATACTTATATTGGCAAAACTTTTAGGTATGTTTTTCGGCATATATAATATACGCATTTTTTCTAGGCTGGGAAAATCCCATACTAAGCTTATAAACTTGACACTTTTAGATCTCAGAGGCCCCTGTATGGTGCGATATGATGTAAAGCACAGCCTGATCAGCAGTGATGTGGACAACTTGGATGTACAGAGAGGTGATGTAACTAGAAAGAAGCAGAATAGAATTTGGAATAGAAAAGTCTGTATTCAGAAAGACACTTCATTACTTAAAGCTTGTAATAGCAAGGGAGTATTGACACCCTTTAATGATGTCTTTGTGACACACAGAAAGAAATAAGATGGTCCGTGATATTAGGTGAATATCAGGCAGGACTTTTCCAGCACACTGAAGACTCTTTGAGGAGTAATTTGGAGACTGTTTGTATATGCATTGGTTCTTGCACAACCCTAGAGGTCCATTTCTTGAATTGCATAATATCAGAAACTCAAAGTATCTAACTTTTTCTCAGGGACCCATTTATAACCAAAGAGACCCGGTTTCCCACACAGTAATGATGGCATAGCAGAATGGAGAATGTCAAACTGGTGAGGTGTGCTAAAGGGAACAATAAAGATCAAATTTATGGCACCCTCTGCATTTCTGCAGGAATCTCCTCTTGTGCTTGGAGCTGCTCTTAGCATCTCTGAACTCATGCATATTGTGGAAATGTCATTTTCTTCAATTATTTACTCACTGTATTAAGAGTTTGTTGGTATCACCCAATGTAATAACCTAAACTACTTTTTCTCTTTCCTTCTATGAAAATAAATCACATTGTTTAATTCATTTATATACAGTTTGAATGAAAATCTCTTTGTATTTTTATGGCGGCACAATAGCTATCAGAAACACTCCCATGGCAGCCATAAGCACTATAATAAGCAGAGTCTAAAAGATTGATTTCAGATTATGTTCTAAATGTGCCCCAAAATAATTTTGGAAACTATATTATTTACTTAATAGTCCATTCTTAGGCAGTTTGAAAATACAGAATGAACGTGTAATACCACCAACCATAGAGAGATTTTGATAGAGTTAGCCCGATCATAAACTTGATATATTAGGATATGCAGTTGCATTTTCAATGTAATGTCTAAAATATTAATAAAGATGTAGATATCAAATGGTATCACAGCACTGAAGATGGCCAGTATTCAATTCTGCGTGACTACATGCCTGCTTTCTTCTGATAGTATGATATATCTTAATCAATTTTATGACCTAGAGAAAGCATTAGAAAAAGATGAATGTGTTCAAAACCCATGGACATTAGCCATGTATATTTCTAAACTAGAAAAGAAAAGAAAAATGTGTGCTGTTTTACTTTGCTAAGCATTGTATTTCATGGCAAAGAAATTACACAGGCTGTACTGGAAAATAGACAAACACTTAATGATAATTGAATTAAACTGTTGCTTTGTTGATGCATATATATTTAGATATAATTCATGGTTTCCAGGAAAATTGCTTAATGAAATAAAAACACTATTCAATATTTATAATCTACTATAGGAAGAATGTAGAATAATTTAAATTTTATATTTAAACTTGTGAAAAGGCAGAAGAGTGAAATTTGAAGAGTTGCTTCAACTTTTTGGGTTTCTTTTTGGGTGTACATTATTGCTTTTTCTGAGTTCATAAATAATAAATTCATTATTTAAAATTACTAATAATATAGAAGAAAGCATTGATCATTAATAGAAATCACCCATTGACCTAGTTATGGAAGTTTGATTCAGCTATCTCATGTAAAGTAGCTTCTAGTTGATAGTTTCTGGTATGTCTTCTCCTAATTACCCACTAATGTACCGATGACAGTGGCACATTATGTAACAATATTTTAGGATGGTATATTGGTGTATCCTTCATTGCATATCTACTGATGTAAGGTAGTAGAGAAAAGGAAGTCCCTTTTCTATTTTAACTTATGAATTTTCTAACTCATTACAATTCCCTGCACTTCTCCATCACTATGTAAAATGTGGTGCACACAAAAGAAGGGGGAGTGTGTCATGACTTGAATGGAGGACCTCGAAAAGATGTGTCCATGTCCTAATCTCCAAAACCTGTGAATGTTAACTTTTTCAGGGGGAAAAAAAAAATCTTTGAACATGTAATTAAATTACGGATCCTATGATGAGATCTTCCTGGATTATCCAGGTGTGCCTTAAATCCAATGACAAGTGTCCTTACACAAGACAGAAAAGAAGAGGCACAGAAAAGGCAGTGTGAATGGAGACAGAGAGAAGAGTAGTGTGTCTGCAAGTCCAGGAAGCCAAGGAATGCCCACAGCACCCAGAAGCTGGGCAACAGAAGGAAGGGTCCTTTCCCAGAGTCTGTAGAAGGAATGCAGCTCTGTTGACACCTTTATTTTGGAATTCTGGACACCAGAGCTATGGAAGAATACACTTGTGTTTGTTTGTTGTTATTTTTAAACCACCACATTTGTGGTAGTTTGTTACAGCAGTAAAAGGAAGCTGATAGAGGTGGAGATAAGGAGATGGGAGAAAGGGTGCATATTAACGGAGCCCTGATGTGATACATTATTTCATGGAAGGTAGACAAGTGTACACCAGGGAGAACCTGGTAAATGTGCATCTTGGGGTTAATTATAATATTGATGGTGATGATGATATCTTCTATGTGTTTATTTTTATTATAGAATATTTTATTGTTGAGTATCTTAGTCATAAAACCTCAATTTTTGCTTCTTTTATTCTTATCATCTAGTTTCTTAATATATTACTCCATATTTTGTTTTGTAGAATACACTGTCATAAAAGATAAAAACTAAGTTAATTATGGCTCTTGAAGACATCTATTTTTGAACAAATATCACCCATTTTTACCTCCATTCGGAGTATCTTCTTGACATCAGTCCAGTAACTAAGCAAATCTGGAGCCAATTAATTACAATTCTGCCTTGTATGTACCACAGTGTATTGATCTATGAAGTGCTTTTTCTTAATTACAAACAAAATACACCTTTATACACTCACTCTGTTAAAAAAATTATGAACACTACTTTCCCACCTACAATCACTGAGTCTACTTAAAAAGTATGATTTCCTGATGTAATTTATCAGATCTTTCTCGTTCAAGTCTCTGATACCTGCAGGTACCGTGTTTCCCCGAAAATAAGACCTAACCAGAAAATAAGCCCTAGCATGATTTTTCAGGATGACATACCCTGAACATAAGCCCTAATGTGCCTTTTGGAGCAAAAATTAATGTAAGACTTGGTCTTATTTTCTGGGAAACACGGTACCATGAAGTTCTATTCACCAAGAGAACGATTTCTTATTAGTTTAATTGTCAACTCTTTGACTCTAGCTTTCAGAGGGTACTCTGTCATAAGATCCGAGGTATGGTTGTCATTCAATCATCCTTTAACACTGGTTGCCAGTCATTTTGATCAGAAAGCCCTGGCCTTGTAGATATGTGAAAATATCCATGAAACATTGATTCTAAAATAAAATAAAATAAAATAAAATAAAATAAAATAAAATAAAATAAAATAAAATAAAATAAAATAAAATAAAATAAAATAAAATAAAATAAAATAAAATAAAATAAAATAAAATAAAATAAAATAAAATAAAATAAAATAAAATAAAATAAAATAAAATAAAATAAAATAAAATAAAATAAAATAAAATAAAATAAAATAAAATAAAATAAAATAAAATAAAATAAAATAAAATAAAATAAAAAAATAAAATAAAATAAATAAAACAAAATTATTTCTCATTTATTTTTTGGGATATCAAGTATTTTACATTTCAGAATCATATTCATTAAATAACATTTTCCAACATTGTTACTAAACTGTACCTTCTCTTTTTTCTCTTTCCTTCCATTTATTTTCTCTTTATTTTCCATTTAATTTCCACTGAATGTCCATAGCAAACCATTCTAAAAAGTTTAATGTATATCTGCATTTGTGTATATTGCTGTAATATTTTAAATGCATGTATTTTTAATTTTTTTGAATTAAGGTATAATTTAAATATAATGAAATGAGAAAAAAATCTTAAGTGTACACTTTGGTGGGTTTTGACAAATGCATATACCATTATAAATATCACCCTATCAAAATATAGAATATTTCCATGAATACAAAAACATTCATTTATGTCCTTTCTCAGTAAATCCTTATTAGCTGGTCCCTCCCTTCCAGAGGAAGAGACAACTGCTGTTCTGATTTCTACCAGCAATGGGTAGTTTTGCATGTCTTAATATTCCATATAAGAACTATTAACTTATTTGTGTCCAAATAGAACTCTTGAGAGTCATTCACATCATTATACTTATCAACAGTGTGTTCCTTTCTAAAGCAGAGTAGTATTTTATTATATAAATACACAAACATTTGTTTATCCAGTTTCCTATTAAGGGATATTTAGATTGTTGCAGTTTGGGGCTATTATGAGAAACTAATATTGAAAAAATCCTTATTAAAGTATTTTCTTGGTTAAAAACATAGTAATAAAATTTGGGGATAATAGGGTGAATATCTTATAACTTTATAATTGTTTATGAGAATTCCAATTGTCCTATATCATCAGCAACACTTGGTAGTGTCAGTCTTTATTTTTTATTTTTCTTTTAGACCATTCTAAAATGTGAATAGACTCATAAAATAAACATTTTATTGGCTAAGTTGAGGGTAATTTACATCGTTATAATTCTAAAATACCCTATCAACAAGCATAGGATATATTTTTTTAATTTAGATAAATTATATTGTCTTTTAGTTAGTCTTTAAAATGTTTCTCTTTTTTTGTAGAGTGGGCTTATGCTGTCTTAGTAAATGTCTAAACACTTTGTCAAGATTTGTCAGTATGTTTCACTTATAATTATGGTATTTTGTTTAGAATTTTGGCATGTAATCATTAATAACTTATGGAAGTTTATCCTATTATACTTCTGAGAAGTGTTTTGTTTTGTTTAGTTTTTGATTAGGAAAAGTAAATGTTTTAATCTTTATCAAAAACACCCATATTATTTTTCTCCTTCAGATAATTAATAAATTAATTGATTGTTAACTTTTTTCATGTTACCCATGATTCCACTTTGGGGACCTAAGTTAATCAATTAATAACTAATCAATTATTTAATAACTAATATCAATTAATAACTAATTTCAAGTTTGATTTGCTAGTAATTGATTTATTACTTTTGTATCTATACTCAATCTTGTCATTGAGTTTTGGTACTCTGGTAATGCAAATTTCATCTATGGGGATTTCTCCCTCCTTTAAAAATATTACTGGGAGGATACTATAAACTATTTGTTGGAGTACACTAGTAAACACATCTAGTCCTGAGACTTTTAGTAGAAGACACTTTTATATAGTGATTAAATTTCTTCATGTTTAGTCACTTGTTGGGAGCTATTCATGTCTTATCTACATTAAATTAATTGATTTTCCTCTGTCTTTTACTTGTTTGAATATCATATACTCTCTGTCTAAACTTTCACTAGAACCCTAGCTATTTTAACATACATTCTTTATTCTTTTTCTGATCACTATAAGGAATTTTAATCAATCCTTGTTTGATTGTCCAGTATTTTATTTTGAGCCTGTTTTTCCCAGAAATTTGATTTGATGTTTGTTTTTATTAACTCTTCACCTGTTGCCCCATTTATATTCTATTTTATCTTTCTAAATGTGAGTAGATATACTTTAGAACTCCCCACCCTATATCCATGTTTTCTATCCTCTCCTTTTATATTTCTATTTACTTGTCTCCCTGAACTGAATTATGAATGAACTTACTAAAGACCATTGTTACAGTTCATTACATTTTGTTCATCTATACTTATTCTAAAAAATGTTTTAAAGACCTGGCATTTATTTATACTCTCTTTTATCCTATTTTTAAAGATTTTGTTCATTGCTTTAAATACATCAACACAGTTATTTAATATTCTATGTCTAAAAATATTAACGGGTAACATCTTAAGGTCCTGCTTTTCATTATTTGTGCTGCTGTTTCTAACTTCAAATACCTAGTTTCCTCAAATAATTTGTTAATTTCCCTGTTGTCGGCTCATTTTCCTCAAAATGTTTCACTGGGAATGCTTTATGGCCAGAGAGAACTACATTTGTTTCAGCCAGACATGAAGAGACACTAGTGAAACACAACAAGTTTAAATCAAAAACTCCATTCAGTGTTTCATCTCTCAAAACTAGCACAAATTTAGGCATAGAATCCCATGAGAACATATTTTTGAGTTGTGATTTCTCATGGGATATTACAAATTTCAAAGGATTTAAATTATTTATACTATGTTCTCAGACCACAGTGAAATCTAGTAAGAAAGCAATAATAAGAATTTTTTTTAAAAACACCTTTACATTTAGATTTAGAAATGAAAGAGTCTGGTAAAGATGACAGAGTAGGTAAATACTGTGCTTTCTTCCTCTCATGACAATGTCAAAATTACAACTGAACTACTACAGAACAATCATCATTAGGAATCATCTGAGGTCTAGCTGAACCAAAGTCCTACAACTAAGAGCATACAGAAAAAGTCACCTCAAGACTGGCAGAAAGGGCAGAGACTGGGCAGAATGGGCTGTCCCACATTTATGAGTGACTGCTAAAAATTGGGAGGAATATCTCAGCTGTGGAGGTTTCCCCAGAGGTGCGAGTATTCCCAGCCCCAAAACAGTCTCCCTAGTACATGGTTGCAGTGCCAGGGAAAGAAGTACCCATAACTTCTGGCTGTGAAAACCACAGAAGATTGTGGCTGGGTGAGACAGAGTGCTGCTACAGTTCCAAGCAGTCCTCTCAAAGGGCCCATGCATGGATTTAATCACTGTTGGACTCACTCGCTCCGAGGTTCAGCATTGGGGCAGCAGCTTGAAAGGTGCCAAGGACATACAGGGAAGTATTGAATTGTCTGGCTTCAGGGCAAGAGCTGGTGGGGGCACTTTCTCCCAGAGAGAGCTGCTGATAAAATCCATTATTTCTTTGTGGAACCCTCCCCCTTCCTGGTGTGCCTACTAAGATGGCCATCATATCTGAGTCTCCATCAACCTAACTATCACTGTTTGTCCACCCCACCCTGGTGATTCCCTGATACCCCATCTCACCCAAATTTTGAGCACACCCAAGCTGTTTCCAGTGGCTTTTCCATACAAATGGTCTCTCTTGGCTCATGCTGTGGACTTTCCTAAAATTTCTGAAAGGTTCACAAATGACAAACAAGCAGCATCTGGCTTTAGCATGTCCCATAACTCTTATTGAGCAACACTAACATCGGGAGTAATGGCAGTTGACCTTAGTTTGCCTGCATGGTCTCTCAAGACACCTTCAAGCCCAGAATATGTAGTGGCCATCTTTGGATTGATTAGTGGCTCAAGCAGGTGGCCCCAAGCAGGGCACAGGCTGCAGCTGAACTTGGCCTGTGGAAGGGCTGCTCCCATGTGTTCCTGGGGTTGGCACACCAGGTGGCTGGTTTTGGACCAAACCAGAGCATCACCTAGCTGCCTCCAAGAACAACACACCCAAAGTTCACACCAGAGAGGAACCAGAACCCTGATAAACTGAGTCCTGCTCCATAAGGTCAGTCCCAAAACCATAGCTCCCCCACTGTAGTCACAGCTAGTCCTCATAATAAATAAGTCTGAGGATCATTCCCTCCCCTTAATGTACATATCACCAGTACATCATAGGGATACCAGAAGGACAAGAGAGAGAGCAAGGAATTGAAAACCTATGTGAAGAAATAATGACTGAAAACTCCCCTAACCTGGCAAATGAAACAGACATACAAGCCCAGAAAACACAGAGAATCCCAAACAAGATGAACTTAAACAGGCCCACACCAATAACACACATCATAATTAAAATGCCAAAGGTTAAAGACAAAGAGAATCTTAAAAGCAGCAAAAGAAAAGCAGTTAGTTACCTACAAGGAAGCTCCCATAAAATTGTCTGCTGATTTCTCAACAGAAAATTTTCAGGTTGGAAGGGATTGGCAGGAAATATTCAAAGTGATGAAAAGCAAGATTATGCTACCCAGTAGCATAAGCTGTGATTTAAAATCGAAAGACAGATGAGCTTCCCAGACAAGAAAAAGCTAAAGGAGTTCATCACCACCAAGCCAGTATTATAAGGAATCTTAGAGGGACTTGTTTGAGATGAAAAAAAAAAATTCCGTAAAGACATATATACTCCAATGTTCATTGTAGCTTTATTTACAGTGGCCAAGACATGGAAACAAACAAAGTGTCCTTCGATAGATGATTGGATAAAGAAGATATGATATATATATATATATATATATACAATGGTATACATATTCTGCCATAAAAAAGATGAAATATTGCCATTTCTGACAACATGGATGGGTCTTGAGATTATTATGCTAAGCGAAATAAATCAGACAGGAAAAAAATCAAGAACCATATCATATATCACTGATATGTGGTATATAAAACTGAAAGTAGAAAAAGAAGACAAACAAATGAAGAAACAAAAACTCATAGACACAGAAAATAATTTAGTGGTTGCCAGAGGGTAAGGAGGGATGGGGTGGTAGATGAGGGTAAATGGGATCAAATTTAAAAAGAAAATAAAAAAATAAAAACTATGAATAATAAAATAACAATAACTACATATTTATCAATAATTATTTTCAATGTAAATATATTAAATGCTGCAATCAAAAGATAGGGGTGTTGAGTGGATAAGAAAACAAGACCTTTACAGATGCTATCTACAAGAGACTCACTCACTTCAGATCGAAAGACACACACAGACTGAAAGTAAAAGGATGGAAAAGATATTTCATGAAAACGGAAACAAACAAGCAAACAAACAGCTGGGTTAGCAATATTTATACCAGATGAAATAGACTTTAAAAACAGTGTATAACAGAAGACAAAGAAGGACCCAGTAATCCACTTTAGGGTGTTTATCTGAAGAAACCCAAAATACTAATTTGAGGGACATGTGCATCCAAATGTTCATGGTAGCATTGTTTACAATGGCCAAGATGTGGAGGAAGCCTAGCTGTCAGTTGATGGATGAATGTATAAAGAGGAGGTGGTACATATATACAATGGGATATTGCTCAGCCATGAAAGGGAGTGGGTTCTTGCCATCGTTGGTGGCAAGGATGGACCTGCAGGGTATTGCGCTGAGTGGAATACATCAGACAGAGAAAAACAGAATCAATGTGATTTTTCTTATATGTGGAGTGAAAAACAAAATAAACAAACAAAGAAAAAAAAGGCAGAAACAAAATCATAGATACAGAAAACATTTTGGTGGCTGCAGATGGGAGAGGGGTTAGAGGTGAGTGAAAAAGGAAGGGATTAAGAATCACAAATTGGTTGTTACAAAGTAGTCATGGGGATGTAGGATATAGCATAAGGAATATAGTCAATAATATTGTAATAACTATGTATGATATCGGATGGATACTAGATTTATTGGAGTGATAGATGGGAGGTGGTTTGGGGTCCTTGGTGAAAAATATGAAGAGATTAAGTAGTACAAATTGGTAGTTACAAAGCAGTTGCGGGGATGTAAAGCATAGGGAATATGGTAATAACTATCTATAGTGCCAGGTGGGTCCTAAACTAGTCAGGGGAAATCATTTGTTAATTTATATAAATGTCTAACCACTATACTGTACACCTGAAATTAATATAAAATAATATTGAATGTCAACTGTAATTGAAATTATTTTTAAAAGTGGGGGAAGTGGTGAAGGGAAATAAAAGGTCCAAACTTCCAGGTATAAAACAAATAAATCATGGGAATGTAAAGTACAGCAAGGGGAATATAGTCAATAATATGTGATAGCATAATATGATATATGAAGGTTGCTGAACTTATCATAATAATCACTTCTTTAGGTATATATTTGTGGAATACCTAGGTGTACACCTGAAAGTAATATAATATTGTATGTTAGCTATATTTTAGTAAAAGTCTTTTAAAATCTATTAAGATAAATATGCATTATAAGGAAAATCTACATTAATATTAGAGATACATTTGATTGAAGCATAATTAATATATCTGTATCCAAGATGCAGATAAGATCATGTTCAAAGAAAATATACTAATATAAAGTCAAATATTAGAAAAGGAGATAAACTGTAAAATGAGTTATTTAAAGAAGTTATTAAAGATAAATCTAAACACAGAGAATGTAGATAGAAAGAAAATAACAGCAGAATTTAATGATGTATATGACAAACAACATAGAGAATTAAACAATACCTTGCAAGATAAATACTTTGCAAGATAAATACCTTGCAATCTGATCAGTTAGAAAAAAAAGAGAAACCATGAAAACATTGTCATGAAAACAAAAGGGTCAATACTACAGATAATATTATAAAGATTGTGATAGGATGTTCTAAATAATTTTATAACAATGTTTTTAAAATCCAAATGGAAGATTCTAGAAAAGTAAAAGTTAACAAAAACTGACATAAAATAAAGCAGAAAATTTAAATAATTCTATAATTGACTCCATAATTTAAAAACTTCCTGTATTAGTAAAGGTAGGTTAAACTCAAATTACTCAAAACCTCAGAGATCTAAATGAACAAATATTCATTTTATGTTCGTGATGCCTATATATCATGAGTTGTTGGGGTTGAGGTTCTGTTCTACATCATCCTTTCCTAAGGATCAAGGCCTATGGAAGCTCTGACTTATGCTTCTATGATTGATGTATGAGCAGAAAGAGAGTTCTATAAGATTTTAACTGAAAATTGAGTGTTTCTAAGTACAACATCTATAATATTTACTTATTCCATTGGCCAGCAAAAGAAAAAGCTATATATTAATTCTTGGTTCAGAAATGTACAATTTTACCATATGCTTAAAATTTCATTAAATATAAATCCTCCAATTAAAAAAAAAAAGAATATGGTGGATACCAGGTG
The DNA here is from genome assembly GCF_057876585.1 of Rhinolophus sinicus. Lineage (NCBI taxonomy): Eukaryota > Metazoa > Chordata > Mammalia > Chiroptera > Rhinolophidae > Rhinolophus > Rhinolophus sinicus. The sequence goes on along the minus strand of NC_142517.1, from coordinate 105,543,831 downwards.
GATTTAAAAATGTAGAAACTGTAGGTATAAACAAAACAAAACAAAACAAAACAAAAACCTTATTTAATATCTCTATGCTAACAAAAAATTTCAAGGCAAAAATAATAATTAATAAAGACACATAAAGGACATTTGTGCTAATGTCAGTCAATTAAGGTCAATTTGCTGAGATAATATCACAATTTTAAATATGTATGCATACAATAGCATACACTCAAAGTAAAAAAAAAATAAAAAATACTGAACTTAAAAGTGAAATAAAAAAGATCCACAATCATGGCAAGAAACATTAACATACTTCACTCAATAAATGACAAAGAGAAAAAAAAATGAATTAAATCCACAGACTTTTATGGAAAACACAACTCAGTAAATCAATCTACTAGAAATGGTAGGACACTGTATTGAACAATGATAGAATATAAGATTATTTTTTTATTTTTTTTTACTTTTCTTTTTAATTAAAGAAAATAATTTAATTTTATTATTTTTCTTTTTTCTTTCTATTGGGGTGACAATTGTTAGTAAAGTTACATAGATTTCAAGTGTACAATTCTGTATCACATCATCTATAAATCCCATTTTGTGTTCACCACCCAGTGTCAGTTCTCCTTCCATCACCATATATTTGATCCCCTTTACCCTCCTCTAATACCCTCCTACCCCTTTTCAAAGATAAACTCAAAACTTTAAAAAAAAAAATCCCATATAGTGAGTTATAAAATAAACTTAATGTTAATTTTATTAAAGTTAAATTATTCAAAGTATTTTATTTGACTCAAATGGAATTAAATAGAAATCAATAACAAAGTGACAAATAGAAAACCCAAACTAATGGGGGGAAAAGTGATACACTTCTAAATAGCTTATGGGTAAAGAAAAATGTCAGAAGGGAAAGTTAAAACCATTTTGAGTTAACATTAAGTTGTGATATATCAACACTTAAGGGATACACCTCAGCACTATTTAGAGGAAGATTTGTTCCCTAAAGTGTACACATTAGAAGAGAAAAATTTCTGAAAAACATTAATCTAAGCGTCTACTTCAAGAACCTTGAAAAACAAGACTAACCAAACTCAAAAACAGCAGAAAAGAAGAAGTAAAACAGGACCAAGTGTCAGTAAAATAGGTGGCCTCACCTGGGATTAATAAGTGACTCTGCTCTTCTTCATGTGTATCTCATCCCCTCAGGTAACTTGTGGAAAATTCTCACGTCAATGGCTGAGAGCAAAAATAAAGGCCAGTGCTTTTCAAATCTCTGTTTAAATCATTTTTGTTACCATTCCATAGTAAGTCTCATAACCAAGACAAATTTTGAGAGGAAGGGTACAGAAAAATGACCAGATAAGAATAGGGACAGCTAAGACAGGGAAAAGTGAAACCCTGGTGCCCCTCAGGCAAAATTAACATATGGAGTTAGATGTAGATATAATGGCTACTAGTGGACATGACTGGGAGGGGCACAGATTCCTTCTAGTTTGTTGAGAATATTGTTTCATGATCTGAGTTTTTATTTCATAGATGTGTTGGTTCATAAAGATTCATTGAGCTGTATGTTTATTTGTATACATAGTAGACTTAAAAAAAAAAAAAAAAACTTTATAAAAAACCACAATACAGGAATGACATCAGAATGATGATGGCATGAGGGGTTTACCTTGATCTGTCTGCTTGAAGTTACAAGTTGAACAACTATAATTCAACAAAAGTTTCCCTATGCAACACAGAAACATGTCAGAGATCCACACTATAAAACATCTGAAGATCAGCAAAGCAGGGTGAACAGGAGAGGGAGGAAGGGAGTAGTGCAGAGACTGGGGTGAGAGAACACAGCCTGGAGCTCACTGCAGTCCCAGGGAAGGGGGGATTGAAACTGCAGGTGCACTCTCTGTGGCCCCAGCAAATCTGACTGAGTAACTAGCGTATAATATAGCTGAACCCAGCAATCAGGACAGACACCTCAGGGCAAAGACCAAATACAGATCTATGACAAATGCAGTCTAATAGCCCTCACTGCCAGGCAGAAAACAATTCCAGGAAGCTTGACCACCTCCCCGATCCTCCCGGAACTTGCCTCCCCAAACACTCCCAGTGTTAGCAATGGGCCCCAGAAAAAAATGGTAGCAGTGTCAGACTAAACAACAGAATATCTACAGCCCTGAGAACTGGAGAAACAGTTTCTGAGCAGCAGACACACACTGTGGCTAATTCCAGTGACAAGGGAGGAGCTATAGCAGTGAAGCAACTGTGGTCTTGCAGTCACCATTACTCAGAAGAGAACAAAGCCACAAACACACCAGCGACCTCCCTTAGACCACCACATCCCCACCTTTCATGGCTGACCCCAGTGGAGGCACCCAGGGTTGCTAAAGTGCACAGGTCTGCATCTGGCTGCAGGGACAGCATTGGGGTTTCAGAGTCACAGAACCTCATCACCCACCACATGCTTAAATGGGGGGGTTGGGGTGCCCTGAGACCCAGGTGACCTGGTCACAGAGGAGACGCTCATCTCCCTAAGAAAACTCCCACTCCTTGAGAATTCAGAACAGGGAAAAAGAAAATAAAATTCCCAGTGTTACCTACAGGAAAGCAAAAAAAAGACCTCTTCATATCAACTTGCTACAGAATTCAGTCCTGGAGATGCCTGGGAAGAAAAATTATCCATTAATTGTTATGAATAACCAAGGTAACAAGATAGCTCAAAAAGAAAATGAAAATATATCCAGAAACAAACAAACAAACAAACAAACAAACAAACAAAAAAACATGGAAATATTCGACTTAAATGACAGAATTCAAGATTGCAGTTCTCAATGAAATGAAAGAAACTCAGTAAAATGCAAGAGAACTCAGATAGCCAATTTAATGAACTGAGAAATAAAATCAATGAATAAAATTAATATTTTACCAAAGAGACTGAAAATTTAAAAGAGAACCAATAGAAATTCTGGATAACAAGAACTTAATAAAAGAGATAAAAAATCATCAGATTTTTCAGCAGAACTCTACAAGCCAGGAGGAAACAGAATCAAATATTTAAACACTGAAAGAGAGAAATTACTAGCCAAGAATAATATATCCAGCAAAGTCATCCTTGAGATTTGAAGAAGGAATAAAGACCTTTTCAGACATACAGAAGCTGAGGGAATTTTCTAACACATGACCTGTATTACAGGAAATGCCGAGGGAAGCTATTCAAACTGAAACAAAAATCAAATGAATATTAAACTATGAGCAAGATTGCTAACAGACAGACAGAAGCAGGAAATGGCAACCCCCTACACAAAATAGGGCACTCTACACTTAAATATAACATAGAGGGTAAAGAAGATAAAGACATTTTAAAAACAAAAAAAGGAAAAAGAGAAGAAAAACACACCTTGCTACTACAACTCAGAAATCAACTCACAGCATAAGTAGGGATAACTTGTGACCACAAAAACATAAAAGGGAAAGGGTAAAGATCTGAATCTGCAAAGGGGAATGGAGAAAGGAAGCATGCTGAAGAATTAGGACTTCTGTATACATAAAGCTTTCTTTTACATAAACTTAACGGTAACCACTCAAAAAAAAAAAAAAAAAAAAAAAAAAAAAGAAAAATCCAGAACTGAGACAAATAACATAAAAAAAGAAGAAATACAGGGAAAAATCATAGAATACCACCACACTAAAATAACAGACAGCAACAAAAAGGCAAAGAAAAATTGGAGACACTAAGCTACCAGAAAACAAATGATAGGATGTGTATAAGAAATTATCATATATCAATAATCACCCTAAATGTAAATGAACTGAACTCCCTAATTAAAAGGGAAAGAGTAGCAGATTGGGTTGCAAAACAAAACCCAACCATATGCTGCATCCAGGAGTCACATCTCATTACAAGGACAAATATAGAGTCAAAGTGAAAGGGTGGAAAATGATCCTCCAATCAAATGGCATCCAGAGAAAAGTGTGTGTAGATATTCTTATATCTGACAAAACAGACTTCAAGATAAAAAAAAAAAAAAGGGAACAAGAAAAAGATGGATATTTCATAATGATAAAGGGGACAGCACAATAAGAAGACATAATACTTATCAATATATGTGCCCTCAATCAGAGAGCACTAAAATATACAAAACAACTATTATCAGAACTAAAGGGAGAAACTAACAAAAACACAGTTATAGTAGGAGACCTAAATACACCACAGCTATGGATAGATCCAAACAGAAAATCAGTAAGGAAGTATCAGCCTTAAATGACACATTAGACCAAATGGACATAATTGATATTACATAGCATTGCATTCTAGAACACCAGACTATATATTATTTTCTAATGCACATGGGACATTCTCAAGGATAGACCATATGGTGGGACACAAAACCTGCCTCAGCAAATTTAAGAAGATAGAAATCATTCAAGCATATTCTCCAACCACAATGCTTTGAAATTGGAGATCACTACAAAAAGAAAGTGGTATAAAACACAAATACATAAAGATTAAACAACATTCCACTAAAGAACAACTGGATCAAAGAAGAAATAAAAGAAGAGACCAAAAGATACATAGAAACAAATGAGAATGAAAATACATTGTATCAAAATTATTGTGATGCTTCCAGAGCAGTATTAATAGGGAAATTTATATCGTTATAGGCCTATCTTAAGAAACAAGAAAATCTCAAATAAACAGCTTAACATTGCATATTAAAGAAGTAGAAAAAGAAGAACAAATGAAACCCAAAGTCATCAAAGAAAGAAATTATAAAAATTAGAGCAGAATCAAATGGCGAACAAAAAGACAATAGGAAAAATTAATGCAAAAAAGTGCTAGTTCTTTGGAAAGATTAATAAAATTGACCAACCCTTGTCTAGACTCACTACAGAGAAAAGACACAAATAAACAAAATCAGAAATGAAAGAGTAGAAATGATAATGTATGCCACTGAAATACAAAGAATCATTCAAGAATACTATGAAGGACTATAAGCCACCAAATTCAATAACCTAGAAGAAATGGACAAGTTCTTAGAAACATACAACCTTCCTAAGCTGAATCACGAAGAACTGGAAAATCTAAATAGAATGATCACCAGTAAGGAAATTGTACCAGTCATCCAAAACCTTCCCAAAAGCAAAAGTCCATGATCGGATAGCTTCACTACTGAATTCTACAAAACATTCAAATATGATTTAATACCTGTCCTACTCAAACTCTTCCAAAAAATTGAAGAGGTATTACTGTGCACTAAGTAATTTGTATAAGAACAGCCATAGCTGAGTTACATAGTAGTAATCTAAAAAATTGTAGCATGTCACATGTACACGTAGAATGGATAAATTGCTATATAATTGTACAGTGGCATTGTATACTGCAATAATAAAATATAGCTACAACTAATAACATGGATAAGTTTAAGAAGCCAAAAAGCCAGGTCCAAAAGAATGTTACATTGATTACATTTATAAGAAGTTCAAAAATCACCAGAACTAAACCAAAGTCTTAAAGGATGCCTGCAGATACAGTAAAATCTTAAAAAAATGCATGAACATCAGTTCCGTAAAAGTTAGCTTACTGTTCATTTTGTGATTGACAATGTGCATGAGAGGGACTGATGGTACTTATTTCATTTCTTTCCCTAGTTGGAGGTTACATGGGTTTTGCTTTGTGATAAGTTATTCAGATTTACATTTTTGTTTTATTCACTTTGCCCAATGTGTGTATTCTTTATGCATAATCATTTCACAATGAAAATGAATAAGGAATTTAAGCATTTTCTGGAGGAATATGGGTGCATTTAGATGGCGCTACTTTGAGGAGATCAAAGATACTGGTAACATTTTATTTACCAATCTGTGCACTGAATCAGAGGTGTTTATGTTATGCTTCCTCTTTTATGCTGAAAATATTCCTTAAATACACAGATTGGTGTGTATGATATGTTTCATAATAAAATACAATTTAAAATAACATTTAGCCATGTATTTGAAGGTTAAATGTGCTTTTCTGCAAAATGCTGCCATAATTTTGCAATTCTTCTAAAGTATTCAAATAATATAATTCAATCATTCAATTTATATGCAAGTTGAATAATTATAATAACATATATGCTAATGCAATTAAGAGTACTACTCATATATGCAAATAACCATAACTTTCAACGTGATGAATATTTCAGTAATTATATAACAAGGGTAATGTTTTTCAAGAAATGATTGTTTACTGCATCTTATTGAAATTTTTTATAATTTAAAATATGTACTTTATGTATATTTTGAGATGATAAAGATATGCAAGTTTTACTGGAGCCCTTCCTACATCCTGTAACAATTATCACTATAAAACCTGGAGAGGTAGATAGAAAGATTTAGTTATTCAATTAAATTATTTGCATTCGATTACAGACCTTACCTGCACAAACTCATATCTCAGTATTTGACAAAATTCAGGTTTCTGTCTCTTCATACCCCAGTTATTTCTAGTTGTTTTTTTTTTTAAATTGTATCCATTAATTTTAAATTATTCTTTTGCCTTTTCTCATTGTTTTTTGCCATACATACTGACTCTAACTATTTCCTCCTTAACTTTACCCATTTCTATACTTCAGCCCTCTTTCTGATTTATGCACACCCTGGTTTTTTTGTTTGATTGTTTTTTCTTTTTTTTTTTTTCTAAAACTCTAGAGAGCCGAGATATTTTTTAGGGTCCTGAATTATACCTGAAACACCACAGGTTCTCTCCTTGTGCTATGCACAATTTTACCTTAATTGTTGTGGGGGCGGAGCCCCAGAGAGTAGTTTCCAGGCTCTCGGCCTCACATAGACAGGTGCTGGCTCAGGTAGTAAATGGCCAACTGTGATTGCATGGCCATCAGCTGTGGCTAGTTGGCCGTCAGCTGTAACCAGTGAGCCATTGGCCACAATATAACTGCTGTGGCTACGGAGAGGAGGTAGGAAGAGAAAGAGAAGAAGGATGGGGCTAGCAAGGAGATGGCGGCTGGGCTGGCAAGCGTGGATGGCGGTTTGCGGACAGTGTGTATCCAGCCTCCAGTGAGAGTATAGTGCCGCCAGAGAGAATAAAGTGGTATGACTCCCCTACCTATGGCTCCGTGGGTGTTCCTTTTTGGCCTCACCATATCCTGCGTTCTTGTATGGGGAGCGGGAGCAGAGACCCCGCAGGCCTCCCTGCACGACAAATGGCGCAGCGAGCAGGGTCTCCCGCATGACACATGGCGTAGTCGGCAGGATATGGTGCCGGCCAAGGCTCTCCGAAAGGTAGTGGAGCAGTTTGTGCGTATGAACACCCAGTCTGAGGAAGACCAGGAGGAGCAGCTGCTGGAGAGCTGGACCCCCGTGGAGGGGTGGGAGGACGTGGACGTTTCTCACACCAGCACAGGAAAAGCCATGCAGCTGCTGGAGAGATGGAGCCCCGTGGAGAGGTGGAAAGATGTGGACGGTTCCCCAACCAGCACAGGCCGGAGAAAGCGAAGGTCGTTGCAGCCCTGTGGGCCGGGGAAGTTCCTGCTCAGGCAGCCCGGATGCAGGACTTGTAGTCCCAGGAGGTAACGCTTGCTGAGTCCTCCATGGGAGATGAGGGTGAGGTCAAGGTCGTCCTTCACCCCAGGACAGCCCTGGCGAATGACTATGGACTATGGGGAATTGCCTTCCATCCCGAATTTAATGGACCGCTTGACTGTTTGTTTGGGAACTGTTGTTAGTGGAACTGGGGGATATTTGCTTTTGTCTCTTGACTGGCCACCATTGAGAATATGTAAGCACCTTGATTGTGAGTCGCTGTTGTTCCAGCAGGGTACCCTGAGAGGCACAGAGAGAGTGGCAGTGCGCTGAGAGGTCTGGCTGAGCCCTGAAGATACCCTGGCTGTGCCCAGGAAGTCGGGCTGTTCCCAGAGAGAGTAGTAGAGCCCTGAAGGTACCCTGGCTGTGCCCAGGAAGTCGGGCTGTTCCCAGAGAGAGTGGCGGTGCCCTGAGAGCCCTGGCTGTGTCCAGGAAGTGTGGCTGTGCCCACAGAGAGTGGCGGTGCCCTGAGAAGCCCTGGCTGTGTCCAGGAAGTGTGGCTGTTCCCAGAGAAAGTGGCAGTGCCCTGAGAAATCCTAGCTGTGCCCGGGGAAACTAGTGGTACCCTAAGAAGTCCAGGAAGTCTGGCAGTGCCCAGGAGTACTGGTGGTGCCCTGAGAAACCCTGGCTGTGTCCGGGAAGACAGGTGGTACCCTAAGAAGTCCAGGAAGTCTGGCTGTGCCCAGGAGTACTGGTGGTGCCCTGAGAAACCCTAGCTGTGCCCGGGGAAACTAGTGGTACCCTAAGAAGTCCAGGAAGTCTGGCTGTGCCCAGGAGTACTGGTGGTGCCCTGAGAAACCCTGGCTGTGTCCGGGAAGACAGGTGGTACCCTAAGAAGTCCAGGAAGTCTGGCTGTGCCCAGGAGTACTGGTGGTGCCCTGAGAAACCCTGGCTGTGTCCGGGAAGACAGGTGGTACCCTAAGAAGTCCAGGAAGTCTGGCAGTGCCCAGGAGTACTGGTGGTGCCCTGAGAAACCCTGGCTGTGTCCGGGAAGACAGGTGGTACCCTAAGAAGTCCAGGAAGTCTGGCTGTGCCCAGAAGCACTGGTGGTGCCCTGAGAAACCCTGGCTGTGCACAGAGAGCCTGGCTGTGTCCAGGATATTGCATTCACCCCCAGGCTCCTCGCACAGGTCCCCTCGCGGAAGACGCTTGTCGCGTAGATTGTGAGGCGAGAGCCTGTAGGGGTGGAGTGTGGGGGCGGAGCCCCAGAGAGTAGTTTCCAGGCTCTCGGCCTCACATAGACAGGTGCTGGCTCAGGTAGTAAATGGCCAACTGTGATTGCATGGCCATCAGCTGTGGCTAGTTGGCCGTCAGCTGTAACCAGTGAGCCATTGGCCACAATATAACTGCTGTGGCTACGGAGAGGAGGTAGGAAGAGAAAGAGAAGAAGGATGGGGCTAGCAAGGAGATGGCGGCTGGGCTGGCAAGCGTGGATGGCGGTTTGCGGACAGTGTGTATCCAGCCTCCAGTGAGAGTATAGTGCCGCCAGAGAGAATAAAGTGGTATGACTCCCCTACCTATGGCTCCGTGGGTGTTCCTTTTTGGCCTCACCATATCCTGCGTTCTTGTATGGGGAGCGGGAGCAGAGACCCCGCAGGCCTCCCTGCACGACAAATGGCGCAGCGAGCAGGGTCTCCCGCATGACAATTGTTTTTAAAACAATGAGAACAATACGTTAAAAATAAACTTCATACCTACACCTTCCATTATTTAAATATAACTTCATTGTTAGATTTTTAATTCTGAAAGTGTTATAAATATAAGCCAGAACAAATTAAATGTATGACATTGCTAATAAGCTTTAAGAATTTTTGCTTCTAAAATGCATCTCATGGTGTTTTTTTTTTACATCTTACAGAAAAGAAATACTACTACTAGTAGTAGTAACAGTAGTACTAGTACTACTACTACTAGTAGTAGTGATACTATTAATAATACTGTGGATTAAACTCTTGTCTAAAAATTTTAAATTGCACATTAGCATAATATAATTTCAGAGAAATTATTTAACAAAGAAATCTGTTCACTTTGGTCAAACGTAAGGTTGTGTAAATTTACTTAACAAATTATTTGTTATTGCATATGTCGTGCGGGGCGGCCTGCGGGGTTCTCTGCTCCTGATCCCCACATAAGAACACAGGATATGGTGAGGCCATAAAGGAACACCCACGGAGCCATAGGTAGGGGAGTCATACCACTATGGTCTCACTGGAGGCTGGGTTCACCGGACGTGCAACCTGCTGTGCATTTTTCTGCCAACCGACTGAGGACTCTCCTCCACTCCCCTCGACTCTGCTCCTCTACTCTCCTCGGCTCTCCTCCATACCCACAGCAGTTGTATTAGCGGCCAATTGGCTAACCAGCTACAGCTGATGGCCAATCAGCCACAGCTGACGGCCATCTACTACCTGAGCCAGCACCCTTCCACGTGAGGCCGAGAGCCTGTAAACCACTCTCTGGGGCCCTGTCCCCACAGCATAAAACTACCTAGTGATTTCCCAACTGAGATACTTCACTGACTTAAGTCCATGTACGTTTTGCAATAATTCTTATTCTCCTGCTAATATTTCAGGTCACAATTTGAACCATGTAATAATGGTCATGATTCAATTAAAGCTCATATCACTTACAGAAGGCTAAGCAATGTCCACAAATCAAGGATGTTAATAGCATATTTTAAATTTTTAAATTATGTCATAATTTTTTAAATTTTATTTTACAAAGTACCAAATAACAAGTCGTGTTGCAGCCAAATTGTTAAGATATGCAGTTACAGGAAAATCTTCTATCAGAACAGTTGTGAGTACTACTACAGTTCATTTTGTTTTCACAAATAAACTAGAAAAAGAACAGGCTATATTTCTTGTCATAGATACTAATTCATTTGTTCCACCAATAAGAACCAAATTATAATTATAACAAATTAAAGCAGTAATTAAGCTAACACATATCACTATTTATCTTTTAAATAAATGAGACTGAAAGAGATGGATGTTGCTCTTGACACTCCAGGGCAAATTACTTAAATAGTTATAAAAACAATTAAAGTAGTAAAGTCTGCATAAAACTAGCGTGATCTTATAAAGAAGAAGCTGTCATATACTTGATTTCCTTCTCTGACAGAATGAGTGATAAACCACTCACCAGGAATTGTTCTCTATGAAGAATCACATCAAATTTGGTTTGCTATTATTTCCTTAGGGCCCAGCGAAGTGTTAGCCACTGTGTAAGTGCTCAATAAAAATACACTGAATTAGTGAACATGCCTGGTAGATAAGAGGAAATGACCAAATAAAACTACCTTGCTTCATCTATATTTATGATTCTAACAACACACTCATCAATAATCCTGAGTTACTGATAGCTGCAGGTATGCATATGTGTGTGCATGTGTGTCCACATATATGCATACATTTATACATATATGTACATACACATGTATAATCAGTGTAAGCATTTGGTAAGTTAATAAACATATATGATGCATTCGGGCAGTAGCAAAGTTCTCTAAGTGAATTATTCTTACTGAGAGAAGTAAAGTGTGACATGCCAACATATTATTGATGGGAACTGGAGTAGACAGAATGATTTAGTCCTATAAAACACTTTACAGTAAATCGGGTGGAGATGTTAATGTGTGAACCACATCATAGTGTCATTCAGACGTGTGACAGGTCAGAATTAGAACAATAGAAGACATGATACCACCAAAGACAGTTTTACCAGCATCTGTCCAGAAAACTCACAGCTGTCCATTCCAGCAAACACAAGTATATTTTACATCAATGTTTCACATTGGGAAGAAGAGCATAGAAATCATCCAACTTTTTGTTTGTTTGTTTGAATTCCATGACCATCATGAATTATTTGGATAATTTGACTTCTTGGACAGTTTGACTATAAGTAGACAAATGTCCTCTTCAGATCAATGCAACTTTTGCTCTTCATGAAATGTCCACTTATGGATATCTGTATATCAGGCTCATAAATAATTTACAGCATTTCATTAATTCTTGACAGAGATAAGATTAAACATCAGAATATAAGTCTGAGAAAGAGATTCTGGAAAAAGATCATTTCACCAAAATAAATATCCTCTGGTGTGGGTCTGACTAGACGATCATCCAGGCTTTCTCAATGTCTACCCATCCCTTACCTCTGAACTCCATCCCAAGAACACTCCATCTGCTTCTATGTATTTTCAATAAACTGTTTCTTAGAGTAATGTCACATTCACAGCAAAATTGGGCAGCAGCTACAGAGATTTCCCATATACTCCTTACCACCACACCACAGCACGCCCCGCTACAAGTATTCCACACCACAGTGGTACAATTGTTACAGCGGATGAAGCTACGCTGACATCATTATCACCCTACGTCTGTAGTATACATTAGGGTTTACTCTTGGTGTTGTCATTCTATGGGTTTTGACAAATGTATAATGACATGCATCTATGGTTATAGGTTCCTACTATAATTGATGGATTCACTGTACTGAAAATCCTTGGTGCTCTGCCTATTCATCCCCCACTCTACCCCGACCCCTGGTGACCAGTGAGCCTTTCATTTTTGGCCTTATACAAAATGTCATATAGTTGGAATGATATAGTATATAGCCTTTTCAGATGCCTTGTCACTTAGTAATATGAATTTAAGTTCCCTCCATATTTATTCATAGCTTGATAACTGATTTAGTTTTAGAAATGAATATTATTCCATTGTCTGGATGTATCATAGTTTAATTATCCATTCACGTACTAAAGCATATCTTGGTGGCTTCCAAGTTTTGGCAATGATGTATAAAGCTGCTATAAATATTCTTGTGTAGGTCTTTGTGTGAACATAAGTTTTTAACTCATTCGGTAAATACAAGGAATGTGATTTCTGGGTTATATAGTAACAGCATGTTTCCTTTTATAAGAAACTGCCCAACCATCTCCCAATATGGCTGAACAAGTTTACATTTACACTAGAAACAGATGAGAGTCCCTGTTGCTCCACAACTGAGCCAGCATTTGGTGTGGTCACTGTTTTCGTTTCTGGCTGTTCTAATAGGTGCGTTAGTGGTATCTCACTGTTTCAATTTGTCTTTGTCATCCATATACATTTTTAATGTAGTTCCTCTTCAGATTCTTTCCCATTTTATAATTGACTTTTTCATTTTCTTACTGTAGAGTTTTAAGAACTCTTTGTGTATTTTGGATAACATGCTTTATTAGATATGTATTTTGCAAATATTTTCTCCCAGTCTCTGGCTTGTCTTCTCATTCTCTTGATAGTGTTTTTTTCACAGAGCAAAAGTCTTAAATTTTAATGAAGTCCAGCTTATTAATTATTGCTTTCATGGATTGTGCTTTGTGTTGTATCTAAAAAGCTATCACCCAAGGTCATCTAGATTTTTTTTCTATGTTATCCTCTAGGATTTTAGAGGTTTGCATTTAACATTTAGGTCTATGATCAATTTTGAATTAATTTCTATGAAGTGTGTAGGCTCTGTGGCTAGATTCGTTTTTGTACATATGTAGGTCCAGTTGTTGAAAATACTCTCTTTTCTTCATTGTATTGCTTTTGCTCCTTTGTCAAAGATTAGTTGATTATACTCACGTGGGTGTTCCTTTTAGTCTCCAATTAAATATTTCCATTGTAGATATGAGATTGGACATTTAAATTTGCAAACTTTCCACACAGTGGAATGGCTTTGCACAAGGCCTTAAATAATTACCACAGTGGGAATAATAAGGCAGACAGACACCTTTGCCCATTCAGGATAACTCCGAAGTGCCCTGTAGACCAGACTTTGCTGAGGCTGCAGCTAAGGCCTTTGTTGAGAATGTATTGAAGCTCAACATTCTCTGTGTCCAGTTATGCGTATGGCCCACCCTTTCATCTACGTTGATAAGAAGAGCACACTCTAATAAACTTCCTGTGTGTTAAACTTTGTTTCAGCATTTGCTACCCTGGAACCAAACCTGTGATAGGTTTGAATTATGGCTGGAGTCCTCATTGGGATACCACTGTTTATGGAAAAGAAATATTATCAAAGGACACAGACTTTCATACGTGAAGGAATGTTTACTGTGTCTTCAGTCAATTAAAGGGATTGGATGAAGTAAAAATATGTCTTGGCCTATATTTTTATGGTAACATTTTCTTGATATTTCCTATCTTGTTCATTTATTCAATCATTGTCATATCTCTTTCCAAAAGATTTTTGTGGTTTTCAAAAGACTCCTGGTGCTGAAACAACCTATTTGGGAAAAATAGGTTAGAAAAGAGGATTGGGCACTTTAACACAAACATGAAGTGCCTAGTGTAGCTCTAAAACTTTAGGAATTCAAAAGTAATTTTCATGTTAAGGCTCAATGAACAAGAATCTTAAATAGCATCCTATGAGTTTACTTAGAGAAAACAGGCCTAATTTACCACTTCATATTTTAATAATTTATGATTTCTAATTAAGTCATTATCTTGTTGTTACCCATTGAAATATGTTTACATATAATAAACTTCTTTAAATACCATTTAAATTTTTTCTATGGTTCTGACTATGCTGTAATTCTGACAAATCACAAATATATTTTAAAATTCTGACAAATCATTGCCAATCCCATAGCAAGTTCCTGTCCTACCCGCAGCAATACTTCTTTGAATTTCAACTGGATTATATTTCATTTTCTAATTGATGTAATTTTCTAATTTATAAAAATGAATTTTGAAACTTTATATTTTTTGGAATCATTGTATTACTTGTCATTTATTTTGTTTATTCTACTTTCCTCATTTAAAAATTAACCAATAATATGAATATATCTTTCTCTTCATGAAAAACATCACAAAATAATTATGTTAATAGTTGAAAAAAACAGTTCAGGTAATTCTTATAAGTACATGTTGAGCTTATTAGGATTTATTAATTCATCTTACAGGTCATGGCGGCCTTAAAAATGTATGCTTCAGATTTTCTACTCTAGGGAGCACAGTCCCACTGCCACCTCTTCTAGACGCACCATCATGACCATGCCAAGGCCATGCTTTCCTGGATACGTCCAAGCTGATGTCTATTCAGGTCTGTTTCTATGGGATATGGGATTCCTGTAACAGGGTGCTTTGACTAGAGGATTTCCATTGGTCCAGCCAAAGTTTTTTTAGTACTGTGCTGCAGTCTGAGGAACTACCTACCCAATCCTTGGCATCTGCTCTTCTTTTACAGATGTTAGCACTGCCTGAGGGTATGAAAGCTCTCACTCGCTTACTTCTGCTTCTTTGATCTTACATCCATGCCATTTGCTGTTCATACAGTGCATTAGTCAGCGAACAGTGCTCAGTCCTGATAGATTAAGAAGCTATCTGGAAAATCTCCTTTGGGAAAAAAAGTAGTGTTTGCCAAATGGAAATAGACTAAAGTAATAGACAAAGTGATTTCATTTTTAAGGTTCAAAGTCTAAGAATGTCCCCAAGCTATTATTAAAACTAAGGGAATTATCTAGTGTTCTTTATGGTGTTTGATTTATCCATATTGATTCACAGTGCTTTGTTATATATTTTTTCTTATTGTCCTTTATTTATTTATAGTTCTTTCTTAATATTGAATATCAATCCCTTGTCACTTACATGTGTTGTTAATATCTTTTCTCTGATTTTTCACTTTTATTTTCACTTCCTTTTGGGGCCTGTGCTTGGTACATACTCATGACATGGCTCATTGTTGAGCAAAAAAGTGCAATACATGTCATTACCATTGTATTACACTACACAGGATTTTAGTACTTCTTATAAATTTGAGACGTTCTTTTTCAAATTTTTAAATATGAGATAGATTTGTAGACACAATAAGATCTTTGCATGGTTTAACTTGTAAATTCAAATTTCCCATCATTTTCCTATCAGGACTATGAATGATTATAGTTAAGAGGGTTTCTTGAGTTTACAAAGTGAAATAAAATAAAAATAAAAAAACAAAACAAACAAAACAACAACAAAAAAACCAGCATTTACCATTTGATTTAATTATCTAGGTCTATCAGAATACAAAATAAATTATAAAAATAAATTAAGTGTTGAAATGTTTATGAATCTGTAAACCTTTAATTATAATTTTTGGAGTTTTCATCAAAACAATACTTTAATTCTAAGTTTTTAACTTATGATAATAGAGGTTATAAATGTAACTTCCAAAATAAATTTATAATCATTAAATGCATATAGTTTTAAACAATCTGTAGGTTAATATATCGATAAAGCAATAAAGCTATTAAAAACTCAAATGAATTAGTAGAACTGAGGGAAAGTACAGACCTCCCCCCACTAATTTCTCCATAAGTGTTAAGGCTATTAACACAAATTTATCTCTAACAGAGCCTAGAATTCCCTATTTCTCTTTTTAGAACTGTCTATAAAGCCTCTTGCTGAGATATGATACATTTATTGGTCATAAATATGTTAATGCAAAGTATTTTCAATATATTTTTGTATCCATAAAATCTATGACCAGAGGTAATATGGAGTGTTATTTGGATTAACTTTCATATTTCTACTTAATATACTAATTCTGAAACATCATGACCTATTCTAGAAGCCTAAGGTGACACAGGGGTGTGACATGGGAACCTGGGGTAGGGGAAGAAGTACATGGAGGTTGGAGTGGCACAGAGAAATTATGTAGGAAGAAGCTGAAGAGAAATATTTGTTATTTCAATCATTAAGAGACTCCATTTTGCTCATTTCTCCCTCATGCGTCTTTTGGTACGTTTTATATCAGAGCCAAGATTCAGGGGAGCTATATCAGTAATTTAGCTCAGATACAATATGGGTTAAATAGAATTTTGTGGGAATGAACTACAAGACATAACATTGTATTGCACCTTTGAGAAAATATGCTTAGAATCCCAACTAACAGACCTATAAATAAAATTTTATAACAAAACCTGTCTAAAAACCAGGAGTTTTTCACCTAACTAAAATAAATACTGCTTTTCTTGAAAGCAAGAGATGACTCTTTTAAACATTTTCTTTTTATTTCTGGACTGGTTCAATCTGTGTTGGAAAGCATTATAGATCCCCTGAAGTATTATGAGACAGTTTTTCTCTCAACATAATACGTTTAGTGTGGGTTGCTGTTGTGGCAAAATAAATAGCATCTTACACATACTGGCATTTAAAACTGCAATAGAAAGCCATGGGCTGCTTTGTAGCTCTGACTTAGTCTAGCTAAGTCTATTCATTATAATCTGCCTTAAAATAATATTTAAATGAGAAAGGAAACATAATGTATAGTAGCCTGTTCAGATTTATCTTAAGAATTTGAAATATAATTAGGAAGTAGAAGTATAAACTTTCTATTTTATTTGTAAGTTAATTTTGAAGAGGGAAAGAGTTTCCATTTCAATCTTTGTTTTTGAGTTATAGCATCTTATATTTAAGAAGTTCCAGGGAATCTTTCATGCCAACGGTGTGTTTGAATATATCTCAGCTCATGAATGATTGATTTTAAAGAATTAGAAAACACTGTAGTGTGAGCAATTAGGTATCTTTTTATTGTTAAGTTCTGGTTCAGTAGGCTTGAAATTTTTGGGTATGGATTGTGAGTTATAGTACCCCAGGGTCCTTACTCCATTGGAAAGTTCTGAAGTTTCCAAAATGAAACGCTGGCTTCATATTCAAAATTCTCCTTTGTTCAATGATCCCTGTAATGCATTTTGATGTTTCAGTCTCTCAAGTGTTGGTTGAGTCCAGGTTTACAGAATGCTACCAAAGCTGCTGTAGATAGTCAAAGAAAAAAGATATTCAGTGCAATGCACTATGCAAAGAAAGATGAATAGATTGATGCACGACTGGGTACATTTTATATAAATAATCAACTTGCTAATCATAGCCCATACTGGGTTAAAAATACACTTTTCAATCCCCTGAGGTTGTACATAGCCATGTGGTTATTTCTGGCCAGTTATGTGTGAGTAGAGAAAACATATATCACTTCTGGAGTAGATATTTCATTTTTGATGGTCAGTTTTCTGGTCCTCTCTTCCCATATTACAGTAATCGTGAAGCATGTGTTAGAATGAAGTCCCCAAACAGCCTGGTTTGGTGAGTTATACCAATGAGCAGAGGCCTCCATGGTCAACTGAAACTAGCCATGTAGAATAAATAAAAGGTAAACTTTTTTTTTACAAGCTCCTAAGCACAAATCCTATAGTTGCAAAATTTAGCCTATCCTGGTTAATATAAATAGAAAGATGGAGATGGATACCTACATAATTATTTGGTAGGTATTATCTCAGGAATATAAGAAAATATTTCTTTCTTTATAAAAAGAGAAACTCTCTCTTTACTGGTTAAATTTTGTCGCACCAATATTTTACACTATCTGAAAATCACACGACTTTTACTTGAATGATAGGCATTTGCCTATTTAAATAAATATGGTAGGAATTTGCATATTTATTTGCATCAATATTACCTAATTGAAATAACAATAGTTGAATAAATTCAGAAAAATTTAACCCAAGCTCTTTATTTCATAAAGATAAATTAAGAGATTTGCCCAAGGTTATCCACAGTAAAAATGTATGACAAAACCCAAATTTTCTGAAAACTAGGTCACGGTTCCACTGCTTCCACCACATTTCCTTCATATTACCATCCAGCTGTGCATGCAGGGAGCAGCCTGGGAGACTTACACAGGAAAGTGTTGTTGGACATAAGAACTCCTAAAGAATGTGTTTGGAGATAGAGGAGAAAGACTTACAGAAAAAGGAAATGGCTCTAAGTTTTTCTCCCTTCCTTCCTTCCTTCCTTCCTTTCTTCCTTCCTTCCTTCCTTCCTTCCTTCCTTCCTTCCTTCCTTCCTTCCTTCCTTCCTTCCTTCCTTCTTTTCTTTCCCTCCTTCCCTCCCTCCCTCCCTCTCTCTCTCTTTCTTTCTTTCTCTTGTTCCTATGCTGCTTTCAGTTTTATATCCCACATATCAGTAAAATCATATTGTTCTTGACTTTTTCTGTCTGACTTATTTCACTTAGCATAATAATCTCAAGATTCATCCATATTTAGTGGTTACCAGAAGGTAAGGGGGGCGGGGGCTGGTAGATGAGGGTAAAAGGGATCAAACATATGGTGATGGAAGGAGAACTGACTCTGAGTGGTAAACACACAATGTGATATGTAGATGATGTATTACAGGATTATACACTTGAAACCTTTGTGACTTTACTAACCATTATCACAGCAATAAACTTTAAGAGAAAAAAGAAAAGGTAAATGGAGAATAAACTGTATGTCACAACTCTTTTGGAGCAAATTGTGCGTTTTTTAATATGAAAGTCACACAGTTATTTTTCCAAAAGGACTCAAAGTGGCTATAGAATCTTAACCTTTATATCTCACATGAGTTACTACCTTATTTTAATCATTTCAATACTTATTATAAGTAAAATCATATATCAAACTTCTAAAAATGTTGGTATATATTTCAGAATCTGTTCTGCAAATCTTCAGGCAAAATTATGCTTTTTCTTTTCATTATTTCTGGATTTGTTTGTCTAACCTTTATTTATTTATCTTTTTACTAGCCAACATGTTTGATGTATAAGCATATTTTATTTTTCTCTGTGGTTTTGTTTTAGAAAAAAACATACGCTGATTCTTTCAAAACATTCTCAAAATAATAACCTGGGACTAAATTAACCTCACAAAAAGTCATGAGACTTTTAGATAAAATCCAATACAAATACACCCAGTTAAATTTTATTACCACTTAGCCGAATCAGACTACACATGATATGGTATCTGTACTTTGTTTATCTCTGTTTTAACAGGCATTTCACTGACATTTTGATAGACTCTTCCAGTGCTTGAGGTTATTAAATTCTGTGTTTCAAGTTATTAAAGTCAAAGCAATGCAATTAAAGGCACTCCTTTGATCATGCATTATTCACTTAGTTTTAGCTTTGGATATTACACTAGAAGATTTTAAAAGCCAAAGGTTTTTGATAACTTTGAGAAGACATTCCTAAATAATAATAATAAATTTCCTAAGATTATTTATTTAAAACTGCTGCTTGGACATTTTGAAATTAAGGTTTCATTTTACACACACACACACACACACACACACACACACACACACACACACGTATATATAGTGGGCTGCCATTATTTAGAATTGCTTTATTTTTCTTGAAAGCAGGGTAAATTACATAAAAATTACTATTGATAAAGTTAAAAGTTTTATATTCTTACACATCTGGCAAGAAATTCAAGTTCATATGAAGTTAATTTCACATTTAACTGGGTTTTTATTTTCTTTTACAAAGATTATTGGTGATTCATTGTGTAACGATGGAACAGCTGACTGCAGTTCACAGCTTGAATTAACAGCTTTGTTCTTAATACCTTTCATTTATCAATATTGTGATCACACAATGGGGTATGCAGATGTCATATTATAAAGTTGTATCCCTGAAATGTATATAATGTTCTTAACCAATGTTATCCCAATAAATTTAATAAAAAAGATTCTGCTGTATTTCAAATTATCTATTATAAATTATTTGTGTGTGTGTG
Organism: Rhinolophus sinicus; assembly: GCF_057876585.1. Taxonomy (NCBI): domain Eukaryota; kingdom Metazoa; phylum Chordata; class Mammalia; order Chiroptera; family Rhinolophidae; genus Rhinolophus; species Rhinolophus sinicus. The sequence continues at coordinate 105,523,712 of NC_142517.1, read as the reverse complement.
TGTGTGTGTATGTGTGTGTAGTATACTTAAATCTCACATCGAATTAAGAGGTAGGTAGGATTTTTTCTCCTCTGTAACACCAAGAAGACAAGAATCAAAGACCAAGAAGGCAAAAATCCATCCATCACCATATATTTATGGAAGGAGAACTGACCTGGATGATGAGCACACAATGTGATATATAGATGATGTATTATAGAATTGTACACTTGAAACATATGTAACTTTACTAACTATTGTCACCTCAATGAACTTTAATTTAAAAAAAGGAAGACAAAATCATGACTACAGAAGAAATACACAACTTTAACATAGACAATGAAGACTTTGACTATGTAAAAGATTTTGCCAACCTTGGTTCAGTAATCAATTCAAATGGAAACTGCAGCCAAGAAATCAAGAGAAGGCTGAGACTCACAAGGGCAGTGATGGAAGAATTAGACACGATCACCAAGAGCAAAGATGTGTCTTTAGAGACCAAGGATAAGGTCATCCACACCCTTATATTCCCAATTACTATGTATAAATGTGAATGTTGACCAGTGAAGAGGAATGATAGGAAACAAAATGATTCATTTGAAATACGGTAATGCAGGATAGTTCTACAGATACCCTGGACCACCAGGAACATAAACAAATGGGTCTTAGAGCAATTTAAGCCTGAAACACCACCGGAGGCAAAAATAATTAAACTGAAGCGTCCTACTTCAGGTGTATCATTAGAAGGGAGGGTTCTTTGGAAAAGAATAATTCTGGAAAAAAACAGAAGGCAGCAGGAGAAGAAGAAGACCAAATATGAGATGGACTCAGTCCATTAAAGAAGACATAGGCTGAGTTCACAAGAGCTAAACAGGGCTGTTGAAGACAGGACACTGTGGATGTCACTCATTCATAGGGTCAGCAGGAGTTAGAGCTGACTCAAAGGCATATAATAATAAGTGAGGAGACTAATGCTTACATTGGTTGAAATCACCCCACTAATAACCGGCAGAGCCAAAATTCAAATGAAGCTCAGTGTCACTCCAGACTTATGATATCTTACTATTTTGCCTTGCATAAAACTTAAATTATATTTAAAGTTTTATAATGGTATTAGGTTGGTGCAGAAGTAATTACAGTTAAAAAGGTTAAAAATAATTGAAAAAACCTCAATTACTTTTGCACCAACCTAATAATATCTGATATTTCTAGAGATTTTACTTTGTGCCAGGCAGTGCTATCACTGATTCAAGAGTATTAACTCATTACTTCTCTCAGTATCCCGCTGCTATTTTACAGATAATGAATGGTATAGAGAGGCTGTGCAATTTGTTAAGTTAACACAGGTAGTAATTGATGGAGACAGAATTCAAACTGAAGAGTCCAGGCTCTTAACAATTATGTTTACTCTTTACATTTTCATGACTGTCAAAGTGAGAGCTCCCTCCAATAATGGGAATATGCTACATGGATTTTTACTCCCTAGTCACAATTTATATTGCTTCTAATTTTTGTAGCCTCTTTGAACCCAATATACCCAGTTCCTATGTTTCATCTTGCCTGCTAATTCTTTTGAATGTCGTCTTGACCTGGAGTCATGTTTTTAAAGTAAAATAATTTTGAGGCCACATGCTTCAGTGAGTAAGAGTGTCAAGAGTACATCACAGTTTCTGCCAAAGATGCAGGAGGGTAGAATCGTGGTTCACTTGTCACTTAATTACTATACCAGACACATACCATTATCTGAAATTAAATAGAAATGATTAAAATTGTTCCTATGTTTATCCTTGATAATATTAGTCTAGCTCTTCCTTGGTGCCTCAGTTCTAAACTGTAGACTTCTACCTAGTCTTAAATATCCAGTCGATCCACAGTGCTTGTCACAGCCTGCCTGAGCATCTGCCTCAGAAAACTACCAGCCACTCTGAGAAACAGTCCCTATTAGGAGTGGGACCTTGCCTTCTCTTGAGAATTCCACTATCCTTAGCTTGAAGACAATTCTCCTCTATGATGATCGCTTTCTACCATGAGCACTATTTACCTGAATAATCCTGGATCCTTTACTCTGTATTCACCATTCCCACATAACATCTCGCCTGGCTCGTCAGGTTGAGTTTCCTCCAACAGTTCTGATTTTGGCCGTAATCTCACTGTTATTTATTTATTTATTTTTAATTAAAATTTATTGGTGTGACAATGGTTAGTAAAATTACATAGGTTTCAAGTGTACGATTCTGTAATATATCATCTATATATCACATTATGTGTTCATCACTCAGAGTCAGTTATATCTGTTCTGATCAATTAAAATCTCATTGTTATTTAAAGTGTTACTCAGATGACTTAGTTTATAGAACTTGCATCAATCTTCACTTATGTTTTCAAACTTGTCAGTCTCTGGTTTTAAATATGCGGCTCAGAACCAAATAAAATACCAGTACAGAGCCCAGTGATCATTTTTCATAACTTCCTTGAACTTTACATTAGGCTTCTAGAGCAAAATATGGCATTACACTTTGTAGCAGCTCATATCATTTCTGGCTCATAGTGTATTTTCACTCAAACAAAATCCACACAAGAGTTGCTGTAAAGACAGAAGTCCTTCCTTATGCATTTAGCTAAGTTTAGCATCTTGATAATAACACTTTATATATATTAAATGTTAATAAATAAACACATTCAAATGATTTTACCTTATACATTTTTTTAAAACTTAGATTCTATCAGCCACCTAAACACTGTTTTTCCTATATTTGTGTCCTCTGCAAATATGTTGAAATTATTTTCCATTGAAATGGAGAGGGCCAAATCAGAGTTTTTTTGGCATTCCCCAAGATACCTCCATGGAGCCTGACACTGTTCCATCAGTTAATTATCTTTAAACATGAATTGTCACCCAGCCCACTGATTGCTAGTGATGTCACTGATGATAATGAAAAAGTATTTATTGTTTGCAAAAGTTTCAATCCGTGATCATCCCCTCAGCTTACTTATATTGAGAAGAAGGCTGATTTTCTATGCAGGTGCACATAATTTTCAATCTCATTGGGTTTCAAAATAAAAGGTCAACACAACTTCTCTCCTGGTGGACATGTAAAGTGTATATAACCTCATCGTTAACCAAGAACAGAAACATAATGTTCTGGGACTTTTCAAAGAATATAATCTTGAGATAATTGATATATTATATCTACCCAAATTTTAAGTAAGAATTACTCTCTGTGGAATATATTCTAAACAATATACAATTCTTAACAGCCCCCATTACTTAGGCAATAAACAGTTGGAGTGTAAACACGTAAGTGCAAGTTATATAAAGTTGCTATTTTGTATACAAATTTATGTGAATATTCATATTTAAATAGAGTAACCATACCTATAATAAGATTCTCAAAATCCTATGTGCTACAAATAACATAAAGAAGCTCAATAAGACTAGTTATTCTAATAGTTTTCTGAATTAAGACCCCCCTCACCATATTTCTAAATGCTGCCCTTAATTTGTTATTCTCTAGGATTTGTTATCCTAAGTGAGCATTGGTGTGACTCCAGCTGATCACAGAGGGACACTATATGCAATAGCTTGATGAAATTCAGATAAGACCATGTTTTTCTTCTTAATACATGCTCTTTTCATGGGAAACCACAAAATAAATAACTTAGAACTTGAATCACTCTGCTTCGCTTGGGGGTATCAGGTACTTGTTAGTTTCTCTTCTATGAGCTTCTCAAATCTTTTAACAGTTTTTTTCTTCCTACTCTTGGAATCGGCTACTAGAAATCAAAAATTCTAATTTTACCTGTAGAAAATACACAGGATGCATGATTTTTTGTTTAATAACTTCATCTTATATTTCTTATCTTTTATACAATTACATAATTTTTTCATCACTTACTTCCAGTACTTAGTCATATTTTATCTGTGTTGTATTATTTTTTGTGTGTGTGTGGAACAAAGGAGAGTAGAAATAAATAATTGAGGAATTAGGCCAGGAAATATATAAATACCTGTCATCTGAAGCATGTACAAAAGTATGAATCTTGACATTTGTTTGTCAAATCAGTGATAATTCAGCAAAATTTTCAGTGATGATGGAAATGTTCTATACTTGAATTGCCCAGGATGGTATCCACTTGGCACATATAGCTATTAAGTACTTGAAATGTCACTACTGCAAATGAGAAACTAAATTTTACATTTCCTTTCATTTTAAGTCATTTAAAAATTTTATTTAAATAGCCACATGCGGCCAGTGACTATGATATCAGACAACATAGGAAATCACAACACTGTTTATTTTATAGGACTTTACCAATCAAGGAAGCTCATTTTTTGTAATTTAAGAACAAATTTATTTTTAAAAATTTAATCAGTTTATTATATTTCTTCAAAATACTGCCCCTCAAAATTATTGCATTTGAGGTTAGAGTGTCTATAAAAATGTGAAGTGTTCATTGACTCACCTTTATAGCAATGGAGCGTGTTCCTTGTCAGTCAATTTGGCTCAATCATCTGTTGTATTTTATTTTTGGTTTTGTTTTTTGTCATTTTGTTTGTTTTCTTGTTTTTGTCTCATTTTGTTCGGTGTTAATGCTGAGAGAAATATCTTCCTTCTGTATTTTTCTCTGTGATCATTCCTAACTGGGGGTGGTGGGTTCCCCCAGCTGGTGTGGTAGATGTCCTATTGCTGAGGGTACTGACACCTAGGGTTGGCTTATGACCTGAACATTCACAAGCCTTTTTTTCCAGATTTGAGGGTTTTCTGGATACAATGCCCTAATATCCAGCCTAGACCACTGTCTCTCAAACATGCATCCAAATGACCTGGAGGGCTTGTTCAAAACTAGACTGTTGGATCCCCCTTAGATTCATATTCAGTTGGTCTGGACTGGGACCAAAATATTTCCATTGCTAACAAGTTCCCAATTGATACTGATACTGATGGTCCAGGAGCTCCACTCTGAGCATCTGAGCAGCCCTGTGCTAGACATCTACTTATAGATTTTACCTGCAGGGGTAACTGGAAGCTGCTCACCAATGCCATGGAAGTTTTTGAGCACAAGAAGAAACATTAAAGAGATAATGCAATGTAAACTCTGCCCTACAAGTTAGGCACCAGTAATCTGGTCTAAGTATTTGTTCTGGAATTTATACATTTGAATTGGGAGGTGTCTTAGTGTATTAGCCTGTTTTGTTTCATTGTGACGTATGTTACGTATAATACATAGCTAATAGTAATGGAATTACAAACCTTGTGATTGATTTGTTTACAGTTAAAGTATATATATAGAATGTGAATTTAATGATATCATAATAATTTAAAGGAAAACTATAATTACAGTCATTCCTTGGTATCCATGGGGGATTCGTTCCAGAATCCCCGCAGATACACCCAAATCCACAGATGCTCAAGTGCCTTATATGAAATGGCATAGTAGGAGCTCATATAACCTATGCACATCCTCCCCTATACTTTAAATCATCTCTACATTACTTAAAATAACTACCACAATGTAAATGTTATGTAAATAGTTGTACTGTATTGCATAGTGCATAATGACAATAAAAAGGTCTGTATATGTTCAGTACAGATGTAACCATCATAGGCCTAACTACATAGCACACTTCAGCAACAACATAATATTTCAGCTTTCTTTTTCCGAATATTTTCTATCTGTGATTGTTTGACTCCACAAATCTGAAACCCATGGGTATAGAAGGCCAAGTGTACGTTAATATTTTACTGAGCATAGAATTTTGTCAGGAGCTGTGCTAAGTCCTATACATTCATGATCATATTCAATCCATACAACATGTTTTTTTGTAAACACAGATTTAATACTCTAGTTTGCCTCTGAAACAAGGAAAGCTTGAAGAGTTAGTCATGTGCCCATGAGCAACAGCTGAATCTGATTCATGCTTCAGAACCCACTTTCTCAGCTACTGACTGGATAAAGGCAAGCTTACCAAGATCTATATAATCAGACAAATTATTGTTTCCTTAACGGGTAGAAATATGAGCAAAGTTTTTTGTGGGGACATTAAGGATCTATTTTGACATGAAATCAAAGCTTTTTCTGAACCAAAAATTTCCCTGAACCTGCCAATAGCATTTTGATAAACAAAGTAGAGAAATACCTTCTTGTTTGTCAAAATCTTGTTAACTTTTTAATGATCTTTGAGTAAAACTCATTTAATACAAAGAGAAATAAGAAAATCTAGTTTTTCAATTGTTGTTTGTAAAAACTCTCACTCTGCAAGAAAGGAATATATGATGTTCTTAAATGCTACTAGCTTGCATCAAATATTTATTACAAACATGTCTTAATTCCAATTTTATCTTTATTTCTATGGCTCCAAAATGGAGAAGACCTTTAAAGATAGTGTATTTTTAAATTCTATATTTTTATATTTTTATTTCCTTTGACTTAAAATTAATCTTTTTTTAAATAATCAGTGGAATTTTGGTACAATATGTTTTACAATGTGTACATTTATTCCTAGCTTTATTCTATTTATCCGTGTTACATTATTTACAACAAAATGCTAGGTACTTTTCTCATACCTCAGACTTTAAGGTAACTTTATTAAAAGTAAGTTATCTTCCTTTAGCCACAATATCATTCCATTTAGTAGGTAATAATGACGTTATTTTCAGGGTGAGTTCAGAAATATAAACGAGAAGAACATTTTAAATGGCTAAAAATTCAAAATTTTCAATTGTGATTTTTCATATGCACTATGAAGTATAACATAACATATAACAAGTATTTGAAAAAAGTTTCATATACTTATATCCTCAAATAAGTAATTGAAGCATTCCTTATAGCCTCATAAAACTGAAACTGGTTACCATTGGGAACAAGTGAGAGTTATTAAATCAATGGTGAGCTTTCATAAAGTTATTAGAATTACTAAAGTAAACTTGACTATAATGTTATGTATAAAATTTCAGTACAGTATATACAATATGATCCTTGTTGTAAAAACAGAAAATATACTACAAGTAGGCAGATAATAATGTCCAAAGGGATAAGCAAAAAGTAAATAAGTGGAAGACTCTTAAAGAGAGAAATTGGATGTCTAGGGGAGAAAATTAATTCCTTCAATTTACAACTTTGTAAATTTTTGTCTTATATCACAATGATTCAATGATGAATATCTTGTCCATAAGTCCTTGTAACAAATTAGAGTTTTCTTTAAGATAAATTCTTAACATTGTAATGCTAGGAAATAAATAGTAAAGAGTAAAACGTTCCTTAAGCAATGCTACATTAACTGAGATGCCACCAGTCAATACTTGATAGAAATTTTCTCTATATCCATAATAAAGTTAACATTCATTCTATTTGATGTATGAGGTCGGATAATTACATATGCGAACTCATCCTAGAAAAAGTGCTACATACGTCATTGCTGAATATCACCGTGGTCACCTTCAAAGTACTCCCCTTGGGAAGCTATGCACCAACGCCAGCGCCTAGTCCACCCCTCAAAGCAATTTTGGAACTTTTTTTCTGGAATGGCCATCAGAGCTATAGTAGTACTATCCTTGGTGTCCTGAAGGTTATCAAAATGTCTTCCTTTCAATATTTCCTTTATCTTTGGGTAAAGAAAGTCATTGAGAGCCAGATCAGGTGAGCAGGGAGAGTGTTCCAATACAGTCATTTGTTTACTGGCTAAAAACTCTCTCAGAGACAGTGATGTGTGAGCTGGTGTGTCATGATGCAAAAGTCATGAATTGTTGGCAAAAAGTTCACGTCATTTAACTTCTTCACGCAGCCTTTTCAGCACGTCCAAATAGTAAACTTGGTTAACTGTTCGTCCAGTTGGTACAAGTTCATAATGAATAATCCCTCTGATATCAAAAAAAGGTTAGCAATATTGTTGCAATCTAACTTCATGAACCTAATTGTCAGACCTCATAATTTAAAAACTCACGTGCGCATGCGCATGTGTGTTTGTGAAAATTAGGTTTGTTGAGCTATTTTTCACATATGTGAGTTATTTGTAATTCTTCAACTAATTGTTTATACTTTTATCCATTAATAACATTAATTAAAAGATAGTACAATGTTCTGCAAAGTTAAGAACTAACTATATTTTGTTTTATTTAATATTTGGAAACATGTAAACCTTGTATAATGTAATCAAGATATTTAAAATTAGGATTCTAAACATGTATTACTCAAAGTGATACTGAAAATAACTTACTGAACATGCCTTGACTTAAAGATTAGGAAACTCATGTCGAGATAAGTGAAATGATAGCTCCTATAATTTTAGAAGTTGCTAAATGCAATATTAATATCAGGGCTTGGTATCATGATCTGTTATCTTTTCCCTGTACCAAGCTCTGTGTCCAAAATAGCCCCATCATCATAAAATCTAACTCCCTAAGTAAGCAGATGACAGTGAGGTTTTATAGTGCATATGTCACCTGGGATTTTATTTTTGGCACTATGGATGACTATATATATCTTGTGCAGATATTGCAAAGTGATATTTGTTCTCAAAGAAATGCTGAACTTTCCTTTTTCCTTTTTTGTAAAATTAGTAGTTGAACTGGAAAATGCAAGTTCTCCAATATATGTTTATTTTATGATACCCGAAATAAAATAGCTTCATTCATTAGCTAGTAGCAACCAACTACATGGATTACATGAATAAAGCTGGACTGAAAATAGTCCATGTTTATTTTGAAAGACCATAGGGATACCTAAATGAATCCAGAGGTTAGTTTGTGTACTTGCATAAAAAGGCTATACTGTCTTTTAAAGTAATCTAATTTCATCTTGAATTACTGATATATTTTGACATTTATTCATACCCGTAAGAAAAGCATATGAAAGGAGAAAACAATCTCTGATAAATCAGAAGGAAATATTTTATATTATGGTAAGAGGAAATAATTGCAAGTAAATTTAATATCCTCAAACTTGGTACTTTACTTTTAATCAAGAGAAATAATAAATATGAACAAACACTTTTAAGCATTTATGAGATATCGTATAATATCAATGAAGACATCAAATTGAGCTTTAGTTATCTATGAAAAAGATTGAATTACTTCTGATTTCACAATTACAGAAATATTGAATTACTTCTGATTTCACAATAACATAATGAACCCAAAATTAAAACTGAGGAGGTCCTGAGTTATAACCTTGAATTAATTAATCCGTGCTTTGTTAATTCAGTATTTGCAGTCTTTTCCCCCACATAGAACAATAAGTTCCCTGGCTATACTCACATAAGTAACTCAGAAAAAGAGTGATTAAAAATTATTATCAGTAGAAATCGTGACAATAAAAGTGCATAATTTTGACAAAGCACAATGTTGTGAGACAGATATAATTATTCCTAATTTATAGATGCAGAGAATGAGATTTAAGAGAATTTAGGATATTTCAGATTTTATGGTGATTTTAAAACTAAAGTATGTAAATACAGTTATTGTAATGTCAGGGAAGGGTAATTTTTTTTAATTTAATAAGATTCCCATGTTAGTAAGTTATACGTGCATGGTATTTTTAGCTACCATTTTGATTAATAAAGGAGCATGCTTTTCTAAATACAAAGTAAGAAAAATCTATGGGAGAAAAATTCATAGATATTCAATAAATTTAAAGCAAAATATGAAAAATACAAATATATGAGTGGTATGAACATAATTTAATAACCTCAAATGCAATAAAAATAGGAAATAATATCTACTAGGTCTAATCCCAAATGACATTCTTAATTTGGTTAATGATTTTATAGTCTCTTAAGTGTCTAGAACTCAAGGCAAGCCTACTAAATAGGATGTAAACACTCTTTGTGACAGCATACTTCTCCTGTTTGCATAGTGTGATAGCTTGCATCAGTGTGATAAATGAATGCTTAACCACTGGCCTGACCTCAGTGTCCGTCTCTGAGGATGACAACAGATACATTCTGTCTGTGTGTCTCAGTCATAGACTCCAGTCCTGACACGAGATTTCTTTCACTTGATAACTTGTAACCAGCAGTATGGTGGCTAAATTCTATCCCTTCCAACAGTGGTAGATCAAGGTGAGTATGGTAACAAATGGTAGAAAATATGGAGAATTAGGCATTTTGCCACTTGTAAACTGAGAAAAATGCTGGATTTGTCACCAGTATGAATCCTGGCATGCTTAGTTATGGGAAAAGAAATATATATTGTTTTCTGATACATGTCAATGTCTGACTGAAAATTTTTGGAAAAGAACATAGGAAGAGGCACTGATGGACTCCTGTTACTCTTGTAGCCCTCTCCTGGCGAAATCCTGTGGTTTTCTTATGTTTTATGAGTACATTTGAATGCCACATTCTGATAGTCATAAATGACTTAAAACTTGAAATCATAAATTAAAAACTAAGAAAACACAGTCATTTTGTCTTTGGGGCAATATTTTCGTATTTTTGAAACTCACTGATTCAGGATTCTTCACAACCAACACAAACCCCTGAGATGATAAGAAGAAGGTTTAGATGAGGGGACACTGCTAATACTGTTTTATTTAAAAACCTTTGAATCACACTTCTCTTTTCTCCCCACTCCCAATGTGTCTGCACTGGAACTCTCACTAAAGGATGGCCTTAAGGTAACACATTTTTTCCTGATTTTCTTATTTTATGGGGGAAAAGGGATTAAAATTCATACATTGCTAATGATACCATGTATTATATACACTTAATTACTCTGCCCAGCTAAGGGTAAGAGGCATCCAATCTCGCTGAGAAGAATCAGCATAAGCTCAGATACAAATGAGGGACAGCAGTGCTCTTTTGGTTTGGGGATTCACCTTCTGTCTCAATGTTGAACTCAACTTGATGTTTACAATCTGTTTTTTTGTTTTTGTTTTTTAAAGAGTTTTATTTTAAAAATATAGCTAGCATACAACATTGTATCCATTTCTGATGTACACCATAGTCGTGCAGCATTTATATACCTAAAGAAGTGATCACCATGATAAGTCCAGCAAACATCTGACACTATACCACGCTATCACAATATTGACTATATTCCCCGTGCTGTACGTTATATCTCCATGACTTATCTGTTTTACATGTGGAAATTTGGACCTCTTATTTCCCTTCACCTTCATCCTCTATTTTAAGTTTTCAATTACAGTTGACATTCAATATTATTTTGTGCTAATTTCAGGTGTACAGCATAGTGGTTAGGCACTTATATAATTTAAGAAGTGAACCCCCGGACTAGTTTAGTATACACCTGGCTCTATACATAGTTATTAGCATATTATTGACTGCATTCTTTATGCTTTACTTTACATCCCCATGACTACTTTGTAACTACCAATTTGTACTTCTTAATCCCTTCACCTTTTTCACCCTACCCCCACCCCCTGCCATTTATCACACCAACAAATCTAGTACCCATGTGACACCATACATAGTTATTACAATATTATTGACTATGTTCCTTATGCTATACTACATTACAATAATTATAAGGTTTGACAATTAAGTTCATGAACATCCTAGAAAAAGTGCTACGTACCTCATTACTGAATATCACTACAGTCACCTTCGTAGTACTTCCCTTGGGAAACTACCCTGTTTCTCCGAAAATAAGACCTAATTGGATAGTCAGCTCTAATGCATCTTTTGGAGCTAAAATTAATATAAGACTCGGTGTTATATTATATTATTATATTAAATACCCGGTCTTATAGTAAAATAACCAAGTCTTATATTAATTTTTGCTCCAAAAGACATATTATATCTGATTATCCGGCTAGGTCTTATTTTTGAGTAAACATGGTATGCCTCCATGCCAGCACTTAGTCCACCCTTCAAAGCAATTTTGGAACAATTTTTCTGGAATGGCCTTAGAGCTGTCATTATATTATCTTGATGTCCTGAATATCATCAAAATGTCTTCCTTTCAATATTTCCTTTATCTTTGGGTAAAGGAAGAAGTCATTGGGGGCTAGATCAGGTGAGTAGGGAGGGTGTTCCAATACAGTTATTTGTTTACTGGCTAAAAACTCCCTCACAGACAGTGCCATGTGAGCTGGTGCATTGTCGTGATGCAAGAACTCCTTCAGGACCATGTATTCACACACCTTTCTCATGCCAAGATTTTCAGCTCAGATTTTCCTGTTTCTCTATCAATGCTTACTGAGTCTGCTATGCTTTCTATAGTCAGTCGACGATTTTGACGCACAATTCCATGAATTTTAGCAATGTTTTCATCAGTTCTGCTCGTTACGGGCCACCCTGACCTCTCTTCACCAGTGACCCATTCTCTCCCCTCAGATAAACGTTTAATCCATTTGTACACTGCCGTTTTCTTCATGACATTATCTCCATAAACTTGGACTGACATGTTCCTGATTTCATTTCCACTCTTGCCAAGTTTAACAAGAAATTGAATGTTTGTTCATTGCTCTAATTCAAGCTCAGACATTCTGGCGATGGTACACAAAAACACACAACAACAATAATGAATGCCACTCAGCAAGACACCACCACATGTTGACAGGAACACAGCTGTGAGACACTGATATACCACCGTTATGAAACCTTACCGAGCTGTGTGTACAGGGCTGCCAATGAAAGTGCACTGTGGCAAGTTTGGGAACCTAATTGTCAGAACGCGTACTTTGTAACAACCAATTTGTATCTCTTAATCCCTTTCTCTTTTTTTCACCCAGACACCTAACCCCCTCCCTTCTGGCAACCATCAAAATTTTCTCTGTATCTATGAGTGTGTTTTTCTTTTTTGTTGTTTGTTTGTTTACTTTGTTCTTCAGATTTCACATATAAGTGAAATCACATTGCATCTGTCTTTCTCTGTCTGATATATTCCACTCAGCACAATTCCCTCAAGGTCCATCCATGCCGCCACAAATAGCAAGAATCCGTTCATTTCCATGGCCAAGCAATATTCCATTGTATATACATACCATCTCCTCTTTATCCATTATTCTATCAATAGACACCCAGGCTGCCTCCACATCATGGCCATTATAAACAATGCTGTAATGAACATATGGGTGCACATGTCCCCTTGAAATAACATTTTGGATTTCTTCATATAAATACCCTGAAGTGAGATTACTGGGTACTTCTTTGTCTCTTGTTATACGCTTTGTTTTAAAGTCTATTTTGTCTGATGTAAGTATTGCTACCTCAGCTATTTTTATTATTATTATTTTTATTTTATCATTTTATGATTTATTTATGATTTATTTATTATTTATTTATTTATTTATTTATTTTTAATGCATGTCTTTCAATGTAAAGTGAGTGTATTATAGGTATCATATGTAAGGGTCTTGCTTTCTTATCCATTCAGTCACCCTATGTTTTAGATTGGAGAATTTAATCCATTTACATTGAAAGTAACTGTTGATAGATATATAGTTATTGCCATTTTATTACATATATTTTTTATCTTCCTCCTTCTTTTTTTCTTTCCATCTTAAAGAAGTTCCTCTAATATTCCTTGTAATACTGGTTTTATGTTGGTGAACTCCTTTAGCTTTTTCTTGTCTGGTAAGTTCTTTGTTTGTCCTTTGATTTTAAATGACAGCCATGCTGAGTAGATTAGACTTGATTGTAGGTCCTTGCTTTTCATCACTTTGAATATCTCCTGTCAATCCCCTCTGGCCTGTAAAGTTTCTGTTGATAAATCAGCTGACAATCTCATGGGAGCTCCCTTATAAGTTATTAGTTGCATTTAACCTTTGCCATTTTAATTATACTGTGCCTTGGTGTGGGCCTGTTTGGGTTCATCTTGTTTGTGATTCTGTGCTTCCTGGACTTCTATGTCTATTTCTTTTGCCAGGTTAGGAAAAAAAATGATTTCTTCAAATAAGTTCTCAATTTCTTGCTTTCTCTCTTCTCCTCTGGTACTCTTATGATATAAATGTTGTTAAGCTCGACATTGTCCCAGAGGTCTCTTAAATTATCCTCATTTTTTTTTTTTAATTGGTTTTTCATTTGGCCCTTCCAATTTGGTGTTTTCTGCTACCTTCTCTTCCAAATCATTGATTCTGTCCTTTGCTTCATCTAGTCTGCTAGTGATTCCTCTTAGTGCATCCTTCATTTAAGTTATTATATTCTTCATTTCTGACTGGTTCTTTTTTATGGTCTCGGAGTCTTTTCTTTATGCTTGCTATCTCTTTGCTGAAGTTCTCACTAAGTTCCTTGAGCATCTTTATAACCATGTGTTTGAACTCTGTTTTTGGTAGGTTGCTTGCCTCCATCTTGTCTAGTTCTTTTACTGGAGTTTTCTCTTTTTCTTTCATTTGGGATTTATTTCTTTGTTTCCTCATTTTGACTGCCTCTTTGTGTTTGTTTCTATGTATTAGGTATGTCTGCTATGTCTCCCAGTGTTTCCAGGTGGCCTTATGTAGTAGGTACCCTGTGAAGCTCAGTGGCACAGTCTCCCTGGTCACCTGTGCCAGGTGTTCCAAGAGTGTCCCTTGTGTGGGCTGTGTTTGCTATCCTGTTATGTTTGAGCTTTGATTGCTATTGGCACATCATTGGGTAGTGTTGACCCTCAGTCTTACTGGCTATGGGTTTAGTCACATGTACAGCTTATGGGTGGCAGGTGGATGGGGTGCTTACAACATGGAGCAGGATTCATCCCAATACGCTTTGGTGACTGTTGAGACCACACTTTGGGTGTTCCAGTTGCCGGACTAATTTGGTGGTGCTCCACTATAGTTGAAGCCAACCTTCTAGTATGTTGGTTGGGGCTTCTTGGGAGGGGCTGTGGTGTATTCCCAGGTCAGCCACTGCCTGTGACCAGCCAGGAACTACCTGGTAGGAGCTACAAAGTGATCCACAGTTTATTGCTGCCCATGCTAGACCTGGAGGCACATAGGAGACACCATATTGTGAACTGAGGATGCTACCATCAGTACTGAGTCTGGGGTAGCTATGCAAGAAGACAGGATACCCTGAGGCCTGCTGTCATTTGCTGGCTCCCATAAGGTTCAGCCATGGATAAAACCTCATTGGGTATGGAGTTGGGTGTGGTGGGGTCTCAGTGAGTCACAAAGGTGGAGCAAGTGGAGCTGACCAAACCAATTCAGATTCAGATTTGGCCATGGGCATGGGGGAGGGCTCCACACTGGAAAGATGCCACCCATCTGCCTACTGCAGTGGATGACAAACACACACAGGGAAAATTGTGACTATCTTCCCACTCTTACCTGTAGCCACATACCTCAGTCCACCCCCTACATGTCTTCATGGCCCCCTGAATCACTCTCCTTCTGCTGGAGCCCAGGGTGAGTACCTCCAAGTGAGTCTGTGTGGGTCCTTTAAGAGGACATCTGAGTTTCCCAAAGCCTTCTGTCCTACCCAGGTGGTCAGAATCCCCATTGTTTTTCATAGCCACATGTTTTGGAGTCTCCTCTTCCAGGTACCAGTATTCCAGGCTGGGGAGCCTCATCTGGGAATGCGGCTTCTCACTTCTCCAGGGAGGGGGGAACCTCTGTGCCCGAGATAGTCCTCCCAGTTTTCACCCACCACACAGAGGTTTGGGGCCAATCCATTTTACATCTCTGCTCCTCTACTAGTCTCAACATGGCTTCTTCCTTTTATCCTTAGCTATAAAACTTCTGTTCATCTAACCTTCAGATGGTTCTCCAGGTTGATTGTTCTACAATTTAGTTGTAATTTTGATGTATTTATAGGATAAGACAAACACAATGTGTATCTACTCCACCATCTTAGATCATTCTCCAGTAATATGATTTTAATCAATGCAGTTTTTATTTAATTAATCAGCTGTGTGTCAGAATGATGAGTTTCAAAGGCATATAATGTGTCCATGACTCATAATACTTCTGTTAAGATTTTGCTTCAAGTTTGATGTTTCATGCTAAACAATAGAAATTCCATTACTTTGATTTTTAAGGAATAAAGGTTGGAATTCATTCTCAAATAGCTATTTATATTTATTCACAGTTCTTTATAGCTATATTTCTACCAATCCAATTTTGCAGATGAATGATCAGTGAGGTTAAGTTCCTTGCCCAAGATCATTCAGTAAGTGAATTAAAAACTGAGATTAGAATTTCAAATTTCAATCTCCCTCTGCATAACTAAATCCTGCTGCCTTGGAAAGCATTAAAGGAGTCTTTAGCAATTGTTATTTAAAAAACCCTTCAAATTTTATCATAAATTTAAATGTTTTAAGGAAACTTTAATGATAAACTTGAAATTCAATAAATGTACATAATCAAATCAATATCAGCTGTTTTAATTAACTGATTATAACATAATTTAGCCATAATATTTGTTAGTAGTATTAATTCTGACAGTGTATTTAGATTATAAAAGCAAAATTATTTATTTTCTGTTTGATAAAGAAAATATGAATTCTTCAAAAGTAATGGTCTGTAAAGTTGATAGTAGGAATTTAAATGTCATTTTACCCAACAACTATTTTCAATTTTTGTTAAATATATTAATAGTAGAGCATATTATGGTGAAGAGGATTTTAGTCTTGTAGACTGCTAATTTGGAGCCAGTTTCCATCCATGAAAGGCTAATACATTCATAAACTGAGTACAACAGATGACCTCTAATTACAAATAAACCATACATTATAATGCACATTTAAAAGCTACTGTGAAATAAACCCATTTTTGTGTGAAAATTATGGCCTTTAATGAAAAACTTAATAACATGCAATATGATTGGGGGAAATTGCTACTCACAGTCGTTGAACTCATGGAAGTCAAGCTCCAAAAGATACTAATGCCTTCTAATGGTGTCCTAATTGTAGAGCAGTAATCAAACGTTTATCATTTCATTCACTCAGGAGGCTTAAGTTTTTGCTTTGACAAAGTAACACATTTTCCCTAGATGAACCATCTCTGCGTTTCATTTATTTCACAACCATGCCCAATGTTTACTTTGCTCATCTCTCACAGAATCACGAAATTCTGGATCTAAAAGAAAATTTGGGATCATTTAGCCTATTCTTTCACTTTTCAATGATGAAATAAATTTCCAAAGAGGTACGGTTAGCTTTTGTAGGTTACACTGTTAGTCTATAGTTTTGTTATTTTCTATAAATTTGGCCCATGTTCGAGTAACTGCAGGAAATAAGATTCTACTAAGAGCTCCCTTCCCAAGTTCCATGTCTTGTTTCTTCCAGAGAAAATTTTTTTTTTTTTTTTTTTTTTTTTTTTGTTAAAGGCTGTATGATGTGAGACAGTCATTTCAAACCTGGCAAGTTAATTAACTTTTCTTATTGGTAAATTAGAAAAAAGAATTCCTATCTCATAGTATTACCATAAGGATTTCATGAAATAATCAATATAAACTATCTTGCTAGCAGTTGGCTTTCTCTTAGCTCATAACTATCATGCAGAATATGAAAATTGTTACCTACCAGAGCACATGCAGATACTTCCACAATATAAGTCTTAAAGTGACCAAGATCTATCCATGTGACAGCTTTACATAAACATTAGAGCTTGGGTCTCACACATGTTTTGTGTGCTGCTGGATTCTCAACTTTTTATTTTTCTTAATACTAGTGAAAACACAGATTAGAGTATTAAACATATTGACAGATTCAGAGAGTTTATATTGTTGCCTTCCCTTCTACTTATAAAATGTAAAAGGATTAGGGAAATATCAGATAATTAATTCTTCACTGTCACAAGAGGGTAATCATCCTAAGTTAAAACAATAATGCAAACTCTCTCAAAATCTTAAAAAAAATGCAAAAAAGGAACAATTTTAGATAGAGGTAAAACATTAGGTATATTTCAAAAATATTGTATTTATTTTTATTTAATGTATGTCATCATATGATTATTAATGGTACTGGAATGGAAGGCATGCATTAATAAATTACTTTTAGCTGTATAATCAAGATATGACTGACGTGCAGTACATATTTAAAGTGTACAACTTGATATGTATATACCTATGAAATTGTCAAAAAAAATCACTAAAATCAAGATAATGAACATATTCATCAATCCCCAAAACTGATAACCTTTTAAAATCCCGGTCCTCTACTACTACCTGCCTGTGTCCCCAGAGAATGACTGCTGTGTATTGTCACTATAAATTACTTTGCATTTTCTAGAATTGCATATAAATTAAATCATTTTGTATGTGTTATCTTTTTCTTCTTTCATTTATCATGATTATTTTGAGATACACCAATGTTAGTCCTATCAATAGTTCATTTTTTTATATTGCTGAAAAGTATTCCATTTCATGGGTATACCACAATTTGTTTATCTGCTCATTTGATGATGTATATTTGGATTGTTTGCAGTTTTCTATTACTACAAAATTGTAAAATTCATTTTACAAATAAAGTCACTATGAACATTGGTGCACAGCCATTCTACTGAATTCATGCTTTGATTTATTTGGGAAAAAGACTAAAGAAACGAAGAGCTAAATTATGATATGGGTATGTTAAGTTTTGAAGCAACTAGCAAGTTGCTTTGCGGAATGGATATACCATTTTTCATTCCCACCAACAGTGTATGAGAGTTTTATTACTTTACATCCCCACCAGTACTTGTACTTGGTATAGTCAGTATTTTGACTTTTAGTCATAATACTACTACTAATCAAAAATATTGTAGTAAAAGGATGCCTTCAAACTTTTTAACACTGAGTTAAATATCATTTATTTTAAAACTTACAAAATTTTGAAATAATTTAAAATTTGAAAATAATTTAAAATTTTAAATTGAAATTTAAAATTTGTAATAGAAACAAGTTTTAGACCTTGCTCATGCAATAATAAAATAAATGCTATTCAATTGAAATTGAAAAGTTCATGGAATTCTGTAGGGAAAACAAGTTACAGAAAAATAAAAATATGTTGTAATAAAAGGTGTCAGGTTTGCTTCCATGCTATGGAAAATTCAATTTAGGGGTGCTTAAACAAGAACAAAGCTCATTTTTGAGTGATAAAAAAGAAGTTGAGATGCAAGTAGACAAAGTTTATATAGTGGTTCTACAATATCCATAATTTTACTTTTCTTTGTTTTTTTGTTTGTTTTCTCCATGTTTTGATCTTTAAAACATAATGGTTCAAAGTCCAAGGTGGAAGGAGAAGCTCCATTCATCATCAGTCCTTTCTAGGCAGTAGGTAGGAAGAAGATGGGAGGGGGGGAAAAGAGCATTTACGAAATTTTCTAAAAGCTGATACATAGCAAAAGCTGATTTATTTACATCTCAATGGCCAGAACTCAGTAAGCAGGCCACACTTTCTGAAAGAAGGCTGGGATTTACAGTTATTTTTTCAGGATCAGCTATAATCCAGATACTCTGATATAAGAAAGGAGACCAGACGTTGAAGCAACAAACAGCCTCTGTAGTAACATGTATAGGGTCCAAAAAGCACCAGCTAAAATACTGCTATATTATTTACTTAGGGCATTTCACCTCAGAGGACCTGATCCCAGGGATAATTCAAAAGAAACATTTCTGCAATTATATTAGCTTCCCTAGTAAGAGAGCCTATTATGTAGTTTAGAGTGATTAAAGTCAGCCACAGTAAGGAGGCTTATTTCAAGCATGAAAGCCAGAACTGTTCTAAAACCTCCTTATAAATTTCAAAGGATATCCTTCAAAAACTCAACACCATGTCAGTTATAAGGAAATATATGGCTATGAATAAGCCGTAAACTTTTATTACAAAATTCCACATATACATATAATTTTCACACATACACACTCTCACACACCAACTTTCAAAAGACAGGATTTTATTTTAAATCCACTGGCTGCTAAGAGTTGGAGAGAGAAAATATATAGGGTGATCCCCAGCAGAAAAATAAGTAATTGTTATAATGGCTATTTATTCACCACTTACATGTTGCTAGACGCTCTGCTAAGTGCTTCACAAACATTTATCAAATTATCACTTTTAACAGTCCTTAGAGGTAGATGGTACTACATTCATTTTACAAATAATGGCAATAAGGTAAAGAGGGTTAGAATAATTTTATAAAATAAAAGGGAAATGCTATTCCTCCAAGACAGCAGCCTTACCCATGAATTAAAAGAACATTTAGCAACTCTAACTCCTAAACTGCAGTCTCTAATGCTGAAATGTGTTGTTAAAAATAATTTGACGGCTTGACCTTGACTGGTGAAAAGTACTTGTGCCTTCAAACAATGTAAATATTAAGGGAATAGTTTACATGACTCTGTCTTTACTCTAGGAAGGGTAGATTATGAAGATATATTGCTCTGAAATCTATAAAAAGAAATATATTAAATACATTGAGACTTTTAACTTTCAGAAATTTTATGGGTTTTTTTTTTGTTTTTTTGTTTTTTTTTTAGTATATTGAAGTGAAAATTGAGAGGAGAAAATATATTTACAGAGCCTCATTTATAGCAAGGTCATTTCAGAGAATGAATGAGAAGTGTGTGTATGAAAATTGGAAATAAAATGCAAATGTAGCAAAAGTATACAATTTAGTTTGATTACAGTATAGGTCAGCCTGGCAGATGAGCTGCTTGAAATAGATGATGAAGATCGTATGAGTTAATTCTGTGGCATGCTGAGACATAACTGACAGTATTTCTAACGCCCTGCACCAGGAAGCACGCAATTACTGCTGTTATTATGGAGGATGTAAGTGTGGTCTCCTAGCAATATGCTAAACACCCTCTCTCCTGAGCACTCTAAATGCTGCATCTGTTTCAATTGGTAAAGCTTTTATTCATCTAGAAAGCGACAAGTAATAAAAAGTTGTAAAAGTGATATTTAATTCCCAAACAGAATACATATGTGTGTGCATATATATATATATATATATATATATGATTTTTAAGATTAATTCCAGTGAGTGGTTGAGTGATACAGGGAACATTTATCTTATCTATAGGCAGGACAGTCTTACATTCTAAGTCATAATAAATATTGATATCTTGATAAAAAGAAAAGCTATAAATAAAAAATGCAAAAGTATAATAAATGAGTTGTGGTCATTTCAATTATTAAATGTTTACTTTTTATTTTAAAGTATATTATTAGGTTAGTGCAAAAGTAATTGCGGTTTAAAAGGTTAAAAATAATTGCAAAAACCGCAATTAACTTTTGCTCCAATCTAATAGCTATAGCTTCCCTTTAAGACGCAATTTACTTTTGTGCGTCTAAAAAAAACACTAGTGTAGTCCCCCCTTATCCATAGGGGATATGTTTTAAGACCCCCGTAGATGCCTGAAACCTCAGGTAGTACTGAGCGCTATATATACTATTTTTTATTGCCTATATTTACATACCTATGATAAAGCTCAGTTTATAAATTAGGCACAGTAAGAGATTAACAACTATAACTAATAATAAAATAGAACAGACAACAGTATATTGTAATAAGTATGTAAGTGTGGTTTCTCTCTCTCAAAATACCTTATTGTACTAGACTCACCTTTGTGGTGGTGATGTGAGATGATAAAATGCCTACGTGATGAGATGAGAGGTGAATGACGTATGGAATTGTGACCCAGCATTAAGCTATTACCGACCTTCCTAAAGATACATCAGAAAGAGGCTCATCTGCTTCCGGTGATCCTGAGTCACTGAGCATGAGGATGTCCAGAGTTGGATGTCAGGAGCAGCTAATATTGACAGTTGGGGATCCTCAATAGTTGAATTGTTTAGCTCTGGAATTTTCCATTTAATATTTTTGGATTGTGGCTGAATGAAGGTAGGAAGGTGTGAAACCGTGGAAAGCAAAATTATGAACTGAAATGACAAAATGTTAAGTAACTTATGTAAAGAATACACACGTAGGCCCCAACGCCTGTGTTTTTTTCCTCTGAATTCGTAGTGTATAAGACAATAAGTATAAGATAGTGAGAAATATATATTAAGAAACTGATAAAAGTAAAAAATACCTATCTTGTCAGAAGAGCCTATAATCTGCAGTCTTTCAGAGTGGCAGACAATTTACAAATCAAATGTAAAAGTAATAGAATAATTAAAATCTTCTCACTACAGTGAGAATGCAATATGGAAGCAGTCAGTTTCAGGATTTTAATTTAAAATGTTGGTTCCATGTTATTTATTTAATAAATATGCATTCACCTTTGTGCAGGTGCTTCGTACAGTTGTAAGTGCTGTGCTTACAGCTGTGCACAGGAAGACATCCTTACCCTCTTAAACTTTAAGTTCCCTAGGAAACAGAAAATTACCAAAAGGTAATAAATCTAATACAAAATTTATCTTCAAATATTGATACACACCATTAAAAAAATACATAGAGTAATGTGGTATAATGACTCTGAAGTGCCACTTAAAACGTGATGGCCTTTGAGTTAAGTCTCAAAAATTAGAGTTAGTGGGTCAGATGAAGAATTTAGAGGTGGACTCTCCAGACAGAAGGAACAAATTCAAACACTGTAGTACTGTAAAGGTTTTGATATCTTCGAGAGACAGAAAGGAGACAAAAGTGAGCAGATATAATGATCTACAATGTAGGTGGAAAGAGATTGAAACGGGAGGTATATGTCATCCGTGCAGGGCTTTGAGGGCCATAGTAAGTGGTTTGAACTTTCTTCTGAGACCAATGGCAAGTCATTAGAGGGTTTATGCAGAAAAACAACGTGGTATTTTTGAAGTTATTAAAAAGATCAAATAAGACTTATGCTTCTGGTCAACACGGAGTAACAAGGACGAGATTTTCCTCCCACCTGAACAAGCAAACAAAAACAAAGAAAAAACAACAACAGTGTTTTTCAAGACAATATTAAATATTATAAATATTAGAGAGAATTTATGTGAAAGTTATATTAAAAATATAATTGGATGTTCAAAGATACAGTATGTATTATGAAATTTTTTCAGCAACTCTAGAAGTCAAGTTAGTAAAGCTATATTTTTTAGCTAGTTTTTATAAAGACAGAAGAAAATACAAATGCATGCTAGGATAAATGTTTAGCATAAATAAAAGTTCAGCCTCATGGGAACTATAAATTCCTATTCATGTTATCTGTTAAATCTTAAGCCAGAGGCTGCCCGAGTATTTTCTTTATCTGTAGTACTCTGTTTCTCTAGTGTCTTCTCAGTTCTGAATCACCCGAAATCACTGTCCATGTTTTGCCAGTCTTCCCATAGTGGGTTGGTTGCTTCTTGACATCAAGGCTTAAATGCGCATTGTAATCATCGAAACTTATGTCTGCAGTTGCTCAAAGTTTCCACTTTGCTGCTGTTTATATTACTCTGGCTCTATTACTCCAGGATTTAATTTGTAAAAATCTGTCTAACACAGGGTTATTGTAGATATAAATTGTATGAATTAGGTTGCATTCTTTAGAAATGTTTTGAAACGTGCTTTGCTAATGCCTTGTATTCTCATGTAGTAGGGGTTTCATAAGATTTTTAGGCTTAAAGAGAAAATGAATATTTTCTTCTAGGATGATGATGATGATGATGATGATGATGATGATGATGTGACGATGGTGATGAAAGCTGTTTCTTGTTTCTAATTTTCAAATATGTCCTAGGCTATAACACTCAGTTTAAAGTCAAAGTGTCCTCTCAGGGAGGCTAGACATTTAAATTGTTCACGTCTTCCACATGGAAGAAAGATAGAGAAACCCCATAAATGCAATTTACTGCAGTTAATCAGGATTAAAAACTGTATCTTGTTCCAAAGTACGAAAATATTCAAAAAGTTACTGCCAAGACCCATGGCCAAAAACTTTTATTCCTAAGTTTTCTTTTGGGAGTTTTATTGTTTTCAGCCTTGCCTTTAAGTCTTTAGTTTATTTTCAGTTGATTTTTGCAAGTGGTATAAAATAGAGGTCTACTTTAATTCTCTTACATGTGAATATTCAATTTATCAGCACCATTTATTGAAGAGACTGTCTTTTCTCCATTGAATATTCCTGGCTCCCCTGTCAAATATTAGTTGACTATATCGCATGGGTTTATTTCTGGGTTCTTCATTTTTGTTGCATTGGTCTATGTGTCTCTTTTTTTCCCAGTACCATACTATCTTTATTACTATAGGTTTATACCATAACTTGAAATCGGGAATTGTGATGCCTCACATTTGTTCTTCTGTCTCAGGATTGCTTTGTCTATTCAAGATCTTCTGTACTTCCACATAGATTTTAAGGATTGGTTTTTCTACTTCCATAAAAAATGCCATTGGAATCTCAATAGAGAGTGTATTGAATCTACAAATGCCTTTGAGTAATATGGAAAGACACAGACATGTCCGTGCTTATCCTGAACACAGGATGTCTTTCTATTTACGTGCTTTCTTCAATTTTTTTCATTAATATCCTACAGTTTTCAGTTTATACATTTTCACCTCTTTGTTTAAATTTCTTCCTAAGTATTTTATTTTTGATGCTATTTAATGGGATTATTTTATTTATTTATTTTTCAAAGTGTTTTTATCAGTGTATAGAAATGTAAGGGAGTTTTGCATGTTCATTTTGTAGGCTGTGATTTTACTGAATTTGTTTATTAATTCTAAAAGTTTTTGGTGGATTTTCAAGGATTTGCTATATATAATAGCATATAATCTGCTAATAGGGATAACATTACTTCTTTTTCTGATTTGAACTTTTTTTTTTTGGGGGGGGGGCTAATTTTTCTGGGTAGAACTTCCAGTATTATGTTGAATAGGAATTATGAGCATGGGTACCCTTGTCATGCACCTGATCTTAGAAGAAAAGCTGTCAACCTTTCCCCATTGAGTATGATAAGAGTGTGGACTTGTTATGTATGATTTTTATTATGTTGAGGTATGTTCCTTCTATACCCAATTTGTTTAAAGTGTTTATGATAATAAATGGTGATTCTTGTCAAATGATTTTTTTTGCCTCTATTGAGATGATCAGATAATTTTTAAGCTTCTTTCTGTTAAGATGGTATACCATATTTATTGATTTTCATATGTGAAAACATTCTTCCATCCCAGGGATAAATCCTACTTGATTATGAATGCATGATCCATTTAATGTATTTTTCAATTCAGTTTGCTTTTATCTTGTTAGGAATTTTGCATCTGTATTCATCAGGGATAAAAACCTGTAGTTTTCCTTTCTTACAGAGTCCTTATCTGGCTTATGTTTGAGGATATTGCTAGCCTCATAAAGTGAGTTTGGAACTTTTCCCTCTTCTTTTATTTTTTTGGAAAAGTTTGAGAATGATTGACATTATTTTTTTCCTTTTTTAATGCTTGGTAGAATTCACTGGTAAAACCATCTGACCCTGGTCTTTTCTGCGCTGGGAGTTTTTGATTAATTATTCAATCTTCACACACATCATTGGTCTGTTCAAATTTTCTGTTTCTTTATGATTCAATCTTGGTATGTCATATGTTCCTCGGAATTCATCCATTTATTCTAGGTTATCCAATTTGTTAACATATAATTGTTTTTAGAAGTCCCTTATAATCCTTTGCATTTCTATGGTAGCAGTTGTAATGTCTCCTCTTTCATTTCTAATTTTATTTATTTGAGTTTTCTCTCTTTTTCTTTGTTAACCTAGCTATAGTTTTCTTAATTTTATTTATCTTTAAAAAACTAAAACTAAAACAGTTTTTAGCTTGGTTGATTATTTCTGTTGTTTTTCTTATGTCTATTTCATTTATTTTTACTCTAATTTTTGTTGTTTTCTTTTTTCTGCTAACTTGGACTTAGTTTATTCTTCTTTTCATAGCTCTTTTCCTAGGTGTAAGGTTAGGTTTATTTGACATCTTTCCTTTGTCTTAATATAGGTATTTATCACTATTAACCTCCCTTTTAGAACTGTTTTTGCAACATACCATATGTTTTAGCCTGTTGTGTTTTCATTTTCTTTTGCAAGACATATATTTTTAAACTTTCCTTTTGATTTCTCTTTTGGTTGTTTGGGACTGTTTAGTCTCCACATGCTTGTTAGTTTTCCAATTTCCCTCCTGTTATTGATTTCTAATTTCATAACACTGTGGTTTTCAAAATACTTGGTGTGATTTCATTCTTCTTACTTTTCTGAGGCTTGTTTTGTGATCTAACATATGATTTATCCTGGAGAATACTCTATATACTCTTGACAAGAATGTATACTCTGTTGTTGTTGGATGAAATGCTCTGTTCATGTCTGTTAGGTCTATTGGATGTAAGGCATAGTTTAAGCCCAATGTTTGTTTGTTTCTCTCTCTCCCCCTCTCTCTCTCCCTCTCTCCCTCTCTTCCTTTCTCTCTTTCTTTCTTTTCTTTTTGGTCTGGATGATATCCATTGTTGAACATGAGGTATTAAAGTCCCCTACTATTATTGTATGGATTTCCCCCTTCAGATCTGTTATATTTGTTTAGTATATTTAAGTGTCCTTATGGTGGGTGCAGATATAATTATAACTGTTATATCCTCTTGATAAATCAACCCCTGTATCCTTACATAGTGGCCTTCTTTGTCTCTTGCTATGTTTTTTACTTTTCTTTCTCTGCATCAGTTTGACTCACATGTGCCAGGCAATCTTGCAAGCCATTTATTGAAGATAGTGGAACCATAAGATAAAAAGAACTGGGGTCCCTAATTCATTCCTCAGAGGAGAGAGCCCCAACAATATAGAAGACTCATCTTGGACACTTTGGTATCTGTCAATACATGTTTATTTTGTTGTGAATGGTGTTTGCTATAGCAGCTAGTGTTGCTATGACTAATGCACGTGTGCTTTCATACCCTTTGCCAGAGGGATGGGTTCAAGGATAGATATGGAAGCCAGGCCTAGGTTAAACAGAGAGGGGCGTGTTCCTTGACCAGAATAATTAGGTTTCATGGAAACATATGGCTTAACCTGGCCCAAATAGAGAACACTAACTATTGTCTGCGAATGTATGAGGATTGAAGATAAATAAATCTTACAAACCTCCAGCATCAGTAGCCAACCTTGCCTCTTGATGCAGTAGAAGAGCTGTTTAATGACTACTGAGTGTTTTCCCACTTGTGCCCTGGACAGTGTCTTCTTTCTTTTATAGGGATTTTCCTCTGTCGATTCTCCTCTACCTCTTAGGATCTTCTGTGTTCACAGTCTCTTCATGACCTCCCATTAATATTCAAAAATTTTCAGTCTGTTTTACTTTATAAAACAACTAACAAATTAATTTCCACTATCAAATCTCCTGTGAGTCACTTTTCATCTTATGTTGCTCACATAATTGTCTCATACCCACTCTCTAGAACGTTCCCCATTGTCACCTATGGTATATCAGAATGCTGGCACCATTTCACAGCATGGTCTGGGGTGAGGTGTAGCTTTGATTTTGCAAGCAACATTTTACATGGCTAGGGTTCACAAGGCAAGAGAAAGCACAGATGTCAACCTCCAATAATATCCGATAGAGGTGTGTTTGGGCCTGTCTTGATCTTTATCACACAGGTGTAAGTACTTTATCAGTTGGGAAATAAACTGCTTGGCATCAAGCAATGTAGATCTGGATGCTTGTCTGTAACAGGAGTTGTGTGGGAATGCCAGCTGCTTAGCACCTGTAGGCCTTGAGGACATGAGGGACTAGCCCTGCTTGAGGGAAGAAATCACTGCTTCTATGGGAAGCTGCATTTGAATGCAGTCTCTCCCACTGGGAGAAAGGGAGTGAGGAGGCCCATGTGCCAGGCAGCTCTTGATCAGAGCAACGCAGAGTGGACACTGCGATGGGCATACCTACCTCTTGCATTACGCTTCCTGCAAGGATAACCCGTTTGCTGTTACTACTTCCTTACATTTACTTTCAGTTCCTTAGAACTCTGAAATTCAATTCACCACATCACCCATACTCTCCTGTGATTAAATCCAAAGAATGCTGAGTTCACATTATACTTGCTGTTGTGGGGTATTTTATCACACTTGTCCATTTAAACCCTCTCAGTCTGATATTCCCCCATAAACTTTCTGTGAGGTTATGATGCAGAAAGCGTCAGGTCAAATCCTGCCATACATACAGATACTTATTACACAAATACCTATAAGCAAAGTGAGCACAGAGCAATTCACACACCTGTCCTGGTGACAGACAAGTCCCAGCTCTTTGTCCTTTTAGGTTCTCTGATCACACCTGTATAAGGCCCACATTCCAGAGTCATGATCCTGTGCTTTCCTCAGTGGCATGTAATAAGAAATGAAAACCAATGCCCGGACACAAGGCAACACAACACCTTAACACCGTTACATGTTGAAATGAGGTCAACCCAAGGAGAATTATTGGATATTTATACTTAGTTAATTAAAAGGGGAGGAGAGACTCTAAATATTGAATATCTTTAATTTTGTTAATGAGAGCCCATTTCCTACATTCATCATAATAATTATGAAGTCACTTTTACCATTGTATGCTGATTTTCACAGTGTTAGTTATAGATCAAGATAGGGATTTCAAAAAGTTTTTTATCAGCCACCTGGGAAGTATGACACTCCTCTATATGTGTTTTCCTGTCCTCTGCCCATTTTTTGACAGGATTGTTTATTTTTTATTTTTTTTTTGTTATTGAGTTGTATGACTTTCTTATATATTTGGACACTAACCCCTTATCGAATATGTCATTTTCATATGTTCTCCATTTAGTAGGCTGTCTTTTTGTTTTGTTGAAGGTTTCCTTCGTTGTGCAGCAGCTTTTTAGTTTCATGAAGTCCCATTTGTTTAGTTTTGCTCTTGTTTCCCTTGAACGAGAACACATCCAAAAAGATATTACTCAGACTGATGTCAAATAGTTTACATCCTGTGTTTTCTCCTAGGAGTTTTATGGTTTCAGGCTTTATGTTTAAGTCTTTAACCCATCTTTACTTTATTTTTGTTGATGGTGTAAGAGAGTGGTCCAGTTTCATTTGTTTTGCATGTATCTGTCAAGTTCTCCGCTTGTTGCAGAGACTATTGTTACTCCAGCGTATATTTTCACCTCCTTTTCCACAAATTAGTTGACCATATAAGCGAATATTTCTGGGGAAAGCTCATTCTTTTTTTAATTGCTGAATAATATTCCATTATGTGGAGTTTGTTGAAGAACATTTTGGTTGCTTCCAAATTTGGACAATTATGAAAAAAGCTGCTATAAATGACCATGTGTAGGCTTTCACGTGAACATAAATTTTCAACTCTTTGGGTAAACACCAAAGAACACTATCACTAGACTGAATGGTAAAAGCATGTTTTGTTTTGCAAGAAACTGTCAAACTAGTTTCCAAAATGGCTGTGCCATGTTGCATTCCCATCAGCAATGTATGAAAGCTCCTATTGCCCCACATCTTCTTCAGCATTTGGTGTTGTCCGTATTCTGGATGTTAGACATTCCAGTAGGATTGTAGTGGTATCTCAATGTTATTTTCACTTGCAATTTTCTAATGGCATATGATGTTAAGCATATTTTTATATGCTTATTTATGTTCTGTATGTCTTCTTTGGTGAAATTTCAAATCTTTTATCCACTTTTTAAGTGGGTTGCTTCTCGTCTTATTGTTGAGTTTTAAGAGTTATTTGCATATTTTGGCTAATAGTCTTACCAGTATTGGCTACAGTGAGGGCTTCTGCTCCCAGGAAGCTGTGATTCTTGAAAATTGCTTCACTCTCCCGTTGGGGGGCAGAGATGGACTTATGACCTCAATTCTTTATTAGATATAAGAAGAATTGTTGGTTTTCAATTTATTCAGCTGTTTTTTCTCATGTTTTGAGGATGAGAGTGATGATTTCCAAGGTTTTTACATGCCTGACCTGAAACAGGAAGTCTGGTATTTCTTTTAATACAAATAAGTTTACTCTAAATACTTAAGATCTACTCTTGCCGCGTAAGATCATCAATCTTATCAACTATCTAATATTTTATACTATGTGCCAGCCACATATTGCTTTTTCATTCCCTTAATAATAGCTACCTAGAATATTTCTAACTCCCTGCTCCAACAGTCACTTCATGGACATACTCCTACATGTTTCCTAGTTTATATTTCATTTTGTAGTTGTAATGTGCTATATGTGTTTCTAAATACATTGCATCAATAAACACAGCTTATCCTTAAAATAATTCAATGAGGCAGATACTATTTCTATCTTCCTTTTTTTCTTTTTCAAAAGATGGAACTGAGGCACAGAAAAGTAAGGTACACTCTTCAGAAGTAAGTGGATGTGTAGAGTAAACCTAAATCACTTGACTTCAGGGATAACTTTAAGCCACTATGTAATACTTGGTTTTATGCTATTATATAACTTGGATTACAGTGTTATACAATATAATCAGAATTATTTTTATTAATTATATTTACATATTTTCCCCAAATGGCTACAGATTTCCACTTCCACCAGCCGTGGATGACATGAGTGGTTGTTTCTTCTCATCCTAAACAACCTAGTTATTAGCTACCATTAGTTTTTGCACCAGGCTTATAACTATATGCATGTATCTTACGCTTGTTTTAATTTAATAATTTAGTTTGTCTTATTGTTTTTAATTTCTAATGAGGTTGAACAATGATTTGGGCTATCTAGTCTGTGAAAATTCTAGTCATATTCCAGTGCCATTTTAAACATGTTTCATGTGTTTGCTAATTTGCAGTATTTCTTATGTATAGTGCCTTATTTGTTTTAGTATCTTAAATACCTTTTCCCAGACTGCTTTTCCTGGGTCTGTTACCTGTGTCTGTGGTATCTTTCATTAAATTAAAAAATGATGTTTTTTTTTTTTAAATTGTTAAATTAACATTTCTTAACTGGAACTGGGCATGCCAGAAAATGAGCTACATTCAAGAACAGACCGCAAGAGGAATGGAAATAGAGAAGTTTGTTCTTCACAGATCTAGGAGAAAGTACCCAGCATGCCTAGAGAAGCCAAATAGGGAGGTCAAGGTAGTGTTCAAACAGAGAGAGGCAGGACCTGGGACACATGTCTTTCTCACAGGCCTTGGGCAGACTGCTTTAGAGTTCGGGTAAGACCGGATTGATCAATTCAAACCAAACAGCAGGGTTTTGGTAAGCCCCACAGGGTACTGATCTAGAGGCACATTAGGGAAGGTATTGGGAGTCAGGGGAGACTGTTGATCACAGGGTTGTTGAAAAAAATCACATCAGGAACTTACATGTGCTTGTAACTCTGTGGACTGCTATGTAGGACATGCATGTGTATGAGGGGGCTAGGGTCAGTTTACAGTTATGGCAACCTGCTTGGCCAAACAAATGGATGCCAAGGCAACAATGTCCTAAAGTAGCCTAGCTAAACTCCTGCGGGAAATAGTTGAGTCAATCAGTGTTTGGCCTTATGGGGAGTACTTCTTTGTATCCTATCAAGCATTCTCTTATCACCCTAAAAATCAGTGATTTTACCCTGAATTTTCTTCTCTGACTTATGGTTTTACTGCTTACATTCAGGTCTTTAATCTATCAAGGATATATATTAGCTAGGGATTCAGCTTTCTTTTTCTCACCTAAATAGCCATTTTTCATAGCACGATGTACCCGTTGACTTATACGGCCACCTTCACCACATCAGGGTTTCTATACATAGCCAGGTCTATTTCCGAACTCTCTCTTCTGTTCCAAGGATCTAGCAATAGTTCATAGGGTGCTCCCTCTTCTTTAAAATGACTTAGCAGTTAGTGGATCTTTAGCCTTTGAAACAAATTTTAGAAAGATTGTCAGATTCCTGGAAAAAGAAAAATAATTTACATTTAATTGGGATTTTCTTGAATGTGTAGTTCAGTTTAGAGAACTGATATCTTCATACTATTTAGTCATTTCATAAATGAATATGGCATGTATAATTCAGCTCTCTTTTTACATACTGCAATGGAGGTCATAAAAAGTCTTCATTAAAAACTGCGTATTCTTTGTTTATAACACAAAGTGCTTTTATATCAATCACTTTCATTATAAGAACAAACTAATGACATAGACATGACAAAATTATTAGTCTATATTTTTTTAAAAGGAAGACTTCAGAACATTTAAAGTCTTGCCTAAGTACATACTGCATTTTCTGCATAGTGAGGCCTAGAAGCCATGTCTCATCAATCGTACTCAAGGGGTCTTTATATTATACTCTGCAGAATTGCCTTCAATGGAGATAGAAAGGGACCCTTACACCATCTGGAAAACAATTTTTTGAGCTAGAAGTTTAGTGAAAAGATTGTTTCTAAACACTCTAGAGAAGCATCTTTTTATACTTGCCTGTGCATCCATGAAGGCGTTGTTTAAAGTACACCTTGATATGTCAGGAATTATTTTTATTGCTTTACCTTTTATTAATGCACTCATAGAATTTATGCAAGCTGAAGTAATGTACCCAATCAAGATTTTAGGAAACTATTATGATTTTCAGTTGATATCTTACAAAATTTCTTATTAAAAAAAAAAAAAGAAAGAAACAAGTCTCCTTTATATTTTAACATTCAATGTTAGTGAAAGAGATATTTAATGCAAAATTTCCACCAACACATCTAAATAAAAACATATGTCTCTCTGACCATTGTGGTTATGCACATGAATGAAATTATTATTTTTTCTTTTCCAAGAACTATGTTTTAGCATAATAAACACTGCATCCATGCTTATTTTTCACGTTAGATAGGTTTTCTTTTAGAGGGGAATAATTTATTTCACTTAACTCATCTTTCATGTTACTGAAAGGTATTAACTAGAAGATAAGTCAGGGCCATCTGGCATTCTTTAGTAGCTTATTTTGACACCTCATAATTTGTTTAAATAATGTACTGTCCCAATATAAACTAGCATTCCAAAATGCAAGGTAGTTTTATTCCCAGATTGAATCAGCATACATTTAAATTTTTATGAATGCAAATGAATTAATGCATGGAACAAAACTAAACCACTTTGGCATGTCAGCTGGCTCACCCATCCACAATCCATTCACTTACTCTAAAAACGATTTTCCTATCATTTGCACATTATTAGGCTGAAGTAGAGAACTGGGTTGGCTGCATAAATGTCAAACCAACTGACAGGATGTCAGAAATCTCCAGAAACTACAACAGAAGTATTATTCTCCTATTTTAATAATTGATATATATGTACAAAGTTTTAAACTTTATTGAATGATATGATAGGGAGATAATATTCCTGACTCTTTACATGGATCATGACAAACACAATAGTGGCAATATCATTTCTTCTAATTGTTGAGATCCCACATGGATACATTCCCTTTGTCTTCTTACTCGAGCTTATAAAGAGATTCTACGGTAAATTTTGAAAATATGACATCTTTTCTTTTCATTTTTTCAGTAATACATTTATGTTTTAGGCCTTCTTAGAGAATTATACAATAAGTGATTGCTGTTAATCTATTAAAAAAAGAGGAGGATAATTGAAAAAATTATGATATTTCAATTACCGAACATCAAAGCTCATCTTGTCCTCAATGTAAAAAATGTAGAATGGAAATTATCATTTTTTCTCAATATGCCTAACTTTGTTTATTCATTTATCTTCTATATGTACACATTATGATAAAAATCCTAGATTAAAAATTACTAAATAATATTTATCGAGTGAAAGTTGAATGAGCAAAGTCAATTCTGCACTCATTTTTTCAGAGATTAACCTGATTGCAGAGCATCCAACATGTACATTGACTTAACAGATTGTTTTTAACTTTTTTGACCACCTTCACCCCCACATCCTACTTCTAGAAACCACCAATCTGTTCTTCTGTTCTCTTTATGGATGAGCTTGTGTTTGGGTTTTACCTTCTCCTCCCATCCCCCCTCCCCACTTCCTTAGATTAAACATACAAAATAAATCATAAGGTATTGTCTTTCTCTATCTGACTTATTTCACTTACCATAATGCCCTCAAGATTCAATGATGTTTTCGCAAACAGTGACATTTCAGTATTAATGACTAAATAATATTCTATTGCATACATATACCACAAATTTTTATCCATTTATCCATCAATAGATACTTACATTGTTTTGATATCTTGGCTATTATAAATAGACTTGCAAAGAACATATTGGTGTTCATATATCTTTTCAAGTTAATATTTTTGTGTTTTTTTTTTAGGGTAAATACCCAGAAGTGAAATTGATTATTCATATGGTAGTCCTTTTAAAAAAATTTTTAGAAACCTCCATACTACAGTCCATACTTGCTATACTGATTTATATTCCCATCAGCAGTGTACATGGGTTTCTTTTTCTCTACATTCTCTCCAACATTTATTTCTTGTCATTTTGGTCATAGCCATTATAACAGGTATGAAGGAATATTTCATTGTTGGTTTCATTTGCATTTCCCTGATAATTAATGATGGTGAGCATATTTTCAGGTACATGTTGGCCACCTGTATGTCTTCTTTGGAAAAACGTCTCTTCAGATCTTCTGCCCATTTTAAAAATCAGGTTATTTGTTTGTTGTTGATTTGTATGAGTTATTTATATTGTTTGGATATTAACCTTTATCAGATTTATGATTTGCAAATACTTTCTCCTACTCAGTGGGTTGCCTTTTTATTTTGGTGATTGTTTCCTTTGGTGTGTAGAAGCATTTTAGTTTGATATAGTTCCACTTGTTTATTTTTTCTTTTGTTGTTTTTACTGTTGGTGTCAGATTTAAAAAATCATCACCAAGACCTACATCAAGGAGCTTACCATCTATATTTTCTTCTAAGAGTTTTATTGTTTCAAGTCTTATATTCAAGTCTTCAATCAATTTTGAGTTGATTTTGGGGTATGGTGTGAGGTAGAGGTCCAGTTTTATTCTTTTGCGTGTAGCTGTCTAGTTTTTCCAACGCGTTTTATTGAAGAGACTGTTTTTCCTCCATTGTATGTTCTTGGCTCTCTTGTCATATATTAATTGTCCATAGATGTGCAGTTTATTTCTGGGTTCTCTATTTTGTTTCACTATTCTGTGTGTCTGTCTTTATGCCAAAACCATCCTATTTTGACGACTACAGCTTTGTAGTAGAGTTTCAAATCAGGGAGTGTGATACCTCTAACTTTGTGCTTCTTTCTCAAGATTGCTTTGTCTGTTCAGAATCTTTTGAACTTCCATACAAATTTTAGAACTGTTTGCTCTGTTTCTCTGAAAACTGCCATTGGAATTTTGATAATTATTGCAATGAATCTGTAGGTTGCTTTGGGTAGTATGAAGATTTTAATAATGTCATTTCTTCCAATCCATGACCACAGAATATCTTTCATTTATTTGTGTCTTCTCAATTTCTTTACTTAATGTCTTATAGTTTTCAGTATACAGGACTAGTTTCATACCATTATTGTTGGAAAAGGTTCTTGACATGATTTGAATCCTCCTAAGTTTGTTAAGACTTGTTTTGTGGCCTAACATATGATCTATCCTAGAGAGTGTTC
Source organism: Rhinolophus sinicus (assembly GCF_057876585.1). Lineage (NCBI taxonomy): Eukaryota > Metazoa > Chordata > Mammalia > Chiroptera > Rhinolophidae > Rhinolophus > Rhinolophus sinicus. The sequence continues at coordinate 105,488,433 of NC_142517.1, read as the reverse complement.
CATGTGCACTTGAGAAGAATGTTTATTCTGTTTATTTTAATTGCAATGTTCTGTATACATGTGTTAAGTTTATCCAATATAAGGTACTGTTTAATGCCAATATTTCCTTATTGATTTCCTGTTTGGATGATCTATCCACTGATGTAAATGGAGTATTAAATTATCCTACTATTATATTATTGCTGTCTTTTTCTCCCTTTATGTCTGTTAATGTTTGTTTTATTTTTAGTTGCTCCTACGTTGGGTGCATAAGTGTTTATAGATCTTATATTCTCTTGTTGGGTTGACCACTTTACCATTATGTAATGCCATTTTTGTCCTTATTATAGTCTATGTTTGAAAGTTGGTTTTGTCTGATTCAAGTATAGCAACCCCAGCTTTTTTTTGGTTTGCATCTTCACCCTTTCACTTTCAGTCTGTATATGTCAGTACATCTAAAGTGAGTCTCTAGTAGGCAGCATATAAATTGCTCTTGTTTTCTTATCCATTCAGCTACTCTATATCTTTTGATTGGAGAATTTAGTCCATTTACATTTAAAATAATTAATTATAGGTATGTACTTATTGCTATTTTGTTCATTGTTTTCTGGCTGTTTTAGTAGTTCCTCTCTCTCCTTTTCTTCTTCTGTTGAGCTCTTCCTTTGCAGTTTTATGACCTTTTTAGTGGTTTTCTTATATTCTTTCTCTTCATCTTTCGTGTACCTACTACAGGTTTTGGCTTTGTGGTTACCATAAGGCTTACATATAACAACTTATATCTATAACAGTCTATTTTATGTTTATAAAAATTTAAATTTGATTGTATTTTAAGGCTCAACATTTTTTATCTTCCCCCACAGCATTTTGTGTTTTGAGCTCACATTTTACATTTTTAATCTTGTGTATCCCTTAACTAATTATTGTAATCATGGTTATTTTTACTACTTTTGTCTTTTAGCCTTCATACTACCTTTATAAGTGATTAATTAACTACCTTTATTTATCTTTCCAGTAAGATTTATTCTTACATATGTTTACTTGTTAGTAGTTAGCACACGTTTTTTCAGGTTAAAGAAGTACCTTGTACATTTTTTGTAAGGCCAATTTATCACTCATTCGATTTTAAATGACAACTTTTCTGGGTGCAGTATTAGATGGGATTTTTTTCTCTTCACTCTGAGTATATCATGTCACTCTCATATAGCCTGCTAACAGATCTGTTGAGGTTCCCTTGGGTATGGCAAACTGTTTTTCTTTTGCTGCTTTTAAGAGTTTCTCCTTGTTTTTAACTTTCGACGTTTAATTATAATGTGTCTTGGTGTGGGTCTCTTTGAATTTTTCCTGTTTGGATCTCTCTGGACTTCCTGGATCTAGATCTCTGTTTCTTTCCCCAAGTTAGGGAAGTTTTCAGCCATTATTTCTTTAAATAATAAACCTGCCCCTTCCTATCTATCTTATTTTTCTGGGAGCCCTATAATGCAAACGTTAGTCTGTTTGATGTTGTCTTATAAGTCCTTTAAGCTGTTATCACTTTTTTTCTTTTTTTTTTTTTTTCCTATTTGCTGCTCTCATTGGGTTAGTTCTACTCTCTTATTTAAGAGTTTACTGATCTTTTTTTTTGTTTCATTTGTCTGCTATTGAATTCCTCTAGTGTATTTTTCAGTTCAGTTATTGTATTCTTCATTTCTGTGACTTCTACTTGGTACTTTCTCATATTTTTCGTTTCTTTATTGACATTGTCACTGTTTTCATTCATTCTTCTCCCCAGTTCAGTGAACATTTTTATGGCCATAACTTTGAAATTTTTACTTCTTTTCATTTCATTAAGGTTTTCTTCCTGAGGTTTTATCTCTTTTTTCATTTGGAAGACAGTCCTTTGTTTCTACATTTTGCTTGACTCTCTATGTTGTTTTTTATGCAGTATTTAAAGCTAGCATTACTCCCAGTCTTGAAGGATTGGCTTCATGCAGGAGATAAAACTTGTCATTCAACACTGCCCTAACTCTTGGTTGACACTAAAACCTCTGTGCTTGTTGAAGTATCCTATGACATTTTTAACAGTTCCCTGACTTAAGCATGTGCCAAGACCTGTCAGTATCCCAGAGTGACCTAGATTCAGGCTGATTAGAAGCCAGACCCTCGGGCACCAACTTTTAAATGTATGCAAATATATATAGTTTTGTGGGACTGCAAGCATAAGCCCAACTGACCAACAGAGCCAGGCAATCTTGAGGCATCCTCTGGGCAGCAGTCAGGGCTCCAGACCAATGTATAAGCTTTTGTTCAGTGAAATATTTGTGAGCTGGAGTAAGGCAGAGGCAGAGCACCAATATGGGGTCCAGCCTACATTCCCTGAGAGAAACTCCATTGGCCACCAGATTTATGACAAACCTAAAGCCTGCTTCTCAGGCCAAAGCTCCAGAGCAAGCTAAATTGTCCTCCTTAACAGAAATACTGTGATGTGTGTTCCAGTCTCCTCTCTGTACAGAGCTGTGAAGGTGGTAGCCCACCAACAACCATCATCCAGTTGCCATAGCAATGTTGGACACAGGAATACAACCCTTATGATCACAAGTGATTAAGGGATTCCCCTTGGCAACAGCTGCAAAAAGTGGGACACCAGACATAAACCCCATGGTGCAAGATGCACGCAAAGTTCCTCTCTGGGGGAAAGTGGCATTCTGGAGCATGGCAGAGGAAAAGTGGGAAGACAGTGCCTGCCTTCCAAGGTCTTTGAAAATAATTACATTCAGCCCATGGATGTGTGTTTAATTAGAAGCCTGCCCCTCAAGCTGCAATCACAATTTAGCTAATAACCCTGTTTCACAGAAAGAGTGAGCTCATGGGTCTGTTGCCTCTTGCCGTACACTGGGGGTGGTAGCTTTTTAAGAATTATTTCTCTGTTGATAACAGTCTTGTGGGACCCATGAACATAAGCCCCCCTGTCCACTAGACCCAGGCAATGTACAGCTGTCCCCTGAGAGCAACCACAAAATAAAGGCACCAGACAAGGTATAAGCTCCTTTCTGGGTGACACCGTTTGTTAAAGTCCCCTGGGCCAGGAACACAAGTTACCCTGGCCTCCAGAGCCAAGCAATCAAGAGGCATCCCCTGGTTAGTGACTGCAAAATTTATGGCACCAGACCTGTGTAAAAGCTACTCTCCAGGACACACTGGTATGCTGGAACTTAGCAAAGCTAGAGTACAAGTTGTTTCTGTCAGTCTCTGTCCCAGGAAAGCATTCCATCAGGGTCTTAGTAGCTGTGCTTTTCATTTAGATGCCTGCCCTTCAGGCTGCCACTTCAATATAAGCACATAGCCTGCCTTCACTTCACGTCTGGGCATGATTGACTGCTTCTGAGCTAGGGTCTGAGAGGGGTGAGTCCAAGTGCAGAGCCTTTTAAGAGTCATTTGTCAGATCACTACAGTCTTGCAGGTGGTGGGATGCAAGTTCCATTGGTTTTCAAAGTTACATGTTTTGAGGGCTTGTCTCTCAGGTACAAGACTTAAAAGTTTAGGTGCCTGATTTGGGGTTTGAAACCTTCAACCCTTGTGGAGTTGCTATCTTAAATCTTACTCATTGTTACTCTTATCCTTTCATGTTAATTGTAATATAGCATGTACCAACATTATGTTAGAATGAGCTCTTTCTTCCTATTTGAATAGAAAAAAATTTCCAAACTTTTTCCTCCATAGCCTTTAGACAAATAAGGCATGATGGATCTGCTCTAACTATGAACTATTCTCCATTTTTCAGTACAGCATCATGTGGAGGACAAGCACATATTTTTTTTTTTTTATTAATCACTTGAAAAGACAAATAAAAGGAAACAATGTTAGGAATAATCAGATCTTATAATTTTTAAAATATAAAAAGTATCAAAACCTTACATGTTTTTCCCTGTTGAAATATAAGAATAGATTTCCAAATGTTTCTAAAAGTAATTTTTGTACTATTACTTAGGTATATTTATATTTACTATGCAATGGTATTTCTAATTAATAATAGTTCTAGAAATAATAATCTGATATTATTAATATGTTGTTCATATTAAACCCATTAGCAGGCCTTGAAGATGTTAGCATGTTTTAATTGTGTGACAAGTATTTATTTCATGACTATCAAACTAGGTGACAATAATATAACACACACACACACACACACACACACACATTCCTTCAGATAACTTCATAATCTATCAGGAGACATACACAAACAATAATTATAATACACATGTAAATGCATATAGCAGATACCTCAGTGTCTTACCCATATTTCCTTAAGAATTTATAATTTCCTTTCATGACAGCCTGATTTCCACAAGCAACTTCTAATTTGTTACCTAATGTGTCTCTCTGGATGCTGAAGCCTGTTTCACCTGAGTGAGAGAAAAGTCAGAAATGCCAGGGAATTAACAATTTCCACCCCGCAACACTCTATTAGTAACTGGTGGAAGTTGGATAACTCTATGGGTATGTTCTACATTGACTCTCAAGGTTCCCAAGTGGAGTTAAGCTTCAGTCACTATATGATACCTTTACTGACTTCCTTTCTTCTTTGCCTCTTTGCCTCACTTCTCCAATCTGTTACCAATGTTTGCTGGGGTTACCTCCCAAATAAACAACATGCTCTCAAATCCTGTCTAAGTATCTGCCTCTGAGAGGACCCAAATAAGACAATGTAATAATAAAAATATCCATGGGAATAGAGATGAGGGATGCCTTCCCTCTAGAGATTATCATAGGAGACTTGCTGAACAAGATGAATGCTAACTTAGTCTAAAGAAATGAATAAGACCTGTGGTAAAGGAGTAGGAATTGCATTCTAAGAAATGTAGCGCCCAAGAGAAAAAGCATAACGGTTAATATATCTTGGTGATGTTTCAAGAGAACCAGAGCAATTCTTAGCTTTAGAAAGATAAAAACGTGTGTGTGTGTGTGTGTGTGTGTGTGTGTGTGTGTGTGTGTGTGATATTTGACTGAAGAGATGGTAAATTATTTTGAGGTTGAGATTTTGGCAAATAAATGTGTTGAAGGATAGAAGTATAAGAGAATAAAATATTATTGTGATAGAGCAATTTGATGACCAGCCATGGGACCTGAGCTAGTGTGGAATTAAACAGAGATCAGGAGGGGCTCATATATTAGGAGAGACAAGAATACCATAGCATAAATATCTAAATGGAATTGAAGAACGAATTGAAGAAGTGTAAAATAAAATACATGAGGTCATATTCAGACTTCAATACTGACGATTAAAATTAGAAAGGTAGATGAGTTATGGTGATGATGTTGGCCATGGTGAGGCCCCACGGATAAGCAGGCATGGAACTGGAGAAAGGACAGAACTGCGAGGGACTGGTATTAGGTGGCATGTTTATTCTGAATGGATGTGAGCAGGCTGGATGTAGAGGGAAATGTTTAGTGTAGAGTTTGTCGGTGTATAAAAAGGACACAGGGTGATGAGGTAAATTATGGGGCAGAACTTCTATTTTCTCTATATCATGTGCTACAAAGAAGAATTGATCTTTTTTGTAGGGTTGAAAGTATCAAGATAAAGATGGGTATTAGTAAATGGGAGAAAGTACTTTCCTCAGTGAAAGGACATATCCCCACTAAGACCATAAAGGAAAGGAAGCTGGAAGTTTTAGTAAAAAAAAGATTAAATATGTTTGGGAAATTTCCTAACATTTTTTGAGTCCTTACTTTGTACATGGCACTATGCCAAGCTGCATATACACAGACAGACACGTACATTTCTTTGCTTTAAAATGATTGTTGTTACTGTGATGTAGGAAACTACATAGACAGATTTTAGAGGGCATAGTGGAAATGTATTTTTTGCCAATTTCTTTAACCAAATAAAACTCTAAATATGTAGTATTTATTTAACATCCTTATGCTCCTAGATTATTCACTCTCTCCCTCTCCCTCCACCCCTTCTATCCACCCATTTGCTTTTCTCTCTCTCTCTCTCTCTCTCTCTCTCTCTCTCTCTCTCTCTCTCTCTCTCTCCCATCTCTCTCCTTTCTCTCTCTTTTTCTTTCTTCTTTACTCCCTTTATCTATCTATCTATCTATCATATCATTTATCTATTATCTATCTAACCATTTGTCATATCTGCCTTGTTGGATCAACTTTCATTTTTCCTCTACATTGTTTCAACATTCTCATCATTCATAGTTGCATACTTCCATCGTATTTGAAGGTTTTCTCTGTGTGAATTTAGTGAAATAATTTAGTACAACTAAATAATTTCAAGCAATTGCAATGTCACACATTATCATAAATACTCTAAAGAGTGTTTCTACATGGATCATTTAATTTAATCATTCATTGTATCTCACAAAATTGTTCCTCAGAGTTAAATAAAGAACCTGAAGCTTACACAGGTTATACAATTTGGCCTTATGGAAACAAGGTGTTTTCCTGGTCTCCCAAATATGAATATAGAGCTCTAGGTTTTCGGTTCAGACATCAGTTCAATGTCTCAAGATATCAGACCACTAAATATAGTCTAGCCTATAGAACAAAGCTTCATTTCTGCCAATTGGGGGACATAAGGTAAAAACACTCGTCTCCCCTGTTCCCTAAAGCCTCCTAATCACCGTGGGTATGTATGTAGCCATGAATACCCACAACTCCATTATTGGAAAACTGATGAGTGTCTTTGGAGAAGAAATATATTTCCATTTTGCCCTGTTCATCCTGAGAACATACCATAGTATTATTTCTTTCAGTCCGCATAACATACTTGGAGATAATAATATATGTTCCCAGTGGTATCTTGAAATATCTAACTGATACTACATTTTCCCCAAGACTTACTGAAAAATTGAATTTACTTCAATCTCCCAATTATTATATGCACATGTTTAAAACAAAAATAAACATTTTTTTGTTGTTGAGTTGCATGAGTTCCTTGTATATTCTGGATACTAGCCCCTTATCGGAGGCACTGTTTGCAAAAATCTTCTCCCATTCAGTTGGTGGCCTCTTTATTTTGTCAATGGTTTCTTTTGCTGTGCAGAAGCTTTTAAGTTTCATATAGTCCCATTCGTTTATTTTAGCTTTTACTTCCATTGCCTTTGGAGTCAAATTCATAAAATGCTCTTTGAACCCAAGGTCCATAAGTTTAGTACCTATGTTTTCTTCTATGCAGTTTATTGTGTCAGGTCTTATGCTTAAGTCTTTGTACACCTGAAATCTATGTAATTTTACTAACAATTGTCACCCCAATAAATTTAATAAAAAAAAATAAATAAATAAACATTTTATTTTTGTGTGTATATTTTTTCCTTTGATCATGGAAAAGCTTCAAAGAACAGTAATTTAAATCTTTTGCTATGATTTTTTTTTTTTTTGCTATGATTTTTAAAGCACTTGCTCTTAACAACTTGTGAAGGGAATTGTATACGCAGTTAGCTTATAAATAGTACAAACAATTTAAATCATGTTTACTTTGCTGTCTATCTTAGTAATAAGGTTTCCTTTTCCACCCTGTTAAAGTATGATGGATAAATTATAGGACAGTGCTTTCGTTATAAATTAGAAAATAATATTGTATATTTAAGAAGTGGCCATTTTCAGATGCTACCTAAACACTACAGTATAATTCTCATTTGTATTATACTTTAATTTAATATTTAACGCAACTCAAATCTTTTGAAATATCATAAGAGTCATTATTCAGGTACAGATTGTATTAAACAGTACGAATATATTTGCCTCATCTTTTTAGGAGATTTAAAAGAAAATGGTTTGTGTTTGCATGAATCCAGAGTATGATCAAATACTTTGTGGCATATATATTTAGTTATATCATTGTATAAAATATTTATATTACATTAAACTAACTCAAGAAGAAGAGGCACATAGAAATTTTCTCTATCAGAAATCAAAGTATTTAAAATTAAGAAGAAAGTTTATAGGAAAATGATGGTGATGAGGATCAGAGTGCTAAAATGGGAGTCATGTTGTAAAATACAGTTACATCCACGATATATCTTGGAGTAGATTACAGAACCAGAACCACTAAACATTTTGTACAATACTGATGTGGGTTTTAGATTCATAAAATATGATTTTGTAACATTTGTTTAAATTAAATAGAGTGTGGATTAGAAGGCGGTATTACATAAACATTAATTCAATTCCTAGAATTAGGTGGTTATAACAGTAGTTCTTAAGAAATACGTACTTAAATATTGAGATGATGTAGCAGTCTGTCTTTAAGTTACCTTCAAATGCTTAGAAAAGAGGGGTGGAGAGGGTTAGGGTGGAGGGTGTTGGTAAACAGAGAGAGAGAGAGAGAGAGAGAGAGAGAGAGAGAGAGAGAGAGAGAGAGAGTTAAATACAAAAAAATGACAATTGAAACTGGTAAATCTTTTCTGTGTGTTTGAAATTACCTCAAAATAAAAGGGTTTAAAATATGAGTGAAAGATGGCCCATGTGTTCTTATATAGATCAGGTTTGGAAGATGGAGATGGGGTCCTCCTATAAAGGAAAGGGCAGGCATGTTTGATGCTCAACTGAATAAAGACACTTTTTCCCTCCAGAGCAAAGGGTAGGGGGATTTAATGGCCACTATAAAATGTTCCTGTTTCCTTAAGTCAGAGTTTCTCTTCTGTAATGATATCGACTTTTTATTGCATTCATTATCTGGCCCTCTTTGTATTACCATCTGGGAAACAGAGTTCAAATAACTGGTACAAAGAAACATCTAGCAAGTTCTATCTCTGTGTGCGATAATTTCCCTTTGTTTCGAATTCAGGGTTCTTGTGTTTCCTGCCAGCACACTGAAGCGCTGTTAAATTAACTTGTCAGTTTGCAAGTAGGATAAAGTTTCAAACTTCACAGTTCTTAACAGCTATATATTTTATAGCTATTATATAGTTGTTTTTATAGCTATTTTTATTTTATTCCTTCAGACGTTAAAATCATTTCCACATGAAATTTACATGTAACCTGTGTTAGAATTAAATATATCTCTTTATTGCATATTCTGTTTATATACATATATCCTATCTCCCATCTAAATTGTACAATCATGCAGGGTGGAGATTGGCTTTGTATTTTTATTATCCATAATAATTTGAAAAATGTTTTGTGAATGGTAGATTACAATAAATTATCTTGCTGTTCTTACTCTTAATAATATGTAGATAATTTGAAACATTTGGTAAACATTTCCAAATAGTTCTCATAATTAGAAGATGTTTTAAAATTAGCTGATAAAAATTTAATATAGCACAATATTTATAACTTACATTAATGGATCACTGATTATTTGTGAGGCACTGTTTATATATTTAATATTATATTTTCATAATTTTGCAAAAAAAACACATAAAATATTTTTATTTAAACTTTACAGCTGAAAAAAACGAAACAGAAAATTTAAACATTTGCTTACTGTTACACCACAAAATCCAATTCCTTGAGAATGTGTAAAACGCAAAAAAATTTTCTGTGTAGAAGTTTACTTTTACCCAAGCCTCAAAGAATTTGTACAGAAAAATTTCAAGAAAAAAAATTAACAACACAGTAAAAACATCATAAAAACCATTAATACATTTTATTGATTTTGAAAGCAAAAACAAGAAATCTGAATCAATCCAAATTATTATTCCTTACAGCAAGCAATACAATATAGATTGCCAATTCCCCATGTCCCCTTCTAGGGTAATGAGACGAGAAGCAGATGGTTGGTAATACTGTATTTTGTAGTCATGTAGCCGGAATACGGTCAGTAGTAATTTAGCCAAACGTGCCCCTGGGAAATCAACCTTGGGTCATACTTTCACACCAACAAGAAACAAGAACAGTTGGAGCAGTTACTGCAAAAGAGATTTAGGAAAGGTCCCCAAAACTGAGCCTGTGCACCAGTTAGAGGAGTTGTCATCTGGATGACCTGTGCTCATTATCACACTAAATAACCCACCCACTAGTGCCGTGACAGATCCACAGTGGCAAAAATGCGGGTGGCAACCTAATTCTTATAACTCTCCACCCTATTGCAAGAAAAATCACGAATATTCCTCCCCTCAATCAAAGTTAACCCAGCACCTAACCTGAGAACATACAAAAATGCTAAGCCTGTAGACCTTGGGGAGCCACATCCATTCTCTTTCTGAGTGTGAACTCTTGCTGCAGCAAGCTTTTGCTTTAATAAACCTTTCTCTCTGCAAACTGTTTTGCCCACTATCTTGATTTTTACCCTGAGAGGGACAAGGACCCCTGCACTGGTAACAATACCTTGAAGGTACAGCAAGGAAGCAGATAGAGGAGAGGGTTTCCCAAATTATGAAATTGGGAGTATACAAGGTCTGACAATTAAATTCACAAACTTGTTGCAATGATGTTGCTAAACTTTTTGATATCAGAGGGATTATTCATTATGAATTTGCACCAACTGGACAAAGAGTAAAACAACTTTATTATTTGGAAGTGCTGAAAAGGCTGCATGAAAAAGTTAGACGACCTGACTTTTCACCAACAATTCATGGCTCTTGCATCACAACAATGGACCAGCTCACAGGGCACTGTCTGTGAGGGAGTTTTTAGCCAGTAAACAAATAACTGTATTGGAACACCCTCCTTACTAACCAGACCTAGACCCCAACAACTTCTTTCATTACCTGAAGATAAAGGAAATATTGAAAGGAAGACATTTTGATGACATTCAGGACATCAAGGGTAATAGGATGACACCTATGATGGCCATTCCAGAAAAAGAGTTCCAAAATTGCTTTGAAGGGTGGAAGAGACGCTGGCATCAGTGCAGAGCTTCCCAAGGGGAGTACTTTGAAGGCGATAGTTATAGTCAGCAATGAGGTATGTAGCACTTTTTCCTAGGATGAGTTCGGGAACTTAATTGCCTGACCTTGGGTAAGGGACAGTTGCCCTTCTTATCAACTAAGAAAGGGAGAGAAACTAAATCTTCCTAATATAAATAAATCCTTTGGTATGTTAATGATTGGTTCTGGGTTTCATCTCCTTTTTAAATGTAAACACAATCCTTTGGGCAGGCAAATCTTTCTGGATAGCTATATCTGTTCCATCATCTTTTAACTTCCAATGCTTATTCTTGGACCTAAGTTCCAGTTTTCGGTGCTCAGAAAGCCCATTACTGTGCCTATACGTTAACATAGTCTTATTAATTCTTGACAAGTAACAGCAAAACAAGAGATAACAAATGTGGATTGTAAAATATTTAGATATTGCAATCACCAAAATCAGAATATAATAAAATACATTCTTTCTAAGATATTTCACAAATACAATAAGGGCATAAAACATGAAAAAGACAATGTGATTAGGAGAAAATTTAGGAGTTAAGAAAGTAAAATGTTTGAAATCAAATATTAAAGGAATGAGGTTAAGTAGCTGACTAGGAAAATATAACACAAGTATAATCAAATAGAAGATATATTTGAAAAATTGTCCAGAAAGAATTACATCAAGAAAATCAATGCATGAAGCAAGTTTAAGAGAATTAAACAATAAAGTGAGGATGTCTAAAATATTCTAAACTCTTTGTGTTACTGAGAAATGACATTGGACCTCGGCCTTTCATCTTCTTGAAGAAAGAATTCAATCAAGAGACAGAATTTTGTGCAGAATAAAATAGCCAGAAATTTATTAATAAAATAAAGTACAATCTGAGATGTGGAACGGGCTGACTTAAGAAAGGGAAACAGCCTCACCTTACATTGCATGAAGGTTTCTATTTCTATGGGTAGAACTGCCTCCCCCTCTCTCTTCTCTTATCTCTCTTTCTCTCCTTGAGGTGCCTAGTCCTCTGGTATTAGAAATGCATTTCTTTGATTTAGGGTCATGTATAAATACATCCCCTTGGATTTAGGGGATGAGTAAACATATCCCTTAGGGGTGTGTGAAAACCTGGAATCTTGTTGGGCTAGTGAGGTATTGGTGACAAATAGGATGGGTTCCCTGATAAGCAAGATGTCTTCCTCTCTTCTAATGCATTTCTTTGATTTAAGGGTATGAGTAAACACACCCTTTTGATTTATGGGCCTGAGTAAACACACCCCTTAGAGGTGTGTGTTAGCCTGGAGTCGCTGGGCAGCTGTCAGGGGTCTTGACCCAAGTAGGAGCTGCAGCAAAGGGCTTTCTAACCGGGGCTAAATTTCTCCTTCTCCTGCTCATTTCTATCTACCTACCCTATCATTTACAATGGAAACTTTCAGTTAGGTGGCTTACCAGTGTATCCAATAAAATTCTGAAGCAAAAAATAATCCCAATTATCCCCAAATGAGGCTAGGAAAAATATTTTCCAAAACTCATTTTATGGAGTTACATAAACTTGATACCCAAATGTGATAAGAATTGCATGTAGGAAACAAATCTCTTCAATTTACATTGATGCAAAAATACTAAACAAAAATTTAGGGAACTTAGTGGATTTTGGCAAAATTGGGAATGAGTTTGTTCCCAGAGATAGAAGTTGGTTTAACATTAGAAAAGCATTCAATAAGTGTCACTTTATTGATATAGTAAATACTTATGTAATAATATCAATAGAGATAGAAAGTTATGTGATTGAATTCAACAGTGAACATAAAACACAATTCTTAACAAATTATGACGAGAGAGAACTTTTATATCAACAGAGTTCTTACTATTAAACAACAGCTTCAGCAACAACAATGAGTATCATCCTTTGGAGAGAAAACAACAGGATTCCCTCTTGAAGAACAAGACAATACTACGCATAAAGGGAAACTTTGGACAGATCACTGAGGAGAGTTTTTACTTTATAAAAAAAAGATGAAAAATAAATAGTGGAATCAGACCCTTTCCCACACCATGCATACACATCAATTTATAATTGATTAACTTTTAAATGTGAAAGGCAAAATTATAAATTTTTGAAAAAAAATAAGGGTCTTGTGTTGGTGACCTCAGGGTTGGAAAATATTTTCTAAATGAGACACAAAAATGCAAATATAAAGGAACTACTAAGAACCATTAAGGAATTCTATTCATTAACAGGTTCATTATGGTAGTAAAAAGATAATTTAACAATAGAGATAAGGTAGTTGCAAAATGCAAAACCAAATTTCCATAATTAATATGGCTGTCCTTATTGAAATTGCACAATGCTCACACAATGCTCATTCCACGGACCTGGTATCCCACCAGTCACCGCCTAGAGAGATGGCTTCACTTATTGTCTGCTTCCCCTAATAACTGATTATTTGGTGCCCATTCCATAAAGTGCTATAAAGTGTTAAGCATATGGGATATTATCCCTGACACATAACAAAATGGATAGACCTTTAGAATATAGTATTGTGTTGTAAAATCTAAGAACAGAATATAATCTTGAGGGAAAAAAAACCCACAATTTGTGTACATTAAATATGTATACCAAAACTGACCTTATACAGTTTACAATATCACATCCATAATCATTGACATGTATTAATCACATTAAAATGGGATGAAAGAAATGAAGAAAATGAATTAGGAATGATAAAGAAAAATCAAAGTAGAACTAAGATTTTTCCCTAGTACAGAGAATCAAGCTTGTCATTAAAGGCAGAGTATGATGGATTAACTTAGCTTTTTATTTCAATGTTTATGTTTCTGCATTGGTGTGTGTATAGCTTGCACGTGTGTGTGTGTCTACTGTATGCAGACTGTTTCTTCCATTAGCGATTTGGCATACATTTTCAAGCCAGAGATTTTTTTTTTTTGAGGCATGGAAAGTTTAATGATGGAAAACTTTCTCAAAAGGACAAGTCATGAGTACTATTTATAGAAGGAAGTGTCTATTACTATCCATTAAAAATATAAAACAACTTTATGCAATACAACTAAAGAGTTTCCACTCTTTTAATTGGATCAGTAAATATTTAAGCAGTCCCTAGCAGGAAAAACAAGCCAATCATTCATTTCATTACCATAGTTTGCATTTTTATTTTTTAAGAGGAACTTTCCAATGTATAGTTAAAATTTTGAAAAAAAATTCTATCATTTTAGAATCTAACATTTTAGTTTACTTGTGAGTTAATATAAAAGCAACATGTGAAGGATTTTTCTGCAGGACAACGCTTCCAGTTGTGAATCGTTAGAGAAACATATCACTTGCTGAGAAGCAGTGCGTTAAAAATAGAACTCATTGCTATGCATATTAGGGGACAGCCTGCTGATCCAGACATTCTAAAGGAGCTATTCTGGCTCAAGCAGTAAATCAAGCCTAAATGTGAGAGTGAGTGTCCTCACTTAATCACTATTATGCTGTAAACCTTGTATGAGCCACATTGGGGTTGCGGGGCTATGCCTTGTACAACACATACTGGGAAGCAGAGAGGATAAGTGCTGACAACCTGCCACTCCAACTTTCATTACTTTGCATCTAATCAAAATTTGTATCAGATGGAAGCTATGGCCACATTTTCAAAACTGGTCACATGACAGTGATTAAAATAATGAAGATTTTCAGTGATAAATCAATATGCTTTATTCTCTTGAAAGTTACTGTCATTTTGAAGCTGAAATTCTAGTTCTATGACTCAGCTCTAGATAAAATGGGTAAGAGTTACAATTTGCAATGAAATTGTTTCAAAATTCACTAGTGACCAAAACACTAAACTATAATTATGTTGGAGACAGTTTGTACCCCAAGCAATCTTTGTTTTTCTAAAATCTCATTAATTTTTATCTTAGCTAATTACAGCTTTGATTCAGCTTGAGCATGCACATATTTTGGAGGAATCATCTGATTCATCTCAACTTATGTAGATTCAGACATATTTCCAAATATAATAATTGAAACAAAGCAGTTTTAACAACAACAACAACAAATATATATATATATATATATATATATATATATATATATATATATATACATTAAGATTGCCACTAAAATAATGTGTACACAGGCATAGATATTTTATTATTATTTTCAGGTACAGTACCTAATATATTTAAATTTACATACTGTTTAAATATCATATATTCTAGTTAAAATAGTATATTTGTTTATGTAATAATTTATTTAAAAATCTGTTTTATATTAGAATTGTGCTGTTTTATATTCATGAGCTCTAGCAGATGACTCTAAATCATATCAACAAGCATAATCATAGTAAAAGAAATTAAATATACTTATTTGTTTCTGATAGGATTTAATGATGTGTTGCCAATAACTAGAATCTGGCAGTGGGAAAAGCTTCAATTGTTTTCTTGATAAAAATGGTTGACTGAAGGTAAGTCACAAATTCTCCTTTTCCTATTCCAATAAGACATGAGCAAAAATATTTTTAGACATACATAAAGGCATGTTCACACCCACACACACACTTAATCATTATTATGCTGTAAGAATTATGTAAGCATACGGAAATTGGGGGCCTTGTACAATATACTGGGAAGTATGGAAGCATGGGGAAATTATATATATATGGTAGATGAGACAATGCCTCATGACTCAAACTACAAAATACAGAACAGCATATCACACCCACATGAATGTTATTCCCTCAGGATTCTTTTTATAAGGTGTTTAATAACATTTTCTAAAGTGTCCAAGCTCAGTTTGCCAACAAAACATTAGCTCCAGACTACCCCTACTTACTCCTCCTGCCTTCTCTAATGCCACCACCTGTGCTCAGCCTTAGAAAAGTAGGTGATGCACTTCATCCAGGCCCTCAACTGCAAATCAGAGAAAAGGCCAACAGGTCTTAGAAGGGAATGGAAGGAAGTCGAGGAGAAATCATGCGTTCTCTAGTAGCACAAACAGAAGTTCTGAAGTCATTCTCCACATAAGCGTGACATGAAGCAAGCAAATAACAAGAAGAAGAAATACCATGGAAAACATTGAATTCAAACTATACAAAATAACTTCAGACAGGAAGAAAGAAAGAAAGAAAGGAAGGAAGGAAGGGAGGAAGGAAGGAAGGAAGGAAGGAAGGAAGGAAGGAAGGAAGGAAGGAAGGAAGGAAGGAAGGAAGGAAGGAAGGAATGGAAGGAGGGAGGGCGGGAAGGAGAAGGGAAAAGACTGCTCCATGACAGTTAGTAATGAAAGACAGAGGATACAAAGTTCCAAATAAACACTCACCCAAGAGTATAATTTTTTTCTGTCTCTTAAAAACAAAGCACACATAATTTGAAAAGTAGTATGTTTTACCTCTATGCTCTCTGTATTACTACCTTATACTCTCTTATGCACATTAGTTCTAATTAAGAACATTATGCAATATTAAAATATTATTATTAATTTAATTTTTAGTTTAGTATTTGTACTTATGCAGTGTATTTTCATACCATCCTTGTGTATGCCAACTTTGACAATATGACTGTAACCTTGTAGAGTACAGGTACACAGGTATAACATAATTGGAGATAATTTTGTATAATTATACATTTAATAAATGTCTGATGGGGATGTGTTTACTCAATTTCTCTTAAGCAGTTTAAAATGTTTTACTTACGGAATTATCTAATTTTTATTTAGCATCGAAATAAGAGTGTGTGATGGTAAGCATTCTGCTTTTTTTAAGTTTTCAAATATTTATTATTATTAGCAGAAACAATTAAGTAAAATGGTTCTTACACTGCTTATGTTGGTTTTCTGCATAGTTCAAACTTCGTTAACGGCCACATTATGGTCCCTGCTTCTGGGTTTGTCTAAACTTAATCATATCGAATTATGTTTTTATAATTATTGCCCCCAGAATACTTTTTAAAATACTTTTAAGGTGCAGAGTCTAGGAATTGAGCAGCAGCATAAATAATTCAATAGATACATGTTGTTTCAATTCAGCCAGATATCATGGACAATGCTGATCTGGTTCCACCCAATTTCCCCTCCCCACATTTTACAATCTCGAGAAAGGAGATAACCACAGAAAACTAAGTAATTCTAATTTGTAACAAGATATGAGTAAAAAGGAAAAAAAGTGTAATTTTAACATTAGACAATCTTTCACTGGTACAGAAGGCCAGGCAGAGGCATGAGAAATCGGTACCTAAACACTAGAGATTGAGCCTTGAGAATTTGTCAGGATTTGGAGGTCAGGTGAAGGAACTTATATTTCAGGAGAAACAACATGAGAGGAAGAGAGAGAGAGATTCAATTATATGAACACTTGGGTGTTGAGGATAATAGAGAGAGAAGCAAAGGGCTAGAGGTGGTAACCAGATATCATAGTGTCTTGAAATTCAAGTGTAGACTTGATTTCAAAGGACTGACAAACACTGTAATATTAGGGTGGGATGGATTTTATCCAGAATTAGAGATTTAACATGTAAATATAAACGACTTCCCATAATCTTATTAACACAATTATTTCAAAAGGATTAAGATTAAAATAAATATTAAACAATTGTGTAAATACATTTCAATGTATTGTTTATTTAACCTGATCTAATACCTTCAAGCGAATTACCTGAAGCATTTTAAATATGAATATGGATTGTTGTTTGCAGTTCTCCAGTAGAGTATCCTCTTAGAAAGGAAAATAGCTTACATTTAACTCTTTTAGTAGTGAATTACAACAAACCAGTTTTACACTTTTATTACTAGTGTCTGAACATACTAAAAGAGAAAATCATAGTAAAGGAAATAGAAATATCTGGACAATGTGACAGCATTTAAACATTCTTAAAACAATGTTTAGTAGTAAAAAATTGCTGCAATAATCAATTAGTTAATACACTCAGAAAAGGAAAACCACAACAGCTAATTTACACAGAGAAGCATTTTCAATGTGCCAGCCACCTGTATGTTATCTCACAGCAGCTTATCTAGAATCACCTTACTGTGCACATTTTAAGTGCTAAAAATGGAAACTCAGAGATTTGGTGGTCTTTTACATCCTAGAAAACCTTGAATAAAAATTGTTTAATGAAACTATAGCAGAAAAGAAGAAATTAATTATAAACTCCTAAAAGCAACAAGATTAAAGATTAAAAATTACCTCAAAAAGTATTATAGAAATAATTTGAAGCATGAAACACACTATAGTTAAAAAGTCAAGAACAGTTGAAGCATATGTAAATGAGACAATTATGAAGAAAAACTGCAATATATTAGATTAATGATAAAAATAAAATTATTCACGATTTAAGAGGTAAGATATAATCAATAATCTTGTGAAAGTGTATTTTCCCTTGACTAAAGTGGGGGTAGGGTTTTCATTGGTCTGAAGCATTTTAAAAATTCTCAAGAAAGAAAAAAACAGAAAAGGGCTTTGCCAAGCCTACTTTCAAAAACAGCCAATGAGGAAATGAACTTGTGATTATATCTAACATGTTAAATAAATATCAGCTACTGAAAAAGTTTTGAGTTTAATACTTTTCTTCCATTATTTTATTAGTTGAAAGTATATTTCTGTCCGGGAATTAAACATTAATTTTTAACTGGTCCGAGTAAGAAAATACGTATGTAAACTCTTTAACCTAGAACATAATTAGATTAATGTAGTCATACCTATTTACCTTCCAATTTTATTTGACAGAAGTATTCTTAATTTTAATTTATATTAATTTTAGTGTACATTAATTCTTCCATCTCAGACAGTCATAATTTGAACTTTCTAGAGTTTATTAATAAGCCTTATGTAATCTACTTTGTGTCTAAGTAGGTGATGATGGGGCCAAGGTAGCTCAAACCCCCTGGTGGGAAAAATAACTTGGGCTATTATGCAATGAACGCATGAAAATATGTTTGTTAGCTTCACCAGCGGACAGGGAATAGAAATTTAAAAGCTGCTGTCATACCTAATTCATCATATAGCAGTTAGGCAAATAATTTTAAAGAACAATGGCCTAGAGAGGGTAGCAAAATACTAATTCTCATAAATTACTCTTCGGAATATGAATTGTCACATTTTAAAAGTAACCTCTCAATACGTATTAAAATTAACATTGTATTTTCATCCAGAAATTTCACCTTGGCAATCTATCCCATAGAAATAACAATGCACACAATGGGATTTATAGATGATGTAATACAGAATTGTACACCTGAAATCTATGTAATTTTACTAACAATTGTCACCCCAATAAATTTAATAATAAAAAAAAAGAAATAACAATGTAAAGGTGGATATATTTAACTAAATGGATATCTAAATTTAAATAATCAGGTAACAGAATGATACCATTTAAGACAAATAAAAAACCAAAAACAGCAATGAATATTTTCAAAAGAGAAAACTACAGCAGAGTACCAAGTAGTTAACATTGATTTGTTAAAGAGATTGGTTAAAGAATGATGTGACGAGAACTAGATTCTATTTATTCATTCGTTCTCTATTTATTGAATTGCTACTCTCCCACAAATGTCTTTCTAAGGGCTGACAATACAGCAGCAAAACAAAATAGGCAAAGTTATCGTGAATAGGGGATTTACATTCTAGTTGAGAAGACAGATGTTTTACAAAATTTATTTTAATTAAATATAAAATATAATGTCAGGTAAGTGCTGTGAACTAAATAAAATTATATAGAGTTGAAGAGCGAAAGGGTATATCAATTTAGAATGAATGGTTCTGAAAATATGACACTAGAGCAGAGATCTGAATGGAAAGATTCATCTATAGTGTATTTCACATATATCTTGTTATAATTTTGTTATATAGTTTTATAAATTACTCAAATAAATAAAATCAAATTATATGAAGGATGCCACAGATTCCTAACACAGACAGCTGAATTGAAAACAAAAGGACCAAGGCTATAATAATAGTGTAAAACCATCTAAGTTGCTAGAAAAGAATGTAAAGGATAAAAGGGTTAACCTTGGCTCCAGGATCACCATTTATATTTGTGTTTACTTTTAATGCCTTAGAATGGTGACATAAAAAACAAACAAACAAAAAACACCTCCATTCTGTTTTTGATATACCAGTTCCTTTCTAAAAGCTTTCAGCACACTTGTTGGCCTGGAGCCCATTAAAGTAAACCTCATCTAACCCAAATGCCTACATATATGGTATCTTGTGCATATGTTCTTCTGATGACCTGAAACTTGACTAGTCAAAACATCATCTTACCTGGAGTGACGGACATGGGTTAGACGACTCATCCTACACAACTTTACAGAAATATGGCTTTTGGAATGGATTGAAAAATAAAGCTTCATCTTTATATATTGTAGCAAAGCTGTTGCTACTTTCTGAAGAAGTCCAAACCTTCAGGGTGAAAATCTATGGCAGGTAGCATAAAGGAACTTCATTGAATATATTTTGAAATCAAATCTTTTTCTCAAGCATCAGGTAAGCCTCTTAGAACATGTTTGCCACATTCAGAAGCACAGGATCTCAGCAAGCCCAGTATTTCTGGGCTCAGAATCTGAGTGTGTTACCTAGTAAATTGCACATTTATATATCACCTCACCACACAGGATTGTGGCAGAGATGAAACGAGATATTTTGTGGGAATTCATGATGTAGACTCAGATATCAATATAAGAAATTATTATTCATTATTATGTAAGCATGTAAGTATTTTGTTAGATTATTTTCTGTCCTGGAGCATATGCCATTATTTTTACTCAGTAAAAATTTGTAAAAAACTTTAGAATACTCTTTTTAGAATTCTCTAGATATTGTACATTACTTGTAGTTAATAGATTGAAAGAAGGAAAACCAAAGTCATGGTTTCAGTGTCATGGCTTCAAAACACATTAAATAACTTTTCTTTTTTATATGTAAGTTATAGAGTTTTCTATAGTAAAATGTGATAGTAGGAATGGAAATAAAGATTCAATTGTATAATATAACTTTTTGTACATTACTTTATGTAGTACCTGTAAACATATTCAGTTTTGAGGACCTTACAATTATTATATTAATTATTTCATTGATTTAAAACAGAAATCAAAACCAATTTTCTAATTTCCTTTGTAATCAATAGCCTTTTGCAAAATAAGCAAAAACAAAAAAATAAACAAACAAACGAAAAACATCAAAACCCTAATTTTTTGGTTTTGGAGAAGGTAAGAAAGATTTCTTTTGGAATTTTACTTTAAACAGAGAATGTTCTATTTCCAGTATTTGAAGCCTTGGGTCTTCTGTTTATTTAGAGCCAGGGGAAATGCCTGGGTACTCACAGTGGCCAAATAGACTCGCCTTAGGTGAATATGTTTGGCACAACTAAATAGATCATTGTGATTAGTTATAAAGTCAGCTATTTTTTATGATGCTAAAATAAAAGTAGATTTGTTTGTAAGGCAAATTTCCCAGGGAAGTTTATGATTATTCTGCTTTGGGTATGGGAACAAATGCTGCTATAGGTACTAAGAGTGGATATATGTCTGAAGACTCTAGTGATAATTCTGAATAATAATCATTGTGTTTTGAAAACTGAAATATGAGGATAAAGAAAGGAAAGTCACTGAGGCTCAATCAATATGTCATTTTATTATTTGACTAAGGTGATATCAAAGACTGGGTTAAAGTGAGATAAAATATAATAGTTTTAACTCAGAAAACACATGCAATAGTAGAATAAATCTCATATATTTTTATTTAAAGTTGCTAATCCAAGAAAATCATGATACTGACTCTAAAAGATATTTTATTTTTCTGTTGCCTAAGGAAAAGAAAAAAAGTTAATGAATAAAGAAATGTTTCTTGAAGTTACTCAAGTAATTTATCAAAAATACACAAGAAACAGGCATGTACCTACTTAATAATAACATAAACTTTACTTTGAAAACACTGACTGATAGTTACATATATATATACAAACATGAATATGTATTATATAGCTCTAAATATCAAAATTAAATTCAACATGCATACTTTCACAGGCATGCTCATTATACTGAAAGCTATTGAAAGAAGTCATATTGATTTGGTAGATAAAAAATAATGAATATAACTAATTTTGAAATAAATTCATGAAGGAAAGGATATAGAACTAAATAGTTTCAAAGGAGGATATGAAAATGTCATATATTAAGATAACAAGGTGTACATAATGAAGTGTACCTATATTACTAAAATAACAAATGTGCTTAAAAAGATAATTTATAAATATTTTCTAAAGCATTCTTAATAATATTGCACTCACTGATATATGTGTATGTTTTTACCCACTTATGTACGTGTATATATATATATATATATATATATATATATATATGCATATACACTAACATATTAAATATATCGTATTACAATATGCATATATTTATATGCATATATGTTTATACCAACAAATATTAGAAAGTAAATGCATATACATCTGCTACATATTTATATTACATATATATTTATTTTCTAATATTTCTGCATGTCCTTGGAACTTCAAAGAAGTATTTAAAAATTATTTAACCTTGGATTCAAACTACTTTTTTGACAAAAATCTTAATTGTTAGTCATATCTATTAAGTAAGTACATACTAGTATGGTCAGAGTATGATGTCAAGGATTTATTTTGCTCAAGCAACATTTTTATTATCTTAAATTCCAAATTGTTTTAATGTTTTCTCTGAGTATATTTAGTAGTAGTTACAAAATCCTCTATGTGTCATTAACTTTGTCTTTGGCTGAAGAGAAATGATGAAAGTTGCCTATCATCTTTCTGTTGATGGATAGTAATTCTGTTACATCATGCTGTGGATAGTAAATTAAATTCTGACACGCAACTGAAGAATAAAACCAAAATATGCTATGTGATTCATTTAATTCATATATTTGTCTTCACTATCAGTGCAACTGAATTTCACTTTGCTACACTAATTTTTTTTATTCTATAAATATTTCTAAATATCATTAGGTGATGGAGATGCAGAAATTTCTTGTTACGAGAGAATATTTGAAATCATCAGCAATCCACTGTATTATCAAAATAGAAAGAGGCTCCTGGTTATGTCTTCACTTCCAAATTAATTATTTTTAAAAATATAGAGAAAAAATTTTAATAACTTCACTAAATTCCTAGAGAAAAACAGAATAGAATTTGGGGAAAAATGTTTCATAACGTAGTGTGTAGAAAGAACTTTGTACCTAGGATTTATAATTTGTGAAAAACTCAAAATGTGTCACTTTTAAATACTGATGCTTGGCAATCATTGGTAATCACTTTAATGAGATTTTTGTTTAAATGTTTAGCCAACATAGAGTCAAAATTACAAATAACTATCTTAAAATCATTCTTATAAATTCTGTGGTTTTGAAGTTTGACTAATGAGAACAAAATAGGTATGTGCACTTGCAATGCTTAATTTTCTCCATACTCTTTATATTCTTACTGATGACAATTTATCATGGATATTGTTATAATTTTGGAGTTTTTCTCTTCACACTTCTGAAATGGGAAAATTAATTTTCAGCTTTTAGTTCATTGATACATAAGAAAAATTATTTTGAGAGAACCCATATTTTTGTAAGAAAATTGGTCTGAAAAGAATTATAAATTATAAATAAAAATTTACAAAAGAATTATAAATAAATTTAAATACATTTAACCTTATGAATGATAGTAACCAAAACAACTCTATGGATAGACCATAAAAGCAACAAGTGACATAGAACAAAGAGGTTGAGATAAAACTGTTGTAATTAGAAAACCCATAATAATGAATCGTAAGAATTAATAAAATAATTCAGCACTAAACTATGATAAGAAATATTTCATTAGAGAAAATATTCACTATAGAAACTGCAATTTCACATTCTCTAGTAATTAATTTTAAATTCTAAGACTGCCATGGAGAAAAATTTTTAATGACAAAATGCCAAAGAAGAGGTTTTGAATATTTAACAAATTATACAGCTTTTGTGAATGGAAAAACTGAGAATGTAAAAACAACAATTCTCCCTAAATTAATTCACAAATTAAACACAGTCATAACATGCTTAATCTAAAATGTGTGGAACAATATAAGCCAATAAAGAAGTAACCTTTAAAGAAAAATTAAGGAGAGGCTTTGCTCAAGATTTTGAGACATGCTACAGAAATGCAGAACAGTCTCTGTATGAGAACCAGCACACTATCAGTTAAGAATAGAGAGTTAAGCAATAGATCTAGGTGTATGTAGAGTTTGATAAAATTGAAAAAAAGAAATCAATATCAATAATAGTGTGTAACATATAAAATTGAATTCCAGACATATTAATGACCTAAATATTACACATTAAATAACATTTTTTGAAGGAACTAGAGATGTCTTTCTTAAATAAGACTTCTAAAATATATCTTTTAAAAAAGATTGTAAGACTTCAATACTGAAAATATTTTTTCAGTAAAGGACCACATAGATGTGGATGCCAGAGAGATGACAGACCAAGATGAAATATTTTTTTTTTTAATTTGTGAACACATAATTACATAAAAGGAACTTGAAAATCAACAAAAACAAAAACAAAAATTGAGAAACCTAATTAAGTGTGCAAACAGAAATAAACAACTTATAGAAAGCCAAATTGAATGGGTAACATATATATGAAGAAATGTTCAAAATCACTAAACAAATGGAAAAATGCAAGTTAAAACAAAGATATAAGATGAGCAAAAATTATCAAAATGGCGTGAGGTAAGTCTCTGGAAATCTCCCCTGGAACTTACAACAAATGGAACAACTATAACTCCACAAAGTACTCCCTGCACAGCAGACAGGCAAGACGAAGAGGCTCACCACTAAATTCACCTAAAGGTGGGCAAATTGCGAGAGCAGGGGAGGAGGGAAGGGAGAAATGTGGAGACAGAGCCACGCGAGTGCAGGATGCAGACCTAGCTCAGTGCTCCGAGCTTGCTGCATCCCGGAACTACCGCAGCTGGAGGAGAGGGAAGCACTCGGACTGCTAGGGCTCTGTTTATGGCCCACAGGACTGAGGGGACAGTGTATAACACAGCTGAACCCAACACTCACGGCAGAGACCTCGGAGCAAAGAATGAGGGAAGAAGGCTGAAAACAGTGGTTTAAGCCCTCACTGATGCAGAGAACAGAGGCCTTAGGCACTGAGACTAGCCGCCCCTTCCCGACTCTCCCAGAACTCGCCCTGTATCCACCTGCCTGGTGCTAGAAGCGGAACAGTAGCAGTGTCAGATCAAAAGAACAGAATATTTGTAGTTTTGAAAACTGTTGTCCGCAGACACAGATTCGCAGCCCAACTAATTCCGGCAAAAGGGAGGGAGCTGTGGGAGCAGGAACAGCTGTAGTGGTGGTCGCTGCCATTGTTCTGGGCCACCTCTCACAACCCACCCCAGCCCTGTCCCCACTGATCTGGGTCGATCCCTGCAGGAGTAAACAGAATTGCTGAAACACATGGGCTCTGAATCTGGTGCAGGAAGAGCTTTGTAACTTCAAAAGCTCTCCGCATCCCAACATGGATGCAGTGGCCTATGACCTAGGTGAACTATTAACAGAGGAGAAACTGGCCTTCCAGGGAATCCCCCCCACTGTGTGAGAAGCTGGAATAGAGCAGAGAAAACATAACATTACAGTGTGAGAGAGAAATAATGGCTGTAGACGGAGAGAAAATAAAACACTCCACCAACACGTACTGGAAAACAAAAGACCTCTTCCTATCAACCTGTTGCAAAACCCACTCCTATAGAGGTCTAGAAAGAGAAATAATAAATCATTAATTGCCATGAATAACCAAGGCAGCAAGACAGCTCAGAAACAAGATGAAAAGTCTCCAGAAAAGGACTTAAAGATATGGAAATATGTGACTTAAATGAGAGAGAATTCAAGATTGCAGTTCTGAAAACACTCAACAAGATGCAAGAAAACACACAAAGGCAGTTAAATGAACTCAGAAACACAATCAAAGAATAACATGAACATTTTATCAAAGAAATTGAAATATTAGAAAAGAACC
This sequence comes from Rhinolophus sinicus, assembly GCF_057876585.1. Lineage (NCBI taxonomy): Eukaryota > Metazoa > Chordata > Mammalia > Chiroptera > Rhinolophidae > Rhinolophus > Rhinolophus sinicus. The sequence goes on along the minus strand of NC_142517.1, from coordinate 105,462,640 downwards.
AAATAGAATTTCTGGAGATTAAGAACTCAATAGAAGAAATTAAGAACGAAATAACCAGCTTAGGTAGTAGAGTTGACCAGATGGAGGAAAGAATCAGTGACATTGAAGATAGAAAGATGGAAATGACATGGATGGAAGAAGAAAGAGACTTGAGACTTAAAAGAAATGAAAGAACCCTACAAGAACTTTCTGATTCCATTAGAAAGAGCAATATAAGAGTAATGGGCATACCAGAAGGGGAAGAAAGGGAAAAGGGAACAGAGAGTCTATTCAAACAAATAGTTGAAGAGAACTTCCCAAACTTGTGGACAGAACTGGGTCCTCAAATCCAAGAAGTAAACAGAACACCTAATTACCTCAATCCCAACAGGCCTTCTCCAAGGCACATTGTATTGAAGTTGTCAAAAATCAATGACAAAGAAAGAATCTTCAAGGCAGCCAGGGAAAAGAAGACGGTAACTTACAAAGGAAAGCCCATTAGATTATCATCAGATTTTTCATCAGAAACTCTACAAGCCAGGAGGGAGTGGAACCAAATATTCAAACTATTGAAAGAGAGAAATTGTGAGCCAAGAATAATATATCCAGCAAAGATATCTTTTAGATATGAAGGAGGAATAAAGACCTTTCCAGACATACAAAAGCTGAGGGAATATTCAAATACACAACCTGCACTACAAGAAACACTAAAGGAGGCTATTCGACCACTGTCAACAGGGACAATTTGTGACAACCAAAACATAAAAAGGGGGAGAGTAAGGCCTGAACTGGAACATGAGAATGGAGAAAGTAAGCGTGCTGAAGAAAATGACATACTCTAAATATCAAACTTTCTTTTACATAAACTTAATGGTAACCGCTCAAAAAAAAAAAAAAAAAAATCCAGAACTGAAATATATATTGTAATTAAAGAAGAAACAGAGGGAAAAGATACCACCACACAGAAATAATAGACAACAACAAAAGAGCAAAGAAACAATGGAGACACAGTCTTACAGGAAAACTAAAGACGGAATGATAGGAAATCATCACATATCAATAATCACCCTAAATGTAAATGGACTGAACTCACCAATTTAAAGGCACAGAGTAGCAGATTGGATCAAAAAACTAAACCCAACCATATGCTGTCTCTAAGAGACACATCTCACCTACAAGGACAATCATAGACTCAAAGTGAAAGGGTGGAAATTAACACTCCAAGCAAATGGTATCCAGAGAAAATCAGGTGTAGCCATAATTATATCAGATGAAACAGATTTCAGGGTTAAAAAGTTAACAGGAGACAAAGATGGACATTTCATGATGGTAAAGGAGACTATACAACAAGAAGACATAACAGTCATTAATATTTATGCCCCGAATCAGGGAGCACTGAAATATACCAAGCATCTACTAACAGAACTAAAGGGAGAAATTGACAAAAACACAATTATACTAGTGTGGGGACGGAGCCCCAAAGAGCAGTTTCCAGGATCTCAGCCTCATAAGGAGGGGTGCTGGCTCGGTTGGTAGATGACCGTAGCTGTGGCTGATTGGCCGTCAGCTGTAACCATTGAGCCATTGGCCGCTAATATAACTGCTGCGGCTATGGAGGAGAGTAGAGGAGCAGAGTCAAGGAGAGTAGAGGAGAGTGGAGGAGAGTCGTTGGTCGGTTGGCAGAAAAGTGGACAGCAGGTCGCACATCCTGTAAACCCAGCCTCCAGTGAGACCATAGTGGTATGACTTCCCTACCTATGGCTCCGTGGGTGTTCCTTTTGGGCCTAGCCACATCCTGTGTTCTTATGAGGGGAGCGGGACCAGAGACCCCACAGGCCGCCCCACACGGCACCTGTGTTCTTGAGCAGGGAGCAGGAGCAGAGACCCCGCATGACTCCCAGCACAACAAATGGCGCAGCGAGCAGGGTATGGTGTTGGCTGAAACTCTCCGGAATATACTGGAGCAGTTTACACGTATAAAAGCTCAATTTCGTAAGCAGGGTACAATGCTGGCCAAAACCTACCAAAGCATGGTGGAGTTGTTTGTGCATGTGAGAGCCCAGCTTTGGGAGGCCCATGAGGAGTGACACCGGGAACAGGAGGCACTGTCTGCTTGGGAGACTCAAGCCTCCAGCTGGCACATCACCCTCTTGGCCATGGACAGGGCTGCCTTCATTTTGGTGATCTGCTGTGGCCTTAAGCTCCGAGGGTTGTGGACATCTTCCGCGGAGGACTCCACCCACTCAGACACCAGTCACGGTGAGCAAGATTCCGACCAAGTAGGAATAGAGTCTGACTCTGGGCAGAAGGACGTGTGGCCCCCACACAGCTTGTGGTGCCCAGTGTCCACTGTTCTCAGGAGTTGGACCCCCAAGGAGGGGTGGGAGGACATGGACGGCTCTCCAGCCAGCGTGGAGAGGGCCCTGCAGGCTCTGGCTGAGCGGTTGCCGGAGGAGGAGAAGGCTATAGCCGGTCACGTGGGCTGGATATTCCTCACGGCCTTGAGTCTCAACACAGAAAATGCGCTTAATGAAATGGCCCAGGTGCTGGACCAGGTGTCCCGGTTGGAAGCGCTGGAAGCTCGGGTCCGCCTCTTAGAAGAGGGGCCCCACAGTGGAGACTCTGAGGCAGAGGCGGAGGAAGCGAGTGGAGGCAATGTAGCTCCCAACCCCCAAGCCCAGAAGCAAAGGGTAAAATGTGAGCAACCTTTGGGCCCTGGGGGCATTGCTGCCAGCAACCCAGCTGTGACTGAGTTCACGACCTACACCCCATACACTCCCACTGAGTTGCAGGAGCTGGGGAGGCGGTACCGACAGCGCCCTGGAGAGCCAGTCTCGGCTTGGCTACCACGTTTATGGGATGAGGGAGCAGACAACATTCTCTGCTCCCCAGGCGAGATGGAAAAGCTAGCCTTTGTGACAGTGCATCCGTCCCTGCGACAAAGGTTACAGAACTGCCATAGGTTGGCCAACAACCAGGGCAACCATTCTCTAATGGCGTGGCTCACTACTGCGGTACGCACAGTATGGGGACAGGCTGGCGAGCTGCCAGACACTGTGAGTCAATGGCAGTCATATACAGAACTTACGCAAGTAATCCGTGAAATGGGTATGAGTCATGCTATTTTTAACCTTAACATGCAGGGCCCGGATGATGAGCTTTTTACTGCCAGCATGAGAGATCCGGTTTTGGATACTGCACCTGCGAGTGCTTTTGGATCCTTGGTTGCTATTCTTACACCTCATGTAGGGCGACAAATCTATGAAGTTACAACTGCCATGGCCACCCTAGGGGATGTTGAAAGCCGGAGGTGAAGGAAGTTAAGACAGGAGGTCCACGCGGTTGAGACCTGGAAGCCCAAACCAAAGGTAAAGGGGCGAGGTCGCGGGCCTCAGAGAGTAACATGCGCACAGACGTGGCGTGATCTCGTGGCAGCAGGGGTCGATAGGAAGAAAATAGACCAACAACCCAATGCACTCCTGCCGGAACTTCGGAAACAGTTGCATCCAGAAGAACAATTCTGGAAAAGCATAAAGGAGGAGTCTGGGAAAGCGCGACCTGTGTCCCTCCAGGACTTCATCCAGCTGCTTGAGGCTGACTCCTTTCAGCTTGATTAGGGGTGGGGCCAAGGTACCCGGTCAGAGGGGAAAAGCAGGGACCGCGGGGCCCCACGTGGAACTGTGCATACATTGGTCCCCTTCTAATGTGCAGAAGGTTTTGGCTCTAGTTGACACTGGCGCTGACTGCAGTCTCGTTTATGGGAACCCAGAACTGTTTCCTGGAGCAGCAATCTGCATTGATGGCTACGGGGGAAAAACTGTGACTGTGAAAGCCGTTTCCTTACCACTGGGTATAGGAAGGCTTCCCCCTCGTACCTACAAGGTTTATGTCTCCCCCGTTCCGGAGTATATCCTAGGGGTGTACGTGCTACATGGCCTCAGCTTACAGACGTCGGTAGGAGAGTTCCGTCTCCGGATCCGGGTCATGAAAGCGGTGACACGCGGGCATGCTCACCACCCTCCTCAAGTGTTGTCACAGCCCTGGCGCATGGTTACAGTGTGACAGTACCGCCTTCCAGGAGGGCAGGAGGAGATTGGTCGTACAATATTGGAATTGGAGCAGACACATATTGTGAGGCCAACGCACAATCCCTTTAACTCCCCAGTATGGCCTGTCAAGAAGCCAAATGGGACCTGGCAAATGACTGTGGACTATAGGGAGTTAAATAAGGTGACGCCAGGGGTGGTGGTTGAGCGGCCACCACAAGTGACTGTAGTATATGGAGGTCCTGATACCGGGATGATTTTGCGAGGAAATTATGTGCTCTCACTATGGCCTATTATGGGGTCCCCTGTTCTGTTACATGTTGAAACTATACAAGGTACCCCAAGCACTGCCATAAAGGTCTGGTGTCACAAACCGGGAAAGGTGCCAGTGGCAGCGACCCTCCTTTCCCAGGACAAAAAGCTAGCATGTATCCTCCCAGATGGAAGGGATTTGCTATTGTTGGTTCCTAAGACTACCGTTTCTTTTCGTCCGTAGGTGTCAGTAGGCTAATATGGCACAGGGACCCTCGCGGACCCTAACTTGTCACATAGATTATGAGGAGAGACCCTATAGGGCTGGAGTGTGGGGACAGAGCCCCAAAGAGCAGTTTCCAGGCTCTCGGCCTCATATGGAGGGGTGCTGGCTCGGGTGGTAGATGGCCGTCAGCTGTGGCTGGTTGGCCGTCAGCTGTAACCATTGAGCTGTTGGCCACTAATATAACTGCTGCAGCTACGGAGGAGAGTCGAGGAGAGTAGAGGAGCAGAGTTGAGGAGAGTGGAGGAGAGTCGGTCGGTCTCACGTCCTGTGAACCCAGCCTCCAGTGAGACCATAGTGGTATGACTTCCCTACCTATGGCTCCGTGGGTGTTCCTTTTGGGCCAGGCCACATCTTGTGTTCTTATGGGGGGAGCGGGACCAGAGACCCCGCAGGCCGCCCCACACGGCACTTGTGTTCTTGTGCAGGGAGTGGGAGCAGAGACCCCGTATGACTCCCCGCACGACAACTAGGTGACCTAAATATGTCATTGACAGTTATGGATAGATCATCCAAACAGAAAATAAATAACAAAATAGCAGCCCTAAATGACACATTAGATGAAATGGACATAATTGACATATACAGAGCACTTCATCCTAAAACATCAGACTATACATTCTTTTCTGATGTACATGGAACGTTCTCAAGGATAGACCATATATTGGGACATAAAACTAGCCTCAGCAAATTTAAGAAGATGGAAACCATACCAAACATATTCTCTGATTACAAGTGTTTGAAATTAGATATCAAATACAAAAAGAAAGCAGGAAAAACCACAAATACTTGGAGATTAAACAGCATACTCTTAAAAATGACTGGGTCAAAGAAGAAATGAGAGGAGAGATCAAAAGATACATAGAAACAAATGAGAATGAAAATACATCCTACCAAAATTTTTGGGATGCAGTGAAAGCAGTTTTAAGAGGGAAATTTATATAATTGCAGGCCTATGTCAAGAAACAAGAAAAATCCCAAATAAATAACCTCACGTTACACCTTAAAGTACTAGAAAAAGAAGAACAAATGAAACCCAAGGTCAGCAGAAGAAAGGAAATAATAAAAATCAGAGCAGAACTAAATGAAACAGAGAACAAAAAGACAATAGGAAAAATTAATGTGACAAAGAGTTGGTCCTTTGAAAAGATTAACAAAATTGACAAACACTTGGCTAGACTCCCTAAGATAAAGAGAGAGAAGACAATAATAAAGAAAATCATAAATGAAAAAGGGGAAGTTATCACAGATGCCACAGAAATACAAAGGATCATCCAGGAATACTATGAAGGACTACATATCAACAAATTCAATAACCTAAAAGAAATGGACAACTTCTTAGAAACATATAGCCTTCCTAGGCTGAACCATGAAGAACTGGAAAATCTAAACAGACTGATCACCAGTAACAAAATTGAATCAGTCATCCAAAATCTCCCCAAAAGCAAAAGTCCAGGACCAGATGGCTTCACTAGTGAATTATACCAAACCTTCAAAGAGAACCTAATACCAATCCTGGTCAAACTCTTCCAAAAAACTGAAGATGAGACAGTACTCCCTAACTCATTTTATGAGGCCAACATTACCCTGATACCAAAACCTGGTAAAGACAACACAAATAAAGAAAACTGCACACCAATAACTCTGATGAATACAGGTGCAAAAATCCTAACCAAAATTCTAGCAAATCGAATGCAATAATGCATTAAAAAGATTATTCATCACGACCAAGTGGGGTTCATTCCAGGGGCACAAGGATGGTTCAACATATGCAAATTCATCAATGTGATACATCACATAAACAAAATAAAGGACAAAAATCATATGATTATATCAATAGATACAGAAAAAGCATTTGACAAGATACAACATCCATTTATGATTAAAACACTTAATAAAATAGGTATAGAAGGAAAATATCTTAACCTAATAAAGGCCATATATGACAAACCCTCAGCTAATCTCATAATTAATGGTGAAACTCTGAAGTCCTTTGCTCTACGTTCAGGAGCCAACAGGGCTGTCCCATATCACCTCTGCTTTGCAACAGTGATGGAAGTTCTCGCCAGAGCAATCAGGCAAAAGAAAGATATAAAAGGCATCTAAATTGGGAATGAAGAAGTTAAACTGTCACTCTTTGCAGATGACATGTTGCTATATATAGAAAATCCTAAAGTCTCCATTCAAAAACTATTAGAAACAATCAACGAATACAGTAAAGTTGCCGGCTACAAAATCAACGTACAAAAGTCCATTGCATTCCTATATACTAACAATTAAATCTCAGAAAAGGAAATAAAAAAAAAAATCCTTTTGCAATTGCAGGAAATAGAATAAAATACCTGTGAATAAACTTAACCAAGGATGTGAAAGACCTATATGCTGAAAACTATAAGACATTTTTAAAAGAAATTGAAGAAGACACAAAGAAATGGAAAGACATTCCATGCTCATGGATTTAAAGAATCAACATAGTTAAAATGGCTGTGTTACCCAAAGCAATATACAGATTTAATGCAATCCCCATCAAAATCCCAATAACATTTTTTAAAGAAATAGAACAAAAAATCATCAGATTTATTTGGAACCACAAAAGACTCTGAATAGCCAAAGTAATCTTAAGAAAAAACAACAATGCTGGAGGTATCACACTCCCTGACTTTAGCTTGTACTACAGGGCTACAATAATATTATTTTAGTGGACAATTTCCTAATGTCCGAAGTTATACATGTAATTGGAGACAGTGAACAAGTAAGAGATAATATATGAGGTCTGATAGTTAAGTTCATGAACTTGTTGCAACAATGTAGACTAAACTTTTTTGATATCAGAGGGATTATTCATTATGAATTGGTACCAAGTGGACAGTTAACCAACTTTACTGTTTGGAAGTGCTGAAAAGACTGTGTGAAAAAGTTAGACCACCTGAACTTTTCACCAACAATTAACGGCTCTTGAATCATGACAACACACCAGCTCACACGGCACTGTCTGTGAGGCAGTATTTAGCCAGTCAACAAATAACTGTACTGGAACATCCTCCCTACTAACCTGATCTGGCCCCCAATGACTTCTTTCTTTACCCAAAGATAAAGTAAATATTGAAAGGAAGACATTTGGATGACATTCAGGACATCAAGGGTTATATGATGACAGCTCTGGTGGCCATTCCAGAAAAAGAGTTCCAAAATTGCTTTGAAGGGTGAACTAGGCACTGGCATTGGTGCATAGCTTCCCAAGGGGAATGCTTTGAAGGTGGCTGTAGTGATATTCGGCAATGAGGTATGTAGCACTTTTTCTAGGGTGAGATTGTGAACTTAATTGTCAGACCTCATATGCCTGAAGAAACACAGACTTTTCTCTCAGTTCCTTGGAACTCCCCTTTAAAAGTCTTCTGCTTGGTCTGGAACTTCAGAGATTATCTATGGCCATTACTAGTCCACCATCTTCCCAGGCTGCTGGCTTCTGGAATAAAGTAACATTTCCTTCCACCTAACACTGTCTCTCAATATTGGCTTTCCAGCAGCAAGCAGCTGAACTTGAGTATTTCTTTTCTGGTAACACTATCACAGGTGTATGCATCTGTCCAATGTCAAATTGTATAAAGTACACAACTTAACAAAGCTGGGTTTTTTGTGTGTTTTTTGTTTGTTTGTTTGTTTGTTTTTAAGGGAGATAGAGCCCATGTTTTTCTTCATATAATCTGAAATCCATTCCTGGATTGATCCAGGCTGTGAGAGAGTCAGGTACCTGGCTCCTTCTCATTGGAGTTCCTAGTGCACTTCACAGTGCATTTTGGTAAGAAGCTAGTATCTAAACTCGAGTTCAAAAGTGAATACAATGAGACTTCTGTAAGAAATGTGTTATAGGTATTATTACACAGTTTCTGTATTTTAAACATATAGGTAAGAAGGTTTTAGTCCAGACCTAAGTTGATTTTTGTTGTAGTTGTTCTCATGTTTTCATAGTTTGAAACCAAATTTGGAATCCATCTCTAACAAATGTATAGAAAAGTCTGTATTTTGCTGCCTTTTGTGCATATCCCTTACTCAACAGTCCATAATACTTTTCAACACCTCTTCTTGCTTGCTTCATTTCTCATATTCTTGCATTAATAAATCAAGTATTTTTTTGAACATCAGCTATGGATCAAGTTCTATTTTATCTTGATACATGATTTACATCTTTGTAAGACAACTGAAGTCTTTTATAGAACATGGCAATCGTGTTATGAATAACTTTTAAATAAATACAAGAGTGAAGTAGACTGTGTTATTATTTACATTTTGTGCTAGACAAAAACAAATTCTAAGAAAGACATGATTGGTAAAATCACAGCTAACCTTTCATGGAGTGAGTACTTGAACCAAGATGCCAGTTCAAAAAATATGCTATTGACTTGTTTCTCATAGAAGTAGTCAGTGATAAGAATTAGAAAGCAAACCAACTGGCTCAAGAAAAACTATTATTTTAGGCAAGTCGATATACTTTAAATCTCTGATGCTACCAAAGATTTTACAATCTTTTAAGAAAATAAGCAGATATATAAAGTTAACAATGACATATACTTTTAAGAATACCAAGATTTGATGTCACAATGTTATAGACTTTTTCTGATATGTTTTGGACTATATATTTGCTTTTCTTGACTGTGTTCATAATACCAAGTTTACCTTATACAATTGGTTATGTTATTTCATTAAAGGGTATATTCTTTAGACACTGATTATTCATATGTGATGCACAGAATTCAGACATTAGAAGTGTTCCCTTTATTACTTCTCCTGAAACACTTCTCTCTAAACTTAACTATTTCATCACTTTTCTGTTTCATTTTTACCCATTACCTCTCCAGCTATTGCATGGACAAAATAACAAACAAAACCAAAAACAAACCAAGTGTCAATCTATGTACTCAGATCTCAATGACCAAATCTTCAACTCAACATGATGGGTGCAACATGGCAGTGTAGACGGAACCCTGATCTCTGTCTCTAGTATTTCCTGAGGCTTTCAGAGGTGAGACCAATGCTGTGCAGACTTTAGCTGTCTTCCGCAACCCCAGAACTCTGCCAGTTCCCGTTACATTTTTACAGTGGCATGATGAATATTTCACTTTTTGTGTTTCTTTTTGTAATTTTCTGGCGGTTGCTGGATTTTGCTTTTATTATCACAATGGAACTAGTCCTGATTATATGATTTTTCACAAATATCTTCCCTTGTAAAACTTCCTAATTTTACATGGCTAAATTGAAAGTTACAGATCTCTATTTTTTGGTTCCTCTGCTATGATTCATGGATGAATTGCAAAAGTTAAAATAATTCAAAGGTAAACAACAATGGGGTAGGATACTATTAGAAAACACATTTGTATATGTGGTCTGAAATATAAACATTAATTTTTTTTATTTTTTTATTTTTAAAATTTTAATACAATTCAAATCAGCACGTCTGGTTATTTCAGCTCCTTCACTGCCAAACCTGGTGGCAGGACTGCTTCAGTTTCTCTGCCTTCTGTGATAGCGAAAGAGTAAAGGTATCGAACTGTAAACTTCTTGATCTTGACAGATTTATCGTCCTTTCAACTGGCTGTGAGCAGAAAGTCCTTGATTTCCTCAATTTTGCAAGGCATGGCTATGAGACGAGTGGAGAACCGCGGCCCACACAGCAAGCAGCAAGATGCAAGGAGGAGGAAACAAACAGTAAACATTAGCATTTGAAGCAAAATATATTTAACTTAATAGGGAAATATAAAATATTCTATATAGATATAAAAAGAATTACTCAAAACCTCTACTGTGGAAAGCTCACTCACACAAGCTCGTAGATAAGAATAAGAAAAATGAAAGGTCAAAACAAATTATGAAGGAAAAAAATCTCAAAAACATGCTTGCAAGCCAAACTAAAGTTCAACTGGAAAGATGTTCAAGTATAAAGCCATGTGGGCTTTTTCCCCAGAGCAGGAATCCTGATGCATTTTGACCACATAGGGCTATAATCATGTGGAATCAATAAACACAGATTCAAAGACATTTACAATAATTCCAAATAAAGTTTCAAATCCTTTGCCAAGAGCAGAAAACTTTCTCACAAGGTATTTTATTTTTAACCTGGCAAACTGATGTGAATCAAAGGTTATTTTATAAACACGGTCATGATTTTAAGCTTCAGACCTAAGGGATTTCAACTTGGGATGAAAGAAGGTATTAATAGTGTGTATTTCATGGTAAATTAAAAGCCCATCACCTGATTCATAGGCCCTCAGTGTTTATTGAAAAAACGCACAAAAAGAAAGTTAAAGAACAGTGAAACACAAGTTTTCTTTATTTCTAAAAATAGAAATGAAAAAGAGACCATCAAAATGCAGTAAATCAACAAACTGAAATTTTATAAAATAATTTAGAAGTCATGATTTATATAACAAGTACTTGAGTCCCTATATATATAGTATGTATATTATCAAATCATTGACGTTTTATGGGATGAAAGTTTTTTTAACATATATATATATATATATATATATATATATATATATATATATATATATATTTCTAGTTGTTGACTAGAGTGTGCCTGTATAGTGATTCTACCTGCATTCATAGATAACTATAAAATTATCTTGTCAATTTCAGAGAATAATTCATTCAAACTTTATTTAATTAATGCTATCCTTTTCCATATATTGATTTCACTAGAATGAAACTTAGATATCATTGTACCTAACTCGTTTTAGTTTGCAGAAGGGAAGGAGCAGGGCAGATTTGAAAGTTTTGGATCTGACGGACCTAAGTTCAGATCCCTTTTTCACATTTCAGTTTTATAAATTTTGCAGAAAGCAACTTAACCTTTCTGAATAGCTCAAATTATTCATTACTAAAATTGCGAAGATTTTTATATCCTCAATAAATGCTGGATTAAGTTGCATATGAGCACATATGCTCTGGATAGAAGGTAAAAATGTAAGCAATGCATTATAGATGCTATGCATCCAAAATAAATAATGGGTGAAGAAGTTATGGTACTAGTACAAAATAGAATTTCAAGTTACCCAATGAAGTCACTTTCCTAGAAAAGCGAACTTGCTGATTACATCAGATGAAGAAATATGGCATTTATTGAACATTTAGTGTGTGTCAATGCCAGGCTTAAAAGTGAAGGCACAAGCAGAGAACAAGAATCTTAAGAAATTGTTTAATCACATAATTATGCATTTATTTCTATTGCAAACATATTTCTGGATACATGAAAACACCAACATGTATACTTACTTTTATGGTTTTCAATGCGTGTATATTATTACAGTTGTTTACATTTAGTTTCGACATATTAGTTGTAAGGTCAACTAAGTGTTTGTTCACATAATCTCTATAAGTAGTTATAAAATTAACTAAGGTCATGAATGTTGAAAAAAATCAATCACATACAAATTGTGTAATTTGCTACTGGATATATATGTGTCACTGTCATGAGAAATGTAAATGTTCATGACAAATATTGTAGGAGTTAACATAAAGTATTCCTGCATAAAAGTGACTCAGACAATGGCCAGCTCAGATCTAATTAATATGGACTGAAGCATAAAAGTGTCATGCCCTTGGATGATGTTCTTAAAAATGACACATGATCCTGCAATGGACCAGTTTGCTATAAAAATTGGTATTAGATTTTTCCATGGCCTCTGGAGTGGGAAAATAATAAATAAGATATTAATTGTTTTATTGAGATGTAGTTGATATGAAATAAACTGCGTATATTTAATTAAAGTGTATAATTTCGTAAGATTTGACATATGTATACACCTGTAAAACCAACACCATAAGCAAAACGATAAGTATATATGCAAAAGTTTCCTCATACCCCTTTCTAATCCCTCCTTTCTGTATCTGCCTGCTTCTAGCAGCCACAGCCAACCATTGACATGCTTTCTCTTACTATAGATTAGTTTGTATTTGTCTAGAATTTTACATAAATTGAATTAAACTTAGTATGTACACTTTTTGAGGAAGAGGGTTCTGACTCTTTTCACTCAGCATAATGCTTTTGAGATCCATTCATGTTGCATATGTCAATAATTTATTTTTCTTGCTGAGCAGTATTCCATTTTTCTTCATCCATTTATGGGTTTATGGACATAAGAGTTGTTTCCAGTTAAGGGCTATTAAAAATAAAGCAATTTTAAATATTCATGTACAAGTCTTTGTATGCTTCACTCTTCTTCAGTAAACTAGGAGTAGAATGGCTGGGTCATATGGTAGGTGTATGTGTATTTAACTTAAAGAAAACTGTCAAATTATTTTCCAAAGTGGTTGAACCATTTGACATTCTTACTAGCTATGTAAGAGAATTTCAGTCCTTTCACATCTTATCAACAATAGGATTAGGCCTTATAAATTTAATCATTCTAGTAGGATTGTATTGTGGGTTTAATTTGCAATTCCCTAATTCCAAAACATGCTGTGCATCTTTTTTCATGTATTATTTGCCAATCTATCTTTTTCTCTTTTAGACACAAAACTTAATTTAGTAGAAATTTTGTTTGTAGTTCTTATATTCTCAGTGTGAGCTGAGCTAGAACACACTGCCCCACCCAGCAGTGCCCCAGTTCTGGGGGCAGGAATGAAGGGGGGTGGGGTAGGGGTAGGGGTCGGAGCTGGGATCCTAAGAGTTCTATTCTTCCTCAGTGCTGGGGGACTGGGGCACCAACCTCTATCCTGCCCCCTTCTGAGGTCCAGGAAGGAGAGCAGCTGGAATCTCTGGCCCGTCCTGGGGCTTCTCCTCCACACCCCATGCCCCTGGTTGGAAGGAGACTAAGGGATCTGAGGAGAGAAGGGGAAAGAAGAAGGCAAAATGTCAAGAAAGATGAGGCCAGAAGTGAGGGCTGAAGTAGAATCAGGAATAAAACACCAGTCCAAAAAAAAAAAAAAAAAAAGAAAGAAGAAAAAAGAGGAAGGGGGAACAAAACCAAAATCAACTCCAAATTCGAACCCTCCTGGAAAAAAAAGGAAAGTTCTCTAGTCTCAGCGAGACGTTACTTGGCACCGCCGGCTCTGCTGCAGGGCGCTCAGGCTGGGTCCAGTCCTGGAAGCGGCCATGTGGCGGGTCCCGCTCATCCTAGGCCTGCCCAGCGGCAGCATCTTCCGTGTCCTCCTCTTCGTCCTCGCCCGCCTCCTCCTTGCTCTTCTTGGCCTCTTCCTTCCCCCTTCCCCACTGCTCCTCTTCCCACTTGCCCTTCATTTGCCTTTCTGCAGCCTTTGCGACCCCCACGCATCCTTGCCGAAGCCCTTGGCAGACGCCTCATCTACGGTGATGAGGCAGTTGCCTCGGATGCTGCAGCCATGACCTGCCAGACGCCTAGACCCAGCTCTGCGAAGTTTTCACAGGCGTAGGCATTGCTCCCAGAAGAACACTCGGGGTTGTCGGTCTCCGCGTGGATCCAGCTGCCCCTGCAATCTGCGTTGTCAGTGTACGGGGCTTTCACTCGCCCTTGTGTTCTGGGTTAGAATCACCAGTTGTCCCCATTCTCTATCTCTTTTTCCCAGTTCTCGGGCTTTTTAACGTTGGGGTCAGGAGTGTGCTCAGGCCTGTCCACGTCCTCAGGTTTGGTGTCTGTGTGGTCATCAGTCTTGGCCCGCTCACCCCAAGCCTCGGGCTTCGAAGCACCAGGGTCCTTTATCTTCTTGGGCGGCAGGAAGTCCCAATCGTCCTCCAGGGAGCCCGACTCCACCTGGTTGTTGTCAATCCTCACCTCTTAGGTGTTATGGGGCCTCACCGTCAGTGTGTACGGCGTGTGAATTCATCATCCTTGCAACGCATGTCCTTACTGTCTAGCATGTTCTTGCCCTCGCAATTGAAGAGGACCTGAGCCTTCTAGTGCCGGCGAGCAGATGTCAGGGCCAAACAAGGTGTTGTATTGGGACTCTCCGTGCACGTCTGTCTGGTCCAAACAATTCAGAAATAGCTTCAGGTAGCCACCCCCACAGTCGATGTTCTGCTTGTGTTTACCGGGGAAGTGCACCACCCAGTGTGGTCCTCGTGGATAAGGGCTGGCATCTGGCCAGCAGGGCAGGGCATAAAAACGGGCATCCTGGTTCGTCTGCAGCCCTTTATCTTTGTTCTGGTGACAGTAGAAATTCCTGGCACTGAGGAAAAATTTGACAAAATCTGACTTGTGTTTGGATTGAGCCATCGGTTGGTCCACATGTCTGAATCCACAAAGTGCTCCTCAGAGGCGAGAATGGGCTCGACAGCAGCCAGATAGAGAAGGCAGAGCAGCGGTGGCTGGGGTAGCAGCACCGTGGCTGGGGTAGCAGCACCGGAGCTGAGGTGGGCATGTGGGTAAGGGGGGCTCCTACAGCAGCTCTGCCCCAGGGACCACCATCCCATCTTCTTTGTTGAAGTGTCTGTCCATTTGTTGAAGTGTCCAGTTTTAATTGGCTTGTTTCTTTATTATTGAGTTTTGAGAGCTTTTTATATATTCTGCATACAAGTCCTGTATTAGATAAATGAGCTAAAAACATTGTCTTCTAGTCAGTGGTTTAGTGGTTTGCCTTTCCACTGGCTTACACTGTATTTCCCTGGAAATAAGACCTAACCAGAAAATAAGCCCTAGTACTTTTCAGGATGCTCATAATATAAACCCTACCCCCAAAATAAGTCCCTGTTAAGATTGTCACTCAGATGGACACATTTAGTACGTCCATTGCAACACACGACAGATGTATTGAATTATAAAATAATAATAATAATAATATATAATCAAATATAAATAAATAATATTGACATTAATACTTAAAATAAGTGATAATATAAATTATAGTTAAGTGTTTGTAAATACCCAAGCAGGCACCTTTGGACGAGAGATAAACGCCTATGTAAACAGATGAACTCGAAACTTATTGCCGAATGACCAATCGGAGTCCAGACACAATGTATGAATAACGTGCGCACTTGATAACAAACAAACGCAGTTGTGTCTAATATGAATCTTGATAATTCAATATGTCGTGTGTTGTAATGGACATACTTAATGCACTCATGTGAAATAAACAAACGTTTTCTGAATTTTGGTGCCTGCAATTTTTTGTCGCTTTTGTGTGGACCATAATTCTTAACTGTCATCATTTTTTTGCCACTCCTGTCTCATAAGTCTTCAATTAGCACTGATTTAATGGTAGATTTAAAGGAATAATATTTTGACCCCCAGACAAGATGAGTGCAGAAAGAAAGAGCTATTCCGTTGAGTACAAGAAAGGAATCGTGGAGGACTCCCAGGGCAAGAAACTTATGGCTTTCTGCAAAGCAAAGAAGTTGGATCTTTGAATGGTCTGCAAATGGTGAGCAGAGTACGATAACCTCAGTCAACAGGTGATCGAGGAAATGCTGAGAAGCGCAAGTGTGGATCAGGTCAGCAACCATTACTTTCTGAGTTGGAAGACATCATCTGTGAATGGATTGCTGACAGGAGAGCAAAGGCTTTGGTTGTGTGCAGGGCTGATATTCAAGCATTTGCCCTTGCAATGGCACCACAGTTAGAAATAGCCCCAGAAGAATTCAAAGAATCACAACACTGGCTAGATGGCTTCCTTCAGTGATATGAACTGTTTCTAAGATGGACAACACTGTTCAAGCTGGAAGATAGTGAAGTTATTAAACGTGCACTTGCATTCAAGTCCTTTGTTGATGGCATTGACTTTTCTAAATACCACTCTCCATCATGATTGTTATAAATGAAACTGGAGTGTTTATGGGCCAAGGACCTCAAATGACAATTGATCAGAGGGATGCTTTGTCAATCTACATTCCCTCCACTGGTTATAAAGGTGCACGTGTTACCTGTATTTTGGCAATTCGTCTGGATGGAAAGAAAGCCCCACCTCTAATCATCACTAAGGGCAAAAAAGATAAGGTTGAACGTGTTTCAGGCATTTATGTTCTTGAAACTGAAAAAGCCTGGTGCACACAAGCAGTTATGAGGAAGTGGGTCGATTTAATACTGCCACTTGTTTTGCAAAGTGGCCAAAGAGGTCTGCTAGTCTGGGATTCAGCCAGCACTCACTGCGCTAAAGACATGAAGAACTTCCTTGCAGAGAGAAGAATAGATCAAATAATAATTCCCGCAGGAATGACTGCCCATCTCCAGACTCTTGATATTGCAATAAACAAGTCATTCAAGGACCATTTGCACATGGAAATCAATGACTACATTGAAAATAGCGTGGAGAGAAATCAGTGTGGAAACTTTGTGAAGCCTAGCCTGCAAGAGGTCGTGACTTGGTGAAAAATTCATGGGATAAAATCACTGACAGCTGTGTTGCCAATGCACTACGAGCAGGCTACATGGACAAGAAGTGCTCATTTAAGGAGAGCTCTATTGCTGGATATGAGAGATTGGGGCCAATGGTTTTATAGGAAATGGAGTCTCAAGAAATTCAAGCAGGAATTCGGGGTTTGGAGAGTTATGACAATGTTCCAGAAAAAGATGACATGACTGTATTTGAACAAATATAGATTTTTGTACATGAATAAATGTAGATTGCTATACATGAATAAATATAGGTTGTTGTACATGAAAAATAAGACATCCCCTGAAAATAAGCCCTAATGAATCTTTTGGAGCAAAAATTAGTATAAGACCTGGTCTTTGTTTCGGGGAAATACGGTAGGTCTCTTTAGAAGAGTAGAAGTAATAAATGACTTTTTGCAACCTGAGTTTGATGTGGTAATTTTATTCTTGCCACAGGTACAAAAACCAATGATCTCCAGAGGGAATTTCACGCTGCATACACACATGCCACACACATATATACACCATGTCAGAATAGATTACAAAAAAGGAAAACATGCTTCCGTGATGGGTGAGGGTTTAAAGCAATATCAAGAGCCAATAGGAACGTACTTTTATAAACGATAACGTTTGCCAAAGCATTCTATATTCTGGAATTGTTAAGTATAAATGAATTCCCCCAACGTTTATATTCTAAAATGCATACTATTGGTAATTTGGAACAAATGTTTCCTTAGCAGCAATTGTATAAAATTGTATTATCAAAGCTGCTTAACTAATAATTTTATAGACTGGTACCAATTATGCCTTTACTGGGCTCTGAAACCTAAGTCACCGTGAGCTCTTTTTATTTTCCCCAATTCCAATGTCTTTCACAAAAACTTAAGCTTGGCAGAGGACTGGACCAGGGTTTCTGTGAGTGAAGTCTTTATGGGACAGCACTTCTATGACAATCAGGGTATAAGACACCTGAAGCATGCTGTCTCTTCAAAGCAGTTATGATTATGCATGGATCGTTTCTCAGTGGAGTGCTCTAGACTGTAACTTCCTGTGTAGCTTGAATATCATTAATAGAATGCATTCCAGGGTGGGTTTTTTTTTGTTGTTGTTGTTGTTTTGTTTTTTAATATGATTGGCAAGAATGGAAGTAGATGTTCTATATTCAGCTTTACATCTTCCTTTTCCTTTATCAAATTAATGATCCTTTTAATAGAGATTGGAAGCTATTACACTGAAAAGACTATTTTTAGACTAAAAAAATGGACAAAGTTTAAAATAAGCTTTTATCAATTTGGGGAATGGGTGAATACACACACACACACACACACACACACACACACACACACACATATTCTGCCATACTACAGAAAATAATCTATAACTAGTTTGAAAGCTTTTCACTCTACATTTTGTTGTTTTTAACAGGTGTAGTTTAATGACTAGAAACACAAAGTGTTTATAGCTTCTTTTTTTGATTCTTTTAAGTGCTTAATCAAGGTTATGGGAAAAAGAAAAGAGCAGAATTCATCCTTTGGGGGGAAGCAACAATGTTTTCTGACTTCTCACATCCTATTCTATGCCTAAATTTTGTTCCCCATTGAAGAACACCAAAGTGGTGCATTGCCCCTTAAGGAAAGGAGAGAATAGGAAAGAAAGGAAACTGATATATAGAAAGAAATAATCACAAGGAATATGTTTATTACATGGAGGGACAGAGTTACAATAATAATCATGATTGAAGATAAGCAGTGCTGGTTACAATGAGTAAGAAATAGACATTTTTTTTACATGAAAGTTTATTGGGGTGACAATTGTTAGCAAAGTTACATAGGTTTCAGGTGTACAATTCTGTATTACATCATCTATAAATCACATTGTGTGTTCACCACCCAGAGTCAGTTCTGCTTCCATCACCATATATTTGATCCCCCTTACCCTCATCTTCTACCCCCCTCACTCCCTCCCCTGTGGTAAATTGTCTGTCTGTGAGTTTTTGTTTTTTATTTGTTTGTCCTGTTCCTTTGTTGCTTTCAGTTTTACATCCCACATATCAGTGAAATCAAATGCTTTTCCACTTTTTCTGTTTGACTTATTTCGCTTAGCATTATAATCTCAAGATTCATCCATGTTGTCCCAAATGGAACTATTTCATCTTTTTTATGGCAGAATAGTATTCCATTGTGTATATATACCACATCTTCTTTATCCATTCATATATCGAAAGATACTTTGCTTGTTTTCATGCCTTGGCTATTGTAAATAAAGCTGCAATGAACATCAGAGTATGTATATCTTTACGGATAAATGTTTTCAGATTTTTTTTGGTAGATACTCAAGAGAGGGATTGCTGGGTCATATGGTAGGTAATTCTAGTTTTAATTTTTTGAGGAATCTCCGTACTGCCTTCCATAGCGGTTGCACCAATCTCCATTTCCACCACTGTATGAGAGTTCTTTTTTCTCCACAGCCTTTCCAACACTTCTTTTTTTTTTTTTTTTTTTTTTCCCAACACTTCTTATTATTTATCTTGTTGATGATAGCCATTCTGATTGGGGTGAGGTGATATCTCATCATGGTTTTTATCTGCATTTGTCTGATGATTAGTGATGTTGAACATTTTTTCATTATGTCTATTGACCATTTGTATGTCCTCTTTGGAGAAATGTCTGTTTAGATCCTCTGCCCATTTTTTTTATTATTTTTTATTTTATTAAATTTATTGGGGTGACAATTGTTAGTAAAATTACACAGATTTCAGGTGTACAATTCTGTATTACATCATCTATAAATCCCATTGTGTGTTCATCACCCAGAGTCAGTTCTCCTTCCATCACCATATATTCGATCCCCCTTACCCTCATCTCCCACCCCCCACCCCCCGCCCCCGTTACCCTCTGGCAACCACTAAACTATTGTCTGTGTCTATGAGTTTCTGTTTCTCATTTGTTTGTCTTGTTCTTTTGTTGTTTTAAATTGGAGTCTTTCTTTTTCTTTAGTTATTGAGTTGTATGAGTTCCTTATATATTTTGGATATTATCTCCTTATTGGAGGTGTTTGCAAAAATCTTCTCCCATTCAGTTGGTTGCCTCTTTTTTTGTCGATAGTTTATTTTGCTGTGCAAAAGCTTTTTAGTTCAATATAGTCCTATTCATTTGTTTTAGCTTTTACTTACCGTGCCTCTGAAGTCAAATACATAAAATGCTCTTTGAACACAAGGTCCATAAGTTCAGTAGTAGCTATGTTTTCTTCTATACAGTTTATTGTTTGAGGTCTTATGTTTAGGTCTTTGATCTATTTTGAGTTAATTTTAGTACACAGTGACAGATAGCAGTCCAGTTTCATTCTTTCGCATGTGGCTTTCCAATTCTCTCAACACCATTTATTGAAGAGGCTGTCTTTTCTCCATTGTATGTTTTTGGCTTCTTTGTTGAAAATTATCTATCCATATTTATGTGGGTTAATTTCTGGGTTCTCAATTTTATTCCATTGGTCTGTATGTCTGTTTTTCTGCCAATACCGTACTGTTTTGATTATTGTTTCCCTGTAGCATAAGCTGAAGTCAGGGAGTGTGATACCTCCAGCACTGCTGTTTTTTTTTTAAGATTGCTTTTGCTATTCGGGGTCTTTTGTGGTTCCATACAAATCTGATGATTTTTTGTTCTATTCTTTAAAAAATGCCATTGGAATTTTGATGGGGATTGCATTAAATCTGTATATTGTTTTGGGTAATATGGCCATTTTAACTATGCTGATTTTCCCAATCCATGAACATGGAATGTCTTTCCATTTCTTTGTGTCTTCTTCAATTTCTTTTAAAAATGTCTTATATAATAGCTTTCAATGTATAGGTCTTTCACATCCTTGATTAAATTTATTCCTAGGTATTTTACCCTTTTTGTTGCAATTGCAAAAGGAATTGTTTTTTGGTTTGTTTTTGTTTGTTTTTTTGCCCCTGCCTGCCACCCTCCCCTTCCCCCCCCCCCCCGCCGGTTTTTAAGCCATTGTTTCTCAGTCTAGTTGTAGGACTGAATTGGATTTGTTTAATTTCTTTTTCTGAGATTTCATTTTTAGTATATAGGAACAGAACAGACTTTTGCACACTGATTTTGTAACTGGCAACTTTACTGTATTTGCTTATTGTTTCTAATAGCTTTCTGGTGGACTCTTTAGCGTTTTCTATATATAGCATTATGTCATCTGGAAAAAGTGACAATTTAACTTCTTCATTACCTATTTGGATGTCTTTTATTTCTTTCTCTCGCCTGGTTGCTCTGGTTAGGACTTCTAATACTATGTTGAAAGGTAGAGGCGATAAGGGACAGCCCTGTCGTGTTCCTGAATGTAGAGCTTTTGCTTTTTTTGTTCAAGTCAAATAGCCTCCTTCAGTGATTCTTGTTAGAAAATTCCCTCAGCTTCTGTATGTCTCGAAAGGTCTTTATTCCTCCTTCATATCTAAAGGATATCTTTGCTGGATATATTATTCTTGGCTTATAATTTCCCTCTTTCAATAGTTTGAATATTTCATTCCACTCCCTCCTGACTTGTAGAGTTTCTGCTGAAAAATCTGATGATAATCTAATTGGCTTTCCTTTGTAGGTTACTGACTTTTTTCCCCCGGCTGCCTTGAGGATTCTTTCTTTGCCGTTGATTTTTGACAGCTTCAATACAATGTGCCTTGGAGAAGGCCTGTTGAGGTTGAGGTAATTAGGTGTTATATTTGCTTTTTGGATTCGAGGATTCAGTTCTGTCCATGAGTTTGGGAAGTTCTTGTCTACTATTTGTTTGAATACTGTCTCTGTTCCTTTCTCCCTTTCTTCTCCTTCTGGTATGTCTGTTATTCTTATATAGCTCTTTCTGATGGAGTCAGATAGTTCTTGTAGAGTTTTTCCATTTCTTTTAACTCTCAAGTCTCTCTCTTCTTCCATCTGTGTCATTTCCAGGTTTCTATCTTCAATGTCACTGATTCTTTCCTTCATCTGGTCACTGTAATTACCTATGCTAGCTATTTCATTCTTCATTTCTTTTATTGAGTTCTTAATCTTCAGAAGTTCCATTTGATTCTTTTTTAAAATTTCAATCTCTTTGGTAAAATGTTCACTTTGTTCTTTGATTGTGTTTCTGAGTTCATTAAACTGTCTGTCTGTGTTTTCTTGCATGTCGTTGATTTTTTTCAGAACTCCAATCTTGAATCCTCTGTAATTTACGTCACATATTTCCATGTCTTTAAGTTCATTTTCTGGAGACTTTTTATTTTCTTTCTGAGCTGCTTTGTTACCTTTGTTATTCATGGCAATTAATGAATAATTATTATCTTCCTAGACATCTATAGGAGTGGGTTCTGCAACAGGTTGGTAGGAAGAAGTCTTTCTTTTGCTTTCCAGTAGGTGTTTGTAGAATGCTTTATTTTCTCTCCGACTACAACCTTTTATTCTCTCTCACTCTGTAGTGTTATATTTTCTCTGCACTATTCCAGCTTCTCACACAATGGAGAGATTCTCTGGAAGGTGGGCTTCTCCTCTATGAGCAGGTTGCCTGGGTATCAGGACACTGCCTCTATGGGGGGATGTGGAGAGCTTCTGAAGTCCCGAAGCCCTTCCTGCACCACTTTCAGAGCCTGTGTGTTTCAGCAGTTCTGTTTACTCCTGCAGGGAACATTCCAGATGGGTGGGGACAGGGCTGGGGTGGGTTGTAAGAGGTGGTCCACAGCAATGGCGGTGACCACCAGCATAGCCAGTCCTGCACGCAAGATTCCCTCCCCTTCACCAGAACTAGATGGGCTGTGAGTCCGTGGCTGCAGGCCTCAGTTCTCAGAACTGCAAATATTCTTTTCATTTGATCTGACACTGCTAACTTTCAGCTTCTAGCATTGGGCAGGTGGGGATGATGCAAGTTCTGGGAGGGTGGGAAAGGGTCAGCTACACTCCATGCCTAAACCTTCCCTCCTCTGTTTGGCAGTGAAGGCTTAAACCACCATTTTCACTCTTCTTCCCTCAGTCTTTGCTCCGAAGTCTCTGCTGTGAACATTGGGGTCAGCCGTGTTATATGCTGATCCCTCAGGAAGGACTGTGGGACATAAGGGAGGTGCTGGCAGTCTGAATTATTCCCTCTCCCCCAACTGTGGTAGCGCCAGAATTCAGGGCGCTCCAAGCTCCTAACCTGTTTCCCTGAAAATAAGACCTAGCTGGACAATCATCTCTAATGCATCTTTTGGAGCAAAATTAATACAAGACCTGGTCTTATTTTATTATAAGACCTGGTCTTTATAATAATATAATATAATATAATATAATATAATATAATATAATATAATATAATATAATATAATACCAGGTCTTATATTAATTTTTGCTCCAAAAGACGCATTAGAGCTGATTGTCTGGCTAGGTCTTATTTTTGGGGAAACATGGTATCTGCCCCTGTGCCCATGTGGACCATGTCTCTCTACTTCCCACTTCCTTCCTCCCCTCTCACCCATTTTGCCCACCTTTAGATGATTTCAGTTGCACGTCCCTTAGTCTTGCCTATCTGCTGCACAGGGAGTCCTTTGTGGAATTATAGCTCTTCAATTTGTTGTAAATTCCAGGGGAGATTTCAAGACCTCACCTCACGCTTCCATTTCTACAATGTCATTCCATTATGGTTACTAAAGTAGAAAGATCTTTAATAGCTTAGAATCAAAGACTAAATGAACCTCTTAGTTTTTCTAGAACAGGCTTAGTTTGCACTTGTTCTGGCATACCATTCAGCTTAACGTGTATCATGGTTTTTTGTTTGTTTTTCTAATGAAGTAATATTACCAGTTGTAATAAAATAAACCAGGATGGGATTTATAGATTTGCCTTTTAGACCTCAAATTGTCTGGCATGGTTTCAACTTGTAAAGTGTTAGACAAAACCACAGCAAACACACATATAAATACGGTACATAATTAAATCTGAGAGACCAGCATTGCTTTTTCTCTTTTATCTGACATATATGAGAATTTGCAAAAGTAAGAAATATACATGCTCATTAAGCTGCTCACATATCAGTATTAATTTGTTGCTCTAACATATCTCATCCTATTGTACTATTATGTCTGAAAATCTTCATAATGTACGCGAATATAAATGCTAGAAAAAACATACAATGGACAAGTGTTGATCAGCTGTTATATGAATGAGCCCAGATTTTCTGGCAGTGATTTCTTCTCTGTTTTGTGATGTGATTTTGACTTCCTGCTTCAAAGTGATCCCATCTATCTTCAATATTTGGTGGACATATTTCAAATTTTCTGATACATTCATACAGTAATGCACTGGGCAAAGTGCCTCTTTTTGTATTCTAATATTATCAATATCTTTTTTTAATATTCACTTTCTATTATTTTTTTCAGGTTTTGTATAGAAAGGGAAGGCTCTGTCAGACAGCACAATCAATTGACTTAACAATCTGTATCTACTGTAGATTCACATATGTCCATGACATATTTCAGTTTAGCGATCTGGCAAACTAAGAAATAATCAAATTTGAAGTTTTTGTATAATTCAGAAATAAGGTTCTCAGAAACAGTCAGTAGAAGAACCGGGCTCTGCTTTTGGTTCTACAATACTCTGTATGGTCTTATCTGGGAGGACCAATTAATTGGCCTTTCTGGCCAATATCTTCTAGACTGTACTGTTTTTAGGTTTCTTTCACATTAATATTCAATGTGCCTATGACACTAGTTTAATTTCAAAAAGGTATGTTGAAAACATGATATATTCTTGGTGCCATAAGTCTCACCATTTTATTTTCATCAAAGTGAAATAATGTGTTTTGCTTCTTAAACTCAGACTACAGTAATTTGTGCCTAATTTGGAACAAAGATTTAAAATATGTATATATGTAACTCAAGTTGCTTTGCTGTGTTATAGTGAGTAAAGTCTATCTTTCTCCCTTTCCATTTAGGAATCTCAAATGAGAGTCAGTGTTAACACAAATGACAGTTTGGGATAATCACTTTGAATTTAAGCAATTTGCAATGTACAGATGCCTGTAGGAGTTCTGCTTTACTCCACACCCTGCTACAGTCCTATGGAGATTAATGAGGCCAGTTCAGCTGCGTGTCAGTGAGGAAGAGCCTGAAAGTTCACTTCAGGCAGTGGGGACTCATGAGGTTTTAGGGAGAACTGTTCTCTTGAAATCAAATAATCCCTTTGCATCTTAATTAACATAAGGAGAACTGGGAGTCAATTAACACTCATTACATAGTTTCGTAGGTGTTGATTATATGATGTTCCATTTGAGGCTCCATTTATTCTGAAAGACAAGGACATTTGCATACTAAGTTTAGATTGTGAGATAACAAGGGATAAATAGGGCTCTTTCTTTCTCATATCCTGAACACTTCTCTACTCAAAACTTTGGCCCCGAGCCAACAGTATCAGCATCATCTGGGAGTTAGTTAAAAATGCAGAAGCTATGGTCCCACTGAATTAGAAAATGCATCTTAACAGGATCCATAGATGATTTGAGTGCACATTCAGATCCAAAGAGCTTTACTCTAAAAGGTGTTGAGAGGAGAGAATTGAAATGCATTACAATATTTTAACACCATCATACTATCATTCTATTCTATTTAATTTTCATAATTATCTTCTATCATTTTAGTTTCCTACTTTCAGCAGTATTCTGTGGAATTGAGATCTATCATGATGGTTTCATGATTTTAAAAGGTGTTGTTACCAAAGAATTTTATATCTGTGAACCTTAATGTGTGGATTTTGTTAAGACTTTGTTTAATTTGAGTTCCAATATAGTTTAAAATGAGCATCTGATATTATTCCCAAAGTCTTATAAGTTAAATATGTTTCCTTAAATTTCATCACTGGACTCCGGTTAAGATGATGGAATAGATAAATGCTGTGCTCACCTCCTCTCATGACCACATCAAAATTACAACTATAGTACAGAACAACCATCATTGAGAATCACTTGAAGTTCTGGCTGAACAGAAGTGTTATAATCAAGGATGTACAGAAGAAGCCACGTCGAGACTGAAAAATCAGTTTTACTCATAAATAACCTATTTTCTTTGCCTGTTTGCCTCAATAAAAAAAAAAAAAAAAATTCCCCAAAAGTGTTCAATATAATGTCATTATATAGAAAGAGAGTCAACATTAAGTAGAAAGAAACCCATTTATTATGAAAGAATAATGCAATAAATTAGTGGTCAGCATTTTCAAATCACCTACCAAGATACTGGGAGGGGGGAAAAATCAGAGCTTGCCTAGCATATGGTATGAGCTTAGTAAGCAATTTGTTGAATAAATGCATTTAGTGTTGAAAACTTTCCAGTGTAAGTAAAATGAAAGTTGGAATAGCAACTTGTTCCTCTCATTCAAAGTACTTAAATGTAAGTTCTGTAATAAGGAAAAACTTACTAAACGAAGGCAAATGTATAATAATTCCATTTTATATTAAAACAAACTTGCATTCAGTATAAATACAAAGCAATTATTAAAGCAATAAATCTAATTCTGAACATCCTGCATTTCTCCCCCCCTAAAAAAATGCATCATAACTATACTTTTTGTTCTTTTGTTCCTTCTTTAAGTACAAGCAAACAGGAATAGCTTAGTCATTTGATTGAGCTATTCATTATGGCCTATGACAGTTCATTTTAATAAATAAAATTTTAATAAATAAATAATAATTGGTTTTAGATGCATTTCTTCTTTTGTGCTCAAGCAATTCTTGAGCACAAAAGAGGGAAATAGTTTATTTAAAATTACTTTCCTTCATTTTGAAGGAATTTAAAAACATAAAGATGGTTTGTTCAACTCTCTGCTCACATTTCAAGATCACCATTAATATCTTGTTAACAATTAGTTTATAGATAGATGCCATTAAAATTTGTGCCTATTTTATCACATTGTCAGAGCCTTCAATACTATAGCACTTTTAGTTTAGTAAATATTACTATTCTGTCTCATATTTAGGATTATAAGGACAGAGCAAGCAACATATTGATTACAGTTTTACACTTACATTACCAATTGTAAAAGGAAATGAAAAATGTTGACATGATTGTTGTGAAAGCATTACTTTTATAGAATAAAATGTTTGAGAAGCAATACAAGACTATATAATCATTTAACTATAATTAAAGGCAGTAGGATTTCTTTTTTCTCTCTAACATGTAATTCAAGTCAATTCTTGAGCCAAGTGAAGTGCAATTACTATGTCTTGCTAATCATCAAGTACCAACCATATGGATCTTGATAGCAGTATTCTAAGTTTGTATATCCTCCTTAGCACAATGCAACTAGGCCAATATCGCAGGCTAATTCAAGCCAATGGTGCTTTTCAAAATATTTATTGAATACATAAGTTACTTTTTAAATAGTGTTGTTTTGAAAATAGCGTTTTTTAAATAGTGCTTAAATAATATTTAAAAATATTTTTAAAATAGTTCTCTGTGGCTCATGTAACGAAGAAACTACCACAAACTTCATAGCTTAAAACAACAGAAATTTATTCTTTCACAGTTTTAGAAGCCAGAAGTCTGAAATTAATACCTCTAGGCCAAAACCAAGGTATTCTCAGGGCTGAACTTCCTCCAGAGATTCTGGAGGAAAATCCATTCTTTGCCTCTTCCATCTTCTGGTGGCTGCCAGAATTCCTTGGTTTCTGGCCATCTCACTTTAATCTTCCAAGCCAGCATCTTAAAATCTCTTTGCCCTGTTTTCACATGATTTACACATTTGTGTGTGTGTTTGTATGTGTGAGACATCTCCTTCTGCCTCCCTGCTACAAGGATACACACATATGATTGCATTTACAACCAACCCAATTAACCCAGGATAATTTCCCCTGTCTTAGTCTGTTTGAGTTGCTGTAACACAATACCACTGGTTAACTTGTAAACAAGAGAAATTTATTTCTAACAGTTCTGGAGGCTGGGAAATCCATTGTGACACCAGCAGACTTGGTGTGCTGGTTGGTGAGGACCCATTTCCTGGTTCATACATGGCACCTTCTCACTATGTTCACATAGTGAAACAGAGCTCTGCCGGGTCTCCTCTACAAGAACACTAATCTCCTTCACAAGGGCTCCACCCTCATGACCTAGGCTCCTCCTAATTTCCATCATATGGGGCATTATGATTTCAACATATACATTTTTGGAGACATAGACATTCATACCATAACATCATTATTTCAAGACACTTAACTTGATCACATCTGCAAAGACATTGATTTACAAGGTAACATATACTAGTTCCAGAGATTAGGACATACATATCTTTTGGAGATCCATGTATTAGGCAACCACAAACAGTGATGAAGAAAGTTCTTAGAAGTTTTTACTCTTTCAACTCAGACTACTACTAAACCAATGTGTTAACTTTATGATTCTGGAAAATATTGAAGCTTTTTTTTTTTTTTTTATTTCTTAATGTCGCCACTCAACATGTTAAGATATTTCTGCATGCTGAAAATTTTTATGTGTTAAGATATCTCGGTGTCTGATTCCCTAAATATAAATTTGAAGAAAAATCCAGTCACATAGTTCCTTCCAATAAGCAATTTGAGCTTCATAGACAGCTGGACCATTTCTAAATTTGTCCATCTACAGAACAGAAACAATGTAACTGTTAGGTTCTACAAATTGTATCAGATGGAGAGAAAAATCTCTGAGAACTATCTGACTTCACAAATGTTGAAAATATAGCAATGTATTTTTCAAATACATGTTACATAAGCAATTATACTAGAGCTGAAAGTCAAATGATAAAGTACTTAGCATAAAGTTCATTTTTCGTTGTTGTTGTAAACACCATTGATGTTTTTCAATGAAGGTACAGTGGTACCTCGGTTTTGAAATGTAATCCACGAGTTCTGAAACTTTCAAAACACCCGACAGCTAGGCCTCAGGCTTTTGCAGTCAGCGACAGCCGTGTGACATGTTTGACTTCTGAGTCTTGTTTGAAAACCGAAGCATTGACTTCCGGGTTTATGGCATTCATAAATTAAAATGTTTTTCAATGGCGACGTTCGAAAGCCGATGTAACACTGTAATTAGAAAGTCTGCATATGCTTCATTGGTTCACAGAATGTTTTATTGTCATACTATGGAAATATCTAAATGTTGCTAATATACAAAATTTAATTCATACACCTTATGTTCAAATCTTGTGGGTCAAGAATCAATAACTATGCATGTGTTAGAAGAAAAAGGTAAAGAGAGAACATTAATATGTGTACTGTTTTGGCTGTTCATTTTTTTTTTTTTCTTTTGTAAAAGCCTAAGACTTGAGACTGCAATTTGGACCCTGTTCTGAATCCCACATGATTTCTGGCTTTAATGAATATTATTTTAGTGGACAATTTCCTAATAAAATTAGCAGATATATATTCTTTGCTATATTTAAATGCTTTAATAGTACATTACTTTTGAATACATTTTTTTCTTGACTCTTCCATTTTTTAATGCATGAAAGATACCAGCTACTGGCATATACAGCATTTTCCTGTTAGACAGATAAGGGCTCCAAACACAATTACTTATGGACTGTCTTAGCAGTGTTCTCACCTTCACAAATGTCAGTGTCCTATCTGTAAAGTGAAATAGTATAAATATTAAACATGATGCCATGTGCAAATGACTTAGCCTGCGTTATGTCTGACATATTACAGATGCCACTAAATGTTAGCTTTCTTTCTCTCCTTTATGTTTTTTAAATTATGAATTATGTGGTTTTCAAAATCAACCTTATCTTCAGTTTCTGGTTGGAGACATAAAGAGCTGGAAAAATGAGTGGTCAACCATACAAAAAGAAACAAATCAGATAAGCTACAAGTTGTCATAGTTTTTTTGAACCCATTAGAGAGATGAGCTAACCTGAAATCTGGAAGACAGGTGGCAGCAGTGACAGAGGGATGCAGACATTTGCTAACCTTCAGATAATGCAGCTGGACTCTACAAATTGAGTTAGAATAATGGAAGAATTGTGCTCTGAAGGCAGTCTGTGCAGAGAATATGAAGAGGAGTGTACCTTCTTGCAAGTTTTTTGTTGTTGTTTTTCTTGTTTTGTTTTGTTTTTTCCATGACCAGCCCCACTCAGGGAAGACTAGACTCCTAAAAATGTTTCCAACCAAGTGAAGGCCAGGGAGAGGGGAATTGCAACAACTGAGGGGAAAACACGAAATTTTCCCAGGTCCCTTCTCTCTTACCTCTTGGAAGCAAAAAAGCACCAATCCGCTGTGAAAATGGCAACAAAAAGTGGTGACTTTAGGGAAGCTGGAATATGGATCCCCCCACCCCCCAAAAAAGGCATTAATCTCTAAAAAGTTGGCAAGAATATCTGCCAAATGTAGAAATCAAACTGGAGGAGAGACAGGGAACTTGAGAAAGTCACATTCTTAGGATAAAAGGGCACAGTGCCTGCTTAAAACTGAATCAGAAAATCAGAGAACACCTCTCTGCAGCCCCCACCACCAGGCAAGCTAGCATCAAGTAGCCGTGATGGTACAGTCCTGCTGTGATAGCTGTAGGAGAAGGACTCTGAGGCACAGCACAAATAAGACCTAATGTAAGGGTAGAAGAAACATTGAGAGAAACCCTCTGCCAAACCATTCACTACTCTAAAAAACTTGAGGTTCTACTACACAGGAATTTGAAGTCTATGGTATGTAGTCAGGATAAGGAAAAAACCTCAAAGCCAATCCAATTCCGTAGGAGAATAATGTAACCTCCACAATGAAGGTACAGCAGAAGAAAAGATGTGACCATTTCCAAGCATAAAACTAGTCACCACAGCTTCTATCGCCTTAAGCAAATTGTCCAGCTTTCAACAAAAGATTACAAGGCATACACAAAGTTAAGAAAAAGTAACACACTCCCAAGAGACAATTCGATTGACAGAATCACACTCACACATGAGACAGATGTTGGATCTGTCTGACAGAGATGTAAAATAACTCATTAATAAATAAATATGTTAGAGGCTCTAATGGAAAATGTGGGCAAACAAGCAAAAGCAGATGGATAATTTCATCAGAGAAATAGAAAATGTAAAAAAGAGTTAAATTGAAATGATGGAAATGAAAACAGTAAACTCGAGGAATTTTTTTCAATGGGCTCTTCAAATTGTAACAATATAATGTATATTCATAGACTATAAAGATAAAATGTATGACTACATGGTCAAATGAAGAGAGGGAGGAAATGGGAATATACTGTTGTAAGATCTTTGTACTATAAAAGGGAGGTATAATCCTATTTAATATTTATGCATTAATAAAAATGTATATGGTGAACACTAACTTCAAAATTTTTATATTCATAAATAAAAAATAGAGAAAGGGAAGGTAGAGGAGGGAGGGGAAAATGCAAAAACAAATAAATACATATGAAACAAATAGAAAACACCAGCAATGTGGTAGATTTTAATCCAAATATAGCAATAATCACATTAAATATGAAAGACTTACAGAGCCAATTTAAGAACAGAGATTGTCAGAAATAGATTGGTTTAAAGCAAAAGGATGAAAAAGTATATCATGCAAACATTAATCAAAGTTGCAGTAACTATTATATATTGATAAAATAGAATTCAGAACAACAAATATTAGTGGAACATTATATGAGAAGAATATTACAAAATAACAAATGAGCTCAATTTTCCAAGAAAAAAAATCTAAACAACCATGTACCTAACAGCAGAGCTCCAAAATCCATGAAACAATAACTGATAAAACTTGAAGGAAAAATAAACAAATCCACAATTATATTTGGAGTCTCCGACATTTCTATCTTACCGTGTTTCCCCGAAAATAAGACCTAAACAGAAAATAAGCCGTAGCATGATTTTTCAGGCTGACATCCCCTAAACATAAGCCCTAATGAGTCTTTTGGAGCAAACCTTGACATAAGACCTGGTCTTATTTTCGGGGAAACATGGTAGTTAAGGCAATATAGTATATGTATATTCTGAAGACAGCAAAACTATGAGGATACAATGAAACAGTCATTACTAGGGGTAGGAGGTAGAGTGAAAGGTTAACAACAAAGAAGTAGGACAAAAAAATTGGGTGGTGGGGGTTGTTGAAATTACTTTATGTTATGACTTTTTAGGTAAATACCTGACAATGTATTTTCCAAAATTAACAGAACTCTATATATCACAATGAGTGAATTTCAGTTTATGTAAACTTCAAAAAAATGTGCAAAATGAAAATAAAGTTGCAACAAATTGGAATAAATTATCCTAACTGTATTACAGATAGATAATTTATATTGAAGATGGTTGGAATAAAATAACTAAGTTACTTCGGAAATTGAATTTTGACTAAACACACACAAAAAATTGTACTTCAGTTAGTAAATATGTTTTCATAGGGTTATCAATTCCAAAACTATTTTATGTATATAGTATGAATTTAACAATATGCTAATATACGAGGACTGAAAATTAAGTTCACGAACTCATCCTAAAAAAAATACTACATCCCTCATTGCTGAATATCACTAAGGTCACCTTTGAAGTACTCCCCTTGGGAAGCTATGCACCAACACCAGAGGCTAGTATACTCTTCAAAGCAATTTTGGAGCTCCTTTTCTGGAATGGCCATCAGAGCTGTCATCATATTACCCTTGATATCCTGAATGTCATCAAAATATCTTCCTTTCAATCATTTCTTTACCTTTGGGTAAAGAAAGAAATCATTGGAGGCCAGATCAAGTGAGTAGGGAGGGTGTTCCAATACAGTTATTTATTTACTGGCTAAAAACTCCCCACAGACAGTGTCCTGTGAGCTGGTGCATTGTCGTGATGCAAGAGCCATGAATTGTTGGCGAAAAGGTGAGGTCGTCTAACTTTTTCATGCAGCCTTTTCAACACTTCCAAATAATAAACTTGGTTAACTGTTTGTCCAGTTGGTATCAATTCATAATGAATAATCCATCTGATATCAAAAAGCATTACCAATATCACTGCAAGAAATTCGTGAACTTAATTGTCAGACTTCGTATTATAGATAATGAGAAATATGAGAATCATATATCTCATTGTCAGCAAAGAAGTTACAAATGAGGAAAGAGGAGGCTAGAATAAACCCCATGTGCCTGGAAGGAGGAATATCTACTCCTATAACTATTGTAGTTGGCTTCAACAGTTATCAATATCATGTGTTATCAATACCATTTTTATAATTTTAAAAACAATACTTTGGCTACCAAAATTAATAGAATTTTAATATTTAGCTCTGGCTTAAAAGAGGAACACTTTGATCTCTATTATTATTATTATTGAACAAATGGGAGTTAGCATGGCATACTTCATATGTCACAGGTAACTTGATTGCTCAAACTATAGGTTGGACAGAAACACAGTCTCGCAATATCATTAAGACAGTTAATCGACAGAGACAGTACAGGTTTTCCCAAAGTGATATTTTAAGATTCATTTGGTTGGCTTTTCAAAGATACTTTTGAAGTTCTTTTTTTCAACAAACATGATAATACATTCTTAACTAAGATGATGCCTTTTCAAACACTTTATAATTTTTGCTCTCTTGTCTTGTTACCTAGGAAACAAAAAGGATCTGAATATTTTTGTTGGGAATTAGATTTTTGTTTCACAGTTCTGTGAGCATTTCCAAAAAAATATGTATTTTTTAACTTACGGAGTTTCTGTTAAATATAATGCTTTGTGTAAATTAGAAATATGTTTAAAAGTTACAGATGTTACTTAATTTTCCATGTATGAAGAAAGTCAACATATTCACTTACATATGAAATCATAAATTCATAACATGGAAAAGACTTTGGATCAATTGCCACTGTTCACTAGTAATTGCTTTATTTGATAGATAAATATTAACATCAAAAACAGTTGTAGCATTTGCATTTTAATGTAATCCTTCAAGTGATAAATACGTCTTTAATCAGGATTAACGTAATGTAATTACAAAATAAATATTTGATTAGTACATTTAAATTCCAATGTAATAAGTAATAAGTAACCACCAAATTAATTAGGAAGGAAAGTGCATTTGATACAGGTGTTTAGTTGAAGCAATTTCATATAATGTAGAAGAATGAAAGACATGCTAGTCCCCCCTGCTTTTTATTTAGTTCTTTGAAAAATTCTGTTAATGGGATTAATAATTTAAAAATTTGAAAGCAAATAATATAATAATATTGTCTTCAGGAAATACTAGTTTCTTTTCTTTTTAAATGTGGTATATTTCAATATAGACAAAACAGAATTTTGGGGTGATCTTTCAGAAAGGGTATATATAAAAATTAGAAGAGACTATAATGTTCATAAAATTAATAGTATGCTCTCTACTAGCTGCTTAAGAGAGAGTGACATAAAATGCCTAACCACTATGCTGTTTCAGGTGAAACTAATATAAAATAATATTGAATGTCAACTATAATTGATAAATAAATAAATACTGCTGGATTATACAAAAAGAGAGAGAAAGACAGAGGGTGGCATTTTGAATATAAAAGTCTACTTTAGCAAATATAAATGGTGCATAAGGATATAAGTACAAGATAAAGTGAGATAATGTGAGTATGAAGCTGTTGGTTACTGAGAAACAAATTTCAAATTTAGATTGAAATTTGAAAACTCATACATATAGGCAATTAACTGAATGTATAAATAACAGATATGTAACATCTAAACAATTACTTATTTATTCAGCAAATACACCCAATTCTCCAGCTAACCTGCTACCTCAGTCTATATAAAAAAGTAAACTTACACATCTTTATTGTGGTGACATTTTACTAAATACATGGAAAAGATAAAATTTTGTGGAGTTTTTAGATTCTAAAAAATGTGAATTGTTTAATAATTGGAATTGAAAATAAAATCCATAAGCAATATTTTGGGTAGTATTGTCCCCCTTTCCAAATTAGACATTGTTAAGGCAGATGAAAAAAAAAAGTTTTATTCTGATTTTTCTAGGAGGATGAGGAAGGAAAAAGGTATAAGACCAAGATAGGCAAGATAATCTCTGGTGCCTGGTTTAAAATGAAATGTGTGGTCTCTTCTTCAAAAACATTTCAGAATTTCAAGATGGCTGAAGCACAGCATTCCATCAAACTTAGGGCCCTTTGGGTACACATGTTCATGACTGGGGTTTAGGACCCAGGCGTAGAAGAGTGGGCAGTGAAGTTCTCCTGAGGATACCAAGTAGAATGAGTGTGGGGAACGAAAATAATTTTTCATTTGTAAAAACATTTGCTTGCACAAAATAATTTATTTTAGTCAGGGAAGTAAGGAATGTTCCAAAGAAATGTTGACTGAACTGATTCAAGAAGAAAATTTCTAAAGAATGTTAAAAACTTACAGGAAGATGAAACAATCTTTGTAAAGGCACTGAGGCAGGAGAACACAAGAATGGGCTTGAGGAACCC
The DNA here is from genome assembly GCF_057876585.1 of Rhinolophus sinicus. Taxonomy (NCBI): domain Eukaryota; kingdom Metazoa; phylum Chordata; class Mammalia; order Chiroptera; family Rhinolophidae; genus Rhinolophus; species Rhinolophus sinicus. The sequence continues at coordinate 105,427,393 of NC_142517.1, read as the reverse complement.
AGAAGGCCGCTGTAGGTGAAGCCAGGGAGCGTGAGGGAGGGAAGGAGCGGAGGTGGGGGCTGGAATCCACTGTGCAGGGCCTTGTAGGCCATGAGGAGGATCTTTCTTTTCCAAATGACCATAGGAAGCAAGTTTTCTGGACTTTGCTACTGTAAGTACAAAAGATCCGAGGAGAGGATAAGGTTTGAGGGCACATTTGAGAGTATATTTGTTTTTTAATGCTGTATAACAAACTACCACAGACATAACAACTTGGAAACACACCCATTATTATCTCACAGCCTGAACACAGCCTAACTGGATCCTCCACTCAGCATCCCACTGGACTAACAGCCAGGTGCTGGCTCAGCTGTATTTTTATCCAGTGGCTCCCTTAGGGAGAATCTGTTTATGTCCAAGCAAACTTGATTGTTGGCAGAATGTGTTTCCTTCTGACTGCATGGCTGAGGGCCCTGGTTTCCGGAACTCCACCCTTGCAGGCTGCCTTCAGCTCCCTCTGGCCACCCACAGTCTTGCCATGTGCACTTCTGCCATTTGGCAGCTTACTTCAACAAGTCAGAGGGCCCATCCCTTGCCTAGGAAATGTCCAGTCCCTCTTTTAAGAGGGCTTTCATCTAATTATATCAAGCATATCCTGGATAATTTGCTTTTTTATTAACTCTAAATTACCTGATTTGGGTTCTTAATTACATTTTTTAAATCGCTCCAGCTTTGCTTTATTTTATTGCCTAGAAACAAATGACCAGCCTGCCCAACTCAAAAGAGAGAATTACATAGGATGTGAACACCAGGGGGCAAGAATAATCAGGGCCACCTGAAGGTCTGCTTGCCACAGTGAGTTTGTATCTGATAGATTAAATGTTAGGTATATGTCAGGTGTGAAGAAGGAAGCTTCCTTCTTATACAACTAAAACTCAGAAAAAAAGGTCAAGGCTAGAAATAGAAATGTATAGGTCATCTGTAAATTTTGAAAAATATATTTGAGAGACCTTACAATATCCAATATTAAATAGCTGGGTAAAAAAGAATAAGACTGACAATGGGTTGAGAAAGAAGAGCTAGAGAAGAGGGAGGAAACGGAAGACGGTGCTGTAGTACAGTAGCTGAAGGAGAGAGGAGCTGAAAGAGAAGAGCTGTGCTGTATTCATGCTGTGGAGAGGTCAAGTAATGGCAAGACTGCAAATTCCTAGTTCTACACTGACATGTGGAGGTCACTGGTGATAACATTGGGTTCTTTTGGTGTATTTATGGGGCCAGAACAGAATTGGAATTTATTTGGGAGGAAGTAGGAGATAAGAAAATATAGACAGGTTGCTGACAATTCTAACAAATAGAGAAGAGAAATCAGGTGATACATGGACAAGGATATGGGATTAAGGATTTCTTATTTCTTTTTGGTCTTAATGAGAATGTTTAGCACTTCTAAAAGTATTTCATTAAGAAAAGGTTGTATATACGAGGTGTGATCAAATAATATGGTGAATGCTTAAATTTAAAAAAATATTACATTGTGTATATATACCACAACTTCTTTATCCATTCATCTATCGAAGGACATTTTGGTTGTTTCCATGTCTTGGCCACCGTAAACAAAGCTGCAATGAACATTGGAGCACACGTGTCTTTATCTCTAAATGTTTTCAGATTTTTTTGGGTAGATACCCAGAAGAGGGATTGCTGGGTAACATGGATGGATCTTGAGAGAGTAATGCTGAGCGAAACAAGTCAGACAGAAAAAGCAGAGAACCATGTGATTTCACTGATATGTGGTATATAGACCAAGAACAACAAAAGAACAAGACAAACAAATGAGAAACAAAAACTCATAGACACAGACAATAGTTTAGTGGTTGCCAGAGGGTAACGGGGGCGGGGGGTGGGGGGTGGGAGATGAGGGTAAGGGGGATCGAATATATGGTGATGGAAAGAGAACTGACTCTGGGTGGTGAACACACAATGGGATTTATAGATGATGTAATACAGAATTGTACACCTGAAATCTATGTAATTTTACCAACAATTGTCACCCCAATAAATTTAATTAAAAAAAAAAAATATTACAGTAAAAGACACATTGCCATTAACTCCCCTCAAAATTCTCCCTGTCGCTTTGAACACACTTATCCCATGGTTCTTTCCACTTTCTGAAGCAGTTCTGGAAGTCCTCTTTTGTGACTGTCTTCAGTTGCACTGTTGTGGCTGCCTCAATGTCTTGAATCATTTTGACTTTGGGGAAGAGCAGGAAGTTGCACGGTGCCAGATTCAGGGAATAAAGTGGATGAGAACACACAGTTTTTATTTGACAGAATTTGCCATATCAGGAGCAATGTGTGACACATAGGGTTGTCATGATGGAGAATAAAGTAAAGACACTCACGAAAGAGAACTTCTAGAAATGCTTCAGAAGGTGGCAAGAATGATGGGATAAATGTGTTTGAAGTAAGGGCGAGTATTTTGAGGCGGATTAATGGCAATGTGTCTTTTACTGTGATACATTGCTTAAATTTAAACATTCACCATATTGTTTGATCACACCTCATACAAGAGAGAAAGGGGACACTTGAAATAATGTTCTGGAGGAGCCAGGATGAACTGGAATACAGATGCAAGTAGGAGGACTGATGTCAGGTATTAGGAGGGCCAGGTCCTCTGCTGTATCTATGCGGAAGGGCAAGAAAGTGTACAGATGTAGTAATTTTGGTTGTTTTGTAGGTGAACCATGTAGAAGTTTTCATTTGATGGTTTTTGTTTTTTTCCTTATGTCCTTATAAATTTACTCTGTGAATAAAGAAGCAACGTTATTTACTGGCACGAGTGGACTGTGGAGATTTGAGGAGAGTAAATGATGTTTGAAAATGTGATTGCAAAGCCAAAGAAAGAGGAACACATGTAGCAACAGACAGTATTGCGATTCCATTTAAAGCTGCCCCTAATGGGATTATTGTGGAATCATTTTGTCTAACAGTAAGACTTCCTTTATGGAGCTCAGCTATAAAAATACAAAATTCCTTAAATTTTATTTTGAGAATAATTTATCAAAACGTGAAAAAGAATTTTCATCTATCATCACTGGGATTTGGTCCAGTGTACCTGGTACTTCTCACACTGCTTCATATAGTCAGATGCATTCATTGCATTTGTTAAATAAAACTGCCCTCACAATCAATTCCAAAAGTCTTGTTTCGAGCTACAAAGCCTCGGAGAATGTGTTTTGTACAAGTGTCTCCATCTCCATTCCCCCATCCACCTCCACATTGCTCCATGCCGACCTCACTCCTTTCTATTCTCTTCATTTGTCAAGCTGCTCTTGACTCAGAAACACTGGATAGGTTATTCCCTTTTGTGACCTATGCTTTACTCAGACGTTCACTCTCCCTGGCTCTTCATAAGCTTCAGTGTATCCTTCTTCATCTTGAGATGGTTTGAAGACTAACCCTCCAAAACCCCTTCTATGACTGTATTATTTAAAATATCCTTGTCTATTCCATCCTTCCAGCTACTCTCTAATTTATTACTTTGCTTGTTTATTTCAGAATACCAACCAAAATTTGTACTTACATCATTTATTTATTGAATTTTGTGTACATTTTTTCAATTTTTTAAATCAAAATTTAAGTCTTAAAAGGGCAATTGTCTTTTTGTTTACTACATAGTGTTCCTTATTTGCCTTTTATTAAGAATAAGTAAATTGTTTACATGTTTGGGTCTAGCTGCAGTTTATGTGTGAGTTTGTGTAGATTAGAATCCAAAGTATACAGTCAAAAATATTATCACATTTCCTGACAAAGTTGCTATGTCAGACATCAACCCCTCTATCATCTTACAAAGGCTCAACACAGACAGTTTTCCTCCATAATAGCATTGGATGAGATCACTATTTCTTTATTTGAATACAAAATAAATTGTATGGCTTGGGCATAAAAAACATTACTGTAAGAAAAAATATGTTTTAACATACCAAAAAATACTCTGAATGAACATTCAAGATTCCAGTAAGATCCTTACACTATGAGAAAGACATGGAAACTGAGATGGAGGAAGTAGCAGATTCATTAGTCCCCATCTGATACTCATTTCGGCAAATAAGACCATTAATAAAAAGGTGGCAGAATTATACAAAATATTGAAGATTGCTGTTCTTCTCTTTTGCACTTTATTTTTGTTTTACTCTTCTGCTTCTAAAACACATACGAGGATTGACAATTAAGTTCCTGAACTTGTTGCAATGATGTTGCTAAACTTTTTTGATATCAGAGGGATTATTAATCATGAATTTGTACCAACTGGACAAAAAGTTAACCAAGTTTATTATTTAGAAGTGCTGAAAAGGCTGCATGAAAAAGTTAGACGACCTCACCTTTTCGCCAACAATTCATGGCTCTTGCATCACGAAAATGCAGCAGCTCACACGACACTGTCTGTGAGGGAGATTTTAGCCAGTAACAAATAACTGTATTGGAACACCCTCCCTACTCACCTGATCTGGCCCCCAATGACTTATTTCTTTACCTGAAGATAAAGGAAATATTGAAAAGAAGATATTTGGGTGGCATTTAGGATGTCAAGAGTAATACAAAGACAGCTCTGATGGCCATTCCAGAAAAATGAGTTCCAAAATTACTTTGAAGGTGCTGGCATCAGTGCATAGCTTCCCGAGGGGAGTAGTTGAAAGGTGATCGTAGTGATATTCATCAATGAGGTATGGAACTCTTTTTCTAGGATGAATTTCCAAACTTAATTGTCTGACCCCATGTGTGTGTGTCTGTGTGTGGAGAGAGAGAGAGAGAGAGAGAGAGAGAGAGAGAGAGAGAGAGAGAGAGAGAAAATGTATACACATTTTAAGACAGGAAACCTGTATTAAAATTGTAATACTCAATATATCCCAATAGCAAAAAATGAATACAAGTCATGTTTAACTCCTGCAATTATAAGAGGTGCTCAAAGTGGTTACCACCATTGTCCAGACACTTCTGATTATGGCGAGCTACTACTTGAGCAATGTTTACCAACGTGTCCACTTGTATACATATTTTTGGCATCTCTGATTATGTTTATACATGTATATGTATATTAGGCATTTTATTTCTCTCATTATTCCCTATAATTTTAAATATAGAAAGTTATTTGTGGTTATACTTACAGTTTTGCCTTTATGTTGCAGGCTATCTAGATGTCATTGTCACTACATTAGTAGAGAAATCAACATTTCTAGAAATGAATCATGGAATCTTGGGACAATTCCAGCCATGTGCATCTTTGTATGAACACTAGTTACTTTCTGTTATGCAAAAGCATGATGTAATTTTCTTGTTCCATAGAATATTAGAGATGCGTAGAAAAATGTATAATGTTGCTGAGTGTTGAAGTGTTTGGACTGTGCTGGAAAGCACCGTTTGCTTCTCGTTTCCACACTTGCCCTTCCTCATCCTCCTCCCTTCTCCCGTGTAGGGGTTCTGCAAACTAAATTTCCCAAGGATGCCCTTACCAGCTGGATTCCTTCTTGGTTCTGTCAACAGCAAGCAGGAGGAGAAGAAAGATGCCACTTTTTTGATCGTTGCTTTGTCCTTTGGCAGAGTGCTATTAAGGACATGGCAGTGACATTATGTGTAGAGCATATAAAATGTATTATATATGTTGGATTGAGGTTTGCAAAACAAGTTGTTTACTAGTAGGGACATGAGCTAGGAATATGGCCACACATGTGTGAGACTGATAAGAGTAAAGTGAAAAACGTGTTTGTTATGCTTAGTGTGAAACTGAGCATAACAAAATTGGGTGATAAACATGTTCACCAAAACAACTTTTGGTTATCACCTAAAAGATATACAACTCTTGGCAAACAACTTCTGATTATTACCTATGTCCAAGTAAAAAAGGATAAAAGCAGAGCTCCAGAGCAATCCCATGAGCAGTCTGACTGGACGCTCCAGCTAAGACCCTCTGCGAGGTGTAAGCCGCGATGCTCTGATACTCCGGGACTCTCTGAAGTTCTTCCTTGCAAGACCAGCTTGCCTCAGACCTGTCACCAGCCCAGTTGTCTCTCCCCGACCAGGAATCTTCTCCATCCCAATTGACTCTGGACTTGTTTCATTATTAAATTCTGTTCTATTCTGTATAACCTTCTGTGCTTACCAGAACATTCACCTCTGTAGGGACATTGGTTCCCAAATAAAGCTGTGTTACTCACTCTACCTGAATCTGTGTGTCAGGACTTTGTTCTCCATTCACGTCATGAATACCACGCAGGATCGTACGGCCCTGTCAAGGAGTTAATGTCCCCTTAACTTTCAGGAAGCGACTGAAATGTGGTGACTGCCCTTCCAGGTTCTCGCAACACATTGCTGACAACAGTAATAATAGAAAAAGTCGTGGTAGTAATAATGGTGACAGCAGCCTGGTGACAGTTGAGGATGCAGCAGCAGCTAGTGAATCCTACATCCCCACAGCAGGTTAGTGGCACAGTGAGATGGGCTCTAGGTAGCACCATCCTCTTCTTTCCGCCCAGGGATTGGAAGCATCAGTGGTAACTAATTTTTGTGTGACACCACCTAATTCCTTTTTGTTCCTCCAACCATTTCAACTTCTTTGTAAAACAAAAGACAAAATATAACTTCTCAACTCAACTCTCATTTTTCATTTCCTCTTTGAAATAACTGGAGCTGCTTTGTTTTTATAATTGGAGTTTAATTTTAAACACATAGGCAAGAAAGCCTTGTGTGTGCGTAGCTGAGGATGGGCACGAGCATGTTCACTGTTATTATAGCACCAGCCAACACCTGCACACAGGCCAAGTGCCCATCCACAGAGGGCTCATGAAACACACAATGGACTTTAGAGAGACATAAAAACACATTGGTGTATTTACATGCAGTAATAGCAATGAATCTCAGCACTTGTTTTCCTAACATTCATTAAACATCATTCACATAAAATTCAGTTTTACAGGGTACACATCAGTGTTTTTAGTATATGCCCAAAGTTGTATGATCATCATCACTATCTAATTTTAGAACATTTTCTTAACCCCCATTCAGCCTCCGCAAAGAAATCCCATACTCTTTAGTAGTTACTCTTGATTCCACACCCCACTCCCCATCCCTGGGTGACAACTCATCAATTTTCTGTTTTTACTCTGGAGATTTTGTATGAATTGAACCAGACAGTACATTTTTGTGTCTGTGTTTGACTGGCTTCTTATACTTGGCACAACTTTGTCAAGATTCATGCATATTGCAGCATGTATCAGCATCATTGCTTTTATTGGCAAGTAATATTCTATTGTGTGAATATGCCACATTTGTTTATCCATCCATTGCTTGATAGATACTTGGATTGTTTTCACTTTTTAACTATAATAAATAATACTGTTATGAACACTCATCCATAAGTTTTGGTATGGAAATAGTTTTAATTTTTCTTGAAATATATAGTGAAATTCCTGAGTCATAGGTTAACTCTGTTTAATAATTTGAGGAACTACCAATCTGTTTCGCAGAGTTTGCACTACTTTACAACCCCTCCAGCAATGTTTAAGTTCTCATTTCCCTATATCCTTACCAAGCCTTGCTGTCCTTTTTATGTTAATGATCCTAGTAGTTGTGAATTGGTATCTCATTATGGTTTTGGTTTGTATGACCATAATGACTTACAGCATCTATTCTTGCATTCATCAGATATCATATTTGGATAAAGAGCTGTTCAAATCCTTTGTCAACTTTGTTCATTGGGGCCATGTGATCTTTCATTGTTGAATTATACCTTGTTTCCCCAAAAATAAGACTTAGCTGGACCATCAGCTCTAATGAGTCTTTTGGAGCAAAATTCAATATAAGACCCGGTCTTATATTATATTATCTTTTATTATATTATATCATACCTGGTATTATATTATATTACACCTGATATTATATTATATTATATTATATTATATTATATTATATTATATTATATTATATTATATTATATTGACCAGGCCTTTATTATATTAAAATAAGACTGGATCTTATATTAACTTTTCCTCCAAAAGACGCATTAGAGCTGATGGTCTGGCTAGGTCTTATTTTCTGGGAAACATGGTATGTGTTCCTTATATATTTTAGATATAAAGCCCATCTAAGATATATAGTTTGCATATATTTTTCTCATTGTGTGGATTATTTTTTCACTTTCTTGGAGGTGTCCTTTGAAATATAAAAGTGCTTAATTTTTTGTGGGGGGGGGGCTCCTAATCTTAGTCTTAGTAGAGATTGGCTTCTGGGTGGATCTCCAGATTATTCCTTTAGGTTCTAGGTTCTGTGTGGGACTCTAAGCTGGCTATGGGTTCTAAACTGTCAATCTGCTTTCAGGATCTAAATTGAGTTCAAGATTTACAGCTGTATTCCATATTCTGAGCTGTATCTGTGGTTCTAGGCTCTTATCTAGACACCAAACCAGGACCCAGCTATTGCTTTGAATTCTAAATAGGGGTCCAGGTTCTCAGCTGAGTTATGGAGCTCCACATTAGAATTCACTTGGCATAAGAAAAGGGGAAGGGGGTCACTCACAGGTGGGCGCAGTGAGCAGCGGTGATGACCCACTGGTCTGACAGCAGGGCCCCTCCACAGAAGAAACCACGCATGGGACCTGCCAGCAGGGCTATCTCCATGGCTGGGAGTGCTGGATGCATGTATGGACACCAATTATCTTGTTCTCTTCCTGTTGGCTCTGTGCCATGCCTAGGAACATGCAGGGGTGGGGTGGGGTGGGGAAAGCACTGAACAAATGCTCTCCGCAACCCAGCAATCTAGGATGTCAAGGTCCCACAACTCCCCTTTTCTTTACTTAACCCTTGAACCACCACCTTTTCCTGCCCCACCCAATATAATATGCCCAACATTTCCCCCATCACTGCCCCAACACAATAAGGAGTTTACTGCCCCCCCTCCATTTTGACCCAGGGTCTTGTTATGTCTTCTGCTCTTGACTCCACTCTCCTACAAACACTTTCCATCATCACTTTTCATAATATGCCTTATTTCCCCCAATTAATTCTTCTCCTACAAGGAGCTCCCTGTCCCGTTCCTAAACTTTCCACTCAGTGTACCCCCTCAGTATCCACTATAGCATCCCACACTCACTCCATCTTCCCGACCACGCTCTGGCCAGGAGCCAAACACCATGTCATCACCCCACCACCATTCCCGACAACATGCCATCTTTCCCTGTATTTGTTCTTTCCTAACACAATTGAGGAGCACTCTGAGACCCCCGTTTCATATGACCCTTGCAATCTCCTAATATCTCCATCAGTCGTGTTCCTCAGCCATGACCCCAAACTACCACCCACTCTTTCTCACCAGGCCACCCATGAGCATCCTGAGTCCCCAGGGTCCTTCCCCATCTCCCCTCAGCATCTCCAGGGAACTTCCTACCCCAGACCCCACTGCTATCTTACCTACAGCCAGGATCTGAAGTGCTGTTAGCAGGAGGAACATTCTGGGGACTGGGGGTCAGGTTCTGGCAAAGACAGAGAGAAAGTGAGACAGAAGAGGGAGGCTGTGAGAGACCCAGGGGTCAAGGGACAGAGACAGCGAGAGCTTCTCACACAGACATGAAGACCCTTAGAGACATGGATAAAGGACAGAGTAGAGGCCAAAGGGAGGGCCTGGGGATCCGTGGTGGCTGGAGGGAGGATGCTGAACAATGCTCAGTTCCGGCCTGATGTCTTCCTGTGTGGAGGAAGTGGGGTTGGTGTCTTCAAAAGTGCTTAATTTTGACAAAGTCCAAATCATGTATTTTTTATTGTGTCACTTTTGTACATTATCTTTAAAAGATCGCTTAATCTGAATTAGATTAGGTCTGTTTTCTTCTAATAGTTTTATATTGATGCCTCTTACATTTAGGTTTGTGATTCATATTGAGTTAATTTTTGTGCCTGATGTGAGGTAGAGCTCCAACTTCATTCTTTTGCATGTGCATATTTAGTTCTTCCAGCACCATTTGTTGAAAAGCTATTCTTTCCCCATTGAATTGAACAACTACAATTTGTAAGACAAGTATGCAATATGTTATTAATTATAGTCACTATGCTGTACATTAGTTTTCCAGAAATTATTCATCTGACATCTGAGAATGTGTACCCTTTGGTCAATATGTCCCCATTCTCTTCTCTCCCCCCTTAATAACCACCATTCTACGCTGTATTTCTATATAGAATTCAACTGTTTTAGATTCCACATGCAAGCAATATCATGCATTATATGTCTTTCTGTGTCTGACTTATTTCACTTATCATAATGTCCTCCAGGTTCATTCATATTGTTGGAAATGGCAGCACTTTACTTGTGTTTTGTTTGTTTGTTTGTTTTAGGCTAATATTCCATTTTGTGTGCATATATGTGTGTATGTGTGTTTGTGTGATATATGGCTACCATGAATAATGCTGCAGTGAGCATGGGTGTGTAGCTATCTGTGCAAGATACTGATTTTCCTTCCTTTGAACCCAGAAGTGGGATTGCTGGATCATATGGTAATTTCATTTTTTATTTTTTCAGAAACCTCCATATTAGTTTGCAGAGTGGCTGTACCAATTTATACCCCCACCAACAGTGAACAAAGGTTCCCTTTTGTCCACATCCTTGTTAATTTTTATTATCTTTTGACTTTTTGATATAGCCATCCTAACTGGTGTGAGGTGATACCTCATTATGGTTTTGATTTGCATGTTTCTAATAATTAGTGATGTGGAGCATATTTTCATATACCAGTTGGCCATTTGTTTGTTTTCTTTGGAAAAATCTCTACTTAGGTCCTTTGCCCATTTTTCAATCAGTTTTGTTGTTGTTGTTTACTATTGAGTTTTATGAGTTCTTTATACATTTTGGACATTAATCCCTTATCAGATATATGATTTGAACTATCCCATTACATGTTAGATTTTTATTTGTTAATTGTTTATTTTGCTGTATAGAAACTTTTTTATTTGATGTAGTCACACTTATTTATTTTACTCTTGTATTATTCGGTTGTTTGGGTGTTAAATTAAAAAAAAAATCATTGGTGTTAAATTAAACCAATGTTAAATTAAAAAAAAAAAATCTAAACAGTAAAGACTGTTTAGAAAATTCCTCCTAGGAGTCTTATGGTTTTAGATTGCATGTTAAAGTTATTAATGATTTTTTTAGTTCATTTTTGTGTATGGTGTAAGGTAGCTTCCAATTTTATTCTTTTACATGTGGATATTCAGTTTTCCCAGCACTATTTATTAAAAAGACTGTCCTTTCCCCATTGTGTGTCTTTGGTGTCTTTATCAAAGATTAGTTGACCATATATGCATGAGTTTCTAGGAAATCTACTCTGTTCCATTCAGCTGTGTCTGTTTTTCTGCCAGCACCGTACTGTTTTGATTATTGTAAATTTGTTGCATAATTTAAAACCAGGAAATACGCTACTTCCAGCTTTGTATTTCTTGCTCAAGATTGCTTAGCAATCTGGGTCTTTTGCAGTTCCACCTGAATTTTATCATTGCTTTTCCTATTTCTGTGAAAAATGTCTTTGGAGTTTTGATAGGGATTGAGCCTGTATATTGCTTTCAGTAGTATGAACAGTTAACAATATTAATTTTTCAAAACCATTCATGTGAGATATCTCTCCTTTTATTTGTGTGTCCTCCTCGTTATTTTGTCAGTGTTCTATAGCTTTCAGTGTAAAGATAGTTCAACTCCTTAGTTAAATTTATTTCTAAGTATTTTATTGTTTTTGATGCTATTATAAATAAGATTGTTCACTTAACTTTTTAGATAGTTCATTGCTGGTTTATGAAAACAATTGATTTTCGTATGCTGGTTTTGTATCTTGAAACTTTACTGAATTGGATTATTCGTTTCAAAAGTTTTTTGGTAAAATCTTTAGTGTTTTCTTTATATAAGATCATGTTATGTGCAAACAATTTTACATTTTCCTTTCTGATTTGGATGTCTTTATTTCCTTTTCATGCTTAATTGATCTAGTTAGACCTTCATTATTATGTTGAATATAAGTGACAAGGGAGTGCACTCTTCTCTTGTTCCTGATCTTAGAGGAAAAATTTTCAGCTTTTCATCATTGAGTATGATGTTAGCTATGGGCTGGTCATATAAGTATATGGACTTTATTATGTTGAGATCCATTGTTTCTAGACCTAATTTGTTGAGAGTTTTTATTATGAATAGATATTGGATTTTGTCAAGTGTTTTCTCTGCATCTACTAAGAAAACGATATGCCTTTATCCATCATTCTGTTAAGATGGTACATCACAATTACTGATTTCTGTATATTGAACCATCGTGGCATCCCAAGGATAAATTTCACTTCATCATAACATATACTCCTTTTAATATACTGTTGAATTTGGTTTGCTAGTATTTTGGTAAGGATTTTTACATCTATGTTCATGAGAGATATTGGTCCATAGCTTTTTTTTTTTCTTATAATATATTTATCTGGCTTTGATATTAGGGTAAAGCTGGTCTCATAAAATCAATTGGGAAGTTTTCCCTCTGTTTCTATCTTTTAAAAGAGACTGTAGGTATAATGTCTTCCTTAAATATTTAGTATAATTCACCAGTGACGCTATCTATTAAATGTGATCATAAAATACTGCGAATGTGTAAATAAAATAATCTATTACAGTAAAAGACACATTGCCATTAATTCTCCTCAAAACACTCACTCGACCCCCATCCCCCTGGCTTTGAACACACTTATCCTATCGTTCTTGCCACTTTCTGAAGTAGTTCTGGAAGTCTTTCATGTATGTCTTTAGTTGCACTGTCGTAGCTGCCTCAACATCTTGAATCAATTCAAAACATTTTCCTTTTATGGTCATGTTTACTTTGGGGAAGAGCCAGAAGTCACACAGCGCAATATCTGGTGAACAAGGTAGATAAGGACACACCATACTGTTTTTATTTGACAGAAATTGCCATACCAGAAGCAATGTGTGACATGGAGCTTTTCCCTTGTGATCACAAAATATGGTGAATGCTGCTGCCAAGTGCCATCTAAACTGAAAGGCAGGGATCTTCAACACGGGAAGAGGTGTGTCGAACCTTAGTAACTTGTGTGACAAGTTTCAACATGTTCAGTGCAGTCAGTCGGGTGAGCTACAGTTGAGAGAAGGCGTGTTTTAAGTGTGCCGTAAATCATCCTCCATCATGCCAATGCTCCATGTCACACATCGCTTCTGGTATATGACAATTTCTGTCAAATAAAAACATTACAGTGTGTCCTTATCCACGTTATTCACCTGACCTGGGACCGTGTGACTTCTGGCTCTTCCCCAAAATCAAAATTATTCAGCATATCCAGGTAGCCAGACAGTGCAACTAAAGACACTCATGAAAGAAGACTTCCAGAACTGCTTCAGAAAGTGGCAAGAATGGTAAGATAAGTGTGTTCAAAGCAAGAGGGAGTATTTTGAGAGGGATTCATGGCAATGGGTCTTTTACTGTAATTTTTTTTTTTTTTTCATTTAAACATTCACTGTATTGTTTGATCACTCCTCATAGGCCTAGCAATTTCTGTTTTGGAAAGTTATTGATTATTGATTAAATTTATTTAATAGGTATAGGCCTATTCCGATTATGTATTTCTTCTGGTATGAGTTTATCAGATTGTGTTTTGCATGGAATTGGTCCATGATATCTGGGCCATCAAATCTATGGGTATAGAGTTACTTGTTCATAGTACTTCTTGATTATTATTTAATGCTCAAGGGATCTGTAGAGCTATCTGTCTTTCAATTATGGTATTAGTCATTTGTGTCCTCTCTTTATTTTTTTTATTTTTTTTTTTTAGTTAGCCTGAATGGAGTTTATCAATTTTATTGAAATTTTCTACGAACCAGCTTTTGGTTATATTAATTATCTCTATTGCTTTTTGTATTCAATTTTATTGATTTCTGTTTTAATTTTTATTAGTCTTTTCTTCCACTTAATTTGGATTTATTTGGATCTTCTTCTAGGGTCCAAAGATGGAAGCTTCGATGATTGATTTTAGTTCTTTCTTCTTTTGCACTATATTCATTCAATGCTCTAAATTTCCCTCTACACGTTGCTTTTGCAGCATCCCAAAAGTTTCAATACATTGTGTCTTCACTTATTTCAAAATATTTTTTAAATTTCTCTGGACTTTTCTCATTTAATCCATACATTGTTTACCAGTGTTTAACCTCTAATTATTTGGGGATAGTCCAGCTATATTTCTGTTATTGATTTTTAATGTAATCCCATTGTGGACTGATAGCAGATATTCGATAATGTCCATTCTTCTAATATTTAAAAGTTATTTTCAATTACGGTTGACATTCAATATTATTTTGTATTTATTTCAGGTGTATAGCATAGTGGTTTCACACCTGGAATTATATGTAGTTATTACAATATTATTGACTATATTCTCTATGCTTTACTTTACACCCCCATGACTGTTTTGTAACTACCAATTTGTACTCCTTAATCCCTTCACCTTTTTCACCCCGCCTCCCACCCCCCTTCCACCTGTCACCATTAGTTTGTTGTCTCTATATGAGTCAGCTTCTGTTTTGTTTATCTTGTTTTTTAGATTCCACATATAAGTGAACTCATGCCCTGTTTTTCTTTCTCTGTCTGACTTATTTCGCTTAGCATAATACCCTCTATGTCCATTTATGTTGTCACAAATGTTAAGATTTCATTCTTTTTTATGGCCAAGTAATATTCACTGTATCTATGTACCACCTCTTCTTTATCCAGTTGTCTATTGTTACTCATGTAGGTTGCTTCAATATTTTGGTTATTGTAAATAATACTGCAATGAACATAGATGTGCGTATATGTATCTTTTCCAATTTGTGTTTTAGATTCCTTCAGATAAATACTCAGAAGTAGAATTATTGGGTAATAAAGTAGCTCTATTTCTAATTTTGGGAGGAAGCTGCTTACTGTTTTCCATAGTGGCTGCACCAATCTGCAATCCCACCAACAGTGCACCAGCGTTCCCTTTTCTCCGCATCCTCACCAGCACTTGTTGTTTGTTGATTTATTGATGATAGCCATTCTGACTGGAGTGAGGTTGTATCTCATTATGGTTTTTATATGCATTTCTCTAATGATTAGGGAGGTTGAGCATTTTTTCATTTGTTGGACATCTGAATGTCCTCTTTAGCGAAATGTCTCTTAATGTCCTCTGCACGTTTTTAAATTGGGTTGCTTGTTTTTTTGTTGTTGAGCTGAATAATTGTTTTATAAATTTTGGATATTAACCCCTTATCAGATGCATCATTAACAATTATCTTCTCCCATTCAGTGAGCTGCCTTTTTGTTTTACTGATGGTTTCCTTTGCTGTGAACAAACTTTTAAGTTTGATGTAATCCCATATGTTTATTTTCTTTTTTACATCCTTTGCCTGAGGGAATGCATCAGTAAAAATATTACTCAGAGTAATGTCTGCAAATTTACTCCCTATATTTTCTTCTAGGAGTTTTATGGTTTGGGTCTTACATTTAAGTCATTAATCTATTTTTAAAAATTTGTTCTCATATATGGCGTGAGGAGGTGGTCTAGTTTCATTTTTTTTCATCTGTCAGTCCAGTTTTCCCGGCACCATTAATTAAATAGACTGTCTTTACACCAATATAAATTCTTGCTTCCCTTGTCATAGATTAAATATATGGATATGAATGGGTTTATTTCTGGGCTCTCTATTCTGATCCATTGATCTGTGTGTCTGTTTTTATGCCAGTACGTACTGTTTTGATTACTATAGCCTTGTAGCATGATTTGATGTCGGGCAGTGGTGATACCTCCCACTTTGTTCTTATTTTTCAAGTTTGCCGTGGCTATTCGGGGTCTTTTATGGTTCCATCTTGTATTTGTTGTTTGGTTTATGACACTTGAGGACATTTTCAGCTATTATTCCTTTAAATATTTCTTCCATTACTTTCTTCTGCTTCTGATATTCACATTATACCTGTGTTACACTTTGTGTAGTTGTCTCACAGTTCTTGGATATTCTCTTTTTTTTTTTTTTTTTTCAGTTTTGCAGTATTTTATTGAGATATCCTCCAGCTTAGAGATTTGTTCCTCAGCCATGTCTAGTCTATTAATTAGTCTATCAAAGGCATTCATTCTTCCTGTTAAAGTGTTTTTGATCTCATGCATTTCTTTTTGGTTCTTCTTAAGAATTTCCATCTTTCTGCTTCCATTGTCAATATATTCTTGCATGTCATCTACTTTATCCATTAGAGCCCTTAGTATATTAATCATAATTTAAAATAATTCCTAGTCTGTTGATTCCAACATACCTGCCATATCTTCGTCTGGTTCTGATTTTTGTTTTGTCTCTTCAAACTGAATTGTTCTACTTTTTAGTATGCCTTGTAATTTTTATTGATAGCTTGACATCATGTATTAGGTAAAATCTACTGCTACAAATAGAACGTTAGTAATGTTGTGGTAAGGTGTGGGAGGAGGGCAAGGTTGCCGTATTTCCAAAATTAGATCACAGACTTTTAGTGAGTCTATATGTCCCTATGTGGGATATGAATGTCACATATATTTCTTGTTTCTCTCTTCTCCGCTCAGGTAAGACAGGATGGTTAGTGGGCTTGTGGTGGGTATTTTCCTTCCTTTAGGTCAGGTAGGCTCTGATCAAACCCAAATAGGATAAGCCTGAGGTCAGGCCTTGTTAAGAAAAACAGAATGTCCCAGTGTGTTTTTTTTTAAATGGTTCCTTTTTTCTTCACCTATTGGAAGCATGAGGGAATTTTTTTTCTTAGTATTTACTGTGAAGATATGCTAGAGCTCTAGAAGGTAAAATTCACAAATATGTGATGGCCTTCTAATGACTGAGTTCCTCTCAAGTTTTTATCTCTTTGACTTGTCTTAGACTGAGCCTCCCAAAATTTATCAATTACAATTCAGATTTCCCTACCATGGCACAGGTTCCCCAAGACGTTTCAGCTAGAGGGTTTCTACACTGGAAAGTTATGATTCTCTGTATTTGCCTGTTGGTTTCCCCAGTTTTGTGGGCAGTAGTTGATCTTGTTACCTCATATCTCTGACTGATGGAAGAAGAGTTCTTGTTTATTCATTTTGCTTAGCTTTTACTTGTTATTAGGATGAAGTGGCGACTTCCAAGTTTCTTACATGTCAGACCAGGAAGTGGAAGTCCTTTAAAGACCTTTTGTTCCCTAGAGTTAGTTTAAGATTTTAGACCGGCCTCAACTTGTATTGTTACCTTAGGCATTTGTGATTTCAAACAATTTCTGTTAATTTTGGGGCAAATGCCCTGGGAATGGAATATATTACACTGAATGTGTTCTGAATCAAAAGAAATGAAGACACATTTGGTAAATATACTGCCAGAGAGATATCATAATGACAATTCTGTGGGTAAAAGGTTTGGGGGAGCTACAAACCCATCCCCCCCCCCCCCCCAGTGTCTTTTAGACTTCTTCTCTGCATAGCTATCACAGTTGTAAGGCTGTTTTCAAGGCTACTGTAGAGCTGGAAGTGGCAACAGGAGAGGGTAAACTGCCATGGAGCTGACCGTTTTACCAAGATCTAACCCTTTTCTTAAATAAACACTTTGTGAATTGTTGCAAACCTTTTTGGTTAACTTCCTGTATTCTGAAAATACTAATTTTGAAAAAATTTTCCAGTGCATTCTCCTTGCTTTTGTGGAGGAGTAGGTTTTCAGAGGTCCTTATTTTATTAATTTGTTATTATAGGGTGCTTCTCATAGACAATATGTATTTAAGTGACCGAAATTAAGTTCTACAAGGTAACATATAGCATATTATGTTTTTATAAAATAAAATACAACTAATATTACAAAAATATTGGAATATTAAAAAGGAATGCAGGAAACAATGAAAATGGGTCTTGGGATCATGATCACCTTGGGAAGGGAAGGTAGGGAAGTGGGATGGTGATCATGCATGAATGAGAGTATATCATGAATAAAGAATGTATTAACTTTCCTGAGTTCAAATGGGGAATAAAGGGAGAGATAAGTACCTTATTAGCTTATGACAGTTTCAAAGTCAGCAAATAAATGAACAAAAGAGGCTCACCTCAATTTTCCTGGATTTACAGCCCACTTATATATATTATCCATACAATTACATATTATCCATAACCTTACATATTTTCCATACATTTATATGTTTTCAATACACTGATATACAGGGAATTGTGTGTACACTCTTCATAAACAGCATCAAGCATTCTTCATAATACTTCATCAGCTTCATTTTTTTTTTTTAAGTTTATTGCAGTGACAATTGTTAGTAAAGTTACATAGGTTTCAAGTGTAAAATTCTGTAATACATCATCTATATATCATGTTGTGTGTTCAATGGTGATGGAAGGAGAACTGACTCTGGGTGGTCAATTTCATTTTTGAAGATGCTTAGGATCAGAGGTCATAAATTAAATTGGATATATGTGCTTCCTATTTTCTGATTCAGCGCTACAATGGAAATTAAGAAACTATCTGTTAAGATTTCAAAGAAATTTTTTCTTTTTTTTTTTCTGAAATAAACCTGATTTATACCTTGAATGTTGCTGTTCTATTTGACCTTGATGATTATACTTACATTTTTTAGGTTACCTGAACTACTTAGGCAATGGTGATGTTGGAAAGGTAGCCAACTAAGCAATAAAAATGTAGAGTTTGCTTTAATAAATCTAAAATATGATTCTAAATGGTGCTAATTTACACACATCACCATCATCTGCTCAGAGTATACTGGACTATCAGCGCAGCTTTGCAGCAGATATTTGTGTTTGGGTTTGCTAAATCTAACCATTATAATATTTCGCTTATGAACTTGGCCTAAGAATTTATAGCAGCATCGTCATTTTAGAAAGATTAAATTTAGTAAAAAACACTTACATCTCCTAACCTCATAAACCAACATTTCCTTATTCTCTGTTTGGCATCATTTTTGACCCCATTTCTCTATATCTAGTTGACATTGAGTTAAAAGCTTATAGAGTACTCACTGGAGGTAAATCAATGAATGAATGAATGAATGAATGAATGAATGAATGAATAAATAAATAAATAAATAAATAAATAAATAAAACTTATATGAGGTTATTAGAGTTTTGTTTTTTTTTAATCAGATTTCAAGACTTAAATGGAAGATGTTTATAAAAGGGGAAAATATGAGTCCCCATAAATCTCAGGTTGGCATCAGTTGATTCAAGTAATCAATAGGAATTTATATTTTTTCATTTTCACATGATAAATGTTTATATTGACATTATGAAACACATTGTTCAGCATGAATAGGATTAAGAAAGCACTAACAGACTAGAGGAGTTAGAAAACATTGTAAGACCCATGTGCTGTTATTTGTTTTCATTTTACACCTCATTAGCACCTCAGATGGAGCTATGCAGAGTATGCACAAGTTCTTTATTATTAAATGCAGTGAAGCATTTAATAATAAAGAACTACAACTTGTGCACACTCTGCATATTGTCCTCAGGGTGTGTGTGTGTGTATGCATATACATCATATATACATATATATAGACAGAAATATATATCTGTATTATTTTTGTATATATATTTTACAGATATCCACATATGTTATAGCTCTGTAATTTATTTGAGCTACAATAAAAAATAAAACTATTAGGTATAAAATGATTTACTGAAAATTTGATGATTTTGTTTGTGATATGTTTTATCTAGCATAAATAGAACTATATTTCAATATATCTCATACCTAAAAAATGTCTACTATTAAACTTCTTATGATATATTGGAAAGTAAGGAAAAATAATCCAGGACATCTAAGGAAAGAATTTATTCCAGTCCCAGCTCTAGCACTGACTATTTTGAGTTATGGAAAATTCATTTCGATTTTCTCATTCTTAGATTCACTGAAAAGTAAATATGATAATATGTTGTTTCTGAGGTCATGATTATTCCTTCCATGTTTTCTTCTAAACTCTTTTTTATCAAATTTTTAAAAGTTTTGTGTTGGTTTGTAATGTTCTATTTACTTTCTGACTCCCTGAGCAGAATGTGAATTCCTGGAAAGCACAGTCTTTAACTTATTTATCTTTCTGTCACACATATTACTGAATTCTAAGGTCATTTGCAGCTTTATAACCACATGAAAACATATTTATGTATTTTTAAATTTTTCTTAATGATTTAAATGCATAATTTCTATCATCTATCTATATCTATCTACTTATCTATCTATCTATCTATCTATCTATCTATCATCTATCTATCTATCTATCTTAACATTACAGAAAAAAATGCACACATCCTTTGAAATGATAATACACTGTCTTAAAAGGCTTTGATCATATTTGTAGATTTATACAAAACTACCTTCTTTTACATAAAGTTATTGTTGAGCACCTGTATCTTTTTGTTTGGCTTTTCTCTTTAGAATGTTAGTCAAGTGTACATGCTTAATCCTTAACCAACAAAAAATAAATTAATATTTAGTAAAGAGATTAAGTTGTTAACATGGGGAGAACTGAATACACATGCGCACACACACAGTCTGACAATTAAGTTCTCAAGCTTGCCACCGTGTGCTTACATTTACAGCACTGTACAAACAGCTCGGTAAGGTTTCATACCCTTCATATATCAGTGTCTCACAGCTCTGTTTGTGTCAATGTGTGACAGTGTCTTGCTGAGTGGCATTAATTATTGTTGTTGCGTGTTTTTGTGTACCATCATGAGAATGTCTGAGCTTGAATTTGAGCGAGGAGCAAACATTTAATTTCTTGTTAAACTTGGCAGGAGTGGAAGTGAAATCAGGGACGTGTTAGTCCAAGTTCATGGGGATAATGCCATGAAGGAAATGGGAGTGTACAAATGGATTAAGTGTTTCTCTGAGGGGAGAGAATGTGTCACTGATGAACAGAGGTGAGGGTGGCCAGAAACAAGCAGAACTGATGAAAACATGGCAAAAAATTATCAAATTGTGCAACAATATCCTCAGCTGACTGCGAGAAGCATAACAGACCAAGTAAACATTGATAGAGAAACAGGAAAATCTTAACTGAAAATCTTGGCATGAGAAAGTTGTGTGCAAAAACGGTCCCTAAGAAGCTCTTGCATCACGACAATGCACCAGCTCACATAGCACTATGTTTGAGAGTGTTTTTAGTGAGTAAAAAAATAACTATATTGAAACACCCTCTCTACTCACCTGATCTGGCCCCCAGTGACTTCTTTCTTTACCCAAAAAATAAAGGAAATATTGAAAAGAATACATTTGGATGACATTCAGGACATCAAGGGTAATACAACAGCAGCTCTGATGGCCATTCCAGGAAAAGAGTTCCAAAATTGCTCTGAAGGGTGGACTAAGTGCTGGCATTGGTGTATAGCTTCCCAAGGGGAGTACTTCGAAGGTGACTGTAGGGATATTCAGCAATGAGGTATGTAGCTCTTTTTCCAGGATGAGTTCACTAACTTAATTGTCTGACCTTTGTATATAAAGTATATTGATACTACAATATAAAATATAATGTGTTATATATAGTATGTAACATATATTTTTATTTCTTTATCACTTATTAAGGTCTTGCTACATGTCAGATACCATGCTATACTTTTTGGGATTTTTTCGCTATCTGAAATTGATTTCTACTATAATTCCATTGTACTCTGAAAACATGCTTTGTGTGACTTCTTTTATATTTTGTTATGTTTTTTTTTTTTTTTTTTTTTTTTTTTTGTGTGTGTGTGTGTGTGTGTGTGTGTGTGTGTGGCCTAGAGTGGTCTGTCTTCATGAATGTTCCATGTGAGGTAGAAAAGAATGTGAATTCTGTTGTTGCATGAAATATTCTATCAATGTTAATGAGATTAAGTGACTGATGATGCTGTTTTGGTCAACTATATACTTACTGGTTATCTGCCTGTTGAATTGGCCCCTTTTTTATAGAGGGGTATTGAAATCTCCAATCACAGTTGATTAGTCTATTTCTCCTTACAGTTGTAGCATAATTTACCTCACATATTTTGACAGTCTTCAGTGAGATGCAAAGGACTGCTGTCTTCTTGGAGAATTGAGCCCTTTGTTGCCTCTGTAATGCCCCTCTTTGTCACTGATACTTTCCCTCATTCTGAAGTCTGCTTTGTCTGAAGTTATTATACTTACTCCTGTTTACTTTTGGTTAGTGTCAGCATGGTACATATTTCTTTGTCCCTTTAATTTTAATCTATCTGTATTGTTATAATTAGAGTGGGTGTTGTATAGACAACATATAATTGGTTCTTGTTTTTTTGTCTACTCTAACAGTCTCTGACTTTTAATTGGTGAATTTAGCCCATTCACATTTACTGATTTTTTTCATTTATTTGGATTCATATCTACCACGCCTGTAACTGTTTACTTTTCATTATGTCGATTTCCTTTCTTTCCCCCTTTTTGTGCCTTTTCTGGTTTTAAACAAAGCATTTAATATGATTTCATTTACTCTCTTCTCTTAGTATTCAATTATTTTTCTTAGCAACTGTTTTGGAAGGCAAGGATCTGCCTGTGATCTCCAAGGATGACCATCATCTCCTTTAGATGGGGTTCCAGGGTCATGGTTTCTAAGAATATTTGTTGCTAAATACAGTCCCACTCAGAAAACAAGAACCCTTACAGGAGAGGTTCGTGAGAAGGCAGTCAGACTCTGAGACACCTCTCAGGTTATCTGCTTTGGCTGTTGATTGGAATGAAGCAGTTATGGACCTGAGCTGTGGAAGTTGCCCAAAGGGTGGTCACATGAGATGTCGGGAGGCAGAACATTTGTCTACTGACTTTGTTAAAGTACTTTGACTTCCTGGGTCTCAGACTCCTCTTTGAGATAACGTCTTTGAGATTGATCAGTGTTCCTCACTGGGTGGTTATTGAGAGGCACATGAAATAATACATATGAAACCCCTATGTGAATGAGAAAGCAACATTCATCTGAGCCTATTATTATCATGGATGATGTGAACTAGTAATTTAACTCCTAAGGCTCTCCAAGTCCAATGTACCAAGGGTACCTCTAAAGAGCATTGTGATTAGCTTTCTCTGAGATCATTTTCTTTCTTCCTTCATCACTCTCCTGGTGTCCCAGATTGGCAAGCTTACCAGAGCGAAGCAGAGGAGGCAACAAAGGTGTTTTCATTTTTGCAGAGGTGACTAAACATTAACCTTTATTTCTATAATCCTCACTTAGCACAGTCCATGAAATTTTCAGGCCTCAGCAAAGCATGGGATGGACATGGGAGGGAAAATCCCGAGTCAGATTATGAAAGTCTTTGGGAGAGGGATAAAAATGTACACTGTGAGGTTAAGGCAGTAGGGGGATGTGAAAAGGCAGTATGCAGTGTGAGGCTCTTCCTTTGCCAGGCCTCCCCAGGTCCTATATGTTTATTGTGGTCCTGACTGTAGCTTTGTACCTCTTGTCTCCTTTGTCCGCCTGGGCCAGCATCATGATAATATGTGCTTTCATCAACTGTTATGTCAACAGCCCTCATGTGAGTTGGGTAATAGCGCAACTGCTGAGGTCAATTGGCTGCTGTTCCAGGAGGTCCTGGGAGATGGTACTCTCTCTGTGTCCCTTTGGCTTCCACAGTTCCTGTGACTGAGTCATCATTCACTCTGTCTCCTGCCTTCTCAGGTGTCCCACCAAGAGAAAAAATGCCCGCCCTTCAGCCTGAGGCTTTCCCACATCCATCCCCAATTCCATATCCTGATTCAATGACCCCTCAGCTGACTTTCTTTCACCTTCACAACCAGCTCACTCTCTGCCACCAGAACCATTTCCTACATTGAAATCCAAATTCCTAGTGGACCATTCCTCACACCAATCCCTTTCCTTTGCTCCCCCCCCCCCACCACACTCAGAGTATGGATCCTGTTTTCCAGCCAGAAGTCACTTTGCCTCTCAATACCATATTTTCACTTGATCCTTCCTTTTCCCAAGATATCAACTCCTTACCAGGTTTATAACAGAAAACGAATCCCTCTGATTCATTCGCTTGTCATCACAACCCAACGTGCTGTCTATTTCACCACCACCACCACACTGCACTTATCAGTGACTCAATCTAAGTTGATTTCCATTTTATTGAAGCCTGTTCCAGAGGACTCGTTTCCACACAGTCCTGGTGCATTGTTCACTTATGTCCCAACAATCAGAGGCACTGACCATGCAACCTGTCAATTTCAGTCTTGTCCTATTGATAGGCATATGCCAACAACATATTCCTCCCCACATTATCACACTCACGTTTTCAGTGAGAGCATGTTTCGCTGCACTTCCCAGAGGCCTCTCTCTGGGAAGACTCTGTTCCAAAGAACATGGAGGCCAATAGCCAATCTTTCCTTGGCCATAACATCCAGGCCCACTTGCAGAAACAAAGAAGAAGAGAATGGCTCTGTAGATTTTAGAGAAGAAAGACGAAGAGAAGGGACCATTTTCAGAACATATGTGACAGGATACCAAAGGACATCTGCATGGATTTCTTTGCAGCCACTCAAGGTACAGGATACCACAGCACCCCAAACTGGCTGGAACAGTGAAGACCTACCAGAGCACATTGGCCAGCAACTCCTTTATTTCAAGACTCTGTTGGAACACTTACAG
This sequence comes from Rhinolophus sinicus, assembly GCF_057876585.1. Classification (NCBI taxonomy): domain Eukaryota; kingdom Metazoa; phylum Chordata; class Mammalia; order Chiroptera; family Rhinolophidae; genus Rhinolophus; species Rhinolophus sinicus. The sequence goes on along the minus strand of NC_142517.1, from coordinate 105,402,775 downwards.
CAGAAATATAGCCAGTTCTTCTGGGGTCTTCCTTCTTTGCACAGTGGCTACTCTCCTTGTTTTAGGAAGTAGCTCCCAATGAGGGTCTCAGTGTGCTTTATTCAATGGAATCTATAATGTTTCTGCAGGGAAAATGCAGCATCAAGAATCTCCACCAGCTCCTCATTTCCATGTCCTTCCCCTCCTCAATGTATATCCTCAAACTTTGCCCTAAATCATGCCCCATCCCAACCTATCACTCAGGTCTAGCCACAGGCTGCCTTCATTCATGACTCACAATCCTTTCATCCACTTCTCTATTCCAGATTAGGGATTATGCAGTGTTGACCCATAGAACCCTGAATCAGTAGGACTCTCACATCTTGACTGAGTATCAACATTGGGAATGTCATGCGTTGCAGAGGCAACAGGAAAGTTTTTTGGGTTTTATCCCTATTCCCCAAAGCTCTCAAGAGGCTATTTGTCCTCAAGCTCCCAACCTTCCATTGGTCAGCTGCTTGTCCCAGGCCTGTGTTCCATTCCTGTTCCATCCTCCCTGGCAATTTTCTTATCACCAGAGAACTGTAGGAAAAAGTATAGCTCCATGTCCCAAGGAGGACAATCCCGTGTTGCTAAGTGCACGCCTGTAGGAATCTAGACTCTCCAGCACTGATGGTGCCTCAATGTACATTAACAGACACATCTCAGTAGAAAACAGTCATGCTCACTTACAACTCTCTGAGCTTCAGGACCAGAGTAGGAAGGATCTATCAGGACTGAATTGAATCTCCCAGGAAGATCCTATGAGAGCATCTCACCAAAATTTCAGCTCAGGGAGGACATGAGGAGGACTCTTGGGAATATCCTAGGGAAGAACCCAGAAGCAAGACTATAAGACAGTCTCAGAATGCTACCTAGAGAAGGGTCTGAGGGTGGCCTCAGACACAAAAAGTAACTGTGTGTGTCACTGAAGGAATTACATAGGGAATGAATTATTAAATGTCTCAATGAATGACATAGACCAGAATCAAGGAAAACTATTCTTAGATTACATGTGAGTAAGCAGTTTTGGCAGGTCACTACACGTGACATCCCTATAAGTGTGTGTCATTCATGGCTGGCTGAGGATAATACATTGCTTCCTTCTGGGAGTTTCCAGACCAATACAGAAAACACAAATTTAAAAAAACAATGATAGGTGGAGTATACTGCCAGATTACTCTTCTAGAGCTTTCTTTTCCTGGTCCAAAAACAAATCAAGTGCTAGAACCCCATTTATTAAGGTTCACATGAGTCAGAAGTGATGCCTAGCCCTCAAGGTTGTTGAATCCATAAATTTCTACATGTTGAGAGAAACTAAAACATGGCCTCTTCCCCAATTTAACTTTCCCTCCTTAGCCACTCATATTTCTGGGGTAGACTCCAAAGCTGAGGTTTCCAGCCCCTTGAGGAAAACTCCAAAACTTCTCAGGGAAATAAGGTGTGAACAACAAATTCAGTCCTCTGAATTGGCTGTATTGTCCTCTCTGGGCTTCCTCATCTGTGGGCAGTGAAGGACAGGGGGCCTTGAAACCATCACATGCTGATATGAACTGTACGCTTGCAAAGGATGTTCAGATAACAGATCATGGTACAGACAGTTCAGGCCGTCACACCCAGCACCACAGACAAAGGGAGTAGGAATGAGACTGTACTGGACAAGAGATGCATCCAGAGGTGTCCAGAAAGCAAGCCACGACTGGACCTGAGCCAATGAATAAGAATGTGAGTGTCCATGAAAGAGCAGAAAAGATTCAGCGCCAAAGTACAATGGAGATGAACTTAGGACATTTTTGCATGTCTCCCATGTCCTAGGAGATGTTCAAGGCCAAGGAGCTGCGTGCCCTTAAATCACAATCTTGTGACATCTTGACCACCAGGGAATTGGGAACTCCCAAATGACAATGTGAATACCAGTAAAATAAAATCTATTCTGACCACTGAATGTCCCTCACCAAAAATATCATGTCTACAAGATTCGTAATTATCAGACCTGGAAAACAGATCCTTGGTGAGTTAAAGTTTAAAGTGGAGAGTGGAGAGCAAAGCCAGGCCTTAGGCTGCGCCCTTGACATTTCCCTTACTTCACACAGCTTTCATTCCCAGTTCTCACTGACTCAGTGCCACAGCTATTCCAGCAGTGATGTGGGAGCTGCCCAGGTACCACCTGTCCACCTGGAGGATAGCGGAGTCATCACATAGCTGAAGCAGGAGCCCTGGGTCTCTAAGCATGTCTTGTGGACGTGCCAGGATAACCATGTCACACCAGGTGCAAAGAAAGTGAGACCACTGGGCTCCAAAGCAAGAGAATGTGGAAGTGAGGATACGGAAGAGTGACATCTAATGGCAGAAAAAAAGAGCCATCATATTGAGGACAGAGAACTGGAGACCATTTCCAAATCTCTGTCACAGAATGAATAGTTTCCTCCTGACAGTTACTTCAGAAAAAGATGAGGGAATGTTGTCACTGGATGAGTTACAGGAGAAAAATCACATGCGAGGAATGTCTCCGGCAGAAAGCCCAACCTTTGCACACCACCGAGACCCAGCTGGAAGTACAGCTTTCTTTGTGAGTTGTGTGCTTCCTGAAGCTCATGAGCACATGCCAGCCATTGGAAAGCTCCTCGAGAATAAACTGGCACATGGGTACAGACTTTAGGCCTGGGAGGTAAGTGAGCCGAAGGAGGACCTGACGGCCCAGGTAGAGACTGACGTGGGACACATCTCCATCTATGAAGCTCTCTGTGACCCCCGCTAGAGGAAGGGCAAGTGCCCAGTGAAGCATCCAAGAAGCCGTCTGTGCTGACCAGAGCTGTCTCACAGATGTTGTAAGGAACAGAGTCAGAATCAGACATCCCCAGAAAGCTGTGGCCTTCAACGACCAGCAATTATGCCTGAGTCATCACCCTTCCCCACCATCCAGGGACCCTGTGCCCCATGAAGACACATCTGCATATATGAAGTATTCCAGGTCTCTCAGGCCACGTTCACTCTGGATGAAGAAACCGTGTTCAGAGATCTGATTCTTCTATTCGAACAGAAAACGCTTCCCCAGCCCTTCCAGGGAGAAGTCATTTCTTCAAAGAAATCATTCAGTCCTTGTTGAGAAAACATCGCTGTTTTCAAGATAACCCATCCTCTACGGGAACAATCTTTTAATTTCAATTTTAGCACAACTAAGGATATTGAATCCTTCTCAATAAACATTTCTTCAAATGGAGACTAATGTTTTCTGTGTGCTGCATTGGGGTGTGGGTTTTCACTATTCCAGGGCTTGTGCTTAGAGAAAGGAACCGTTTAATTCAGCACTTACAGATTTCCATTTTGGTTTCTAAAAGATGGTCAGTTCCTTGTAGACAGCCTGATAGAGGGCCTTCTCAGTTTTATCCTGGGGTCATTTATTTGACTCTGCTAAGATGTCTTGTAGTGAAAACTTTATTTTTCCATAAAATTATAAACATTTACACTGCAAATTTTCAGGCCATCTCAAACTGAGAAAAACCCTTCAAGCCCAGAAGATGGCACAAAGTCTCTTTTTATCTGTTCCCTCACTCATCACAACTATATAACTGTGTAGGGTAGGATGAGGTACTCTGGCATATTACAGCCAGAATTCCCCCTTGTTGCCTCCAGACACTTTTGGGACAAGAAGTGGGGAAGGAGAGTGTGTAGGTCCTTAGCTAAGTGGCATGGAGAACCCTCGCTCTTGTACATCTTGGTTACAGATATATATCACCTGCTCCTCAGAGCTCCTCTTCCCCCTCAGGAAGTTTAAATAGAGGCTGTTCCCCTCTCCTTACTGCACTCAAGTGAAAATGGGTAGCAGTTCATTCTTTTGCCCTCCTCTACCCTTCCTGGAGCAGCAGGCATGAAAGAACGTGCAGCTCTGCAAAGACCCTGGGACACAAATATTTTCCTGTGAACAGTGGCTTACTTTCATTTAGGAAATGCTGCTGATTCCATACTATCTCACAGGTGGGCAGTCATTGATTATGGTGTGTATGGATGAGTTTTGTTATTGTGGACACTGGGTTGGCCAGGGCAGGGTCTAGGAAATGGGGATATCCAGCTGGAGAATCTGTTATAAGTGTGGTGTAAATATGTCCAGAAGGCACATTCTGAGCTAGGCAATAAGCTCTTCCTCCTTGTGAGAGCATCTCACACAACAGCAAACTGGTCTTCAGGGAAATCTCTTCAGGGTGCCCATCTTGATAGCATATTGCAAGACCAAAGGATCATCTGGCCATCACTTGTAGGAATGATCATCAGGCAGCCCTCAGAGTTTGGGGGAAAAGGAAGAAGAGAGTAAGGGAAGTGTAATGGAGGAATGTGTCGTGAAGGAAGAACAAAATGAAGATGAGGAGAATGAGCGCATCATTACTACTGGTGACCCCATCCTGGCCATGCATTCCACCTGACACTTACCTTGACCTCACCTCCTGGACAACAGTCAGGGCTTGGTAGAGCAGGATGACACCACTTCAGCATAAGAGTATGTGGGATCATCACTGAACAGAAGACGATATCTCACGTGACGTCAGAGAGCTTGTCCTCTTATTTGGTGTGTGCCTTCCCAGCCATGTTGTCTCGTACACCAAGGTTACAGTTATTTTGAGGTGCTTCAGTTATTTCTTGGCATGTAAGTGGTATTCCAAGATGAGTGCTTTAAAAGACATATTTATTATCTGCTTTTGCGGGTCAGGAATCTAGGCAAAGCATATTTGAGATATATGCTTCAGAGTCTTTCATAAGGCTGCAATTACAGTGTCAGCAGGGGCTGTAGTTTGCTCTGAAGACTCAACTGGTGAAGAACACACTTCTGTACTCAACTATATAGCTGTTGGCAGGATGCAGTTCCTCGTGGCCTATTGGCCTGAGATCCTCCATTCCTTGCTGGCTATTGGATGGAGCTGCCTGGAAACTACTCTCAGTTCCTTGTTATGTGGACTTTTCCAGTATGGCAACTTACTTCATCAAAGTCAGGAGAGAATCAGCTAGCAAGACAGAAGTTAATTCTTTTGTAAATCAATCATGAAAATCACATCCTATCACCTTTTGTTTATATTATCAGTCAGAAGCTAATCACTAAGTCCACCTTACACTCAAGGGAAAGTTAATTACATATGGGTGTAAATATCAGGAGGTAAAGAAATCACTGGAAATTTCTTTGAATGACTACTTCCAGGAAAGCCAATTCAATTGACTGAAGCAAAATTGGCAAAATGTCCCAAGTGGATCTTTGCCCTCATTTATATCCATGCCATCAGGGTCAAACTGTTTAATGACTAAATGGAATGAAGAGAAAAACAACAAAAAGATTGGGCATCCAGTGAAGAAGGGAAAGGTGGCATGGAGGTAGAGGTGCTGTGAGGTTAGCTCCCCGGAAGGCAATAGAGGGACTATTGACAGAAGGTGAGTGAATTCTGGTGCCAAGACAAAAACAAAGTAGGTGTCTATAGCCCTCTCTCTTTCTGCCCCATTTATGCCTTCTTGGCCAGAGCCATGCCATTGACTGACTTAGAGTTGCAGGAAATGCTGATCTGTGGAGACCTTGGGACAGGAAAGAGGTGGGATGGAGCCCAGTACAGAAAATTGAATTGGGAGGAATCAGAGACCCCAACATCTATGTGGATCGACCATCCAACAATCTGGCCTTTCACTGTCAACCCCTTCTTATCTGAGAGACCTTTACCCCCATTCCAGTTCAGTCATGGCCATATCCTAGAACTTATCACCAGGACCGCGTATGCCTTCTGCAAAAAAATAGTATGTTATCCCATGCTTTATGCTTTATTCTTTCGGCTCATGCCCTCTGTATGCCGATCCCTCAGCCTCTTCAGGAACTACAAGCCACTTCATCCTTTCTCCCTGTTCATCTGACCACTTTTCCTCTTCATTGCGTTTCCTAGGAAATCTTCATGGTTCATCGTAAACTCAAATAGCTCTACTCTAATCAACTGCTCCCCATTTCCTTCATCAGTCCTGCCTGAAAAAAAATCATCTTTGTCTTTGGTAGACCTGTCATCTAATGAGGGGCTGATTCATTGTGGACAAAAATCGCACATTTAAGTATGTTTTACTACCATAAATTTATGTTTTACAACTGTCAGCCCGGTCCCTGAAAAAATACCTTAATTTCTTCACTGTTTCGTGTGTACTGGGCACTCATCTAAGCACTTGGGACACACCAGTGAAGGAAACAAAATCCCTGTCTTGGTGGAATTTCTATAATTGTTTTCTTAGCCAATTTTCTTACCTAAAGACTCAAAACGATTTCACCTTCGGATAACTTCTTCACATTCCTCACTCACTGATCATATGATATCATGTTGTCTGGACCACCACAGGGGAATGAGAAGTCATCAGACGGGAGCTTTTCATTACAAAAACTTCAAAACAAGAACAAAACCAACACTTGAAATCCCACCCTTTCTTTCCTTTCCTTCCCGTTATACTGAAAGTTTTCCCTTGGATGCGTTTCTCCACCTCCCAAGCTGGGATCTGTCCTTGCTTTCCAACTCAGCACTTTTCATGCCGTGGAGAATATGTGGCTTCATTATCTAACTTCCCATAGGACCAAGTCTGTGGTTACCTCATCATAGCCGGGTGCACCTAGTGGAGCTCAGAGACCTCTGCAGAAACCTGTCAGCGATGGGTGGGATTTCTCCGGGGAGGCTCCGCCCACCGTGCTGAGTCCAAGGTGCCCCAGGAGCAACCAGCCTGCGGGGGCGGGGCCACAGCCAAGGGCGGGGCCTGAGAGCCTAAGAGGTTTGGCTTCTTAAGGACGGCACCTGATGGCCACACGTCTGACCTCAGGCTTCCTGGGCATCCTTCCATGGCTTCTGGAAGATTCGAGTTGAGATTTAACACAAAGACAAATTCTGAGGAGGATTTCTGGACTCCCAGTAATGTCCCCCCCTGCCCTGCCAGATGGATCCTTCCCTCCAACTGCCATTTCCGTCCCCAACTGCCTGGCCTCTTGCTCTCTCAGCCCCCAGTCCCCGCGCGAGAACATGCCGCCCCAGAAGATGCTCAGACGTGGGTGCGGTGCTGCGACTGACTGATGGCCACCGGCCCCTTCACAGCGGGCACCTCACGGGGACTCCACTAAGGCAATGACAGTAATAAACACAGTAACAGTATTGACAGGTGTGAAGGCTTCACTTTGCACAGGCTGCCTGGCTTTGTACAAATAAACGTATGTCTCAGATCTCATCTATTGTGTAAGGAGATACTAATGCGGACTAATAGCATAATGTCCTGAGAAGTGGAAGGAACAAGTGAAAACCATGAAATAGAGTTAAGAGCCATTGTCAAAGAGGAGGCTGGGGTCCTTGATGCACTTAGCGCATGTGCCTCGCCAGCCCCCAGAAATCCCGGTGCCGTGGACCTGCCTGCACAGGTCAGAGGGACAGTGACACATCAAGATGCCCCCGGTCCACACACTGAATTAAGACGTCGTCATCTCTGATTCTCTGCAGGACCAGTGACCCAAAGAAGGATGTTCACAGTCCTTTGGTGGTTGTTTTCAGAGGATCCTACATGAGCTTTATCTCCCCTGGGACTCATCAGTGAATCTAGTAGGAGTGGTTCCTGGGAACCCCAGGTAAAGGCCATGAAGGCTTTAGTGTCAGTGGACAAAGAGGGTAGAGGCAGAACCCTTGTCACGCCCTGCGAGGTCCAGGACAGCAGCACGTGAGCCTCCCCAGCTGACCGGCTTCTTACAGGTAAGAAAATCTCAGGTAACCGCCTTGGATGCAGGTATTGCTAGGTTCATGCTATTACTGAGGAGCTACTGTGTGCAGCGGTTCTGTGTGAATAAGGCACTGTCACCGTGTTTCTCTTAGACCTGAAAGAGAATTCTTTTTGTGATGTTTCTCCTATTAGAAAATATCATTTAGTGAATCTGAAAGATGGAGAAATAGAAGTAAGATCCTTCAAGACAGTTACTGTTAACTCTTTAATGCATCTCTTTCCAGATTCTGTATTTACATTGCTAAATAAAATGTGCTTTAAAAGAAAAGCGCACACTATCATAAACATTTTTATGTCAATATAAACTTTCATAAAGAGCATTTTTAATGATGACATCCTAGAAGTGGTAGAATATTATATTCTACTTTTGTTGATATTTGGGTCGTTCCTAATTTTTTGAAATTTCAATATCTTGCTTACCATGTTTGCTCATAACTATAGTTGCTTATACACTGTTCTATGCTAAATGACATAAAGATTTTTCTACATGTCTGTTTACCTCAGGATTTTGTCGTGGGCTGAATACTTTTCTCTTTCTCCCGTCTTCCTTAGCCAAGTTATCCCCTCATGTGGTTAGCTATTTAAGGGCTAGTCCTGAGTTTCAAGCCAACAAAACCAAGTACTTGCTAAACACCCTCAATGTACAATCTCCCAAACTTAACCCATTATCTTTGCCCTCAACCGTCTCTGCCTCTTATCTTCCCAGTATCAGTAGCAGCACCTGGACACAAGAGCCATTCTGTGCTCCTCCCTCTTCACTTCCTGCGTAGCTTGTCATCTTCTCCATGGGATGGACAGATATGCTGGGCAGAGAAATCTTAACATTCTCACAGTCCACTACATGCCCCCAAAATAGCTTGTAAGAGCTCTTAGGTCAGGAGATGTATTTTGGAAATTAACTTTTAGTTATGTTAAATAATATATGTTCACATTATCTGAGTCAAAGTTAAAACATTCCCATTAGGATTAAATAGCCCAGACATATAGATGGCTAACAGATATATGAAAGATGTTCAACATTACTGATCATCAGGGCAATGCAAATCAAAACCATAATGAGATATCACCTCACACCCGTTAGAATAGCTATTATCAAAACGTCAACAAACAAGTGTTGGCGTCAATGTGGAGAAAAGGGAACCCTTGCGAAATGCTGGTGGGAATGTAAATTGGGGCATCTACTATGGACAACAGTATGGAGATTCCTCTAAAAGTTAAAAATAGAACTACCATATGACCCAGCCTTTCCAATTCTGGGTATTTACAAACATTAATTCAAAAATAAATATGCAGCACTATGTTCATTGCAGCATTGTTTACAATAGCTAAGATATGAAAGCCACCTAAGTATCCATAATAGATGAATGGGTAAGGAAGAAGTGGTACAGATATATAATGGAATATTAGTCACCCCTAAAATAGAATGAAATCTTTCCATTTGCAACAACATGGATGGACCTAGAGGGTATTATGCTAAGTGAAATAAGTCAGACAGGGAAAGACAAATATCAAAGGAATTCACATGTATTTGAAATCTAAACCCAATAAATGAACAAACAAAGCAGAAACAAACTCAGATATGTCTTTAAATATGGATTTGTTTGATATTTCCTCATGCTTAGTTTTAGGTTGTATGTCTTTGGTAGGATTAGCACACAAGTGAGGATGACTTTATTTCATCCTGCATGATTTTCATGAACCCCATTACTACTGACATTCAGTTTAAGCATTTGATGAAAGTGTTGTCTGCCAGACTTTTATAGTCTAAAGTTCTCTTTTTTTGTTGTTGTTATTACTATTTTGTATAGTGGTACTTTGAGAAAATACACACACACACACACACACACACACACACACACATACACACACACACACACACAGGAGGTCACGCATTTAAATTCACAAACTCATCCTAGGAGAAATGCTACATACCTCAATACCTTGAATATCACTACGGTCACCTTCAAAGTAGTCCCCTTAGAAAGATATGGACCCACGCCAGCGCCTAGTCCACCCCTCAAAGCAATTTTGGAACTCTTTTTCTGGAATGGCCATCAGAGCTGTCATTGTATTACCCTTAATGTCCTGAATGTCATCAAAATGTCTTCCTTTCAATATTTCCTTTATCTTTGGGTAAAGAAAGAAGTCATTGGGGGCCAGATCAGGTGAGTAGGAAGGCTGTTTCAATACAGTTATTTGTTTACTGGCTAAATACTCCCTCACAGACAGTGCCATGTCATCTGGTGCATTATCGTAATGCAAGAGCCATGAATTGTTGACAAAAATTTCAGGTCATCTAACATTTTCATACAGTCTTTTCAGCACTTGCAAATACTAAAGATGGTCAACTGTCCAGCTGGTACAAATTCATAATGAATAATCCTTCTGATATCAAAATTGGTTAGCAACATCGTTGCAAGAAGTTCGCGTACTTAATTATCACTCTGTGTGTGTGAGGCGGGGTTGTATATTCATCAAATTTTTCATTTATTCATTTATATTCAGATAGGCTCATTGTTTTCTATTTTATTTTGTTAATTATAGTCTGTAATCGATATTTATTTTGGTGTTCATATTGTCAAAGTTTTAGACAGAGGGTGTCACATTCAACTGGCTTCTGTGTCCTTTTGACATGTCTCCATCTTTTTTTTTTTAACATTTTCTTACTTTCTCAGACAATATGTCCAGAGCATCTTGTATTTTCGCTGTACCTGTCTTAGACTCAAAGCTCTCTGGGGGACTGAGGTTCCTTTAGCAAACACTGTTTTCCTTTATTTTCTTTTTTATTTTTAATTAAAATTTATTGAGGTGACAATGGTTAGTAACATTACATAGGTTTTAAGTGTACAATTCTGTAACACATCATCTATATATCACATGGTGTGTTCACCACCCAGAGTCAGTTCTCCATCCTTCACCATGTATTTGATCCCCTTTACCCTCATCTACCACCCCCACCCCCTTACCCTCTGGTAACCACTAAACTATTGTCTGTGTCTATGAGTTTTTGGTTCTTTATCTGTTTGTATTGTTCCTTTGTTGCTTTCAGTTTTATATCTCACATATCAGTGAAATCGTACGGTTCTCGATTTTTACTGTCTGACTTATTTCGCTTAGCATAATAATCTCAACACCATCCATTTTGTGGCAAATGGCACTATTTCATCTTTTCTTAAGGCAGACTAGTTAGTATTCTATTCTTTATGTATACCACATCTTCTTTATCCAAACATCTATTGAAGTATACTTTGGATGTTTCCATGTTTTGGCACCCATAAATAAAACTGCAGTGAATGTTGGAGCACATATATCTTTACAGATAAATGTTTTCATATTTTTTTGGGTATATACCCAGTAGAGGGATTGGGTCACTGCTTTCTGATAATGCATTGTAATGAGCCTTATTAAAATTAGGACACCATACTAAAAACTAAGGTATCTCATATATATATGTAAAGGATATATATATATATATATATATATATATATATATATATATATATATCCTTTTTTAATTAAAATTTATTGGGTGACAATTGTTAGTAAAGTTGCATAGATTTCAGGTGTACATTTCTGTATTACATCATCTATAAATCACATTGTGTCTTCACCACCCAGAGTCAGTCCTCTTTCCATCACCATATGTTGGATTTCCTTTACCCTCATCTACAACCTCCCTCCACCATTACCCTCTGGTAATGACTAAACTATTGCTGTGTCTATGAGTTTTTGTTTCTTCATTTGTTTGTCTTATTCTTTTGTTGTTTTCAGTTCATTATACCACATATCAGTGAAATCATACGGTTCTCTACTTTTTTTGCCTGACTTATTTTGCTTAGCATTATAATCTCAAAATCCATCCATGTTGTCGCAAATGGTACTATTTCATCTTTTCTTACTGACGAATAGTATTCCATTGTGTATATAAATCACATTTTCTTTGTCTGATCATCTACTGAAGAATAGTTTACTTTTTTCCATGTCTTGGCCACCATAAACAAAGCTGCAATGAACATCAGAGCACATATATCTTTACGAATAAAAATTTTCAGATTTTTTTGGGTAGATACTCTGGAGAGGAATTGCTGGGTTCTATTGTAATTCTATTCTTAATTTTCTCAGGAACCTCCACACTGCCCTCCACAGTGGCTGCCCCAATCTGCATTCCCACCAACAGTGTATGAGGGTTCCTTTTTCTCCACAGCCTCTCCAACATTTGTTACTATTTGTCTTGTTGATGATAGCCATTCTGACTGGTGTGAGGTGATATCTCGTTGTGGTTTTTATTTCTATTTCTCTGATGATTAGTGATGTTGAACATTTTTTCATATGTCTATTGGCCATCTGTATGTCATCTTTGGCGAAATGTCTATTCAGGTCCTCTGCCAATTTTTTAGTTGGGTTGTTTGTTTTTCAGTTGTTGAATTTTAGGAGTTCCTTATATACTTTGGTGATTAGCCCCTTATCCGAGACATCGTCTGCAAAATTTTCTCTTATTCTATTGGTTGCCTGTTTATTTTGTCCATAGTTTCTTTTGCAGTGAAGAAGCTTTCTTGTTTGATATAGTCCCATTCATTTATTTCAGCTTTTACTTCTATTGCCTTTGGAGTCAAATTCATAAAATGCTCTTTGAACCCAAGTTTCGTACCTATGTTTTCTTCTACGCAGTTTATTGTTTCAGGTCTTATGCTTAAGTTTTGATCCATTTTGAATTAATTTTGGTACATGGTGACAGATACCAGTCCAGTTTCATTCTTTTGCACGTGGCCATCCAATTCTCCCAGCACCATTTATTGAAGAGGCTGTCTTTTCTCCATTGTATGTTTTCTGCTTCTTTGTCAAAAATTGTCCGTCCATATTTATGTGGTTTTATTTCTGGGTTCTCAATTCTATTCCATTTGTCTATGTGTCTGTTTTTCTGCCAATACCATGCTGTTTTGATTATTGTAGCCCTGTAGTACAAGCTAAAGTCAGGGAGTGTGATACTTCCAGTAATGTTCTTTTTTCTTAAGATTGCTTTGACTATTTAGGGTCTTTTGTGGAGGAACCTATACTTTTAAAATAGTGTTTCTCAAACTCAGATTCTGATCCATTAGTGAATTATGAAATAATTGTGGTGATTGCCACAAACACTTATAAGACGTGAAACAAAATGGAATAGATAATATTAGAGTGTACTGTACTTAATAAGGGTCTATAATATTCCAAAAAACTTTTGTATTAGCTTTGTGCATGTGTGTGTATACTGGTCTATGATAAAAATTATTTTATGTATATTCTTGTGAGTATCTGTCAAAGGAGTTTAAAAGCCACTGCTTTAGAATTAAAGCTACCTCGAGCAATTTTACAATATTGCAGTATGAAATGAAGCCCCAAAATACATTTAAAATATAAAAGTGTAGATTGCTTTTTGTTACACATTTTAAAGAGCCTGGCAGGTGACTTTTCCCTGAGAAGCCCAGCCCTGGAATGTCTAGGCATTTCCCAATGGTCCTAGACCCAGTTATCCCGGTAAATGGTAGGAGCCCAAGTGCTGTCTCCCTGGGAGGGTCTGAGGTAGCGGGTTCCTCACCTAGTCTGTGATGTTGCTGTTGTCCTGCTGGGGTGGGGGGTTGGAAGTACTGTGTTTTCCCTAAACAAACTGGGAGGACCCAGTTTTCCAAGGTTTCCTCTGCCAGGAAGATGGCATCACACTCCTCTCCTATTAGTGACAAAGGCACCAGGCTTGGGGAGCTGACAACTCTAACCCTTAACTCCCCTCTTTGCTAGAGACCCTCCCCTTTCTTTCCCACTGGGTCTTGGGAAGATGGAAAGGAGCCTTAAAAGCTATTTGTGTCTTAGCTGTGCCATGTGAGTCTGTGTTTCTGTGTGAAGGCCTACTCATTCTGAGGAGAGTTCTGTCGCAGGAATTAGAAAGTAATCCTTAATCAGAGTAATGCAGTGTCACACTATCAATCTGGTAATGAACTTTGGACAGAAACAGTACATCTTTCTCCAGTTGATGGATGTCCCTTTTCGACAATATGTGATGTCCTCACCAGGTCTTTACTCAGCTGGAGGAATACATTTCAGAATCAAAAGAATCCCCAAAAGAGCCCTTATGTTTTTGGCTCTTGCCTCTTTAAGTGGCCCTGTTTCTCACTTACAGTCTACCTTCTCCCCCATTAAGATGGCTGCTTATTAAACTCATTGTTGGAAACTAACTTATTGTATCTCTTAACTGTTTTCCTCTGCTTGTGTTTCTTTTTGTTTGTTTTTCTTTCATATAAAGTCCTCACCTAAATCCTTTACTCTTCTTTTCTAAGCTTTTATTTTCATCTTTCTACTGCAGAAAATCAACCAGATTGTTTCATCACTGCCGCGCTCCCTCAATCTCCATCAACCTTTCACTGCTGTCGAGGTTTTTGTATACAGATACTCAAGTGATATTCAACAAAGGTGGACTAATTCTTTACATGGGACCCTTTCTTCTACGTGGGCCATTTATAAGAATAGGAATTTTCAGACAACTGATACAGGTAGAAACATTTGTTACCAACATTAGAATCTCATTGTAAAATATTTCCTACAGCTCAGATGTGACATCAGGCCGTATTGAAGAGAATGGGCCTGATTATAAGTTGTCATGAAGACCCGAAGATTGCCCTCAAGAGCAGTGCTATGGGAGGATATGAAGCACGATCTTGGTCACCCCAGTGTGAGATTCAGTGGGGACAGTGAGATAGTCGCCCAAAGCAATAGGATTGGTTCTGCCCTGAGCCCCTGCTTGGCTTTAAATTCTTACAGTCACAGAATGTAGGGAAGAAGAAACTTGGTGTTCATTCTAACTGTCTCATGTGACAAAGCAGGAAATTGAGGCTCAGAGGCATGAGGTCTTTAAGATCATCTAGTTATTTAGTTGGTTGCTTGGACTCTGGCAGTTTTAGAAAGGATGCAGAAAAGTAGAAATACGGGGGGGACAAAAAATGTATACACACGTTAAGAAAAGAAAAAAAAACACACTAAAATTGTAATACTCAAGATATACCGATAATAAAAGATGAATACAAGTCATTTTACACCTGCAATTACAAGAGGAACTCAAAGTGGTTACCATCAGCATGCAAACACGTCTGATTATGGCAAACGATAGCTTGAGCACCGTTGACTAAAGTGTCCACTTCTATACATTTTTTTGGCATCCCTGGTGTTTGAATGCTACTCAGGCAGTGTACTAACCAGCACCGAATGGTTGGTTGGAGGTGGGCTTACAGGTTGGGTCCTGGGGGAGAGGGAAATTCAAAGATGGTGTTAGATTCTTGAGCTTTGACACCTATGTATGTGGGAGCCATTCATTTTGAAGGAGGACGTCGGATGAAAAGTGCAGAGAAAGATTGTGAGTTCAGTCAGGGAGTGTTGTGTTTTGTGTGCCTTTGTAAAATCCAAGACTATGTATTCCGATTGAATATACACAGGAGGAAACCATGAGACTATTGAGTTATGGAAGTTTAGTCAAGACGGTATTTCCAAGAGAAATGTACGAACCACATCTGCTCTAAGGCCAAGTAAGAAAAAGATGCAAAGATGTCTGTTGGTTTTAGCCATGAGGAAGTTGTCGTTGACTTTGACAAGTGACTCTTCAGTGGAGTGGTGGGCCTAGAAGCCAGACTGCAGTGGGCTGAGAAATGACTGGGAGGTGAGGGTTGGGGAGAAGTAGGGCAGTCCCTGCAGGGGAAGATGTAGAGGGAGGGTTTTATCTGATATGGGAGAGAGTTGGGCGTGTTTAAGTGCTGATGGTAAGAGGCCATTTTTTCTATTGAAGTAATTTTTCTCATCTCTGGCTCCAGCTTTCTGTCTAAAGATCTGTGTAGATCCTGGAAATCTCAGAGCAGATATTTTAGGAGCATCAGAATTATCTCCTTGCTAATCCATTATCAACTAACTTTGAACAACCAGCTTTTGTGATCTACTCATAAGCCCACATTCCCCTCTGACTCTTTTCCAGTCGCTCTACTCACATTAGATAAAAATATCTGTCAAATTTGTTATTGAGGATAAAAAGAGCAAAACTCATCTTCCCATATTCCAAATTGGCCTGCATATGAGTTCAAAGTGAGAAATCAATATTTGAGACCAATTTTAAGCATTTGAAGAAATGATCCCGATTATACTAATCACACATTGAGTTACTGACTCTGTATTTATTTCACTACCTTTACTGACTGCCTACCGTCTAGCAGGTATTCGGCATGAAACACCAAAAAATGACCTGGAAGTCTTGACTTTTATGTACGTTAAATCTGGAAGATTAAATTCTGGGATTTATGATGATTTTCTACATACAATGTTCTCTGAGCTGTCAAAACAGTGTTTTAAGCTACCACTGAAACTTTGTTCTATACCCTACATTCAAATTCTTTTTCTACTTCTAAAATCAGCCCTGCTGTGTGATCCTTAGTAGGAAAAAGAGATCTGCTTCCTACTATGGAAACTGAAGACACCAGATTCCTTCTGCCGATGACCCCTGACAGTTGAGATGTGAACCACTGACCTAGCATCAGACCCTAGGTCCTCTCACCAACGGTGTTCCGTCCTGAGGAAGTGGTATAACCTCCCAGGGACACCGAGAATTACTCCCCGTGATGGCAGCAGTGCTGAGTGTCCTGGGGCGCTGCTCCTAGGAGCTGACCCTGGCTGTGTCCTCAGCTGCCCTGCCTCTCTGGTTCCCACCCCTGCTCTGAGCCTGCTTCCTGTGGATTCAGTGAGCTCTCTGAGACCCGTCCAAGACCTTTCTCTTCTGCTTAGGTTAGCCTGAGGCAGTTTCTGTTGTTTGCCATCAAGAGTCCTGACTGATACAGAGGGGTCACAATTGAATAATCAACAACTAACAAAAACATTTATGTTCAGGTCACATGTGTGGACTGCAGGCATTGTGCTAAATGCTTTAAACAAACGGTGTCACCAAATCCTAAGAACAACAGAGTGAGGCAGACACATGGGTCTGTTCTTTAAAGTGTCATGTTAAGGGCCTACCTCATTGGGTTTTTGTGAAGATTAATTGAACTAATGCACATAAAGCTCTTCAAATAGTAACTTGGCACAAGGTAAGTTACTTATTAGTACTATTATACATGAACGCACATATTGTATCCATAGAGAAGGAAAGGCAGTTGGTGGTCAGCAGGGATTGTGGGAGGGAGGAATGGGGTGTGACCTCTGACTGAGCATATGGGTTTTTTTGGGGGGAGGGAGCTGATGAAAACGTTTGACACTAGATGGTGGTGGTGGTTGTATAAATGTGACTGTGCTAAATGCCACTGAATTGTACACTTCAAAACAGTTAATTTTATGTTATATGAATTTTCCCCCAATTTAGAAAAAAATGACAGAGTTTGTAATGGATGGGGTAGGACCAGCGGGAACCTGAGAGGGAGTTTTGCCGTCACTCACTTTTGCTCCGTGGGGCCCTCGCTCACCTCACCCTCATCCCACACCTGGTAACATTGCCAGAATTTGGACCTAAGTATTCTTTCCACATTAGTGCGTTGCTTTAGAAATCGGAGAAAGTCCACCTCACTGGTAGGTAGTTGTGGTTTGTGTCCCGGTAATTGCAGATGGAGGAGGAGTGTCCCACCCTCAGGCAGGAAAAGGAGTGAATTTCATAGTCACCCAGCAGCGCTAGAGACAAAGGGCAATAAATACCAGGAACTTGCTGTACGCGGGGTAACACTAATGTGCATAGTAAACACGACTCAGGCAGGCAGGCGTGAAGGGAGCGCTGATCCTCAGCAGCTTCTCTTGTGCACTTGGGGTCTGTCTTACTGACTGCGAAGAAAATTCAGTGTGGAACTGTGTCTATTAAAAGCAAAGTGACGTCATTCTCCTCCCTGGTGTGTAAGCACCTTCCCTGAGCTTGCTGTGCCATCAACGGGGCTGCTGCTGGCCGCTTAGTCTCAGCTAAATAGACCTCAGTGTACGGTCATGACTTTGCCATGACGTGACGTCACTGGGAGGGGCCTCGTGGAAAGAAAGTCTCAGACCTTCCACTGCTAATCTCGTTGCAGTTTGCTTTATTCATAACTGTGTAAATGTGTTACAGCCACAACCTATTTCGTAAACACAGCTAGTTGTTTATTAATAAACAGAAGATATTCATAAATAGCCACCTCTCATTTTAAAGCAATTTCATAAACAGAACTTGGCTAAGACTTAAGTGGCAAAAGGAGGTTTTAATTTATTACATGCTGTTCATGTGTTTGTCTTAAAGGGATTGCTGTGATGGTCTTGGCCTGATTCTGTATCAAGTGGGAAGGCCAGGTGTGCGCCCTCTACCCCCTGTCACCTGGCCCAGGTGGACCTACCAGTGGAGGGGGGGGCATAAAGGTTCCTTGTCTTCTTACAAATCCTTAAAGTTACCTTGAAAACCTGTTCAGACTGTTTCCTGTCTTTCAGCATAAATTATGAGCCTTCTTCCTGTGTTACTGGGGACACAAAGGTCAACTGCATGATTTCTGCCTCCAAGAGCTGACAGTCTGATGGGGAAATGATCACCGAAAGAGGTAACTGTAACACAGGTGATAGGAGCAGTCTAAAGCTTGGGGACTAAGTGCCAGGTGAGCAGAGGAGAGGGGATGTTTAGTTGTGTTGGTGGGAGGGAGGGGTGGCTTCTGGGGGGCACGGGACGGGGCAAGATTACAGAGGAGTTGACACAGAGATGACATTGAAATTGAACATTGAAGGATTGCTTTAGACAGTGAAGGGAACCTGAGAAGGTGTATGTGTGTGTGTGTGTGTGTGTGTGTGTGTGTGTGGGCTGTGTATGTGTCTGTGTGTGTGGTGTGTGTGTCTTTGTGTGTGTTGTGTGTGTGTGTGTGGTAACACAGGGAAGAACACAGAACTCTGCCCTTCTCTGAATGTAGAGAGAGAAACCCTTGCATTGTTAGAATGTGGGAACCAACTGGAAGTGTAGGTTGAGGAAAGAAGAGTTGAATAAGACCCACTTCCGGATTTCATCAGTGAGAAACCACTAGGATATGGAAAGTCTAGGTGGCCCTCTTGAAGTTCACAAAGATAAGAAGGCAGAGTAATGGGAAATGATGCAAAGGGGAGCAACGATCCTGTGAGACGCTAAGCATTCTGGACAAAGCATGCGGTTTCCCTAAGACTGTGGATGATTTCATCGTGGTTTTAGACTGTAAATGTCAGATAATGTAGCACAGGGCCCTGTCTTCACAAAGATGTCAGAGGAGATGGTACTTTAATGGTCTATACAGACAGGTCAGTGTGGGGGACATGAGCCTGAGGCTCGGGGCTCCATTTGTGATCTGACATAGGATCACTGCTTCTTCAGCTTTTATTTTCAGCATTTTTATTTCCAGATTTGTTTGGGTGAATCATTTTCATCATATGACATTCTATGTTCTATATACTTATGCCTGATTTCATTGGCCTGAGGTTAATTTTTTCACCTTGAGGAATATAACTCCATTTTCATCGAGAAACTTGGGGGAAATTTCACTTTATTGCCAGTTTTGAGTAATTTCAGGATTCTATATTTCAATTACAATTACATCTGCCAGAATTTAGAAACTGAAATATACAATACACATGGGCTGAATACTTGCCATTGGGCAATCCCAGTGAGCATCTCAGCTGTCTCTGTCCTGCTCAGTTCCCAACACCAGCTGGGCACCCTGCTTGGACACCCTGCCTGCTGATGTCCAAGGCACCAGCAGGTCTGCGAGAAGCCCAGCTCTGTCTCTCTGGACTTGGGCGATCCCTCCCTTTCCTTCCTTGTTCAGGCCTAGGGATGCTGAGGTCTCCTTATTGTTGCTGGTTCTGCTGCTTTGCATCTTTGATCAGTTGGTTCTCTCTCAACCCTGCCCACGTCTGGATAAACTCTCCCTTTGCTCTCTGAACATTGAGATTTTCCTGCAGGAACCAACTGATGCTTATTTAGGTATGTTCACCGAAAGCATATTAAAGATACGTATATGATGCTTTGCATTCACACAGTATATTTATTACATGAACTGATCAGTGGGGGTACAACTAGCAAACGGCCACATATTGTATGATTCCATTGTATGAAATGTTCAGAATTCACCAAACTACAGAGTAAGTAGGTGAGTGGTCATTAGGGCGGGGGGAAATAAGAAGTTTGAAGGGCGAAGGCTAAAGGGAACAGAGTGTCTTTCTGAGTGTGGAATGTGCTCTAAAATTGGTGGTGGTGATGGATGCACACCATTGTGATTATACTAAAAGACATTGAATTGTACACTTTTAATACGTAAATTGTATAATATGTGAATTATATCTCACTTTTTTTTTTTAATAAATAGAGTTTATAAGAGATTCATTCATAGTTGTCCAAACTGGGAAGCAACTGAAATGTCCAGGGTGAATGAATGAAGAAACAGTGATACAACCAGATAATGGAATATTATTCAGCAATAAAAAGAAATGACCTATTAAGCCATGAAAAGATATGGAGGAAACTTAAATGCATATCACTAAGTGAAAAAAGCCAACTTGAAAAGGCTATGCCCTGTGTGATTCCAGCTACATGGCATTCTAGGAAACCAAAACTCTGGAAACAGTAAAGACATCAGTGTTTTCCCTAGAATAGGTGGGAGGGGGCACGAATAGGCATAAAACAGAAAATTTTCTGGGCAGTGAACTTTCTCTGTTTGAGATTATAAGGGGGAACACATGTCATTACACGTTTGTCTAAACCCATAAATGTACAACACCAGGAGTGAACCTCATGTGACCTATGGACTGTGAGTGATACCTATGTGTCCATGTAGGTCCTCGCATTCTAAACCTGTCCTGTCTGGTCCTGTATGGTGATAGTGGGGAGTGTGTGTGTGTGTGTGTGTGTGTGTAGCATGTCCAAAAAGTGTTTGGGCAGTTTAACCTTCATTAATGTCACACTTACCCCCAAGATCATTGGAAGGTTTAATTCTTTACATTTATTTTGTACTGAGTTCAGTTTTGTGAATGTTGAACAATGAATTATACATTTTAATTATTTGAGGCAGCCCCTCTGATTGAAAAGGCTAACTGAAATAAACTAAAATTTGCTATTCAACATTCAGAGAACTAAGTATAAAAAAACTTGAAGTTATATACCTGGTTCACGTAAGGCAAAACATTGTATAGGAAAGATGGATTGGAGGACATACATGTGACCCTGAGTATAAATGTCTGGGTACAAGCAAACATTCCAGGCAGTATTTCAGACTTCCACGGTAGTGGACATGGTTAGCCCCAAGTCAAGGTCTCCACACGGTAAAGGGGGACCCAGGTCATATCTGGGTTACAGGTGAAACAAGAACCTTTCCATAAGGTAAATATATGATGAAAGATGGATTGGAAAATAGGATGGCAGCCGAGGGCAGAGGGACCTAGAAGCCCAACAGGGGTGGAGGGATCTGCTGGTCTGGTGGGTGGGGGAGGGGTTGTGTCACAACCCTTTGTGACTCTTCAATGGTCTGGGAGGCAGGCCTGACAATAAAGTCAAGATTCTGCACTGTCACAGCTCAGTTGCCTCAGGCAGCTTGGCGATTTGGATAAAGGATTTCCCACAATGGAATGCGTTTGCATTTCTGAATAGCCTTATTGAAATTGGTGTGAGCTTTGGCTCTTTGTCTTTACAGGTTCTTCTCTCTTGCCTGTGTGGTTCATGTTCGCTCCTTCTGTCTCTGTGCTACCTGGTGGAGATTCCATCTTTACCACCCGTCCAGGAAACCAAAAACATCCAAAGGTAAGGAACCCCGAGGAGGCCCAACAGATTTTGTTTACTGTTGTGCCCATTTGTACTCCCACATTTGAAAATGAGCAGGGCTGGTTGAAAGTAACACCTGAGGTGGGGAATCTGAGAGAATAGAAGATCCTTCTAGGAGAATAGGCAGGACCGGGCTTAGGTTCAGTGGGGACTGTTTCCTTGGTAGCTCACAGACCATGTGGGTGTGGTAGAAGACTGATTCCAGGATCAAACCCCAAACATTGATCTCCTGGCCCTGGCTTGGGTTATTCAGAGAGTTTGGGATCTCTGCAAGAGAAGCGCGTTCCCCAGCACTTCATCAGGAGTCATATTCCCATGTCAGGCATCATTCCACAGAGCCTTCCTCTGTGTTGGGCTGATCAGGAGGGCAGCGCTGAGCCTCTGAGAGCCTCTGAGCAGAGGCTGAAGCCTGAGCTCTGCCCAGGTTACAGGGTCCTATCTGAGGCAGCAGCGATGCGACTGTTGGCCTCAGATGCTCTGCCCTCCTTGAGCAGAGGACTTCTGACTGAGAATACCAAGTGTGGACCTCATAGACAAAACCTTCCTTGAGTTTTTCAAAGAAGGGAAAATTGAAAACATTTTGAACCCCTAAAATGGATCAAAGGAAGGAAAACAAAGTTCTAGTAATTAAAATAGAATCATGTTATTCTGGGATCATGGATGTCTAAGTTTCCTATGGATAAAGGTGACAGAAATGATTCTCTTCTTCTCAGCACCAGGGCAGAGCTAAGAGAAGAAGGAAAGGTGGGACACGGAAAGGTAAGGTTCTGCCACTTTCACCTGTGCTCTCCAAGGGTGGCCCCTTCTGTCCTTTCCATGAGGTCCCTGGTCCATGACCTCTGAGGCCATTTGTTGCTAGATACAGTCCCTGTCTGAAAACAGAACCATCAGAGGAGAGGCTCCTGGGAAGGCAGTGAGACCCTGTGTTACTTCTCTGATCCCCTGCTCTGCCCTCCCTGGGCATGAGCAGTGATGGACCTGAGCAGGGGACATTGCACAATAGATGTGGAGACTCAGAACTTCTGTCTCTGGACTTTAAGTCCTTTGACTTCTCAGGTGATCAGATTCCTCTCTGATGTAACCACTGACCACTGTGCTTCACAGACTGGTTTTGAGCATCGAATGAGGTAATGTTTGTGAATATAATTTATAAATGAAGCAACAGACACATGGGAACCATGTTCATATTGACATGGACCATTTCACTTCATCGACTGATTCTTGGGGCATCACAGTCTAGTATCACAATGGTTTCCCATAGAGGGACTCCTGTATACTACCTGTGCTTCTACCTTCATCCCACATAAGTCACTCTCCTGGTTTCCCAGGTTGGAGACATTACCGGAGGGCAGAAGAGGAGAAAACATGGCTGATTTCTACCCACAAAAGGTGACTAGTCTTCCCTCCCCTTCGATGATCCCTCTTTAGCATGTTCTATGCAATTCCAAGTGCTCAGTGCAGCCTTCCATAGTCTTGGGATGGAGTAGCCATAGGAACGGGGGTGGGCATGAAGGTCCAGGGTGAGCGTTATTGGGTCATTGTGAAATCAGGGATGTGGAGCAATGTGAAGGGCAGCAGGCTTCTTTCAGGTGGCCCCACCCTCACAGGGCCATTAGGGCCTCCTCTCTGTTCTCGTCCTGGCTATAGCTCTGTACCTCCTGTCTCTTGAAGCCCCTTGCACTGGCATCATGATACCACGGGATTTCACGGGATACCCCTTCTGTCAGGTGAGCTATAATGTAAATGCTGTGGTCAATTGTCTACCATTCCCTGAGGCCCGGGAAGATGCTACTGCCTCATTGTCCACTTTGGCTTCCACAGATTATGTGATTGAGTCTTCATTCCCATTGGCCCCGCCTTCTCAGTAATACCTCCAGGAAAATCAATACCAGCCCCTCTGCCTGAGCCTTTTCCCATTGTCCCCCCCAATTCTCTCTCCTAATCCAACGAATCCCTTGTCTGACTTTCCTTCACCCACAACAGCAGGTCACTCTTTGCCACCAGAGCCTTTTCCTCCCTTGGAAGCTGCATTCCCAGTGGGCCATTCCCTACCCCAACCCCTTGTCGCCCCACCACATGGCACTCCAAGAGAAGATCATCTTCTTCAACCAGATGCCCCTCTAACTCTGAACACCATCTTTCTTAACCCCTCCCTTTCCTGAGATATCAACCCCTTACCAAATTTGTCCCAGGCAAGGAGTCCAACTAGTTCATTGGCTTGACATCAGGTACCACCAATGCTGTGGACCTCACCACCACCAGCCTACAATTTCACTGTGATTCACTCTAAATAAATTTCCATCCCATGGAAGCCTGATGCAGAAATAGCGTCTCCAGATAGTCCCAATGCATTGTCCACTTCTGTCCCAATGGTCACAGGCATTGACCATTCCAGCCTCACATGCAAACCTTTCCTGCTGAAGACTAGCTCATGCCAAAGAGTCGTTCCCTCCCCCCTTGGCACAATGTGATTTCAAGCAAGAGTTTTTTTGCCCTCTATTCTTTTCGGGCCTCTTTTGCAGGAGATCCTGCAGCCAACCGTATAGGGTGTGGTCAACTTAAGTTTCTCAGCCCAGTAACCATGGCATTTCCCAAGAGACAAGTCCAAAAGAGGAGTCCTTTCCTGAGGTGGAAGGGAAAGGCGAAGAAAAATGGATCGTTCCTCAAACAACATAGGCCAGACTATCACCTAAATTCTTCATGAAAAGTGTTACACGTAGCTTCAGCTACGCATGACTTATTTGTTGCCTTTCGTTTCTGGAGAAACAAAGGCACACCAGCTGAACAGCATGTCCACCAGCAGCCCTCACATCCTAGGACCTGTCAGGATTATTGGATGGTAAACCATATCCATCTTCTCTGGGTTTTCCCATCATTACCAGTGAGATCTTGCATTTTTCTGTCCATATCATCAGTGACTATTCATCAGTCTTTACTTTCCACAGAATCACAAATGTTACCCACAGGCCAGCTATACCCAGTACTTTCCAATGCCTTACTTCCATCCTTCACTGGGGTGCAGCCTCATCCCTTCCCTCAATCCCTGCCCCAATCCCAGCTCCAATGTCTCAGTCAGATCCAACATCTAGTCCACCTTCAATGCACAATCCCAAATGTACCATCTGGTCCTATACCCCAGATTGGCATCTATTGAGTGCACTTCCATAACCTCCACAGCGAATCAGATGATTCCACCTCATTTATAATGCAACACCAGGGATGGAGCCTGTTACACCACCAACTTGAATGTTTGTGGGATTTATCCTCTGTGGCCCAAAGTTCTCAGGAGGACTTTTGTTCTTCCCGTCCCAACCCTGCTTACTACTGGCCCTCCCAAGCCCAGGTTTCAACCTCCATCCTTCCTGGAGCATTTCCTCTCAGCAGTGAGGTTACTATAAATACAGAGCATCACTGTAGAAAGGGGCTCATCCAACACCAGTGGGGCCTGCCCGCAGAATCCGTGAGTCTCGGTCACTGATGAGGCCTCCGAGCGATTCTTCAGAGATATCTGAGCTGGAGAGCAACTATGGATTCTCATGCATCTCTGTAGATAAAGAACAGAGCAGAAAAACCCTAAATGTAGGATTGAGCCAACCCAAAAGCTTTTGTGAGAGAGGCTCAGTAATGCATCATCTAGAGGAAGATATGGGGAAGGATAAGGGAAACAGCCTAGAGAATGGCCCCGAAGATCATGTTCTGGGTGACTCAGACAGCCTTTCAGATGAAAATCTCACGTATGGTTCTGTGGAAGAAATAGATCGTCCTAGGGTGAGTTCATCAGACAGCTTGAAAGATGAAGCTCACCTGATTCATGCTCAGGGTGTCTCCAGAGTGGATGTGGGAGCTTCCCAGGGGCTGCCTGTCCATGTGGAGGACTGAGGAGTCAGTATGGAGCAGCAACAGGAGCCTTGTGGCCGTAGGCAGGTCTTCAGGTGGTGTAGGAAGATTCTCCCGCAATCTAATAAGAGAGTGAGTCCTCAAGGCCCCACATCAGAAGGGCTTGCTGGAGGCAATCCATGGTTGGGAATATCCCAAACTCAATGGAAGAATGTTCCTACTCAGGACATCGCATTAGAGGAGGTGCTTGGGAGCAAGTCTCCCCAGACCACATCACAGAAGGGGCAGTCTGCTCCTGAAAGACCGTTCAGGAAGCAAATGAGACGTTTGTTTCCTTGTCTTCTTCCTGACAGAGAAGGCAAAAAGCAAGAAAATCCCCAGGATATGGACAACCCCATATCATGTGCACAGAGCAGAGGCTCAGATGAAGGCAGAGATGCCTTGCCTGGGACGACCAGCGATGAGAAAGTCAGGACAGGCATTGGGAGGTACCTTCGGGAGAAGCTGGTGCACCGGCATGCAGCAGATATCCCCTGCCCCCAAGAGCCCCTTCCCTCCCCAGTGAAGTTTGGGAAAGCTCAGCAGGAGGCAGAAGTAGGGGCCCAGTTAGGGTTCTCCCAGGGGCCTCATCCCAACTTCATGGCTCCCTGCTGTAAAGTGGGAAACAAGAATTCATGCCAGAAAGAAGCTGTTTATTCGGGCCAGACTTCTCCAAGTATTCAACAGAAAAGACACAAGAACAGACAACCCCAGACATTTGCAGCATTTATGCAGCGGCTATTCCATCAGAAGCACCCCCAATCTAGGCCTCACAGGGAGACTGCGGCCCATCCAAACCCCACCTGCAGGCGTCGAGCTGGCCTGGAGCCTCCGGCTTCTCTCTCTCTCATCACTACTGAATGCACAGCTTTCTGAGCTGTGTCTTTATTATTTTCACATCAAACCGGTTCCCAAATTTCCAGGGAAAACATTTTCCCACCCCCAAGTAATCCCTACCTTTGGATGAGTGTTGATTCTCCATAATAAATGTTTCTCTAATAACAGTGATATTTTGGTATTGTGCTGTGTGGGGGACATGTGTTTTGGGTCACTCAGGCCTTGTGCTTTGGGAAAGGAAGGAGTTAGTTCAACCCTTATCGTTTGCTTACTTTTGCTTCTGAAAGGTGACCAGTCCCCTGCAGCTGTAGCTGAGAAATAGATCGCAAGACCCATAAGCCCATTTCATCCCTGGTGGAGTATGAGGAGACGGGCTGTGTCTCCTGCCTCTTAGCTTAGTCTTAGTGACCATGGATAGTAGCCCACACCTTCCCCCTCATGGAATGCTTTAAATCCTTTAGGGCGGTGGGGAAGACAGGCCTTCTATATCTGAAGAAGGTCAGGGACAGTTACATTTTCAGAAAGTATCAGTGAAGAAGTAACAGTGGCTTCATCATTATGGAGAAATCAGTGGTGAGGATCCCAAGGAGGGTGAATCCTCAGTGGGTGTGTTTGGGGCGGACGTTGTCCAGTGGTTCCTGGGCTGGTTGGGTTCAGGTCCAGGAGCAGCGCCGATGCTGCTTACAAGTCTGTCTCGTGGCTCGTGTTAATGTGTTGGGGAAGCATCCTTTAAACTTGACACTGAAGTTTCCCTCCTGGAAAGTCACCTTGGCAACGTGGATTCTGTCCTTGGTATCTCTTTGGGCTGTCGGATTGATGACATTTTCTTTTTCTTTTTGCAAACAAAAGCATCACTCAACTGTCAGTGGTAGGAAAGTTGACCAGACAGCTACCTACCTTGCAGGGTAAAATAAAGCTGAAAGTAAGGAAAAGCTGCCTTAGAGTGTGTGGGAAATAAGTAGAAAGGGAGAGGGGAAAGAGTGACCCTGCGGGTGGAACAAAGGTTTATGCCCCATCATCCCCGCACTGTGACCCTGCCTGGCTCCCAGCTTCCTCAGTCTGCTCCAAGCTCCACCTGCTTGAGGCTGCTCAGAGCACCGCACAGCATGCCGATGCCTTAGACCAAATGGCAGGGGAGTCTTGTTTGAGAGGGAAAACATTATCTGTGGGGATGTCGTCAGGCTTGGCGGCCCTGTGTTTGGGGAAGGTGATCATGGTGCCTTCCCTCCCTCCGTGCTTCAGGGAAATATACAACATCTTGTCCTTAGCCAGTGTCGTTCGGCTCTCAGGATGGACGTGTCCCCTTTGATCCTCATGGCCCTGATGGAGCCCTCATCCATCTCCCCCAGAACACCTGTAACTTGTGAATCAGAGGTGAGAGCCAGGGTTACAGATATTTGGGGGCTGGCCATGGACCTCCATGGAATGCTTTCATTAGCCAAGGCTGCACACGTACACACCCTTACAACAGGGTCTGAAGGGAAGGCAGTTCCATTTGTACACACTGGTCCTCAAAAATGGCATGAGTGTCCCAGAGTGCACTTGAGGTCATGTCTCCAGCAAGATATATGCATCCTGTAAGGACAAAAGCAAAAAAAAAAAAAAAAAAAACCATGTCCAGCACATCCCTC
Source organism: Rhinolophus sinicus (assembly GCF_057876585.1). NCBI lineage: Eukaryota > Metazoa > Chordata > Mammalia > Chiroptera > Rhinolophidae > Rhinolophus > Rhinolophus sinicus. The sequence goes on along the minus strand of NC_142517.1, from coordinate 105,374,890 downwards.
TCTCACTACCACACTTGAATCTTCGTGTCCCAAGGTATGCGATTGATCATACAATATCCGAAGCTTGGGGAAACAGAAAACAAGTGCAGATTTTGTGGAGGCCCTGGGAAGCACCAAGGTGGGTTGGGGCCCATGGCAGGAACTTGAAGGGTTGAAAGTCAGTGGAGGCCCTGACATCCATGTGGGTGGAGCAGCAATAACTCAGCCTCCCACATCTTACATCTTCCCCTCTTAGGGTCCTTTACTTTCATTCCAGTGCAGTTGCTTCCACACAATAGAGCTTGTTACCAGGAAGACCTCTGCCATCTGGAATAGTACAGAATACATTCCCAGCTTTGGTCTCATCCCCTAGCCTTCCAGCTTATCTACCCCTTGTTGAATTTTAAACTCCGCTCCATTCATTTTCCCATTTACTGCCTGTCAATTCCCATCAATCCCAGCTCTTGTTTTCCTTTCTGTCTGAGGCAGATTGGATAGTCTCTAGGGTAACCAACATTTAAAAAGCACCACTACAAATGGGCCCCTTCCAATCACGCTTAATTCTCCCAGCTGGGAAAATTTTACCTCTGTTTTTCCAGAAATGCCTTCTTAAAAGTAACTGATCACTATTGTATTAAATCCCATATTCAAGTCAACTCATACCCAGATCAATTCAGCTGCAGAGCTATCTGGAAATCATTCATTCCACAAATAATTATCCCAAACCCACTAACATGTGAAGAAAACAAATGGAGCTTAAGGCACAGTTTCCTAAATCCATTCTCTCTCCATTGTTCTGCAAACCTATTTCAAATCTCACTCACTTTCCTTAAACTGAGCCCATCTCTATTTGCTCAACCAATGTACTGGACCACTGTTCACAGAGGAGCTAAAGCCATAAGGTCCTAAATTTTCATCAAAACACTTAAAAAACAAAACAAAAGAAAACAAAACTCTTTCACTTTCATCCTTTCTTTTTTATTTCAATTTATATGGAAAGAGCTTCCTTTCCTCACAAGAAAAAAAAAAAAAGGACCCTCCCTGAAATCACCTTCCTCAGAAATAGATAAACTCTAGGCTGGATGGACTCATGTACCTCCATAGGAATTTTTTTGCACCCCCTGTCCTTAGGAGGCAACCAACTTCTTTTCCTTGTAAAATCTTTTCATTACAAAAATGTTTAAACATGCACAAGAACAGATAGATCAATATATCATCCCATGTACCCTCATCAAATTTTCCCAATTACCATATGCATGGGTGATACATCCCATTTTTTACACAAACGTAAACTGAGAAAGCCCATCAAAGCATCTTGCCATTCACTCAATCATATCCTTGGTGCCCATGTCAAAGTTCTCACATTTCTTTGATATTTCTCACCTGTAGAACACACTATATACCACAGATGTAAACAGCATTGGTGACAAAAAAGCATGGAGCTCCTAGATGCTTTGTCATTCAGTCCTGTTCTACGTTTTACTCAACCCGTGTGGTCATCTGAGTGAATTTTCCCCTCAAGTTCATCCAATAAGTAGTCTTATGGTGCAAATCCAGTGCAATATCTCTGTCCATTAATTACACAGGAACTATGCTAACATGGAAAAAGTATAGAAGGAGAAATCTATACAAGTTCATAGGACTTGGCATTGCTATATGTGTTTTCAAACATTTAGAAGAAAAGTGTTTCATGTCACACATTAAATAAGCTACTGCATTTTGAGTTAAACACAATACCTCCCAAAATTCCAGGAAAAGTAAAAGATTAGATGAAAAGATGTTCAACATCATTGGCCATGAGGGAAATGCAAATCAAAACCACTATGTGATAGCACTACACACACACTCAGATACAGACACACACACACACAGACACACACACACACACGGTTAGAAACCAGAAGTTAGATAATAAGTGTCACTGAGAATGTGGAGAAAGTGGAACGCTCATGCACTGCTGGTGGGAATGAGATATGGTGCAGCCACTTGGGAAAAAATCTTGTGATTCCTCAAAATGTTCAATGTAGAGTCACCATATGACCCACCTGTTCCACTTCTAAATATATATTCAAGAGAAATGAAAACATGTCCACATAAAACTTATAAACCAATATTCATAGCAGTATTATTCATAGAGTCCAAAGGTGGAAATACCCAAATGGCCATGAACCGATGAATGGGTAAATAAACATGGTATATCCATACGATGTGTCATGTTTTGACAATAAAAAATACTGATACATGCTACACCATGGATGAACTTTGAAAACATTATGCTGAGGGAATGAAGCCAGTCACACATGGGCACGCATGATCCCATTTATATGAAATGTCCATGGAAGGAGATCTACAGAGACAAAGTAGGTTAGTAGTTGCTTAGGCCTGGGGAGAGGAGGGAAGAGGTGGATGGTAGCTAAGGGTCATGAGGTTTCTTTTTGAAGTCGTGACTATTTTAACACGACTGTGATGATGCACATGTCTGTGAATATAAAAAAAATAGAATTATACACTTTAGATGGGTGAATTGTGTGGTATGTGAAGTATAATTCCAATCAAGCTGTTAAAATAAGTGAAGCACTTAAAAAGGGTAAGTGCTTCGGAATGATAAGAAATGGTTAGGATAAGAGAAAAGACGTCAACACGTTTTGGGAAGATGGAAATCCCTGGAGGAGTGGTAAGTGACTGCCAGAGCAGCGTTAGTGCTGACAGAACAATTCACACTGCAGAACCCCAGAAGATGGACAACCTGGCTGCACCAGGTAAGAAAGAAATCAGGGATTCCATGCTGTAAACATCTTTGATTTAGTGTTTGTTTTATATTGTACATAATCAAAAAAAATTTTTTTGGAGGTGAGGACTGCTCTCCAGCGTTTTGTAAACTCCTGTGGCAATGTCAGAATGCTTCTGTGTGCAGAGGTCCTAGGTTTCGTGCTGGGACAGATGCGAGACAACTGTTTTCAAGTTGCACTGCACGCTTCTGGGTCCGAGAGAAGTTGTGGATTTCAAGGGCAGAAATCTCAAAGGTCAGGTGAAATTAAAAACAAACACGAAAATAAACAGTGAATCGCATATTTAAAATAAGTAAACTTGTGGAAAAGTTGGATGGGTAGTAAAACCATAAACCATTTATCCAGGTTTATCTACTAATATTTTCACTCATTTAGCATCTCTCTTCTCTCTCACTCTCTCTTTCTACCTCCTGCCCTCCTTCCTATGACTCTCTGTATATAAACACCCACATACATGTATGAAAACTTTGCATACATTCCTGAATATTTGAGAATACATTCATGCATCATGTACTTTCTCCTTGAATATTTCTTTGTATATTTCTTAGGACGAGGCCCAGTGTCCTGTATACAGTACACTTATTCCCTTTAGTCAATTTAACAGTTGCCATGAGACTTTTAACTAATCTCCTATTCATACACTATTTTTGGCAATTTATTCAGTAATGTCCATTGTAACCTTTTTATAAACCTCCATTACAGAAGCCCATCTAGAATCACATATTGCATTTAGAGTTGCTAAATTTTATAGTCTCCTTTAAAATGGATCAATTTCTCAGCCTTTCCTTTTCGTAACAAAGCCATTTTTGGAGAACACATTCAATGTGCCATTTTTACACCCCATCTCACCTGGAAATTCATTGGTGGAGCTTCTTATACTCAGACTTTAAGTGATGTTATCACCGTTATGTCCTGAGGACCTTAGGGACATTTGGGACCAGACTTGGCTGAAAAAAGACCAGAGATGCAGAGCTATGTGGAGGGATTGTTCTGAACAGACACACCTCCGGCTGTCCCAGGACGGCATGGAGAGGGGCTGGCCTTGAGGTGCACCTTCCTACTGAGGGGACAGCGGTGAAGCTGGGGAGGCTGGAGGAGAAGGCGAAGGAGGAGCTGTCATTATGGAAAACCTTCCTCATATGGGAGGGGAAGGAGTGGGTGTCTGGGGCCAAGACTGAGTCCTCAGACTCAGAGAGGGAACGCAGGCAAAGCAAGGGAAAAAATGACCCAGGGCTTCACTTTGGCAGTTTCTAATCTAAATAATGAAGCTGCAGGGGTTATAAGTGTTAAGTGACCAGCTGGCACCGGGAGATGTTACAAGTACATATATATCATCCACAAATTACTTTATTGTTTTTTTTTGTTTTGTTTTGTTTTGTTTTTTTTTGTTTTGTTTTTTTTTAAGATTTTATTGGGGAAGGGGAACAGGACTTTATTGGGGAACAGTGTGTACTTCCAGGCCCTTTTTCCAAGTCAAGTTGTTGTCCTTTCAATCTCAGTTGTGGAGGATGCTGCTCAGCTTCAAGTTGTTGTTCTTTCAGTCTTAATTGTCGAGGGTGCAGCTCAGCTCCAGGTTCAGTTGCCATTTCTAGTTGCCCCCTGCAACTAAAATTGAACATGGCGTCTTGAACTGAGCTGCCGCTGAGCTCCCGGATGGCTCAGTTCGTTGGAATGCGTCCTCTCAACTACTTTATTGTTTTGAAAGGTTTGCAGGTCCAACAGAAATTTTGGTGAAACATTAGAAAAGTAGATGGGAAAAAAATAAAACTTTTCATGGGAGAGTAACCAAAAGTGTGATACAAAAAAGCCAAAATGTACTGCTAAATATAATTACAATTGTGCTCATTAGAATTTATGCTAAAGAGAAGCCTCCTGCATAAAACACCAAGACGAGTTTGGTCCTGTGGGGTGTGGGCCAGTGCAGCTACAATGTAAAAATTTTCATGGAAAGACAGGTTTTGGGACAGAGAAGAAGAGTGAACAGGAAGGCGGGACACTGAATGTATGGAAGAGGTTGAAGACCATGAAAGGGATGTTGGGAGAGAAAAGATGACTAAAGATTTTAAAGTTATTGCCCAATGGTCGATGTGGTTGCCAGGTCCCCATCTCCCTCCTTGTCATGCTTTCTGTTCCTCACTACAGGCCACTCTGCTCTCACGCTCTTTGGTGAATGTGGATCCTTTGGGGGAGATATAGGGTTGGGGTTGCTGCTGAGTATATTCCCGGGTTCATACAGGTAAACACCCATCATGGAGAAGTGGAAGCTGTAGTTGAGGACAGAGTAGTGTTTGGGAGTACAAATCCACAGGCACAGCAGGCTTTCAAAGAGTATATGGGGTCCAAACGGAGCTCACCAGGCTGTAAAAGGGTCTCAGGTGTTATCTGGATAACAGGCTGAAAAAACAGAAAATTTCAGAGATAAATACAATATGTGATATGGTGAATGGGTGGAGATGGACTTTGGCTGGAGGGATCTAAAAGGCCCTGGAGGGATGGACCCAGCTGCTGGGCTCGAGGATGGAGGGAAGGGATGGGGTTCATATCTCTTGAAGCATTCCCTTCCCAACCCACAAGAATCTTTGGTGTTTGTGCCTCAGGTCTATGATGTGGGCCTGGGACTCTAGTCCAGAATGTGCAGTCGGCGCACAGCTGCCTGAGGCAGCAATGCCCTTCCCACGATGCACACCACGTCCTCTGTCTGAGGAGACTCACTGCACCGTGGCCGAGCTCCAGCTCACTTCCCAGGTGTTCCCATCCTTGTCTTCCTGTGGGGGTGGGGCTCCTCCTTCTGTCACTGAGCTTCCGAAACGGGAATCCATGTTTATCAGGACTTTGGAAACACAGAATCAATCAGATAAGTAAATCAGAGTCCCTCAGAGATATTAAATCTTTCTTTGCAAATGGATGAATTCAGAACTATCAATTTTTTCTAAGTACTGCTTTAACTACATGTCATAAATTTTAAGTTGTGTTTTTCTTTTCATTGAGTTAAAAATTATTTCTTCTTTTGAGACTCTTCCTTGACCCTTGTGCTTGCGGTGTGGTGTTCCATCTCTATACATTTTGGGATCTTGCAGCTATTTATCTGAAATTGAGTTCTATGGTAATGCCATTGTAGTCTGAAAACATGCTTTGTATGACTTCTTTTGTTTGTTACTGTGTGCTTTGTGGCCTAGAGTGGTCTGCCTCGGTGAATGTTCCATGTGAACTGGAAAAGAATGTGAATTCTGTTGTTGCGTGAAGTATTCTATCAATGTTAATGAGGTCAAGGTGACTGATGGTGCTGTTTGGGTCAACTACATCCTTACGGATTATCTGCCTGCTGAATCGGCTCCTTTCTGATAGAGGGGTGTGGAAGTTTCTAATCATAGAGGACTCATCTGTTCTTCCTTGCAGTTGTAACAGAACTTGCCTCACATAATTTGACAATCTGTTGTGAAACATGAGGTACCACTGTGTCTTCTTGGAGAATCGAGCCCTTCATTGCCTCTGTAATGCCCCTCTTTGTCACTGATAATTTCCCTTGTTCTGAGTCTGTTATGTCTGAAATTACCATAGTACTCCTGTTTACTTTTGGTTAGTGTCAGCATGGTACGTATTTCTTTTTCCCTTTACTTTTTTTTTTTTTTCTGTTCATAAATAATTTTATTTCATCAGTTTAAGGATGTTTCACGGGTGATTGTATTGAGAACAAAAAATATATATATATACATTTCCACTACTTTATTTTACCTGTCATTAGTCAAACTTCTTCCTTGAATTCAGCTATGAGAGGGTAGTAATTCACTTGTCCCTTTAACAGCACAGATCTGAATAACTATAAAAATCCAGACTTACTGTCAGCGAATTTTCTTTAGCAACTAGTGAAAAGGCTGAGGAGATAAAACTTTGCTTTTATGTCCCTTTACTTTTAATCTAGTATCTTTATATTTAGAGTGGGTGTTGTGTAGATAACGTATAATTGGCTCTTATTTTTTTTATCTACTCTGATAATCTCTGACTTTTAATTGGTGAATTTAGCCCATTCACATTTACTGACTTTTTTTTTTTCATCTATTTGGATTCATGTCTACCATACCAGTAACTATTTACTTTTCATTGTATCGAACTCTTTTCTTTCCCTCTTTTTGTGCCTTTTCTGGTTTTAAACAAGCATTTAGTATGATTCCATTTTCTCTCTTCTCTTAGCATAGCAATTATTCTTCTTTAACAACTATTATGGAAGGCAAGGATTTGCCTATTCTACGTGCACTCTCCAAGGATGACCATTCATCTCTTTTACATGAGGTCCCAAGGTCTCAGAGGATGTTTGTTGCTAAATAGAAGCCCTTAGAGGAGAGGCTCATGGGAAGGCAGTCAGACCCTGAGACACTGCTCAGGTTCCCTGCTTTGGCTGTTGCTGGAAGTGAAGCAACAAAAAACCTGGGCAATGGGTGTTGCCCAAAGGGTGGCCATGTGAGATGTTGAGACTCAGAAATTTTGTCTCCTGACTGTGTTAAAGTACTTTGTCTTCCTGGGACTCAGATTCCTCTTTGAGATAACCTCTTTGAGATTGACCAGTGTTCCTCATAGGGTGGTTTTTGAGAGTCACATGAGATAATACATAAAATATCACTATGTGATGAGAAAGCAACATTTGTCTGAGCCTATTATTATCATGGATCATGTGACCTTGTAATTGAACTCTTAAGTCTCTCCAAATCCAATCCAGCAAGGGTGCCTATAATGAACAATATAATTAGCCTCCTCTAAGATCAGTTTGCTTCTTCCTTCATCACTCTCCTGGTGTCCCAGGTGGAGAGCTTACTAGAGCGAAGCAGAGGAGGCAAGGAAGGTGCTTTCTGTTCTGCAAAGGTGACTAAACATTACCCTTTATTTCTATAACCCTCACTTAGCACAGTCCATGAATTTCTCGGGCCTCAGTGAAGCCTGGGATGGACATAGGAGGGAAAATGCCCAGAGTCAGATTGTGAAAGTCTTCGGTAGAGAGATAAAAATATATACTGTGAGACTAAGGCAGTAGGGGGATGTGAAAAGACGGTACGCAGTGTGAGGCTCTTCCTTGCCAGGCCTCCCCAGGTCCTATAAATTTGTTGTGGTCCTGGTTGTAGCTTCATACTTCCTGTCTCCTGTGACCCCTGGGCCAACATCATGATATCATGTAATTTCATCGACTGTAATGTTCAGAGCCCTCATGTGAGTTGTGTAATAGCACATATGCTGAGGTCAATCGGCTGCCATTCCAGGAAGACCTGGGAGATGTTACTCCCTCTGTGTCCCTTTGGCTTCCACAGCTCCTGTGACTGAGTCATCATTCACTCTGTCTCCTGCCTTCTCAGGTGTCCCACCAAGAGACTCAGTCCCTACCCTTCGGCCTGAGCCTTTCCCAGCGCCACCCCCAATTCCCTTCCTTGATCAAATGACCACTTAGCTGACTTTCTTTCACCTTCACCACCAGCTCACTCTCTGCCACCAGAACCATTTCCTTTATTGAAATCCAAATTCCCCGTGGACCATTGGATATACCACCCATTCCCTTTGTCCCTCCCCCCACATGAACTTAGAACGTAGGCCCTGTTGTCCAACCAGAGACCACTTTGTCCTGAATACAATCAATTCAGTTGACTCTCCCTCTTCCCAAGATATCAACTCCTTATCAGGTTTATAATAGTCAACAAATCCCTCTGATTCATTTGCTTGTCATTACAACCCACTAATGTTGTTTATTTCTCGACCACCAGATTGCACTTTTCTGTGACTCAGTCTAAGTTGATTTCCATCTTACTGAAGCCTGTTCCAGAGGACTCATTTCCACATAGTCCTGATGCATTGTCCACTTATGTCCCAACAATCACAGTCACTGACCATTCCATCTGTCAATTTCAGACTTGTCCTGTTGGACGACCTATGCCAAGAACATGTTCCTCCCCACATTATCATGATCTGATTTTCAATGAGAGCAAGTTTCCTTTCACTTCCCAGGGACTTCTCTCTGGGGAGACTCTGTTACAAAACACATGGAGGCCAGTAGTCATTCTTTCCTTGGCCTTAACATCCAGGCCCACTTGCAGAGACAAAGAAAAAAGAGTGGCTTTTCAGATTTTAGAGAAGAAAGACAAGGAGGAGGGACCATTTTCAAAACACGTGTGAGAGGATATCTGCGTGAATTTCATTGCAGCCACTTCACGTACTGGATACCACTGCTCCCAAACTGGCTGGAACAGTGAAGACATACAAGAGCACATTGGCCAGCAACTCTTTTCCATCAGGACTCTGTGGGAAAATGTGCAGCAGACACATAGCCTGTTCTGGGGTCTTCTTTCTTTGCAGAGTGAGTCCCTAGTGGCTACTCTCCTGGTTTTAGGAAGTAACTCCCAACGAGAGTCTCACTGTGTCTTATTCAATGGAAGCTGTAATGTTTCTGCAGGGAAAATGCAACATCAAGAATCTCCATCATCTCCTCATTTCCATGTCCTTTCCCTACTCAATGTACATCCTCAAACTTTGCCCTAAATCATGCCCCATCCCAACCTATCACTCAGGTCTAGCCACAGGCCTGCCTTCATTCCTGACTCACAGTCCTTCCATCCTCTTCTCTATTCCAGATTAGGGACTGTGGAGTGTCGTCCCAAAGAACCCAACGTGAGTTGGACTCTCACATCTTGACTGAATATCAACAATGGGAATGGCACGTGTTGCAGAAGCAACAGGAAAGTTTTTGGGGTTTAGTCCCTATTCCCCAAAGCTCACAAGAGGCCACTTGTCCTCAAGCTCCTGAACTTCCATTGGTCAGCTGGTTGACCCAAGCCTATGTCCCATACCCGGTTCATGCTTCCTGGCCATTTTCATGTCACCAGTGAACCCCAGGAGAAAATGCAGCTCCACGTACCGAAGAGGATAATCCCGAGCTGCTGCCTGCACGCCTGTAGGAATCTAGACTCTTCAGCACTGATGGTGCCTCAACGTACATTAACAGAAACATCTCAGCAGAAAGGGGTCATGCTCACTTATAACCCTCTGAGCTTCAGGGCCAGAGTAGGAAAGATCTATCAGGACTGAATTGAGTCTCCCAGGAAGGTCCCATGAGAGCATCTCAACAAAATTTCAGCTCAGGAAGGACATGAGAAGGACTCTTGGAAATATTCAAGGAAAGAGCCCTGAAGCCAGCCTGCAAGAGAGTCTCAGAATGCTATCTAGTGAAGGGTCTGAGGGTGGCCTCAGTCACAAAAAGTAACTGTGTGTGTCACTGAAGGAATTATGTAGGGAATGAATTATTAAATGTCTCAATGAATGACATAGACCAGAATCAAGAGAAAACCATTCTTAGATTACAATTGAGTAAGCAATTTTTGCATGTCACTACGCCTGGGATCTCTATAACTGTGAGTGATTCATGTTGGCTGAGGACAATACATTGCTTCCTTCTGGGAGTTTCCAGATCAATACGGAAAACACAAATTTAAAAAACACAATGATAGGTGGTCTACTGCCAGATTACTGTTCTAGAGCTTTCTTTTCCTGGTCCTAAATCAAGTTAAGTGCTAGAACCCCATTTATTAAGGTTCACATGAGTCAGAAGTGATGCCTAGCCCTCAAGGTTGTTGAATCCATAAATTTTTACATGTCGAGAGAAGCTAAAACATGGCCTCTTCCCCAATTTGAAATTCTCTCCTCAGCCACTCATATTTCTGGGGTAGACTCCAAAGCTGAGGTTTCCAAGCCCCTTGAGGAAAACTCCAAAACTTCTCAGGGAAATCAGGGAAATAAGGTGTGAACAACAAATTCAGTCCTCTGAATTGGCTGGATTGTCTTCTCTGGGCTTCCTCATCTGTGGGCAGTGAAGGACAGGGGGCCCTGAAACCATCACATGCTGATGTGGACCATATGCTTGCATAGGATGTCCTGATGACTGAGCGTGGCACACAGAAATTTCATGGCCTCACACTTTGCACCACAGACAAAGGGAGTAGGAATGAGACTGTACTAGACAGTAGATACAAACCACAGGTGCCCACAAAGCAATCTGGGTGTAGACCTCAACCAAGGGATGAAATTGTGAGTTTCCATGACAGAGCAGAAACGATTCAGCGCCAAAGGACAATGGAAGGTTTAGGCCATTCTTGCATGTCCAACGTGTCCAGGGAGATAGTCAAGGCCTAGGAGTTGCATGCCCTTAAGTCACAATCTTGCGACATCTTGACCACCAGGGAGTTGGGAAGCTCCCGAATGACAAATGGCAGTACGAGTAAAGTAGAATCTGTTCTGACCATGGAATGTCCCTCACCAAAAATATCATTTTTAGAAGATTATAAACTCTCAGACCTTAAACTCTCAGTCCTTCGTGAGTTAAAGTTTAAAGTGGAGAGTGGAGAGCAAAGCCAGGCCACAGGCTGAGCACCTGACATTTCCCTTACTTCAGACAGCTTTCCTTCCCAGTTCTCACTGACTCAGTGCCACAGCGATTCCAGCGGGGATATGGGAACTTCCCAGGTTCCGCGTGTACAACTTGGAGGACACCTTGGATCATTGCACAGGTGAGGCAGGAGCTCTGGGTCTCTAAGCACGTCTTATGGATCCGCCAAGATAACCGTGTCCCATCAGGTGCAAAGAAAGTGAGACCTCTGGGTTCCAAAGCAGGAGAATGTGGAAGTGAGGATACAGAAGAGTGACACCTAATGCCAGAAAGAAGAGCCATCATGTGAGGACAGAGAACTGGAGAACATTTCCAAGTCTCTGTCACAGAATGAACAGTTTCCTCCTGATAGTTACTTCAGAAAAAAAGATGAGGCAATGTTGTCACTGGATGAGTTCCAGGAGGAAAAATAAAAGACCAGGGATGTCCCCAGCAGAAAGCCCAGCTGTTGTCAACCTTTACACACCACCAAGACCCAGCTGGAAGTACAGCTCTCTTTGTGAGTTGCGCACTTCCTGAAGCTCATAAGCACATGCCAGTCGTTGGAAAGATCCTAGAGGAAAAACTGGCACATGGGTACAGACTTCAGGCCTGAAGGTAAGTCAGCAGAAGGAGTACCTGCCGGCCCAGGTAGAGCCTGACATGGGACACTCCTCCATCTATGAAACTTTCTGTGACACCTGTCTAGAGGAAGGGCAAGTGCCCAGTGAAGCATCCAAGAAGTCGTCTCTGATGACCAGAGCTGTCTTATAGATGTTGTGAGGAACAGAGTCAGAATCAGACATCCCCGGAAAGCTGTGGCCTTCAATCACCAGCAATTATGCCTGAGTCATCACCCTTCCCCACCATCCAGGGACACTGTGCCCCATGAAAACCCACCTGCACACATCAAGTATTCCATGTCTCTCTGGCCATGCTCACCTCTGATGAAGGCACCATGTTCAGAAATCAGACTTCTTGTTCAAACAGAAAATCCTTCCCCAGTACGTCTAGGGAGAAAACATTTCTCCAAAGAAATCACTCAGTCTTTGTTAAGAAAACCTCGCAGTTTTCAAGATAACCCATCTTTTATGAGAACAATCTTTTAATTTCAATCTTAGCACAACCAAGAATATGAAATCCTTCTCAAAAGACATTCCTCCTAATGGAGACTTGTGTTCTCTGTGTACTGCATTGAGGTTGTGGGTTTTCAATATTCCATGACTTGTGTTTAGGTAAAGTGAAGGTTTAATTCAGTTCTTACAGATTTCCTCTTTTGATTTCTAAAAGATGGCCAGTCCCTTGTAGACAGCCTGACTGTGGCTTTCTCCGTTGTTTCCTGGGGTCCTTTATTTGAGCCTGCTCAGATGTCCTGTGGTTAAAACACTTTATTTTTCCATGAAATTACAAAATATTTACACTACAAACTTTCAGGCCATTTCTTACTGAGAAAAACACTTCAAGCCCAGAAGTTGGCTCAAAGTCTTTTTATCTATTCCCTCACTATTCACAATTATATAAGCTATAGGGTAGGAGAAGTTACTCCAGCATGTTACAGCCAGAATTCCCCCTCGTTGCCTCCAGAAAGTTTTGGAATAGGAAGGGGGGAAGGAGAGTGTGTAGTCCCTTAGCTTAGTGGCATGGAAAACCCTCCCTCTTGGACATCTTGGTTACAAATATGTATCACCTGCTCCTCAGAGCTCCTCTCTCCCTCAGGAAGTTTGGATGGACCCCATTCCCCTCTCCTTCCCACACTATGATGAAAATGGGTAGCAGTTCACCCTTTCGCCCTCCTCCACCCTTCATGAAGCAGTAGGCAGGACAGAACATGCAGCTCTGAAAGGACCTGGGATACTAATATTTTCCTGTAAACAGTGGTTTACTTTCATTCAGGAAAAGGTGCTGATTCCATAGTATCACATAGGTGGGCAGTCATTGATTATGGTGTTATGGTGCATTCTGTGATTGTGGACACTGGGCTGGCCAGGGCAAGGTCTAGGAAGTGGGAGGGTCCAACTGGAGAATCTGTTATAAGTGTGGTGTTAATATGTCCAGAAGGCACATTCTGAGCTAGTCAATAAGCTCTTCCTCCTTGTGAGAGCATCTGACACCACGGGAAGTTGATCCTCAGGGAAATCTCATCAGAGTGCACAGCTTGATATCATTATAGCAAAACCAAAAGATCACCTAGCATTCCCTAGTAGGAATGGTCACCAGGCAGCCACTCAGAATTTAGGGAAATGGAGACAGAGATTAAGGAAAGTGTAATGGAGAAATGTGTCAGGAAGGAAGAACAAAATGAGGAAGAGGAGAATGAGCTCATCATTACTACTGGTGACCCCATCCTGGCCATGCATTCCACCTGACACTTACCTAGGCCTCACCTCCTGGACACCAGTCAGGGCTTGGTAGAGCACGATGACACCACTTCAGCATAAGAGTATGTGGGATCATCACTGAGCAGAAGACGATATCTTCAGGGATGTTGTCAGAGAGCTTGTCCTCTTATTTGTGGCCTGTCTTCCCAGCCATGTTACGTCTTACACCAAAGTTATAGTTATTTTGCATTGCTTTAGTTATCTCTTGGTATGTAAGTGGTACCCCAATATGAGTGACTTAAAAGAACACATATTTATTATCTCACAGTTTCTGTGGTCAGGAATCCAGGCAAAGCACATTTGAGTTCTGTGCTTCAGAGTTTCTCACTAGCAGCAATTATGGGATCAGTGGGGACTGTAGTTTCATCTGAAGGCTCAACTGGTGAAGAACCCACTTCTGAACTCAACTCTATAGCTGTTGGCAGGATGCAGTTCCTCGAGGCCTATTGGCCTGAGATCCTCATTCCTTGCAGGCTGTTGGATGGGGCTGGTTAGAGGCTGCCCTCAGTTCCCTTACATGTGGGCTTCTCCAATATGGCAGCTTGCTTCATCAAAGTCAGGAGAGAATCAGCTAGCAAGACAGAAGTTAAGTCTTTTGTAAACTAATCATGGAATCACATCCTATCACCTTTTGTTTATAAAATCAGTCAGAAGCAAATCACTAAGTCCTGACTACACTCAAGGGGAAAGGTAATTACACCTGGGTGGAAATATCACAGGTGTAGGAATCATTGGAACTTTCTTTGAAGGGTTACTTCTTGGAAACCCCACTCAGTTCACTGAAGGAAAACTGGCCAAAAGTGCCAAGTGGATCTTTTCCCTTATCTATATCCATGTCATCAGGGTCAAACTGTTTAATGGCTCAGTGGAATGAAGAGAAAAACATCAAAAGTTTGGAAAGTCCAATGAAGCAGGGAAAGGTGGCATGGAGGTAGATGTGGTGTGAGGTTAGCTCACCGAAGGGCCATAGAGGGACTATTGACAGAAGGTGACTGAATGCTGGTGCTAAAACAAAAACAAAAATGAAGCACTTGCCTACATCCTTTCTCTCACTGCCCCATTTCTTCCTTCTTGCCCATGGCCATGCCATTGACTGAAGCTTAGACTTGTAGGAAATGCTGATTCTGTGGAGACCTTGGGACAGTAACAAGGTGAGATGGAGCCCAGGACAGAAAACTGAAGGGGCAGGAATCCATCAGAAGCCCCAACATCCATGTGGATATACCATCCATCAAATGGGCATTTCACTGTCTATCCCTTCTTAGCTCAGAGACCTTTACTCCCATTCCAGTTCAGTCATGGCCATATCTAAGAACTTATCACCAGGAGCACTTCTGCCTTCTGAAAAAAATATTATGATATTCCATTCTTTATGAGTTATTCTTTCAGCTTATGCCCTCTGTATGCCGATCCCGCAGCCTCTTCAGGAACTACAAGCCACTTCATCCTTTCTCCCTGTTCATCTGACCACTTTTTCTCTTTATTTCCTCTCTTAGGAAAACTTCCTGGTCCATTACTTAACACAAACCTAAATAGCTCTTCTGTACAGAAAGTACCCACTCTTCTTTCATCAGTCGTGGCTGGAAAAATTCATCCTTGTCTTTTGTAGACCTGTGTTCTAATGAGGCATTGATTCATCTTGGACAAAAATCACACAATTAAGTAAGTTTTTACCACTATGAATTTATATTTTACACTAATTGTCAGCCCCAACACTGCCTGAAAAAATCCATTCATTCCCTCATTCTTCCGTATGTAGTGGCCACTCATCTAAGCACTTGGGACACACCAGTGAAGAAAACAAAAACCCTGTCTTGGTGGAACTTCTATGATTATTTTCTTAGCCAATTTGGTTCCCTAAGCACTCAAAACAATTTCACCTTTCGATAATTTCTCCACATTCCTCACTCGTAGATCGTATGTTATCATATGATATCTTGACCACCACAGGCAATGAGGTCATCAGATGAGAACTTTTCATTACAAAAACTTCAAAACAAGAACAAAACCAATCCTTGAAACTCCATCCTTTCTTTTCTTTCCTTCCCATTATGCTGAAAGTATTCCCTTGTATGTGTTTTTCCACTTCCCAAGTTGGAATCTGCCCTTGCTTTCCAACTCACAGCACTTTTCACACCATGGGGAATATCTGACTTCATTATCTACCTTCCAAGAGGATCAAGTCTGTGGTTACCTCATCATAGCCGGGTGCACCTTCTGGAGCTCAGAGACCTCTGCAGGAACCTGTCAGCAATGGGAGGGATTTCTCCGGGGAGGCTCCGCCCAGCGTGCTTAGTCCAAGGTGCCCAAAGAGCAAACCAGTCTTCAGAGGCAGGGCCACAGCCATAGACAGGGCCTGAGAGCCTAAGGTGTTTGGCTTCTTAAGGACGGCACCAGATGGCCACACGTCTGACCTCAGGCTTCCTGGGCATCCTTCCATGGCTTCTGGAAGATTAGAGTTGAGATTTAACTCCAAGTCAAGTTCTGAGGAGGATTTCTGGGCTCCCAGGTAATATCCCCCCCCTGCCCTGCCTGAAGGATCTTCCCCTTCAACTGCCATTTCCACACCCAACTGCCTGGCCTTGTGCTCTCTCAGCCCATGTTCCCTGCGCGAGAACATGCCGCCCCAGAAGATGCTCAGACGTGGGTATGTTGCTGCACCCTCTGGTCCCTTCACAGAGGGCACCTCAAGGGGACTCCACTAATGAGATGACAGTAATAAATACAGTAACAATATTGACAGCTGTGAAAGCTTCACTTTGCACTGGCTGCCTGGCTTTATACAAATAAACTATGTCTCAGATCTCATCTATTGTGTATGGAGATACTAATGCGAACCAGTAGGCTTTGCCCTGAGAACTGGAAGGAACAAATGAAAAGCATGAAACAGAGTTAAGAGCCGATATTAATGAGGGGGCTGTCTAGCTGCCCTCCTTGATGCAGTTAGCGCATGCGCCTCGCCAACCCCCAGAGAGCCCAGTGCTATGGATTTTCCCTGCACAGGTCCGAGGGCATTGACATGTTCATTGCAGCATTATTTACAATAGCTAAGATATGAAAGCAAACTAAGTGTCATTGCTAGATGAATGGATAAGGAAGAAGTGGTACATCTATATAATGGAATATTACTCACCCCTAAAATAGAATGAAATCTTTCTGTTTGCAACAACATGATGGACCTAGAGGGTATTATGCTAAGTGAAATAAGTCAGACAAAGAAAGACAAATACCATATGATTTCACATATAAATGAAATCTAAATTAAATACATGAACAAACAAAACAGAAACAAACTCAGATACAGAGAACAAATTATTGGTTGCCAGAAGGGAGGGGATTGAGGATGGGATGGGTGAAAAAGGTGAAAGGGGTTAAGAAGTACAAATTGTCCTTTATAAAACTAATCGCAGGGATGTAAGGTACAGTGTAGTGAATATAGTCACTAATATTGTAATAACTATGAATGGTGTCAGATGGGTACTAGACTTATCAGGGTGATCACTTCCTAAGGTATATAGATGTCTAATCACTATGTCATACACCTGAAGCTTATACAATACTCTATGTCAACTGTAATTGAAAAGTTAAAACAATTACAAAATAAAGGTAAAAATAAAGACTCCCACTGATCACGCCTTCCTAGGAGGTAAACACTGTGATCACTATTCCTGTTTGGGATGCATTCTGTGCTGTGCATTGACCTGGACTATATATGGTTCATTTATTGATTTTACATAAAACGGTATCATGTTGTGCACATTGTCTGCAGCATGTTTCTCATATTCCACAGATATCCTGTCCACCTACCTGTAGCAGCACATATAGATGCCTCTGATGCCTTTTAACCGCTGTATGGTATTTCTGTAAATGGATAGTCAGCACGCTCAGATTGCTGCATGTCTGTGTCCTACTTCTCATTATTACAGACAATGCTGCTGTGAACATCTTTCTATGCGCCTCCATGTGTATACGTTCAAGTGCTTCTCTAGAGTATGTATCAAGAAAACAACAAAGGAAGAAGACAAAGAAACAAAAACTCATAGATATAGATAATAGTTTAGCTTTCAACAGAGGGTAAAGAGGGAGGGAATGGTAGATGCAGGTAAAAGGGATCAAATATATGGTGATGGAAGGAGAACTGACTCTGGGTTGTGAACTCACAATGTGATATAAGATGATGTTTTACAGAATTGCACACCTGAAACCTATGTAACTTTACTAACTATTGTCACCCCAATAAATTTTAACGAAAAATAAATAAATAAATAAATAAATAAATAAATAAATAAATAAAACTGAAAGTATAATACAATCTCCACTTGCTAAATAGGAAAGCTCTTTTGTGGCTACTTTTAAAGTGAATATGAATATGTTTCAGTGTTTGTCAAAATTAACACTCATACGGATGTTATTGATAAGTGTATAGGTGCAATATTTTGTCATACCCTTCCTTGGTATTATTTGTTGCTTACCTTTATTTAAGTCCTACTATGTTTTACATTATAACATGTATGGTTAAAGATCTGAAGGCTGAATTCAACTCTCTGAGGATAATTTATGTTTCATTTTCCTCGAAGGAAAACAATAACTCAAATCCATTAATGTATATGGGACTACATTTAAATCTTCAAGGAAGGGCATAAGTTCTGTATACAAATATGAATTTCCAAAGTTAATACAAGAAAGTATAGAATATCCATAGACCAATAAATATAATGTAAATCATTTTAATATTTAAATTGTCCCAGAATTTATAGAAAGAAGAGACTTCCTCAATATTTTTCATTTAAATACATATTTTAACTATATATTTAGAAATAATTGCAGATTTTACAGAAAATCAAATCGTATTTTTGTACTCATGTTTTCATGAAGTTTAATAGATTTCAAAGCCTCTTTGTTACATTATATATGAGAAAATTAGTAAAAATAAATCATCTTTCTAAAAAGATACGTATTACATATATAGGTATATATACACATATATACATATATACACATATATACATATATATGTGCATATATATATATATATATATATATATATATATATACATATGCATGTGTGTGTTTGAAGAGAGAGGGGAGAGAGAGAGAGAGAGAGAGAGAGAGAGAGAGAGAGAGAGAGAGAGAGACATTCACTTTATAACTTGATATAAAATCCAGAAAACATGATTTATGTTATTCTACTTCTCTCTGAAATGAGAAAAGAAGAGATTTTAATCTTGGCAGAGTTTATATTGAGTTGCTTACAGCGTTCTTCCCTGTATTTGATAACATTGAAAATCTCAGAATGGTCTCACTCAGTATCAGTTGGCAGTGTATACATGTTCTATTTTTTCACAGCCTCAGTTTTAATCAAGTGAAGTAAGTAGTATTTAAAGCACAAGAAAGCATATTTGAAAACCTGAGAAGATAAGCTGACCAAGTCCCCAAAGTTATGCATTGTTTCTGCATCCCACTGCTGTTAGTTTTAGAATGCAGACATTGGATTTGTGTGCACTGAATCATGAACATCAACTCATATTTATTTTTGCTGACTCTCTTGTCAAATTTGGGATCTAGCTCTTTTCTGTGTAATAAAACAGCTGCTTGCTGACTATTTAAGAAAAGAAACACATACATAAAAATATCACACACATTTTTCAATTCTTCTACTATCGTCTTAAGATTTAGGTTTGCTGATTCTCTGCCTTGCAATCAGCACCATTTATTATTTTGATTGTATTCTCAGTGCCTGCCAGGTTGGCTAAATTGGTTCTACTGGTCCACCTATCAATATCTTAAAGGATTCATAACATTCTGTGAATAAAAGATTAGACTTTATAATTCAAAATTGTGATTGAAAACCCCATTTGCTTCTTTACTTTTGTGTGGTAGCACGTGTCCCAGCATTGTCCTCTTATCATTTCCTTGTGATTGGATGAACACAGAACTCATTTGCCAGTGTGTGATGTTTTCAACAGAGCATTTAAAAGCAAGTACCTGACTCTCCTTCATCTCCACTCTCCACCTCCCCTAACCTTCCCCATCTCTTGGCTATCACCTCCTAAACAAGATTTCCCAGGTTTTGTGAGAACTGAATATTTTCTTTAAGATCAGTATAATCAATTGCAAATACAGATTTAAACACAAAAGAAAAAAATATCTCTTTAGAATAAGATCAGAAATTATAACATCTTACTAATTTAAAAAAGCTGACACATTGCACACACTTCATAGGACATATAATATAAGAAGACTTTCCAGGGCTCCTCATGAAAGAGGCCGTAAAATGAGAGTCCCTGAGACCTCAGCTGTGTGACTTGTGTACTCAGTCAGTATTTCCTCCCACCACGCCTCTCAACTCCCTTCTGCTTGAACCTCTCTGGTGCTTTGATGTTCCTGGAGGTCTCCAGAAACATTCACACTTTAGCCTCCTAGAGTTACCACTTCCCCCCTTGGAATGCTGTTCAGTATCTACTTAGCTCCCTCTCTCATCTCTTTCCCTTCTTTGTTCAGATGTTACCTTCTCAGTGGGGACTTCCCTGATCACCATAACCAGAATTCCAATCACTCCTCCCACCAGCATTCCCTGGCCCTTCTCCTTACTTTATTTTTCTTTATCACTTTCATCCCATCTTAAATAGATATTTCAGCTAAGTATTGACTTATGAAAAAAGTCATGACTCATGAAAAAAAGTTATGAGTCCTCAAGACATGAGTTCTATGATGGAAAGGTTTTATGCCTATTTTCATAAAGTATCTATCTGTTCCCAGTACCTAAAACAGAATCTTACATATAATAGAACCTCAATGAATATGTGTTCTGTAAATGGAAATGCTAAAGACTGTTCAATTTTATGTTTAACAAAGTACACTGTAATTAAAAGACAATTAACAAATATTGTTTCACCCAGAGGAAAACAGAAGAAAGACTATAAAGATGCTAAAAAAAATTAGAATCTGTAACCTCTGAGTAAAGAATAAAGGAAAGACTGTCTCTTCCTTCCAGGGAAACTGAATCAACCTTCTTCTTGGTGTTCTGTGCTCTTCACAGTGTCAGCACATAACGTTTCATTTGATTTACTTTCTCTGAAAAGAAAGTCAGGTCTTCTGCATCAAATCTTTGGAGTGTTAAAACAGGGCACAATAAGTCTTGGACTGGGCCATTGTGTCCCAAAGAATTGAAAGCAGATATTATGACTACCAGACGGATGACTACCAGACTGAAAATGAGAAACATTGCTTAGAGTTAGCATCACTATGCTATGTTGTCTGCCCCTACAGAAATGCCTTTCTTCTACCAATGTCGTCGCTCCCCTTCCCTTTCTCATAAATACCCCCTTACCTGTGTCTCTTGATTGGATCACTACTGGGGCTTCTGCCTGAATCTGAATTGGAGCTTTCTCAGATTATCTATTCTTTTATTCTTTTTTGTCTCAAATTCACTCTTGTTGCTCTCACATTGGAAGGCCTTTTTTTGTTTGTTTTAGGTTAACAGACATAAGGACAAATAGATGCTTTAAAGTAAGGTAGGTTTCAATGGCAATTTAAGTGGTTTTAACTTTGTGCTAATGATTCTTGGACTTGAAATTTAGTTTGTGGATGAGCAAGAGACTCTCTTTACAGGCTAAGAAAATGTTCACCTGCACTTTACTGTTAAAAGCTGTAGTGGGACAAGATTTCCCAAAGCATAGGCTTTCTTACAATTTCATTTTGCCTATTCCAATATTTTTGAGAACTTTAAAGAAGAAAGCATTAAACACATTTTTTATGAATTGTGTTTATTAAAAATTGTGTTTGTTTACAAATGTTTATAAATGTTCCTCCGTGTCTGTTAAATATATGTATTTGTTTAAATATGTACGGTATTGTTTCCTTTCAAAAGTTAGAGCAAAGAGATAATTGTAAAGCATAATTCATTTTCATATTCTTTTTACCTAGTATATTAGTTTTCTATTGATGCTCCAACAAATATATACCAACGAACTTAGTGGCTTAAAATAACATAGATTTGTTGTCTAATCAGTTTGTTGTTGAGTTGTCTGACATGGGGCCACTGGGCTAAACTCATGGTGTTGTTCCCTGCCCATGTTCCTTTGGGGAAGCTCTAGGGGAACAGCCTTCCCAGTGTTTCCATCATGTGCATTCCCTGGCTTGCAGCCTCTCCTTCCAGAAACTGAACCAGCAATGTAGCATCATGCTGAGCTGCCGTCCATCATAACCTCTCTGTGTACACAAATGATCACACATTTTAAAAAGTTATTTATAATAATTTTAATAAATATGTGAAAAAGTGTACATAGAATATTAAATAGGACTAACTTACGTGGAAATCTCACAACATTCAAGTTCATCAAGGAGCTTTTCTTACAGATGTTCTGCCTCTGGCAGAATTAAATACACCATGATCTAACAAGCCCAAATTGATTCCATGAATTTAACCCCATAATGTTATTTAAAAATGCAGTTATCTTTCAACAAAAAGTAGATACTCTTATTCCTCTACTTAAAATTTCACAGTGTCACCCTTTCAATTATATCGTAAAGATAAGCTTCTCATCAAGAAGGAGTTCTAACTTCTCCTAATTTCTCATGTCATTCCAGTATTTATTCTGTAAACAAGTAATGTCAATTCTCTGCAAATACCCAAATATGCACTTATCTTTTATTCCTCTGCTAGGCCTGCCTTCTCTGAATTCTTCTGACATGAAACACTCTCAGCACTCTTTATACCCACCCACATCAGACTTAAGATTAAAGAAATAACTGAATGGTCAAATCAGACTGGCTATTATAACCCAGCTTCTACCCAAAATCAATCTTTACTAATAATTAAAATGATATAGTTGACTGCGAGACAAAAAAAAAAAAAAAAAAAAAGTTTTGGATCTTGGATTGTCAGGACAGCTTTCCAGATCCTTTCTTGCCGTATTATTACACTGCTATGAGCCTTGACCAAAATTTCACATATGAAGTCTTTATATAATGTGTGTGGTCTCACACGAAGAAAGACATTTTAGGCATGAAATACCTGTTTTAATACAATCACATGGATGAGACTAACATTTTCCAATGGCCTGCACTCTGTAAGTCCATAAATATCAAATTTGGTACATTAGGTAAAGAAGACACACCAGGTACCTTCTTCATGACCTCCTCCTCCTTGGGCACTGGTGAGAAGTTCAGACAGCATACAGCAGCCCTTGCCCTTGCTCTACCACTTAATCACCATAATAATGACTAGCCAGTCTCCGTTCACTGTTCTCAAGCCATTTTCAGACCTGCTAGGGATCAACACTGTTCTCCCAGCAAGCCTTATTATATGAGTAATAAAGTTTGTCATACCCTCTGGGGCTGTGTGTGTGTGTGTGTGTGTGTGTGTGTGTGTGTGTGTGTCAGAGATCAGTGTCAACATCGAAATAGCATTTTGTGAGGGAGTACAACATGTTTTTTAGGTAGCCACAACCATCTTCCTTCCTGGATTCTTTTCTTCCACTGTTGTCTCCTCCAAACTATTTTCCATTCTCCATTTAAAGCAAAAGTAATATTTTTAAAGAGTTAATCTTCTTAAATACTTAGGCTTAATTTACGTGGATATATTCATTCCCCATCTTAAAATGAAATGCCCAGCTATAGTGTAAAAGCCTTATGTGACATGAGCCTTGCCCATTTTTCCAACTTCACTTAGTACTGTATTCACAAAAGGATACCAAACTCCAGCTATTACTATCTGCTTTGAGTTTCTTGACTAGTCCATTTTTTCCTTCTTCTTTACATCATGTCCTTTGAACATACTACCCTCTCTCCTGGAATTATCTTCTTCCTAATTGTTCTCTTCACCTTTAAGTGGTAAATAATTTCTCTTTAAATTTTAGCTTAATCACTACCTCTTTAGAGAGGTGTTCACTGTCTACCCTGCCTGCCTAAAGAAGGAGCACACCTATTTTCTACCTTGGTCTATAATTTGATCCTTTAAAGCTTCCCAGCTGCAGAGACTGTGTCTTTTTTGCTTACTCTTTATAACTAGGACTCAGTAGAGTATCTACCGCATAATAAAAATTATTAAATTAATGAATATTGCTGACTGACTCACTGACCAATTGATTCAGAAACTAAGTCCCTAATTAAGGGAAGACATAATAAAGGTGACTTAAACAATTATCAATATGAAACTCACCCAATTGAATGACATGGGAACAAATGGTTGCTGTCACACACAAAACAAATAGTCAAAAACAAACAAGCAAGCAACAGACAAAAACTACCAGCATGGGAAGAATATAATACTAAAATCTAGGTTTTTTTCTCCTTCTTTATGCTAGATGGAAAATAAATAAATGAATCTAAAAGTTTGAAAATAAATTTTATTCCCCCTGGAGATTGAAAAGGTGGAAATACAGTGAGTATCATGAAGGTAGCTGTTCTATTTCTCAAAAGAAGAATTAAAATAAAAACGTAGATTGTCTTTTTTTTTTAATTGAAAGCCACAGTACCTTCTTAGTTTCTCACATCAAAACGGAAACTTCCCTTTCAGCAGAGCATTAGACATTAACGTCCTTTACTTAAAGTATTAACATCCTTTACTTAATATAGACCACTGATCACTAAAAGAATGAATACGTCTAGTGAATAATAACAAAAATCTGGACAGCCATGTTTATCTATTTTATGTACACTTTTATTAGGTTGGTGCAACAGCAGTTGCAGTTTAAAAGGCTAAATAATTGCAAAAACTGCAATCACTTTTGCACCAACCTAATGTATAAATATAAAACTTGGGCAGATCGTTTGTTTTTTCACTTGCTAGACAGGAAAGCAGAACATTTATCTATTGAATTTAACTCATATGTAATTAAGAAATCATTATCAATACTCTTGATAATATTATCAATGCAATAATGTCATCATCTAAAGCAAGGTCATGGAGAAGCACCAATAAAACTGGAAGAGAAGTTCAAATCTAGAATTAATAAATGCTCTAAAAACACTTTCATTCTGAAGGAGATAGAAAGATATAAAAAGATTGAAAAGAAAGGAGGGCAGCCGTAAAGACAAATTGTTCCAATTATTATGTTTTTGCTAAGAATGTGAAATGAATGTAGAGATAAGTTTGATGTGATCTAAGATGTCCGCAAACATTAAAAGGCTTTATATATGATTATTTTAACTGACAATTACTTCTCAAATAATATTCTCATTATTCAAATATATAATTATTTATGTCTAGTTTGATTTATGAACTGCTTCTTTTTTTTTTTTTTTTTTTTTGCTTCAATAGCTACATGTATTTGAGAAGTATTTTAACACTGTTATTGAGGTTAAGTAAGTACAAATGAAAGTCATAAAATACAAGTAATCAAATAATAACCCCAGTTGAGATTCCATTATTTCCCATCACATGTACTTTGTGCTAGAACAGCAAAACAAAAGAAAATAGGAACTCCTTATCAATAACAATGAACACACATGCTACACAGAAACTATAAAGCTCTGATAAAAATAATCATAATAGCATAAAGTATTTTAAGATATCTAAACCACATTTGAGGTCATTACTTACTTCTTTGTCTAGAATCCCTTTTGGGAGGACCATGTCTTCCTACCTTTGTAAAATTTATCTCCTTCTTCCCCATGCTCACATCCCAGCTATAACCACATAGTCTGAATTGGAGCTTTCTTTCTTCATGCCCTGGCTTTAGTGATGAGACTGGGGTGAATACTTCAATTGTTCATCTTAGAGAGGTTTCAAGACTAAGATTAGGGTAAGCATGAGTTAAGACTGGAGGAGAAGAATTTCTTTTCTTTGACGGTGCATCTGAGATGATCTGAACCCAGAGCTTGCCGCCAATATGTAAGTCTTCTACCACATGGAAGGACCCCCCTGCCTTAGGAGAAATTAAATCATGGCTAATTTACACAAAGAATCAGAAATCAGAGTGCGAGAGTCCCGAAACTGTGAGTCCTTTGTTCCATCCACCCTTGCCCTTGCCTTTGTTACGAGTTAATGATGACTATTTCTGCCCAAGTTAGCAGAAGCTGAGTTTCTTCTCTTGAAATCAAGAGCCTAATACACATTATGACCTTCTATATAGAAACGGTAGGAGTGTGTGTGTGTGTGTGTGTGTGTGTGTGTGTGTGTACACAAGTATGAACTGTTTCTTAAGGTTCCCTTAATTAATTATTTCTTCTACATTTCCAATTCTCAAAGAAAAATATTTACCTTTAAGAAAAAATACATCCTTTCACAAACTAGTGGAATGTTTGATTCCAAATATGTAAAAACATGTTATTATTTCTATTGCAAATAATAATAATAATTGTAAATGTGAATTGTCTGTGCTACACATTCTACTATTTAGGAAAACCATAAAGGTATGAAGTTTTTTCATAGCCTAAAAGCTCTAAATTTAGAAGCATAGTTTTTGAGTACATTACTTATTTTCTTTAAAATATATATAATAGACTTGGAGGAGATTTTACGAGATTAAAAATAATGAGATACAGTTTTTCACTCTGAAATAAATATTTTACTATGAAAATGATTAATATGCTTTAAAAAAACAAACGATTTCAATGTGTCTGCTCTGTACTTGCCCAGCTACTGGGAATATGGCCCAGCCATAATCCTGGCATTTTCTGTAGGGTAGGTTTTATGAGTTGTACATCTCAATTTTCTCTAATAGAATATTTAAAAAGTTGAAAAAGGGCCTCTAAAGTTATTTCATCTATTGCCATATTATGATTCTATATTTTTTCTGAGAAAAACACTTCAAAATTTGAACTTGAGTAACTTTGGTATTTAACTTTAAGTGTGTTTAATAATATGCCTCTTGTCTACATTCAGCTTTTCTTATTTTAACTGGACTGAATTGTTCAAATTTTAGTTCATGCAGTTTCTTTGGTAACTGTGATTATGTTTTCCTTAATACTTAGTATTTTATATATTTGTGTTTTCTCCATTTTTGAGTAAAGTAGGTTTCCAGCCACATATAGGCTCTGTTTCCTGGGTTTTATTCCTTATTATTAGTTCTACTAATCATATTTTTATTAAATTTGTTGTGGTGACATTGGTTAGTAAAATTATATAGGTTTCAAGTTGTTTTATTAATTAAATAAATCTAATTCAAAATTTTATTTCTTGCTACTATAGTATTTTCAGATCACTGTTCAATAAAACTAGAAATTTATTACAGAATAGAAAAAATGTAATATATGGATATCAAATAAACAAATAAGGAATCATACTTATCTCAGTTTTCAAAAACAGGACATCAAAACCAAATAATGAAGTAGCTCAAATATTCTCATCAAATCCTATACATCCAAACATATTGAATGCATTGTGGAAACAGTGTCTAGACAAAAATTCAGACTTAATTGTTTATATCATTAAATCAGATAACTTAAAAATAATTTTGTTTTGAACCATAAGTGTATTAATAAATAAAACAAAATAAGGCTAAGAACTGCAGAAATAACTCTAAATTAGGAAATTAAAATAAATTAGTAAATAAGAAAAATTTCAAAAGTAGAACTACTAAATAAATTTAAGAGTGAGATCCAAAGCAACTAGCCAAAGGAATAATTTTAAAAGTCATATAAATCAATTAGAAAAATTCCTAAAAGATTAACCATAAAGACAAGTAATATTCATAAATATCAATGACTATGAAGTCCTGATAAATTTTATTAGCAATCAAATACATACCAAAAGTCTCAAATAACCACTTTTTTCTGGTCAGCTTTGTAAACAATAACAAAAAAAGATATTTCAAGCAGTTTGATCACATGATATTAATAAATGATAGCACAGAAAATTGGATGGAAGTGTTGGATGGGAATTAAAGTTTCTGTTTTTATTAATTGTTTTTTAAGCAGTCAGACATGCATTAGTAATACCATTTTTGATTGTAACTGGAGACAAAGCAGTATTATTATAGTCACAGATAATATGTTACATCTTTAGTGTTTCCCTCTTCTAAACTTTTCCACAGCAAAATTTGTAGCTGTGGTCTGCAGTGGGAAGTCAGAGAGGCCTAGTGGTTGCTGTCTTTGTCTCCCTTGGGGGACATTGCAGTTCAATGGGGTCACTGGTTGACACTGCGCCACTAAGGATTGTGCCATTTCACTCTAGGAAATTGGCCACATTCCTGTTTGTTCGGAACTGAGATAATTCTCCCCCCTTCTTTCACCCAGCACTAGCTGATTTCTGAGTTTTAGACACCTGAAGCATGAGAGGAGACCAGAGGTTAATTCAGCAATTCTGTAAATAGTTCAGTACCAGAAGTGTTTGCCAAATAACAAAGCCACTACTTTCCCCAGGGACATGGAAGTGAAGACATTATTTTCCAGAAGCACAAACTACAATCGAGGGTGATATTGGATTAAGGCCAAACATGAGTTCCACAAAGACAATGAGGCCAGACCTGCCTGTGTCTTTCTCTATGGCCTTACTTCTCCAGATTATATTGTATCAGCCCATCAACTCAAGACTCTTGAAAGTGTCCCTCTCTTTCAGTCCTGTAGTTCTTTTCTTGAATAACTATCTAAGGAAACAGTTGACATTCATCAGCCTATAACTAAGAGTGAATTTCTACAGGCCAGCCACGATAATTACTTCAGTGTGAAAGGATAAATCTGGACACATCACAAGCTAAAATGACTCTGTGGGCATCAGTCCGTCGGTTGGTTGGCGGAAAGGCAGACGGCAGGTTGCGTGTCCAGTGGGCCCAGCCTCCAGTGAGACCATAGTGGTATGACTCCCCTACCTATGGCTCTGTGGGTCTTCCTTTTTGGCCTCACCATATCCTGTGTTCTTGTGTGGGGAGCGGGAGCAGAGACCCCGCAGGCCGCCACGCCTGAAAAATGGCGCAGTGAGCAGGGTATGGTGCCGGCTGAAACTCTCCGGAATATACTGGAGCAGTTTACACGTATACAAGCTTGGCATCGTAAGCGGAGTACGGTGCCGGCCAACACCTACCGAAGCATGGTGGAGCGGTTTGTGCGTGTGAGAGCCCAGCTTCGGAATGCCCATGAGGAGCGACACCAGGAACAGGAGGCACGGTCTGCCTGGGAGACTCAAGCCTCCAGCTGGCACATCACCCTCTTGGCCGTGGACAGCGTTGCCTTCATTTTGGTGATCTGCTGCGGCCTTAAGCTCCGAGAGTCGTGGACATCTTACACCGAGGCCTCCACCCACTCAGACACCTGGCACGGCGAGCAAGATTCCGACCAGGTAGGAATGGCGTCTGACTCTGGGCAGGAGGACGTGTGGCCCCCACACCGTATATGGTCTTCGGTGGCCACTGTTCTCAAGAGTTGGACCCCCAAGGAGGGGTGGGAGGACATGGACGGCTCTCCGGCCAGTGTGGAGAGGGCCCTGCAGGCTCTGGCTGAGCGGTTGCCAGAGGAGGAGAAGGCTACAGCCGGCCGCGTGGGCTGGATGTTCCTCACGGCCTTGAGTCTCACTCGGAAAACGCGCTTAATAAAATGGCCCAGGTGCCGAACCAGGTGTCCCGGTTGGAAGCGCTGGAAGCCCGGGTCCGCCTGTTAGAACAGGGGCCCCACAGTGAAGACTCTGAGGCAGAGGCGGAGGAAGCGAGTGGAGACAATGTAGCTCCCAACCCCCAAGATCGGCCAATCTTGAAGCAAAGGGTAAACATGAGCAACCTTTGGGCCCCGGGGGCGTTGCTGCCGGCAACCCAGCTGTGACTGAGTTCACAACCTACACCCCATATACTCCCACTGAGTTGCAGGAGCTGGGGAGGCAGTACCGACAGCGCCCTGGAGAGCCAGTCTCAGCTTGGCTATTACGTTTATGGGATGAGGGAGCAGACAGCATTCTCTGCTCCCCAGGCGAGATGGATAAGCTAGCCTTAGAGACAGCGCATCCGTCCCTGCGACAAAGGTTACAGAACTGCCATAGGTTGGCCCACGACCAGGGCAATCATTCTCTAATGCAGTGGCTCACGGCTGCGGTACGCACCGTATGGGGACAGGCAGGCGAGCTGCCAGACACTGTAAGTGGCAGTCATATACGGAACTTAGGCAAATCATCCTTAAAATGGGTTTGAGACATGCTATTTTTAACCTTAACATGCAGGGGCTGGATGACGAGCTTTTTACAGCCAGCAGGAGAGATCTGGTTTTGGATACTGCACCTGCGAGTGCTTTTGGATCCTTGGTTGCCATTCTTACACCCTATGTGGGGTGGCGGATCCATGAAGTTACAACTGCCATGGCCACCCTAGGGGATGTTGAAAGCCGGAGGTGAAGGAAGTTAAGACAGGAGGTCCGCACAGTTGAGACCTGGAAGCCCAAACCAAAGGTAAAGGGGCGAGGTCGCGGGCCTCAGAGACTAACACACGCACAGATGCGGCATGATCTCGTGGCAGCAGGGGTCGATTGGGAAAAAATACTCTGACAACCCAATGCACTCCTGCTGGAACTTTGGAAACAGTTGCGTCTGGAACAACAATTCCAGAGAAACATAAAGGAGGAGTCTGGGAAAACGTGACCCGTGTCCCTCCAGGACTTCATGCAGCCGCTTGAGGCCGACTCCTTTCAGCTTTATTAGGGGTGGGGCCAAGGTACCTGGTCAGAGAGGACGAGCAGGGACCGGAGGCCCCACGTGGAACTGTCCATACATTGGTCCCCTTCGAATGTACAGAGGGTTTGGCTCTAGTTGACACTGGCGCCGACTGCAGTCTCGTTTATGGGAACCCAGAACTGTTCCCTGGACCAGCAATCTGCATTGATGGCTACGGGGGAGAAACAGTGACTGTGAAAGCCATTTCCTTACCACTGGGTATAGGAAGGCTTCCTCCTCGTACCTACAAGGTTTATGTCTCCCCCTTTCCGGAGTATATTCTAGGGGTGGACATGCTACATAGCCTGAGCTTACAGGTGTCGGTAGGAGAGTTCCGTCTCTGGATCCGGGTAGTGAAAGCGGTGACACGCGGGCATGCTCACCACCCTCCTCAAGCGTGGCCACAGCCCTGGCGCGTGGTACAGTGCGACAGTACCGCCTGCCAGGAGGACAGGAGAAGATTGGTCGTACAATATTGGAATTGGAAAAGGCACATATTGTGAGGCCAATGCACAGTCCCTTTAACTCCCCAGTATGGCCTGTCAAGAAGCCGTATGGGACCTGGCGAATGACTGTGGACTATGGGGAGTTAAATAAGGTGACGCCACCCTTGCACGATGTAGTGCCTTCAATTCATGATTTAATGGATCGTCTGACTGTCCGCCTGGGGAGATATCACTATGTGGTGGACTTGGCCAATGCTTTTTTCTCCATTGACATTGCACCCGAGTGTCAAGAGCAGTTTGCTTTTACGTGGGATGGGCGGCAGTGGACTTTTCAAGTCCTTCCGCAAGGATACTTGCACAGCCCCACTATCTGCCACGGGCTCGTGGCCCAGGATTTGGCACAGTGGGATCGCCCATCCTCTGTGGCCTTGTTTCATTATGTTTATGAAATTCTGTTAACCTCAGATTCTCTTTCTGATTTAGAGCAAGCAGCTCCCTCTCCTCTCCGCCACCTGAAGTCACGCGGGTGGGCAGTGAATGAGGAAAAGGTCCAAGGCCCTGGCTTATCCGTCAAGTTTTTGGGTGTTCTGTGGTCGGGTAAGACAAAGGTTATACCTGAGGCAATCATTGATAATATATAAGGCTTTCCCCGGCCGACCAAGGTCTCCCAACTGTACATGTATTTGGGACTGCTAGGATATTGGCGGGTGTTTGGACCCCATTTAGCACAAATGGCAAGGCCCTTGTACAATATGATAAAAAAGGGGGCCTCATGGGATTGGACTGAGGCTATAGAGCAAGCCTTCATTGCCACAAAACGGGCAGTGCAGCAGGCACTGGCTCTGCAAGTAGTGGACCCTGGCCGCCCATTTGAACTTGATGTTCACGTAACCCAAGAGGGGTACGGATGGGGCCTCTGGCAACGGCTGGAGCGTCTCCAGTTGCCAGTGGGATTTTGGTCCCAATTATGGAAAGGAGCGGAGGTCCGCTACTCTCTAATAGAGAAACAGCTGGCTGCTGTGTATGCAGCCCTAGTGGCCACAGAAGCCATCACAGGAACGGCACGCGTGTTGGTTCGAACAACGTATGCTGTCCAGGGGTGGGTCCGTACATGGACCCAGGGACCCAAAACAGGGGTGGCACAGACCACCACCCTCGCCAAGTGGGGTGCCTACTTGGAGCAACGTAGCACCCTTAGTTCAAGCCCTTTGAGCACAGAGCTACAACAGGTCCTGGGACCTGTGGAGCTTGTAGCCCAGGCTGAGCCAAGTGCTCTGCCTAGAGGGGAGGACTTGGAGCCCTCGCCCTGCAAAGAAGGACAGTCCCCAGTACCTGAGGATGCCTGGTTTATCGATGGTTCTAGCCGAGGGGCTGCAGCTGTTTGGACGGCTATTGGTGTGTAGCCCAAAACAGACACCATTTGGTTTGATACTGGGACGAGCCAGAGTAGCCAGTGGGCTGAATTACAGGCTGTGTGGATGGTAATCAGCCACGAGCCTGGGCCCCTTGTTATTTGCACTGACAGCTGGGCAGTGTTCCCGGGCTTAACGTTGTGGCTCCCTACATGGAAACACCAAAACTGGTTGGTGGGACACCGTCCCCTGTGGGGTCAAGCCATGTGGCAGGACCTCTGGGACCTAGGGAAGATAAAGGAGGTGACCCTAATGCATGTCACAGGTCACTGCCCCTTAGTGTCCCCAGGTAATGATGAAGCAGATGCCCTAGCACGGGTCCGATGGTTAGAGCGGGCTCCTGCCACTGATGTGGCCCACTGGCTGCATAGGAAATTGCAGCACGCTGGAAGCCGAACCATGTGGCAGCTGAGCAGATGCTGGGGCCTGCCTTTGAAATGGCAGGAGATAGCAGATGCCTGCTATGACTGTGCCGTCTGTGCCCAGGACAGCCCCCAAAGGCGGAGGCTCCCCTGGGAGACACAGCAGATTACGCGAGGGAGGGTGCCCCTCACGCGCTGGCAAGTGGATTACATTGGACCCCTGCCTAAGGCCCACAATGCGATATATGCATTTACAGCAGTGGACACTGCTACGGGGTTGATGTTTGCTTGGCCCTCTCTGTCTGCGGATCAGCGGCATACAGTGGTCGCCCTTACACAGCTGTGCGCCCTCTATGGGCGCCCCCAAGTCATTGAAAGTGACAGGGGTACCCATTTTACGGGGCAAGAAGTGCAGCGCTGGGCTACCAGGATGGACGTGCAATGGTTGTTTCACACCCCGTACAATCCACAAGCAGCTGGCATGATTGAACGCTATAATGGCCTTTTGAAGCAAGGTCTCCAGGTGTCAAAAGACCCTCCCACGTTCGTGACTGAGCCTCTTGTCTATGGGACGTCCTGAGAGTCCTGAATGAGAAACCATGGAAGGGAGGGCCCGCGCCAGTAGAAGCTCTGCTACATCAAACGGCTGCTCCCATTCGATTACAAGTTACCAGCAGTGAGACTCTGTTAAAGCCAGGCTAAGGCAGAAATGGGAATATTTTGCTGCCAGCACCCACATGCTTGAAAGCAGGGGAACGTCAGCAATGGACTTGGCCCTGGTAGGTGGTTGGGTCTGATAGCCCCATGGGGGGCCGGTTTGACTCATGATTTGCAAGTGACGGCAGGGGTGGTGGCTGAGTGGCCACCGCAAGAGACTGTAGTATACAGAGGTCCCGATACTGGGATGATTTTGCGAGGAAACTATGTGCTCTCACTATGGCCTATTATGGGGTCCCCTGTTCTGTTACATGTTGAAACTCTGCAAGGGACCCCAAGCACTGCCATAAAGGTCTGGTACCACAAACCGGGAAAGGTGCCAGTGGCAGCGACCCTCCTTTCCCAGGACAAAAAGCTAGCGTGTATCCTCCCAGATGGAAGGGATTTGCCATTGTTGGTTCCTAAGACTACCGTTTCTTTTGGTCCGTAGGTGTCAGTAGGCTAATACGGCACAGGGACCCTCGCGGAAGACGCTTGTTGCGTAGATTGTGAGGCGAGACCCTGTAGGGGTGGAGTGTGGGGACAGAGCCCCAGAAAGTAGTTGACAGGCTCTCGGCCTCACGTGTAAGGGTGCTGGCTCGGGTGGTGGATGGCCTTCGGCTGTGGCCGGTTAGCCGATTGGCCGCTGGTATAACTGCTGCGGCTACGGAGGAGAGCCGAGGACTGCCGAGGATTGCCGAGGATTGCCGAGGAGCCGAGGAGAGCCGAGGAGAGCTGAGGAGAGCGGAAGAGAGCGGAGGAATAGAGTCGATAGAGTGGAGGAGAGTCGTCGGTCAGTTGGCGGAAAGGCGGACGGCAAGTCGCGCGTCCAGTGGGCCCAGCCTCCAGTGAGACCGTAGTGGTATGACTCCCCTACCTATGGCTCCGTGGGTGTTCCTTTTTGGTCTCACCATATACTGTGTTCTTGTGTGGGGAGCGGGAGCAGAGACCCTGCAGGCTGCCCCGCCTGAAAAATGGCACAGCGAGCAGGGTCTCCCGCACGACAGCATCTTTGGAAACACAAAAGAAACATAACAGAGCTACACTGAGAGTGGAATTACAGGATTGGGGCGCTGACTTAAACTGGGTGTGCCATCTGCAACACCAGAGAAGAGCTGTACGTGAGTTCGTGGTATTGAAGAAGTCCACAGTGCCTTCTAGTGAAAGCCTGAGGGAAAAGACACTTCCTCAAAACAGCATTCAGAACGTGCTACAGAAGTGTGACAAAGATGGCTGCTATAGGAGCCAAAGAAATGTTGCTGCAGAGTCCCGCTATTAGGCATGGCCTGCACAGGCTGTATATATAACTGAGTTTCTCATGCTGAGTTTATAACTACCCACAATCTGCTGGGGAAAATGTGCCTTTTTTACTGGAGAGGGGGGCCCTTCTCAAGGAGATGTCTGGGCTTGGCTCTCACACCGGAGTTGAACCTGGAGGAGTCTGGGCTAGCTTCCGATAACAGCGTGTAGAACCGGGCCTCGAGGAGGAAAACTGGGAAACTTAGCTGCTATGTTCCCGGGGGGTGAGCCCTCCTTGGCGCGGTGTCCAGGTTCTTGTCATCTTGAGCAAAGAATTGAACGAGACACACAGGTAAAGTGGTGACAAAGTTTATTAGAAGGTAGTACACTCCAAAGAATTAGGCGTGAGCCAAGCACAAAGAAAAGCAGCTCAAGGCTCAGGGCTCAAGGTGGCATTGTTATTAGGAAAGAAAGTACACTCCAATGGGTTTGGAGTGGCCCTGAGCAAAGGCAAGGCTCAAGACTCAAGGCTCAAGGTGGCATTATTATTTGGAGAAAAAGTATACTCCAAAGGGTTTGGAGAAGGCCCTGAGCAAAAGCAAGGTTCAAAAGGCTTAGAGAGCTCAATGCTCAAGAGGTAAAGGCTCGCGGGAGCCTGGGAGTTTTATCTTTTTTTCTCTGGGATGGGCTGTTCCCCTCTGGGAGCGGGACCACTTGATTGACACCTGTGATACCATAGATAAGGGGGTATTACCTCATCCTCTTAAACTGCGCATGTCCCTTCCAAGAGTTCTGTCTGTTATAACGGTATTAATGAACTTCTGGGCATATGTATGGCATTACAATGATGGCATAATGAGGCAAAGGTGAGATGGAGGTCATGGTGGCCCCTACCAGTGGTTAATGCTTAGGACAGATAAGGGAAGAATTTGGGAGTTCTCCAGGTGGTGCTCCCCATAGATTGTGTTGGCCGTGCAGGAATACAGAGATCCCATTACCTGTCTAACTGCCTGCCTTGTTTCCCCTGAGAGAGGCGATCCCCATAAATCTCCGTGGGAAGTTGAAGGATGGGAGGTCTCTTTCTTCTGTATCTGCTTCAAGCTGAGAAGTGGGGTAGAGCTTTCTCTACCTATTGGAGATTCACAAAACTCTCATCTTATCTGATCTTAAGTAAAAAGAGGTCTGTAGTATCTGCCTTGGTCGGCGTGTACTGGAAGCCTCGCTGGGACATAACTCATATCCTGACGGCTCCTAGATGAGGAGGGACAGATGTTAGTTAGTTAATAAATTAAAATGCGGGCTCCAAAAATAGGACTCGAAGCCCAATTATCTTAACTTTACCCAGGGGTTAGGTATGGACTGACCTGGAGGAGTGTTAAAACACATTTGGTCTCTGGGATGGCATTTATTTATCTAAGAGCTAGGTCTGGAATGGTTTGGGGGAATGTTGGGCTACAATGATTATAGCTCACAGGCTTGTAAATAGTTATTAAGCAGGGGTGAGAAACGTTTTGTGACTTAGGCTAGGAGCAATCTTTAGTTTAGGATTAAGAAGCTGATTAGAAGAGTGGTTAAGATCAGGGACTAAGGAGCTAAGAAACTAGGGAAAAGGAGACTTAAAATTCCTCTAGTGAGGGGGCTCTTCTATAACACGTTGACTTTGTCTTCTGATTTTCATTGAGAATTATTATCATGCACCTACCATCTACTAATGCACTATAAAGTATGGCTTGCAGGAGTTGTCTTTACATTTCTTTTTGCTTGCATGCCTGCCCTCTAAATAATAGTAAAAAACAATGCACCCTATTTTATTTATTATAAATATTATTGGTGCATAATTAATAAAATCGGTGTATATAACATATTACATAATTTTAGTGTTAATTGTGAAATAAAAGTAAAAGTTCAAAACAAAATCAAAAGTTATTGGAAATCTATTTTTTAATGAGGTAAATAGGGTTGGGAGTTTTAAAAAAAAACAATAATTTCACTCATCTGCAATACATGACTAATTTATTTCTGGAATGAGACAGAATTGTACATCAATTCTATTCCTATAATTTTGTATTTATAGATGCAAATAGCGAGTAAACATGCAGATACAAACAAAGTTTAGTTATAGCAATATTGTTCAACTTTTTCAAGTCCATAGAAGTTATTTGCCAAAAGTTATCTAGTGATATATAAAAATTATTTTTAAGGGAAAAGCAAAAATAAAGAAGGGAAAAAAACACCTGCTTTGAAGTGATCCGTTACTCAGTCATTCACTCTGATAATTTTGCAGAAGCATGAAAATGAAAAATAAAAATAAAAGTATATCAAATAAATAAATAATTTCTGAATTTTTTTTCTTTTAATTTGAGGCACTGTATTTAAAAATGTGCTCATAATTTGAAAAAAGAAATTTTAATTTAAATACATTCATCAATAAACAATTCCCCCTGCTTTATTTAAGTATAATTCACAAATTAACTGTATATATTTAGGGCATACAAAGTGATGTTTATGTGTATGTATACATTGTGAAATTATTAACACAATAAAGCTGATTAACATGTCCCTTATCTCACATATTTAACCGTGTGTATGTGTGTGTGTGTGTGTGTGTGTGTGTGTGTGGTGAGAACACTTATGTTCTACTCTCTTAGCAAATTCCAAGCACACAATACAGTATTATTAACTATAGTCTCCATGTTGTACATTAGATCTAAGAACTTATTCATTTTGGATAACTGAAACTGTGTATCCTTTGATCAAATCTCTCCATTTCCTTCACTGTCTCCTGGCAACTACTGTTCTTTGCTTTGCTTTTATGATTCTGACTTTTTAAGATTCCTCATGTAAGTGATGCGATGCAGTATATGTCTTTCTGTGTCTGCCTTATTTTATTTAGAATCATGTCTTCCAGGTTCATCTATGTTTTTGCAAATGATAGAATTTACTTCCGTCTTAAGACTGAATAATAGTCTATTGTATGTATTACATATGCTACATTTTCATAATCCATTCATCCATAGATGAACACTTAGGTTGTTTCTATATCTTGGTTGTTATGAATAATGCTGCAATTAATATGGGAGTGCAGATATATCTTTCATATACTGATTTCATTTCTTTTAGATATAAACTCAGAAGAGAATTTCATGGATCATATAGTAGATCTATTTTTAATATTTTGAGTAACATCCGTTCTGTTTTCCATAATGACTGTATCAACTTACATTCTCACCAACAGTGTACAAGGGTTCCCCTTTCTCCATATCCAACACTTACCTTTTGTTTTTTGGAAAATAGTCATCCTAACTGGTATGAAATGATATCTCATTGTAGTTTTGGTTTGTATTTCATGATGATTAGTGATGTTGAGCATCTTTTAATATATCTGTTGGTCATTTATATGTTTTCTTTGGAGAATTGTCTATTCAAGTCCTGTGCCCATTTTTCAACTGGATTATTTATTTTTTTGCTATTGAGTTGTAGGAGTGAGTTCCTCATATTTTTTTATTATTAGCCCCTATCAGATATATGACTTGCAATTTTTTCCCCTGTTTCATAGCCTGTCTCTTCTCTCTGTCATTTTTTTTTTCCTTTGCTGTGCAGAAGCATTTCAGTTTGATGCAGTCTCACTTATCTATATTTGCTTTGGTTGTGTGTGCTTTTGGAGTCACATCTAAGAAAATCATTGCTCAGACCAACGTCAAAAAATATTGTTTTTAGTAATTTAAGAGTTTTATGTCTAATGTTTAAGTTTTTCATCAATTTTGAGTTGATTTTTGTACATAGCATGATAAAGGTCCAATTTCTACATGTGCATATCCAATTTTCCCAGTCTCATTTATTAGAGACTATTCTTTCCTCATAGTGTGTTCGTGGCATCCTTGTCAAACATCAGTTTAATCAGTTGTAGGTTTACTTCTGAGCTCCCTATTCTGTTCCACTGCTCCACATGTCTATCTTTGTGCCAGTACCATAATGCTTTAATTATTGTACCTTTGTAATATATTTTGAGGTCACAAAGTGTGATACAGACTAGATTTGCTCTTTCTCAAGACCACTTTGACAATTTGGGATCTTTTGTGGTTTCCTGTGAAATTTAGGAGTGCTTTTTCTATTTTGGTGAAAAATGCCATTGGAATTTCCATAGGGATTTCATGGAGCCTACATATTTCTTTGAGCAGTGTACACATTTTAATAATATTAATTTTTCCAATCTATGAACACAAAATATATTTTTATTTATTTTTGTCTTCTTCAATTTCCTTCATTAATAGTTTTTATTTTATGGATCTTTCATCTCTTTGGTTTAATTTATCCCTAAGTATTTTATTCTTTTTGATGCTATTGTAAATGGGATTGCTTTCTTAATTTCTTTTTTGGATAGTTCACTGTTAGTGTTTAAAACTGCAACTGATTTTTATATGTTGATTTGGTATGTTGATATACCTTTCCCACAGAAGCACCCTTATCTATGTGTGATTGCCTACTCAATCTTTCTATAAGGAAAGATTTATACATCATTGATTTTCTTAAATACCATGACAAAACTCTTCCAATGTTTTAATAAAAGAAGGTATATTCTGCTAAAATCAATTTAAACAGCAGCTAGCCTATCATTTCACTTTTTAAAAAGTATTGGGATAACTATTAAAAAATGTATCAGATGTGCTAATATGAAAATACATTTAAATGACCATGTAATCTAAAAAAGTCACATAACATTTTTTGGGGGGGTAGCGGTGGGGGGACTGAATTCCATCCACTATAATATGCAAATACTGGTAGTTTCATAAGCATTCCAGTTTCACCTCACTACATTGTATTTCTTCAGCTGATTAAAGATGCTTTGCTTTCCAGCTAATAGCGAGTCTTAAATTAATATTGGAAGAGCTGATACAAATTTCTTGTGTTTTAATACAGAGAGTTCCTGACTTACAATGATTTGACTTCAATTTTATGATGGTTTGAAAGCAATAGGCATTCAGTAGAAATGGTACTTTGAATTTTGATTTCTTTTATCTTCTCCTGGCTTAATGATATGTAGTACTGAACTCGCTCATGATGCTGGGCAGTGACAATGAGTCACAGCTCCCACTCAGTCTCATGATCATGAGGGTAAACACCCAATACTCTAAGTATACTTACTATGTTGCCAACATTTCTGCGTATCATGTTAGGAGGACGCTCTTGTTATGTCCTCATAACATGGCTAGACTAAGCTACGATGTTCTGTAGGTTAGGTGTATTAAATGCATTTTCAACTTAAGATATT
This sequence comes from Rhinolophus sinicus, assembly GCF_057876585.1. Taxonomy (NCBI): domain Eukaryota; kingdom Metazoa; phylum Chordata; class Mammalia; order Chiroptera; family Rhinolophidae; genus Rhinolophus; species Rhinolophus sinicus. Next base: position 105,335,355 of record NC_142517.1, on the reverse strand, counting down.
TTCAACTTATGACAAGTTTATCAGAGATGGAACTCCATCATAACAAGAGAAGCATCTGTGTGGAAAAAAGCCATATCTAGCATTTCTCTCATGGCTCCTTTACAAAAATCTCCCTTTCCAGCCTGTCCCTCGAAAGTTGGGCTTTATTTCAAAATAGTCGAGGAACAGAGAGAGGAAGTGAGGTGGATAAAAGAAAATGACTATTACTCAAAATGACCATATTCTAAAATATGTTTAATTTTCATACTTTCTGGTATGGGCTAAAATATCGTGTGTGTGTGTGTGTGTGTGTGTGCACGCGTGTGTGCGTGTGTGTGGCATGTTTCATGCTTCTTACATGTATTTAATAACATGAAAGACAGGAGATGCTAGGTTGGATTAGTCACTCACTAAAGAAGCCTTCACCATCCCAATAGTTTAGAGTACTGGAAGTTTTGCCCCCAAAGACATGAACAATTGTAAAATTTAGGAGTAAAAGGCCATTCTTTGTGTTTGTGAAAGAAGTGAAAGAAGACATGAACAATTGTAAAATTTAGGAGTAAAAGGCCATTCTTTGTGTTTGTGAAAGTGAAAGAAGGCTGTTGTTAAAGAAAAGGGTGGGAAAAAAAGAACAAAATCTTAGGAGAGAGTTCATAAAGAAGCAGGAGATTTGCACATTCATTTCCCTACTACTACCAGAACCCAGACTCTCTTGGCAAGTATCACGACTTAAACATTCCTGCCACAGGAGCTCTGAAGTTTGTAAAACTGAATTTATGTAGTGATAATATAAGTTGAAAATAGAAAATTGCTCCTCCTAGGACTCAATAAAAATTCTGTAGTTATTGAATTTGTGCAAAAGGAGGAAAATCTGTTGGTCTACAATGGAAAAGACTCACTGTGAAACTCAAAGCTAAGATGCTGGGGTGGTTTTGGGAAACTGTAAAAGTTAGAGATATGAATAAATACACCTCAAGAATTGTGGACCCAGCTGGAAGATATAAACAGACCTGTAGTCTCAGTCTGGGGAACCATCTGCTGCAGTGGTTTTCAACCCAGATTACATATTAATATCAGAAGTCTCTAGAAGGCTTTAAAAACTACCAGTGCCTGGGACTCACCCAAGACCAATTAAGTTAGAATCTTTGTGGTCAGGATCTAGGAATTTGAATATTTGAAAAGGTTCCCAGGGATTCTAACGTGCAACATCAATGGAGAACCACTGCTGTATATAATGTTGCCCTAGGAGAAATGTGCAGTTGAACAAGATTTGATGAAATAAAAAAAAAGAGAGACTCCTGGTAATTGAAGGTACTAGAAAACGGAAATTAATATGAATATAATAAACATTATCATAGACAAAAAGTGACTCGCCCCACACACCTTAAAATTTGAGAAAGAAATTGGTATAGATAAATTTCCTTTAAGGATTATTCTCCTGGAGTAGGAATGGACTGGAGGTAAGGGCAGAGACATATTTTTATAAATGCATAGTGCAATCCTTGCCTTTTTTTTTGTTTGTTTGTAATGCCACTGCCTAACTTAAGCTTGGATTGCTAAGGCATTCATTTCAAAGAAGCATCTAGTTCAGAGGCATTTATTTCAATGAAGCCTAGACAAAGAGCCAGGCCACCTCCCCACACTGAGGCTCCTTTGTTTTAGAGATTTTGGTTGATTTCAACAACTGACCTTTTGGGTTACTTGTTTTCTTTCTCTTCCTACATCTAAAATCCCACTCTTATATTTTAAATTTACCAAATCTGAGTGAGCCCACAAAACCCTAGTAATTTCCAGGTCTTTTATTTAGTAAACCTGTATCTTCTCAGAGTTTCCTGATGATTATTGCTGAAGGGAATCACGCATCATAAGAACCACAAGGGCTGGTCTAGTCACAATATTGGTTATTGATAAGCTAGACCAATACGAAAAACAATGCTACATCCAAACTTTATGCAAAAATAAGTTTATGGGAAAATCAATTATAATAGAAAAATATGTGCTGAAATTTTACAATGGTAGCATCGAGTTACCTCCATATGATGGAATATAATGTAGTTATTAAAATGATATTTTCATATGATAGTCAATGTATTTCCTAAAGCATGAATAATTTTTAAGGCACTAGATAATACTATATGTAAAATATGTATATGTGTGTGCATGAACATGTATGTTTGTATTATATACTGGGGGTGCCAAAAAATGTATACATATGACTTGTATTCATCTTTTGTTATCAGTAAATATTGAGTGTACAATTTTAATACAGTTTTTTGTTTTTTTTCCTTTCTTAAAATGTGTATACACTTTTTTGCCTCTCTCTCTCTGCCTCTCTCTCTCTCTCTCTCTCTATATATATATATATATATACATAAATGTATATATATATATATATATATATATATATATATATATATGTATATGTATATATATTAGGTTGGTGCAAAAGTAATTACAGCTTAAAAGGTTAAAAATAATTGCAAAATAATTTTGAAAATGTTATCCAAAGCTATTGATTGGCTTCTGTTGTTTATATACAGATATATATATATATATATAGATGTAATATATCTATAATAGATATATTATAGATTTACCACAATTTCAAATTCACTTGTTTATGACTTAAATTAAGTTGTTTTAATCCACTTGTTTATGACAAAAACCCAAAAAAAGTAGCTTTGCTATAAGAATAAAGTGGTGCCATGATGTCATCATTCTAAATCTTGTTTTGGATAAGCCTTGAGAAGCCCAGCTGTCAGGGGATGGTGCTGGGGGTGTATTGATGAGAGCAGAGGAACATGTGGAGAAGCAGCTATGGCAAAGGGACATTTACACTACAAATACTGAGAGTTTGTGAGGACTATTTGAGAGTTTGGGTTTGGGTCAGGTGACCCTTCACTAATCTAAAAACTCTCCAGTGACCTTTGGACATTTGCTCCTCTCTGACAAGGCACCCCTCCTAGACAGTGGTCATAAACCATGCAGTGACCCATGAAAGGACCCACCCACCTACCAACACCAGCATATTCATTCCCTAATAATATGCTCCTGCAATAGGACTTTCTACTTTTGTGCTGGCAGCTGGAAAGCAGCTTTTTGGTTGGTCGTGTGCTCTCTGGATTAATTTGTTATTTGTTTAGAGTATGTTATTTCTCTTCTTGGCTTATTAAGAGATATCCTGATGCGACAGGCTTGTGAAATTCCTCCATCAAACCTGTGCTACATAAATTGCTGACAGAGAACTCAGTCTGAGTACAATTTTTCTGTCTCATAAAACAAAAACAAAATACCTTCTTACTTTATTTTCTTGTTATATTTCTTTATTTGACTTTTTAAAAAGAAGACTTTAAAAAAAGCAATCTATTATTATTCATCTAATTATTTTTAATTTATTATTTAATTATTTAATCTATTATTTTATTATCTGATCTATTATTATCTAACCTATTATTTTTAATATTTCGTTGTTTAACATTTTTCAAAGACAATAGGAATGACAGTCAGATTCTGGTGACTCACTAAGTGATATAGTGAAAAGATTGGCATATTTTAAAATAAATCTACCGAGATAAAGGTTGCTCAATAAATACTAAAGTGTATGAAATTCTCCCAAACATACATCTGTTACTAAGGTGATATGCCTTGAAAGCAGTATGTGCGTGTGGGTGCTTAATAATTTCAATAGGTATTTGTCAAGTAGGTACTTGTAGTAAGTCTTACGACTCAAATGTTACTATTTGTTTTCCAAGAATATAGTAAGTTAAGCCTGTACAATTTCCGAATAAGGTATACTGAGATACAATAGATCATTTTTATTTAAATAATAGTATTTGATCATTATTAACCATTTTTTAAAATATAGGCAACAGAAGTATGATAAAACATTTGCAAGATTTTAAAAGATAAAAAATCTGTAAATACAAAAAAGATATAGTAACTATTGTTATTTTTGTATATTTTGTTATTTTGTATATTTTGTATATTCTCTCTGTATATTTTTGTATATTCTTTGTATATTCTCTGTATATGTTCAGAAACATACTTTAATCAATTTGATTGAAGTACAATTTACCTAAATAAAATTTACCAAATATGTGCAGGATTTGATGAGTTTTTAAAAAATGTATAAATGCCATATAAATGCCACCACAATCAAACTATAGAGAATTTACTTCATCCCAATTCTGATTCTGATAGAATCAGAGAGTATGTAGACTTTTATATCTGCTCCTTTCATTTAGCATAATATTTTTATGAATCATTCATAAAATGATTCATATGTGTATGTCAGTAGTTTTTTCCTTTTATTACTAAGTAATATTCCATTTTTTGGATACTCCACAATTTGTTTATCCATTTACCTATAGATAGGCTTGTGGGGTCTTTCTAGTTTTTTGTCTGTTGTAAGGGAAAATGCTACAAACAACCTACTGCAATCTTTTCTTTGAACATGCTTCATTTCTCTTGGATAAATACATACAAGCAGAATTTTTAGGTCATATAGTAAGTATTTATTTACTTTACATAAAACCACCAAATTGTTTTTCAAAGTGCTTGTACCATTTGCATTTATTCCAGCATTGTATAAGGGTTCTAGTTCCTCTACCTTCTCATCAACAATTGACATTTTCAGTCTTTTTTATTTTTCACAATTTTGGTAATTATGAAATGGTATTTTACCAGGTTTTTAATTTGTATTTTCCTTAAGATTAATGAATTTGAATTATTTTTATGTACTTATATCTACTCATTAGCCACTCATATATCTTATTTTGTGAGATATCTGTTCCAGTCATTTGTTAATTTAGAAAAATTTGAGTTTTTTCTCTGTCTGTCATTGAGTTGTAAATGTTCTTTGCTAGATATATTTTTGGAAAATATTTTTTTCCGCTCTGTGGCATGCCCTTTACTCTTCTTCACAGTACCTTTTGAAAAGGAAATGCTTTACATTTTGATGAAATTCAACTTAACAGTTATTGAATTATCAGTTTTTATTGTTCAATGTCTTGTGTTTTATCTAAGAAATATCTTCTTATTCTTGGCCACAAAGATTTCTCCTGTGCTTTCTTCCAGAACGTTTGTAGTTTAGCTTTCAAATTTAGCTCTGTGATCTATTTTGTATGAAGAGGGAAGGGTAGCGTTTTATTTGTTTTGTGCATGCAGGTATCCAAATCTTCTCCCTATTGAATATCATCAGCACTTTAATGAGAATCAGTTGACCATGTTGAAATATTTCTATTTCAGAAATTGTGATTCAAACCCACTAATTTATATGAGCCACCTTATTGCAATACTACACAACTTTAATAAAGTAGCTTTATAATAAGTCTTGAAATCAATTAGTATATCTTTCAACTTCTTTCTGGTTGTCAGATTATTTTGGCCTTTGTAGATCTTTTGTATTTCCATAGAAATCTATGAATTGCTTGGCAAATGAAATTTTGACTGATATTGTTGTGTTGAATATATAGATAAATTTGAGGAAAATTGACACATTAACACCATGGAGCCTTATCTTTTGTGAATATCTATGTTATTATTATTTATTCAAATCACCTTTAATTTCTCTCAGTAACATGTTGTAGTTTAAAGTGTACAGGTCCACACACATTTTCTTAAATTAACTCCTAAGTGATATTTTTGATGATATTGTAATGGATTTTTTAAATTTAATTTCCAAATGTCCCTTGCTATTATATATTATATATGTGTATATATATATAATATATATGTAATATATATCTTGTATCTTGCAACTTTGAATATTGCTAAACTTACTTATAGTTAAATAAACTTGTTCCTAGATTTTTATTTATTTATTTTATTTATTTTTTTTTTTTTTATGATATTTTCCATCAGGTAATGTGTGAAGTTTCTTTCTCTTTAATTTCCTAGCGTGGGGAATAAAAATGATTGATACTTTTCCTCCCACCATATAAATTCTTCTAGCTGGGCTAATAATAAAATTAACAGAACCAGGTTACAAAAGAAAATCAAAATTTTAATACATGCACATGGGGAATTCACATAAGCGGGAAAATTCCAAAGGTGGTGAGACAATGTTAGGTATATTATGACATTTTGGTCAAAGGAGGAAAGGGGGAATAGGGTTTTAGATTTCAAAAGTGAGAATGGACAATTTACAGGTAGTTGGAAAAGAGTGAAGACACATAGTAGACAAATTCCTGCTAAGCAACCCAGAAACAATGGGACACAGGGAGTATCTAGTTGACAGACCCCTGCCTGGATCCCTCTTATTTACCATGTTTAATTCAAATTAGGCTATTCAGGCTAGGGGGTACATCCTAAGATTTCCTTCCTAAAGTAGTTTTTAAATTTGAATATCTTAGACAGGAAAGGAGAGAAGGTCAAAGTTTCTTTTTGAGTTTTTTGTTTCTTAATAACCAGCTTAAAATTAATATCCCAAAAGGCAGCTTAAGGATGGCAATCATCTGTTTCCCTTAACTAGCTTTATACTTTGTATTTCTAGAAAATAAAAGACAATGTTAAATAAATGCAGTGAGGGCATACGACCCTGTATTGTTGCCAATTTTAGAGAAAAATCTTCCAGTCTTTCCCCATTATCATATTAACTATAAGTTTATTGTAAATATCCTTGATTGAGTTGAGGATGTTCCCTTTATTATTATTTTTATTTTTAAAATTACAAATGTGTGTTGCATTTTGTCAAATATGTTGTGTTAATGATATAGTTTTTGTTTTATATTATTAATATTGTGGGGATAAAAAAATACTTTTCTTCCTAATCTAAGTTATTTTAGCTGAGCTAGTAGTCAAATTAACAGAGACAGATTAATAAAAGAAAATCGTAATTTAACATGCACATTGAGAACTCCTGTAAGCATGAAAATTTCCAAAGACAGTGCAGTAAAATTGCATCTACTGTGTTTCCCTGAAAATAAGACCTAGCCGGACCATCAGCTCTAATGTGTCTCCTGGAGCAAAAATTATTATAAGACCCAGTCTTATATAATATTGTATTATGCTATGCTATGCTATGCTATGCTATGCTATGCTATGCTATGCTATGCTATGCTATGCTATGCTATGCTATGCTATGTTATACCCAGTATTATATTAAAATAAGACTGGGTGTTATATTATTTTTTGCTCCAAAAGACGCATTAGAGCTGATGGTCCAGCTAGGTCTTATTTTCGGGGAAACACGGTATATGACATTTGGAAAAAGGAAAAAGGGGGAAAACGGGGTCTTAGATTTCAAAATTGACCATGGGCAATTTATAGGTAATTGAGGAAGAGTAGAAAAGACATGCGGACAATTTCCTGACGAGCAATCCCGAAACGATGAGACACGTTGGGTGATACAGCATGTAACCACCAGGGCCCTGCCTGGAGCCATCTTATCCACTAGACACAATTCAAAATAGACTAAGGCAATCTTCCTATGATTTCCTTCCTGAAGAAGGCTTTAACATCTGAAACTTTTAGGCAGGAAAAGGGAAATGTCAGAGGTCCTTGCTGAGTCTTTTATTTCTTAATAACTAGCTTCACAAATGAGAAACAGAAACTCATAGACACAGACCATAGTTTAGTGGTTGCCAGAGGGTAAGGGGGTGGGGTGGGGGGTGGGAGATGAGGGTAAGGGAGATCGAATATATGGTGATGGAAGGAGAACTGACTCTGGGTGATGAACACACAATGGGATTTATAGATGATGTAATACAGAATAGTACACCTGAAATCTATGTAATTTTACTAACAATTGTCACCCCAATAAATTTAATAAAATAAAATTAAAAAATAAATAAATAAATAAATAAATAACTAGCTTCAAATTAATATCCCAAAAGGCATTGTTTCGGGGATGGCAAAACTTTGGTTCCCTTCAATATAAAAGAGTTCTTTTATACTATTATACTGTATTACATTGATTGATTTTGTATTGATTGATTTTAGAATGTTAACCAACCTTGCACTGCTGAAATGAACCTCATTTGGAAGTCGACGTTATTTGTAAACTAGAAAATGAAGGATTTGAAAGTAAGAGAAGTCTTACAGATATAGAGAATGTGGTGGTACCTGAGGATTAATTACATAAATGAGATGGAAGCATTGTAGCAATGAAGGTGAGAGTGAATGGCATAGAAATATAAGGGAAAATGGTTAAAATATGAAAGTTTGCTAAAAATATTTTGAACATGGGCCAGTTAGATGACAAAGTCTGAGGTGTGTTTTAGAGACTGAAAGAAATGGTCGCTGGAGGTTAGGTCACGACACTCGAAAGCTAGAATGACAGATCATACACTTGAATGTAATTATTACCAAAAAATAATGGTGATTGTGGGGTAAAGGGAAAGACATGGACCCAGGACTAAATATATTTAATAAATAAGAAAAGATCAGAAAATAGATAGATGTATCAATGAGGAAAAGAGAGTATCCTAGGATTCAAGTCAACTGATTTTGCTGAAGTTTCAGATTGAGAATCAGATGGGTTCAAAGCTTAGGACAATTGAAATATATTTCTACAAAACTGATTTTTGCTCCACTTCACCTTGAAAAGCCAACAAGAAATAGCGTGGCATTATTTTACACTAGTTACTTGCACTTGATGGACAGACAAGATCAGCAGCAGGGTTTCTTTAATGATCCATTTGCTGAGTGTGACAGCCATTGAGCAGCCTATTCATGGCTCATGAGAACTGGCTGTCAAATTTCCAGGGATTTTTCACGTCGGTGATTGAACAGTCATTATTAAAAATTAAATTATATGAACTTATACTTTAAGTAATTATATTAAAACAAAGCTAATAAATACTCAAACTTATCATTACCATTTTCTAATTATTTTTCTACATTGTGCTGTAACCACAGCCCTTGAAGTTATTTACCTCTATTATATCTGTAAAGTTTAAAAAATATGTAACAGTTTGCTTCTGCATAGCTCTTCCCAACTCTACATTTAGTAATATTACATTAATAGCTTAAAATTTGACCTTGGTTACAATATTTATCTCTCAGAAATTGTCAAATGCTACAAATAAAGACTTTCCTTATTGTTTCATTGACATTTTGAATTATAAAAGTAATAGAATAACTATTAATAATGTAGATTAAACTTAAATGTTTGTTGCGTCCATGGCCATTAAACTATGACTATTACAAAAGTTTTGTAAATATTTTTCAATTCTTTGAAAACCATTATTTAATTTAGCAAAGAAGTCACCCATGCTATTACAAATGAGTACAGTTCTGTCTCTGTCATTTCATTTTTGTACTACTTATTAGTGTAAATAAAAATACCAGTTAACATCCAGTATACATTTGGGGACTTTACTTTTTCGTCAGTTGCAAACATAGCTGGCTGGAGACACACAAGTTCAGCAAAAAATCAACACATTCTGAAGAATCAACGGTGATATATAATTTATAATAAAGACTGTGGTGTGTTATTATTGAAGAATTTGGTGCTTCTCCCTACTTATTAAGTAAAGTTAATAATAAACATGTATATAGTATGCACTTTGTTTATAGGTATATCGGAAGTGGTTATGAAACAGTTACCAGCATAGTGCTAGCATGTGGATAATAAAAGGTGGTGTGAGTGGGATTGCTTCCAGTGCTGATCAGCACGGAGGTAAAAGAATGGAGATTCAGCATCAGATTCTTTATAAAAGTGGAATTCTCTTTGAGCTCTGTGAACCCAGCTTTTAATTTGCTTCTCTGATGGCTTTGCGGGCGCTCCTCTGTTCAACTGTCTGAGTCCTTGTGCTGTAGTTGGAACTTGCACTCGGAGGCTTTCTCTATCCTCAAGCTGGAGAGTTATTACAGCTCCTTCCAGGCCTGGGTGTATGGCGGAAGCGGCAGTTTTGCTTGGAGCTCACAGTAATTAAGAAGTTGTATTGTGAAAAGACAAAAAGTGTTCTGGAAAAAAATACTTTTATTTTTGCTTCCTTACAGGGAGGCAGGATTTTATTATCTTGAAAAGGCTCTTTTTTTGAAAGGGGGAGTGTGCTGAAGAAGAATGTTGGGGCTTCTGGTGATGAAGACATGGCATGATCTGTGAGAATGTAATGCTGATGAAGCCGTAACTCCCAGGATTCATTCTGGGAGCATCTTCATGATGAGAACAAAGACTATAGAACCAAAGTCACATCAGAATAACTAGTCCCTTTTATTTGCATCTCGAGAATATCATGAGAAGTCACAAAATACCACGGTATTTCTCAAAACTGTACTTCCCCCTGTCTTTTTATTCAGTACCTTTAAATGCTGAACATGGTTTATAACCCTTTTTACTCAAAACCTCACCAAAAAAAAAAAAACCCTCCTCATTAAAGTCATTCCTTCCCCAAGAATTACTGTTCTCTAGAATTCCTGCCTAAAGGAAGGGGATGTGAGTACAGACTAACAGAAAACTACAGCCTGGAGACAGACTGCCCACATTGAAATCCTGATTTAGTCTCTTAGTAGTTCGGTGAATGACCTTGTGGTTTCCTCATCTCTAAACCAGGATAATAATAGCATATGACAAGGATCAGCTGTCATAAATGATTAATGAAAAGAACTAAACCAGAGTTTGACATAAAGTACTTAAGAAGCATCCAGTGTTATGTAACTTTTTCCTTTCCTTTGGACTGGTTAACAAATTCTGGCGAGATGGCTGAGGGAAGCAAGATTTAAAGACAGGGAGTAACATTGGAAACCTGTATAAAATATTACTATTAATATCTTCACAAAATATATTTATAGGAGCCCATGCAGAAAAAAAAAAAAAAAAAGGTAAATTTCAAAATGGAAGGGTTCTTGAAAGAAAGAGAGCCCTCTCTTTAGTGATATTTGTGCTCTGGGATTACTGTGGACTTGGAGAAGCACATTATTGTAAAAGTCTTCATCACTGTGTGTGTCAAATGTCTCATTTTGTTGTTGGTGTTGTTGTTAAAATTTACAGCACTTTCCAAAATACTATATTGGATTGATAATAAGGAATAAAGAATGCTTCAATCGTTGGCCTTGAGTGGTATATATGTAATATACAGCTCTCCACTCTCCCATTAAATATAGCCTAATCACCCACTATGATGGAATCTCTGACCCAAAGATTTCATAACTTCATTAAAAAACAAAATAATATTTTTAGGGTCATGTGAATTCTGGGCACAATGGTTAATATACTTATGTTGAATTTCAAATGTCTTCATATTCAATTTGAAAGTAGTGAACTAAGCCCTTGGGTAGGGAGATTTTTAGTTTCTGCTTTCAATTTGCACTAATAATTGATGGCTCATTAACAACTCTGTGGGAACACAGCAAAACACACACGTGCAGGAGAAAAACAACTAGACGTGACAGTGAGAATACAGTCTGTGTCAATCATATTGTGATCTATTACATTCTAAATGAGAAGTTAGAAAACACTTTGAATAAAGCATTAGCATAAATAAAATTCTCATAAATTATTCTTGCTAATGACATTCATAATTTTGCAAAATCATAAAATAAACAGGTGTTTTATTCTTTTTCTTCTGCTCTATCCAGAATTTTATTTCTGTTAAAATAAGTTTGTTCAAATGCCACTGCCAATTTGATTGGAGACATGTTACTTGATCATTTTAGACTATTAGATAATGTGATAAAAAGTAGTAATAAACTGTACTTATTTTTCCAGGTACTTGAGATGTAAGTTTTACCATTTGGTAAGCTTGTTGCAAGAAAGCATAAGAATATGTTAGAATACAGTTTTGAGAAATCCATTTTTTAAAGGAATGACATGTGTAGATTATTATTGTGACAATATCTGGATTTAACTTGAAAGGTATCATGTAGCCAGCGATGGTGTGGTTGGACTCCTTTACACAATTATATGTGTAAACAAATTACTTTCTGCTGTGGAGAATTCCAATTACCAAGCAGGGATTGCTGTAAGTAGAACATGTTATAACAACAGAATTTAAAAATTGGGAAGGCAAGCAGTGTGGTAATATTCATTTAGTTAAAAATAAACTGACATCTTGTTTCCTGATACACTTCTCTTTTAACTCCTTCTGCCATGGCAATAGTTTTTCATGGTAAAATTCAAGAATAGCAAGTAAAATGTTCTTTATAATGTGAAAGAAAACAGTTTCTTTCTTGTTTGCTTATTTGAGCATGAAATTGTGGCTTACTCCCATGTTCAGCTGAATTTATGAATAAAATCTGTAGGGGTTATCTGAAATGTTCTGATATTCACATTTACAGAGGAAATTCCTCTGTGTTGCCAAGGCATATGTGAAATGAATTGCAGACAGAAGATACAACCTGCAAGGTTTTCTGTTGGTTGGCCCCGCCACCAGCCTATCTCCTAACATTTCCCTTCCACACACCCACAATGTAACCATGCTACAGAAATTACACTTCGCCAAGTGCCATCTATGCCTGGGTATTGGCACTGCCTTTTCTTGGGCTGCTTGCACTACCTAAATGTTCTGTATAGGTCAATTGATGTTTAGCTTTCTTCTTCACCTGATTTATTCTAAGCCTTCATTTCAGACTCAGCTCAGGTATTACAGTCTCCAAGAAGGAGTTTCATGGACCATGGCCTTCTCTTACAGGAGATAAATTATTCTCAGGGTTTCTGCCTTCTGATTTAGTACTTAGCACTCCATATTGTAATTGTGTTTAGTCATCTGTTTCTCCCATGGGATAGAAGTGTATGAGGGGATTATGTTTTACATCTTTATATCCCCTTTAAAACGCCTTAAGAGGAGAATGATACACAACTTCCATTCCCTGCTTATACTTTGATAATTTCATTTACTTCCATGTGAAAAATGAGGATAATAATAACACCTCTCTCAAATGATTGTTGTGAATTTTTAAATTAATTAGTACATGTGAATCACTTAGAATACTGCCTGGCAAATAGTATGTCTACCATAAATATTAACTGTTATTTCTAGTCATCCAGTTACTCAATCTAAAATACTGAGCCATCTCCGGGTACACTTTACTCTTCCCCTAATTCTTTTCATAGATAGATAGATAGATAGATAGATAGATAGATAGATAGATAGATAGATAGATAGATATAGATATGTACACACATATGTGTATATATGTACATGTGAATATATACATATATTATATGTAATATATATATAAAATATATAATTATAAACTAGTCAAACTATTTCTGTCTCTTAAATTTAGACATATCTCTACATCTCCATTGTCACCATGCCTCTTGAAAGCCACCATCATCTCTTACCTGGCTTACTCTTAACAGTCTTCCAACTCCATCTTTATGCCAAAATTGCTCTTCTCTAATCTCTTCATCACACTACAGGCTATATGACTTTAACAAACATCTCAGTGTATGGCTAGGCTGCTTATAATTCTTCCATCTTTCCTCTGAAGTTAATATAAGACTAAGATACTTATCTTGTGTAAAAAGTTCCTCCAAAATCTTGCATTCACTTATTTTACCCTTTTCTCTAGCTGTTGTTCCCAGCCCTGCCTCCTTTTGCCTTGAATGGAATTTTATTTTCCTCAAAAACACTAGATTCTCACTCATATCTCTGACTGCTTAGCCTTCATATCATGTTGTTCCCTCTTCCTGGAACAAATTTCTCCCCTCTGTAAAAACATCTTGGAGCGCTAAGCTGTTCAGTTTCCCAGAGCAGCCCATGTCCCCTTTGGTGACTATTATTATTATTATTATTTGGTATCTGTAAAATAAGCAGCACTATAATACAATATTCAGTAAGCAGGACCAATATATTTTTCATTCCTTCTATCCTGACAACAATTATTAGTGTCGTGCAGGAGATCCTGCTCGCTGCGCCATTTTTCAGGCGGGGCAGCCTGCGGGGTCTCTGGTCCCGCTCCCCACACAAGAACGCAGGATATGGTGAGGCCAAAAAGGAACACCCACGGAGCCATAGGTAGGGGAGTCATACCACTATGGTCTCACTGGAGGCTGGGCCCACCGGACGCGTGACCTGCCGTCCGCCTTTCCGCCAACCGACCGACGACTCTCCTCCACTCTCCTCGACTCTGTTCCTCTACTCTCTTCTGCTCTCCTTGGCTCTCCTCCGCTCCTCAGCAATCCTCGGCAGTCTTCGGCAATCCTTGGCAATCCTTGGCAGTCCTCGGCTCTCCTCCGTAGCCGCAGCAGTTATACCAGCGGCCAATCGGCTAACCGGCCACAGCCGACGGCCATCCATTACCCGACCCAGCACTTTTCCACGTGAGGCCGAGAGCCTGTAAACTACTTTCTGGGGCTCTGTCCCCACAATTAGAATACCTATTCCACAGTAAAAATTCAATTTAAGAAATTAGATGAGTTAAGGGATCCAAATAGAAGATCTTTCTAGTAGGTGATTAACAAATATCTACTTAATAAGTAAACAAAATGTTGTCATTTCTCTCAAAAAAAAAGTCCTACTTGAGTAAAAATTGCAACTATAATAATGGTTCAGTAAAGTACAACATGAGATTAAGTATTTGATGTAGAGTAAAATCCAACAATAATAAACCATTACTCATGATTAACTTTATTTCCAAGTAATATTTAGACCTTTGAGGACAATGTTCTTTGCATTAAAATCAGGACATATCTTCTGACCAAAAAAAAGCAAAGCTTGTGGCATTGACATTCTTGATTTAAAGCGAGGATATAGTCTGTTTCTGCATATAAGGATCTTGAAAGTCACCATTCTATCTTAACAGTAGGTAAAATGTTGAATAGACTTAAAAATCAACAACTTTTTTTAGACCTAGAAGAGAGGGGAGGACACAGAGCAAAGGACTGGAGAGGCAGACAGGCAGATACAGGAAGTCAAGGCTTCCTGGACTGACATACAGGAGCAGAAACCACCACAGGAACCAGCACTGGAGTGGAAAACTTCAACTTCAATGGCAGGATTGCTGGAGACTCAGTGTGGACAACACAGAGTTAAAGCTCCAGGGACCCAGTCATGTGGAGGCCCACAATCTTTCAAGATTTACTTCCAAGTGCTTGCCCGGGTTCCAATAGTAAATATCAGAGGAAAATGCCCTCAGACTTTTAACAGGAGTAGAGGAAAAGGAGCCATTTTGAAGTACACCAGAGCGTTCTGTTCTTCTTAACAAGACCCACCCTCAGGAGAATCCAGCTAACCAGAGCCTAACCTGCTAGGTATTGAGTCAAACTGAAGCAGGGAAATACCCACTCTAGCTGCCTCTACTGTCTGTGCCACCTAAAGTGGAGGAAAGAGCTGAAAAACACTTGCAAAGTTGACGGTCCACAGGCAGAAGCTCACTAGCAGATTGAGGCCTGATCATAGGATTAGAGAATGCATTCCTTCTCGCCACACCTCAGCACCACATTCCTACATCCTATTTACAGTAGTTCCTTTTACCTAGTACATATGTCCAGCTATCAAGTGAAAAATGTAAGGCATACCAAAAGGCAAAATTTGAAGACAGAGCAAGTGTGGGGACAGAGGCCCAGGCAGCAGTTTCCAGGCTCTCGGCCTCACGTGGAGGGTGCTGGGTCGGGTAGTAGATGGCCGTTAGCTGTGGCTAGTTGGCCATCAGCTGTAACCATTGAGCATTGGCCACTAATATAACTGCCGTGGCTATGTTGGGGTGTCGAGGAGAGTCGAGGGAAGTCAGAGAGTCGGTCGGTTGGCAGAAAAGCGGACAGCAGGTCGCACGTCCTGTGAATCCAGTCTCCAGTGAGAACATAGTGGTATGACTCCCCTACCTATGGCTCCGTGGGTGTTCCTTTCTGCCCTCACCATATCCTGTGTTTTTGTGTGGGGAGTGGGAGCTGAGACCCCGCAGGCCTCCCCGCGTGACAAATGGCGCAGCGAGCAGGGTATGGTGCCGCCCAAAACTCACCGAAGGATAGTGGAGCAGTTTATGCGTACAAAATTTCAGCTTCGGGAGGCCCACGAGGAGCGATGCAGGGAGCGGGAGGCACCGTCTGCCTGGGAGACTCTAACCTCCAGATGGCACACCTCCCTCTTGGCCATGGAAGGCGTTGTTCTCCTTTTGTTGATCTGCTTCTGCTGTAGGCTCCGAGGATTGTGGACATTATACACCGAGGCCACTGCCCACTCAAACACCTGGCATGGCGAGCAGGATTCCGACCAGGTAGGAATGGAGTCTGACTCTGGGCAGGAGGACGTGTGGCCCCCACACAGTGCGTTGTGTCCAGTGGCCACTGTTCTCAGGAGTTGGACCCCCAAGGAGGGGTGGGAGGACATGGATGGCTCTCCAGCCAGCATGGAGAGGGCCCTGCAGGCTCTGGCTGAGCAGTTGCCGGAGGAGGAGAAGGCTACAGCCGGAGGAGGAGAGGAACAGCCAGCCTTGTGGGCTGAATGTTTCTCACGGCCTTGAGTCTCAACACGTAAAATGCGCTTAATAAAATGGCCCAGGTGCTGGACCAGGTGTCCCGGTTGGAAGTGCTGGAAGCTCGGGTCCACCTGTTAGAAGAGGGGCCCCACAGTGGAGACTATGAGGCAGAGGTGGAGGAAGTGAGTGGAGACAATGTAGCTCCCAATCCCCAAGCCCAGCCAATCTTGAGGCAAAGGGTAAAACGTGAGCAACCTTTGGGCCCCGGGGGCATTGCTGCCGGCAACCCAGCTCTGACTGAGTTCACGACCAACACCCCATACACTCCCACTGAGTTGCAGGAGCTGGGGAGGCAGTACCGACAGCGCCCTGGAGAGCCAGTCTCAGCTTGGCTATTACGTTTATGGGATGAGGGAGCAGAGGGCATTCTCTGCTCCCCAGGCGAGATGGAAAAGCTAGCCTTAGAGACAGCGCATCCGTCCCTGCGACAAAGGTTACAGAACTGCCATAGGTTGGCCCACGACCAGGGCAACCATTCTCTAATGCAGTGGCTCACTGCTGCGGTATGCACAGTATGGGGACAGGCTGGCGAGCTGCCAGACACTGTAAGTGGCAGTCATATACGGAACCTAGGCAAATCATCCTTAAAATGGGTTTGAGACATGCTATTTTTAACCTTAACATGCAGGGGCTGGATGACGAGCTTTTTACAGCCAGCATGAGAGACCTGGTTTTGGATACTGGACCTGCGAGTGCTTTTGGATCCTTGGTTGCCATTCTTACACCCTATGTGGGGTGGCAGATCCATGAAGTTACAACTGCCATGGCCACCCTAGGGGATGTTGAAAGCCGGAGGTGAAGGAAGTTAAGACAGGAGGTCCGCACAGTTGAGACCTGGAAGCCCAAACCAAAGGTAAAGGGGCGAGGTTGCGGGCCTCAGAGACTAACACACGCACAGATGCGGCATGATCTCGTGGCAGCAGGGGTCGATAGGAAGAAAATAGACCAACAACCCAATGCACTCCTGCTTGAACTTTGGAAACAGTTGTGTCCAGAACAGCAATTCCGGAGAAGCCTAAAGGAGGAGTCTGGGAAAGCACGACTCGTGTCCCTCCAGGACTTCATGCAGCCGCTTGAGGCTGACTCCTTTCAGCTTGATTAGGGGTGGGGCCAAGGTACCCAGTCAGAGGGGACAAGCAGGGACTGGAGGCCCCACGTGGAACTGTCCATACATTGGTCCCCTTCTAATGTGCAGAGGGTTTGGCTCTAGTTGACACTGGCGCCGACTGCAGTCTCATTTATGGGAACCCAGAACTGTTCCCCGGACCAGCAGTCTGCATTGATGGCTACGGGAGAAAAACTGTGACTGTGAAAGCCGTTTCCTTCCACTAGGTATAGGAAGGCTCCCTCCTCGTACCTACAAGGTTTATGTCTCCCTCTTTCCGGAGTATATTCTAGGGGTGGACGTGCTACATGGCCTCAGCTTACAGATGTCGGTAGGAGAGTTCTGTCTCCAGATCTGGGAGGTGAAAGTGGTGACACGCGGGCATGCTCACCACCCTTCTCAAGTGTTGCCACAGCCCTGGCGCGTGGTTACAGTGCAACAGTACCGCCTACCAGGAGGGCAGGGGGAGACTGGTCGTACAATATTGGAATTGTAGAAGGCACATATTGTGAGGTATATGCACTGTCCCTTTAACTCCCCAGTATGGCCTGTCAAGAAGCCAGATGGGACCTGGCGAATGACTGTGGACTACAGGGAGTTAAATAAGGTGACACCAACTTTGCACACTACAGTGCCTTCAATGCACAATTTAATGGATCGTTTGACTGTCCGCCTGGGGACATATCACTATGTAGTGGATTTGGCCAATGCTTTTTTCTCCATTGACATTGCACCCGAGTGTCAAGAGCAGTTTGCTTTTACGTGGGATGGGCGGCAGAGGACTTTTCAAGTCCTTCCGCAAGGATACTCGCACAGCCCCACTATCTGCCATGGGCTCGTGGCCCAGATTTGGCATAGTGGGATCACCCATCCTCTGTGGCCTTGTTTCATTATGTCAATGATATTCTATTAACATCAGATTCTCTTTCTGATTTAGAGCAAGCAGCTCCCTCTCTTCTCCGCCACCTGAAGTCACACGGCTGGGCAGTGAATGAGGAAAACGTCCAAGGCCCTAGCTTATCCGTCAAGTTTTTGGGTGTTCTGGTAGGGTAAGACAAAGGTCATACCTGAGGCCATTATTGATAAGATACAAGCCTTTCCCCGGCCGACCAAGGTCTCCCAACTGCAGATGTATTTGGGACTGCTAGGATATTGGCGGGTGTTTGGACCCCATTTGGCACAATTGGCAAGGCCCTTGTACAATATGATAAAAAAAGGGGGCCTCATGGGATTGGACAGAGGCTATAGAGCAAGACTTTGTTGCCACAAAACGGGCAGTGCAGCAGGCACAGGCTCTGCAAGTAGTGGACCCCGGCCGCCCATTTGAACTTGATGTTCACGTAACCCAAGAGGGGTACGGATGGGGCCTCTAAGCAATGGCAGGAGCGTCTCCAGTTGCCAGTGGGATTTTGGTCCCAATTATGGAAAGGAGCAGAGGTCCGCTACTCTCTAACAGAGAAACAGCTGGCAGCTGTGTATGCAGCCCTAGTGGCCACAGAAGCCATCACAGAAACAGCATGTGTGTTGGTTCGAACAACATATCCCATCCAGGGGTGGGTCCGTATGTGGACCCAGGGACCCAAAACGGGGGTGGCACAGGCCACTACCCTTGCCAAGTGGGGTGCCTACTTGGAGCAACGTAGCACCCTTAGTTCAAGCCCTTTGAGCACAGAGCTACAACAGGTCCTGGGGCCTATGGCGCTTGTAGCCCAGGCTGAGCCAAGTGCTCTGCCCAGAGGGGAGGACTTGGAGCCCTCGCCCTACAAAGAAGGACAGCCCCCAGTACCTGAGGATGCCTGGTTTACCGATGGTTCTAGCCGAGGGGCTGCAGCTGTTTGGACGGCTATTGGTGTGTAGCCCAAAACAGACACCATTTGGTTTGATACTGGGACGGGCCAGAGTAGCCAGTGGGCTGAATTACGGGCTGTGTGGATGGTAATCAGCCATGAGCCCGAGCCCCTAGTTATTTGTATTGACAGCTGGGCGGTGTCCTGGGGCCTAACATTGTGGCTCCCTACATGGAAGCACCAAAACTGGTTGGTAGGACACTGTCCACTCTGGGTTCAAGCCATGTGGCAGGACCTCTGGGACCTAGGGCAGAGAAAGGAGGTGACCTTAATGCATGTCACAGGTCACTCCCCCTTAGTGTCCCCAGGTAATGATGAAGCAGACACCCTAGCACGGGTCCGATGGTTAGAGCGGGCTCCTGCCACTGATTGGTCCACTGGCTGCATAGGAAATTGCAGCACGCTGGAAGCCGAACCATGTGGCAGGTGAGCAGACGCTGGGGCCTGCCTTTGAAATGGCAGGAGATAGCAGATGCCTGCTATGACTGTGCCGTCTGTGCCCAGGACAGCCCCTAAAGGCGGAGTCTCCCCTGGGAGACACAGCAGATTACGCGAGGGAGGGTGCCCCTCACTCGCTGGCAAGTGGATTACATTGGACCCCTGCCTAAGGCCCGCAATGAGATATATGCATTTACAGCAGTGGACACTGCTACGGGGTTGATGTTTGCTTGGCCCTCTCTGTCTGCGGATCAGCGGCATACAGTGGTCGCCCTTTCACGGTTGTGCGCCCTCTATAGGCGCCCCCAAGTCATTGAAAGTGACAGGGGTACCCATTTTACGGGGCAAGAAGTGCAGCGCTGGGCTGCCAGGATGGACATGCAATGGTTGTTTCACACCCCGTACAATCCACAAGCAGCTGGCATGATTGAACGCTATAATGGCCTTTTGAAGCAAGGTCTCTGGGTGTCAAAACACCCTCCCACGTTCGTGACTGGGCCTCACGTCTATGGGACGTCCTGAGAGTCCTGAATGAGAGACCACGAAGGGAGGGCCCACATCAGTAGAAGCTCTGCTACATCGAACGGCCGCTCCCATTCGATTACAAGTTACCACCAGTGAGACTCTGTTAAAGCAGGCTACGGCAGAAATGGGAACATTTTGCTGCCAGCACCCACATGCTTGAAAGCAGGGGAATGGCAGCAATGGACTTGGCCCTGGCAGGTCAAAAGCCCCCACTGTCGGTGGTTGGGTCTGATAGCCCCATGGTGGGCCGGTTTGACTCATGATTTGCAAGTGACGCCAGGGATGGTGGCTGAGTGGCCACTGCAAGTGACTGTAGTATACGGAGGTCCCGATACTGGGATGATTTTGTGGGGAAACTATGTGCTCTCACTATGGCCTATTATGGGGTTCCCTGTTCTGTTACATGTTGAAACTATGCAAGGAACCCCAAGCACTGCCATAAAGGTCTGGTACCACAAACCGGGAAAAGTGCCAGTTGCAGTGACCCTCCTTTCCCAGGACAAAAAGCTAGCGTGTATCCTCCCAGATGGAAGGGATTTGCCATTGTTGGTTCCTAAGACTACTGTTTCCTTTAGTCCGTAGGTGCCGATAGGCTAATACGGCACAGAGACCTTTGTGGAAGCCACTTGTCATGTAGATTGTGAGGCAAGACCCTGTATGGGTGGAGTGTGGGGACAGAGCCCCAGAGAGCAGTTTCCAGGCCCTCAGCCTCACGCGGAGGGGTGCTGGGTCAGGTAGTAGATGGCCATCAGCTGTTACTAGTTGGCCGTCAGCTGTAACCATTGAGCATTGGCCACTAATATAACTGCTGCGGCTATGTTGGGGAGTCGAGGAGGGTCGAGGAGAGTCGAGGGAAGTCAGGGAGTCGGTCGGTTGGCAGAAAAGCGGACAGCAGGTCGCACGTCGTGTGAATCCAGTCTCCAGTGAGAACATAGTGGTATGACTCCCCTACCTATGGCTCCGTGGGTGTTCCTTTCTGCCTTCACCATATCCTGTGTTCTTATGGGGGGAGTGGGAGCTGAGACCCCGCAGGCCTCCCCACGTGACAGCAAGCATCAGAACCAGGCTTGGCAGGGATGTTGGAATTATCAGATCATGACTTTAAACAAACACTAATTAATATGCTAAGTGCTGTAATGGATAAAGTAGGCAGCATGCAAGAACAGGTGGACAATGTCAGCCAAGAGATGGAAATCTTAAGAAGGGGCCAAAGTGAAAATATTAGAGTTAAAAACTGTAGCAGAAATAAAGAATGTCTTTCATGGGCTTATTAGTAGACTGGACATAGCTGAAGAGTGTATAGCTGAGCTAGAAGATATATTAATAAAATCCAAAAAAGGCAAAGTAAAGACTTAGAAAAATAAAACAGCACAGTATATCCAAGACTATGGGCATCTGTAAAAGGTGTTAACAGCATAATGGGAATATCAGAAGGAGAAAAAGGAATATTTAAAAGACTAATAACTGAGAATTTCCAAAAATGAATGTCAGTCACCAAATCACAGATGCAGAAAGCTCAGAAAACACCAAGCAGTTTAGTTGCCAAAGAAACTACACTTGAACATATCATTTATAATTATAGAAAATCAAAGATAAGAAAGTCTTGAAAAGGGCAAGAGGAAAGAAACAACTTACCAATAAAAAAACAAATATAAGACTTACAACCAACTTCTCAGAAATCATGAGAACAGGATGAGAGGGGAGTGCAATATTTAAACTTAAGAAGATGAACAGGTACATTTAATTCTGTGCCTTGTGAAATTATCCTTCAAAAGTAAAGGAGAAATACTCTATCAGATGGACGATATTTAGGGGAATTTTTTTCCAATAGACTTTCCTTGCAAGAACTGTTAAAAGAATTTCTTTGGAGAGAAATAGATGTAATATAGGTTGGAAACACAGATCTACCTTAAGTAAGGAAGAGGATCAAAGAAGGAATAAGTGAGGGTAAAAACAAAAACTTATGTTTTTCTTATTCTTAATTGATTTAACAGATAATACTTTGTTCAAAATAATAATAATAATGATAATGTATTCAATTATGTATGCTTATGAATATATTGTATATATATTTTATGTATGCATACATATGAGTTTATGTATGTTTATGTATAGGTAAAATGAATGACAGCAATGATACAAGTGACAAGAGGTAGGAATATGGATTACTTTGTTATTGTAAGGTACTCAACACTACCCATAAGTGGTATAGTGTTATTTGAAAGTGGACTTGGATTAGTTATAAATATACATTGCAAAATCTAGGGAAACCACTAAAAAATTAAAAAGATAGAAGCATAACTGTATTCTAAGAATGAAAAAATAGAATCATAAAATATTCAATTAAAACTATGCAAAGTATATGTTGGAAAAGAATGGAAGGCAAAAATAGGAACAAAGAACAAGAGCAGTAAATAGAAAACAGTAACAAATATGGTAGATACTCAATAATCATCTTGAATGTAAACGGTCGAAAGCGAATGGTCAGAGAAAAACATATCATGCTAGCACTAACCAAAAGAAAGCAGGAATAGTTACATTAATTTCAGACAGAGCAAACTTAAAACAAAGGAGGCTTTTCGGGGATTAAGAGGGTATTACAAAATGAGAAAGGAGTCAGTTCTCCAGGAAGACATAATAATTCTTTACGTGTATGCACCTAACAACAGAGCATAAAACTATGTGCGACAAAACTGATAGAACTACAAGAAGAAATAAGTATTTTCACTTTTCATAGTTGGAGACTTCAACACCTCTCAGAAATGGACAGATCTAACAGACAGAAAATCAGTAAGGACATAGATGTACTCAATAACACCATAAATCAACTGAATATATTTGACATCTATAGACTACTTCATTCATCAGCAGCATAATTCACATTTTTCTCAAGCTCACGTGGAACATTGACCAAGATAAACAACATACTGGACCATAAAACACACTTAACAAATGTAGAAGAATAGAAATCATACAATGTCCGCTCTGAGACCACAGTGGAATTAATCTACAAATAAATATCAGAAAAATCTGGGGAAATCTCAAAACACATGGAGATTTAACAACACATTTATAAATAAAATAGGTCAAAGAAGAAATCTCAAGAGAAATTTTTAAATATCTTGAACTAAATGAAAATTAAAATGAAAACCCAATTTATTACAATTTGTGGGATGCAGTGAAAACAGTTCTTAGAAGAAAATTTGTAGCATTGAATGTATATATTAGAAAGAAAGAAAGATTTAAAATCAAAACTAAACATACTCATAACATATAATTCAGTAATCACACTCCTTGGTATTTACCCAAAGTAGCTGAAAACTATGTCCACATGAAAACCTGCACACAGTTGTTTATAGTACCTTTATTCATAATTGCCCAAACTTGGAAGAAACTAAGATGTCCTTCAGTAAATTGCTAAGTAAACTGATACATCCAGATTTGAGATTTTATCCAGTGCTAAAAATAAATGAGCTGTCAAGCCGTGAAAAGACAGAATAAATGTATATTACTAAGTGAAAGAAACCAATCTAGAAGTCTACATACTATATGATTCCAATTATATGACAATTTGTAAAAGGCAAGACTATGCAGACAGCAAAAAAATATAAATTATTATCAGGGATGTGGTGAGGGGGTAAGGGGGTAGGGGAGAAATGAATAGACAGAACACAGAGGAGTGTTAGGGCCGTGAAAATACACTGTATGACATTATAAAGATACATATATGTCATTATAAATTTGTCCAAGATCATTGAATGTACAACACCAAGAGTGAACATTTAGCTAATCTGTGGACTTTGGATGACTATGATGTATCAATGTAAGTCCATTTTTGGTAAAAGAATGTACCATTCTGGTGGGTTATGTTGATAATGGGAGAGGATGTGCATGTATGGAAGCAGGGGTATACGGAAATTCTCTGTACCTTCCTCTCAATTTTATTATAATCATAAAACTGCTTTAAAATAGTCAAGTATATATAGACTCTATAATAAGCATAAAATATATAAACACTTGAACTTTCAGAAAGTATGAAATGACTCTGATGTTGGGATAATCCCACAGGCTTCAGTGATTAATACTGTGATCTCTGGAAATAGTCGGCCTGAGTTCAAGTTGATGATTTGCCATTTATCTATCTGTATATATTATCTGTCTTTCACTGTATATATTATCTATCTTTCTGTAAAATTAGGCATCATCATAGTGGACTTGAATTAAATTAAATTTAATTTGAATTCAGGAATTTAACATGCACAAAGCTTTTGTGGTACTCAGTATAGAGTAAGTACACAATTAATGTTATTAATAATTATTTTTATGTTATTTTTATCTTATGTCTCTGATCATTACTAGGATTCCTCCACCATTTTGTCTTTCTCACCTTATGTTACATAGTCATTTCTATACTTGCATATAGCATCAGTCAGTGAAGTTAAGGAGAATATCTGTCGATGCACGTACATGTGGCTGGCTTTGTGTACATAATCCCCATTAGTCCTTACATTCAGCAATCCTGTGAGGTTGTTCTCAAAGTAGGGGGCACAAAATCATGCTGCTTGCCGGTAGACGAGATAAAGGGAAAGTATGAGTGCTTACTGCAAAGTCCATTCATTTAACCATTGCATCCTGTTATAATTATATAAAGCCACTTTATTATTTATATACATTTGAGTTACAATAAACATTTGTTGTCATACATTTATAAAATACATGCTTCTGATTTTGTTTATTGGTATGTTTTTCTGTAACTGAAAATAGAAGAGATGTACCTTCTTAAACCATAGGAACAGAAAATGACTTATTTCAGACTCATATTTTTGGTTATACCTAGAAGTATATGGTATATAGTTATTACGCACAAAAAGGTGTCAAAAGAGAAAAATATATACCATATATACTTTATCTTCTTAATATTATAAAATAATCTACAGTTATAGGATATATTTTAATTTTATGTAAACTTTATTGCTCATTATAGAGAATAAAGTTAAGAAATTTCCTAAGTTAAACATTCAGGACAAATGACTTGTGTCCAAAATAGTATCCATTATGTTAAAAAAAAAGTGTCTTTTATTGAACTGTAGGGAAAACTGTTCTGTTTACACAATGTATATTTAAAATAAAACTAAGATAAATACATTGATGATTTATTAAAATGTAATATAAATGGTGGTTTAATTTAAGGTACAGACTCCAGATCTAGTTTGTATTAAGAGTGCTTAAAGAGAAGTATTTTTAGGAGCATGGGTAAGGAGAACAGTAATTCAAATTCACAGTGGATCTCATTTGTTTGTCTTGTTTTGTTGTTTTTGGTTTATATACCACATATCAGTGAAATCATAAGATTCTCTGCTTTTTCTGTCTCACTTATTTCGCTTAGCATTATACTCTCAAGATAATCCATGTTGTCACAAATATTCCTACAACAAAAACTCATAGACGCAGATAATAGTTTAGTGGTTGCCAGAGGGTAAGGGGGGTAAGGGGTGGGAGATGAGGGTAAGGGGGATCAAATATATGGTGATGGAAGGAGAACTGACTCTGGGTGATGAACACACAATGGGATTTATAGATGATGTAATACAGAATTGTACACCTGAAATCTATGTAATTTTACTAACAATTGTCAACCCAATAAATAAAAATTAAAAAATTGTTAATATGATTTAAAAAAAAAATCAGAGTGGAGCAGACATGTATCCTGGAACTTTAAGAATGAATACAGTTTCAGTAGTGGGACTGTAATGCCACTTCAGGAATGGGGTCATTATCAAGAAAAAGAAGAGTGGGACAAAGTGGAAAACTAAAGGTCCATGTCACTAGTGTGATGGGAACAAGTATGATAGGGTAGGAACTTCTTGAAAATCAAGACCTAGGTTGCAAAATGGTACTGAAATTTGGAGGGTACTGAATATTATTCTATGAGGTTTTACAACAGGTAATCAAACCATTTTTTTTTTTTACCCAGGTAATAATAATATCATATCTGTGCTTCAGCAAGTTTTCAGTGCCCACATGAAGAAAGATTTTGAGATAAACTGAGGGCAGAGAATAACATTTTTAATAATCTAAGTAAGTAGAAATGAGGGTCTGTAATGGTGAAAAGGGAAGCAAAATAATCAGAACAGCCTTTCAGAGGTAGTATTTATGGGTTTTGGTTAAAAATGTGCCATGAAGTTTGGAGACATGGGGAAATTGAAAATTGTTATCATAGTTTCATCTCTGCTTTATTGAAAGTATGTCGATATCACTAACTGGAGAGAATATCAAAAAAGAAGAAGCAAATTTTAGGAAAAAGAAGAAAAATTTGTTAGGGATAAAATTGAACTCTAAGGAGATCAGACTTTGATGTCATTCAAACAATTTTTAGCTCCTGTGATGGGAATGGATAAAATTATCATAGGAAGGATTATAGAACAGTGAAAGGATAAAAGTATTGTGCTTTCAACTTTTAGAAGCACCTACATTTAGGGTATTCTTGTCACCTAATGGAGAAAAGCTCAGTCACCGAAGAAGGAAAAAAATAATAAAAGTGGCCAAATTAAGAGAACAATCCGAAAAATAAAGTGTAATGAAAATAAAATAAAATGAAAATAATTTTAAGGATGAGTAATTTTATGGCCAAATGATACAGAAGGTATACTTTAAAATGCTGACAAGTAATCTAGAGTTGCAAAATTTCATCCAACAAAAGGAAACTTGATAACAGGTTGGACTTGATTTTTAAAGAAAATCCAGTTGTGAACATGTTAACATGTTATATCAGATTTCCTATCATCAGTATTAAAGGTTCTTTGCATTATTGATATTTTATTTAATGTGTTTGTTCTTTTACCTTTGATATTATAATCTCAGACCCTCGATGCTCATTCATTATTTACTGCATGCAATGCAGAATTTCTGCCAATGCACCTATGGGGAATAAGCTTTAAAAAGAAAGCATAGAATCTGTGCGCTGTTTAAATGGCACACTTCCATTTCAGAGTACAAAATTCATGAAACAAAGATACAGTCCCATTTTGTAATAAACATGAAAATGTGATGACTGACTTGTTTTGAGTAATTAAAATATACTCCTATGATTATTTTTCTCTCTGAGCATAAAACCAAGATTTTCTCAGCATGTGTTTGCAATCATGCTACTCTGGGAAAACTGGTATTAATTACTTTATAAATAGTTGGCCATTGTCATTTTTGTATGGAACATTGTAGGTACAAATTCATTAAGGTAAATATTTGATTATACTTAGGGAACATAGAAGAAGTATAAGTTATATGGGAAAAGTGATTCATCTTTTTTTAAACTCCGTGGAAGGTATTTCGTATTTTATGAAAACTTGAGTTTCACCCTCTACTTCATTATCTGTTTCTTATGTTGTCTTTTATAGTTTATAATAATTTAGAGGAATATTTTTTAATAAGCACAATGTTATTTTCAATAAACGGAAGCACTGTGCGCACAGAAATTGCTTCTGAGTATGCTCTGATTGTGAGATTCTTTTAAAAGGGCATTTGGGATTGAATGGAAAGAAAAGCAAAATGGAAACACTTGAAACTTCTTTGTAAAGTTCCCAGGTGGACCACTTCATCACAATCCACCAGTGCTAGTGAGAGTCACCCAGAGTCACCTGTCATACTAAGAATCTGTTCAGCACAGAGACTGAGCTTAACAGAGCAGCGTCCTGGCATGGAGAAGGAATTCCTGCCTGAAGAATGGCTTCTGATCGTCACTGGACCACTCAAAACCTTCACTTTCTTATCTATAGAA
This sequence comes from Rhinolophus sinicus, assembly GCF_057876585.1. Taxonomy (NCBI): domain Eukaryota; kingdom Metazoa; phylum Chordata; class Mammalia; order Chiroptera; family Rhinolophidae; genus Rhinolophus; species Rhinolophus sinicus. The sequence goes on along the minus strand of NC_142517.1, from coordinate 105,307,322 downwards.
CATGTAAAACCATCACACCTAGTCTGTGGGGTTTTTGTCAGATTAACAAGCACGTACAGTACTTAGCAGAGGCACATTTAGCCAGTCTCCTAGCAAATTCTCAGTGATAAGAGGTTCTAATATTGATGATGAAAACAACCCTTTCCTTTGTAAGGAAAGACAGAATTCCAGATTTAGAGGATCTTATAGCTCTGGTGTAGTAATAATAACCTGAATTCCGAATGGAACAATTCTTTTTTAACGTGTGACCTCAAATGAGTCATCGTGAAATCTCATTTTCTTTCTTCCTAAAAGGAGATTGTATTGCTATGTCCCTGGGTGTGTATGGGTGGGGATACCAGTGATTTTTGTGAAAAGAGATCATGGAGAAGAAAGTTTAAATGTGCCATGTGATTGTGGTCAGAGATGGAAAAGGAAATATACTGGAGAGAACAGCCTGTGATTTTGTTCACCATATTGGACCCAGTGAGTTGATTTTCCTCACTTTTTTTCTATAATTTAGCTACATACCAATGAACTGGAAGGAATGCATTGCAATATTGTCACCCTAAGACTGTAGCATGTAAGAGTTCCCAGAGTCTATACCCTGGACATCACAGTGTTCCCTGCTTAGCCAGGAAGCAACTCAGCACCCCAAAGTATCACGATGTCCTGTGGCCCATGGCAGAGCTTACCAAGCATGAAAGAGCTTGTATCCAACATACAGGAGATGGTATCAGCACTGCCAACCTACCTTGAGCATGGGTAAATTGTCTGCAAATGGCTCACAGATAAAACATGGGGCACTATGGAAAGCTAGCAGAGGGTCTACATAGAAATTAGTGGCATCCAACAAGAATTGGATCTAAATGATAGTGTGGATTCATTTGCATTCATTTATACACAATAAAATATGGAGTTTGGGAACTTTTAAGTTAAACTATTCTGTACTTGGTGCTTTATTGTATATTTTCTCTAAAGTCATCACAATAATACTGCAGGTAGGTGATATAATTTCCCTTTTTTCCAAAGAAGGAAAATTAAACTTCACAAGTGTAAATAATTTATCACAAGTTATAGAGCTGATAAGTAATAGGCCCAAAACTCCAATTCTGATCTGCCTGACTGCAAAAGCCATTTATTTTTCATTACACTGCTCTGAGCTAGTGAAACTTCTTTGTTAAGTGAAAGGTGTTACACAACTGAAAAATATATTGTTTTATTCCCGACATTTTAATCTTTCACAGAAATAATTGACTAATAATTTTAGAATTAGTCAAAACCCATGTCCATTACAGACTTTTTTAAAATAATGACTACTAAACACCAGTGAGCTTGACTCAATCTCAGATGTATATAGTGCTTGAATAATCCACATAATGGTAAAGTTTATATAACATGAGACTTTATAGCTGTAATTAAGTATAGTACCATATGTTTACATTTTCAGAGTTTGTCATTTTTTATTGGAAACACTACCTCACTTAAGTGAACTTTTCAACACAGTGTAGTAAAAGTAATCAATCTAAATAGTTAGTAAATGTTTGGACATATCTGTCTGGTCATCTGATTCTCAAACTAGAGGTTGGAAGATTTATTGGGTACTTTTTTGGAAGGGATAGAATTAGGACAATTGCCTCATGGGAAAATAAATGGAATATTATGTTTTATTCCCCCTCTGAGAACACGTGCACTTGTTCCACTTTCAGTAGATTGGTATGTAGAAGAAAGTCACAGAGCCACATATTATATACAAGGTGAAAATTTAGTAAATGTTCATTACTACTACTTATTTTTGAAAAAGCAGTGTCCGACATTGGTAATAATGCTTGCTCTGGAATTAGGACAGGCTTAAATGCTGATTCTAAATAGGACTATGGAAAATTAATTTTCCTTTCTGTGTTTCAGCTTTCTCCTCTACTGGGTAACAAATGAAATAATAGCTTTTCCATATGATGGTAATGAATATTAGGTACATTTAATGAGATACAAGTTGAACACCATAATATCGTTTGGACTTGCAGTTGACGTTTGATAGTCGTTGGTCACCATTAATGTTATTTTGTAGAAGTTAGATGACTGGAAAATGCCTTGGCCAACATTTTTACAGAAGTCAATGCTGTATCTGGTACACCAAATCTGAATTTGTCCCAAATTTTAGCTGTTGTATAAGTCACAAGCAATCATGTGGCTACTCATTTCATTTATAGTCCAAGAATTGTTGCAACATGGAAAGACAATATCTCATTTGTGGGAGAAAAGACTCAACAACTGTCCTCTGTCAGTCATGATTGTTGACAACTGATACTCCTCCATCATCATAGATCTCTGGATGGGGAAAGTTATTGGCTTTTTGTCTTTTTTTTTTTTTTTTTTTTCTTAAGAGACCTTATGTTTCTAGCTCTCTCTTTTTCAGTTCAAAACCATGACTCCTGTGAGGGCTACAAAAATATTAATAATATTCCTCTCTCCTTCTAGGTTCTTCTAGAAGAACCAATAATCAAATTAACAGAGACAGACTAACAGAAGAAAATCTAATTTTAATACATGCATGTGGGGAATTCACATAGCATGATGATTCTAAAAACAGTGAGACAACATTAGGAATATATGACATTTTTTGACAAAGAAGAAAAGGGTGGGGGATGGGATATTAGATTTCAGAAGTGAGACTGGGCAATTTAATTAATAGGTAGTTGAAGAAGCATAGTACACACATGTCAGGCAAATTCTTGTCAGGCAAAAAAGAAACAATGAGACACAGGGAGTGTCTAGCTAACAGACTCCTCCTTAAACCCTTTTTATTTATCATACTTAATGCAAATTAGGCTGAGGTAAACATCCTAAGATTTTCCTGAAGCAGGTTTCTTTTGTCGGACTCTCTTGGGCAGAAAAGGGGGGAGAGGTCAAATGTTCTTTCTGAGTCTTTTGTTTCTTAATAAAGAGCTTAAAATCAATATCCCAAAAAGGCAGCGTCAGGGTGGCAAATCCTTGGTTCCCTACAGTCTCAGTGTTGAGGCCATACAGATACAAACAGCAATGAGTGAAACTTCTTTAAATTGGACCTCAGAAAATGTGTCTGGTATCCCCAAGTGGCCCCTTAATTCTCCCTTAAATGACAACAACAAAAAGAACAAAATGCAAGGAAAGAGCTGAAGGGAACAAAAATTTTGCCACCCTGAAGTTACCTTTTGGGATATTGACTTTAAACTATTTTTTAAGAAACAAAAGAACTCAGAAAGAACCTTTCTTCCCCTTCCCTGCCCAAGAAATATGGACAGAAAAACCTGCTTTAGGAAGGGATCTTTGGCTGATTTTAATCACCGTAAGAATCTTCACCCTAGCATTAATTAGGAATCCCCCAAGCCTGTTAGCTAGGTACCCATTTTGTCCCACTGTTTCCGAGTTGCCCAGCAAGAATTATCCTGCCATGTATGTTCTGCTCCTCCTCAACTACCTGTAAATTGTCCATCCTCACTTCTGAAATCTAATACCTCAGCCACCCCTTTTATCTTTGTCCAAAATTTCTTATATACCAAATGTTGCTTCATTGTCTTTGGAATTTTCATGCTTATGTGAATTCCCCATGCACATGTATTAAATATTTTTGTTTTCTGTTGTTAATCTGTTAATTCAATTATTATTAGTCCAGCTGGAACTTAGAAGGTGGGAAGAAATGTATTAATTTTTTTTTAGCCTCTACAGAGCATAGATTAAAATAATGTTTGAAAGGGAAGAAATAGGGGGAAATAGGAGAAAATAGACTAATTAAAATTATTTTTTCATATATATATACGGTTTTCTAAGCTTGTCAACCCTTCTTCATTGGACATTTACTACTTTTGTAGTTAGGGGGAAAGATGTATTAAAATATTGAGGGGTGCACTTCTAAAATTAAATAAAATACACATTACAGTTATTTCCCAAGTCTTTCAGTGTAAAATGATTTCTATTTCATATATATTTTAAAGTTTTTATGTTTTATATTTTGTTTTTGTATCACTTTTTTTTTTTTTTTAAATTTCTTCTCTACTTACACTCAGTTTTTTGTTTTGTATTTTTTGCCATGGATTTTTATAGTGAGTTTAAGTGCTTTTATTTTTCCTTAAATTAAATAATTATTTGGTATTATCATTAATTGAAATATTAAATATCTAGCCTATGATGGAAGAGTGTAGAATTTTATATAATACAAAACTGTTGAAAAAATAGTACATTATTCTTGAAAAACTGAAAGTGAGAATTATATAGCTTGTGTTACCATAGACTCAAAGAATCTGCTTGCCTGCACACACTCAAACCAAATAAGATAAAAGCAGGATTTGCAGCAAAGAAAGTAAAGGTTTATTTGCAAAGTTGGTGCCAAGCCCAGAGACGCAGGTGAGTTAGTGATCTCAGAAACCTGGCTCCCCGATGGCCTCCAGTGGCTCGGTTATATAAGGGAAAATCATTAATCATGGCTATTATGGGCGATGGATTAGAGGTTCTACTGATTGGTTGGAGCTAAGGTAGGGAGCATGTGATCATGGCCTCAGGTCCTGGTGTCAGTCATGGCCTTGTTCAGTCTGGTTCCCAGAGGAAGTGGCCATGGGGCAGTCCACTTTCATGAGTCTGGACCTGAAACATAACTGAGGCCAAGGTGTTATCTTTATTAAAACATTATTCTTGTTTAAGGTTTGGTTATTGTATCTTGGTCATGGTTGATAGACCTGAAGCTTTATTCTTAAATGAGTTTGATGCTGACCAGAACCTCATGTTCTAAAGGCTTAATGATTAAAAGGAGTGGACATACAGTACACATACAGGTAGGAGGGTCTGGGGGAAAGAATGCAAGTGAGTCATAGTTCTATCCAGCTAAAAATGCCCACTTGGATTAAAGCAGAATGACTGCTAAAGACATGAAGCTCTTATGCTGTTACAATTGTTTCCCCAAAAGGATGAAAGTATTTTTGTTGATGAATTTGAAAATTATAAATATGAATATCTATATCTATCTGTTACATATGGCTAAAGAGATACATATATTATTGTGTGTGTGTTGATTTATACCGGCATGCTGGTGAAGTTGAGTGAAATAATTATTGTTAAAAATATAATAGCTAGAGGTTGGTATTCTGGAATGGCCTAGTAATAAGATTACCATAACAATGATTTGCCCTCTGAAAATTATTTTAAAACATATTTACATTCTCTGGAAATTGTTCTAAAGGTGTAGAACTAATGGAGAAATATTCTTTCAAAAGTATTAAATTTTGGTATGAACAGCTGTTATTTGAACCATTACCTGCTCCTTTTCCTGCACCCCTCCCCCAGATATTTTATTCCTGGCAGGTGTAGTCAAGAAGACAAAGAAGTCCTCTCCCACCAGTGCCCAGTTAGGCTGCAGTTTACCCTGGAAGGGACAGGCTGCTGGTGTTTCTCATTTCCAGTCCCATGTTGAAGAAGCTCTCAGGCAGGGCTCCAGAGACTGGGTTTCTCTTTTGGCACCTAGCTCCACTCACAGGTTGAAAACTGTACTCTAGACACAGTGGGGTAAACTAGGGTCCCAATTTCCCTACTTCAGCTCACAAATATAGTGAAAGTTTCTACGCCAGCAGAGGAAACCAAGAAGATGGAGGCTGACACTTCCGGACACCAGTGTTCGTTATGTCTGAAGACATTGAGAGATCTCACTGGGGAGTAATCAAGAGGAAGCTGGTGGCTCTAGGATATAAGCAAAATCTGAGAGCAGTCAGAAGTTTAATGGGGAGAACAGGGGAAGTGACAGTCAGTTAAGAGAGTCCTCCTGGATCACAGTCAACTGCAGGGTGTGAAGGCCTGTATGCACACTCTAAACGGTCCCCATGTAAGAGCATCAGAGCAGGGCATGGGACTGGCTTGAGAGCATTCCCTACGCAGACTAATTGAGAGAAAGCAGCAGCCTTACTGGCACAGGAAGCTTAAAAACAACTTCTGACCAAAATCACAGGAAGACAAGACAAGGGACACAGAAGAATGAGAAAATATAAAACAAACAAACAAACAAAATGGCAGATTCAAGCCCTAACATATCACTTACTTACCTTAAATGCACATGGTCTAAACCATTTTAAAGGCAGAGATTGACATATTTAAAAAACAAAACAAACTAAAAACAAACAAACAAACCTGATGACCCAACTATTTGCTGTTTACAAGTAACTCACTCCAATTACAAATCACATAGGTAAATTGAATATAAAAGCGTGAAGAAGATCGACCATGAAAATGTCAATAAGATACAAAACAGGAGTGGCTATATTATTGTCAGATAAAGTAGTCTTCAGATGAGAGAAAATTATTTGACACAAGAGCGATACTACATAATAAAAAAAGATCAATCCACCTGGAAGACATAATAATCTTAAATGTGTACACACTAAACAGTGCCTCAAAATACATGAAGCAAACACTGCTGAACTGGAGTCATACCTATTCAATTTTATATTTGGGGACTTTACCAGCTCATTCTTGGCAACTGATAAAACTACTCGACAGAAAGTCATCAAGGATATACCCTGTTTCCCTGAAAATAAGACCTAACCAGAAATTGAACCCTAGCATGATTTTTCAGAATGACATCCCTGAATATAAGCTCTAATGCATCTTTTGGAGCAAAAAATAATATGTAAATTAATAAAAATTAATAAAAATATAATATAATATAATATAATATAATATAATATAAAATATAATATAATATAATATGTCTTATTTTCCGGGAAACAGTAGAAGTTCTGAGGAGCACAAGCAACCAGCAATTTCTAATTGACACATATACATACTCCACCAAACAACAGGAATACATTCTTTTTTCAAAAACCCATGGAATATTCTACAATGTCAAAAATATGGCAATGGAGAACAGTTCAGTGGTGGTCAGGGCGAAGGGGATGAGGAGTGCTGGAAGGGAGTGGGCATGTCTATAAAGAGGTTACAGGAAGGATCCTTGTGATGATGGAATTGATCAGTATTTATTTGTATCAATTTCAATATGCTAGTTATGATATCGTACTATAGTTTGGCAACCTAATTTACTGTTGGGCAAACTGAGCAAAAGGAACATGAGACCTCTCTGTATTACTTCTCACAACTGCACGAGTCTACAGTAATCTCAAAATGAAAAGCTTAATTTGAAAAACAGATGTGTTCGTCGCTTACTTAAAGCAAAGGAGAGACTCTTCATTTAATAAGAGAGTCTCCAGGAATTGAAATTAATTTATGAAATGCTCTGCTAGGCTTGCGATGATGCAGCAGATACATTTATATATGCATGCTTGGGATTTTGTAAATACTTTTCTATATAGGAGTTTAAGTAATCAGATAATGTGGTTATTGCTGTAAGACTCATGTATGGAAATTATTATGGGGGTACATGTGAAGGGAGTGTTGGCGCTGAGAATGAATGCACCTTCTGAGAAGGGCTCCTCCTGGCTAATTGGGCACAAATTTGTAAAGAAAGCCTGAAAGTCTTTGCTAAACCGTGGTCTGTCATGCAAACCCCACATTAGGGAGAAGCCTGTTTACACTGCCTGCTGCCTGCACTGAATTGCTACCTATACTGTGTTCTGCTATCTGAGCCAACCTTTAAAAAGGAGTTTCTGGAATCCCATTTCAGCCAATAGAAAAGAAACTTTCCCTGTCAAATTGGAGCTGTGCAGCAATATCCTGATTAGCATCTTCACCGACCAATCAGAATGGCTGCAGTCTGACCAATCAGGGCAGTGCTTTTTTGACCAAACAAACTGTGAGGACTTGGAATCTTGATTTGTATGAAGACATACCCATCAGGGACCAGGGCAAAGGCTTCTCTCTATGTAAGTCAGCTCTCCGCAGGGTTGGATAGTTTATCTTCAGTTTCTACCTAAATGTTATGTTTCCCTGATTGGAGTATCTCCCCAACAGGAGTGGAGCTGTCTTGCCAGAAACGGGCTGAGATGCAACACTGGAGCACCTGGGAGCCAAGCTGTCTTGCCAGTGTGAAATGGAGCAGAGAGGAGCTGCAGCACTGGCGGCCTCTTTGGCCCAAGGCCACCTCACCCCAGAGCTGCCTCAAAGCTGTGCATGCTGATCTGAATTGAGCTATAACACTATTGAGCTGTCTCACAGCTGTGCTGTTCTACAGCTGAGCTGTATCCTAGTTGAGATTTTTGCACTGAAAAACGTCTCCCCATTCAATGTATGCTGAATTGGGGGATCCTTCTGGCATTGAATTGGTAGTGTTGACTTTCAGTTGATAGGAGTGTGGGGACAGAGCCAGGAGTGCAGTTTCCAGGCTCTCGGCCTCACGTGGAAAGGTGCTGGCTCAAGTAGTAAATGGCCATCAACTGTGATTGGATGGCCATCAGCTGTAGCTAGTTGGCCATCAGCTGTAACCAGTGAGCCATTAGGTACTAATATAACTGCTGCGGCTATGCTCCCAGCAAAGGGGGGCTAGCAAGTGGATGGTGGCTGGCAAGGGCAGAGTGTGGATTGCAGATTGCAGAGAAGCGGAAGGCAGGTTGCGATCCTGTTGCTCCTGCTTCCTGTGTCTCCAACCCAACCGCCAGCGAGACTATACTGATATGACTCCCCTTCCTATGGCTCTGTGGGTGTTCCTTTTTGGCCTCACCATGTCCTGCATTCTTATGTGGGGAGCAGGACCAGAGACCCCGCAAGCAACCCTGTGTGACAAGGAGTCAGAATTTTTCCTGACATGGAGGTGGTGAAGGAATAATTCACTGATTTTGAAAAATTAACAGAACTTTGTGGGGGCGGAGCCCCAGAGAGTAGTTTCCAGGCTCTCAGCCTCACATAGACAGGTGCTGGCTCAGGTAGTAAATGGCCAACTGTGATTGCATGGCCATCAGCTGTGGCTAGTTGGCCGTCAGCTGTAACCAGTGAGCCATTGGCCACAATATAACTGCTGTGGCTACGCTAGCAGAGGAGAGAGAGGAAGAATGGGGGCTAGCAAGAAGATGGTGGCTGGGCTGGCAAGTGTGGATGGTGGTTTGAAGACAGTGTGGATCCAGCCTCCAGTGAGAGTATAGTGCCGCCAGAGAGAATATACTAAGTATGACTCCCCTATCTATGGCTCCTTGTGTGTTCCTTTTTGGCCTCACCATATCCTGCGTTCTTGTATGGGGAGCGGGAGCAGAGACCCCGCAGGCCGCCCTGCACGACAAATGGCGCAGCGAGCAGGGTCTCCCGCACGACAAATGGCGCAGCGAGCAGGGTATGGTGCCGGCCAAAGCTCTCCAAAGGACGGTGGAGCAGTTTGTGCGTGTGAACACTCAGTCTGAGGAAGACCAGGAGGAGCAGCTGCCGGAGAGCTGGACCCCCGTGGAGGGGTGGGAGGACGTGGACGGTTCTCCCACCAGCACAAGAAAAGCCATGCAGCTGCTGGAGAGATGGAGCCCCGTGGAGAGGTGGAAAGATGTGGACGGTTTCCCAACCAGCACAGGCCGGAGAAAGCGAAGGTCGTTGCAGCCCTGTGGGCCGGGGAAGTTCCTGCTCAGGCAGCCCGGATGCAGGACTTATAGTCCCAGGAGGTAATGCTTGCTGAGTCCTCCGTGGGAGATGGGGGTGAGGTCAAGGTCATCCCTCACCCCTAGGACAGCCCTGGTGAATGACTACGGACTATGGGGAATTGCCTTCCATCCCTAATTTAATGGACCGCTTGACTGTTTGTTTGGGAACTGTTGTTAGTGGAACTGGGGGATATTTGCTTTTGTCTCTTGACTGGCCGCCATTGAGAATATGTAAGCACCTTGATTGTGAGTCGCTGTTGTTCCAGCAGGGTACCCTGAGAGGCACAGAGAGAGTGGCAGTGCGCTGAGAGGTCTGGCTGAGCCCTGAAGATACCCTGGCTGTGCCCAGGAAGTCGGGCTGTTCCCAGAGAGAGTGGCAGTGCCCTGAGAGCCCTGGCTGTGTCCAGGAAGTTTGGCTGAGCCCTGAAGATACCCTGGCTGTGCCCAGGAAGTCGGGCTGTTCCCAGAGAGAGTGGCAGTGCCCTGAGAGCCCTGGCTGAGTCCAGGAAGTCTGGCTGAGCCCTGAAGGTACCCTGGCTGTGCCCAGGAAGTCGGGCTGTTCCCAGAGAAAGTGGCAGTGCCCTGAGAGCCCTGGCTGTGTCCAGGAAGTGTGGCTGTGCCCACAGAGAGTGGCAGTGCCCTGAAAGCCCTGGCTGTGTCCAGGAAGTGTGGCTGTTCCCAGAGAAAGTGGCAGTGCCCTGAGGAATCCTAGCTGTGCCCGGGGAAACTAGTGGTACCCTAAGAAGTCCAGGAAGTCTGGCTGTGCCCAGGAGTACTGGTGGTGCCCTGAGAAACCCTGGCTGTGTCCGGGAAGACAGGTGGTACCCTAAGAAGTCCAGGAAGTCTGGCAGTGCCCAGGAGTACTGGTGGTGCCCTGAGAAACCCTGGCTGTGTCCGGGAAGACAGGTGGTACCCTAAGAAGTCCAGGAAGTCTGGCAGTGCCCAGGAGTACTGGTGGTGCCCTGAGAAACCCTGGCTGTGTCCGGGAAGACAGGTGGTACCCTAAGAAGTCCAGGAAGTCTGGCTGTGCCCAGGAGTACTGGTGGTGCCCTGAGAAACCCTGGCTGTGTCCGGGAAGACAGGTGGTACCCTAAGAAGTCCAGGAAGTCTGGCCGTGCCCAGAAGCACTGGTGGTGCCCTGAGAAACCCTGGCTGTGCCCAGAGAGCCTGGCTGTGTCCAGGATATTGCATTCACCCCCAGGCTCCTCACACAGGTCCCCTCGCGGAAGACGCTTGTCGCGTAGATTGTGAGGCGAGAGCCTGTAGGGGTGGAGTGTGGGGGCGGAGCCCCAGAGAGTAGTTTCCAGGCTCTCAGCCTCACATAGACAGGTGCTGGCTCAGGTAGTAAATGGCCAACTGTGATTGCATGGCCATCAGCTGTGGCTAGTTGGCCGTCAGCTGTAACCAGTGAGCCATTGGCCACAATATAACTGCTGTGGCTACGCTAGCAGAGGAGAGAGAGGAAGAATGGGGCTAGCAAGAAGATGGTGGCTGGGCTGGCAAGTGTGGATGGTGGTTTGAAGACAGTGTGGATCCAGCCTCCAGTGAGAGTATAGTGCCGCCAGAGAGAATATACTAAGTATGACTCCCCTATCTATGGCTCCTTGTGTGTTCCTTTTTGGCCTCACCATATCCTGCGTTCTTGTATGGGGAGCGGGAGCAGAGACCCCGCAGGCCGCCCTGCACGACAAATGGCGCAGCGAGCAGGGTCTCCCGCACGACAACTTTCTAAAATAGGAAAGGAAGGAAACACTTTCCCCTAAGGTAGAAAAAAATGTGGAAAGCCTTGGAAATCTGAAAATCAATTTTGATTTTAAAAAATAATGATTTGTTTTGAAAGTTTGAGTATAGTACATTATTAAGTATAGAGCCTTATTAATAAGAAATATGGCATATTGTAGAAATAGTGGTATAGATTTCAGTGACAGGCAGGATTGTTTAAGTTTCTTTGTTTTGAGTATGTACTCTTGGACATATAATTTCACATCTCTAAATCTTAATTTCATGGGTGTAATCCATCCCTGACAGGGTTATTTCATTATACAGGACTGTTGCAACCTGTGTCTAACATTTAGTTATTGGCTGAAGAACTGGATAGTTAGCCTTATTTTCTCTGAAACTAGAGTGTTTTATTTGGAAGAGATCTTTTATCATTTAAGTGGACACCAACTGACATTCAAACATCAGTATCAGATTCAACACATTAACTTGCAGTGGTTCTCAACTTGGCTGTGTGTGAGAGTCACCTAGGGGGCATATTAAAAGCACTGCATCCATGACTCAACCACAGAGATTCTGATTAACTATTTGTGGATGGAAACCTGGCAATAGATTTTATTTTTATTTTTAAGCTTGTCACTCAATGTTTATGATCATCCAGGGTAGAGAAATATTACATTAATTTACTTAGCTACATGGGATTACATTTTTCCTTTAACTCTAGCTCGTAACTCCATGTGAATGCAATGCTAATTAAATATAGACAGATATACTTACACTCAATATTCATGGATATAAGTTTTGTGCGAGAGTTTTTTAGTATAAGGCGTTTAACTGTTAGAACTAGTTTAAATAATTCTTGTTTCATTTATGTTATTTAATACAGAAAATATGGTCTCAATTAATTGGACAAATGTTTGAGGAAATTAAGTGTATGACTGTGAATTTAACCTAAAATTGCTTCTCCTCTCTAATCTTTATGGAAGTGTAGTGATGTTTTATTGTGAGTAGAACTTATATCAAATTCTCAAGTTCTATTGACAGCAAGTCAAATCTCGTCTCCTGTATATACGGTGTTTCCCCGAAAATAAGACTGTGTCATATTACAGTTTGCTCTAAAAGATGCATTAGGGCTTATGTTCAAGGGATGTCATCCTGAAAAATCATGCTAGGGCCTATTTTCTGGTTAGGTCTTATTTTTGGGGAAACACAATAGTCTCTGAAACAAAAGGCTTTCATTTTAACCAATAAATCTACAATGTAAGCCATTTAATTAGCAACTCAAACATACATTGCATCCACGGCAGTGTTTGGCCAAATTCAACTAGAAAGTGTGACATCTCCGGAAACAATCTGCATAAATGTTGGATAAGTCATTTAACCATGTTTAGATTCTCCAATATGAATTCCTAGGTAACTAGAGTGTCACAGGGCAACTGCATTTTAGAAAAGCCTTCACTTTTACAGTATAATAAATGTATAGAGGATAGATATAAGAAACACTGATTTCTCTTGCTTCTAAAACTCCATTTGAAGACACTCTCCGTATTTGCTAAGTTCCTTTGATAATAAATAACATAATAAGCAATGACAAAAGTTTTGTTTGGGAGTGGGAAACATTTCCAAAAATAATTTAACTAATTTGTGTTCCCTTCTGTATCAGTCAAATAAGTTCATATACTTATTTATTTCCTTTTCATATTTGCCATAGATACAAGGAAGTTCAAATTTATATTGTAGATATTAGAATTAGAAAATTTCTCCTGCCAGGCAATATTTACTTCTTTTCTTTTTCCTTCCTTCCTCTTCCCTTCCTGTCATTTCTTTCCTTCCTTCCTTTTTTATTTCCTTCCTCCCTTTTTCTCTCCCTCCCTCCCTCCTTTTCTCTCTCTCTCTCTCTCTCTCTCTCTCTCTCTCTCTCTCTCTCTCTCCCTCTCTCTCTCTTTCTAGCTGGTATTGTTCCACTTTATAATTTCACAGGTATTAGTGGTTTCATATTTTGTTCAAATTTCTCAGTATTATATTTAAAATGTTACATAAAAATATGTCACATACAGATGCATTCTCCTTATGTAAACTAAATCATTACAGCTGAAGCTGACAACCTTATTGACCAATACCCAGTCTTCAGCTTTCCCTCCCTCTTACTCACTTCTCTGATTGCCTAGTAGTTATCAGACCAATCATCATTATTCCATATTTTTATTGCCTTTCCATATTTATTTATGCTCCAAAAGAAAATAGTACTTTTGTGTGCATTTTCAAACATAAACATAAAACACTATACATATAATTTTTAAAAATTCAGCAGTATATCTGGATAATCTTGCCATAAAATCTATATAAATATAAATTTATACACACACATATATACATATATGTATGTATATGTATACACACACACACACAAACACACACACACATATATATAGTGCCAAAAATGTATACACATTTTACTATTTTAAGAAAGGGAAACTGTGTTAAATTTGTAATAATATGTACTGATAACAAAAGATGACTAAAACTCACGTTTGACTTCTGCAATTACAAGAGGTGCTCAAAGTGGTTACCATCACCATCCAGACACTTCTGATTATGGTGAATTGCTGCTTGAGCAACGCTGACCAAAGTGTCCACTTACATACATTTTTTGGCACCCTCCAGTGTGTGTGTGTGTGATATATATATATATATATATATATATATGTATATATGAATGACATAACTATCTATGACCTATTTAGCCATTATCTTTTAAGGAGACATTTCAGTTTCAGTTATGAATAATGCTGTACAATCCTCCTTCAATACAGGTGTAGGTTTTCTCTGTACAAGAGACTAAGCAATAAATTGTTGGGTTATTGAATATTCATGTTTTTAAATTATTGAACACTGTCAAATTTATTCTAAAGGACTATAAAATTTAAAACATCACCAGCTTGGATGAAATTTAAATTATCCATTTTACCACAATCTCATGAACCCTTGAGTTTAGTTTATTTTAAAAATGTTGCCAGTTTAATGAGAAATCTATCTGTCTATGTAGTTAGAATCTTGTTGATTATTTCTCAGGATCAGCTTCTCTTCATATTATCATTATTATTCGTATTTTATCTTTTCTGATTTGTCTATACGTATCTTTTCAGTATGGATTGTTATTTTGAATGATTTTTAGCAATTATTTTTTAAATCAAGATCCTAATCCTTAGTCTGTAATATTAATATACTGTATAGTCTCTTGATCTTTTAAGTATTCATTGACTTTGTGTCATCTCACGGAGGTTTAAACATTTTAATTTAGCACAATCAAGATTTCCAATTATTTTGTTACATGCTTTTTTGGCATTGTTTAGAAATACTTTCCATTATCCAGGAACATGAACATATTGTATATTTTTTGGTAATCTATTGTCTTGTAGAATTTTTCACAGTTTCATACTTAACACATTAATATATCTATTTTTATCCTGTATAGTGTAATGTAGAATATCTAACTATATTCTTTTTCATTGACCTTAACTTGTTTATGGAATATAAAATTTCCCCCATAGAGTTAAACTACAACTACATATATATATATATATATATATGTTTATATGTGTTTATCCCTAATTATTTTATTTTCTTGGGTTTCTTTATTATCACTCTTCAAACATATATTAAATACTAACTCATATATAATGTTGCACAGTGCATTCAATGAAAGAGTTCAATATCATTATCCTATAAATTTCTGACTAATGCAATGTTCTATGGGAAGTGTTAAATGTTTAATTCATGCTTGAATTATATTTTGCCTGACTTGTAGATACATTTAAAATAAACTACTATTGTGCAGCTTGATTTTTTTTCTTTGCTTTAAGCTGACTCATCCTTTATAGGAGTGTGTCCTAGAATTAATAGTTCTATGGTAGTTGAAAGGAGTGGGAATAAAGAACAGGTGATTTTCAAGATTTAGTTTCCTGTTTGATAACCTTATCACTATATTACCAGATGTTACAGTAATCATGTTCTTTGCTGCAGCAGCTGCAATTTTATGTGGAATACCTAATTGGTCATCATGAGGGCTATATTACTGTCAACTGCAGGAAAAGTCATTGAAATTGGGTTTCAGTAAGAACTGGATTATTGCTACATGGGTCCCTTGGAAGCTTTGAGCACTTTTAATGGACTTGGAACCAACAAAGGAGAAAACAGTTAAACAAGCCCAAATTTGTGTGTATTCTTCATACTTAATGCTACAAGAACAGGAAAGTGTAGCTAGTGTTCAAGTGTAAAAATATATTACACATAAAAAATGTTTTCCAAGCTTACACTAAAATGATGATTTAAATAAACCTAAAGGATAATGAAATTTATGGGATGATAATCAAAACTCACTAGCACAATATAGAGGAAGGGAAAATAAGTTAACCTATTATTAATGGATTTTATCAATAGTTTATTTTATGCTCAGAGGAATTAAATAAAATACAATAGAAGAAGACTGTGCTATGCAGTATCTTCTCAAAAGCTTTCTCACCAATTTTTTTGACATGCCTTGTAAGAATCAGTTGCAGCATAAATGGATTATCTATGCTACAAAACAGTTTGTAAATAGATTTTTGCCTATGTAGATGTAAACATCTGGTGTCTCTAACATTATGCTACATTGCTGGTTTACTAAAGCACATTCACTCTGCAAAAGTGAATAAATGGAGCAATAGATAAGTTTTAGAAGGCTTTAAAATCATATATGCACAAAATTCATGCTTGTGCATTTTCTATGTAAATAGAGTTCACGTGTGAATACTCTATATTGGGTTTGGAGAAGGAGACCTGACAAAAATGTGAGATTTTCTTTTTAAATAAAATACTAATTATTTTCCATCATTGAAAAAACATACTTCCTATGTGAATGTCCAGCAATATTCCTAGACCCTACAAAATTAACTGTGGTTTAGGTGAAGGATGGAGAGCAGAAATGACATTTAGATGGGAAACAAAACAACTTAATCTTTATTCATACATCCAGGAAAAAAGTGATCACATTTTTCTCCTTCAGTGATGAGTAGAAGCATCTGATCAAATCAGTTTAAAGAGTTCCATGAGAGATATTATTTAAAGCATTTATTTGGTCATTATGATTTTTAATTGATTACATTGCTTGTAAAAATGTCCTTTATATGACCTTAAGAATGAAAAAGAACAAAAAATGTTACTTAAGAAATTTGCAATTGACTTTTATTTCTTTTTTTTTCCAACTTCTAAAGAGAATGTTCTTTTGGAAATAGCCATTTCTACTCTAGTGAGTTTTGAATAGATACCAGTGAAATTGACTAGCAGCGGGGGATTTCCCACAAGTTACTACCCAAAGCAGAACATCTCCACCTCTCCACTTTATTGCATTCTCTTCCAAATAATGAAATCTCCATTTTCATAGCCTACTGGGTTCAGAAACTTGGATGTTATGGTAATGATTTTCCCCACTCCTTCATCTTCACACCCAGTCAGAAACTGTTATTTCTATACATCCTGTTATTTCTACCTCTGTAACGTCTAGTACTGTATTTTTTTTTTTCATTTGAAGTATTACAGTAGAATCCTAAACTACTGATGTCCTCAGTCACTTTCATCTTCCAATCCAGCCTTATCATTTTTAAAGCCCTGGTCATCCCTAATTCTTTTATATTTGCTTCAAAACACTGGTGATACAAAATAGTCTCTACTTAGTAAAGGCACAGACACCATCTAACTTTCATTTAAATTGTTCCAAGTATTTTCCCAGTCTAGCTTTCTATACATAGTTTGCTTTATTGTTCTATATGAAAACTGTTTCATTCATATTTGAACAACATGTTTCCTAAATATATCATCTATTTTTAACCCTCATGATTTTGTTTATTCTCTTCATTCAGCTTACAATTCCCTTTCACCGTAATCTCTACTGTTCAAAACTCTACTTCCCATTGAATTATTTCAAGTGACATAACTGCAGGTACATCCCCAACACACATACACAATTAAAGTCAATCTTTATTTTGCTGCTATCATAACATTTTCTTGAGAATTTTGCTATAATCAAAAGGAAAAAGCATTTTGAGATCAATACCTCTGTTTTAACCCTTGAATTCTAATTATTAGCTATAAAAACATAGCTCACCTTAAATAAATATTTGATGAGTGATTAAATAAGTGCTGATTAGAAAAAAGGAACTATTTACTTAATTATGAAGACTAATAAAAATTATAAAAGATTAGTATTCTTAACTTATAAAGAATAATTACAAATATAAACTCTAGCATACCCAAAACAAAAATGAAAAGGCCATACACAAAAGAAAAACATATTGCCAGAAAAAAAAAGTCAACTTCAATAGCAGTCAATGAAATAGACATTTGAAACAATGCTATAGCATATTTTATTTACTACGTCAACTTTAGAGCTATAGTGTTCAAACTTAGGTTTGCAAGATTGACAGAAGTGAGCATTTTCGTATTCTTTTTAGTAGGTTAGGCAAATTGGTACAATCTCTCTGGAAAGTCATTTGGGAAGATAATAGAGTCTTATAAGTGAACATTTTTCTTAATACAGTAGTCTCACTTCAAGAGTCGTCTTTGAAATCCCCATAGGTGATATTAAATATTTGTACATGAAATTATTCAATGCAGTTCTGAAATAAAATGAAAGTTTAACAATGGTTATCTCCTGGTATTAGAACTATAGATAACTTTTTAATTTTCAAACTTTTTATGTACTTTACATAATTAATCATTTAAATTTTATATTCAAAAATAAATATTAATAAAAAGGTTATTGAGGGGTTTTCTTATCCCTTATATTTATTTAAATGAATGCTAAAATAATGCAAAGAAAAAAGTATAGGAAAAAGAGGAAGATAATGCCAAACTCATTAATCAGCATGAAGTCTAGTTAACATGGGAGATACGAATATAATTACTAATTCAACATAAAATTCTTACTTTAAAGGACTTCCCCCAAGTGCATATATTTAATTAGTTTGTGTGAAAATGAAGGTTATAATGATTTTTTATGTGACACTGAAATATGTTTTTTTTTTCTTTATTAGGTCTGAATATAAGTCTAAAATGTTCCCATAATGTTTAGTTGGCCATAAAATTATTATTCCTGTATTCCTGTTTTCATTAGGATATTTTGCAGACACACATGCTATATTAGAGACTGATTTAAATAAAAATAGGACAATATTGAACAGATTTTTCCACTTCTAGCTAGTTATAAAAACTAGGGAATATATTTTCCTAGTATTACTGCCGTTCTTGAATGAAATGAATCAGATATAAATTTCCTTCCTAGTGATATAATTTCAATTGTCATGTTATTAGAATTAATACCCATCGCATTAGCAAGTCAGATTGCTTAAATAGTTGTCAAACATTTAATTTAAGTCTTGTGTAATAACGGGATTTGTAAAACCACACAGCTTTATAAATGCATCTGTATGTTATAAAAATTACTTGCTTTCTCTTTTTCTACATAATACATTTAGATAGCATCATGCTTCTCATTGGGGTTGAAGCAGTATGTAGAGCTCGAAACTGCTGCTTTTCATGCTGACAGGAGAAATTGAGTGGAAATGTCTGGGATATTCATAAAAATATTTAATACCTTACACTTGATGGAAACAAGTCTATTTGCTGTAATACTCACCTGTAAAAACAACAGGCTGAACTCAGAATATGTATGTGGGTAGGTCTATAATTAATATATTTGCTGACAATTTATTTGTGGCTATTTAAAACAACTTTTTTTTTTAGAAAACACTGAATCAAAGCTTGCATATTTATGAATTCCAAGAAAGCTCTGGAATGGTCCAGTCAATTCATCTCTGATAATTCAAACACCAGACATTAATGTTTCAGCCAAAGAGTAAAGCAGAGACATAAACAATTGAAAAAGAAAACAAACAAACAAACAAACAAACAAACAAAAAAGGTAGGGTGGGATGAGGGGAGGAGCCTTTCTCAGCCCTTTAAATTGTGTTATAGGATCTTTCATTTGGGATTCCAAAAGAAGTATCCTCACTCTGATCCAGATGGAAGCACTTGCTCTCAGACAGCCTGCAGGAAATGAAATATCTGCCCCATGGAGTTGGCCTCCTTGCCATATATGAGGTTCAGAGTGAGGAATGACACATCTTTCTATAGAGATCAGACAGTAAAACACTATAAAGATGAATTAAAAGAACTCAATTTTATAAATGTCTGGAACATAGTAGAAATTCCTAAATGCATACTGATACATAAATGAAAGTTGTCACTATGGACTCTTCTTATCCAGGAAAATAGAATTTGTCTTTGAGTCTTAAATACTGGTAAACAAATTTAAACTCAATTAGGCTATTTTTCTCTTCCTTATTATATCATAAAGTTTTTAAAAGAAATATATAACTTCAATATGGTAATATAATAAGATTATAATATAATACTATAATATAATAATATTCATGGTCTTTGGCAACAACTATTACTAAAATTGCTTTGGAAGCTTCATTAAGTCATTATTTTACATAAACAGCTCTTTCCACACATGCAGTACAGAGATAGTTGTAAAATGGTTTCTGAAGTAGCTACATTAATTCAATAGAGCCTATTTTAATCTCCCTAACTCACATGCATGGACTGAAATGGGCAATTTATACTAGACATTTAAGCCAATGTGAGACCTGAGCACTGGCTGAGTAAACAAGGAAGGATGGTGCCCCACTACTTGAATTTCCTATGCGCCTGTCCTTAAAGCCGGTACAAAATAATATTTTGTGATGGTGGTATGCACTTACTCAAATAGGGTACAAGGGCTAGGAATGCAAACTTAAGACATTCCTTTGGCCACAACAGCAAGACTTCTTCAGTGGAAGGAATAGAGTTGTGTGTCACAGGTTATTATTATTCATCAACTCAAAAAATATCTACCTGATGCTTACCATGAGTCAGGCTTCATTCAAGGAGGAAGTGTGTACCAGTTGAAATGCTCTGTCCATAACAAGAAGTCAGTCCTTCCATGGAGTCTGCAGCCTCTCCATTTCACAGGTCACCTATCATTCATCAGAATTGGGCTTCTTTCTCTCATATTGTTTTCCTTCGAGGCTGTTTTGTCAGCAATGAAGGCTTAATTTTATCTAACACTCATTCAAAGGAGAGTTTTGCATAAATATACTGAACTTGATAGGAGCCAGTTTCTCCTTGTTGGAGAAGAGAATGACAAATTTGGAAAGCATGAAGACTGGAAAATACTAATGCTCAGTCACAATGAGGTATTACTTTAGTGTCATAGACTAGTCACTTAGTTCATCCATCCATTCATTTATTTGTTTGTCCATTTATTTATTTAACAAATAAATGTGACTATATACTATATGGAAGTCTCTGTTCTATGTTTTAGGATTCAGCAGTGCACAAAACATGAAAAGGGGCGCTGTTTGTGTTTATATCTTACAGAGCTGGAAAGAGGAAATAAACAAGAATAGTAATTAAATGTACATTGTGATAAGTTCTAAGGAGAATAACAGCAAGATTGATGGTGTGAAGTGTCCGGGGTTTGTGTGAAATTTCAGCTGATATGACCACTGAAAGCTTCACTGAGATGGTAGTTTTTGAGAAAAGACCTAAAGTAACGAATGAACATCTCTAATATGCATAATACTTATATGCTGAAATGCTCAATTTTCTACATCTCATCAAGTCCCGCAAAAATCCAAGAGTATGACTAACCCCACCTACAGAAGAGGAAACTGAGACTTTTGGAAGTTGAGTATCATTTTGTAAGACCTATAGTGGGATTGTAAATATTTGTCAAGCTTCCTATCCTGTACTCTGCTCCCTCTTCCCAAGAAGTGTTTTCTTAGGTCTCTGTACTGTGCAGAAAAGCACTTGCCAAGCAAGTCAATAGACACTGTAATATTGCCAGTAGCTATTGCAGTTTTCTTAACCACTTCCTTGCATGAAGTTCTAGCAGCTTCTAAGCTTTGCAAGGCCATACAGCTTTATATTAACTGCTGCTGTTCCATCTCTAGAGGAAGTCTTTAGGCTGACGTCCATAAAGCTGCTGATGGAAACAGTTTTGATTGGTTACCTCAATGCCTTTCAGGCAGAGCATTTGTCCTTCAGTTCTTATTAACCTATGGTGAATTCTTGTAGAGTTTCAAAAGCTTTCCAGGTGTTGCAGTGTAGATTTCATTATATATCTTTAGAAGACAATTGTGACACCAAGAGGCTTTCATACATGTATATTTATATGTAGGTGAGCCTATAGTATGTTCTGGGAAATTAAAAAATCTCCAAACTTGATAAGCATAATTTTCCCCAATAATGAATCTAACTTACTATGATTTCAACGTGTCATTAATTAGACATTTTCTCACCATGTTACTTTGAAGAAGTAAAGGGTTATAAACCAACATAAATGATAAATATTAAAAGTGATATATTTATTCTGAGTACTCAGGAAAGTTGTAACATTATATCATATATATTTCACATTTTCTTAATACTGATTTTGGTACCTAAAGGCTTTCACTAATTGTATTAACTTAAGAGCTATCTATTCCACAATATTTCATTTTTGTAATACTTTTCAGTGTTCCCCTCTTCCCAAACCCTAGCAATATCGATATGTGTCTTCTTTCTGTATCTCTCCAGACGTGTGGAATCTATTCTATAAAATAATTCTAATCCTCTCAGCAGCTAAAAATATTAGATGTCAACATCATAACTTATTCTTATATAGTTCTCTTCAGAATTGATGATTAAAATGCCCAGTTTCTATACTCTCGTAACAATATATGTACTAGTAAAAGCACTAATTTATTTACATAAAATAACAGACTTTAATTTTAAGATAAATATTTTAAATGAATGTTAATTTATTATTATAACTGTAGTCACACGTAGGCGAAGTTCTGGGATTTCCTTTAAAAATGACAAAAAATCCAATTCTCATTATGACAACTATTGAATCTAACTTACATGGAGAATATAATAGTAACTGGGCTTCTTTATTTGTAGAATCAATGTCGTTGCTTTACTTTTCTTGCTTAATATATTTGTGAATCTTTTTTCATTAGCATTTATGTTACTATAACTCAGGGGTGTCCAAACTGCGGCCCGCAGGCCAACTGCGGCCCATGATCCATTGTTAATTGGCCCACAGCAAATTCCCAAAATATATTTAGTTTACTTAAATAAACCAGGTGAGGCAATATGTACTTCACCTCGAGTGAGTGGCCTGGCTGTTTGTATATTTTACCGCATATGGCCCTTGGTGCAAAACATTGAAAAAAATTTGGACACTCGTGCTATAACTACGACTTTGCTAGATTTCCTCTTCTCATCACCCCCTCTCCACATACTAGGAAATGTATTATTCTTGTCAAAAGAAGCCTGTATCCAATCTTGCCTGGATGTTCTCGTGAATTCTTTCATTACAAATTATTCAGTTAGTTATATTCATAACTGTGAAATTTATCATTTCAAAATTTGAAATGAAAAATGAATGTGTTCACTGTATTCTTTTTGGTGACTCTTATTTCAAAGAAAGAATATGAAAAATCCATTTTCATTGAAAGTAATTGTTGATAGATAAATAGCTATTGCCATTTTACTATTCATAATTCTGATTTTTTTTTTTTTTTTTCTGTCTTAAAGAAGTCTCTCTAACATTCCTTGTAATACTGGTTTGGTGGTGGTGAACTCTTTTAGCTTTTTCTTGTCTGAGAAACTTTTTATCTATCCTTTGATTTTATATGCTAGCCTTGCTGGACAGATTAATCTTGGTTGTAGGTCCTTTCTTTTCATCACATTGAATATTTCATGCATATCCCTTCTAGTCAGCAAAGTTTCTGTTGGGAAATCAGCTGACAGTCTTATGGGGGCTCCCTTGTAGGTAACTAACTGCTTTTCTCTTGCTGCTTTTAGGATTCTTTCCTTGTTTTAAACCTTTGCCATTTTAAGTATAATATGTGTTGGTGTGGGCCTATTTGGGTTAATCTTGTTTGAGACTTTCTGTGCTTCTTGGGCTTCTTTGAATTTCCTTCTCCAAGTTAGGAAAGTTTTCAGTCATTATTTCTTCAAATAGGTTCTCAATCCCTTGCTTTCTCTCTTCTCCCACTGGTACTCCTCTGTTGTGCATGTTATGCTTGATGCTGTCCCAGAGGTCTCTTAAACTATCCCCATTTTTGGGGGAATTCTGTTTTCTTTTTGCTATTTCAATTAACTGCTGTCTGTTACTGTATCTTCCAAATCACTGATTTAATCCTCTGCTTCATCTAGTCTCTTGGTGATTCCTTGTAGTGCATTCTTCATTTCACTTATTGTATTTTTCACTGACTGTTCTATTTTATAGTTGCTAAGTCCTTTCTTATGCTTGCTATCTCTCTGTTGAAGTTCTTGCTGAGTTCTTGAGCATCCTTATAACCAGTGTTTGGAACTCTATCTAGTATGTTGCTTGTCTCTTTTTCGCTTAGTTCTTTTCCTGGACTTTCTCCTTATTTTTTTTTCTTTGGGATGTATTTATTTGTTTCTTCATTTTGGCTGCCTCTCTATGTTTGTTTCTATGTATTAGGTAGATTTGCTATGTCTTCTAGTCTTGGCCAAGTATCCTTATGTAGTAGGTGACCTGTGGGGCCCTGGTGCAATCTCCCTGGCCACCTGCTCCAGGTGCTCCTGGAGTGTACCTTGTGTGGATTGTGTGTACCCTCCTTTTGTACTTGCTATTGGCATATCAGTGGGTGGAATTGACCATCAGGCTGATTGGCTGTGGGGTTTAGCCACATCCACAGCTAACATGGTACTGTGCTAGGGACTTACCCCACTGAGTGGGATTTGTTCTAGTGGGCTCTGCTGCCTGTTGCGACAACTGTTTGTGTGTGTCATTTGTGGGGCTAACTGTGTGGTGCTCTGCTATGGTCTGAAGCCAACTTCCAACTATGTCAGTTCTGGGGTCTTTTCGGTGGGACTCTGTTGCAGGCCAGGTCACTCACTGACTGTGACTGGCCAGGGAGCACCTGGTAGGAACTACAAAATGATTAGCAGTTGTTTGCTGCCTATGGGAAATCTGGAGGTGTGTGGTGTGGAAGAGGCCACGCTGCAAACCGAGGACATCTGCCACCAATACTGGGCCTCGGGTAGCTCTGCAAAAAAACAGAACACCCTGAGGTCTGCTGCCACCTGCTGTCTCCCTTAAGGTTCAGCCCTGATAAAGTCCTGTTAGGTATGAAAATTGGATGAGTCTGGGTCTCAGGGAGTCACTAGAATGGGACGAGTTTTGGTCACCAGGTTAATGTAAATTCTGATTTGCTGCCAGTGCTGAGCCTGGAGCTACTCATCAAAAGTCTCAGAGCACACCGAGGCCAGTTGCCACTTGAACATGTCCCAGGGACTCTGATAGTTTTCCAAGGAATAGTGCAATGCAGGCAGAGCTGGCTACTCCTGAGAAAGTGCTTTCTGTGTTGAAAGAGTTGGTTCGAGCAGGATCTCAGTGAGTCAGCCAGTGGAGCAGTGGATCTCACCAAGCCAATCAGATTCAGATTTGGCTTTTGGGGGCGGGGGGGCTTAATACAGGAAAGATGGCTCCTACTTGCTGGATGCTTAGGAACAGAACTCCACCCTGGGAAAATGGAGACTGTCCTCCAGCTTTTGTTCCATCTGTCCCTTGAATGCCTCTGATGCCCTCCACCCCAAGTCACCATCCCTCCACTGGAGTGAAAGGTGAGTGCCTGCAAGCAAATGAGTCTGTGCGTGGGCCATTTAAGAGGATGCCTGGGTTTCCTGCATCCTTCTATCCCACCAGGACTGTCAGAATCTCCACTGTTTTCACAGCTTAATGTTGTGGGGACTCCTTTTCTCAACACCAGTATTCTGGGCTAGGAGGTCGGTGTGGGGCTGGGGTCCCTAGCTCCTCTGGGGGGAAACCTCTGTCGTTAAGATTTCCCTCCTGATTCTCATCCACCACACACAGGTGTGGGGCCCATTCCACATCTCTGCCCCTTTTACCAGAGTCAGTGTGATTTCTTCTTTATATCCTTGGTTATAAAACTTCTGTTCAACCAGACTTCAGATGGTTCTGGTTGATTTTTTTATAATTTAGTTGTAATTTTAATGTGTTCACAGAAGGAAGCAGCCATAGTGTTTACCTACTCTGCCATCTTGGATTGCCTCCTCTCTAATTTAATATTTTTAACACCATGTCTTGTATGTGTCTAAATCTCCCCAGCAAAAAAGTTGCAAATCTCATTCTAACGTCTTTGTTCATACAGTAATCTAATTCTAACCTCTGCCCTTAGCATGAGCCTTGCATTCTAAAAGCACAGGCAACAAAAATGTTTTTCTCTGTCTAGTAACAAGACCAATGCCCCATTTCTGCCTATACAGTCACTATTACACACACACACACACACACTTTTTTTTTAATTATGAAAAACATTGCTCTGCATAAATTAATCTAGAAAATAAAGTTTCCATTATGGAAGTGGTTACTGTAGAAAGTTTGAGCTTGGGTTTGTATCCTTCCCATGCAGGAAGCCCAAATCTTAAATAAGTGTTACCACCTTATTGAATGGAATCACTGATCTATATTCAGTGGGGAGGAGTGACTTTAAGGCAATCAGCTTCTTATTTGGGCGTGCCTTTTCACGTGTATATGAACATTTCAGGGAGGTCTTTACTTGGGTGGCCTGCTCCTTCTGTTGTTTTTTGTTTTGTTTTGTTTTCCCTCACCAATTGACCTGCTTTACATAACAGGAAATCTGGCACAGGTTTTCCTAATGATGACTTCTAGTGATTAATTTACATTTTACTGGGATAGCTATAGGTTTTCAGGTATTACATGTTCCATCCATAAACTAATCAGTTAACCCACTCTTTTTCTGAAGAATAAAGTAACTTGCTCAATATTTTTAATGGAGGACTAATTTGGGGCATCCAGTGTTTCTATTTCATAGTATAGTGATGTTCTGAATTCAGTGGCTTGTTCTATTGCTTATACAAAGATGTCTGATGTAATTTTCTCCAATTCCCTTTTATAAGGAATGTTGGAGAATGCCAGTACAGCAAGAGGATGCAGTTTTGAATTTATGTTCATGATAGTAATTAACTCCCCTTTGAATCAAGAGCTTTATTGATAGCAGTTATCTAATTTTCCTTGTCATTTTTTTGACAGATGGGGAACAGATGGTTATTAGTTTCACAAAAATGAAAAAAAAAAAAATGTTTGAGTTTAGTTTTACAATATTCATTAGGCTTTATACAAAAGTCCCAACAGTGTAAATTGTATCTGTAAAGTTTGTTCCTTTGTTGCAAACATTGCAAAGTAAGTTAGCCTTTGCAGCCAGTGATGCCTCTGGCCAAGCAGTAATTAATTTTCTTTAAGATGTTGTAGACTTGACTGTAAACATAAAGATATGAAAGTATTGTACACTATTACCTGTGGGGAAAAACGCTAATATTTTTCCCTTTGCATGTGCAAACTTGCAAAATCACCTTCATTACATGATTCAACAACACAAAATTTAATAACTATATTTAGCCACAGTGCTTGAGGAGTTTTACCAGAGCCATAATTTGTCTGACATGATATGTACAAAGTCTGTGGTTTACATTCCCATAGATGGTTGCCTGTTGTTTTTTTTTTAATTAGTAGTTAATTTTTGGCAAATGATCTCCCCCATATAATCTAGGCCATTTACATCTTTCAAGGATTCTCTACTCAGTTTTATTTTTGGCAAATAATCTTACCATATATTTCTGATTGTTTATATATTTGAGAGTTGCTTCAAATTTTGGTTCACATTATTTGTGTAGTCTTTGAACCGGGTTACAGTGGGAAGACTACAAAACCAAGGATTCATATAACACATAACTTTCTACATATTTAAGCAAAACCATTCAGAAAGATGCATACTTTATCTACAGAGCCTGAGTCCAACAAAATGCAGTCTCCGGAGCCTCAATTGTTAAATGTCATCTTCTTCTAACCCATAAGAAAGCCTACTCCAGTGCTGAAGTGCTGTGTGTGGAGTTAATCATGTGTATGTGTCGTGCTAACATTAATCCGACCTGATTCCTTCATCTCTCAAGGCTATACTTCATTTATTCATAGCTGAGAAACGTTTTACTCAAATTTTTATTTGCTTTGTTAAAAAAAGAAACCCACTTTTAATGTATTGAAAATGAGAAAACATAATGCTTCTTTTTTAAATGTGAGGTCAAATTACAATAGAATCATTTGGCATGTCACTAACACATCACACATAATATCATTGATTTGTATCACACATATAAAGCGATGTCAAAAACGCCTCCTTTGGGTCCTGTAGATCTTGCCGTATAGTACAAAAGAAGCAATTAACTGAAAATTATAGTCAAAATTTAATTTTTCTTTACTCTTTATCTCAAATAGCATAAGCTTAGAAAATAAAAAGAAATATCAAGGTATGTTTGATTTCCATTCAAACTGACATAATTTGTATTATTTTTAAAAATTAATCACTATGCTGCAATGCATGTGTGTTCTGTAGTATTATTTTATAATGCATACTGATAAAAATACAGATGTACTTGTAATTTAAATAATATGTGATATTTTTAAATTATAAAATCATTTTATCTTCTGTTTTAGAAATATTCTGATTCCCTGAAATTTCCTTAGAAAAAAATCTTGTCTAAATCAGATTTTTAATGATTTCATTTGAATATTTTTAAGAGAATGATGTTGATGAATTGATATCAATAATAAGAGTGATTATGGTTATAAAAATTGACATTTATTGGAAAATACACCAGATTTCAGGCAATATCCAAAATGCTGTTATGTAACTTCACTTAATTCATGCAACAATCCAAAAATACAGATGCTAATTTTAACTCAATTTTAAAGTCATGATACTCAGATATTGACAGTTAATTGTTTTACAAAAAGTCAGTTTATAAAATATTATGGAGTCAGAATCTGTGCCATAACTGCTCTCTCTAGGGGCTTTCATCAAGCTCTCTCTTTACATTAAACAATTATCATATAAATGGCTAATATTCACATAGAAAAGATGTTCAACTTTATTAGTTATCATGGAAATACAAATCAAAACCACAATAAGATATGACTTCACACCCAGTACAATAACTATAATAAAAGAGACAAGAAAGTTTTGGTAAAATGTTAGAAAATCAGAGTCCTCATCCATTGCTGGTGGTAATGTATAATGGGACAGCCACTTTGGAAAACTCTTTGGCAGTTCCACAAAATAATTGTTACCATATTACTCAGTTTCTTTCCCATAGGATATATGAAAACATGCATCCACACAAAAATTTGTACATGAATGTTTATAACAGCATTCTTCACAATAGCCAAACAGGGGAAACAAATAAATATCCATCAGTCATTGAAAGGATAAGTATAATGTGGTCTATACCTTCAATGGAATATTACTCAATATTAAAAAGAAATGAAGTACATGCTATAACATGGATTAACTTTGGAAACTTTATGTTCATTGAAAGTAGTCGAACAAGCAAAAATATTATATAATTCTGTTAAATATGGAATGTACAGAATAGGCACATTTATAGTAACAAAAAGTGAGTGCTTAGGGCTTCAGGGAGGGAGGAATGGTGAATGATTGCTAATGTGTACAGTGTACATTTGGGGAGAGGGTGTAAACTTTGTAACATTAGATTATGGTGATGGTTGAACAGCCCAGTGAATGTACTAAAAAAGCATTGAATTGTATACTTTGAATGGATGCATCTTATGAAAAATTATGTGTAAATTATATCTCAATGACACTTTTTAAAAGAAATAAATTGCAAAACATAGAGCTTGGAGATAAAAGGGAAAAGTTAAAATTTCTAACTTTGTGTATTTCCCCTTTTTTTCAAATTTAAGAAAATGTAATATTAAACAGAAATATAAAAATTAAAACTTCATCTGCTAAACACTTCTTAAGAAATTTAGTTAATATTAATGCTATTACGAAATCATTTTTTCTCCATAATTACTAATAAAGATAAATGATTTCATTTTGTGTGAAAATAATCTATCCCCAGGCTTTATTTTTATAATGAAAATTTCTCCAACAATAATACAGAAGTAAATCACAGAATAATTTGACATTTGTGTCTCATTGTGTATGACTCAATAGCTACTGCAAGCCATTTGTATATTAAAATTACTAA
Organism: Rhinolophus sinicus; assembly: GCF_057876585.1. Taxonomy (NCBI): domain Eukaryota; kingdom Metazoa; phylum Chordata; class Mammalia; order Chiroptera; family Rhinolophidae; genus Rhinolophus; species Rhinolophus sinicus. The sequence goes on along the minus strand of NC_142517.1, from coordinate 105,277,908 downwards.
ATAGAGTGCTAGTTTAAGAAATCAGTATTTTAGCTAAAGATTATTGAATGATAGTTTCTGTAAAATTCAGCCAAAAATTTTTATATAAAATGTAATTAAATTCATCTTTATGCCAATCTGTAAATTTAAGTTGTGAAACAACTTAATGTCATAAACCTGAAAAATATAATCAAACCTGAAAGGAAATATGATATCCACAGCAAATATTTCCAAGGAGAAATCTAAACTATGCATTAAAATTTTTAAATGAGCTTTTTGGCAATCACTCTTCTTTCACCTGTTTCTCAAAAAAAAGAAAGAAAGAAAAAAAATTGATATTTTGAACTTGCACAAATATTATTGTCATCAAAAAAGATTCAGTTTATCATATAAGATTAAAATTCTTACAGACAAAATTTTTGGAATCTTGAAGTATTCAGTGTCAGTTTAAAATATAAATTAAATCAAACTAAACTAAGTTAATCTGAGATATCAAAATGTATCTATATCTACCAATTTTTTGTAGACTTAACTTGAGTCACTGTTAAAGACGAAGACAGTGAACGAAATTGAATGAATTTTTGTTGCTCTTGTTCCCACTCTTAAATGCATAATGAGGTACATATTAATGGAATATTTTATGTATTTTTTTCTCATTAAATTTTGTTTTCATAGGGCTCAAAATTCTGTGAAATTTTGGTCAATTGTTTCCATTAAAATGTATTGATTTTGAAAACTCAATGAATGTTTTATATTGTGGAGAAAATTTATAGAAATAATATGACTTCTTTTAGTTTGCTTATAAATTGATTCCTTTGTCTTTAGTAATTTTCAGTAATTTTTGGTAATTTTTGAAATGTTTCATCTTCTTTCTCCTTTCCTCCATTAAACTTCTAAGCATAGCTTCTCTCAGCAGGGACTCACAGCTGTGTGAAGTGTGTGTATTTAGACTTATGCTAATACAGTGTCCGCAGTGTTCTGGTATATTTAAGTCTTCAGTCAATTCTAAACCATTGGTTTTATTTCTTTTCTCTTTACCATTTAAAAGGAAATAACCTCATTTGAAAAATTTTATTTACTTTAAAATCTCATCTCTTTATTCCCTTTTATTGTCTTTCCCCCCTTTCATTGTATTACCATTTCCCTCCTTTATAGACTTGATTATACCTATTCTACTTCCCTTCTAGAGGAAAAAGAGCCAGCTACTCAAAAGAGTTACCTCCATTAAAAAACAGAGAGGAATTACATTAAAAACAATTGGGAAAGAAATAACAAAGAGAAAAAAAATAGAGAACAGCTGTATTTTCATTATTATTCTAATTTGTCCTTTCCTTATTCACGCTGAGCTTAAGTGTCAAGCATAGACTATTGTTTCCATATGTATTTTACATTTGTGTTCATCATTCTTGCTAACTCAGTCTTAGCTCAGAATTAACTCAACCAGAAAGAAAAAATTCTGCCCTGAAGAACTGGTGTAATTTAAATAGCACAGTTTGTTCCCATTTATATATTTCTTAAGTTTTCATAATCCTAGGGGATATCAGCACAGTTTTCAAAATCAGCATTATTAAATAACTCTTATAATAGAAAAATTAAGTAGAGCTGCATTGGTGATTATATAATCGTAGTGAAAAACAAGTATGTAATGGGTTTATGAAGGAAAAACATGTTGAAAATCATTCTGGACAGTGTGTTAAATTCAATGCATAGTGTAATTTGATGAATAACTGTTTATCAGGAATTTTTAAATGGCATGATGTGATGAAGCGTTTAATACAGTAAGAAGTTTTATGACTGAAATCTCAAAAGAATTCAAAATAGTAATAACATAAAATATCAATATTATTTATCATAAGTGATTAGCATCTTTAATCCTTAAAAAAAATAATTCTTCTGTTTTAAGTATTTTGACTATATAGTATTATTTACATGCTTATCTCATTTCTCTTTATTTTCAAAAATACTAATTATATGAAAAGAGAAAGTGACTATTTCAGAATGTGAAGTATACCATCTTCAATTGTATTCATAATTTCTAATGAACTGAAAAAAACAATTGACAGAAATATCAAATGTTCTTTATTTTTCTTTGCTTAAAACTATATCCATTTAATTCACATCGCCCAACCTCAAATGTGATCAATTTCATATAACTCTCCTTAGATTCACATAAATTGGCTTTCTGCAATGAAGCCCATTTCTGCCAGGTCTAAAATCATTAGAGCAGGGATTACAGGAAAAAAGTCAGTGTTCACATTTCTTCCTGTTGCTAAATCATAATTCTCCCACAAACCCATTGTGATATTTACAAATATTTGTGGTAGTCATTATTGAATTTCATCAAATATCTGTTCTTTGTTCTCAGGGCACATTGTATCACTACATTTAATTACCTGTGGTTGAGTTGGGCCTTGAGACAAGTGCATCAATTGCTGGTATGAAGAGTATTTAGGGTCCTCTTTTCCTCTGTTGCAACCAGCAATATTAAAGATGATATCTGCTGTCTCAGCCTGGGTCTTACAGTGAAGACAAGTGTAGCAGAGAACATATCCAATCAATGATGGATATAGAGAATAAATGAGATATAAATCATTCATCTTATTTTATTTTTTTATTATTTTTTGGTTATGAACTATTAAAAATTTGAGGTCGTTTGTAATTTCAGCCAACCTAGGATACGGAAACTAATAAAAAATTACCAGGGTCATATTTTGGATATTATTGCAAAAAATTTCCAGTTAAAGTAGCTCAAAATCACGCTGGGAAAAACTTATTAAATTTATGAGTTTTTAACTAGCAGAAAGACTGAGATTTCAGACTTTCACAAACTCAGTAGAAATTATAAAAGTTATTTTAGTCATATTATGCATTTAATGCCTTAATGGACTTTGCAGGGGTCAAAAAATAATTTTCCTTCATCTTTCTAAGTTCTTCTGGCTGGACTAATAATCAAATTGACATGAGACAGAGTAACAGGAGGAAATGTCCAAAATTTATTCCAGATGTACATGAAGCGGTGCCATCAGAATCGGAGATCCAAGGATACATTAAGCAGTTGAGGTTTATATGCGATTCTGGAGCTAAGGAGAAAGGGGATTGAAGAGTTGAGGTTTGTGACTTAAAACAGCAAGAAGGCAATTCATATGGAGATGGAAAAGCAAGTGATTGGTAAATAAATCTCTGCTGGGCCATCTTTAACAAGGGGCGGCAGAGAGGACTTTGACCTAATGGGCCTTGCTAGCTTCCTCCTTGTCCATCACACACTAGTTAGTAGTAAACTACAGTTATCTATGATGACAGCTCCCTTCCTGGGGCAAGTCCGCTATCTAAATTCCTCTTAGGAAGTTAGGGGGAAGGTCAAATGTTTTTGTTGTTGTTGTTTTTCAGTCTTTTGTTTCTTAAAAATAAGCAGTTTAAATTAGTCAGTATCCCAAAGAGGCCTATATTGAGGCTTTCCCTCATCTTTAAACATTACCAGTTATTATCCAGACTAATATTAATTTACTCACAGATCAGGAAACTTAGTTTTACTGATGCCACCTCTTCAATGCAGACAGGTATAATTTTTTTTTTTTTTTAAATAAATCAACATCTCCTTTCTAGAAGCTTTTACTTACTTTTCCTGCTTTCATTTCTTCTGGTAATGCAGAAAAAGTGCAAGCCTACTTGCTTATACAAAACCCTTTAAAAGGGAACCAAATAGTTTTAAATGCCTTTTTTTGCAACTCTGCTGAATTCATTCCATTTTTTTCTCTACCCATTTTCAAATGTATGCTAACTAGAATACTGCAAAGAAGTCCTATTTCTTCGTGAATACCTGAAGCATAATTTCAATGATACAGCCTAATTTGCATAAATTGTTTTCGTAGCCATTTAAAAAAATAAGGCATCTTAAATTGCTAACTTTAATTGTGCTCATTGTCTTCTAATATCCAAAACACTCTCTCTCTCTCTCTCTTCAAATTCTCCTTTTGAGCCTTACCTAACCCACCCATTCTTCTTAGAAATTTAATATTTGGTTCTGAAGTACATATCCAAATAAAATATGCATTTGGATTTAATTACAATTTCATATTCTTAATGAAGTTTTGGATCATGATACTATCAGAGATTCTATCAGCAATAAACGTCACCACTCCAAGTATAATCTGTCCTTCAAATTTGTTAAGCATGCATTTTGAACTAGCATTAATAGCACTGGTAAAAATATAGAAGAGAACAGATCAGGACTTCTGACAAATGCTATCCAAGGTGACACGAATTGATACATAAAGATTCATTAATACTGAACATTATTAGAAATCCACATAAATATCCTGATCTCCACCCTATTTTGTAGGATTTGGCTTCCTAAATCTCAAAAGGAATTTTCTCACAAAAAGGTTTCTAAAGGGATGAAAGCAGATTTAGTGAGTTTGCCTGGGCAGATTCATTGATAAAAAGCCAGTGACCTAAACGGAGGCTAGTTTAAAGTAGTCAGAAACAGCACTGGTAGTGTCTGTGACATAGGACATGTTAAGAATGATTTCTTGCTGACATATGCAAATTAATGGATAAAACAAATCAGAGAAAAGTGGAATGTATAAAAGGATATAGAGATATCTAAAGAATGGGTGGAAAGCACTCAAAATGAGTAACAAGGAGTCAACAAAAGTTATTTGGCAAATGAGAGGAGCCAATAACTATTGTTTACTGAACAGCTGGATGAAACAAGTATTCTTTTACTGTTTTATAAAGTTTGAAATTTTCTTCAGTGGAAATTCAGTAAGTCAGTAAGATATAAACCAGCTCTTTGGATATACAGGTCTCAGTACCACCAGAAACATTTAAAAAAAACAAGTATAAAATCTCCTCAGTTTGGTATCTTCTCCCTATTATAAATTTAATAAAATTAAAAAAAAAAAAAAATGAACAGCATTTTTGTAATATTGTTTATGTACCTGTGCCTGACTATTTAAGATTAGTTTGTTCTCTTTCTGAAAAAAAAAAGAAGTTTTAAGAAAAAATAAATTTTTTTTTAATTTATTTTTTAAATTTATTGGGGTGAAGATTGTTAGTAAAATTACATAGATGTCAGGTGTACAATTCTGTATTACATCATCTATAAATCCCATTGTGTGTTCACCACCCAGAGTCAGTTCTCCTTCCATCACCATATATTTGATCCCCCTTACCCTCATCTCCCACCCCCCACGCCCCTTACACTCTGGTAACCACTAAACTATTGTCTGTGTCTATGAGTTTCTGTTCTTCATTTGTTTGTCTTGTTCTTTTGTTGTTTTCAGTTTTATATACCACGTATCAGTGAAATCACATGGTTCTCTGCTTTTTCTGTCTGAATTATTTCGCTCAGCATTACACTCTCAAGATCCATCCATGTTGTCACAAATGTTCCTATATTATCTTTTCTTACCGCCGAATAATATACCATTGTATATATAACACAACTTCTTTATCCATTCATCTATCGAAGGACATTTTGGTTGTTTCCATATCTTGGCCACCGTAAACAAAGCTGCAATGAACATTGGAGCACACGTGTCTTTATGTATAAATGTTTTCAGATTTTTTGGGTAGATACCCAGGAGAGAGATTGCTGAGTCATATGGCAATTCTATTCGTACTTTTTTGAGGAACCTCCACACAGCCTTCCATAGCGGCTGCACCAGTCTGCATTCCCACCAACAGTGTATGAGGGTTCCTTTTTCTCCACAGCCTCTCCACCACTTGTTACTATTTGTCTTGTTGATGACAGCCATTCTGACTAGGGTGAGGTGATATCTCATTGTGGTTTTGATTTGCATTTCTCTGATGATTAGTGATGTTGAGCATTTTTTCATATGTCTATTTGCCATTTGTATGTCCTCTTTGGAGAAATGTCCCTTCAAGTCCTCTGCCCATTTTTCAATTGGGTTGTTTGTTTTTTTTTGTTGTTGAGTTGCATGAGTTACTTGTATATTCTGGGTATTAGCCCCTTATCGGAGGCACTATTTGCAAAAATCTTCTCCCATTCAGTTGGTAGCCTCTTTATTTTGTTGATGGTTTCTTTTGCTGTGCAGAAGCTTTTAAGTTTCATATAGTCCCATTCGTTTATTTTAGCTCTTACTTCCATTGCCTTTGGAGTCAAATTCATAAAATGCTCTTTGAACCCAAGGTCCATAAGTTTAGTACCTATGTTTTCTTCTATGCAGTTTATTGTGTCAGGTCTTATGCTTAAGTCTTTGATCCATTTTGAATTCATTTTAGTACATGGTGACAAATAGCAGTCCAGTTTTATTCTTTTGCACGTGGCTATCCAATTCTCCCAGCACCATTTATTGAAGAGGCTGTCTTTCCTCCATTGTATGTTTTTAGCTTCTTTGTCAAAAATTATCTGTCCATATTGATGTGGTTTTATTTCTGGGTTCTCAATTCTATTCCATTGGTCTATGTGTCTGTTTTTCTTGCCAAAACCATGCTGTTTTGATTATTGTAGCCCTGTAGTACAAGCCAAAGTCAGGAAGAGTGATAACTCCATTATTGTTCTTTTTTCTTAAGATTGCTTTGGCTATTCGGGGTCTTTGTGGTTCCAAACAAATCTGATAATTTTTTGTTCCATTTCTTTAAAATATGCCATTGGGATTTTGATGGGGATTGCATTGAATCTGTATATTGGTTTGGGTAATATGGCCATTTTAACCATGTGGATTCTTCCAATCCATGAGCACGGAATGTCTTTCCATTTCTTTGTGTCTTCTTCAATTTCTTTCAAAAATGTCTTATAGTTTTCAGCATATAGGTCTTTCACATCTTTGGTTAAGTTTATTCCTAGGTATTTTATTCTTTTTGCTGCAATTGCAAAACGAATTGTTTTTTGTATTTCTTTTTCTGAGATTTCATTGTTAGTATATAGGAAGGCAATGGACTTTTGTGCATTGATTTTGTAGCCGGCAACTTTACTGTATTCGTTGATTGTTTCTAATAGCTTTTTGGTGGAGTCTTTAGGGTTTTCTATATATAGCATCATGTCATCTGCAAAGAGTGATAATTTAACTTCTTGATTCCCAATTTGGATGCCTTTTATTTCTTTCCCTTGCCTGATTGCTCTGGCAAGGACGTCCAACACTATGTTGAAAAGCAGAGGTGATAGGGGACAGCCTTGTGGTGTTCCTGAATGTAGAGCAAAGGGCTTCAGTTTTTCACCATTAATTATGAGATTAGCAGAGGGCTTGTCATATATGCCCTTTTCTTATGTTAAGGTGTTTTCCTTCTATACCTATTTTATTAAGTGTTTTAATCATAAATGGAGGTTGTATCTTGTCAAATGCTTTTTCTGCATCAATTGATATCATCATATGATTTTTGTCCTTTATTTTGTTTATGTGATGTATCACATTGATGGATTTGTGGATGTTGAACCATCCTTCTGCCCCGGGATGAACCCCACTTGGTCGTGATGAATAATCTTTTTAATGCATTGCTGTATTCGATTTGCTAGAATTTTATTTAGGATTTTTGCATCAGTATTCCTCAGAGATACTGGTCTGTAGTTTTCTGTTTTTGTGCTGTCCTTACCAGGTTTTGGTATAAGGTGATGTTGGCCTCATAAAATGAGTTAGGGAGTACTGTCTGTTCTTCAATTTTTTGGAAGAGTTTGAACAGAATTGGCATTAGATCCTCTTTGAAGGTTTGGTGGAATTCACTAGTGAAGCCATCTGGTCCCGGACTTTTGCTTTTGGGAAGGTTTTGGATGACTGATTCAATTTCATTACCGGTGATCGGTCTGTTTAGATTTTCCAGTTCTTCATGGTTCAGCCTTGGAAGGCTATATGTTTCTAAGAACTTGTCCATTTCTTCTAGGTTATTGAATTTGGTGGCATAAGTCCTTCATAATATTCTTGGATGATCCTTTGTATTTCTGTGGTATCCGTGATAACTTCCCCTTTTTCGTTTATGATTTTGTTTATTAGTGTCTTCTCTCTTTTTATCTTAGTAAGTCTAGCCAAGGGTTTGTCAATTTTGTTAATCTTTTCAAAGAACCAGCTCTTTGTCACATTCATTTTTTCTATTGTCTTTCTGTTCTCTATTTCATTTAGTTCTGCTCTGATTTTTGTTATTTCCTTTCTTCTGCTGACCTTGGGTTTCACTTGTTCTTCTTTTTCTAGTTCTTTAAGGTGTAACATGAGGTTATTTATTTGGGAGTTTTCTTGTTTCTTGAGATAGGCCTGTAATGAGATAAATTTCCCTCTTAAAACTGCTTTCGCTGCATCCCAGAAATTTTGGTAAGATGTATTTTCATTGTCATTTGTTTCTATGTGTCTTTTGATCTCTCCTCTAATTTCTTCTTTGACCCAGTCGTTCTTTAAAAGTATGTTGTTTAATCTCCATGTATTTGTGTTTTTTCCCACTTTCTTTTTGCAATTGATATCCAATTTCAAAGCCTTGTGATCGGAGAATATGCTTGGTATGATTTCAATCTTCTTAAATTTGTTGAGACTGATTTTATGTCCCAATATATGGTCTATCCTTGAGAATGTTCAGTGTACACTAGAAAAGCATGTATAGTCTGATGTTTTAGGATGAAGTGCTCTATAAATGTCAATTATGTCCATTTCATCTAATGTGCCATTCAGGGCTGCTATTTCGTTATTTATTTTCTGTTTGGATGATCTATCTATAGCTGTCAATGATGTATTTAAGTCCCCTAGTATAATTGTGTTTTGGTCAATTTCTCCTTTAGTTCTGTTAGTAGTTGCTTGGTATATTTCGGTGCTCCCTGATTGGGGGCATAAATATTGATGACTGTTATGTCTTCTTGTTGTACACTCCCCTTTACCATTATGAAATGTCCCTGTTTGTCTCTTGTTATCTTTCTCACCCTGAAGGCTGTTTCATCAGATATCATTATGGCTACACCTGATTTTCTCTGGGTACCATTTGCTTGGAATGTCAATTTCCACCCTTTCACTTTGAGTCTATGCTTGTCCTTGTAGCTGAAGTGTGTCTCTTGGAGTCAGCATATGGTTGGGTTTAGTGTTTTGATCCAATCTGCTACTCTGTGCCTTTTTATTGGTGAGTTTAGTCCATTTACATTTAGGGTGATTATTGATATGTGAGTATTTCCTGTCATTCTATCTTTAGTTTTCTTGTAAGGCTGTGTCTCCATTGTTTCTTTGCCTTTTGATTGTTGTCTATTATTTCTGTGTGGTGGTATTCTGTGATGTTTCCCTCTGTTTCTTCTTTTATTACAGTATATATTTCAGTTCTGGGGTGTTTTTTTTTTTTTTGAGTGGTTACCCTTAAGTTTATGTAAAAGAAAGTTTGATATTTAGAGTATTCCATTTTCTTCAATATGCTTACTTTCTCCATTCCCGTATTCTGATTCAGGCTTTTACTCTCCCCTTTTTGAGTTTTGGTTGCCACAAATTGTCCCTGTTGATGGTGGTCAAATAGCCTCCTTTAGTATTTCTTGTAGTGCAGGTTGTGTATTAGAAAATTCCCTCAGCTTCTGTATGTCTGGAAAGGTCTTTTTTCCTCCTTCATATCTGAAGGATATCTTTGTTGGATATATTATTCTTGGCTCATGGTTTCTCTCTTTCAATAGTTTGAATATTTGGTTCCACTCCCTCCTGGCTTGTAGAGTTTCTGCTGAAAAATCGGATGATAATCTAATGGGCTTTCCTTTGTAAGTTACCGTCTTCTTTCCCTGGCTGCCTCGAGGATTCTTTCGTTGTCATTGATTTTAGACAGCTTCAATACAATGTGTTTTGGAGAAGGCCTGTTGGGATTGAGGTAAATCAGTGTTCTATTTGCTTCTTGGATTTGAGGGTCCAGTTCTGTCCACAAGTTTGGGAAGTTGTCTTCAACAATTTGTTTGAATATATTCTCTGTTCCCTTGTCTTTTTCTTCTCCTTCTGGTATGCCCATTATTCTCATATTGCTCTTTCTGATGGAGTCAGAAAGTTCTTGTAGAGTTCTTTCATTTCTTTCAAGTCTCAAATCTCTTTCTTCTTCCATTGTGTAATTTCCAGGTTTCTATCGTCGATGTTACTGATTCTTTCCTCCATCTGGTCAACTCTACTACCTAAGCTGGTTATTTCATTCTTAATTTCTTCTATTTAGTTCTTGGTCTCCAGAAATTCTATTTGGTTCTTTTTTAAAATTTCAATCTCTTTCATAAAATGCTCGTAAAATGTTCTTTGATTGTGTTTCTGAGTTCATTAAATTGCCTTTCTATGTTTTCTTGTATTTCGTTGAGTGTTTTCAGAACTGCAATCTTGAATTCTCTGTCATTTAAGTCACACATTTCCATATCTTTAAGTTCCTTTTCTGGAGACTTTTCACTTTCTTTCTGAGCTGTCTTGTTGCCTTGGTTATTCATAGCAATTACTGATTTATTATTTCTCTTCCTAGACATCTACAGAAATGGCTTCTGCAACAGGTTGATAGGAAGCGGTCTTTCTTTTGTTTTCCAGTATTTGTTGGTAGAATGTTTTATTTTTTTTCCAACTGTAGCTTATTTTTCTTTTCACACACGGTAGTGCTATGTTTTCTCTGCACTATTCCAGCTTCTCACACAATGGGGGGATTCCCTGGGAGACGGGCTTCTCCTCTGTTAATAGTTCGTCTAGGTCACAGGGCGCAGTGTCCCGGTGGGTATGCAGAGAGCTTTTGATGTTCCAAAGCTCTTCCAGCTCCTGATTCAGAGCCTGTATGTTTCAGCAGTTCTGTTTACTCCTGTAGGGATCCGCCCAGATAGTTGGGGCCAGAGGTGGGGTGAGTTGTGAGAGGTGGCCCAGAGCAATGGCGGCAACCACCACCACAGCCCGTCCTGCTTCCACAGCTCCCTCCCCTTTGCTGGGACTAGTTGGGCTGCGAATCTGTGTCTGCGGTCCACAGTTCTCAAAGCAGCAAATTTTCTGTTGTTTTGCTCTGACACTGCTACTGTTCCGCTTCTAGCACCGGGCAGGTGGGGCGGGGCGAGCTCTGGGAGGGGAGGGAGGGGGCGGCTAGTCTGAGTGCCTAAGGCTCCGTTCTCTGCTCGGCAGTGAGGGCTTAAACCACCGTTTTCAGCCTTCTTCCCTCAGTCTTTTCTCCGAGGTCTCTGCCGTGAGCGTTGGGTTCAGCCGTGTCATATGCTGCCCCCTCAGCCCTGTGGGCCATAAGCGGAGCCCTAGCAGTCCGAGTTCTTCCCTCTCCCGCAGCTGCGGTAGTTCCGGGAAGCAGTGAGCTCGGCGCACTGAGCTAGGTCTGCGTCCTGTGCCCGCGCGGCTCCGTCTCCACGCACTTCTCCCTTCCCTCCTCCCCCCACTCACTCGAATCTCCCACCTGTAGGTGATTTCAGTCGGTAGTGGGCCTCTTCTTCTTGCCTGTCTGCTGCGCAGGGAGTCCTTTGTGGAGTTTTTGTTGTTCGATTCTTTGTAAATTCCAGGGGAGCTTCACAGAGGCTCACCTCACGCCGCCATTTTTCCTCGCCTCCAAGAAAAAATTTTAAAGTATTCTACTGATAAGATTTACTGAATGATTAGTGTCTCAGTAAGATTTGTGAAGAAGTCCCAATTCATCCAATTCAGAAAAGTCAAAGAAAAATTTATTATAAAAATCTTCATGAGGCAGCCAGATGGCTCAATTGATTAGAGGGCGAGCTCTGAAGAACAGGGTTGCTGGTTCAATTCCCACATGGGCCAGTGAGCTGTGCCCTCCACAACTAGATTGAAGACAACAATCCACCACTGAATTTCCAGAGAAGTGGCCAGATGGCTCAGTTGGTTAGAACATGAACTCTCAACAACAAGGTTGCCGATTCAATTCCAGCATGAGCTGTGCCCTCCACAATTAGATTGAAGGACAATGACTTGGAGCTGATGGGCCCTGGAAAAACACACTGTTCCCCCAATATTGCCCAATTAAAAAAAAATTCCCAGAATTCTATTGTACAATTAACACATTTTCCGTCCACACCCTCTACTCCTCTTCAACAATATGGATTTTATTTTCTTTTATTCGGTAGTGCCTGCATGACTATATATGTATATATATTGCAGCCTTTGTAACACAATGAAATTGTAATACTAAGAAAAAAATGTGATCGACATAAATCCTGAGGAATTTATACCCATGGATCTAGTTTGAAATAAGGGAAAAAAATCATGAGAAACCATAAGTGATGCCAGTTAATATCAATACTTATTTTTTAATAAGTTTACATTTAAAATATAATAGCTGTAATTCTTTGCTTGTCACATTACCATTGACTAGTATATAATACAATGATGGACACATTAGCGGTAAATGGGAATTTCAAAAGAAAATTACCTTTCTTAGAGAGTATGCTTCCTTCATAAATGGTGATATCAATTTATGAGAGTAAAAGTGTTCATTATTTTCTTGCAAAGTTCTTATTATGCTGAAAACTGATAAAGTAGTAATGTTTGCCGTAAAACCATTTTTCATCTGAGATGCTAAATGAAATAGTGAACAAAAAGGCTTGGAAAAATCAGAGGAATCATTTAACATTCAACATCCGTACATTCTCTGTGATCCTAGGCTTTGCAATTTTCTGCAGAAAGGAAGAAGGGAAACTTAATACATCTTATATACCTAAGTATCTGCTGTCTAAAGAACTAAGATATATGGCTGAATGTATTTAAATTGTAAAATTGACTGAGTAAGACTATAATAGTAACCCCAAATTAATTTTGTTCTTGTTTTAGCAATTTGTCATCTAATGTCTTGCAGCAAATTTTAAATAGTTAATTTTAATTCCAACTTAGTTTATTGGCATGGGCTGGTGGGTGCATATTGAAAGTGAGAGGGACAATGGCATTTTATCGGCAGTAGATTTAATATAAACAGGACTTTCACCATTATAGGAAAACGTGCTATCAACAAAACTCATTTGAGAAAGACATAACATTAAAAAGCATGTGAATGCTGAAAGAAGTATGATGTTTATACTTGAGACAGGAAAAATGACTTACTTTTATTTAAATTATTTTCTAAAATTGTTCTTCTCCCAGTATGAACCTTCAGGTAGAGTCAAAGTTCATGTCTGCAGGAAAGACAAGTCAATGCACTTCTTTACTCCTTTGTTGCAACCAAGCCAAGAAGGTAGATAGATTGACAACATAAGACATTCCCTAATCAGTGCTACAACCCAGAGCCCACCTTAGAGGAAGGCAAAGCATAATGCAAGGCAATCATTCATTTCTCCAATAATGGATCTCATGAAAATAAAGATGTTTATTTATAAGAATCCTGATATTTCCAAAACCAATGATCCCATGCTCACGGAAGTTTTGTTCCTAATAAAACACTTTGTTCTTAATAAAAACAAGGAAAGAGAAGCTATTGTTTAAAATTAGAGAGAATTAACATCAACAGTCGCACCCCTCATAGAGAGAACAGTGGAAGAGATGGAGAGAAGCTTCACTTGTGAAAAAGGTTATTGTTAGGGAATTTTTCTTTCCTTAGCCTTTCATGTCTATGTTATTTCCTATTTATTCTTTCTTTTTCTTATTTTCTGCTGCCAGCTCTTACTTTCCTCTTTCTCCCCTTTACTCTCTTTTTTAGATGTTCAAGGGTTCACAGAGGAAAGGAAGTTAAGAATGATCTGGGTGCTGTGGGATATAAAATTGGAGAGGTATACAGTTTCAGTATAGCTGTAAATGTTAAATTAAGTTTTAAATAATAAAAAGAAAATGAAAGAATAAATCTAAGACCAATAACGTTGCTAAAAATGAATCACAGGTCTGATAAATGAGACTTTAAAGTTCAAGGAAATTGTCATAAAATTATTTCTTCTTCGGTGCGTGTGTTCGTGTGTGTGTGTGTGTGTGTGTGTGTGTGTGTGTGTGTAAATTGACTGGTGTTACAAGAAGAAATGAAAGCCATTTAAAAGGTATAGGACCTGGGCGGATGGGTGGCTCAGTTGGTTAGAGCTCGAGCTCTGGGCAACAGGACTGCTGGTTCCATTCCCACATGGGCCAGCTAGCTGCCCCCTCCTCAACTAGAATGAAGTCAATGAGCTGCCGCTGAGCTTCCGGGTGGCCAGATGGCTCAGTTGGCTGGAGCGCATGCTCTCGGCCACAAGGTTGCCGTTTCAACTTCCCCAAGGGATGGTGGGCTGAGCCCCCTGCAACTAACAACGGCTGCTGGACCTGGAGCTGAGATGTGCCCTCCACAACTAAGATTGAAAGGACAACAACTTGACTTGGATGGAGCTGATGTGTCCTGGGAAAAACACACTACTGTTCTCCAGTTAAAAGTCCTGGAAATACACACTGTTCCCCTATAAAGTCCTGTTCCCCTTCCCCAATAAAATCTTTAAAAAAATAAAAAATAAAGAAATAAACGATAAAGGTATAGGACCTAATTTTCTAATACAAAAACTGCTCAGGTCTTTCCATAGTAAAGTGATGACATTTTACCCATTTTCACTGTTCTTTCCTCTTTTTTTGGTTTTTCAAAGCAGCTGGAAGAAAAAATTATAATTAAAAAGGTTTTCATGTAGGCTTGTCAGGTAAAATTTTATTGAAGGAGACAGTTATGTACATTTCTAGTATACTTTGTCAATGTCAGGAAAACTTCTCAATTCTGACATGAATGTACACATTTTTTTTCATGTTTTCCTGATTAGTATAATGTCATTCAAGCAAAATATAGTAATTCTAAAAATGCCTAATGTAGTTGAAAACCTGAAATTTTCCAGGCAGGTTACCTGCCTATTTGTTCTCTTTCAAAAAACAGTCTTCAAATTTTGTAGAGAATCAAAATCAGACGAACAGTTGATAGGTACTTATTGTGTGTCTATCTTCTATTGAGTTCCATGACACAAAGTTCTTAGGAAAGGAAATGAAAAGTAAAATATGATGGCCTTTCCAAATGTACAATTTATTTCATGTAAATATATAGTTCTTCAATTAACTATATTTATGTAGTCATCAAGTTACAAAATTTTAGAACTGGACGTGTACTTAGCAACGAGTCTGATGTATCTGGAGCAGTGCCAATGGAAGAAAAACTTCAATTTTCATCATAACTAATCTACGATATTAAATGGTTTATTATTGTAATTATTATTATTATTATTATTAATTGGAATTTTTCCTAAAACAAACTACTACGAAGAATAAATTTTACTAAATGGTAAGGTATTTATATATCGGAGCTTCATGTGTTAATTTTCTTAGTGCATTTCAAATCAAGCTCAACAAGTTTACCCTGGATCCTTATTAAAGATGTATCTTTTTAGGAATGTATTTCTTTATACCAGAACAATGATAATGAAAAACAAAGGTTAAAAATCTGTCTTAATCTTTGCAATTTTTTATTCAGTATTTTAATACCTTCTAGTAACATTGTGCAAGTATAATATATAGAACATCATTATTTTGCTACCAGCATTTAATGGAAAAAGAACTAGAAAAATGTAGTGATAATCACAAACACATATGGAATATATATATATATATATATATATATATATATATATATATATGTGTGTGTGTGTGTGTGTGTGTGTGTGTGTATCTTTATCACTCTACATTCATTTCAAATAATTATACTCACAAAAATATATGTTGGCATACAGTAAAATCTTTCTCAAAATCCACCTTTTTCTGGCTTAATCAATTATTCACAGAATGGATGCTGCCATACTTTGTGAAAATCCATGTTTCTTCTCTTCCTTGGAAATAATTTTATCATTCCCCTCCCAGAGGAGAGCTTAATGATGCTGCCTTGCACACATCTCTCTGAGGAATACAATGTAGGTGGAATGTTGTAAATCTGAAGACTGGTTGGTACCTCTTTTTTTTTTTTTTTTTTATTCATGAAGGCTGTAATCCTTATGTATTTTCTTTTTTAAAAATGTTTTATTAAATTTGTTGGGGTGACATTGGTTAGTAAAATTACATAGGTTTCAAGTGTACATTTGTATAATACATCATTTATATATCACATTGTGTGCTCACCACCCAGAGTCAGTTGTCCTCCCATCACTGTATATTTGACCCCCTTTACCTTCATCTATAACCGCCTTCCCCATCACCCTCTGGTGACCACTAAACTCTTATCTGTGTCTATGAGTTTTTATTTGTTTGTCATGTTCATTTGTTACTTTAGGTTTTATATACCATATATGAGTGAAGACATCTGGTTCTTGACTTTTTCTCTCTGACTTACTGTGCTTAACATGATAATCTCAAGATTCATCCATGTTTTCACAAATGGCAGTATTTCATCTATTCTTATGGCAGGGTAATATTCCATTGTATATACATATCACATCTTCTTTTTCCAATCATCTATGAAGGACACTTTGGTTGTTTCCATGTCTGTAATAATGCTGTAGTGAACATATCTTTATGGATAAATATTTTCAGAATTTTTGGGTAGATACCCAGATATAGGATTGCTGAGTCATATGATAATTCTATTCTTAATTTTTTTGAGGAAACTCTATACTGTTTTCCACAGTGACCGTATCAATTTACACTGCCACCAGGAATGTATGAGGGTTCCTTCTTCCTCACAACCTTTCCAATGCTTGTTATTCCTTGCTTTGTTGGTGATAGCCATTCTAAAAGGTGTGAGGTGGTATCTCACTTGGGTTTTGAAGTGCATTTCCCTAATACTTAGTAAAGTTGAGCTTTTTTGGTTTTTTTGTATGTATTTTGGCCATTTGTCTTCTTGGGAGAAGAGTCTGTTCAGGTTTGCTGTCCATTTTAATTGGATTATTTTGTTGTTCTTCTTCTTCTTGAGTTGTATGAGCTCTTCATATATTTTGGATATTAGCACCTTATCAAAAGTGTTGTTTGCAAATATCTTCTTCAGTTTGGTTGTTTTCCTCTTTGTTGATATTTTGTTTTGCTGTACTTAATATATTCTCATTCATTTATTTTTTGCTGTACTTCCCTTGACTTTGAAGTCAAATTCATAAAATCCTCTTTGAACCCAAAGTCCATAAGTTTAGTACCTATGTTTTCTTCTATGCTGTGTATTGTTTCATGTCTTATATTTAGGTTTTTGATTCCTTTTGGATTAATTTTGGTACGTGGTGACAGATAGCAGTCTAGCTTCATCCTTTTGCATGTGGCTTTTCAATTCTCCCAGCACAATTTATTAAAGAGGCTGTCTTTTCTCCATTGTATGTGTTTAGGTCCTTTGTCAAAAATTATTTGCCTATATATATGTAAGTTAATTTGTGGGTTCTCAATTCTATTCCATTGGTCTGTGTCCGTTTTTCTGTCTATACATGCTGTTTTGGTTATTGTTGCTTTGTAGTATAAATTAATGTCAGGGAGTGTGATACCTCTAGCCTTTTTCTTTAAGGTTGCTTAGGCTATTTGGGGTCTTTTCTGATCCTACACACGTCTGATATTTTGGTTCTATTTCTTTTAAAATGCCATTAATATTTTGATAGCGATTGCATTAAATGTGTATATTTCTTTAGGTAATATGGCTATTTTAACTATGTTGATTATTCCAATCCATGAACACGAAATATTTTTCCATTTCTTTGTGTCTTCTTCAATTTCTTATAATAACGTATTATAGTTTTCAGTGTATAGGTTCTCCACATCCTTTGTTAAATGTATATCTGCTATTTTATTCTTTTCATTGCAATTGCAAAAGAAAATCTTTTTTCATTTCTTTTACTGAAATTTCATTGTTAGTATATAGGAATACAATAGATTTTTGTGTATAGATTTTGTATCTTCAAAGTTTAGTGTATTCATTTATTGTTTTTAATAATTTGTTGGTGAGTTTTTAGTATTTTCTATATAAAGAATCATATCATCTGTAAAAAGTGACAATTTAACTTTTTTATTCTCAATTTGGGTGCTGTTTCTTTCTCTTGCCTCATTGCCCTGGCTAGGACTTCCAATACTATGTTTGCATAACACTGGTGAAAAGGGGCATCTCTGTCTTGTTCCTGATTTTAGAGGAAAATCTCTGTTTTTCACCATTAAATATATTAGCTGAGGACTGGTCATATATGGCCTTTATTATATTGAGGTACTTTCCTTCAATAGCCATTTTATTAAGTATTTTAATCATAAATGGATGCTGTATCTTATCAAATGCTTTTTCTGCATCTATTGATATGATCATAGGATTTTTTAAAAAGATTTTATTGGGGAAGGGGAACAAGACTTTCTTGGGGAACAGTGTGTATTTTCAGAACTTTCTATTGGGGAACAGTAGCGTGTTTTTCTCAGGACTCTCATCAGCTCCATCCAAGTCAAGTTGTCCTTTCAATCTTAGTTGTGGAGGGTGCAGATCAGCTCCAGGTCCAGTCACAGTTGTTAGTTGCAGGGGGCGCAGCCCACCATCCCTTATGGGAGTCAAACCGGCAACCTTGTGGTTGAGAGCTCACGTTCCAACCAACTGAGCCACCTGTCTGCCCTGATCATATGATTTTCGTCATTTATTTTGTTTATGTGATGTATCATATTGATCAATTTGCATATGTTGAACTATCCTTGTACCCCTGGAATGAACCCCATTTGATCATGATGTATAACCTTTCAATGTATTGTTGTGTTTTATTTGCTAGAATTTTGTTTAGAATTTCACATCTGTATTCATCGGAGATATTGGTTAGCCTCATAAAATGAGTTAGAAAGTATTGCCTAATTTTTTCAAAGAGTTTGATGAGAACAGCTATCTTTGAATGTTTGGTAGCAATCATTAGTGAAGCCATCTGGTCCTTGACTTTTTCTTTTGGGGAGGTTTTGGATGATCATTTCATTTTGCTAACTGTTGATTGGTCTATTAGATTTTCCAGTTCTTAATGATTTAATCTAGGAAGGTTACGTATTTCTAAGAACTTGTCCATTTCTTCTAGGTTATTGAATTCAGTGGCATATTGTCCTTCATAGTATTCTTGGATGATCCTTTGTATTTCTGTGGTATCCATTGTAACTTCTCCTCCTTCATTTCTGAATTTATTTGTCTTTTCTCTATTTTCCTTAGTGAGTCTAGCCAGAGGTTGAACAATTTTATTGGTCTTTTCAAAGATTCAAATTTTTGGTGCATTAATTTTTTCTATCATCTTTTGTTCTCTATTTCATTTAATTCTACTCTAAGTTTTATTATGTCCTTCTTTTTGCTGACTGAGTTTCATTTTTTCATTTTTTCTAGTTCTTTAAGATGTATTATTAGGTTGTTTATTTGGAATTTTTCTTGTTTCTTGAGCTAGGCCTATAATTTCTAGTACAAAGAAATACTCAATGATGATGATAAAATCTTTTGAAAATTACCTTCAATAATTTTTGTTTTTAATCTCCCTACCTTCTATTCTTTCACCTATTGAATAGTGAACACTGACATCTTCACTCTCAGTTTAAGATCATGCCTTTTTTTTATTGATAAAAACTTCCTGTTTTACTTTCCCCTCATATTTATCTGGCAGTTGCTTCACAATTTCCTGCTTTACTCATTTCCTGGAAGTGTACCTTAAGAGTGCAGTATTTTTTAGGAGTCTATACAAGGTCATTTCAATATCTGGAATATTTAGATTTAATTAGCTAAAAAATGCAGATGACTACCTAGTCCAGATTTATTTAATGAGATCCAAGATTATGTACTTAATATACTGCCAGACATCTTTACTTAGAAATTAATTACACTTCTAAATTTTCCAAAATGAAATCAATTTTTCTTTTGTGTGTGTGTGTGCACAAACCTATTTCTCCCAGAGGCTTAACCTACCATGTTTTATAGAAAACCTGTGTTCTCTTCTTACAGATACATAACTCAACTCTATTTACCATTGGATGTAGCCATGTGGTATAACTAAATAAATTACATTAGAATTGATGGGGACAATGGCTGGTATATGGCTCACTCATATAAAACCCCCATGAGTAATCTTCTATACTCTCTGTTTACCTTTCTGCTACTTGATTGCAGAAGACCCACAGCACTTAGATAGTTCAACTTGAAGTTCTGAATGACCATACAGAATTTCCCTCAACCAGGGATGCTCATATTGGACTGTGTTATGAAGTATAAATAAATATATATTGTGCTTAGTCACTGAGAACTCAGTGTTTATCTATTGCATTGACTAGTGTTACTTAGCTTGCATTTTCAATATCCCCTTTTGGTCAAAGGGCAACATGATATATTTCAAACACTCTAGTCAAAATTTGGGCTGCAACCTTCCATTCTTTAAGTTCCGTTTGTTAACTACATTTTTGGCATGATATCTTCATCTATCAAAGATCATTATTCCACCATATTTGTTCAAGTCATTGTCATATGTATTATTTTTTAGGTTATCTAGCAGCTTCTACTTTAGCTCAACCCCTTTTGTCTCTGCTCCAATAGCCCCACACTTCCACTCTTTACATTAAAGTCAGAGTAATCCTCCTAATGGAAAAATCTCAAATCCTCCCTTGTTTAAATATATCAAAGTCTCTTAGTTTCTCTGAAAGTAAATTCCATTTGCCTAAGCATATCATAGAGTCCTTTGCTATACTCGTATGATCCCTGATTACTTGTCCAATCTCAATTTCTGCCTCCTCAAAACATAGTCTATAAACAAAATATACTAGTATCTCTTCATATGCCCATATGGATTTTAGGGTACAGTCAAGATGTCATTTGCTTAAGTTTTTGGACTCCTCACAAATCTGGGCCAAATGACCTTCAGATGAATCCCATAATATGGGGTGCTTACTTCTGTCTTACTCTCATAGCTTGCTTTTAATTCCTATAAGTCCATAAGCTTCTTTTTTTTTTTTAATTTTTAAAATATTGATTGTATATATTTTTTTTTATATTGTGTCATTTATTTAAATTTTTTTTAATTTATTTATTTATTTTTTTAATTAGTTTCAGGTGCACAAGACAAAGCAAAACTTAGACATTTATCATTTATATCCCTCACACTGTGTGAACCCCCCTCCCCCCATCCACTATCCCTCTGTACGTTCCCAAAACCTCTCACCTTCCCCTTATCCCCACCCCCCCGCCCCTCTAGCAACCCTCTGTTTTTCCTCCATGTTTCCAAAACTGTTTCTGATTAGTTCATTCACTTATTCTTTTCTTTAGATTCCGCATATAAGTGAAATCATATGGTATTTGTCTTTCTCTTTCTGACTTATTTCACTTAACATAATGTTCTCTAGGTCCATCCATGTTGTTGCAAATGGTAAGATTTCTTTCTTCTTTATGGCTGCGTCATAAGCTTCTTGAGTATCTCTAATACTTAGCATAATACTTGAGATAAAGCTAATACATAGTATGGGTTTATTGGATAAATTTAAGATACAATGTACACTTGCAGAGTATACTAAGTACAATTAATTGAACAATTAAATGTAACTCAAAATGTGGTGAGTCAGACGCTAGGATTTGCTCATAGGAGTAATACATTGGGAAGAATCCTAAGCAATCTTGAATTCCCATCTTGAGTCTAGTATTTGCCAGGAATGTTAAAATATTCTAAGCCACATGTTGGTTCTTGCTAGCAAACCATAGGTGATAAGATCAAACTCATTCCCTGTTTCAAGAATGAGTATTAAATGTGTAAATATGTTTTACAGGTGATTAATTGAAGGTTGATATTACCACTGTTAATGTGTATTCAACAACCACTAAACACCAGGTGATTTAAATACAAACAAATAAATAAAATATAGAAGCATTGCATATGTATGTATGTATATATATATATATATATATATATATATATATATATATATACACACATATATATATACATATATATAATATATATTCGTACATATGTAAAAATCACTGGAACAGAAAGCAGTATTCTCCTACTTTGTTATCATCTAGGCCAAAACTAGATGTATAATAAATGTGACCCTTAAAATATTGACATCCCAATTTTACCATTATTATTAACATTTAATAACGTAAATATGAAACATTTATTAACTATACTATGTATCGGTCATTGTATTAAGTTTTGGAAATAAAGTGGTACATAAGATAGACAAATTCCAAATGTTAAAGGTCTTAGACACTAATGGGGGATAGAGATAAGTAAATATATAGTTGTAAGTGCCATGGAGAGCAAGCCCAGGAAAGCATACTGAAAGGGCTTCTTAACCTATAGTACAGACATTATTTTCAATAAGTGACATCTAAGGTGAGACATCAAGAATCATTAGCCATGGCCCTGAGTAATATTGCATAGAGATTGGGAAGACTATTGCAGTTATAAAGTTTATCATGTGGAATGCAATATTGATTGTTTTTTGTTTATCCAGATATAAGTTTTTATCTTTTAAGTTTGTAAAGATATCAGAATTATCATGGGTGCTATTCTTTTTTTTATATATTTATTATTGGTAAATTTGTGAGTATTTCCCATTTTTTATCTATTAATTTCATCATTATCTTTATGGTAAGCATCACCATACTAGCAGGAACAAATATTTTTAAGCATTTAAAAACATATATGCTTGCATCATCTTGCTTTCCTTCAAAGTTGCAAACAAGAATTAGTTCCTTCCCTCAGTGGGCTTGAAGTTACATCCTAAGTAAAAGCTACATAAAGATGTTCTTTACATGATTACCAGGTACACAGTTGTGTTTTATTTTATTTTTCCCTCAATGTCTAGCAACATATCTGATATATATAAAGGATCAAAAATATGTATTGAATTACGGAAATAATTCCATCCAGATAACAGAATATTATTCAGCATGAAAAAGAAATGAGCTATCAAGCTCTGAAAATAAATGGAGGAAACTTATACACATACACTTAGTGAAAGAAGCCAATCTTAAAAGGCTACACATATGGTAATCTTCCAAAGATATGACATTCTACGAAATGCAAAGCTGGAGACAGCAAAAAGATGGGTGGTTGTGGGTGGTACAGAGAGGAGAGGGTTGACTAGGTGGAGCACAGAATATTTTTAAGGCAGTGAAAATACTCTGTACTTTTTAATAATAATGTTGGGTACATGTCATTATATATTGGTCCAAACCCCTACAATGTACAACACCAAGAGTGAACACTAAGCTTAACTATGGATTGGGGTGATTATGATGTGTCTATGTAGGTTCATCAGTTGTAAGAAATGTACCATTTTGATGGGGGTTGATGATAATGGGGGAAGATATGCAAGCGTGGGTGCTGGGAGTACATGCAAAATCTCTGTACCATTCTCCTAATTTCGTTATGAACTTAAACCACTTGTTAAAACGGCTTTTTAAGAAGTCCCACATATTTGGGAAATCTTTAGTAAATAAAGCTTAAATACACTTTGGAATGAACGGATGAGTAAATGAGCCAATGACTAAAGGAATGATTCATTTCAAGCTATATCGTCAAAGACCTTAGCTGTCAATGGAGTTTCTTTAATAGAATTCTGTCCATGGAAGCAAATAAGGAAGCAAATCATTTGATGTAAAAGGAAAATTAACTTGACAGCATTGTAGACAATGGAGTAGAGAGTGAATTGGCATCAAACAGTGCAGTGAAAAGATTTATGCAGTAATCCATGAATTATTGTGCTTTCTTCTGCTGCATAGCTGTGGGTGGGCATGATGATTTAATTATCTTTGCCGAAGCAGGTTTAGTTAGTAAGATGAAGACTCCATGCCTTTTCACTTAAAATATTTGAGAAAAATTAATATAGCTTATGGCTTGTTCTCATAATATAAAGGATATTATTTTATATAAGTAGAATTATATTCTAGCGTGAAGTAAGTCAGAATGATATTTTTAAGTACCTTTTTGCACAGTGTTTAATTATCCTTTTTTGAACTTTAGAATATTAAAGTAAACTGTTTAAACACAATGTTGTCCTCACTTTAGTAAACATAGAGATAATGGCCAAGTAATCTGACAAATAGATTGGAGTTATAAAGCCATCTAAAACCATTTTTAAGAATTGGATGAGCCAAGTGTAATTGATTCTTGTATGTGAGCAGTGTAGTGAAGAAGAATCTATCAGTAATCAAGCACTCTGTTCTTTTCTAAATTGACCTTAATGAGAAAGGAAAAATCATGTTTGCTTAATGGAAACACATTAGAATAGATATGAGTTCACATGAGAGTAAAGTCCTTTCAGTCTTTTTTCTGAGGGAATTTACTCAAAACATAACAGCTGCATCTCAATGGATGTGTGAATGTGTGTGTGTGTGTGTGTGTGTGTGTATTTTACATGTGTTCTTGCACAATTATCATGAGGGAAGTTTATGTACACCAAACTTGGTTTTCTTAGTAATTCTTGCTCAACCATTTAAGCTAATTCTGTGGGAAAAAAATTATCCACATAGCATTAAAATAGCTCTTTCTTTATTGCAGAGGTATGCCTTCCATCCTTCTTTCTCACTCCCATATCTTACCCTCTCTTCTTTGAAACATGCATAGAGAACATGTGTATCCATAGGTTACATTGTTATATTTAAGAATGTGGAAATGAAAGTGATTAGAATTAGAAAGAAGCATTTACTGAACAAACATGTGCAGAGTACTCATTAACTATTATAGGGAAA
The DNA here is from genome assembly GCF_057876585.1 of Rhinolophus sinicus. Lineage (NCBI taxonomy): Eukaryota > Metazoa > Chordata > Mammalia > Chiroptera > Rhinolophidae > Rhinolophus > Rhinolophus sinicus. The sequence goes on along the minus strand of NC_142517.1, from coordinate 105,253,455 downwards.
TAGAAGAATTAGAAGATTTTTGCTGGAATTCCACATATTATTGTTGAGAAACAAGAGTAGCATAATCCCTTACCAATAGGAGATGACCTTTAGTCAGTGCTGTGCTAGACCAAGTTCTACCAGTTTGCAGGAGTTGATTGAGCACATCAATTCCCAACTCCACATGGTGTTCTCTTAGTAATATGAAATCAGCCACTGTGGGAGTTTTTTCATTAAGGAAATCAGCAAACACTGCAAATCAGAGCTTCCTCCCACCCCCTCCTGTTTTTATAACATTACCAGTGCATCACTGATTTTCTCTTGGTTTAATAACAATAATCCATCCACTTCTCCTATATAAACTCTTTTCAGATTAATGAGTGACTTAAAGGAGTTACCTCATGAGCACAGTAAACTATGCTGATGGTCTCCAAACTTTGTGAACATGCATCTGTCAATGAAAAAAATTACATATTCCCTAATATATGCATTTTTATTTAATTACAATAGAGCATATATACCCCATTCTATTAATAGTTTTTACAGTACATACAAAAAAACAAAAACCAAGATGTATAAGTATGTGTCAAAATAAAATAAGTAACATTTTAATTTGAGGTTTTTTGATTGATATGTGGTATATAAAACTGAAAACAACAAAAGAGCAAGACAAACAAATGAAGAAACAAAAACTCACAGACACAGACAATACTTTAGTGGTTACCCCTAGAGGGTAAGGGGGTTGGGGGTGGTAGATGAGAGTAAAAGGAATCAAATATATAGTAATGGAAGGAGAACTGACTCTGGGTGGTGAACACAAATATGATATATAGATGATGTGTTACTAAATTGTACACTTGAAATCTAAGTAACTTTACTAACAATTGTCACCCCAATAAACTTTAATTAAAAAAAAAAGATTTTTTAAAATATTAATTTTATAACACCTTTGGGTCTTTGCTACATTATAGAAAATTTATGTTTTTATGTAGCAATATTCTTGCATTTGCTTTATTATTTCTGAATATTCAGGCTTGACATATTGAGCAAATATTTTGAAGGTTTGTTTTTAAGTTTAGTTTTTTTGTTTGTTTGTTTGTTTTCTGTTTTTTGATACTTGCTGGTATTAGCTGTAGTACCTGAAAATGAGAGTTCACAAAGATATATAATATACACAAATAGAAGGAGAGTGTTGGCTTAACTTAAAAGTATTACTTTTAAAATCTGTATTTATAAGTATCTAAAGACTTTTGTTAAACATGAGAGGTTAAAATCCTATTTTCTTTGGTGTAGCTCTTATAAACCAATTGGAAAATGTATTTTATATCAATAATACATGGCTTAAAGTCTATTGAAACATTTTAAATAGATTAGAATATGTTTTCAACCATTTTAGAAGTATAGATTTAAATGTATTGTTTTAAATTACACAAATTATTTTAGGTAACAAAAATCGTAAAACGTCAGGAAATATTCAACTACTCATATTTCAAAAGTTTTTTTCACAAAATATTTTCTCACTTACTTTTAAATCATGGACTTTGCACTACCAGGATAGATTGTGTTTATGTTTCCTAAAACATCTACCAATTGGTATGCTACTAATAGATGGTTATCATCAAAAAAGCGTCAATAAATTTAGTACTATAGTTGTAAAAAAAAAAAGTGCCACTCATTTAAATTCTATTACTCTTAACTTCTTTGCCAAAGATAACCATCATACTTCTTTGTGTTTAAAAAAATTTCAAAGCTATTTTCCATGTCCTTATAAAATATTTAAAAGTTCCACTATACATTTTATACATAAATCTCATTTTGTGAAATGAATAACATGGATGTTGACATGTAAAATGTGTGCATCTCTCATTTCTACCTAATTGAAGGAACAATAGCTTTTCTCTGAAAAATATTGTAAATGAAATTCATGCATGATATGATCTTTGTACCCATAGCCTAGAATATTTAGCTTTTCATCAAAATATTTTAAAAGCATAATTTAAAAGACATACATTTTCCATTGTACCTTTCCTTTGGTCGGTTACAAAAAACACCTTTTGATGTATTTGTTTGTAAAACAAAATCTAGAAAATAAAGTGAAACACAGTAAGAGTATCTGGACTGTCAGGTAATTTTACAGTAAACGTCCCACAGTGCATAATTTTCCTAAAACTTTTTAAACTAAATCATCAATAATAAACTCTAGGACCTGTCAACAGTGCATAGTGACAAAAGAATGAATTTTTATTTATTTCTATTTTGTTTTCTGTGTATTATTCTGACTAAATTTACTGCTTCACTAGAGCAAAAATTTCAGTGATGGTACACGGCCGTTGTCCTCCATTATTCAGTAAGAAATGTGAAAAGAAACGATTATTTTCTGAAAAATTGTCATTGGGTATTTGTTTTCTTTTTTAATGTCGTTGTCCAATAAAAAACACTGGTGCTGCCATTTTTTAAATAGGTAATATGCTCTGAAATTGTTTTCCTTTGTTACTGGTTTATTGTTTGCCTTTGTTACTGGTATCCTTGTAGGAAGACTAAATCAATTTTCCATTTTCTAAATATTGGTTGAGTGAAAACTAGAGAATATAATTTGTAAGCCAACTTAACTCATTATGTGGAAAGTGTCTTATAATACAATGTACAGAAAGTGAGAAAGATGCTCCTTACAAACACTTTACTTTGTGGAAACCAAACATTTCCTTAAGGATATCACACATACGAGCAGGCCATGTGACTACCTGAAAGGACTTGTTCTATTCTATGCATTATATATTACTAACATATAAGATCTATCTTATTTTTGGGAAAATAATAATAATAATAACAATAATAATAATAGAAGGACTAATATTACCCCCTTATACAACAATAATAGTCTGTTTTGTGCCTTGAAAATAACGAGGTCAGACAATTAAGTTTGCGATCTGGCCACTGTGCCCTTACATTGGCAGCACTGGACAGTAAGGTTTCATGACCTTGGTATATCAGTGACTCACAGCTGTATCCGTGTCGACGTGTGGCGGTGTCTTGCTGAGTGGCGTTCATTATTGTTGTTGTATGTTTTTGTGTGCTGTCATTAGACTGTCTGAGCTTGAATTAGAGCAACAAACATTAAATTTCTTGTTAAACTTGGCAAGAGTGGAAGTCAAATCAAGGACATAACAGTCCAAGTTTATGGGGATAATGCCATAAAAAAATGGGAGTTACAGTGGATTAAATGTTTTTCTGAGGGGAGAGAATGCATCACTGATGAAGAGAGGTCAGGGCGGCCAGTAATGAGCAGAACTGAAAAAAACATTGCAAAAAGTCATCGAATTGTGCATCAAGTTTGTTGGCTGACTGTGAGAAGCATAGCAGGCCAAGTAAACATCGATAGAGAAACAGTTAGGAAAATCTTAACTGAAAATTGTGGCATGAGAAGGATGTGTGCAAACATGGTCCCAGAAGAACTCACTGATGAACAAAAGCAAAGGAGAATTGAAGTTTGCCAAGATCTTTTGGAGAGGCAAGACAATGTTTTGGGCCCTGTTATCATTGGTGATAAAATATGGGAATACCAATATGATCCTGAAACAAAGCGTCAAAGTGCACAATGGAAGTCAGCCAACTGTCCACAATCAAAAAAGTTCCGTCAGTCCAAATCAACAGTCAAAATGATGTTGCTAAACATTTTGATATCAGAGGATTATTCATTATGAATTTGTACCAACTGGAATAGTAACCAAGTTTACTATGTGGAAGTGCTGAAAAGGCTGTGTGAAAAAGTTAGATGACCTGAACTTTTCACCAACAATCCATGGCTCTTGCATCACGACAATGCAACAGCTCACATGGCACTGTCTGTGAGGGAGTTTTTAGCCAGTAACCAAATAACTATATTGGAACACCCTCCCTACTCACCTGATCTGGCCCCCAGTGACTTCACTTCTTTCTTTACCTGAAAATAAAGGAGATATTGAAAGGAAGACATTTTGATGACATTCAGGACATCAAGGGTAATACAATGACAGCTCTAATGACCATTCTAGAAGAAGAGTTCCAAAATTGCTTTGAAGGGTATACTAGGTGCTGGTGTTGGTGCACAGCTTCCCAAGGGGAGTACTTTGAAGGTGACATAGTGATATTCAGCAATGAGGTATGTAGCACTTTTTCTAGGGTGAGTTTGTGAACTTAATTGCTAGACTGATATTTTATGTAACTGAATGAGTTGTCTGGTAATTCAATGGCTCTGAAATGTCAATGTGCATAGGAAATACACTGGGATGCTTTGAAATGGGTATTCTCAAGCCCTACTCTAGACCTACTGAATCAGAAACATGGGGAGGTGGGCAGGTGCTAAAACCAGGTTGCTTAATTTGGAAAACTCCCCAGTTGATTTATTATAAACACTCCATAAAGTACATATTGATAGATATTGACTTAGAAAGTTAAATCAATTGAATAGAGCATATGTGGGCAGATGACTCTTCTGAAATGCTTAGGGTCACGTAAAGATAAGTTGTTTTCCTGACACATATTTGCAACATGCCATTCTGAGGGGTTTTATAGGTACACAATGTAAATAGCTTCAAAAATGCTTTCTGTAAAATCGGAGAGATATAGTACTCAGCACAGCAGGTTACTTTGTAGATGAAAAGAATCACAAGATACAAAAATGCTACTTAAACAGAATCATTATATACTTCTACTTTTTTAGTGGTATGTGTCTGAGTTTCAAATTTAATTTTAAGAAGTTTGCTTTTTTTTTCTTCCCCCTTTAATATTATATCTACCGTAGTGAAGTTATCACAATGTTTTCCTATTTGGTTGGCTGTGCCAAGAGATAACAAATTTAATTCAATTTGGATTACTGCAAGATAATTAGACTTGGGGTATATGGACTGGGACAATGATCAGTTCTGCAGCACTGATGAGGAAAAATGATACAGATGTGATTGTAGCAGAATAATTGTCAACATCAGACCCAGGGCGCAGCTTCAGCAAGGAAAAGAAGTCAAACTAAAGAAGACACTGAGGATAAGAATTAAGCTACATTTCTGAGATGAGATTGGACATACTGCAACAACATGATGACAGTGAAATTCAGGCAGATGACAAGATAACGGGGCTCCCCAAAGATCAAGTGAAAAAGGAAAAATGGATTAGGAGTTATTAATAGAGGAGATAACTAATGTTAAAAATAATAATAAAATCTGTCATGCCATGACATCACAATTGGCTTGACCTTTAAGGCAGACATGTAATCTTAAGAAGTAAAAAATTAAAAGACTCTAAGTTAAGGTAAAGTGAATTCAACACTTTAAAAGGCTAAATTATCAGAGGTTTGAAAATTAGGCACTGTATAGTCAGATTCTTTAACGCTTTGAACTGAGCTTTTAACCTCTGTATGTTTTCAGCTTTTAATTATTTCTTTATTTATAACAATAAACGGTGTGACACATATTTATGAAAAACAGGTACTGATATAAAATACTATACAAAAATGTGTAGTGCTCTAAAAAAAAGACACTAGAAATTTACTATTAGACATAGTACAAGTTGCCTTCTCTCAGCCTAGAGTAATCATAAAATTAGATTAAGTATTAGTTTTAGATGTAGATTTAGGATTACAGTTAGAATTAACAACCTTTCATATATTTATTAATCAGTTGTTATCCTTTAATAAAAAGTTCATTCATTTGCAGATATTTTCTTTTCGCTACGTGGGTTTTGTTTCCTTTACTTTTGTTTCAATTTCCATATATAAGAATGTTGACATATTGAGGATAACATCTTTTAGCTGTAGCATATGTTGCAAATATTTTCTCCCAGTCTGTCACAGTTATTTTTGTTTCTGACATCTTTTATCATACATGTATATTGAATTTGTCAGCTTTTTATGTATTCTGTTGTGGTTTAGTTTCTAAAGGAAATCAGGTTATTATGTTCTCCAGTGCTTACAATCATTTTAATCTCTTGAATGGAACACATTTAATCAAAATTTCATATCACTCTTTATGTTATTCTATGCTTTTTGCCTTGGATTATTTTGGTAATATTGCCCTCTTGAACAATGATTATTTATATTAGTATTATTGTGGTCAAAGATGCCAGTTGTCTACAAAAGCCCTTTTTCCTTTTCTGCTACAATAAATGTCTAACGGCTATCCTATTGGATAGACCCACTCTATAATCTTACCCATTTTCCTCTTCCTCAAGCACACACCTACTGCGATCATTTGTTTACTTGCCTATTTTAGTGTGTGTATTATTTTCCTGTTGCTGCTATAACACCTTACCACAAATTAGTGACTTAAAACAACACAAATTTATTGTCTTACAATTTGGAAGGTGAAAAAAGTGAAATAGGTCTCACTGGGCTAAAACCAAGTTGTTGGCAGAGCTGTACTCCTTATGGAGGCTCAAGGGAGTGATGTTTGTGCTTCATGCCTTGACTAGCTTCTCAAGGATGTATTCATTCCTCAACTCATGGGCACTTTCCATCTGCAAAACCAGCAATTTTATCACTTTAACTTCTGCTTACCGGTTGCATATCCACATTTTTTGTTTTTCTGCCTCTGACTTTTCCACCTACCTATTTCGCTTACTAGGGGCCTTGTCATTATATTCGACATATCTAGGTAATCCAAAATAATCTCGCTAGTTCAAGATTCTTAACTTAATTATTTCTGAAAAGTCTGTCTTGCCATTTAAAGTAACATATTCATAGTTTCCTGGGATTCGAACATGAATATATTTGAGGGTCCACTTTTTCTGCCTACCATAGTATATAATAACATAGTATGTAAGTTTTTGAGTTCAATAACTGTTTTTTTGTTTATTGCTAAATGCACAGACATAAAGTAGTGTTTTTAATAGAAATACTTCCATATATATGGAAGTATTCCATATATATATATATATATATATATATATATATATATATATATATCTCACATTTTTCTCCTTATGAATTTTTGGAGTTTTTATCCTGGCTTAAAAATATTCAAAATTAAATATATATACATACATATATATACATATATACACATACATATATATTCACACATATATATACACACATACATTTGTATGTGTATATATACATATATACATATATATGTATATATATATACATATATATGTGTATATATGTGTGTATATATATATATATATATATATATATATATATATATATTTAATTTTGAATATTTTTAAGCCAGAACAAAAACTCCAAAAATTCATAGGGAGAAAATTTTTCACAGAAGTATAGATATTACATGAAATTAAAGGAATTCAATCAAAACTTCTTGCTCTCCCCACTACCAAATAACTTTTTGTGCTATGAAATACCCTATAAAAAATTAAAAGACAAGTTACAAAGTGGGAGAAAATATTTATGACATATAATATACAAAGGATTCTTTTTATTCTTGAGCGCATAAAATATTCCTGGAAATAATAAGAGGTAATGATACTCAATCTCAGTGGTGGTCAGGGAGAGATACATTAAAACAAAATGATTTATGTAAAAATAACATGCAAATTTGTAGTGTATGGGGAGGCTGCAATATAATTCACTCACACACCCTTGATTGAAATCAAATACGTACAGCATTTGCAAGGAACATATCTTCTGGAGATTAAAATACCCCTACATTTAAATAAATACTTTAGAGACAGAGTCACAAATGAGCACAAAGAATCATGTACAAGCATATTTTTGAAATATTTGAAATAAGCAGTATTTGGTTGAGCATGTCATTGCACAAATGAAGGACATTTCTACATTAACCGGATTACACCCTTACAAGTCTTCAGAACTGAAATTAATGAGATAGTACTCTCTATACGTCAGCATGGAAATACCCCACAGGACCCCTTTACCAAGTTGTACCATAGGCCGCTGGGCAGGTCCCTTCAGATCTTTAGACTCTGTGACTGCTCATCTGTCAGGATGGAGCAGAACACTGCGCTTCAAGGAGAGGAACCCAGAAGAAAGCCCTTGTGCAAGACCTGAGACCTGGGCACACCCATACCTCACACACATTGAACCAACCATGAATAATTTTGTGATTCTTAGTCAAGGAAACGTGTACAATTGCTGATTTAGTCTAATATTTCTCAACTAACAGATATGTTCCATTCTGGGAAGTCTAATAAAATATGTAAAAATCCAGATGTATAAAGAAGATATATTTGTAAAAAGTAGAATTTGTCATAAATAAATGCTAAGGACCTCTGACTTTACAGTATATAAAATATATTATTAAAAAAATAACATGAAATTTAATTCATCAGTATATGTTTAAGAAATATAATTTATCATAAATGTTTAAGGATTAACTTGTGCACAGCAAGGTAAGCTGCATTTTAAAAGCCTGTTGTCTGCTCTGCACATCTATGGTGTATGCCCACAAGCTTGTTCACAACATTCCTCTCTTAATTGTTGGTTTTAAGGAATACTTAGGGAACAGAGCATTGGAATAATCTTGAGACCATATTGAGTTTTCAGTATCAAAGCCAACCGTGCAGTCCAGCCTATCTTATATCTCCCTTAGCTGAAATCTATTTCAGTTTCTCTGTAGAAAGAGCCAGTGTGACTCAAATGAGAGAGAGAAGCTGGTCAGTGCACTATTTGAGTCTATTTGGTTCATGTCTGTACAAATCTACTGACTTATGAAGAGGTTCCATTCTGATAAACCCATCATAAGCTGAAAATGCATTTCGTACTACACTGTAGAGTATCTGTTGTTTACCCTTATGCTCCCTTGGTGACTGGGAGCTGCAGGTGGTTGCGGGAGCCCGGCACCAGGAGAGAGTATCATACGGCATATCATTAGCCTGAAAAATAGATCAAAACTCAAAATTGGAACTTTTCTACTGAATGCATATCGTTTTCACACCATCATAAAGTTGAAAAATCATAAATTGAAACATTGTAAGTGGGGACTGTCTGTATATAACTTTGCGTGACTTAATTTGTTAAAATTTAGAAGGATGTTTATGGCTTTACATGATAGGAGGACAGCTTGTGTTGATGTCTCTTCCTTTTCTGGGATAAACCATCTTAAAGAGAAAACCACAGGCCCAAAATAATATCACATGTACTAACGCCCAGGATACCAAAACTAGATTTAATATCTGACCTAATTGCTTCCTCAATCTTTCTTAGAAATATAATTTTAATCAATCAGTCTGGAATTTTCTGATCAAGCATCCTAGCAAGGTAATCTGTCACATGGACCCTCTCCAACCCCCATAGAAAGAGGAGGTAATCTACATGATAAAAACGCTTGTTGGTCCCTTCTCTTAAAATAAGTTTTGTTTAAAAATAATTCTTTATTTTCTATTGTTAATAGATCTCTTGCCCCACCATTCTTCCTATAAAAACCTTCCACTTTTGTACAACCCCTTGTACCTCCTTCTAGTTACTGGATGGAATGCTGCATGATTCATAAATCAGTTAATTAAGCCAATTAAATCTTCACATTTACTTGGTTATATTTTGTTCGTTCTCAGCCATTAATTGTGTATTATATACATCATCTCCTTTTTCTGACAACCTTATTGCCTCAACAGGTCTTCATCTAAGTTATTCAAAAATCTGAATAGAGAATATTTTTGAAATAGTATTCAGGTTTTCTTTCTTCTCAACAAACTGGTTTTATTATCTCTTATCTACTTCATCTGTCTCCTGCTCCCCTCCTTCCTGACATAGCTTTCATTTTCCTTTGTCTTTTCATGCCTGATGGCCATCATGTTTGATGAGAGTGTTCATCTTTTTCTTACTTGTGAATCTATCAATATTTTTGTAGTAATTGCTGCACAACACCAGCCATTTCAATCCTCTCTGTCTTGAATTTCTACATTTCATTTTCCCTCCATCCACTTCCTCTCCTTTCTTTCCTCTCTCTCAAGAGGGATGAATTGTGTAACAAATCAGTATTTGCATGTAATAAATACTTGTTTTGTTTTGCAGTTTCACTTATTTCAATATTTTATGTTGGTTTTCTCATTTGGCTTTTTGGTGGTTGTTCTTTTTATTTCATTTCTTACATTTTAAATTTATCGCTTATTTTCTAAATTGCATCTCTTATCTATGTAATTTTTGGGCCATACTAAAATGCATTAATATTTGGGAAAACAATTTGTTCTTATCTTCATAATAAAAAAATATATATTGTTTTTTCCTATAACTTTCACTGTTTACAAGAACTTGCACATCATTGTATGTCCTAAATAACATTCTTAACATGAATAATAAATAATTCCTCTTTGCATTTAAGTAAATATTTTGATACATAATTATTAAACCTACTTCGTATATATTTTATAATTTCTGGGATGTTTTTCATAGCAACTAACATTAGTGTTTGGTTCAGGAAATATTATTACATAATATTTTTTAATTATTTGTTTTATTTTCTTAATTAGAATAATCTAACAAATTAAATATTCATTAAAAACTATATTTGCAATACTCATTAGTAAAGCAAAGCTATTCTTATATTCTATTATATGTTTAGGGTCAAGGAGCTCTAGGCATAATGCCCAAAGATTCATAGACAGATCTAATTTAATCTTTAGAGTACTCCTATAGCATAATTTCAGAGCCTCATGTTTTAAAATTTAATTTGTGAAAACAGAATTATGAAAAATTTTGTTAGGTATTTCTTCAAAATCCCACATATAGTAAATGTCAAAACTCAGCTCCTGGTGCCCAGACATTCTCTTTTTATTATTTATTTTTATTATTGTTCCAGTTTAACTACCAGTTTCTTATCAGTGAAGCCCTATTATTTATAGTGAAGGTCACAGTTCTCTGATCTATGCATTATGCCAATTTCCCGCTTATCGTTTTCATGGCATTCTCATTTCTGTCAGTATCCTTAGAGGAAAACTCAAGTGTAACCTCGACAGAAATCATTCCACTTTCTTCAATGTTAATTTTACTTTTACTACCTTAACTGTGCACATAAAGGTCACCTTTTCTCCTCAAGGTATTACCATTACTTGTTGTCCTTCCATCTTACTATATAGCTTACACTACTCAATTTTGAAATTTTTATTTGCTTAATATGCTTCTTAAATCAACTTTATTGGGAACTATTTTTTTAGAAATTAAAATGCACCCATTTTTAACATACAGTTTAATGCATTCTGACAAACACACACACACTAGTATACCATCACCACAATCAAGGTATTTAATATTTTGGCCATTTTTACAATTTTCCACATGGTCCTAAACCATCAATCCTTCTCAACCCTGGCTTTAGGGAAATATTGATCTGCTTTCTGACACTACAGTTGATTTTTTATCTTATCTAGTGTTTCTTATAAACAATAGAAGCATATACTCTTTTGCCCATGGCTTCCACTGTTCAGCTATCTGTAGATGTCAAATGGATCAGTAGTTTGTTCCTTTTCATTGTTTAGTAGTAGCTCATCTTATGAATATATTACACCTTGCTTATCCATTCTCCATTTGATGGACATGAGAATGGTTGTCAGTTTTTGAATAAAATGAATAGAACTATTATGAACATTCACTTACAGTGAATGAAGAAACCTGAAGATATTTCTTCAATAAAAAACTAGACGTAGAATTGTTGCTTTATATGATTGCACAGAGTTAATTTAATCAGAACTTGCCAAACTATTTTCCAAATGGGTTGTCAAAAGTAACATTCTCTTCAGTAATATATGAGAGTTCCATTTCCACATCTTACCAATGCTTTGTTTTGTTGATCTTTTTAATTTAAACTTTTCTAAAAAGTGTGTAGTGGCATCTCATTGTGATTTTGATTTTCATTTTTTTATTGACTAACAATGTTAAACATTTCATACACTTATTATATACTTCTATATCTTCTTTTATAAGTATCAGTTCAAATTTTTTTACCTGTTTTTATTGTGTTGTTTGTGCTTCTGTTATTTTTTTGCAGGAGTCATTTTTTTGATATAATAAAATACTAGTTCTCAACTGAGTGTCACGGTTTGTAATTGAAGAACTAAAAATAAAAACAGAACAAGAAGATTAACAGTAAGTGATTTTTTTTCTTGTTCTTTCCTCAAATTTTCTAGAATAATTGGAGATGATATAATTTCACTCAATTACCTCAACTAGATTTTTAAGATGGTCTAATGTCTTAAATAGTATTAAGTGGATAGCAAAGGGTTAAAGACTTACACAAAAATACTTTGAAACCTTGATGATACTACCTACTGGTACTCTTTAGTAATTTACTTAATCTTTCTGCAAATTAATTACCTTATTTAAAAAAGGGAGTCTGAACTCTCAGGTTGTTTTGCAGATTAAATGTGATTAGTTCTGTGTGGGGAAAGGGGCCAGAGAGATCTTCGTTTCTGGAACATAAGTACTCAGTAATTTTAGTTTTATTTCTTCATGTTGTGCTACTTAAAAGTTAAGCTAAATAATAAAAGCTAATATAAGCCCTAGTTAAATCAGACATAGAATGAGGATATAAATTAATGTGCGATAATTAATTTTTTAAAACTTTTGACAATAAATAGTTAATCCTTTAGCCATTTAAGTTAATAGTGTTGGATGATATTTTTTAAACATACTAAACATCTAAGAAAACTCCAAGTCACTTAAGATTTATATCACATTTGATAAAGAAAGCATATATATATATTCTTTGAATTTTGAACTTTCCTTAGTACACAAAACAAATTAAATCTGTGGAAGCAAATCTGTAATTACATTTCCATAGAAATCATATACACAAGGTAACAATATAATTTTATCTTGAAATCCCTTTATATATGTTTGCCCACACATTTTAAATTATTCATACTTAGTTATATAAATAGTCTATAATCTTAAAGACTATTGATTTAGCAAAATATTTAAATTCTAGACTCAGTTTTCAGAGATAAAAACAAGGTTATCAGGTTTAATATCAATTTTGCATTTTTTTGACAAAGCATAAAAAATACTTACATTTATTTTCATTCCTATGGAATTTCTATCTCTTGCAATATATTTAAACAAAAACTTAGAAATAATCAAAATTCTACAAATTAGCAGTATTCAAAATGTTATAGGTCTATTGAATGTAAAACATAAAGCAGTAAAACTTTTAGAAGAAAACATAAGACACAATATTTGTGATTGGATATTAGAAAAAGAATTCTCAGGTATACCACCAAAGGCATGAACATATAAGGGAACAAAATTAATTTGACTTAATTAAAATTAATATCTATTTCTGTGTGACTGACCCTATGTACTCACTAAATTCAATAGTAAGAAAGCAAACACACCAATAGGAAAATGAACAAAAACTTGAAAAGACTTTCCATGAAAGAGATTATATAGAATATGTATAGACAATATAGATAAAAAAGCACTTGAAAAGATGTTCCACATTATTAACCATTAACAAAATACAAATTAAAGCTCCAGTGACATATTACTACATACCTATTAAAATGGCTAGCATAGGATGTCAGAAAAATGCTGCCATGAAGTGTACCCCTTCATCTCTTCCCTCGAAGTTACAACAAGTTGAACAACTATAATTCAAAAAAGGATTCCCTATGCAACAAACAAACACATCTGAGAGATCCGCATATCAAAACATCTGAAGGTGGGCAAATCACAAAAAAGGGAGGAGGGAAGGGAGAAGAGCAGAGGAGGGTGCCCTGGACACAGCCCAGAGCTCACTGCAGTCCCAGGGAGGGAGGATTGAGACTTCAGGTGCACTCTCTGTGGCCCGAGCATTCCTGTGTGAATGATCAACATATAATACTGCTGAACTCAGTGATTAGGGTAGAGACCTCTGGGCAAAGACCAAATACAAAATTGTGACAACTGTGGTCTAACAGCTCTCACTGCCAGGCAGAAAACAAAGTCACAGAGCCTGGCCGCCTCCTCCCACGTTTGCACAGCTCACCTCCCCAATCACTCCTAGTACTAACAGTGGACCCCAGAAGAAACAGTAGCAATGTTGGGTTAAAGAGCAGAATATCTACAGCCATGAGAACTGGAGAGACAGTTCCTGAGTGGCAGAAGCACACTATTGCTAATTCCACTTACAACGGAGGAGTTATAAGGGTGAGAAAACTGTGGTCAGACAGTTGCTGCTACTCAGAGAAGAAAAACACAAATACACCAGAGGACTCTCCCAGCCCACCCCATCCACACTTTTCATGGTTGATCCCAGAGGGGCCACCCAGAGCTTCTAAGGTGCAAGCTCTGCATCTGGCTGCAGGGGCAGCATTGGGATTTCAGGGGCTCAGAACCCCATCATTCACCACATCATTCCAGAGGGATGGTACCCTAAGACCAAGCCAATCTGGTCACAGAGGAAATGCCCACCTCCTCAGGAAACCTTCCACTGTGAGAAGCTGGAACAGAGCAAGATAAAATAAAATGCTCCAGTGCTACTTATAGGAAAACAAAAGAAAGACCTATTCATATCAACCTGCTACAGAATTCATTCCCATACTTGCCCAGGAAGAGAAAGAATCCATCAATTATCATGAATGACCAAGGTAACAAGGAAGATCAGAAAGAGAATTTTAAAATCTCCAGGAAATAAAGATATGGAAATATGTGACTTAAATGACACAGAATTCAAGATTGCAGTTTGGAAAAAAAATTAACAAGATACAAGAAAACAGATAGTTTAATGAACTCAGATAAAAAGAATACTTTACCAAAAATATTGAAATTTTTCAAAAGAAGAAAATAATTAAAAAAAAAGAAACAAAAAGAAATTCTGGGACTGAACAACTCAATAAAAGAGATGAAGAATGAAACAATGAGTTTAAGAAATAGAGCTGACCAGATGGAGGAAAGAATTAGTAATTTTGAAGACAGAAATATGGAAATGATGCAGATGGAAGAGAGAGACTTGAGAGTTTAAAAAAATAAATAAAAAGGAAAAAACACTGGAAGACCTATCTGAATCCATCAGAAAGAGCCATATAAGAATAATGAGTCTACTAGAAGGATAAGAGAGGGATAAGAGCACCGACAGCCTACTTAAACAAATAGTAGGTGAGAACTTCCCAAACCTATGGAAAGAACTTGATCTCCAAATCCAAGAAACGAACAGAACACCTAATTATCTCAATCTTAAAAGGCCTTCTCCAGACCCATTATATTTAAACTGTCAAAAATTAATGACAAATAAAGAATTATCAAGGCAACCATGAAAAAGAAGAGAGTAACTTATAAAGGAAAGTCCACTGGATTATTATCAGATTTTTCTATAGCAGAAATTCTATAAGCCAGGAGGAAGTGGAATCAAATATTCAAACCATTAAAAGAAAGAAATTACCAGCCAAGAATAGTATATCCAACAAAGTTATCATTTAGACATGAATGAGGAATAAAGACCTTACCAGATATATAGAAGCTGAGGGAATTTTCACAAGGCCTGCATTACAGGAAATACTGAAAGAGGTTATTTTACCTAAAACAAAAAGACAAAGGGAAACATAACTATGAGTGAAGCTACTAGCAGACAGACAGAAGCAGGAAATAGCAACACCTACACAGAATAGGGCACTGTACACTTAAACATAACATAAGAGGTAAATAGATAAACATAACACAGGAAAAACAGAAAAAGAAGACAATTTGCTACTGGAACTCAGAAATCAACTCACAGCATAAACAGGGATAATTTATGCTGCAACTCACAGCATAAATAGGGACCAAAAAAAAAAAAAATAATAAAACATAAAGGGGGACAGAGTGAAGATCTGAATTTACAAAGGGGAATGGAGATAAGATGAATGCTAAAGAAAAAGAACTACTGTATATATGAAACTTTGTTTCATGCAAACTTAATGGTAACCACTCAAAAAAAAAAAAAAAAATCCAGAACATATTAAATGAGGAAACAGAGGGAAAAAAATCATAGAATACCACCAAATTAAAATAACAGAAATACATAAACAAAGGAAAAATGGAGACACTGAGATACCAGAAAACAAAAGATAAAATGGCTATAGGAAATCCTCATATATCAATAATCACCCTTAATGTAAATAGACTGAACTCACCAATAAAAGGCACAGAGTAGCAGATTATATCAAAAAACAAAACCCAAGCATAGGCTGGCTTCAAGAGACACAGCTCAGATGCAAGGACAAATAGAGATTCAAAGTGAAAGGGTGGAAAAATGATACGACATGCAAATAACTTCCAGAGAAAAGTGGGTGTAATCGTACTTATATCTGAAAAAACAGACTTCAAGATTAAAAAGGTAACGAGACAAAGATGATATTTCATAGCGATAAAGGGGACAAAATGTTAAGAAGACATGAATTTCTCAAAATATGTGCTTCCCATCAGAGAGCACCAAAATATGTAAAGCAACTACTAACAGAACTAAAGGGAAAAACTGACAAAAACACAATTATAGTAGGAGACCTATATATGTCATTAATGGGTATAGATAAATCATCCAAACAGAAAATCAATAAGGAAATATCAGGCTTAAATGGCACATTAGAACAAATACACAAAAATTAAAATTTATAGAGCCTTTCATGCTAAAACACCAAATTTTATATTATTTTCTAGTGCACATGGATCATTTCAAGGATAGACCATATGTTGGGACATAAAATCAGCCTCAGCAAATTAAGGAAGACTGAAATCATACCAAGCATATTCTCTGACTACAATGCTTTGAAATTGGAGATAAACTGAAACAAACAAACAAACAAACAAACAAAAAACTGGAGGAACAACAAGTACATGGAAATTAAAACATACTACTAAAGAATAAATGAATCAAAGAAGAAATAAAAGAACAGATCAAAAAATGCGTAGAAACAAATGAGAATAAAACACATCCTATCAAAATTATCGGTATACTACAAAAGCAGTGTTAATGGGGGAAATTTATATCATTACAGGCCTATCTCACAAAACAATAAAAATTCCAAAAACAACTTAATATTACATCTTAAAGAACTAAAAAAGAAAAATAAATGAAGCCCAAAATGAACCAAAGGAAGGGAATAAAAATTAGAACAGAATTAAGTGAAATAGAGACAAAAGAACAGAATCAAATGAAATAAAGTACAAAAGACAATAGAAAAACTTAAAGCAACAAAGAGCTTGTTCTTTGAAAAGATTATTAAAATTGACCAACCCCTGACTAGACTCAACTAGGGAAAAAAAGAGAAAAGACTAATAAAATTAGACAACCCATGGCTAGATTCAGTAAGGAAAAAAGAGAAAAGAGACAAATAAGCAAAATCATAAATGAAAGAGAAGTTGCAATAGATGCCACAGAAATACAAGGGATCATACAAGAATACTATGAAGGACTATATGCCACCAAATTCAATAACCTAGAAGAAATGGACTCGTTCTTAGAAATATGTAACCTTCCTAGACTAAATCACTAAGAACTGGAAAATCTAATAGAACAATCAACAGTAAGCAAAATGAAACAATCATCCAAAACCTCCCCAAAAGCAAAAGTCCAAGACCAGATGCCTTCACTAGGGAATTCTACCAAACATTCAAAAAGGATTTAATACCTGTCCTCCGTAAACTCTTCCAAAATATTGATGAAACGACAATACTTCCTAACTCATTTTATGAAGCCAACATTACCCCAATACCAAAATCTGGTAAGGAAAAAGCAAAAAAAGAAAACTGCAGACCAATATCTCTGATGAATACAGATGCAAAATCCTAAACAAAATACTATCACATTGAATACAACAATACATTTAAAAGATTATACAATACAATCAAATGGGATTCATTCCAGGGGCATAAGGAAGTTTCAACATATACAAATTGATCAATGTGATACACCTCATAAACAAAATAAAGGATAAAAAATATATGATCATATCAATAGATAGACAGAAAAAGCATTTGACAAGATACATTCTTTTATGATTAAAACACTAAATAAAATGGGTAAAGAAGGAAAGTATATCAACATACCCTCAGCTAACATCATACTTAATGGTGAAAAACTGACACTTTTTCCTCTAAAATCAGGAATAAGACATTGATGTCCCCTGTCACCAGTGTTATTCAGCATAGTATTGGGAGTCCTAGCCAGAGCAATCTGGGAAGAGAAATAAATAAAAAGCATGCAAATTGGGAATAAAGAAGTTAATTAAGTTGTCGCTTTTTGCAGATGACACGATTCTTTATATAGAAAATCCTAAAAACTCCAACAAAAAACTATTAGAAACAATAAACCAATACAGTAAATTTGCAGGATACAAAATCAATGAACAAAAATCCATTGTATTCCTATATACTAACAATTAATTTCAGAAAAAGAAATGAAAAGCAATTTATTCTGCAATTGCAACAAAAGAATAAAATACATAGGAATAAACTTAATGAAGGATGTGAAGTACCTGTACACTGAAAACTATAAGACATTTTTAACAGAAATTGAAGAAGACACAAAGAAATGGAAAGACATTCCATGTTCATGGATTGGAAGAATCAACATAGTTAAAATGGCCATATTACCCAAAGCAATATACAGATTCAATGCAATCCCCATCAAAATCCCAATGGCATTTTTTAAAGAAATAGAACATAATATCATCAGATTTGTATGGAAACACAAAAGACCCCGAATAGCTAAAGCAATCTTAAGAAAAAAGAAGGCTAAAGGTATCATCCTCCCTTCATACTACAGGGCTACAATAATCAAAACAGCATGGTATTGGCAGAAAAACAGACACATAGACCAATGGAATAGAACTGAAAACCCAGAAGTAAACCTCCATATAGTATATGGACAGAAAATTTTTGACAAAGAAATCCAAAACATACCTAGAGAAAAGAAAGCCTCTTCAATACTAAATGTTACTGGGAAAATTGGAAAGCCACAAGCCAAAGGGTGAATCTAGACTGCTGTCTGTTACCATGTACCAAGATTAACTCAAAATGGATCCACAACCTGAAAATAAGACCTGAAATAATAAACTGAACAGAAGAAAGCTTAGGTACTAAACTTATGAACCTTGGGTTCAGCGAGGATTTTATTAATTTTACCTCAAAGGTGAGGGAAGAAAAAGCAAAAATAAGTGAATGAAGCTATATCAAAGGAAACCATCAACAAAGCAACGAGGCAACCAACCTCATGGGAGAAGATATTTGCAAACACCTGAAATAAGGGGCTAACATCCAAATATATAAAGAACTCATACAGATAAACAACAAGAAACAATTCAATTAAAAAATGGTCAGAAGACCTGAACAAACATTTCTTTCAAGCAAACAAATGGAAAAAACATATGAAAAAATGCTCAACTTCAGTAGCTATTAGGAGAATGCAAATCAAAACCACAATGAGATACAACCTCACACCAGTTAGAATGGCTACTGTCAACAAGACACGTAGTAAAAAGTGTTGGAGAAGTTGTGGAGTAAAAGGAACCCTCATACACTGCTGGTGGGAATGTAAACTAGTACAGCTGCTATGGAAGGCAGTTTGGAGATTCCTCAAAAAATTAAGCACAGAAGCACCATATCACCCAGAAATCCTTCTTCTGGGTATCTATACCCGAAAACCTGAAAACATTTATCCGTAAATATATATGTGTTCCGATGTTCATTGCAGTGTTATTCACAGTGGCTAAGACAAGGAAACAACCAAAGTGTCCTTTGATAGATGATTGCATAAAGAATATGTGGTATGTGTACACAATGGAATACTACTCAGCCATCAAAAAGATGAAATAGTGCCATTTGCAACAACATGGATAGATTTTGAGATTAACATGCTAAATGAAATAATTCAGACAGAAAATGTTGAGAACCAGATGACCTTACTAAAATGTGAGTTATAAAACTGAAAGCAACAAATGAACAAGAAAAAAACAAACAGAAAAAATCATAGACACAGACAACAGTTTAATGGTTACCAGAGGGTAAGGGGGGAGGGTAAAAGGAGTCAAATATATGGTGATGGAAGGAGAACTGACTCCTTCCATTGCATTGTGGTGAACACAATGCAATATATGGATGGTGTATTATAGAAATGTACATTTGAAACCTATATAATTTTACTAACCAATGTCAGCCCTATACGTTTAATAATTTTTTTTTAAAGAGTGACTAAAATAAAAATGATCGACTATATCAAATGCTAGTGAATATATAGAGCAGCTGGCTCTTGCATATTTTGCTGGTGAAATGGTACCACCATTAAGGAAAATGTTATGTGTGTCAGTTTCTTATAACGTAAAACATACTTACCACAAGACCTAGCAATTGCCCTCCTTAATATTTATCCTAGATAAATGTAATTTAAGTTCATACAAAAATCTGTATATGAGGCTTTATAACAGTTCTATTTGTAATGGTCCCACATTGGAAACAACCTAATACCCCCCAGTGATTGAATGGATAAACAATTGGTAATGCATGAAATACTATTTTTAATAACAAGGAATAAAGTATAATAAACACTTTAAATGGAAATCAAAGGCATTATTATGCTACATGAAATATATCAGTCCCAAAGGGTTATATATTGAACACTTTCATTTATGTAATACTCTCAAAATTACAAAAGAAGAGTGATAGTGATTAGATTATTACTGGCAGAGGTTTGGATTGGCAAAGGAATATTAAGGAATTACATAAGGGAGCTTGGTGGTGATGGAACAACTGTATTCTGATTGTGGTGATGGTTATTCAAATTTGCACATGTGATAAGTTTTCATAGAAGTAAACATTCATAAAGTGCACGTAAAAACTGATGAAATCTGAATAAGATCTGTAACTTAGTTAATAATAGTTAAGTCAATATCCTGGTTTTGATAATGTGTTATGGCTAGGTCTATTTTATCTCTAGGGGAAGCTGAATGAAGGGTACATAAAAACTGTGCTATTTTTCTAACATCTTGTGACTTTTGAACTAATTTAAGATAAAAAGTTAGAATACAGGCTGAGAATCACTATCTGCTGGGACTTTTGGGAAAGGGTGTTGGAACTACAGTACCTATAGTATGTGTTCCCTTTTTAAATTTATTTTTATGTTTGAAACACAAATATTGCAGGAATCTGGCACAGTAGAAAATGATAGAACTAGAGAGGACTTGGATTCCAGACCCTCAAAATTCACTGCGACTAAGGGGCAGCCACGTGAGTTCTGACGTCTCTGGACCTCATTTTTGATACAAGTGTGTTAGATTCTGAAATTTCATGTTTTCTGCCTTTGTCAAGAATGGGTGTCTTATTTTTAAAACAGCTGTAGTATTTATAATCTACTGCATTAATCTGTCCTTGAAACAACAATATTCTGTAAAGAAATATGTCCCTCTTTAATGGTAAAGTTTTCTATCTAATTTCTAGTAAAATTTCATTTCAGGGAGCAGAAAAATAACCTAGATGTAGGTGGATTTATATCACATTATAGCAAATAAGGAGCATGCATATAGATTGTAATAAAAAGCTATTATTTACATAAGTATTTAATCTAAATCATGATCTTTCTTATGCCATTTTTCTAAAAGATAGCAGCAATAACACAGATAGTATTCTTTTTTGGAATGAACATTATATGGTTCCAGGATTTTATAACCTGAAAACATCTCAAGGACTCATTAATTGAATTTACCAAACACTGCAAATGATGCCAAAGATTGTTTGGGGTTTCTGATCCATTTCATTGCCTTCTAAATTGTCAAAGCAAAACCGAAGGACTTTTGTATAATAGTTCTTTTATCTGAAATGTGTTTTTTTAAGTAACAAATACTCATATTCTAAAAAACTATAATTCTTTAACTCTAAACAAATGATTTCTTTATGTCTTCTGTTTATATGTTTGTGTTTGTGCACAGAAGCTACATAAATTTGATTGGTGATAGGCTGAACAAAGTTTTCTTTTCTCCACTATAACCATGTACATTTAGAGCCTGAATGCTGGGAGGAGAGGTCAAACACTTTTACTCTCATTCACCTCACACATATACAGTGCACACTCAGACATCTGGATGCTTCTATTTATAACCAAATGAACAGAAGCTTAGGCCATTATCAACGTCCCATCGATCTACATAGATTGTGTACGTGGGTAGGGCAAAGGAAGTACTTCATCGGAGAAGTACCTCATCACAGAGGTTGAAGTTGTCTTCACTAATAAAACATACTCCACTTCAAGAGCTAAGGGTTGGAGAGCAGTGATGACTTTATTGAATACAGACCACTTTCAAAGTAAAGGAATGAGAAGATAGCCATATATGCCAGAAAGGAAAAAGCCTTAACCAAAAACAAGTTTGAGTGTGTAGAGACCAAGATTTTTTTTCAGTTTGAGTAGTCCCTGAGAATAATAAGAAATTAGTGTCTTTTAACTCCTCATTATCATTTTCCAGAGATCTTATTTACTAATGTAACTAGGAGCCTTATATTCTGAGGCCAACAGATTGGATAGCCAGTAACCTTGACAGGGCACCTTAAGTAATCATGCACAAAATGATTACTTATCTCCCAGTTTCACTTCACGACAGAGTCAGAAGATAGAGTGTCAGACGCTCAGCTCTTCAATTAGATTTACAAGAGGAGTTTTTGAGGTAACCGAGTCTGTAAGAGCTGTCAGGGTACGGAATCACTGTGGCTTTATTTCAAAAGTAGTTCCAAGTATCTGTTCTCCCAGCAAGCAGCGGCAAGTCTGCATAGAATTGTACTGACTCATTTTAAGAGCCCATGGGTGTTTCCAGGTAAAGAAAACCACTAATAGACTGGAATTCCTGTTGGTATATTACATAGGGGCTCAGAGTCATCGTAATTATTAGTTTGAGATAGAATGACAACATTTTTATACATAGATTAAGAAGGTCTGGAAACATTAGGTTATAATAACTCAATCTTCATCAACTCCATGTGAGGAAACTTTATATGCCTCTCCTTCTGTGTAGAGGGGAGAATTATTAATACTCTGTTCCTCCAATCCAGCCTGAATAAAAGGAACTATGGTGTCCTTTAACTTTTAAAATATATAATCTCCTAAATTTTCACTAAATGTCCATAAAAAGAAAAACACCAATGATCTGACCATGATCCCCATATTAGCCCCATTGCCTAGTAGTTTTTCTAGACCATTGTTTGTCTGTTTTGTTTGGTACTTATACTGCTCCTGAAATGGTCCAGAAACTGCTGACTCTAGCCACATTGTTACCCACTAGAGCAACTGCCCAGTTACCAAATGGTGCTTCCTTTATATTGAAGTACAAAGGGCAAATTGCAGCTCCCGTCTCTACACAGACTAATAACTCCTAACCTGTTGTATTTACAGAGCATCTTATACTCCTAAATGACTTCACTAAATTCGGGTCCTGCAGTCATATTTACTAATTCATTGTGCGTGTTGTAATTTATTGGAAGGAATAGAGGAAAATGATCTCAGGGTCCAAAACTTGCCTTACCAACAGACTAGGTGTTTAGTTGAGAAACATTACTAACCCTCTCTGAGCATCAGAATTCTCATCCGTAAAATCAGATCAAGAAACCTAACTTTCAGGGTTTAATGAAGATGAAATAAATACTATGGATGAGAAACCCCCCAGCCTACTCTCTGATGCTTGCTGATATGATGCATAGCATTACATGCAAGCAAAATCTGTACTAAAGTGAGTGAATTTGGGAAAGTCAACAGAGAAAATAACATTCACAAAATTAGTTATCAAACAAAAGAATGCTGCTGAGTTTGGGTAATTCAAAGTTGATCATATATTTGAGTTACTATAAACTAAAACCAATAACAGGCCATGGACTCCATGACAAAATAATTCATTGCAAAACTAAACATATATACATCAATGCTGGAGCTTCTGTAATTTCCTCAATTACAGAGGTTAACAGCATATGCACCACCATTAAATGTTATACTCTGTGGAGATGCTTATTCCATGCTCTTGTCAAGTAAAATTTTATCGTTATAACCTAGATATAGTCACTAGATTGATGATGCTTTAAAAATGTGTATTTTCAGATGCTGCTTTCTAATGTACAGAATAATTCAAATTCAAGGACACGTTTTTAGAGCAGCTTTATCTTAATGATGCTTTGGTTAAACCTTTTAAAAATACCTTGTTACTTTTATGTTCAGGTTCTTTGGGGCTATGAAAAATGAATGTTGTTACTGGAACTTATTTTTGTTATTTTTCCTGCTAACATTTAGGACACAATTACATGAGCAGTTTCTGTTCCTCCTCTGAATCACAATATAAAAGTCCATGTGGAAATGTGTTATGTGTAAGGTTAAACCTGTATTCCAATAGTAGGTTTGGTTCATTTACAATAACTCTTCAGGTCACTAGTCATATTTTATAAGCTATTGTTTCTGCACAGAGAATGAACTAGAAAATATGAACCCAAGGAAAGGTTTGCCAAGTTGGAATTTTGGTTCTAAATTCCTATTATTAAAAATAATACTTCCCACTCAATGTTTCATATTTATACATATTGTTTAAAATGTTATTTTTATCTACCTGCTTATGTTGGCTTCTCTTCATCTGAAGAAGAAAATCACATTGAGTTATATTATCTTGTGCAAATAATTATTTCCCCCTCATTCAAAGGAAATATTAATCATGTATTTAATTCAGATAGCAACTCATTATTATTTTTCAAATAAGCGCTTTATTTTAGAATGCTTTTAGATTTTCAAGAAAATGCAAATATTGTAGAGTTCCCATAAACCCTACATCCAAATTATCTTATTATTAACAACTTACTTAGAGAATTGCACTTTTGTTATAATTAATGAACCCATATTAATATATTATTACCAACGTTGATACTTGTTCATATTTCCTTAATTTCAGCCTAATAAACTTTGTTCTGTTCCATGAACCATTCCAGATTACCACATTATATTTAATGGCCATGTCTCATTAGGCACCTGTTGGCTGATATAGCTTCTCAAATTTTCCTTGTTTTTTATGACTTAGACAATTTTGAGAAATATTGGTCAGGTATTTGGTAGGATGTCCCTGTATTGGTATTTGTCTTATGTTTTTACTCAGGACTAGACGGGCTTATGGGTTTCTGGAAAGAAGACCCATAGGTAAGGTGATATTTTAATCATATCATATTAACATGTTTTATTCCTATTTATATTGATCTTGATCACCTGGGTAACATACTGTTTTCAGGTTCTTCATTAAAAAGTTACCTTTTTTTCTCCTTTCTCATTCTATAATCTTTGGAAGAAAGTCAAGAGGAAAAATAAAAACGGGGACTAGATAAATTTTGATTCCAATACAACTACAGCAAACATTAAACACAACTGAATTCTTACTTGGGTTGCCTAAATCTAAAAATTAATGCCAATTTAATGCTAAAATTTTTCTTATGTGATGGAACATGTCCAGCTTTCAACAAAAATTACTCAGCCTTTCAAAAGATAAACACACACAAACAAAAAACAACTAAACCATAGTCTGAAGTGATAAGGTATGAGCCACACTCCAATATGACAAAGATGTTAGAATTATAAGAAAGATAATTTTAAAAAAAATAAAATTAATCATTGGAATACCAGAAGAAGAGATAAAGAATGGAGCAGAAGAAATATTTACAGTAATTACAACCAAGATCAAGAACATTCCAATTAACACCAAACCACAGATTTAGGAAGCTCTGAGCACACTAGATAGGACAAATACCCAAAATACTATAGCTAAGCATATCATGTTAAAACTGCAGAAACAAAAAGGAAAATAAAATATTGAAAGAAGATGGAAAACAATTTACTAGGAAGGAAAAAGGATAAGGACTACAATGGACTTCTTGTCAGAAGATACGCAAGCAAGAAAATAATGCAGTGAAATATTTAAAGTTGGGAAAAATTAACTCCACCAATCTAGAATCCTATAACCATAAAATTGTCTTTTAATAGTTAAAAAGAAATAAAGTCTCTCTTAAAAACAAAAATTGAGATAATCCAACCTATGCACACCTGCCCGGAAAGATGTTAAAAAAGTCCTTCATGGAGAAAGAAAATGATACAGATCAGAAACCTGATCCTACATAATAAAAAGTAAATCATCAGAGAATAATAAATGCAAGTACATTTATTTATTTTTACTTGTCTTATTCTTCATTGATGTAAAGCTAACAGCTTATTAGGGTAATAATAAAAATAGCCATGTTGGATGATCATAACATATAGATAAGTGAAGTGAATGGCAGCAGAGACATAAAGGAACAGAATGAAGTATTTGGGGATGCTCTCATACAAGTTACCTGTACCACATGTGAGGCAGTGTCGTTATTTGAAAATAGACATAGACTAATTATATATATTGTACACACACACACACTTAGGAATAAAGTAAAGAAGTGGAAAAATAAATACCACACTAACAATGCTCAAAAAGGCAGGAGTGGCTGTATTAAATGTCAGACAAAAATGACTTCAGAAAGAAAGGAATTGCGTAAACATAAGAAGTCACTTCTCCAAGAATGATCTTGCACCTATATGCACCTAATAAGAGAACATGAAATGAGCTTACACTTATATGCACCTAATAAGAGAACATGAAAATATATAAAATAGATAAAAATTGATAGAATTGAAAGGTAAATAGATAAATTTATCATTATAATTGGAAACTTCAATACCACTTTGTCAATAATTAATAGATCAAGGGGCAGAAAATCAGTAAGAATATAAATGACTTAGCAGCATTATCAATAAACTTGATCTAATTGTGATTTATATATTTTTCATCAAATAATAGCAGAATACACATTCTTCTTAAGCTCATATGGAACATTAACCCAAATAGACCACATTCTGTCCCATAAAACACACTTAACAATATTAGAAATCATGCAAAGTATGCTCTCAGACCACAATGGAATTAATTTTGTAAGGATAGCCAGGACAACCTCCAAACTCTTACATTTCAGAGACGAAAACAGAAACTAATGATTTTTAAAAGTATATAATGCTAAACTCAAAAGGGATGTTAATACAGACTAATATTCAAGAAAATATTCCAAAATAAGAGACTTTATTATACAGATAATTTGTGTATTCTCAAGTGAGAAAAAGCAAGGAGATACCATTTTTAAGGAAGTTGTTTCACACATCATTTTTGTCTTCTTTCATTTTATTGCTCATATGATACAAAGGAGGCTCCAGAAACTCAAACTGATAAATTATAGGTGAGTTAGGGAAGATTTGGACTTTTGAAGCTTTATGAATAATTATGAAAGCACAATGCCCATTTGAACATTTTTATTCATGAAAATAAATATTTTATAACAAATGTTTGTTGTTCTAATCCAGATGATTGAAAACTATGATTTAAACACCTCAGGATATTGCAATGAACTCTCAGAAATGCCCTGGATATTAAAAGTTTTTGAGGGAATCGGTGATTCTTGACTTCTCTTTACACTGTGTGAACTTCTAACTCAAGGTAGTTTATGGTTTTATCATTAGATCATGCTATATAAGTTTTGATGATGTTATATCTTTGCACATCTGAGTTTCTTACAGTTTTGGATATAAATCAAATATAACCATCAATGTAGTATAGGAAATTAGTAGTCTTTTATAATGTGATTCTTAGGTTTAAAAATATGTGCATTGCTCTGAATGCTTGCATATTCTATTAGTAGGAAATTGTGGTTATTTTATAATGAAAAAATGTTTTATTTTCATTTAATGGCATCTTTCATACAGCTACTAAGTTATTGGATATAAATATTTATTTTGGACCTAACTACTACAAAAGATGAAATATTTGGGTATTTCTTTTGGTCTTGGCATAATATGAAATAATTACTGATACTACAAAGATGCAGAAACCAAAAGAGTTGAGAACCTCTGAGCTAAAACATAGAGTGACATGGATTTAAAGACAAAGGTTCAGACAGAAGAAGCACACACACACAAAATAAAATAAAATAAAATAGAATCTAAAATATAATGGATTAATTATATTTTTAACAACGAAAACCGGAATGAGAACAGCATTTTGCAAAAGCAATTATCTTCAGA
This sequence comes from Rhinolophus sinicus, assembly GCF_057876585.1. Classification (NCBI taxonomy): domain Eukaryota; kingdom Metazoa; phylum Chordata; class Mammalia; order Chiroptera; family Rhinolophidae; genus Rhinolophus; species Rhinolophus sinicus. Next base: position 105,225,487 of record NC_142517.1, on the reverse strand, counting down.
ATCTATAGGAAAATAAACTAATAGGGATTGGAAAAATGATCAGATAAGAAGATTGGTAATGGTCCTTATAACTTTGTATCTCTAAGTTTCTTTGGTTTTAAATGTTGCAAATTAATTTTAGTGATATATTATAGTTTAAATTTTTATTCCATTAGATGACTAAGCCAGAGAACCTGTTTAGTTTAATATAAAGTTACATAGATCAAACCAAGGCCCATAGTATCAGTGGACATGCGATCCATAGAGTTTCTGTATTTATTCACACTCTCTTACAGGCCTTTTAAAGCAGTAAGAAGTGTTCATGTTACTTAGAAATAGGTTTAGTGTTTATTGTCTTTTATCTGAAGCATTGCTTTTGTAATTGCGAACATTAGTAAGCTGGCAGGTCTAATTACATCTCCAATTATGTGTCTAAAATGATATTTAGGTTTTAATGTTCACTGTAGTGGTTATTTTTAAATTAATACCCCTAAAATCACTTATAAGGAAATCACTCTGGGAAAATTCTAACATGGTTTGTAAACATGGAATATAGTCTCATTTCTGCCTCATCATATGTGATTCATGCTATACATTGTGTCATAAAACTTAAGTATTTAACCATCTTAAATATTTTAACCATCTTAAGATTTTAACCATAATTCAGTGGCATTAAGTACATTTTCATTGTTGAACAACCATCCTCACCATCTATCTACAGAACTTTTTCATTAACCAGGTCTGAAATGCTGCACCCAGTAAACAATAACTCCCCATTATCCTGTGGCATGAGCCCCTGGCAACTACCATTCTAATTTTTGTCTCTGTGAATCTGAGTACTCTATGTACCTCAAAAAGGTAAAGTCACGCAATATTTGATCTTTTGTGTATCTAAGTTACTTGACTTTGCATATTTTTCAGATTCATCCGTTGGCAACATGTATCAAAATGTCACTCTCTTTCAACACTTAATAATATCCCATTGTATGTATATATCACTTTGTTTGTCCATTCATCCCTCAATGGACATTCAGGTCATTTCCACCTTTTGGTTCTTGTGAATAATGATGCTAAGCACATTGGCGTACAAATATTCATACTGTTTTACACTTCTTTTTAGAATAAATAGGAGAATATTAATTCATGGAAATACTTACTAAATGTGATGTTTGGGTTATTGTTTAAAAAAAAAAGTTAGTTAAAAACAGGGCCTTGGCAAACCAGTCCTTTAGTGGAACATTTTTTACTAGAACCGATACCACAATTACAGGTTATTATAAAGTCATGTGCCTCTACTTCACAGCACTCAATCTGGTTGTTCTTTACTACTTATTTGTGTGATTATTTGGATAACATGGCTCTCTCATTTCCTCACTATACTATGATCTCTATGAAGGCAAAACTTGTCTGGCTCATTATATTGTACAAGCCAAATTTAGCCCAAGCCATACATATACGAGGTATGATCAAATAATACGGTGAATGCTGATGCCGGATGCCATCCAATGGAAAGGCAGGGATCTTCTATATGGGAAGCAGTGCACTGAACCTTAGTAACAGTGTGTGACAAGTTTCAGCTTGTTTGGTGCAGTCAGTCAGGTGTGAGCTACAGTTGAGAGAAGGTGTGTTTTAAAGTGTGCCGTAAATCATCCTCCATCATGACAACGCTCCTTGTCGAACATCACTTCTGGTATATGGCAATTTCTGTCAAATAAAACCATATGGTGTGTCCTCATCCACCTTACTCACTGGATCTCGCACTGCCCTGCGACGTCTGGCTCTTCCCCGAAGACAAAATGATTCAGGACATTGAGGCAGCCATGACAGCGCAGCTAAAGAAACTCACGAAGGAGGACTTCCAGAACTGCTTCAGAAAGTGGCAAGAATGATGGGAGAAGTGTGTTCAAAGACAGAGGGAGTATTTTGAGGAGGATTAATGGCAATATGTTTTTTACTGTAAGCATTCTTTTTTTTAACATTCACCGTATTGTTTGGTCACACCTCACATAAACCTAGGGCAATAATAATCTCTAACATTCACACATTATACACCAGCGTAATAGACGATGAGGAAGACATTTCTTCAGGACATCCTTACGCAGTCCTTTCCCAATTGCAATTTGTACTTGATAAAAAATGGCAGTTACTCCTTTAAGCTTAATTCAGAGAGTGACACGGAGCCTATCAGCACAGAGAGTCAAATGTGCTAGTTTTAACAATTTCTACTCTTTGTCCTTGATGCCAACACCCATCTTTTCCTTATGATATCAGGTATTTATTAAACATATCACTGAATGATATAAATGAGAGAGGATGTTGTTAGATGATCAACTAATAATGTCTTGTCACATATATTATTCTTTTAAAGAAATAAACATAAATTATTAATATAATAAAAACACAAAACTTTTAAAGAAGCAAAATAAAGTAAGTAGACTTTATTTCTCTGTATATAGTGTAATAAAGAACTGCATTTTAACTTATTTTACTTTTAGCTGATTCCAATATTATTACAAGAAATATCAATGATGATTGTGCTATATTGTGCAAGTGTATAGAAAGGATAGTAGCAGACAATGGATATAATTACATGACCTGAATATTTCCCCTGGATATTTGCTCTTTGAAAGAATTAAGAGTAATTATATTGTCACAGTCTTCATTTGCATTGAAAACTGTATGCTGTGGAAAGTTTTAGAATAGAATTTGAGAGCATAGGTTATGTAGACAATAATTAAATAAAGTTTACTTAAAATAAAGCAGGGCTCTAATTAAGTAAAGTTTTACTTAAAATAAAGCAGGAATCTAATATTCAGGTATATTGTTTAAAAGAGGTACATGCATGTCTAGATTAAGGAAATAAATGAGACATTGATTTTCAATTGATACTATTATGTATTTTGTTAATATGTTACTCATTGTGTGTGTGTGTGTGTGTGTGTGTGTGTGTGTGTTATATGGCTGAATATTATATATTTTTGATAGCTTTAATAGGTCCCAAATTCTCAAGTGTCTGAGTCTCCCAAATTGCCTAATCCAAATTAAGTAAAAGATTTTAAAAGTCTAACCTTCAGTTGAAATAATCCAACAGGAGAAATCAGAGCCAATGTATTAAGGTTTATTAGTATTAAAGCAATACTTGTCAACTGTCTCATTAATCAAAAAGGGTCCAAGTGACTTAGTTGGCAGAGTAGGTGACATTGTATGTTCCTCGAGAACCTGAGAAGCCACTCAACGGGACAGGAAAGATCATGATGTAACATCAACAATTCTACTCTTCATAGTGAATATATAAGGGTCATGGAAGTTTGTGAGTCAAATCATATTGCAGTAGTATTCACAGCAAAGCCAAAATAAATATGAAAAGACTTTGATATATTTATCTAACATACAAATAATTATAAAGTAAGTATATCATATAGTGATGCAATAAAGACTAGATATACACTGTGTGAATAAACTGTTTTCACTCATATCTATAATTCTGCTAAAATTATGCTTTGATCTTTGTTGTGATATAATTTTATTCCCATACTTATTTTGTTTTCAGTATAATGCATCATTATTTCTGAACAAACAGTTGTGTGTTATCCAATGAATTTTTTTTTTAGCCATAAAATTAACTCTAAGTGGCAAGATGGTTTGGGTACCTGAAAGCAGGGTGTCCACAGTGGAATCCAGAAGGAAAGTGTCAATTGTCATAGTTTTTATTTCAAAACAGATTTAATTATTTTTAATTGAAGTATCATTTATATGTAATAAAATGTGGATACCAAGTGTTTAGTTCAATGACTTTTGATAATTGTATATATCAATATATTCATCACATCTCTGTCTATTTTATTGCTCAAAAAAATCCTCCTTTTGTGTTTTTGCACTCAATCTACTCCCTACCTACAGAAGCATCGCTTTACAATTTCTATAATTAAAGATTAGTTTGTCTGTTCTTTGAGATTATACAAATTTAATCCTACAATATGTACTTATTTGTGTCCAAAATTTTCACTTAGAATAATATCTATGAGGTTCATCCACACTGTCATGTGTTTCATAGCTGACTCCCCTTTAGTAATGGGTGGTATTCCATGGTGTAGTGTGTATATACTACAATGTGTTTCTCAGCTCTCCTGTTCATGAGTTGTTAAATGGTTTGTGCTTAAGTGTCCTGTCCCAAAAATGTTTGTTTACTCTAGTTTCATGATGATTTCTCCTAACTCTGCTTGAAGAAGCATAATAATGCTAGCATTTTAGATCTATGATTCATCTCAAATTAATTTTTGAGTTTGGGATTAGATGGAGCTTGGAGTTCATTTTGTCCAAAAAAATATATACAGTTTTTCCAACACCATTTATTATAAAAGATACACCTTTTCCTACATTGACCAATTATGAACCAACCTATAATCAAATTCAATATCACAATTCCTTGATTATTGTAGCTTTAATGTATTTCTTACAGTCAGGTATTATAGGTATTCCAGTTTTAGTCATTAACAAGATGTTTTCCTATAAGAGATACTTTGGATTTCTTAATAATTTTTAGAGTCGGTGTCAAAATGTAGAAAGTCTATTAGAATTTTCAATGGAGTTATTTGAATCTATAAAATCATTTGGGTAGAATTAAGTCCTTTAAAATATTGTGTGTGTTTTTTCAAGTCATTAACATAGTGTATCTACTTATTTGTTTATGTCTTCTTTCATTTTTCAGTACAGAAGTTTAGTACATCATGCACTAGATTTATTCCTACATGTGTTTTTTAATGCTTTTAATTTTATTTTTGTATTTTATAGCTATAACATAAAAATACAATTCAATTTTGTATTTTGACATTGTTATGGCATTGCTAAATTTACTAGTTTTAGAGGTACTTTATAGATTTTTAATAGGTTTCTGCATAATAATTATGTGGCTTTGAATAAATAGTTTACTGTTTTATTTTTAGTCTTATTTACCCTTTCCTTTTTGACTTATAATACGTACCTAGGAATGCCCATGTTATGTTGAATAAAACAATTGTGAGGAGATAACCTTGAATTATGTCAAATCTTAGGGAGGAAAATATTAAATATTTTGTCATTAAGTATTATGACAGCTGAAGGACATTCATACCCTTAATCAGATTGGATGATTCCTCCAATTTCCTCAATTTCTAGTGTGCTGACAGATTTTATGTGAGGGGGTATTGAATTTTGTTTAAGGCTTTTCCTCTCAATTCATTGAGAATGCCAAATGCTTTACTCTTTTTTTATGCTAATGTGGTAATTTATGCTGATTTATTTTGTAATGTTAAGTGAAATTTAAATTTCTAAGATAACATATGCCATGGTGCATTATCTGTCTTAAATAATGCTTGATTTATTTATTTTCTCAAAATTTTGTTTATAGGTTTTAAATCTATGATCATTGGTATAATTAGGATAATTGAAGAATATTGGTATATGTATATTACCTTGGTCAGATTTTGATGTGAGAGTAATGCCATCCTCTTAAACCTAGTTAGGACATGTTTCCTTCTCCTTTATTTTCATAAAGTATATACATTTGCAATTATTTCACTCATAAATGTTTGATAGAATTGACCAGAGAAATTATCTGTGCCTGGAATTTCCTTTGTAAGAAGTCTTTTTAAATTACAAATTTATTTTCTTTAATAGATTTAGGACTTCTTAAAAAAATAAATAGCAAAATGTTTAAACTCACATAGATCATTAAATATATTAAATATAAATGAACTAAACAGTTCAATTATAGAGATATGTGGACTGGACAGTAAGGCAATTACCAAGTTAAAATCGATCTCAAAAAAGTGCTTTATTGATCATGAGAGTAAGGAGTGTCTGTAAATGAGTGTGAGGTTTCTTTAAGGGTGAAGGAAATGCTCTAAAATTAAATTCTGATGATGTTTATACAACTTTGCAGATATATTAAAATTCATTTAAATTTGTAGTTAAAATGGGTAAATTTTGTGGTGTGTAAATTGTATCTCAATAGAGATGTTTTTGAAAATTAAATCCACTTTAAATACAAAGAGAGACATGTTAAAAGTAAAATGATGGAAAAGCTACACTGTACGAACAACAAAACATACTGACATTTTTCCCATAACAAAATACCTTATTAAGAAAGTCATTTTTCAAAAGTCTCAAAATTTAAACCATGCTGAAATAATTTATGATAAAACAATACAATGTAATAATATGCAAATATTTTAAAAGTTTAAGATATTTTAAAAACAATGTTTTCATTTTAATATTGTGTTTAAAATAAAAGTCAAATGTGTTTATGAGATTCTATGTATTTTTAATTTAAAATTAAGTTATTTGGATGTGTATGTTGCAAAACCTAAAACTCCTCATCCCCACTTGAACTCTATCTTTACATTTTAATTTTTGGATGGCATCCTTTCAGCATCAAAACAATAGACAAACTTATACCTATAGAGAGAAATACTGTAGGTTGTTCAGAATGATGATCTGATAACTGTAGTGGACTATAATTTAATACAGATGAATATTTAAATATTTTGCATAACCAGGATATAAACAAAAGCTTAGCAATGGAAAATAAAAACCGTCATAAGGACTGAAACAAAATTATCAGTAATCATCTCTGAGTGGTGAACATATTAATAATGTTTTGTATTTCTCATTTTTATAATTAACATATACAATTAAAAGTTCAAAACTAAAATAATTTAAAGATAAGCAGTGGTAACATATTGAATAATTCATTAAAGGGACAGTTTTGGTTACCTAAAAAATTAATTTATAGTACAGTCATATATCTCATATTCTAAAACTATATTGCATGCTCATAAATTTATTCAACAAGAATATACTTTAGTGTTATACATGTATGTGAAAGCTATTCATGTTTCATCCTCTATTTAATCAATATTTATTAAGCACTTTATGGAAACTGCTGGTACATATTGAAGTATGATTGGTATGATTGAGCCCTAGAGTAGATATATAATCATGAGAACTTTTTAAGTGATTATGATTCTAAAATAATCTTTTGTCTAAAATAATTTGCTGTCTAAACAGGCATTTTTGTCATCCAAGTAATCAGCATTCATTCTCAGCTCCCACTTTCTTTTGTTGGATCTTCATTAAAGTGGAATCATATTCATGATTCAGTCTGCAGGTCTTTAATGCTGATTTTCTCAGTAAGTAAGCAGAGAAACTATTTGTTAATTAAAATTAAGTTTCAATAAAATTTAAAATATGAAGTTTAAAAAGATACATTTCACTCCCCAAGCCAAGAACATAAAAACCACTCAGTCTCTTGTTTTAGAACTCCATTCCTAACATGATTTGAAAGAAGCTTAAGAGATATTTATGAACGGAAATATATAATCTTGGTAAAACCTAATTCTGAAATACAACACATCAACATTCCACAAAACAAGAAGAACTGACCGAATAAATCTCAAATACTAGTTAAAATGTGAAACTTTATTCTCAAAATTATGTTGCTGGGCTATTTGGAAAAAGAATGCACTGAGAATTATTTCACTGGCATTTATATGAATTAATATAGAAGCTTTATGCATGCTACCATAGATTTTTTGGAGAAAAAGTTCTTCTAATATTCATTACTACAGCAAAGCTATTGAATTATCTTTATACTGAACGATCTTAAATTGTTATTATTATTATATATACAGAGGTGTCAAAAAATGTATATACATTTTATGAAAGGAAAACTGTATTAAAATTGTAATAATATATACTGATAACAAAAGATGAATACAAGTCATGTTTGACTTCTGCAATTACAAGAGGTGCTCAAAATGTTTACCATCAGTGTCCAGACACTTCTGATTACAGCAAACTACTGTTTGAACAATGTTGACCAAAGTGTCCACTTACATACATTTTTTACACACACACACACACACACACACACGCACACACACACACACACACACATATATATAATGTATTTATACCATGCATTGACATTTTTGTCTAATTAGGTATCTTTGATTCAACATTCATAATCTATTTAATTGTAGTCAATATTGTCCACTTTTCAAATCAAGACAAAATTAACTTGAACAATGCTAAATGGTAGATAAAAGTTCCTATATGGGAAATGAGAGGAAAAACAAATTTTAAAAACCCTATCTTTATCCCATGCTCAGAATGTTTCCAATGTCCTTATATGAATGATATTAGGTGTGTGTGTGTGTGTGTGTGTGTGTGTGTGTGTGTGTGTGTGTATTCAAAATATGGAGTCATAAAAATCCTTAGCTGTTACTTAATTTCAAATCTTTTTAATGATTGCTGGAATTCATCTAGCATAAATTACATAATTAAAGACATGTCAGTATTTTTAAGACTATTTTTAGAGTAGTTTTGGTTTACATGAAATTGAAAGGAAGATATAGAGACGTCCCATATACTTCCTGCCCCCATCCATGCATAGCCTCCTCCATAATAAAGATCTTTCACCAGAATGGTACATTTTTTACTAGAATAAATCTAAATTGATGCATCATAACTACCCAGAGTCCACAGTTCACATTAGGGTTCACTCCTGTTTTTGTACATTCTATTGTTTTGGACCGATGTATAACGACTTGTATCAGTATACAGAGTATTTTCACTTCTCATGAAAGTCCTCAGTGCTCTTCCTATGCATCTCTTCCCTCCCTCAACCCCAGCAACCATTGATCCTTTTATTGTCTCCATAGTTTTGCCTTTTCTATAATATCATATAGGTGAAATAATTGAGTGTATAGTCTTTTCAGACAGGCTTCTTTCACTTAGTAATATGCATTTCAGTTTCCTTTATGTCTTTTCAGGACTTGATAGCTCATTTCTTTTTGACGCTCAGTAATTCCATTGTCTGGATATACCACAATTTATTTATCCATTCACCTCCTGAAGGTTTTGTTTGCTTTTAGGTTATGGCAATTATGGATAAAGCTGCTATAAACATCCATGTCCAGATTTTGCATAGAAATACATATTCATTTAATTAGGGTAACTAACAAGAGCCTGATTGCTGGATTGCATGGTAAGAATAAGTTTAATTTTTTAAGAAAAACTAAACTGTCTTCCAAAGTATATGTAACATTTTGCGTTCTAACCAGCAGTGTATGAGATTCTATGGCTTCACATCCTCCCCAGCATTTGGTGTTATCAGTGCTCTACATTTTGGCCATGTTGATAGATGTGTGGTGGTATAACTCTCTGTTTTAAAAAACAAATAGCCCTTTATAGAGTTTATATTGAGAGTTTTTCCTTTTCACCTGCTATATTCTTACAATTAATTAAAAATCTATATGCACACTCTCAAATGACTAGTCTAGTAACAGTAGCCTGTATTATGAAATAACTCATTGATTAAAATATAGGATTAGTTTCTTAGCAACTCTCCTGCCTTAGTTACTTTACCCCTTTAATGCTTAGTGTCTTCATCTATTAAAATAAGGATAATAATATCCACCTCATGAATTTGTTCTAATCTGTATAAAGTATTTAATGCACTGATAGGAAAAAGCAGGACTCAAAAATTTTATTATTTGTTTTACTACTTGTAATATTTTGAAGCCATACACTAATTTCTCTATATTACCTAACAAAAGCAATGTCTTTCACATAGTAGGAATAATGGTTAGTTAGTGGATTGACTGACAATAGTTCCCTTGCAATCAGGAACCATGTCTTATTTCTCTTCATAGATCCAAAGTCCAACAGAGTCCTCGGATAGCACTCAGTAAGTGAAAGGTCGAATGGATAAATTTACAAATAGAGCTAAAGTAAATATCATATTTTTTAAAGTTTGTGCGAAATGTAATTAAATAGTAAATCTAGTTTAGCACATATAAAGTGTAAACTGTAGTTCGGTCTTTTTAATTTTTAATGTTATGAACATGTTCTGTAGGGAAATACTTATATTAAGTAAAACATTTTCTGTTATTGTAGAGTTGATGTTATAGTGAGCCATTACTAAAATGAAATTTACAAAGTAATCAGATTTCCCATTCCAAACTGTGACTATGTGTTTTAATTCTATTGCCATATAATAAATATAAATAAAATAGTCAGAAAAGGTCACTATTTATTCTAAATAGAATACATAAACAATGGGATAGAAAGAATCTTTAAGATGTTTCCTGCTTAATTCTTAAACTCATTCATTTACCTTTCAGCAAACCCCAGGCCAAGCATTGTTCTAATCCTCAGGGTAATTGCACAGAATAATGAAAGCTCACAATCTAGGAAGAGAGACATAGTCTAACAAATAATTAAAATATAACATAATAAAATCCATTATAAATTATGCACAAAAGTCTCTCCAATGTTGTGTTGAAATTTCTGGAAGATATACAAAATCATATCTTTGTTTGAAGGAAGGGCTGAATTCTTTTGTATTTGGTCAAATGAATATGGAGCATTGTCAGCCGTGGCTAGGTAAATATCTTAGAATCTGAAAAAGGAAAAGGCTATGATCTTTAAAGCATTCTCAATATTTTTCTTTGTATTTACCATGTCAGGAGGTGGGTGAAAAAGGGGAAGGGACTAAGAAGTACAAACTAATTGTTGCAAATGTAGGGTATAGCACAAGGAATATAGTCAATAATATTGTAATAACTATGTATGATGTCAGATGGATACTATATTTATCAGGGTGATAGATGGGAGAAGAGTTGGAGGGCAGGGTGAAAAAGTTGAAGGCATTAAGAAATACAAATTGGTAGTTACAAAATAGTCACGAGGATATAAAGTAAAGCATCGAGATTATAGTCAATAATATGGTAATAACTATGTATAGTGCCAGGCGGGTACTAGACTAATCAGGGAGACAATTTCTTAAATTATATAAATGTCTAACCATTCTGCTGTACACCTGAAATTAATATAATGGAATATTGAATGTCACCTGTAATTGAAAAATTTAAAAAAGGGGGGAAAAGTAAAGGGGAATAAGAGGCCCAAATTTCCAGGTATAAAACCAGTCAGTCATGGGGGTGTAACATACAGCATGAGAAATATAATCAATAATATTGTGATAGTGTGGTACGGTGTTAGATGATTGCTGGACTTATGGAGATCACTTCTTTAGGTATATAAATGTTTAATAACTATTATGTATTCCAGAAACAAATATAATATTGTATGTTAGCTGTATCTTAATAAAAATTTAAAAATATATGAAATGTACAGAAACTTATAAAATGCATTTTTTTCACAATCCAATATTATTTTTGTTTTCTATTATTTTTCTTATCTAAATCTTTTTTTTCTATCACCCCTCTATATATTGAATTTATAGACAATATCTCCTTTCATCCGAGTGAAGATACCCATAGTAGATTTAAAATTTTAAAAATGGCCACAAATTCCTTGTCATTTCTTCCATTGAGAAATACGGATTCTTTTCACCTCTCCTTGGATCCAGTTGCCTTTGTAACTAACTATATATAATATATATATATATATATATATATATATATATATATATATATATATATTCCCTGGTTCCTGGCACAGAGCTCCTAAAACCCTTGTGGCGAAAAAAAATCCACATATTTGGTGTCAGAAGTATTATAAGTTTAGCAGCAGTGGAGGCATGGAAGAAAAGCAGTGGGTTTTCCCAATAGATAAGAATTACTAATAGTTTTATTCTAAATCTAGCCATTAAATGTCAGACACAATTCCACTCAAACAATTAAAAATCATTTAATTTTCAAATAAGCTCATGTCTGTATGTGCAGATGAATCATTTGTGTTCATTCAGTGTTCACACTGATGTCAATACATTTTAAGGAGAACTAATAGCAATGTCAGTATTTTTCTCACTGAATTGATATATAAACAGAACCATAAAATATTTTATTAGAACACAATGAAACACAGTTTGGAAACTTTTCACAGAGAAAAGAAGCCTGATGCTGACACTTTGATCAAAATAGCCATTGTCTTGCTGTGTTTGAGTAAAGGTTAAAGAATTTCATAATTAAAATATGACTAAGTGATTTTCTGAAGTTGGGTACAGACTACATAAGCGTTAATTTGTTATGTCAATCCTCAAAATGCTAGAGTTTACATATACATCTGTGTGTATTTGTGTGCGTGTTTATGAATATAAATAAAATGAGCATACAATGGGACCAATATATGAGAAGGGAAAATGGTCATATATTTCATTATTTATAGAAAAAACGTAATTTTGAATTTGTATTATAATGATACAAAGTGTGTTCAATTTTGAAAATACTCTTACTTCTGTGATGTATCCTACAACAGAAAATGCAGAGATGTACAGTGTACTTTAGTCTCAGATGATTTTGACAGCAATGTTATTACCCATATTTAAAAGTGCCACTAGGTCTTGCTTAATAAGGCTTTGAACCTCATCTTAAGCGTTTTCTAGTTATATTAAGCCAAGCACTTCACCATTGAAACGCACCATATCATTAGTACCAGATGGAATGTTCCAGAAGACCCTTACCAATCACCAGACACAAGGTCTACCATCTTCCCCAGGAATAATTCTAAGCCCATACAGTAAGAGAGTGCTTGCCTCCTTGTAAGCCAGGAACGAGTGCTGTGTGACAAATATTTAGTGATATATTTGTATATCTTGCTGATATGCAATAGCGACCTTCAGCTATGTCTTTCTACCTCCACATTCTGTCTTCCTGTCTCTCTACCACCATGTCAGTTATAGCTTGTTCAAGGGAGATATGACACCTTTCATCACATTTTATTTTATTTCTTACATCTCATTTTATTACAATTTCATCATATGGAGGATTATCGAGAGGCTTTATTTATAGGAGTAGGGAGATGAAATTTTAGCAGCTCTGCTCTTGAAGAATATAGAATCAGACCATTTTCTACCAGATTATTGTGTGTGATTTCAATGCTGATCAGTTCTTTCCATTCCTAATTCAAATTTGACTTTTCTAGAACTTTCTAAGTTACAGTTTTCTGCATCCACTTTTCTCTTCCTATATAGATAGATAACACTTAGGTACAGATTAGAGATTGATATCTACATAATAAAAGAAATACTTTGTTCTATAAATTTACAGAAAGATGCATTTCCATTCTTATGGAATGGTATATACCTAAGAGGGGAAAAAAAAAGTAATATTTATTTATACCACCAATCAATACATATATTTTCAGAGATATTTCATCACAGCAAAATGAAAGAAAACTCAGTGAAACAGTCTTGATATCACTCCTTATGATAAATTTAACAAATAATTACATCTGAAATTATAGTGTTTGGTACCGGCCTTTCTAGGCAACGGCGTGAAAGAGCATGTAATGCCTGAAGCGTGTTATCTGTTTAATTCATCTATAATTCATTGGATATATATATTTTTTTTACCTTCAAAATGTGCAATGTCTCATACAATGTTTACTTTCTACATAATGTGTTATTTCTCCACATTATTGTTTCCTGGGGAGAGTTTGAAGCAAAATTACAAAGTCTGATACAAGCAGAATTTTTTGCCAGAGGGTTTTGTGTAACTAAAAATCTATTTTTAATTGTAGAGTCTGGTACTGCCCCAAGAGCTCCTATAAGTTAATAAGTATGGGGGTCATGAAAACCTGCATTTTTTTTAAAGATTAAAGGACATTCTTTGCAAGTTAAATGAAGATAACCTATTTACAATTTCATTTTTACTTCACAGATGATTTGGAGCTTCCCAAAATATAAAAGGAGAAAAAAAGCTTCCAATTAACCTTCCGTGTGTCAAATAATAAGAGCAGCATTATCTATAAATGGGTCCTTCTGTGTCTCAGATATCATTTGAAATGTATTAAAATAAAAAGATAATAGCATTGATGTTTAGCAGCAGTAATAGAAACAGCCTTTCCTTTTTAAACCCAATTCTCTACAAGCTTCAGATAGTTGTATTTTACTGAACTGAGGTTGGACTTTCTTTTTTTCTTTCATTTTTTTTTTAATTGGGGTGACAATTGTTAGTAAAATTACATAGATGTCAGGTGTACAATTCTGTATTACATTATCTATAAATCCCATTGTGTGTTCACCACCCAGAGTCAGTTCTCCTTCCATCACCATATATTTGATCCCAATTATCCTCATCTCCTAACCCCCAGCCCCTTACCCTCTGGTAACCACTAAACTATTGTCTGTGTCTATGATTTTTTGTTTCTCATTGATTTGTCTTGTTTTTTGTTGTGTTTGGTTTATATACCACATATCAGTGAAATCATATGGTTCTCTGCTTTTCCTGCCTGACTTATTTTGCTTAGCATTATACTCTTGACATCTATCCATGTTGTCGCAAATGTTCCTATATCATCTTTTCTTACCTTTGAATAGTATTCCATTGTGTATATATACCACGACTTCTTTATCCATTCATCTATCGAAGGACATTTTGTTTGTTTCCATGTCTTAGACACCATAAACAAAGCTGCAATGAACATTGGAGCACACATGTCTTTATGGATAAATGTTTTCAGATTTTTTTGGATGGATACCCAGGAGAGGGATTGCTGGGTCAAATGGTAATTCTATTCGTAATTTTTTGAGGAACCTCCACACTACCTTCCATAACGGCTGCACCAGTCTGCATTCCACCAACAGTGTATAAGGGTTCCTTTTTCTCCACAGCCTCTCCACCACTTGTTACTATTTGTCTTGTTGATGATAGCAATTCTGTCTGAGGTGAGGTGATACCTCTTAATAAAATAGGTATAGAAGGAAAATACCTTAACATAATAAAGTCCATATATGGCAAACCCTCAGCTAATCTCATAATCAATGGTGAAAAACGGAAGCCCCTTTGCTCTACATTCAGGAAGACGACAGGGCTGTCCCCTATCACCTGTGCTTTTCAACATAGTGTTGGAAGTCCTTGCCAGATCAATCAGGCAAGAGAAAGAAATAAAAGACATCCAAATTGGGAATGAAGAAGTTAAATCGTCACTCTTTGCAGATGACATGATGCTATATATAGAAAACCCTAAAGACTCCACCAAAAAGCTATTAGAAACAATCAATGAATACAGTAAAGTTGCTGGCTACAGAATCAACGTACAAAAGTCCATTGCTTTCCTATATACTAACAATGAGATCTCAGAAAAAGAAATGCAAAAAACAATTCCTTTTGCAATTGCAGCAAAAAGAATAAAATAAAATACCTAGAATAAACTTAACCAAGGATGTGCAAGAACTATATGTTGAAAACTACAAGACATTTTTAAAAGAATTGAAGAAGACAAAAAGAGATGGAAAGACATTCCGTGCTCATGGATTGGAAGAATCCACGTAGGTAAAATGGCCATATTACCCAAAGCAATATACAGATTTAATGCAATCTCCATCAAAATCCCAATGGCATTTTTTAAAGAAATAGAACAAAAAATCATCAAATTTGTTTGTAACCACAAAAGACCCTGAATAGCCAAAGCAATCTTAAGAAAAAAGAACAATACTGGAGGTATCACACTCCCTGATTTTAGCTTGAAGTACAGGGCTACAATAATCAAAACAGCATGGTATTGGCAGAAAAACAGACACATAGACCAATGGAATAGAATTGAGAACTCAGAAATAAACCACATAAATATGGACAGATAATTTTTGACAAAGAAATAAAAAACATAAAATGGAGCAAAGACAGCCTCTTCAATAAATGGTGCTGGGAGAATTGGATAGCCACGTGCAAAAGAATGAAACTGGGCTGCTATCTGTCACCATGTACCAAAATTAATAAATTAATTCAAAATGGATCAAAGACTTAAGCATAAGACCTGACACAATAAACTGCATAGAAGAAAACATAGGTACTAAACTCATGGACCTTGGGTTCAAAGAGCATTTTATGTATTTGACTCCAAAGGCAAGGGAAGTAAAAGCTGAAATAAATGAGTGGGACTATATGAAACTTCAAAGCTTCTGCACAGCAAAAGAAACCATGGACAAAATAAAGAGGCAACCAACTGAATGGGAGAAGATTTTTGCAAACAATGCCTCTGATAAGGGGCTAATATCCAAAATATACAAGGAACTCATGAAACTCAACAAGAAGTAAACAAACAACCCATTGAAAAATGGGCAGAGGACCTGAAGAGACATTTCTCCAAAAGAGAACATACAAAAGGCAAATAGACATATGAAAAAATGCTCAACATCACTAATCATCAGAGAAATGCAAATGTGGTTGGATTTTCAATGGAATTGTTTTGTTTTGTTTTTTTATCTTATTGCCTCCTTTTGTGCAGTACCCTCTTATCTTTATTATTTTTGTATTTGGACAATGTAAATGACCTGAGATTATTTTTATAGCATGCTCATGTCCAAAAAGTAATCTTTTTTGTTTTATGCAGGGTGATCTTACAAGAGACAAAAACATGTATGCCAAGCAACATTTGATTTGTTACCCAATTCACAGAAGGAGTTTCTGTGTGCAGTTGGGGAGGTCAAGCATTGAGACACACTGTCAGTGACTAGTATAGGGAAGGATGAAAAGGAATGACAGTAAGCATTAAATAATCATAAAGGCCTAATACTGGAGGTTCCTTATAGTAACTTGCTTTGTATAGAAATCTGTTCAAAAGCTTATTCATGAATGGCTCTTCTGCCTCTGTTTGAGCGTTTCAGTTATAGGAATCTTAATGCTTGCATACCTGTATTTTCCATACTCGAGTCCCATTAATTATTAAAATTTCCCTTTTATTAAAAAAATCCTTTAATACATGCAATATTAATCAGCCTCCTATATAAGTAGTATTAATGTATGTATCAATGCAAATCAAGTATATTATCTTATTTTCACTGATCAATTTTTCAAGACAGATGAACCTAAACTCAGTCTATTCTCATATTTTATTACTACAATAAAATAAAAGAATATTTTGGGGAAAATAAAAAATTATTCCTCCACTCCAAAATTATTTTTAATCCTATGTATTTCCCTTTTTTTTTTTTCAGTCTCTAAGGGGAAAAAAAAGGGAAGAAAGGACATATTGAATTCTACTGTTTTGTAACTTTGAGAATATGTATATATTTTTTCCATTAGTCAAGCCTTCAAATATTTAAATAACATGATTATATTCCTTTGTTGAGCTTTATATCCCAATTAATAGTATCAGGTCACAGTTACAGATTAGTTAAATGTGATTTCCCAACCTTCATGTTCCTGGTCCATCTTTGTAAACGCTCTGGTTAATCAACTATAAAAAGATCATTCAAAAGGGAAGGAGTGTCCAGATGTGACCTGGAGACTACTGGACCTGAGGGCATTGCCTACATTTCTGTTAATGCAACTCATATTTGTGTTTAGTTTGGTGCCCATCTGACTCTTCTTTTAAGCTTTCAGGTAGCTGCTGCTTTTTTTTTTTTTCTTCACATGATTATGTTAATTGAATTTTCGACCTTTATTTGGTGTACTAATCCTTTTATTATGAAAGCCTAATTTCAGATAGTCACACAGGTACTCATGGGTTGGGAAACATTGAAAGCTTGGCTTTGCCTGTGTCTGAAAAAGCCCCTCAGCATTAGGCTGTTAGCTAATGTCTCTGTGATGTATAGCACTGCACATTTGTTATAAGATTAGGGGAAAGATAATGTTAAAATGTTAAAGAACAAAAACAATCAGAGATAATGACTTAACCTAAACAGCGTTAATTATTTTATTAGTCTATTTTTGATCTTTGTGTTATGCATAGACATGATCGTCATAGTATTTCTGTTGTATGTTTGATTATAAGCATAAATATATTTTAGATTGCTATATTTCATAAGTATAACCTTAAATTGTGTAATATTCTATTAAAATTAGAAATAATATATATTTACTTCCCTAATTTTGGTCATTGCAAAGAGAAAATAAACCAGCTGTTAAAAAATTGTCCAAAGCATGAAGTTTAGTGACAGACGTTACCTTGGATTCAAGTCTTGTTTTTTTCCTTATTGACTTTTTGAATTGTAAACTGACTTAGATACTCCATTTTAACATTCAAAAATGATTATTTTAATAAAATCTAGCTTTCAGAGTTGTGTGTAGGATTAAATAAAATAGTATATGCACCACTTTAGCACAGTGGAAATACTCAATACATATTTGTTAATATTTGGATTTTAGAACTTCTGGAATGAATATTTTTTATATATTGTTATTCCTCTTTTTATATTTTTCTAAATATAAATTATCAAAACTAGAATATCAATTTAAATATAAGCCTTTTAGTGATTTCTGACATGTATTTTTAAAATGACTTCTAAAAATTTTATACCAATGTTTACTACTAAAAATATACTTCTTTTTCCTTCTCTCATGTATTATTTTCCAAAATTATGTGCTTATTTAATATGATTACCTCACTGTTACTTTAATTTCAATTTTAATTTTTTATTAAGTTTGATTTTTTTTTATGTCTTTCCATACCAAACACATGAAATTGCCTCTAATGTAAATCACAGATTTATGCCCTTATGACCATTCATTAATTTGGGCCTTTGTATGTTTTTCTTCCATTTTGCATTAGATTAATAAATACATGCAATTCTATATGGCTTGATCTAACAAAATTTTTGCCTTCATTTCTCACCAACTTTTATTAGTCTGTCAGAAACCTAGATAATTTGCTGAACAGTCAACCTGGGACTTCACTACAACAGGAGATGATATAGGATCTTGTGAAGTTAGCTTATATCAAAACGGCCTTATGAGAAATGGGTTAGCCTGGATAGTGAATTCAGGAGTTACAGTCTGTCAGATCATTAAATCTGATTTGATTAGGTCTTAAGTTTTAAGGTTAGTCAGCAAGGAGCCAAAGAAAAGAAATCAAGTGCATGATAAACAAAGGATATGGTATAGAGTTCACGGTACAGAACTTATTATCTCACCATAGTTTGTTACCATATCCTCATAATGCCCAACAGTTTGAACAGATATCATAGACCCTGTCATCCAAGGTCTTATTTTTCTTGGGCTTTAATTTAAGGCATAGCTTTGATATGGGGAGCACTTCCAGTGATCCTTAAACCAGGAAGTAAACTTCCCATCTTAGCAGGGACAGTAGAAACTCCCACAGAATTCAAAGCCAAATGCTTAGTTATTTAATTATGCAAACCAAATGAGGGAATGAATACATGTGAATTGCCCACCCCCATAGAAAGAGTTTCCCTTTACAGGAAGCAAGAAAACTCTTGTGAGGTAATTAATTGAAGTGAACTTGTTATGCCAGTTACCAAGCTTCTTCTTGGATAACTAGTCCTGCTAATGATTCAAGGTATTCTTGTATTTTTTGAAGATCTTTTCTTTAGATTCTCAATTCAGAGATTCCTACAAAATCTTCTAAAAGTTTAAATTTGCTTTTTGAAATATTCGTTTGGCAATGCCAAAAAAACTGAAAAACAAACAAAAAAAACCCCTTTTGTTTTCCAATTAAGAATTTCACTGATCGTTATTAGAATCTTTGTTAAATGATGTCAAAATGTAATGCAGTTGTTAATATGTTGAATTTACAGTCATTTTATACTAAATTCTGACTCCTCCCCTTGCTAATTGCATATCTTCAGGTAATTTACATAACCCTTCTATAACTCAAAGCATTCTTCAAAAATATAATAACTTGTATTTTAAGCTATAATACCTTAAATATAATATAAAACTACAATAACATATTTATAAGTTGCTGTGGAAATTACTTGCTTAATATATATACAGAGTGTTTGCACTGTTTGGCCTATGTAAAGCACTCAATAATATAGTAGGTATTGCAATTAAGTAGATGTTGTAATATAGTAGATATTATAAGGTAGGCATTATAATATCATAGGTTTTATGCAATTATAAACATGATTATTGTATTTTATTTCAAAGCACTTTGAAAGGAAAAATATTCTGTAAGTAACTGACTAATTAAGATTGGACTATCAACGCAAAATGTTTAAAAATATATCTTTTATTGATTATTCATTTCAGAACCAAATTGTTTATATAAAGTCATTAGATTATATTATAGGTCACCTGTGTAGCGATAAAGGAATTTTCCAAACATACACATTATACCAAACAAGAAATTATCTTGAGAATTAAGATTTAAGAAATAGAAGAACAAAAACTTCATTAGCTCCCCCTCAGAAAAGTAATCCACTATTTGTAATCCATATTGCGAAAACACTAGAGGTAATGTACATAACATATAAATAGGTTGGCTGTTGCAAATATATTCTCTTCAAAATGCTATAAGGAATCAAAAATAATGATCTTGTTTTGAATAGAAAATAATTAATGTTTCTAAATTGAACATAATAGAGAACTCAGGAAACAGACCGCAGTACAATATGCACAAAGATAATTTCCTACGTTAGAAAAAAGGAGAACATTAAACTTTTACAATGCAAATATTAAGAAAACAAATTTTGAATAAACAAGGGTATATAAGTAGAATAAAATATCACAATAATAAACATCTAATATAGTATTCTATGACAATCTTCAAGGTATCATTTTCACCAATGTCTCATGAAACAGTTTGGGGATAGACTTCAGGCAAATTTTTCTTCGGAAACACCTTCTGCTTACTGCATTTTCCTAGTGTTTTAAATATTCAGACATTCATCAGTAATTATCTTTCAACTGAATATATTTTTGTATGATTTAAATTATTATTAATCTAGAAAACTTCTAGGACAATAGGACTAATATAATCTTAGATAACCATATTAAATCTGAATTAACTTCTGGTCATCTAACTTACTTTTTTTTTTTCAACAACTTGGAGAGCTATTTACAGGAGAAATAGATAATGAACACAGAATTAAAAACTGAAATATAGAAATGTAGACCAAACATTCTTTGAGAATTTATCAACTGTGTGTTCCTGAATGTCTCCATATTATTTTTTATTTGGATTGGCAATGTGAAGACTGTATTGACCATACTGAACATATTTTCACATGACAGTTAAGATCGTTAATAATAGGTTTTATATCTATATCATTAGTTAAATCTGTTATTTTTTTCACTGCTTTTAGCTAGATCTTCTTTCCCACCTCTTTAACATTCTCTTCTCATTTCCATTACCAAATTTCTAGTTAGTTCTCAACTACAATTATGTATTTTTCTTCAGCTAATTTAAGTTTTAACTGTTAATGCACATATAGGAGTTGAAAAGTTACATCCATATGCTTAATATATATGTAGATGCATTTATTTGAAAAAGAAACAGAAAAACACAAGATGACTTACATCATGGTGACATGAGAAGTTCTATACACCCTCTCCCAGAAAATCAACTTTAATAAGTAAGAATTATTTTTTTTTAATTAAAAATCTCTGGAAATGTTCCTAAAGGCACATAGCAAATAAAGAAATGTTTATTTAAGATAATCTGCCTAATCCTAGTAACAAAAATTAGCTGTGGCATTTGAATCATTACCCATTTGCTACCCACTGCCCCCACTAAGAATGATGGAAATTCTCCTCGGGGTAGGTACAGCCAAGAAAGCAAGGCTTCTATCCATCCCGCCCCTGCTCCCAGTAAAAGGCTAAGGTATCACCCTGGTAGAAACAGTCCACCAGAATTTCTCATCCCCTTAAGCTCCATGTTGCAGAAGTTGGATTTAGCAAGAATGTCTGTCATATTTCGGGCTTTGTTCCTCCACCCAATCTAATCTGGTAGGGCAGAAGCTACAACACAGGCAAAGCAGGTTGAGAATATTGGGATCTTGATTGCCCTAGCTCCAGCTCACTCATAGCAGAAAGGAAAGTCAAGAAAATCAGAGGATAATTCTCCCAGTTGGTGTCCTGCTAATAAAACAAGGGTATCACTGGTAGATAAAAGTGTTGTGTTTCCACTCCCAGCTCTGGGGCAGTGATGTAGATGTAAGGCCCAAACAGAAAGCCTGGTCATGAAGAGAGACTTCTGAAGCTCTCCCCAATAGAACTGGCTTTAATTTTAACATAATACAAGGGAGTTCTAGCTTAAGGACATTCCTAAGAACCATGGGGATTATAATGGGCAGCAATTAAGAGGAACCTATCTCCATGACAGCAGCAAGCTGAACACTGGGCCATTTAGTTTACCAGAGTGAACTAGGGAAGAGAGAATTAAGAACTCTCTTAGAGTCAGAAAAAACCTGAAGATTTGCTTCAAGACCACCCCACAGAGGGGACTGAATTAAATTGGATAAACCATGGAATAGTTTATGCCCTAGGTAACTGTTGAAAACAAAAGAGCAGTCAGTTGGCAATTAATTGAGGATAACAGCTGGGAGTGATGTCAGACAGATTAACAGAAAGAACACAGAGACAAAGAAAACACTGCTAAAGCCACTGGCAGCCTAGAGTGCATTTTTGCAACACAGCACTCTCTGCTGGAGACACTGTAGACTGCAGGGGAAATAGACCTCCTTACAATAGTCCCATTAAGTAAATAACAACAAACCCCAACGAGGAATCAGTATCCAGAGTTGCTACCATATATTATCTAAAATGCCATTCTGAAGAAAAAAAAAAAAAAACAAACAACAAGAAGAAGAAGTAAGGGGCAGTGTCATACGGGGCGTCCTGTGGGGTCTCTGCTCCCACTCCCCACATAAGAACACAGGATATGGTGAGGCCAAAAAGGAGCCATAGGTAGGGGAGTCATACCACTATATTCTCGCTAGTGGCTGGGTTGGAGAAACAGGAAACAGGAGCCACATAATTCTCAACCCTCATTGCTCCACTTGCAGGCTCAGCCACCATCTTCTTGCTAGCCCCCATTCTTTTTCTGCTAGCGTAGCCACAGCAGTTATATTAGTGGCCAATGGCTCACTGGTTACAGCTGACAGCCAGCTAGCCACAGCTGATGGCCATGCAATCACAGTTGATGGCCATTTACTACCTGAGCCAGCACCTTTCTATGTGAGGCTGAGAGCCTGGAAACTGCTTTCTGGGGCTCTGTCCTCACAGGCAGTATGATGAAAATCTCCCTTAAATCTCTTATCAACTAGAAAATATAAAAGTATCAAAGTTATAATAATAAAATCCTGTGGAAATTCTGGAGTTAAAGGTAAAACTACTAAAATAAAAAATTTACTAGCAGCAAAAAACAAAGGATATAAGCTGACAGAAGAAAGAATAAATTAACTAAAAATCTATTTTTATTTTAAAAAGAGAGATTATATAATCTAAAGAACAGAGAGAATAAGAATGAAGAAAAATGAGTGGAGTTCCAGAGAAATGTGGGACCCCATTAACCTCACCAAGAAGGGAGCAAGGGAGCAGAAAGATAGTCAAATAAGTAATGGCTGCAAACTTCCCCAAATTATTGAAAAACATTAATCAACACATCCAAGAAGCTCAATAAACTATAAATATTATAAACACAAAGAGATTCATACCGACATATTACATTAAAAAATTCTGAAAGCCAAAACCAAATACCAAATGTTGAGGGCAACAAGAGAAAAATTTTTTCTTCATATACAAGGGAGCCCAGAAAGATTAGCAGTTGACTTTTCATCAGATAGAATGGAAGCAAAAGGCAGTACAATGACTTGTTCAAAGTGCTAAAAGGAAAAAGAAAAAAAACTATCAAATAAGAATCTTACGGACATCATCAAAATGGCGGCGTGAGGTGAGCCTCTGTAAAGCTCCCCTGGAATTTACAAAGAATCGAACAAAAATAACTCCACAAAGGACTCCCTGCAAAGCAGACAGGCAAGACGAAGAGGCCCACTACCAAAGTCACCTACAGTTGGGAGAATTGCGTGAGTGGGGGAGGAGGGAAGGGAGAAGTGTGGAGACGGAGCCGCGCGGGCACAGGAAGCAGACCCAGCTCAGTGCTCTGAGCTCGCTGCTTCCCGGAACTACCGCAGCTGCGGGAGAGGGAAAAACTCGGACTGCTAGGGCTCCGCTTATGGCCTACAGGGCTGAGGGGGCAGCATATACTACGGCTGAACCCAATTCTCATGGCAGAGATCTTGGAGAAAAGACTGAGAGACGAAGGCTGAAAACAGTGGTTGAAGCCCCCATTGCCGAGCAGAGAACCGAAGCCTTAGGCGCTGAGATTAGCAGTCCCATCCCTACCCTCCCAGAGCTCGCCCCGCCCCCACCTGCCTGGTGCTAGAAGTGGAACAGTAGCAGTGTCAGAGCAAAAGAACAGAATATTTGCTGTTCTGAGAACTGTGGACCGAAGACACAGATTCGCAGCCCAACTAGTTCCGACAAAGGGGAGGGAGCTGTGGAAGCAGGACAGGCTGTGGTGGTGGTCGCCGCCATTGCTCTGGGTCACCTCTCACAACTCATCCGGCCCCTGGCCTCACCAATCTGGGCGGATCCCTGCAGGAGAAAACAGAACTGCTGAAACATACAGGCTCTGAATCTGGTGCAAGAAGAGTTTGGAACTTCAAAAGCTCTCCGCATACCCACAAGGACACTGCACCCTGTCACCTAGGCAAACTATTAACAGAGGAGAAGCCCGTCTCCCAGGGAATCTCCCCATTGTGGGAGAAGATGGAATAGTGCAGAGAAAATATACCACTACCATGTGAGAGAGAAAAAAAGGCTGCAGTCAGAGAGAAAATAAAACATTCTACAAACAAGTACTAGAAAACAAAAGAAAGACCTGTTCCTATCAACCTGTTGCGGAAGCCACTCCTGTAGATGTCTAGGAAGAGAAATAATAAATCAGTAATTGCCATGAATAACCAAGGCAACAAGACAGCTCAGAAAGAAAGTGAAAAGTCTCCAGAAAAGGAACTTAAAGATATGGAAATATGTGACTTAAATGACAGAAAATTCAAGATTATAGTTCTGAAAAAACTCAATGAGATGCAAGAAAACACAGAAAGGCAGTTTAATAAACTCAGAAACACAATCAAAGAACAACATGAGAATTTTACGAAAGAGATTGAAATTTTGAAAAAGAACCAAATAGAATTTCTGGAGATAAAGAACTCAATAGAAGAAATTAAGAATGAAATCACCAGCTTAGGTAGTAGAGTTGAACAGATGAGGAAAGATTCAGTGACATCGAAGATAGAAATCTGGAAATTACACAGATGGCAGAAGAAAGACACTTGAGACTTAAAAGATATGAAGAAATCTACAAGAACTTTCTGACTCCATCAGAAAGAGCAATATGAGAATAATGGGCATACCAGAAGGAGAAGAAAGAGACAAGGGAACAGAGAATATATTCAAACAAATTGTCGTTGAGAACTCCCCAAACTTGTGGACAGAACTGGATCCTTGAATCCAAGAAGCAAATAGAACACCTAGTTACCTCAATCCCAACAGGCCTTCTCCAAGGCACATTGTATTGAACTGTCTAAAATCAACGACAAACAAAAAATCCTCGAGGCAGCCAGGGAAACGAAGACGGTAACCTACAAAGGAAAGCCCATTAGATTATTATCAGATTTTTCAGCAGAAACTCTACAAGTCAGGAAGGAGTGGAACCAAATATTGAAAGTATTGAACGAGAGAAATCATGAGCCAAGAATAATATATCCAGCAAAGATATCCTTTAGATATGAAGGAGGAATAAAGACCTTTCCAGACATACAAAAGCTGAGGGAATTTTCTAATACACGACCTGCACTACAAGAAATACTAAAGGAGGCTATTCGACCACCATCAACAGGGACAATTTGTGGCAACCAAAACATAAAAAGGGCGAGAGTAAAGCCTGAACCAGAATATGGGACCGGAGAAAGTAAGCGTGCTGAAGAAAATGGAATACTCTAAATATCAAACTTTCTTTTACATAAACTTAAGGGTAACCACTCAAAAAAAAACCCCAAAACTGAAATATATACTGTAATAAAAGAAGAAGCAGAAGGAAACATCATAGAATACCACCACACAGAAATATTATACAACAATAAAAAGGCAAAGAAACAAAGGAGACACAGTCTTACCAGAAAACTAAAGACAGAATGACAGGAAATCCTCACATATCAATAATCACCCTAAATGTGAATGGACTGAACTCACCAATATAAAGGCACAGAGTAGCAGATTGGATAAAAAAAAAAACTAAACCCAACCATATGCTGTCTCCAAGAGACATCTCAGCTACAAGGACAATCATAGACTCAAAGTGAAAGCGTGGAAATTGACAATCCAAGCAAACAGTACCCAGAGAAAATCAGGTGTAGCCATAATGATATCAGATGAAACAGACTTCAGGGTGAAAAAGATAACAAGAGACAAAGATGGACATTTCATAATGGTAAAGGGGACTATACAACAAGAAGACATAACAGTCATCAATATTTACGCCCCCAATCAGGGAGCACCGAAATATACCAAGCAACCACAAACAGAAATAAAGGTAGAAATTGACCAAAACACAATTATACTAGGGGACTTAAATACATCATTGACAGCTATGGATTGATCAACCAAACAGAAAATAAATAACGAAATAGCAGCCCTAAATGACACATTAGATGAAATGGACATAATTGACATTTGTAGAGCACTTCATCCTAAAACATCAGACTATACATTTTTTTTCTAGTGTACATGGAGCATTCTCAAGGATAGACCATATATTGGGACATAAAATAAGCCTCAGCAAATTTAAGAAGATTGATATCATACCAAGCATATTCTCTGATCACAGGCTTTGAAATTGGATATCAACTGCAAAAAGAAAGCAGAAAAAAACACAAATACACTGAGATTAAACAACATACTTTTAAAGAACAACTGATTCACTGAAGAAATTAGAGGAGAGATTAGAAAATACATAGAAACAAATGACAATGAAAATACATTCTACCAAAATTTTGGGGATGCAGCGAAAGCAGTTTTAAGAGCGAAATTTACATCATTACAGGCCTATCACAAGAAACAAGAAATATAACAAATAAATAACCTAATGTTACACCTTAAAGAACTAGAAAAAGAAGAACAAGTAAAACCCAAGGTCAGCAGAAGAAAGGAAATAACAAACATCAGAGGAGAACTAAATGAAATAGAGAACAAAAAGACAATAGAAAAAATTAATGTGACAAAGAGCTGGTTCTTTGAAAAGATTAACAAAATTGACAAAGCTTTGGCTAGACTCACTAAGATAAAAAGAGAGAAGACACTAATAAACAAAATCAGAATCGAAAAAGGAGAAGTTATCACGGATGCCACAGAAATACAAAGGATCATCCAAGAATACTATGCAGGACCATACGCCACCAAATTCAATAACCTAGAAGAAATTGACAAGTTCTTTAAATATATAGCCTTCCGAGGCTGAACCATGAACAACTGGAAAATCTAAACACACCGATCACCAGTAACAAAATTGAATCAGTCATCCAAAATCTTCCCAAAAGCAAATTCCGGGACCAGATGGCTTCACTAGTGAATTCTACCAAACTATCAAAGAGGATCTAAAACCAATCCTGCTCAAACTCTTCCAAAAAATTGAAGAAGAGACAATACTCCCTAACTCATTTTAGGAGGCCAACATTACCCTGATACCAAAACCTGGTAAGGACAACACAAAAAAAGAAAACTACAGACCAATATCTCTGATGAATACAGATGCAAAAGTCCTAAACAAAATTCTCACAAATTAAATACAACAATTCAATTAAAAAGATTATTCATCATGACCAAGTGGGGTTCATCCAGGGGGCACAAGGATGGTTCAACATCCGCAAATCCATCAATGTGATACATCACATAAAAAAAAATAAAGGACAAAAATCATATGGTTATATCAATTGATGCAGAAAAAGCATTTGACAAGATACAATGTCCATTTATGATTAAAACACTGAATAAAATAGGTATAGAAGGAAAATACCTCAACATAATAAAGGCCATATACAACAAGCTCTCGGCTAATCTCATAATTAATGGTGAAAAACTGAAGCCATTTGCTCTACGTTCAGGAACACGACAGGGCTGTCCCCTATCACCTCTGCTTTTCAACATAGTGTTGGAAGTCCTCGCCAGAGCAATCAGGCAAGAGAAAGAAATAAAAGGCATCCAAATTGGGAATGAAGAAGTTAAATTATCACTCTTTGCCGATGACATGATACTATATATAGAAAACCCTAAAGACTCCACCAAAAAGCTATTAGAAACCATCTACGAACACAGTAAAGTTGCTGGCTACAAAATCAACATACAAAAGTCCATTGTATTCCTAAATACTAACACTGAAATCTCAGAAAATGAAATACAAAAAACAATTCCTTTTGCAATTGCAGTGAAAAGAATAAAATATCTAGAATAAACTTAACCAAGGATGTGAAGGACCTATATGCTGAAAACTATAAGACATTTTTGAAAGAAATTGAAGAAGACACAAAGCGATGGAAAGACATTCCGTGCTCATGGATTGCAAGAATCAACATAGTAAAAATGGCCATATTACCCAAAGCAATATACAGATTCAATGCAATCCCCATCAAAATCCCAATGACATTTTTTAAAGAAATGGAACAAAAAATCATCAGATTTGTTTGGAACCACAAAAGATCCCGAATAGCCAAAGCAATCTTTAAGAAAAAAGAACAATACTGGAGTTATCACACTCCCTGATTTTAGCTTGAAGTACAGGGCTACAATAATCAAAACAACATGGTATTGGCAGAAAAACAGACAAGTAGACCAATGGAATAGAATTGAGAACCCAGAAATAAAGCCACATAAATATGGACAGATAATTTCTGACAAAGAACCTAAAAACATACAGTGGAGGAAAGACAGTCTCTTCAATAAATGGTGCTGGGAGAATTGGATAGCCATATGCAAAAGAATGAAACTAGACTGCTATCTGTCACCATGTACCAAAATTAATTCAAAATGGATCAAAGACTTAAGCATAAGACCTGAAACAATAAACTGCATAGAAGAAAACATAGGTACTAAACTTATGGACCTTGGGTTCAAAGAGCATTTTATGAATTTCACTCCAAAGGCAATGGAAGTAAAAGCTAAAATAAACGAATGAGACTATATGAAACTTAAAAGCTTCTGCACAGGAAAAGAAACCATCGACAAAATAAAGAGGCAACCAACTGAATGGGAGAAGAATTTTGCAAACAGTGCATCTGATAAGGGGCTAATATCCAAAATATACAAGGAACTCATAAAACTCAACAACAAAAAAACAAACAACCCAATTGAAAAATGGGTGGAGGACCTGAAGAGACATGTCTCCAAAGAGGACATACAAATGGCAAATAGACATATGAAAAAATGCTCAACATCACTAATCATCAGAGAAATGCAAATCAAAACCACAATGAGGTATCACCTCACCCCAGTCAGAATGGCTGTCATCAACAAGACAAATAGTAACAAGTGTTGGAGAGGCTGTGGAGAAAAAGGTACCCTCATACACTGTTGGGAATGCAGACTTGTGCAGCCGTTATGGAAGGAAATGTGGAAGTTCCTCAAATAATTAGAAGTAGAATTACCATATGACCCACAATCCTTCTCCTGGGTATCTACCCAAAAAATCTGAAAACATTTATACATAAAGACACATGTGCTCCAACGTTCATTGCAGCTTTGTTTACGGTGGCCAAGACATGGAAACAACCAAAATGTCCTTTGGTAGATGAATGGATAAAGAAGATGTGGTATATGTACACAATGGAATACGATTTGGTGATAAGAAAAGATGATATAGGAACATTTGTGACAACATGGATGGATCTTGAGAGTATAATGCTAAGAGAAATAATGATATGTGTTATATAAACCAAAAACTACAAAAGAACAAGCCAAACAATTGAGAAACAAAAACTCATAGACACAGACAATATTTTAGTGGTTACCAGAGGGTAAGGAGGGTGGGGGGTGGGAGATGAGGGTAAGGGGGATCATACATATGGTGATGGAAGGAGAATTGACCCTGGGTGGTGAACACACAATGGGATTTATAGATGATACAATACAGAATTGTACACCTGAAATCTATGTAATTTTACTGACAATTGTCACCCCAATAAATTTTAAAAAAGAAAAGTATCTTACAGCTAACACAACTATCTTTCAAAAAATGGAGGTAAAGTGAGAACATTCCCCGATAAACAAAAACTGACAAAACGTTTTGCTAACAGACGACTTTACAATAAATATTTGAAATATGTTTTTTCAGGTTGAAAGCTAGTGAAGACAGTAATTTGAATTCATATGCAAAAATAAAGCATTCGGGTAAAGGTTATGCTTAATGAAAGAACCAGATGCAAAAGGTCAGAACTTGTATGAAATATTCTATAGTAGGTAAATCTGTAGAGAATAAAAGTAAATTAATGTTTGCCAAGAATTGGATTGGTGAGGTCGAGGAAAATGGGCAGCACTGCTAAAGGGTATAGAATTTCTTTGGTGGATAATAAAATTTCAACAATTTGTTTTAGTTATGGTTGCACAAGTAAACCCAATGAATTATACACCTAGAATGAAT
Source organism: Rhinolophus sinicus (assembly GCF_057876585.1). Lineage (NCBI taxonomy): Eukaryota > Metazoa > Chordata > Mammalia > Chiroptera > Rhinolophidae > Rhinolophus > Rhinolophus sinicus. The sequence continues at coordinate 105,195,127 of NC_142517.1, read as the reverse complement.
GAATAGTACGATTACGAGTTACATCTCAGTATGGCTGTTTAAAAAAAAGTAAAATGTAACAGTTTTAAAAACTCATAACCAACCAAAACATAATCAAAACCTTCAATAAAACCAGGGTATAACATTTTGAATAATTATTTGTGTATATATATATACACAAATACATATATATATATATATATATATATATATATATATATATATATATCTGAAGGCTGATTAAATATTTTCACTGACTAAAAATCATGTAGAAATCAATAATTGGATAACTAAATGGTGATTATTTTAGGTAATTAATTAACAGTTTGGGATGTAATGTAATGGAAATGTGATATTCTCCTTCCCTTATAGAGAATAATTAAAGTTTGGTTTAGGACGCATGCATGAAAATAGCAAGCACTTTGGGTAAATTAGCACTGATCTATCAATAGGACAACTCTGTCACAAGATAAGTACTCTTCATTCTTTTATATATATGAGATATAATATGGAAGTAGATGCATCCATCATACTGTTTGAGTTATAAATATGTCTGTGACATATTTTATTGTAAAAAGTGTCTTATCAATGTTTCTATTTCTTTCTCCTCCATCTGTTCCTAGTTTCATTCCTCAACTACTTATATATGAGAAGGAAAAATTGAAGAAGGGAAGAGAGGAAAGGAGGGAGGGAAGTAGGTTAGAGTGTAAGACAGCCCTAGCAGAGGAGGAAGAAAGATGGGAAAGCAAACAGACGAACAGGAAGGAAGTAAGCAAGGAAACGAGAAAATCGTATCTTGGTCTTAGTAATACACAATCACATAAATTATTCTTTTTTATTAATTTCTTCTAATAAGCTGATTAGTTTGTCCTTTTCAAGGCAAATTTCTTTTTTTAATTAAAGTTTATTGGGGTGACAATTGTTAGTAAAGTTACATAGATTTCAGGTGCACAATTCTGTAATACATCATCTATGAATACATTGTGTGTTCACCACCCAGAGTCAGCTCTCCTTCCATCACCATATATTTGACCCCGTTCACCCTCTTCTAGAACCACCCTCCCCCCTTATCCTCTGGTATCCTCTCAACTATTGTCTGTGTCTATGAGTTTTTGTTTCTTCATTTGTTTGTTTTCTTCTTTTGTTGTTTTCAGTTTTATATACCACACATCAGTGAACTCATATGGTTCTCTGCTTTTTCTGTCTGACTTATTTCGCTCAGCATAATCATCTCAAAATCCATCCATGGGGTCGCAAATGGTGTTATTTCATCTTTTCTTATAGCAGAATAGCATTCCATTGTGTATATATACCACAACTTCTTTATCCATTCATCTATTGAAGGACACTTTGGTTGTTTCCATGTGTTGGCCACCGTAAATAAAGCTGAAATGAACATTGGAGCACATAAGTCTTTATGGATAAATGTTTTCAGATATTTTGTGTAGATACCCAGGAGAGGGATTGCTGGGTCATATGGTAATTCTATTTTTAATTTTTTGAGGAACCTCCACAGTGCCTTCCCTAGCGGCTGCACCAGTCTGCTTTTCCACCAACAGTGTATAATGGTTCCATTTTCTCCACAGCCTCTCCAACACTTGTTACTATTTGTCTTATTTATGACAGGCATTCTACTTGGTGTGAGTGATATCTCATTGTGGTTTTTATTTGCATTTCTCTGATGATTAGTGATGTTGAGCAGTTTTGCATGTCTATTGGCCATTTGTATGTTCTCTTTGGAGAAATGTCTTTCAGGTCCTGTGTCCATTTTTTGATTGGATTATTTGTTTTTTTGTTGTTGAATTGTATGAGTTCATTATGTATTTCCGATGTTAGCCCCTTAATGGAGGCATTGTTTGTAAAACTCTTCTCCCATTCAGTTGCTTGCCTCTTTATTTTGTCGATGGTTTCTTTTGCTGTGCAGAATCTTTTTAGTTTGATGTAGTCCCATTCATTTATTTTAGCTTTTACTTCCCTTGCCTTCTCAAGGCAAAATGTAAGAATTGCATTTATTTGCAGAATCCTAAAATTTATATAATTACATTTCACTAGGCGCTTGAGTCAAGTTTCAGAAAGCAGTAACTTTGTGGTATTATATGTCTTTAAACAACGAAATGCACCCTCAAATTATCAGGAAATATGCGTGCATTTTATAAAGGTCCATAAACATCTCACTCTATACCAAACACTCTTCTCCATACTTTTAAAAGAGTAACTCATCAAAAAATATATATAAAAAAAATTAAAAATAAAAAGTTCTATCATTACCTTTTAGGTTAGGAAAAGGTAACACAAAATGGTTAAGTAACTTGAAATGCCAGAGCTGGGAAGAGTCCCTAGGTGCATTTGAGGGGTGGGAGCACACACTACAGTGCTGGGTGGGGTCCACGTTACTGAGTTAGAAGATCCCTCCTTGTTATGCTCTCAGGCTGCCCCCACCAGCATCTGGGATACTGTATTGGTGTCCTGTGGCTGTTCTAACCAATTACAAGTTAGTGACTTAAAACAACACACGTTTGTTCTTCTAGAGTTCTAAAGATTAGAAGTCTCAAATCAACGTATCGGTAAGGTTGCGTTTCTTCTGGAAGCTACACAAGATCATCAATTTCCTTGCCTTTTTCTGCATCGAGAAGCCACCCGTATCCCTAGGCTTGCCCTTACCCTAATCTCTTGGTCATGTCCCATTTCCTACTCCAAATATGATTTCCTTGCCTTCCTAGTGACCACATTGGTTCTACCCAGATAGTCCAGGGTAATACCCTCATCTCACGATCTTTAACTTATCACTTAAGATAAAACAGTTTCAAGTTCAGGGGTATTAGGATGTGGGCAGCTTTAGGGGACCACTAATAATCCCACAGAACCTAACCCAGGCAGTGTAACTCCTGAACCCCTGATCCAAAGTGTCTCTCTGGACTGTTTTACATGTTGCAGACTGTTTGTATGAAACATTCATGATTATCATAGGAATTGCTGTTATCTTTCTAGGTTCAGTTTACATGCCTGTAAAGTAAAAGGGTTTTCTTAAATGCACTCTAAACCCCAGACTATCATAAACATCTATGATTCTGTACTTCAAGCAAACTTTGTGGTTCTTCAATGAATCAAGCCTTTCATTCTTGAGTATCCATTGGAGTCCCAGTTTCCAAACAAGGGGCAGTTCACACATTTCATTTCCTTAATAAAATTTCTCAATACTCAAGTTAGTCATTCTTTTTCTAAATATCATATGCCGTCCACTGCACAATTGTTTATTAGTCAGTTACTGATCTTGCATACAGAAATCCTCCCACTTTCCTACCCCTGTACAAATTCCTTCTGTCTTTTGGGGATTACCTTTAATCATACCTCTTTCTATAAGCTTTTCTTGATGGCTCTACTATCTATCAACCAATATAATTCTAACCAAAACAACCCTGACAGGCTCAAGCCATTATGTTGAATAAAATTTAGTTCCATTCTCTTCTATTACATTGAATTTCTTTGATCATGGCCCTGCTTTGAGACTTTTACTTACATCAACCATGTTGTCAGATCCAGGGCTGAGCCTGCCTTATGAACCCTGGCATGTCGTCCTCTATCTGTTCTATGCACAAGATGGAGGGTTTTAATAAAAGTCCCATGCTTAGGGCATGTCAAAACCATGCAACCATAATAGAGGAAATATGCACTGCATAGTTGAAATTTACAAAGGCTATTAGAAGAAATATGACTACTTCATAAAAAAAATTGTTTTATAAGACTAGCTAGAATTCGAGAATCATAAAAGAGGAAAAGCATTACTCTCTCTCTGTCTTTCTATAATAGAAAACTTCCTAATGAAAGTATCCTCACAAAGCGACTTTATCTATGTTTACTAAAGTGGAAAAAATAATTAATTGTATTGACATATTTATCTATGACAATTTTTTTATTTGGATCCCTATGGGTCTTAATTAAAATTTAATCAAATTACTTAATTTCCATAAGAGTTAAAAATTTATTATGAATCTATATGAAGAAACATATAAAAAATAATGCTCTAAAGCATTTAGGTATTAGGAAAACTATTTATAGAAGTGAAGTTAAGTACAACCCAAACAACCATTTTATTAGTATATTTGGTGATTTCCATGCTCTATACCTTATTATAGCTGGGACGTTTGTTCTAAAAATAGTAAAATAAATCCATCATCTACTAGGGACTTAAAAGTATCTATGTGGCATCTAACTTTCATTAGGACAAACACTGTAAAGAGCATTAGAAATAATGTATTTAGTTTTATTATTTTTGTTTTTGAAAATTGATCAAGCCATAGATTTCTAAGCTCTGTGGGCTCTCTAAAAGCTGACCGTAAGAAATAAAAACTTTAAATAACAACATTTCTTAAGGCTGGAATAATTTGAATTTAGGAAGTTTACTTTGAAAATATTTAGTTTAAATATGTGCTTTTTCTCATGAATAGAAATGAAAATACCTAAAGCTCCTTAACTATCATTTTCCAAACCCCAGACACTACACAATACCTAATTTCCAGGGTTAATCTATGTAGTTACATAAAATGTATTCACTGAATAAAAAGATTGCTTATAAGATTTACGTACTCAGCCCCCTCAGGTCACTTAAAATATGGCTTGGTTGTATATAATACATTATTTTCTACCATAACTTTCTAATTGTGGACAAGAGATTAAAATGTATGGGATTTTAATACACCGAAACTTGCTGTGGACTTGGTATATTGGCTAAACACATGTTTTATGTAGATTTAAAATAATTTCACATAAAGCAGCCAGTATTTTTTAAATGTTGTCATTAGATAGAGATTAAAATGCAAGTGCTGATCCAATTTTTCAGAGATTCTATGGAAAATTGCTATACAGAGCTGAACATTCTGTATTTCTTTACAGTCTTACAAGCATCTATAAATGTAGACTAACATTTTTTAAAGTATCTACTATTTTATTTTTATACCCACAATTCTCATCTTTTCAGAATGTATTTGAAGTAAAAAACAAACAAAACAAAAGTGACATAAGTAATTCAATTCTCTAAGGAACTGGGCCAAGAATCAGGGACTTTCTGAGAAAACATGACTGTATTTGTTTATAAAACAGAAAATATAAAGAGACATCAATATATATTATGTATTTAGTAAGAAGGTTGAGGAAGAAATTTGTTTAAGCATAGTCAGAAAAAAGGTATACATGACTGACATTCTTTCAAAATGGGAAATTAAGCCTACGTTTAGGAGTTTTTTGAGCTTCAAAAAATTTTTGGTTAGAGCTGCTATTATTACATAAAATGGAGTTATTTACAAATAATGCCATGCTCAACAGCTAATAATGGTCTTCCAAGGGAGGAATACATATTTAACCAACAAATGTTCTCATCATCCTTAATGGGGCCAAATGAAACATATTTGGTCGAACAATTGAGTTAATTTGAGAGAGGATTTTCTACTAAGACAAGTGCTAAATACTAAAATTGGCTATTAAAGGACAGTGTATCTCTTTCACTGGAGGTTTCTTGCTTTGTTTTATTTTACTTAACATATATCGTAGTACCATACATTTCTGATATACTTAATTATATCTCTAATATCGGTTTCCATGTACCAGCCGCTGTCCACTACCCAAGTTTCCAGAAAAAACGTCTGTAGTCACTTCAGATTTAACAGATATGTGCCTGTTTTTAATAGGAAAATTTATCAGGCAGCAGGAGCCTTTGGATGTCACTGCTTCAGCTGGCTGCTACAGGTCATTGCCGTACATTCTTCCCTTATCAAATTGAATCAGACAGTGGCAATAATCTGATTGCATTCAGCGTGGTGCCTACAGAAACATCTTTGCTTTCTGAACTGCTATTGTATTCATCTTTGTTAGATTGCATCCAGTTTCATTAAGGAACTTTGCTGCAAGGTTTGATTCACAATACAGAGGAAAAAATCAAAAGCAAAACACTGAAATTGTCTTGAGAGACTTCAATAACATCAGTTTAAATTTGTCATAACTCAAAATAAATTCAAAGAAGACAAGTGAAAAGAAAAGTTTAGCAGGAAATTGTTTTTTTCCATAAGATACAACTTTCTTGGCATACACACGTCACTTGGCCTTTCTGATTGTATTTTCACCCAACAAATAAGAATGAAAAATATATAAAGGAAAGATCTATATAAACTGTAAAGTGTCCCTCAGATAGAACCCAAATATCTATAGGCTGGAAGAGCTTGTAATGGCAATGATTTCATATTAGTCCTAAAATCATACATGGCTGACGTCCATCCATCTACACAAGTGAAACCTTCAGAAGCCCCACCCAACCCCTTGTCCTTCTCAAGCCCCTTCCCTTCCAATTATATCTCAGGGAAAGTCTCCTCCATTTTTTCTTGTTCCTCTTCTCTGTGACTACTCTCAAGTATTTCCTCTAGTCATTTTTGTGCTACTAAAGCCATGCTTTATTTTGGGAGAAATTTGAAGTCTAGTCCCCAAACTTCTCTGCCTGTATTCCAGTCCTCAAAAGACCTTTAGTAAGAAGCACCCCTCTGTCGTCTATAGGTGTCAAACATTTAGTCGTGTGCTGGAGCAGCTCACACTGATTGTCTGGAACCAATTACTATATTTCAGGGATTCTTGGAGCAAGTTGCTAAACATTAATCGATATTATATTATACAAACTACAATAAAATAAATTACATTGAAAACAAGGAAAATAACAACTTAAAACTTACCACTTCTAAATGAGTTTATTACATTTTACCGTTATCTATTTTTCTGTTGAGGTTATTTGTACCTGTTGTATCTCTATGGTGCAAATACTATGTAATGACAAACTACAGTGCATACTTATCAACTCCACATTCAATGAGCTCGAGTTGATAGCTTAAATATCATCCACAGAAGAGCAGTTTAGTGGTGTGTTGGCAGATGTTTACCAACCAGATCTTTGGGGCGGGGGGGGGGGGCGGGGGGAAGACTGGATTTGTAGTGTTTGTCAGGTTCTGTGGTATAAATATCCCAGAATAGCTAACCAGGTTGTAAACCTTCTGAAAACCTGACAGCTTCTTCTGGTGAACTGGTTGAAACTGGCTCAAAGATAGCAGTGAATATTTGATCCCAGAGATAATAAAACTGGCAAACATTAACAATTAATTTTTTATTGTTTTGTTTTCTCTGGTTTTTATTTTTGTTGTTTGTTTGTTTTTATTTTGTTTTTAAGCCATTTGTTAAACATCTCCCAGCACAAAACAGTATCAGGTAGAGTTTCTGAGACCCAGTGTGAAGCAAGCTCTTCCATTTTCTCATTTTCTGCTTTTACTCAAGGTTGTTTCCAAGACCTGGGGCTTTGCCTAAATCAGAGGTAGGCAAACGATGGCTCCATCTGACCTGCAGTCTGTTTTTGCATTGCCTTAGACATGAGAATATGTTTTCTTGCCTTAGACATGAAAATATGTTTTCATTTTGAAATGGTCATAAAATAAAACAAAGAAGGATATGCTATGGGGACCATATGTGGCATACACAATTTGAAGTATTTACTGTTTGGCCATATAAGAAAAAGTGTGGAACTCCTGTTCTAATTCCTTAGTCTTCAGTTTTTGCCTGGGCTATAATTTTGGTTCTTCTGTCAAATATCAATCACTCCAGGTGAATATTACTGGATCATAATTCTGTCTCACATTTGTTGATTTCCATGAGCTATTTTATCTACCCTGCTTTTTATTATTTCAGGCCCAACAGCTATATAGTTCTTAAATATTTCTCCTGTCAAAAGCAAAAATCCGGAAAAAAAGTAGGTGTTCGATTTTTAAATATTTAATCATGTGCCGCTATAGGAATGAATCAGTTTCTAGAAAGAATAGCAGAGAATGAAACAAGCACACAGAGAAAAGCAGGTGGGAGAGTCTCATGGAGTAGAAGTGATTGTTAGTGTCCTCATTCATTACCCATCACAAACAGGCATGGTGCTGACACTGGGATGCCTGCTCAGTAAGCAGAGACAAACACACCCACGTCGGACCCCAGCTGGCTGGTTCTAGGCCTCTGCATCAAGGCTGGCTGTAATTTTAATCCTGGTTCTATGAGATACTGGAATATCCTAAAATCCCCTATGATTAACCTGTTGTGAGCTAATTTATTGTTCCAAGCCTAAAAGAATGAGATTCCTATGTTTTTAGGGATTTAAGAAATTCCGTACAGTCATTTGAATATTTCTAATTAGTCTACAAGCAGAGTTCTGGCACTCATTTTACATGCATTGCAGTCTTAGCGCTAGCAGAGCAAAAAGGAAAAACTGTGATTCAGTTACAAAAGTATGACAGAGCTAGAATTGTTCGGTATGGACCTTCCTCAAAAAGTTAAAAACAGAACTACCATATGATCCATCAATTTCACTTCTGGGAATATATCCAAAGGAAACAAAACTGAAAAAAAAAAAAAAAATCTGCATCCCAATGTTCACAGATGCAGTATTTACAATAGCCAAGATACGAAAACAACTTAAGTGTCCATTGATGGATGAATAAATTAAAAGGTTGTAGTACATATATCCAGTGGAATATTATTTAGCCAAAAAATTTAAGGAACCCCTGCCATTTGCAACAACATGGATGGACCTTGAAGACATTATGTTAAGTAACATAAGTCAGGCATAGAAAGACAATACTGTATAATTTCACTTATATATAGAATCTAAAACAAAACAAAACAAAAAAAAACCCTCAGAAACAGAGACCAGATTGTAGATTGTCCTAACCAGAGATGAGAGGTGAAATGGGGAAGAATTAAAGGAGGCCAGTCAAAAGGAACAGACTTCCAGTTATAAGATAAACATGTACTAGGGATGTTATGTACAACATCACGACTATAGTTAACCCTGAAGTGTGATATACATGAAAAGTCTTAAGAGAGTTGATCCTAAGGTTCTCATCCCAAGGAGAATTTTTTTTTTTTAATTGTATCTATAGGAGATGATGAATGTTAATTAAACCTACTGTGGGACTCTTTTCACAATGTATGTAAATCAAACCATCATGCTGAACACCTTAAAATTATACAGTGATTGGGGGTGGCGGTTAGCTCAGTTGGTTAGAGCCTGAGGCTCGTAACACCAGGATGGCCGGTTCGATCCCCGCATGAACACTGTGAGCTGCGCCCTCCACAACTAGATTGAAACAACTACTTGACTTGGAGCTGATGGGTCCTGGAAAAAGCACGCTTAAAAAAAAAAAAAAAAGTAATTGTGGTTTAAAAGGTTAAGAATTGCAAAAACCGCAATTACTTTAAAAAATATATATGCAGTGAGGTATGTCAATTATTTCTCAAAAAAAAAAGGAAAAACATAACTGTATTATATTCTTAATACCGTTATCCTTATTTATATTTCTTTTAGCTATTTTTTCATTTCTCTCTCTAGCTTTATTAAGATATCATTGACATATAACATTGCATAAGTTTAAGGTACACAATGTGTTGATTTCATACAATAAAGTTTTAGACACATGAAAAAACTACTGTGTTTTACCATGTGTAATGTGCTTCTGTGTATAATATGCACCCACATTTTTGACTCAAACTTTCAGGAAAAAAATCTTTCGTTTTAATTTTTTAATTCAAATGTTTATTTGTTTACATTAAGGTACTTGTTTTTTGTATTATAAAGGAATTTTAGCGTTTATTTTTTAACATATTATGGTACAAGAAATTTTACGTAACCAATAATTACAAATCATAAGAACAGATACAAAATACAAGAAATTTTATATACTGGTAACAAACTTATGATATTTATGCATCATAGAAAGCCAAGAACTCTTTGTCAATGCAAGTTAGTCCTAAATTCAACAAACCTGATTGTTGTGTTCCAGGGTATTATTTTGCATAAGGATATCATTATTGACTTCTAGAGTTACACTTTTAACTTATAAGCATAAATAAAAGAATTAAAACATTTATACAGATACAGAATTAGTATTACTCAAGTATAATGCACATCCTTATTTTTTCCTTACAAGTTTGGACAAAAAAGTGCACATTATACACGGCAAAATGCATTTTCTTTGCAACTCTGACTTGCAGAGCAAGGAAATATGTGACCCCAAAACTATTACTTCTCTTCTTATTAGTCAGTGTATGGTATTTGATGATGTCAAATTCTCTTGTTTCTAAGCATAGACAGAAAAATAAAAAATATTCTCCATGAACCTTCCTTGATCTCTCCAGCCAGAAGCAATCCTTCTATTCTGAATATTCAAAAAATGTTGTTTCTTGAAATGTGTTTTTTTAGCTAGTTTAACTTATAATTTTAAAATTATCTTTTAAATATCATGTAGAGAGATCTCAGAAATCATGTTCTTTATTAAGTACATTTAAACACTTCCTTGAGCAGAATTTCAAAGTACACATAAACATACACCCACCAAGAGAGATGTCTAATTTTAAGACTTTTTGACTGGCCATAATCCTAAATATATTTTTGAGAAATGTTATGAGACAATCAAGAGTAAAACAAGGAATTTCATTTAAGAAACAATTATTAAATAATAATATAACACTAAGCATAAACAAACCATAAATATAAATATACACAAATTATATGCGAGTATTTGAAGCTGGAAAAATATCTAGCAGGATATGACCATTTTACAAATAAAACAAAGGAGACTCAATGAACTCATGTGCTTTGTCTAATGTTACAATGATATAGGGTAAAACTAGAATCCATATGTCCTTATTAAGAGAGTTTCTTCTCCCCCTCTCTCTCCACCTAAATGAATAAAAGTGAACAGGACATATTTATACTGAAGCAAAGAATCATAAAATATACATAGTGGCATTTTATTATATATAAAATAGACAATAGAAACCTAGAGACCATATTAGAACATTGATATTAAGGTTATCCAATGAATAATAAGATGGGATGAAAAAAATTATCAGGAATCAGTCGATTTAATTTTTTTAATGTTTCTGAGAAGCAAATTTTAGCTCTTGAACACAGACATGAATAATCAGTTCAATTTTAAACGATTTGTTCAGAAGTAAAATATGACAGCAGAGTGATCACAAAAGTTAATTTATGAATTTTAACCTGACATAAAACTTCCAGATATTCGTGTAATTATTTCTAACTTGAATGTAAACAAAATTATTCCAGGACAAACTTATTTCAGAGCTTCTCTGAACAGAAATCATGTTTTCTGCACTTAGGAAATAAGCACGACAGTATGGAAAGTATGTTTTATTTTTATTTTTTGTAATGTGGACATCTGTCTCTCTATGCTGGAGAACATGAATACAGCTCACAGGATAGGTGCCACATGGTGAGATTTTTTTCAGTTACCATGGCTCAAATACAAGGCGGAAGTGAAGAATCATCCTTCTTGCTGAATACTCTGGGCCTCATAGGAAATAAGAGCTGAACCTTTCCTAATTCTATATGGGTAACAAAGTGATGTAATGTTTACATTATTGAAATGTTTGGAATATGTGTCCTCTTATATAATATGTTGCATTTAAATGGTACGCATAATCTGTTCTTTATTTAAGATGCTACAATTAGTTGCTATGGATAGCACATTTTCTTGCATAATATCTCTTCATTCCCTTGATGTTTTCTAACTACATGAGAAATCATTTTCAAGCATACGGAACCTAATCTTATATCACCCTTTGGCGTTTTCAAAAGCTATATCATAGTTTGCTTAATGTAAATGACTCATCAAATTCATACAGTAATTGCAGTAAAGTATTATAATCGCATTTTCTAAAAATGTCTCCTTTAAAAAATATCTAACTTCTTACAGATAACTAAATAGTCAAAGAGTTCTACAACTGAATGAGGAAGAACATTTATGGGAAAATGCAGAGAAAAAGAAATGCTTTGCCAGGCAGTCCATTTGTGATGCTGACATTCACAGTTATTTTCCCTTTGAAATTTTTAGGTTCTGGGCTTAAACATTGTGATCCAAGAGAGATCACAGAAATAATGCACTAACAGTAACCTGCTACATTCACCTCATAGAATGTGAATGAACCCTAATGGCATGGGCATTCTAAACCAAGGTGAAGGAGGTAGAGCTTCTGTAGGAATGAAGAAATTGTGAAGCAGCTATGTAACTGTTAGGGGAGTCAGAGAGGACTAGTATGTTTCCTGAATACAATACATGGCTTACGTCTACTAATACATGGGATTTTTCTAGATTAAAACTTGAATAAAATGTGAGGACTATTATTGAAAAAGAATTTTGAAACCAGTTGATACAAAAGTTAGATTCATTTGTTCAGGACTGCTTAGCTTGGGGATACTTGCATTGGAAGATTCAATATTTGTGCAAAATGTGCTTCAACATAGACCCACATTGCAAGCCCAATGGACTTCTCACAATATGCCACATCTAATAGATTCCCAAGGAATCAACAGAACAAAAACAAAACCAAACATAAAGAAACCAACCTCCAAGACTACTAATAAGTACATTCAACAAGGTCATAAAATATAAGATAAGCATTCAAAAACCAATTTGTATCTCTATATTCTAGCAATAACAACCAACATTAAAAGCATAGTACTAATTACAATTGCTCGAGAGAGAGAGAGAAAGAGAGAGAGAGAGAGAGAGAGAGAGAGAGAGAGAGAGAGAGAGAGAGAAACACTTAGGTTTAAAATCTAACAAAACATGTACAGGGCATTTATGCTGAAAACTATAGAACACTGGTGAAATACACCAAAGAAAATCCTAATAAATTGACAGAAACAAATCATTGATGGATTGGAAGACTCAACATAATAAAGGTGTTTGTCTTACCCAAACCAATATATTTTAACACAACTCTTATCAAATGAACAGCAAAATATTTTTATATATAGTCCAAGTTCCATTAAAATTTATCTAAAGGCAGACAGACTATAATAGCTCAAACAATTTTTAAAAATAAGAATAAGAGAAATTCCTTTATTCACTTCAAGATTTATTATAGAACTACATTACTTATATTTAATACATGGTATGATTGATGGATAGACACATAAATCAAAGGAACAAAATAGAGAACACAGCTACAGACCAACAAAAGCATGTCAAACTGATTTTTGACATCAGTGAAAAAGCAATCTAAATGAGGATTGATAGCTTTTTCAACAAATGGTGTTAGACCAATTACATAACTTCAGGGGAAGAAAAAGAAAGAAAAGAAAGGAGAGAGAAAAGAAGAAAGAAGAGAAGGAGGGAGAAAGATAAAAATAAAAAGAAACACTGACACCTTATTCAAAATTTAACTCAAAATGAATCATAGATTTAAATGTAAAACACAAACTATAAAACTTTTGGATAAAAATTAGGAAAAAACATTTCAGGATCTTGTACCAGGCACACGGAGTTCTTATTAACACTAAAAACATGAGTCACAAAAGGAAAGTTTGATACATTGGACTTAATCAAAATTAAAAATGTTTGGTCTATGAAAGATTCTGTTAAGAGGTTGAAAAGGCAAGCTTAAAACTGGGAAAAAATATTTTCAAACCATGTATCTGACAAAGGACCAGCATCTAAAATTTATAAAGAACTTTCAAACCCAGGAAGAAACATTACCCAAAGAGTATAGCAACATAAGAAGCATGTGAAAAGATGTTCAACATCATTAGCTAGGAGGAAATGCAAATTAAAACTACTGTGAGATATCATTGTGTTTTAGAATGGCTAAAAAAAAAACTAAAAAAAACTGATGACACCAAATGCTGGTGTGATGGAGGGAAGCCTGTTCAGTCTTTACTAGTGGGAACCTGTAATAGAAACAGTACATCCACACTATGAGATACTACTGAGGTTATTTCTGATTTACAGTAGTATTTCATAGTGTGAATGTACTGTTTCCATTACACATTCCCACAAGTAAAGAGTGGGGGTGGAGGGTGGGGATGATGTAGAAGGTGAGGAGATTAGAAAGAACAGTTGGTAACCACAAGATTGCCAGTGGGATACAAAAGTCAGTTTGGGGAATATAATCAACAATGTTGTAAAGATTTTATAGAGTATCCGATGGACACTTGTCTCATTAGGGAGACCACTTCAGGGATGGTGTAGATGCCTGATTACTGCACTGTACACCTGAAGCTGAAGCTGAATAATAATGAATATTAACTATAATTAATAGCATATATATATATATATATATATATATATATATATATATATATATAATTAATAGCATATATATATAACTATAATTAATAGCAAATATATATATTTTTATAACATATATATATATATATGTTACAAGAAGCGGAGTACAGCATTAGGAATAGAGACAGTGCAATTGTAAGGGCTGTGTACGATGTCAGAGGGCTAGTAGATTGCGGGAGGGGGGTTATCACTGTGTGAGGGATATAAATTATAAATGTCTAACTATTACATTGTTTTGTACACCTGAAACTAATAAAAAAAAAAGAAGAAAGAAAGAAATACTACTGAGCAACAAAAACAAATGAACTATTGATACATGTAACAACCTGTATGAATCTCCAGAGAATTATGTTGAGTAAAAAAAGCCAATAATCCCCAAAGCTTAAATACTGTATCTTTGCATTTGCATAACATTCTCAACATAATAAAAGAACTAAAATGGAGCATAGGTTAATGGTTACAGGGGTTAAGGAGCAGATAGGGCAGGAAGGAGTGAGTGTGGCTCTACCAGGGCACAATGGGGGATCTTTGTGGTGAGGGGAATACTCTCCTTCTTGACCATATCAATGTCAATATCCTGCTTGTCGTCTTATACTCCAGTGTTACAAGATGTTGCTATTGGGGGAAAGTGGGTGAAGGGCACAGGAGATCTCTCTCTGTTATTTCTTAAACTTCATGTGAGTCTACAATTATTTCAAAAATAAAGTGTTTAAATTTAAAATTTAAAAATAAATAAATATCGAGAATTATAAAAGAATAACATTCATCTTATTCTCACTATCTTGGATTAATCACTGTTAACATCTCTATGACTTTTTTAGGAAATATCAGTCTCATTATATTTAAACCAAATATGCACAAATTATAATGACAATGAGTTTAAATATTTAGAATGATAGCTGTCAGATGATGATAGATAGATAGACAGATGATAGATGATAGGTAGAGAGATATCTGGATCATATTTAGAATGATAAAATTGCAGTTAAGTAAAACGATAAATTGATAGCAAATAAATATAGGTAAATAGATCTATGTATACACATATATGCATAATACGTACATATATATTTAAATTTAAAAGTGAAGCTATTGTGAAAGTAAAACTTCAAATATATGTTTCTTCAAAATGAGACATTACTCTCTAAAATAATAGCGTAAGAAAGAGAAAAAGACAAGTTATTAAAAGCTTTTAAGAGTGGTGTCATATTTTTAAACTTAATGTTTTCATTACAGGCAGTAGAGATTTAATACCTGATATGAATATTAACACTCAAATTTTCTCCTAACTCTCCTCCCCTCAACCTCTTGATTGACGTGAGTTATATTATTTTTCCATTATCTAATTTAATGCATTTATCTTTTTTTTTTCAGATATTTGAAATACAACTTTATTCTGACTCTAAATGAAAAAACATGGGAATGACAGTAACAAACAAGATTTCACCACGGAATATTATGATGTGACTGTAGAAGTCTTATATTTGAAACTCAATAAGAAAACAACTGCATTCCAAAACAGCTAAATATGCATGTCTGAAAAATGAAGGTATTTTTTAACTGCTACATTCACCCCGAAATCCATTCATCTCCTTCAGCATCCTAAAGATTAAGCATATTTTCTGCTTAGCTATGTAATAAAGAGACAAACGCTGCGCCACAGACATCACAGGACAGTGGCCTATAAAACTAGACTTCTGACGCTGGGCCCCAGCTTTCACACGTTGTGGTCCTTGTCTGCGGGAGCAGTGGTCTGAGCAACCTGTAGGTCATGCTCTTACTGTGCTGCCAGAGCGGGGTCCATCACAGCCTCCAGTGGGGCAAGGGCAGGCTTGGTAATGAACTCCAAGCTAGGGTCTCTGATGAGTTTTCCAGCAAGCCAGAGGAAGAGCTTTTCAAAGCTGTAGTTACTTTTGTCAGAGATGTCATGGTAGTACCTCAGATTCTTCTTTCTTTCAGTGGAAAACAACTGATTTTGTCTTAACTTTCCTTCCTTATCATCCTCTTTGTTGTCACACAGACTAATGGAGATGTCATCACATACTCGTATCAGATATCAATGCCAGTAAGGCACATTCTTGTAAGTAACTCTTGAAGTTACATCAAACATTATAATGGCACACTGGACTTGGATGTAATAGCCATTTCTTAGTCCACCAAATATCTCCTGACTAGGTGTATCCCATACATTGAACTTAATAGGTTCTCTGTTGGTATGGAACACAAGGGATGGACCTCAACACCTAAGGTAAAGTAGCTACATACTTTTTTTCAAATTCACCAGTCAAATGATGTTTCACAAATGTAGTTTTTCCAGTCCCACCATCACCAGCCAGTACAAGTTTGAACTAAAATTGGGTTCTCTTTGGGTAGTCATTGTGATGTTACTTCCAGAAGCATCTAGAGAGGCCCATTTCTATCTTCTATTCTTTAGCCACATAACTTTTTAGCATTACCCAGTTCTACATTTAAATAGATTTAATTCTGACTACTTTGAGCAAGGCCATTATTTCCATGAGAGATTTTATTTGGATTTAATTTCTAAATAATTTAAAAAGTTTCATTGATGCTATATTCCATTCTATCATACAGTTTGCATTAAAATCACATCTAAATAGTAAAATATTTCTAGGAAACTCCCACTTTTTTCAGAATGTGGCTACCTTGTCCCATCGTCTTGCAGAAGAGTGGCAGTGATGACTGCTGTGAAGACTTGTAAAACCAACCAACTGAAATAATACTGGGGAGTTGTTTTTTCTAGGGTGGGTTATTTGTTGACTTTTAAATGTTATAAACATTTCTTTTTTTTACCATTTATTTTGTTCTAGAATAATTCCCATGTCATGACTTTTCGTCTTGCTCATGCTGTTTACATATATTATGTGTGTGTTTACATATTTTATGTGCGCTGTTTACATATTTATGTATATGATTTAAAAATCTGACTTAATTTTAATATCATTATGTCACTACATGAGAGATAGCTGGTGAGAAGAGGAATCCTTTAGGCATTAATATTTCCCCCAAATCAACATACAACACCATCAATAACATCTGTTTCTTTCTTTCCTTCTTTTTTTATTGAGGAATATTGGGGAAAAGTGTGTTTCTCCAGGGCCCATCAGTTCCATATCATTGTCTTTCAATCTAGTTGTGGAAGGCACAGCTCAGCAACACATCCAGTCGCCGTTTTCAATTTTAGTTGCAGTAGGCACAGCCCACCATCCCATGCGGGAATTGAAGCAGCAACCTTGTTGTTGAAAGCTCACACTCTAACAAACTGAGCCATCGGGCTGCTGCTCCTTAAGCTCAGCAGCAGCTCGTTGTCTTCAATCTAGTTGTGGAGGGTGCAGCTCACTGGCCCATGTGAGAATCGAACCGGCAACCTTGTTGTTCAGAGCTCATGCTCCAACCAACTGAGCCATCCAGCTGCCCCACATGTGTTTCTTTCTT
The DNA here is from genome assembly GCF_057876585.1 of Rhinolophus sinicus. Lineage (NCBI taxonomy): Eukaryota > Metazoa > Chordata > Mammalia > Chiroptera > Rhinolophidae > Rhinolophus > Rhinolophus sinicus. The sequence goes on along the minus strand of NC_142517.1, from coordinate 105,177,536 downwards.
GATCTACCAATTTTGTAAACTTTTTGCAATGCTCTTTCTTTTCAGTTGATGTTGGTGAAATTTTAGATTTTTTGTTTTTTGTTTTTTTTGCTTTATTATTTCATTATATAATTTAAGATATTCTGTAATAAGTTAATGTCTTAGTCCACATTTCTTTCATCTAAATGCACATATTCTATATAATATTTTATATTGCATGGCCATACAAAGGAACTATGAATCAAGGTGAAACCAGCATTAATATTTTTGTAGTTTTATATAGTAATATAATAAAAATTTAAATAAATTCTAAAAAATGGAAAGCAATCTAACATGGTGTCCAAAGAATAGGATCTAGAGTGAAATGTACCTATTTTTAAATTGTAAGTCTTGTAATGACATGCCCTGTGATCTCAGCCATGTTAATAAACCTTTTTGTTCCTCAGTTTTCTTATCTGCAAAATGAGACAGCAAAAGTACTTAATTCTGAAGACAGTTGGAAATATAATGGTTGATATATATATATATATATATATATATATATATATATATATATATATATATATATGCCACATACAGGTTTGGGCATAATAATTGCACTTCTATGCACTTAATAAAATTAATTATTTTTAATGAAGAAATAATAGGAAGACAATGATTAACCCATTACAGTTTGATTAGGATTAGAGATGGCTTCATTAGTGGGCACTTTCTTTAGAAGCAAACACAAATGGGAAGTTCAGAAGTAGTCCTTAAATTACTCTGAGACTTTCTCAACAAATTTCTTGGTGGTCAAAATGCCCTGGCTCAACATTTGTCACTGCTTTGTCACCATGGTTGATCAGTAGATGTGGTCACATAGGCTAGTATTCTAGTACTCCTTCATGACCAACTGGTGTCCCTCCTGAAGCAGGCTCCTGATAAAGAAATCAACTGATTAGAAGGCACACCATTTTGATGACTCATTCAAATGAACTCACTGAGTACCTTTATAAAACAAATGCCAAGACAAAAAAAATATATTGGAGGTGAGCAAATAACTAAATAGAAAGTAGGGTAATTAGAAGAGGTTTAATATTAATCTAAAAAGTGGCAATAGTTATCTTACCTGCACCTTTCAGTGTAGGATTTGAAGACTGCACAAAGAGATTTGGGTTAGCAGAATCAGACGCAGGAACTGGAGAACTGTACTTTCAGATCACTGACGTGTGATCACTGGAAACGGAACTGTGGCATTTTTAGGTGGCAATCTGCAACAGCCAACTGTCCATGTGAATTTATTTGGAGTCAATAAAAGCCTCCTCTAAGCCCGGTGCTTTCCTATTTTATCAATCCCTGCCAATATTTCATCTCAAATTACCCTTGACATCCTACCAATGATTGCTTCCTAAGCTATTAAACTTGACTTTTTAAAATTGCTCAGAAATGCTACTCAAATCCACTTAAATGAAAAGAGAACCTCAATGACCCCCTAACAGAAGAAAGGCACATCTTGTTCCAGAAATCATATGATTACTCTTGCTCTTGTCTCTGCTTTTATTTCATCTGTATTATGATCACTCTCTCCCTACAGATGGTTCTCTTGTAAATGACAAGCGTAGTTATTGAACAGAAAAAAGAGAAAATTTCCCTCTTCCCACTTTGTTAGGTTTATATTTCAGGGAAGATTTTGGATTGGTTTGACATGGACACAATGCTTATGCTTTTTGACACTAGACTGACCCCACGGAAATGAGATATTAGCATTAGTTGAGATCCTAGGGCAGAACGAGTTCCACAAGGGAGTAAGCTGCACCATCATTCTTGGACAGTTTGCCATCTTTTGCCTCTCCACTATGATATCTAGTTTTGGCCCATTCTTTTTTTCAGCATGTTGCCACTAATCATTAAGGGACTATGAAAAGAAATAATTGAGTAAATATTTGTGTAGATAATTGTTTAATTGAATCTGAATTTACGTCTGTAGCTCACACATGGTCCATCTCCTAGGAAAGTATATCACTGAGATGGCAGTAGAGTTTATAGTAAATGCTTTATTTATTAAACATTGCCTCCATATTTAACACATCCTCTTCCCCAACAGGTACTCAAAAGAAAATAACATAAAAACAAATGAGTGAATTTGCCACAAAACAATAAAAATCATAACTTGACAATTTACTCTTTTGCTATAAAAGTTTTCAAATTCAGCTCTTTAACCCGTTTTCATTGTTTATGGCATTAAGGCAGAATTCTTTCATGTTCTACAACACACATAATTTTTTTCATAGTTCTGAAATTAAGTGACTGTTCTTGTAAGTGGTAATTCACTCTACAGATTTTCAGAATCTGTTCCATTTAGTATCTGACAGATATCAGAGTCAAGCTCAGTTCCTAGTAAAAGTAGATCATGTATATATTGATCAAAATTTAATAGCAGAACTAAGAAGGGTATATGCAACACAATGGTTAAAAAATCTTCTTGTACACAATACAGGGCTCTATCAATAGATAACCTTGGGGCATGGTATTTTAGACACAATGAAAGTAAGTATACTTCAACTTGAAATAGATTTAAAAATAGAAACCTCTGTGACAGTCTTTGCCTATCCATCTCTTCCTTAATTCCTCCACTCCTCCATAACCACGTTAAGAATGGAGAATGTCCTACCACTGGCATTCCAATGAAATGTTTGGTTCCTTATGGCAAAAGAATAGAAATAAAGACACCACTTCAAATTAACAGGAACTGGGCATAACATGTAAATATCAGAAAATACGTACTGTCTACATAGAACTATTTTCCAAGTCTTATATATTATTCTGAAAAACAAATCTGTATTGTTATTGACTTTCCAAATGGGGGTAAGTATAATGTAAAATGTAATTTTTAAAATGACTTTTAAAAGTACTTTGCTGCCTTTCTGTCTCCCTCTTTATATATTTCTTTCTTTTTTCCAGAATCTCTGTTCTTTTTCTTTCTCAGTTCAGCGTTTAATCACTCATTTTGAAGGCAGAAGGTTTTAAATATTATCCTGGGTCAAATTGTTGTTTGTGACTGATGATTAGTTAGAATATTAATTCTTTGTAGGTCTACTCCCTAATGTATCATTTATGATTATTAATAGTTTCAGTTGTTAAATACTATCAACCACATAAATAATGGCATCAATAATTTGAAAATTATACATTATAAAAAATCTGTATTTTATATAACACATTACCTTACAGTGATATGCTTGTTTCCTATGTAATAGGTTCCTACAGTTTATTAATATATGTGAAGAGTAACTAACACTTTTAAGATAGATTGCAGATAGCTAGAATGTGGGCTTTACTAAAGCAATTCTAAACCTTAGGATAATTTTTTTTTGTTAATATTTGAATTAGTTACTCATAATTTTGATTAAAACATGAACATGACCTACATTAACATATAATTACTAAATAAATGCATATACAATGTCAACACCATATCTAATTATAATTACAGTGGATTTCAGAACCAAGTGGATGTAACAAAAATAAGAAGGCTAATATTTATTAATAATTTATTATATACTAAATGTTCTTTGTGCATTACATATATTACTACATTTAATATGATGTTATAATCTGGTACTATTTTATTGCATTTTACAGATGAGAAAACCCCAGAAGCTCAGTAAACTAACCAAAGTTAAAGTTAGTGAATGATGAAAACTGGATTACAACACAGATAACCTAGCTCTACAGCCTGTTCTATGCTATCAGTTCTACTGACAGTTCTGTATTCAAAATGGTCAGCCTCTTAAAAAGAATGATTATTTATTAAAATTGATTCAATCAATAATTCAGGTATTATTGGGTTAATTATTTAATTTAATAAATTATTAAACTAATAAATTATGTATTAATTTTAAATGATCCATGCCTTCATTTAAAATCAGTCAATGAAGTCTTGTGGCTCTTGCTGTTTTTAGTTAATCAATTGATTTACTAATAAACTGTTTGAATTATATTTCAAATATATATATATATATATATATATATATATATATATATATATATATATACACAATGCATTTGTATCCCATTAAGCAAAATATTATTTTATCACCTGAATTTAAGTTCTTGCTTATAGCATGCATGCTTTTATTAGAATATTCTGCAGCACAAAGCAGTTAGGAGGATTTTCCCTCCTTGTTTGTTTTTCCCCCAGACACAGTTCTTCATCATCTTTTCCTTTTGCCCTTCTTTCTTCTGCTTCCTATCCTTCTTTCTTTTTCTTCTTGTATTGGTTTGGTATTTCTCACGCTATTCCTTTTCATTCTGATGCTATGTAATGAGGGTAGTCCTGTCCACATAGACTATTTGCTGTGGAACCCTGAGGAACTCTCCTTAGCAACCATCCCACCTCATCAGTCTCAGCACTTGTTTACAATGTGAGAGTTGTATTGAGTCCGCAAGCATTTGGCCTTAGAGTAAAAGATGCATTTTAATTTTGAAGTTCTGCAAAGTTTGTGAAATGGCTTTAAAATCAATGAGAGCTTCTGTCTTTCAAAATTATATATTTTGAGCAAGATTTACATTATCACTTCTAAATGAGGAAGTTGGGCCACAGTAAATTTAAATTTTCTTGAGCATTCTCATATTGCTTATAATTAGATTTTAAACTCTGTTCTCTAATTAAAAGTTCATTTATTCTCCCACTGTAGTACTTTGCATTTGACAAGGAGGAAAAAGGTAAAGGTCTTGGCAGAGACACTATTAGAATCATATATGGGAGGTTTATGAGGAATGAGGAGAGAAAATAACTAAAAGAGTAATCCATGTACACACACAGACACACACACAACACACACACACACACACACACAACACAGGACTGCAACAACAAAGCCCAGGCCCATGTAGAACTCCTGGCAACACTTCAAACTAAACTTTATTTCAGTCATAACATTCTACATTGGACTTTCAGCAAATTGATAGTAAGGGGCATTCATTTTTCAGTTCCTAACCAAGTCTGCCTAAGCACTAAATAAAGATCAGAGACTGAACTAAACCTTTATTGGAACAAGCATCATTAGCATTTGCGCTGGATTTTTAAGCAGAAAGTCTGAGTTATGGTTCAGCCAAACACCGGGGTCATCCCATGATTCATTCTAACTCATTTCTCAGTGCCCATAGGGGATACTCTGGATCTCCTCACTCAGTCTCTACCAGCTTGAAGTTGGAGACGTGGACATTCTAAGTAGCCAAAACCTACATTCTCCAAGCTCCACGGGATCTATGGCTCTGAGTCCAAATTGGATTCATTAATTAGATTCCATGTTTTAAGATTTGAAAAGCAGAAGTGATGTAGAGCTTATTTTTCTATTAGCTACTTTCTGTTGGTAACACAATTGTTGAAATATGAAGTATCTCTTCTAGTGGCTCTCACTGTCCATTCTCCAGCTACCGTAGAGTGTCAAAAGCAAACAAACAGTAATACAGTGGCTGCTTCTTGATCTGAGATCTAAATCCCTAATCATAGCTGTAATTATCTGTTCTCCAGATTTGCCTGGGTTTTCTGCAGTTGTTGCAGCAGTAACAGTGGTGCTTTGTTGATTTCAGCATAAGTTTCTCTAACAGTAACCTCAGTAGTTTTGTGATTGCTTCTAACAAATTTAAGAAGTCTTCTTCTATGGGCCAGCTCTTTCTGTTCTCACATCATTCCTGAAGGCTCAGTTTAAAAATTCCTACATGATATGTTAAGCATGATGCCATGTATTAAATCACTTCCCATTTAAATTGCTTATTGTTTTCTTTTTGGCCTTGACCTTGACTGACATAATATTTCTATAGATATACTAGAAGTAAGAATATTACAAAACATAGAATAGATAAAATGAATTCACTTTAAAATGATACCCTTTTAATTGGTTTAGTATACCAGTAGGTCTCAATGCATGATGGAATTGTCCATGACTTGATTATTTAAACTACTGATTACCAATGGTTTGGTTTGCCTTTGTAGATTTTTGGATTCAGGTCCAATGGCAAGTATTAGAACATTTTTGCTCTAATGAGTTAATCCAAAGTTTTGGGAATTTTATTTTATTACTGAGGAAAAAAATTTCTGCTAAACAGTATTGTAAACTTTTTTTATGTGTGGTGAATTTCAAAGAGGAATAAGAATAGAACAAGTGTGGAAGATATTAAGAAATAAATCATTGCCTTGAAATCAATTTTACTTATTAACAAAAACAAAAGCACTTTTTTATTGGCCACCAGAAAACTTAGAGAAAATTGTGAAAACCATTTATTACAAAGCATTTTATAATGTGCCATCTCTACCTCATTTTTGAACACATTTTATGACTCATTTGCTTTTTTATTCTGTTTATTCACACAACCTTAAATTCTCTTTGAAAGGAAGTATGCATTAACAAATAAACAATATATTTTGAGAAACTCAACCCTTGATATGCTTATGAATTCATAGATGTATCCAAATAACCTTCTATTTTTATTGTTATTATGAATAGCACAGAATACCAAAAGTTCTGTGTATAAAAAAATAAACTGAAAAGTATTTTAAAGAGTAAAAGATTCCATGTTAAAATGAGCTTTCTCATCTTGCTTCAATGCTTCTTGTCCTTAATAGCTTCATCCTATAGTTCATTCTAAAAAATAACAGTATTCCTATAAACCTAAACTTTTCTAAAAAATAAAGTCTATTAGTTTAAAAGAAGAAATACTCATTGCATTATACTTCTGGAGGATCCAAAAGATCCAATAATTTAAAAAACAGGAAAAGAAAGAGAAAAACTTTAACATAGACCATGACCTTATAAGCAAAAAATATAATTTTCATAGAAATTGCTCTATGATCCTCTAGATCCTCACACATTTCTACCAGAGCAATTATCACACTCTGTTGAAAATGATCTATTTTTCTCAAGCATTTATTTTTCTTTCCACTCGATTAGACTGCGAGCTCCATGAAAATAGAAGTCCTATCTTGTGCAACAGTACAACATTTCCCACAGGGTTTGCTCTGATTATTTTTGTTGAATATTTTGCTTCACAACTGTAGATATGTCCAGAAACATCATTGAGCTTCAAATTTGAATAGTTTAATTGTTCACTTTACCTGATCAATCAGAAATTGAGTTCATTGCTGTGCAGACCATGTAGTCTGAGCATCTACAAACAAAAATGTCTTTCCCTTAATTCTCTTTCCTCATTAATGAATCATAGAATGCTTTTTCACTATCAATATGCGGAAAATAACCCCATTACATATCAGTTGTTTTATTGCTATCACTCTAGAATAATGAGCTCTTTTAAAAGTTATATTTACTACAAACTACAAAGTCTGAAAAATGCAATGCCATTTCATCACTCTCAGTTAGCAGAAACTGCCATAAGATAAACTCTCAGGTAAATTTCAAACTTAAAAGAAAATACAGAGATTTCTAGGAAGCATATAAAGATAGCTAGAGCAACCTGTAATGACTGACTTTCAATGTGTCTCTATTTTATTGCCTGGAAAGCAAAAAACATCTCTAGTACAACCTGGTTCCTTTGTATGTACAGATTTGATCACTTTAAGCTAAACTAATTTAAAGTTATTTAGTCAGCCTTTTTATGAGAATTTGTTAAAGGAGTTTATCTTTTTAACTGACAAATTTTTGCTTTTTAAGTCTTTATTAGAAGAAAGTAACAAACTTCTATTATATTCCTCAAAGTTCAATGCATTTTGACATTTTTATAATTCTGAGATTATTTCATTATAACCATAAATCATGACCTAAACCTTACAACTGACATTAAAGCAAGTAAGCCAGAAATAAAATGATTTGTGCACAAAATTATTTTTCTTTATTCAGAATTCCATAGTTGAAATCAATAAATAAGAGCATTTATTAATTTTATCTTAGAATTTTTATTTTCTAAGGTATTTTTATTGTTTAAGGCATTTTTATGATTAATTTAATAAATATTTATTGAAGAACCTAGTATTTGTCAACTCTATACTAAGAGCTTAGAACATGGCAAATACAATTCTGACCTAGAAGAACTTCAATGAAACAGAAAGGACTAAAGTTGATTGCAATAAAACCAGATGAGATAAAATAAGAAATGCATAAGATACTAAGAAATCACATCTATTTCTGTATAAGTTGGTGGAAAGTGTTTTCTTCTTGTTGATTTGTTTGTTTGTTTGTTTGTTTGAGCAGTCTTTAAAGAAGAATACATTTTTAGTGGCCACCCTGTGCTAGGTCATTCACACCAGTGAATAAGTGTAGTTGATGCTCTAATATACGCTCATCCTTCCATCAAAGACAACTGACTTTCTTTAAATAGCCTATGTAAGTGTGACTTGGATAATAATGCATGGGGTTGCTAACTGTTATCTGTCATGACTATCTGCCAGCTATCAGGAAATTTAAGTAGAACTTTTGTTTTTACATGTATATAGACATATATACATTATATACATGTGCATAAGCACACCTGAACACAGAAAACATTTTTAGGTCGTGAGGTTTGATTTTGTTTTTGTCTTACCAAATATGATAGAATGCACACAAACAACAAACCAGACTGCAGTTTTGCTTGTAAACACACAGGCATCAATTGTAATTAATTTACAAATGATAGATAGATGACAGACTGATAATAGATAGAGAATAGATAGATTTCCTGTGATACATATGTAAATCATGCAAAAATTAGCTATGATAATAAAATATATTTCATAACACTTATATGTAAGTGGAAAAAGTACAAGGATTTAATTGGAAGTCATTGCATACAAAGCAAATATTGCTGGCTTGAGTACTTTCTGGATAATTAATGTTTAGAAATAGCCTGAAAGCAAGTGGCAATCTGCTTTTCTATAAAAAGGAGGAGTTTGAGAGAGTTTGAAAACATTACGTTCATAAATGACTTCATGAGATCAGTTTTTGGTGATCTGGGTTTAATGAGGTAAAAGACAACAAAAGTCAGCCCATTAAGGTAACAGCAATATGTAAAAACATCCAAGTTTCTTATTCACTTTCTTTAATCCTTCCTTTCAAATACAAAATTCAAGATAAAATGACAACTTCGACAATAGAACAATACCTGGAAAACTTTATTATTTTGAATTGTTTTAAAAGGTAACAAGAAAAACATTAAAGTTTGTAAACAAAGTCAGATGAACAATAACTACTAATTCCATGAAGTTTATGATAATGATTGTGTTGGATTATAAATAACATATATTTGGATAGTATATTTGGCAAATAATATGTAAGAGTATTAGGATGTAAACAAGAAATATACAGTTGCCTAATTTGAATAATATCAAGAAAATTTCATAAATATTACTTGGGCAATTTAATTAAACTAAATTGTTGTCTGATACTGTAAAATATCTGAGAGTTTGAGTGGTGAATCCAAGTCCCAGGGATTGTCATAGACTCTTAACAGCAACAATACAGTTTTCTAATTTGCACAGCCATAAAAAAATTCATCCTAATTTGTTGCTGTAGAAGAACCATTGTCTGTGAACTTAATCATATTTAGGATCACAAAATTAAGTTTGCGAACTTGTGGAACTGATGTTGCTAACTTTTTTGATATGAGAGTGATTGTTCATTATGAATTTGTACCAACTGGACAAACAGTTAACCAAGTTTACTATTTGGAAGTGCTGAAAAGGCTGTGCGAAAAAGTTAGACAACCTGAATTTTTGCCATCAATTCATGGCTCTGGCATCACGACAATGCACCAGCTCACAGGGCACTGTCTGTGAGAGAGTTTTTAGCCAGTAAACAAAAAGAGTTTTTAGCCAGTAACTGTATTGGAACACCCTCGCTACTCACCTGATCTGGCCCCCAGTGACTTCTTTCTTTACTGGAAGATAAAGGAAATACTGAAAGGAAGACATTCTGATGACATTCAGGACATCAAGGTTAATACGGCAACAGCTCTGATGGCCATTCCAGAAAAAGAGTTCCAAAATTGCTTTGAAGGATGGACTAGGCGCTGGCATCCGTGCTTAGCTTCCCAAGGGAAGTACTTTGAAGGTGACCATAATGATATTCAGCAATGAGGTATGTAGCATTTTTTCTAGGATGACTTGGTGAACATAATTGTGAGACCTCATATAGCCAGTCATTGTAAAAGTGTGAATGCACATTCCTTGGAGCACCAATCACCAAAATGTAGCCCGCCACTACAGAATTTAAGACTCCTTAACTTCAATGGTTCAGTGTAGAGGTGAATGATGGGACTTCTGCTCTCACGGCTTGAAGGTTGAGTCTCCAGCCTCAAGCAGAGCAAGATCATTTAGTGGATGCTGTCCTCAGTGGTGGCAAAGCAGCTTTCAAGACGATAAAACTCATTCATATTTTTAAGGCAGCTAATGGATTATCAAAGGAAATCACCTAGGAATGGGAGTATTAATAGGAAGGGTTAATCTACAGAAACTGAAAATTTTTATATTGTGTATATTTGTCATGTTGAATACTTTTATAACAAATATAAATAAAATGGAAGGATTACTGTGGTCAGTTTTCACCCGTAACATCCAAGCCAATGGGGTGAATGTAACATGGCTCATTATAGGTCTTAGCACTCCTTCCCGAGAGAGAGATCTTACTTCTAACAGTCATGTAATTCCGATAGAAATTCAAAAATAAAAATTAATACATTAATAAATACATAATAAAATTATCAATATACAATTATGTATAATGTATATGTACAATTATAATTAATGCACAAAATAAATGTATAATTATAATTAATGTACAATTATAATGTATAATGTAAAATTATTAATGCACATTAATAATACATAAATAAAATATTAATAAGAAAATTTCTGAAATATTTCTGACACTAAGCAAAAAAAAATATATATATAAAGTCCTTCAGGACTTTTCAGTGGTTTATGTTAGTAAGAAAAAGGGGGAAATGTGTACAGATGGGAAAAGAAAAAGTTAAACTCTTCTGCAAAAATAACAAGATTATCTCTTAACTGCTAAAATGATAGAGTCTGGCAAGATTACATAGTTCGCCACGTAAAAATTAATCTGTTTCTATTTGCTGAAACTAAAGTGGAACTTAAAATTTAACAAAAATATAAAATATCATCAAAAGCATACAATTCTTAAGGATATATTTTTAAAACATATTCAAGAACTGTACTTTGAAAACTGTGATATATTATTGAGGGAAATTAAATAAAACATAAATAATTGGAGATAAATCATATTCATAGTTGTAAACGTCAATATTGTTAAGAAACCAATTCCCCACAAAATTACCTGCAGATTAATTGCCATGAAATTCAAAATACCAACATGCTTTTCTTTTCTTTTTTTTTTTTTTTTACATTTCCAGAGAAGATTTATTAACATATTTTTTTTTAAAATTAAATTTATTGGGGTGACAATTGTTAGTAAAATTACATAGATTTCAGGTGTACAATTCTGTATTACATCATCTATAAATCCCATTGTATGTTCATCACCCAGAGTCAGTTCTTCCATCACCATATATTCGATCCCCCTTACCCTCACCTCCCCCCCCAGCCCCCTTACCCTCTGGCAACCACTAAACTATTGTCCGTGTCTATGAGTTTCTGTTTCTCATTTGTTTGTCTTGTTCTTTTGTTGTTTTTGGTTTATATACCACATATCAGTGAAATCACATGGTTCTCTGCTTTTTCTGTCTGACTTGTTTCGCTCAGCATTACTCTCTCAAGATCCATCCATGTTGTCACAAATGTTCCTATATCATCTTTTCTCACTGCCGAATAGTATTCCATTGTGTATATGTACCACAACTTCTTTATCCATTCATCTATCGAAGGACATTTTGGTTGTTTCCATGTCTTGGCCACCGTAAACAAAGCTGCAATGAACATTGGAGCACACGTGTCTTTATCTCTAAATGTTTTCAGATTTTTTGGGTAGATACCCAGGAGAGGGATTGCTGGGTCTGGCGCAATCGGTTAGCGCGCGGTACTTATATAACATGCTTTTCTTAAACAGAAATTTTTAAATATATTGTAAAATTTACATGTAAATTGTCAGGAATTAAAACAGTCAAAAATAGTTTTAAGAAGATTAATGAATTTGGAATTTTTACATTATCTGACTTTAAGAATTACTACAAAAATACAGCCAAGAGAGTGTGTTATTAGCAAATCATTCAATAGGTATTTTAATATAACAGAATAGAGTCCAGAATTAATTCCAAACATATGTCTGGTCATGATATTTGTCATATTGCCAAAGTAATATAGGGAAAGGAGAGAATTTTTTTTTTTTTTTCCAACAAATGGCACTGGGAAATTAGATAACTTTATGTAAAAAAAAAAAAACACAAACCAAAACATTGATCCTTTACCCACACTATAATAAAAAATTAACTAAAAATTTACCCTAGACCTACATGTAAGAATTAAAATTATAATACTGCTGGAGAATATATAGCAGGCGATATTTATGACCATTGGTTAAGCAAAGTTTTGTTAGGACACAAACCTATAAGCTACAATAGAAAATAAATGATAAAATTAGCAATGTGAAAATTAAAAACTTCTGTTCTTCAACAAATACTATTAAGGTTTTGAAAAGAGAGACAACAGATTGGGAGAAAAATATTTTCAAACACATTACTGGTAAAGAACTTGTATTTATAGTGCATAATGAAACTTTAATGTCAATAATACACACAAAAAAGAAAGAAGTGGAGAAAATTTTGAGCAGCACATCTTCAAAGAAGATATATGAATGGACAACGAGCACAAAAAAGATGCTCAAAAATTGTAGTGATGAGTGAAAGACAAAGTAAATTGACAATAATATAACACTACACATCCATTAAAATGGTCAAAACAGAAACCAAAAGAACAACATCAAAAAATAACACCCTGACAATCCCAAGTGCTGACAATGATATAGAGAAACTAGACATCTCATACATGGAAATGCAAATGGTACAGACACTTTGGGAAAAACAGGTTGGCAATTTCTTATAAACACTTACTATGTGATACTGTAATCCTACACCTATGCACCTAAGAGAAATGAAAATTTATGTTCACACAAAGCCAGTATGTCAATATTTATGTAAGTTTTGTTTTGCCTAGAATCAAACACAAATATTGTGTGATTTTATTTACATGACATTCTGAAAATGTCAAATTTATTGGACTAGAATAAGAGTTGGGAGACAGTTAACCATAAAGGTGAAATTTTTTTGGTGATGAAACAGTTCTGGATTATGGTGGTAGATACATAACTCTAGCTCTAGATTTGACTCTACACTTGTCAAACATTATGAGACTATACCACAAAGAATGAACTCTGCTGCATAAAAATTAAAACCAAATCATTGGGAGGCATCACAAGAAGGAATGCATACCATGACAAATGAGTCTAATTATATTACAAATATATGACAAAGTCGATCAAAACATAGGAATAAAGTAGCTGACCTAAGTAACTTTTAAAAACAGTATTTTGACTGAACACTATGAATTGAAAGCTAAACGTAATGTACATAAATACTATATTCTAATTGTTTTTATTTTTCTCAAAGGAGCACTGGTTGGTAATTAAGGAACAATCTTACATGTATACTGGGATTAATGACATGAGTTAAAAAAAAAAAAAAGTTAAGTGTGAATATTATCAGCCAGGTTTCTTGCAATCTGAGAAAGGTGTTAAAAATAAGCTTATAGGAAGGAGGGGAGACTAGAATAAACCCTGTGTTACTGGATATATCAGTATTAACTCATTTTTCTCTTAATATTTCTGCAGATGGATAGACACAATTAAAGGTAGAGTGTTTTGTATGCAGGACTTAGTATACACATTACAGTCGTAGCTCTGTCTCGAGACAGACTAGAAGCAGTGACACTAATAGCAACAAGCTCACATAGTGCCCAGACCTTCATGGCCAAATGCCATTATCCAGTAGAAGGTATCAAAGCTCTGTAGATAACTGTCTACTTCTAAGGCTGGGACAAAGAAAATACAAGATGAGCCCAGAGTGTCTTGCAGTGCCAGAAAGTAAGGAAGTGCTTAAAAATAAAGTTGGGGCATGTCAAAATGGCACAGATGCTAATTTGGAAAAACTCCCAATAGGTCTAGAATCATTTCAGTGCTAAAAAAGTAAAACAAAAATAAAAAGAAAAAAGAAAGAATGAGATTATATTATAACACACAATACTAAATGTCAATGATATAAATGATTGAATAAGCATATCAATGGGAAAAGACAAGACGCACAGATGCACCCTAAAGTACATAGGTGGAAATTGAAGGAGAATTAGGACTTTGCATCACCTCAAAATATCTCTTCCAAAATGTGAATGAATTACAGTGGTGACTTTAGTTTATTTTGGAACTCTTTTTCTCCTTCCAGCAGGTGGAGCTTAATTTTCCTCCAGTTGAGTATACCGTATTTCCCAGAAAATAAGACCAGGTCTTATATTAATTTTTGCTCCAAAAGACACATTAGGGCGTATTTTCAGGGGATGTCTTGTATTTTTTTCATGTACAACAATCTACATTTATTCAAATATAGTCATGTCATCTTCTGGAACATCGTCATAATGTACTAAATGCGTCCATCTGGCTGAGAATCTTAACTGGGGCTTATTTTCAGGGTAGGTCTTATTTTTGGGGAAACATGGTAGGCCAGCTTAATGATGTACTTCCAGCAAATAATCTGAGGAGGGAAAAATAAAATGGAAAAAAACCTACCAGACATTATCATGACCAAGTTAACAAAGTAAAGTTCAACAGTAAAAAGTCACAATAATATAATTTCTCCCTAATATGATGCAATAGAAATGGTACTTCACTTCTGTGTTATCCTTCCCCAAATTATAAAACCCCAATCTAATCATAAGAAAACATTAGACAATTCCAAATTGAAGGACGTCATACAAAATATCTGACCACTACTCAACAAAAGTACATTAGTGGAAAATGGAAAATCAGAATAAAGTCTGTAGTTCGTAATATTATACAAATGATAATTTCTTGAATTTCATAACTACCATAATTACATATGATCTTAACACTAGGGAAACTGGATGAAGGATGTATAAGGAGCTTGTTAATTGCATCAGTAGTCACAAAAGTCAAGATGTGGGGGGAAAAAAAACTTCAACGTCCATCAATGAATGAATGGATAAAGAAAATGTGGTATATACATACAGTAAAACACTATTTATTCAATCTTTAAAAACAAGGAAATTCTGCAATATGCTACAACCTGGAGAAACCTTGAGAACAGAATGTTAAGAGAGATAAGCCCGTCACAGAAAGACAAATACCGCATGATTCCACTTATGTGAGGTATCAGAAACCTTCAAATTTGTAGGACCATATAATGAAATAATGGTTGTCAGGAGCTGTGGGATGGGGAAATGGGAGTACCAATCACTTAAGCAGGATGAATAAGCTCTAGATCTGCTGTACAACATTGTACATATAGGCAACAAAAATGTACTTACCAATTTGCTAAGATCTCATTTTATATGTTCTTTCCATAATAAAATACAATTTTAAAAAAAATCAGTTACCTTAATTCAAACAAGATTTCATCACTGTTGTCAATATATAGCTTACAGACACTTATTCACTAAAGTGGAAACATTTGACACTGTTAATACTATTGAACATTTAGTTGGAATGTTTTTGGGTGAAGAAAAATATTACGATTTCAGATTATACAAGTATTCTTCAAGTATTCAAGATAAATTAGAAACAACAGAAAGGAGAAAGGTACTTTCACTGGCTGTGCACATGTAGTTTATCATTGAGTTAAAATAAGCTGCAATAGTCTGCCAACTAGTATAGATTTTAGAACAGACATAAAATCATTTTTTTATATAAAGTGAAATTAAACTAAAAAATTTGTTACAAAGACAATATTTAATATGAAAGATTTCAAGGTAGCAGCGATTTCTCTTTTATGCTCTTTATCAATTAGATTTTAAAATATTTCAGCCATATAAAATAATGTTTATAACAATCTAAGGGTCCTGTAATGACCAGACACCATTTTATAAAAGAGTTTTATAAATTTATGTTGTGATTTTCTTAAAATCAGTTGGAGTTCTCTAATGATTATATTCTAAAAATTGATTACAAAAAATTTAGTTTCTAAAGATTTCAGCAATTATTGAAAAGATACACATAAAGAAGAAACCATTAAACATTATCTATTTAAAATCAACGGAGAACTTTGAAAAATTAAATTATGAATACTCAAGTGATGTTTTACTTTTTTTTTTTTAATTCAGTCATTGAATCTTGAAATAACTTGAGATGTAGAAAGATCTTTTCATTGACCTTCAATTTTATTTGGGTGGATTTATATTTTGAACAGATGGAAATTGAGAAGGCCTACAATTAAACATTTAAATTATTCAAAGCAATAATAAATATAGATAACTTATTGGGTGATCTATTTCTTGAAAAATATTATTTGGAGACATACTTTATGCATCAGAATATTCACATAGCTTGTTAAAAATATACATATGAAATATCCACAAGTTAATAGATTATTTTCTAGGTTTACCGGGTACTCGGCTCTCATAAAAAGAATATTTCTCTCATTTTGAAATACCTTAGACGACTTATCCAATTCCACATATAATGTATTTGGAAGTCACCACTCCGTTGTAAGAATAAGTAAAAAGCTGAACAGACTGAAAAATCAACACTCTTCTTGGATCCATAAGAGAGTGGATGCAACAGGGCAAATCCTTGCCCCCAGTTAACTAGAAGGTAAGCTGCTGGGGTATTTTCAGAGCTTAACCGTCTTGGGGGAGGGAAAACATCCAATCCCATCTGGCTCTAGCCCTCCATGTTGGAGAAGATATGTAGCAAACCCCAGCCATCCCCAGCCACCCTGTCCCACCTAAGAACGGGTGATAACAAATTAAGAAACTTGTGAAGCTGACAGTCAATTAGAATCAATAAAAGGCTGAGACCTAATCAAGGACTGTAGAATAGTTTCCCTCCTCCACACCTCACCATCACATTAATAAAGGTCTATTTATAGTCTGGCTATATATATAAAAAGTTAAAAGACATATCAAAAGGCAAAAAACACAATTTGAAGGGTTATAGAAAGCATCAGAACAGAACCAGACATTCCAGGGATGCTAGGATTATCAGACCAGGAATTTCAAACAACTGTGATTAATATAGTAAGGGCTCTAATGGGTAAAGTAGACGACACATAAGATCAGATAGATGGACAATGTAAACAGAGATGGAAATACTAAAAAGAACCAAAAAGAAATGCTAGTGATCAAAAAGGGTATAAGAGAAATGAAGACTGCCTTTAAGGTAGAACAAAGTCGTTGTAAAACCAAGACTGAACAAGCCAGAACATACTATCCAAGGACTGTGAGACAATTACAAAGGTGTAACAAACATAATGGGGATACTAAAACAAAGAGAGAAAGGAATAGAAAAAATATTTCAAGCAACAATGACTGAGAATTTCCCCATATTAATGTCAGACACCAAACCACACATCCAGAAAGCTCAGAGAACACCACAGGGTAAATACCACCCCGCCCCCAGCAAAAAAAAAAAAAAAAAAAAAAAAGTACACATCAGCATATTGTCATCAATCTACAGAAAATCAAAAATTGCAAAAATAAAAATCCTAGACAAAGCCAGAAGGAAAACAAGCAAACGAACAAACAAAAAACTACCTTACGTAAAGAGATACAAAGATAAAAAGTACATTGAATTTCTCCTCAGACACTATGCAAATAGTAAGAGTGGAGTGACATATTTAGTGTAATGTATGTATATATGCATGAAAAATACTATGTTAGTTCTATGCTGGCAACTGAGTACACTTTAGCTTGCATTTTATGTGCTTATTATCCTACTCAGTGAAGAAAAAAATGACATAATCATTAGAAAAAACTAGAAGTTGTTAAATCTAACCATATATATAATGCATAAGGACACATTCTTATACAGTGCATTATTCAGACTCTTGAAAATCTTATGATAATCTTTTTTTCTGCTTGTAATTAATTAGACATTAATGTAATACTTTTTAATTAACTTGTTTCATTTAAAGAAAAATGCAGATAGTTATCCAAATTTTTACTTTATTTGGTACCATATAAATACAATACTTATGAAATTTTTCAGTGTTTTTATAGAGCCTGATTTTATCTAATCTTTATTTTTATTACAGAAGAAGTTTAAATATTCACCACCACCACAAAATAATCATTTTAAAGGTCCTCTATTGATAAGGTTCTTATTATCATTGCTCCTTCTTATCTACCCTCTCCCCACCCACCACTCCTGGAACAGACCTACTCTGCCGTCTCTGGTTAGTATCACAATGCTGCTTGTCAACACGCATTAACTCAGGAGGTGAACTATTTGTTTTTCCTTGTGACTTCTTCAGTCAATAAATAAAAACCTAGAATAATAAAATCTGAAATACTTATGCTGGCAGGTCTGTTGCCATGATTTATAATCAATGTGGATTTTGCTCTTATAGTAAAGTCCTATGTCAGAAATATTTTGTCAGTAACAATATTACACAAAACACAATCATAGTGATAGAATTGGAAAAAATATATCAGTTTATAGAAGCAGACTGTAGTACATCAAAGAACATTATTATAATACAGTTTTGGTAAAAACTATTTGAGCTTCATGTTTGTCAAAGGAAGGGTAAATTATTTGAGGTCCAATATTTTCCTGTTAACACACGTATTTCATGGTCTTTGTTATGCTCACTTTCCATTATATTTGTTTATGCTCTATTGCTCTTAAAAGAAAAATAAACTTCATGCAGAATTTTAGTTGATCTGACTCTCACAAATAGCATTCTGTCTTTTCTCCTTTAGTCATTCTCCCATGATCCTGTTTTCTTCTTACATAAGAAATTTCTAGCACAACCATTGAATTCAATTTTGACTTCTTGCATTACTAGCAGTAGCATTTTTGACAGTTTTATTCAGGTACAATTGACATACAATAAACTGTAATATTTAATGTGTACAATTTTATTAGTTTTAACATGTGCATACCAATGGAACCATCGCAATAATCAAGAAGATGAACATATCTATCACCTCCAAAAGTTTTCTCGTGCTCTTTTGTAATCTCTCCCTTTAGTTCCTATTCTTCTCCCCATCCCTTCCAACCTCATCTCTAAGAAAATGCTAATCTGCTTTCTGTGACTATACATCCACTTTTGATTTTGTGTCATTTTATAGAGTCATATCATATGTACATACTTCGTCTGGTTTCTTTCACTCAGCATTATTATTTTGAGATCTGGCCTTATTGTTCTATACATCAACAGTGTCTTTTGGTTGCTACATAGTGCTTCGTGGTATGTATAAGGCAACATTGGTTTATCATTCACATGTGAATGGACATTCAGGTTGATTCCAGTTCATGGCTATATGAACAAAAGCTGCTGTAAGTCTTTCTATTGACATATGTTTTTATTTCTCTTCCTAGGTAAATAACTAGGAATGGAATGGCTGGATCACATTGTAGATATAGGTTGAATTTTTAATAAAAGGCCAGAATATTCACTGAGACCATTGCAGAATTTAAGGAGTAATTAATAGTCAGAATGATGGCTACAATACCAGCTGGACCTGCATACCTTTTCATGTGAGGGAGAGGTGATAAAATCTGCACTTATAAGAAGAATGGTGGTATCTCGTTGGGTATAAGTAGCACTGTTATCTTGTGGTCTGAAAGTTCAAGTGGAGATAGAAGGGTGTATATGGAAAGTGAGCGGACAAATTAGCAATTTAGTATCCCTCAGTTCCAAATTCACCCTTACTGGGTCTGTGATAATGAAGGTAGAATTTTTAAACACTTCTATTTTGTCCTCTGGAACCACGTTAATCCTGTTCAATGGAGGGTGCTGAAGACATGACGGAGGAAGAGTGGTTCTCTTCGTGGTTCCAATGCGTCCTGCTCGCCAGGCTCCTGCAGCAGGCTCTTTCTTCAGCTGCCAGCTTGATACACATGGGATTTTTCTTGTGCTAGGTTCCTGCCATGCCTAGATTTCCTGAGTACTTGATCTTGGGCACATACAGACTCTCTCCTGATAGACTTGGCTGGGTCCAGGTTTCTGCTGTACTCCAGCCCTGCAGAGAGCAGTTTCTCCCGAGCTAAGCCCTTGTAGGGCAAAGTTGTCTCTAGACCTGTCGAGTGTGGTTTCTAAACCATCTGCAGAACTTGTGTGCCAGGAATGTGTAGGAGCTTCTAGCTGCATCTTCTCTGGGAGTCTCCCAAAGAAGGCATGCAACCGGAAAGGCCTCTCCCTCTGAACAGAGACCCTCAGCACCTTCTCAGTGTCTTTACAGCAAGTTCTGACGTACAGCTAGCTCCTCGCTGTGGATGACATCCCCCAGCATCAGATTTCCAACAAGTCCACCAGAGAAGTACCTCAGTGGCTTCTGCCGTCTAGTGAATCCTTGCTACATCTCTGAAATGAGGGTGGGCCACGGGGTGTGAGTAGTGGTTTCTCTTTGGATGCTCTACCTCAGCGCTAGCATCTGCTCCATCAGCATCTGTTGTTCTTAAATTGCTGAAAGTTTCCCTTACCTCTTACTAGCTTATTTCCTACTACTCTAATTCACTGTTAAAAATTATATTCAACATTTCTTATTTAATTCACTGATGTGATTTTTGTCTCCTTATCGGTCCTTCATAAATTTAGTTGCTTACAAAAACTGTTTTTAATTTTTGTTTTTGGTCATATTGATTCAAATGAGTTAAGGTTTGACATTTTTCTTTTCTTTTCACAATTTCCTGTAGCTTGTAACTTGAATCTGATAGTAAAAAGACGATTAGTTAATTTTATGGTTATATTTGAGGGATGTTGAGATGCTTGCCTATTCTCAAAATACTTCCCTTCAATCATTTAGCTGCTGGTTTCTGAAAGGCCACAATGTCAAGCGATTATTTTAGGTTGAAATCTTATCCATTATTATATGGGAAAACTCTTGGGAGGTTTTTGACATTAAACTTTCTCAGGAACACAAACCTTGGTGGAAGTATCTCTTCTAATCACTTCCAAACTGATGGCACTATAAAATTAAATTATGCCTTGTTTATTCAATAATTTTATTTGTGGGGTGTGTGTCGGTGTGAGGGTGCATGTGTGTGTTTTCAGTGGGGGATAGAATTGGGAATGGAAAAGTAAGGGAGCAACACAGAAAGTAAAGCAAGCTCTGGGAAGATGAAGAGAGTATGGGAGTCGAACTTACGTAAGAATCTAGTGGCAATGGCTTTGGTAAGCCTGAGAGGGTGGGTAGAGGAGGAGAGGTGGGGGTTCTTTCCAGACATGGTGCTTGTCAATTTAGCCAGTTGTTGAGTGGAGTGATCTTCATTACAATGCTCAGCATTAGAGGCTATTCTGCACTATCCTAGGCGGAGGCTAAGGGTGTGTAAGTGACTTATTTTTTTCTAGGGTGGGGGATATAACATTTACTAAGCAGACAGGGCATTTGAGAATGTAGCCAAATATCTGTGATTAACACAGAGCTGGAGAAGACAGCCATGAAAACCAAAACCAAAACGTAGAGAAAATTAAGAAACTGATGTCATAAAAAGAAATCAGATGCAGATAATGTTTAAAGAAAGGGGCAAACTACTAAAATGATGCTGAGGGATCACGTAGTGTGTGTGTGTGTGTGTGTGTGTGTGTGTGTGTGTGTGTGTGTGTGTCCACATGTATGTTCATTCATCTGTTTTGTTTTTATGGCTGTAATTGATCTAAAGCAACTATTGTCCTTACTGTGAATGACAATTAGATGTTAATAAAATATTATTTATTTTCATGATTTGTCATGCTTCATTATATGTATATACTGGGGGTGACAAAAAATGTACATAAGTGCACATTTAGTCAACATTGCTCAAGCAGTAGTTCGCCATGACCAGAAGTGTCTGGATGCTGACGGTAACCACTTTGAGCACCTCTTATAAATGCAGGAGTCAAACATGACTTGTATTCATTTTTTGTTACCGATATATATTGAGTATTACAATTTTAATACAGTTTTCTTTTCTTATAATGTGTGTACATTTTTGGCACCGTCTGTGTGTGTTTGTGTGTATGTGTATAAATATATATATATAATATATATATATATATATGAATATATGTACATATATATTTAAATACTACTATACTACTTTAGTATTTCTATATACTAAATACTACTATATTCAAATACTGCTATATATGAAACAGTACATACTATGTGATAAGCACTATTAAAGGCTGTAAGATAAAAAAAGTACAAAATTTCCTGTGCACACTAATTTTTTTTTTTTAATTTACGCCTCTCTATGTTTTAATTTTTTATTTATTAGTTTCAGGTGCACAAGACAAAGTAATACTTAGACGTTTATCTTTTCTATCCCTCACATTGTGTGAATCCCCCTCTCCCCATCCACTATCCCTCTGACATCGCACAGAGCCATTACATTTCCACTGTCTCTATTCCTAATGTTGTACTCCGCTTCTTGTAAGTACATACATATACATACATATATATATATACATATATATGTATATATATATGTATATATATACACATACATATATACATATATATGTATGTGTATATATATACATATATATATATATACACATACATATGCACACAAACTTGTACTTGACATTCATTATTGTTCAGCTTCAGCTTCAGGTACATAATGCAGTGATCAGGCATCTACATCATCCCTGAGGTGGTCTCCCTAATGAGACAAGTGTCCATAGGATACCCTATAAAATCTTTACGACATTATTGATTACATTCCCCAAATTAAATTTCAGAACCCCTTGGCCATCTTGTGGTTACTGACTGTGCTTTCTAATCCCCTCACCTTCCACCTTACCTCCACACCCCTCTCATCTATCAACCCTCAGTTTCTCTTCTATGTCTCCAAAACAGTTTCTGATTAGTCATTCATTTATTCTTTTCTTTAGATTCCACATATAAGTGAGATCATATGGTGTTTGTCTTTCTCTGTCTGACTTATTTCACTTAACATAATGTTCTGTAGGTCCATCCATGTTGTTGCAAATGGTAAGATTTCTTTCTTCTTTATGGCTGAGTAATTCTCCATTGTATAAATGTAGCACAGTTTCTTAATCCAGTCACCTACCGATGGGTGTTTTGGTTGTTTCCATGTCTTGGCTGTTGTGATAGTGCTGCAATAAACATAGGAGTGCATAAAGATTTTTGAATTAGAGTTTTAGATTTCTCCAGATAGATACCTAAGAGTGGAACTGCTGGATCATAAGGTAGTTCCATTTTCAGATTTTTGAGATACCTCCGTACTGTTTTCCATAGTGGCTGCACCAATCTGCAATCCCACCAACAGTGCACAAGGGTTCCCTTTTCTCCACATCCACGCCAAAACTTGTTGTTCGTTGATTTTTTGATGATAGCCATTTTGACTGGGGTGAGGTGGTATCTCATTGTGGTTTTTATTTGCATTTCTCTAATGATTACTGAGTTTGAGCATTTTTTCATATGTCTGTTTGCCATCTGTATGTCCTTTTTAGAAAAACGTCTCTTCATGTCCTCTGCCCAGTTTTTAATTGGGTTGTTTGTTTTTTTGGAGTTGAGTTGAGTGTTGAGTTTTTTATAAATTTGTGATATTAACCCCTTATCAGCTATATCATTGGCAAATATCTTTTCCCATTCAGTAGGGTCCCTTTTTGTTTTATTGATGGTTTCCTTTGCTGTGAAAAACTTTTTAGTTTCATGTAATCCCACATGTTTATTTTTTCTCTTACTTCCCTTGTGCAAAGAGATAGATATATCAGTAAAAATCTTACTCCGGGTAATGTCTGTGAAGTTTCTTCCTATATTTTCTTCTAGGAATTTTATGGTTTCAGAACTTACATTTAAGTCTTTAAGCCATTTTGAATTTATTTTTGTATATGGTGTAAGGTGGTGGTCCAGCTTCATTTTTGTACATGTGTCTGTCCAGGTATCCCAGCACCATTTATTGAATAGACTGTCTTTACCCCACTGTACATTCTTGCTTCCATTGTTGTAGATTAAATGGTCATATAGGCATGGATTAATTTCTGGACTCTCCATTCTGTTCCATTGATCTATGTGTCTGTTTTTATACCAGTACCATTCTGTTTTGATTACTGTAGCCTTGTAGTATAATTTGATGTCAGATATTGTTATACCTCCTACTTTGTTCTTATTTCTCAAGATAGCTGAGGCTATCCGGGGTCTTTTATGGTCCCATGTAAATTTTAGGCTTATATGTTCTATTTCTGTGAAAAACGTCATTGGTAGTTTGACAGGAATTGCATTGAATATGTATATTGCCTTAGGCAGTATGGACATTTTAACTATATTTATTCTTCCTATCCATGAACATGGTATGTGTTTCCATCTATTTGTATCTTCTTTCATTTCTTTCTACAGTGTCTTATAATTTTCTGAGTACAGATCTTTTACTTCTTTGGTTAAATTTATTCCCAGATATTTTATAGTCTTTGAAGCAATTGTAAATGGGATTGTTTTTTGAATTTCTCCTTCTGATGTTTCATTATTGGTATATAAAAATGCAACTAATTTCTGAATATTAATTTTGTATCCTACTACTTTATTAAATTCATCTGTCAGCTCTAATAGTTTCTTGGTGGAGTCTTTAGGGTTCTCTCTATATAGTATCATGTCATCTGCATATAATGACAATTTTATTTTCTCCTTACCGATTTGGATGCCTTTTATTTCTTTTTCTTGTCATTGCTGTGGCTAGAACTTCCAGCACGATGTTGAATAGAAGTGGAGAAAGTGGGCAACCTTGCATAGTTCCTGATCTTAAGGGGAATGGTTTTAGCTTTTCCCCATTAAGTATGATGTTAGCTGTGGATTTATCATATGTGGCCTTTATTATGTTGAGATGTGATCCCTCTATTCCCACTTTCTTAAGGGTTTTTATCATAAATGGCTGCTGGATTTTATCAAATGCTTTTTCTGCATCTGTTGATATGATCATGTGATTTTTATTTTTCATTTTGTTAATGTAGTGTATCACATTAGTTGATTTGCGGATGTTGAACCACCCTTGCATACCAGGGATGAATCCCACTTGATCATGGTGTATGATCTTTTTAATGTATTGCTGAATTCTGTTCACTAGTATTTTGTTGAGGATTTTTGCATCTATGTTCATTAGCGATATCGGCCTGTAGTTTTCTTTTTTTGTGGTGTCTTTGTCTGATTTTGGGATCAGGGTGATAGTGGCTTTGTAAAAAGTGTTTGGGAGTCTTCCCTCCCTCTGGATTTTTTGTAAGAGTTTGAGGAGAATAGGTGACAATTCTTTTTTGAACGTTCTGTAAAATTCACCTGTAAAGCCAACTGGTCCAGGGCTTTTGTTTGTTGGGAGATTGTTGATTACTGATTCAATTTGCTTGGTGGTAATCAGTCTATTCAGATTTTCTGTCACTTCTTGAGTTAGCCTTGGAAGGTTGTATGCATCTAGGGAATTGTCCATTTCTTCCAGGTTGTCAAATTTGTTGGCATACAGTTGCTCATAGTAATATCTTAAATTTTTTTGTATCTCTGCGGTGTCTGTTGTCACTTCTCCTCTTTCATTACTGATTTTATTAATTTGGGTCCTCTCTCTCTTTTTTTTAATGAGTCTGGCTAAAGGTTTGTCAATTTTGTTTATCTTTTCTAAGAACCAACTCTTGGATTCATTGATCTTTTGTATTGTTTTTCTGGTTTCTATTTCATTTATTTCTGCTCTGATCTTTATTATCTCCTTCCTTGTACTCCCTTTGGGCTTATTTTGTTGTTCTTTTTCCAGATCCCTTAAGTGTGAAGATAAACTGTTGATTAGTGATGTTTCTTGTTTCTTTAGGTAGGCCTGCAGTGCTATGAACTTCCCTCTTAGGACTGCTTTCGCGGCATCCCATAGATTTTGGGTCGTTGTATTTTCATTTTCGTTTGTCTCGAGATATCTTTTGATTTCTTCCTTGATCTCCTGCTTGACCCATTCATTATTTAGTAACATATTATTCAGCCTCCATGAATTTGTGTGTCTTCCAGTTTTTTTCCTGTAGTTCATTTCTAATTTCATAGCACTGTGGTCAGAGAAGACAATTGGTATGATTTCAATTTTCTTAAATTTATCCAGACTTGCTTTGTGGCCTAACATGTGGTCTATCTTGGAGAATGTTCCATGTGCGCTTGAGAAGAACGTGTATTCTGCAGCATTGGGGTGGAATGCTCTGAAAATATCGATGAAATCTAAGTGGTCCAATGTGTCATTTAAGGCTGTTGTTTCCGTATTGATTTTCTGTCTGGATGACCTGTCCCTTGTTGTCAGAGGTGTGTTGAAGTCCCCTACTATGATAATGTTACTGTTGATCTCTGTCTTTATGTCAGTAAATATCTGTTTTATATATTTAGGTGCTCCTATGTTTACTAGGATACGTTTAGGGTGCATAGATGTTTACTAGGGTTATGTCCTCTTGTCCGATCGATCCCTTTATTATTATATAGTGCCTATCTTTGTCTTTTAATATGTTCTTCATTTTAAAGTCTATTTTGTCAGATATAAGTATTTCAACTCCTGCTTTTCTCTCATTTCCATTTGCATGAAATAGCTCACTCCAACCCTTCACTTTCTGCCTGTGTGTGTCTTTTGATCTGAGGTGAGTCTCTTGTATACAGCATATACAAGGGTCTTGCTTTCTTACCCACTCAGCCACCCTATGTCTCTTGATTGGAGCATTTAATCCATTTACATTTAAAGTGATTATTGATAGGTACACAGTTATTGTCATTTTTAAATTTGTAGTTAGATTGTTTTCATCTTTCTTCTATTTACAGAAGTCCTTTTAGTATTTCTTGCAGTGCTGGCTTAGTGGTAATAAATTCCTTTAGCTTATTCTTTTCTGGGAAGCTCTTTAGCTCTCTATCAACTTAAATGATAGCCTTGCTGGATAAAGCAATCTAGGTTGTAGGCCTTTGTTTTCCATCACTTTGAGTATCTCCTGCCACTCCCTCCTGGCCTTCAATGTTTTTGCAGAAAAGTCATCTGATAGTCTTATGGGAGTTCCCTTGTATGTAACCCTCTGTCTTTCTCTTGCTGCTTTTAGGATTCTCTCTTTGTCTTTAAACTTTGCCATTTTAACTATAATGTGTCTTGGTGTGGACCTGTTTGGGTTTATCCTGGTTGGAACTCTCTGCACTTCCTGGGCTTGTATGTTGGTTTCCTTCATCAGTTAGGGAAGTTTTCGGGCATTATTACTTCAAATATGTTCTCAATCCCTTGCTCCCTCTCTTCACCTTCTGGTATTCCTATGATGTGCATGTTGTTGCGCTTGATGTTATCCCAGAGGTCTCTTAAACCATCTTCATTGTTTTTTATTCTTTTTTCTTTCTGTTGTTCTGTTTGCGTGATCTCTGCTAACTTGCCTTCTTAGTCGCTGATTCGATCCTCTGCTTCATCTAACCTGCTGTTAATTCCTTCAAGAGAGTTCTTTATTTCAGTAATTGTGTTCTTCATTTCTAACTGGTTGTTCATTATGATTTCTCAATCCTTCTTTATGTCATCTCTAAGCTCCTTAAACATTCTTATCATCAGCGTTTTGAACTTTGTCTCTGATAGGTTGGTTACCTCTGTTTCTTTTGGTTCCATTTCTGGAGGTTTCTTCTGTTCTTTTATTTGGGACATGTTTCCCCATTCTGGCTGACTCTCTGTGTTTAGGTAGATCCCCTAGAGTTCTTAGTTCTTGCTGGGTTATCTTATGTAGGATGTGTCCTTGTTTGACTTGCTCTATTTCGTTCTTCTCCTCTGTGTGTGCTCCAAAGGTGACTCTTCCATTGTGTATGTTGTCCTGTTAAAGAAGATCTTTAATTGCTTTTCACTTGTGAGTTGGTGGGGTTAACTCCTAGGCTGACTAGTTGTGAGATTTGGCTCTGCCTACCGCAGGGTGTTCTGCTGCATGAGGGTTGACCATTTAAATGTGGTTTGGCCTCTATGGGCTCTTGTGCCTGTAGAGAATTCCCTCTGCGTGTGTCACTTGTAGGTCAAACCTGGTAGTACTCTGGTTTGCTCTGGAGTTGGCCTCTGGGTATGTTGAATCTTGTGCCTCTTAGGCTGGGCCCTGGTAGGGCAATTTCAGAACAAAGCAAATCACCAAGTACAACAACAACAACAAAGAAAATATCAAATACATTCACATGTAAAAACCACCCTCAACCCACACTCAACAGAGGCAAAGATATCAAAGATATAAAGACAAAACAAAACAAAAAACAAAAATCAAAAAGAAACAAACAAAAAAGCAGTGCCAGTCTTGGCTTAAGCCCACCAAGTAATCTCCAGATTGTCCTTTGCTGTACCAAAGAGTCCTTTGTGTATTGTGCAGGCAGAGTCAGTCACCTGGTGCCCCGAGTGACGTTGGAACTGCAGATTTAGATGTGTGGGGCTGAGGGGTCTGGATGGTAGTTTCTACAAAGTCAGTGCAGTTTCTGCCCTTGTTTGCACCTATGCGCACTGAGAGTAGTACCACCAGCCCTGTGTCCAGTTCTCCTGAGTCTTAGGGCACTTCTTCCGTGTGTGTGTGGGGGGTGGGGGCGGGAGATTTCTGAGCTACTGAAAGCCCAGAGCTGCATCTGCCGCCTACTGCTGATCCCTGGGATTGCCTCCCCAGTTGTAATTGCCCTGCCCAGGCAGGCCAGAAAGGGTGGGGGCTGGGAATTGAGGGGTCTTCTCTTTCCCAGCCCAGCCATATCACACTGGTCCCGCAGGCCAGAAAAGGTGGTGACTGGGGGTGGAGGAGTCTCTTCTCTCCTAGTCCAGCAAAAATCGCACTCTTCCCTGCCTCTTCCCTGGGTCAGAGATGCACGCTGGTCTTCCCAGAGCCTGAGCACTAAGGCTCCTCTGTAATCTGACACTACTCCTCAGTTCAGGGGCCAGTTTAAACCTCTGGAAGGGCGAGGAGGTAGGATTGGAAGGGGGGAGGGACCCAGGTATGGAGTTTGTGTCCTTTGTCTGACCTAGGGCCCAACTGGGTGCCCCGTCAGTGGGAGAGATCAGCTGTGGGACATAGGGAAAGAGCCCACCTCCTGGCTTTTGTGTTCTCTGTTCTGTCCTAGGATCCCCTGCCTCTCTGCAGCTGGGGTGCCCTTGGCGTTTCCACCGCCGCAGATGCAGGCTGTGTTTCCACCACTGCAGGTGTGGGCCGCATCTCCACTCCGCTTCCTTCCCTCTTCCCCTGCATGCCCAATCTGCCCACCTTCAAGTAATCCTTGCACGAGTCTCTTAGCTGTTCTGCGTGATGAGCAGAGTCCTTTGATGGGTTATAGATGTCCCGTTTCTGATAAGATCCAGAGGAGAACTCAAAAAGAGTGCCCCGCTGCCGCCATTCCTATGACGTCACCTCTAATTAACTTTTGATGGTTTTATTCACTATGCTAAGCACTAATTAAGAAAAAAGATTCTGTCTCCCTAAAAGTTGTTATTAGATAAAATACCGGAAACAGAAGAAACTCAAAATTAGCAACTAATTTGGTTTATTGATGCATTAATCAAGGTAAGCAATCTCATGAAACATGATTCATAATAAATGTGCAGATTAAATAGGGTCCTAATTAATGGCTTTGCTAATGAAAATTTTTTATAATAGATATTATCTAGGATTTGATCTTTATTCAGAATATCATTATAAAAATGTGTTTGTGTTTTGAAACACAGTAAATGGCAATAAATTTCAAAGACATGGAGTAGTGTTTCAAATTAAAATATGGTTGTTATAACAAAAAAACAAACAACCCAATTGAAAAATGGGTAGAGGACTTGAAGAGACATTTCTCCAAAGAGGACATACAAATGGCAAATAGACATATGAAAAAATGCTCAACATCACTAATCATCAGAGAAATGCAAATCAAAACCAGAATGAGATATCACCTCACCCCAGTCAGAATGGCCATCATCAACAAGACAAATAGTAACAAATGTTGGAGAGGCTGTGGAGATAAAGGAACCCTCATACACTGTTGGTGGGAATGCAGACTGGTGCAGCTGTTATGGAAGGCAGTGTGGAGGTTCCTCAAAAAATTACGAATAGAATTGCCATATGACCCAGCAATCCCTCTCCTGGGTATCTACCCAAAAAATCTGAAAACATTTAGAGATAAAGACACGTGTGCTCCAATGTTCATTGCAGCTTTGTTTACAGTGGCCAAGACATGGAAACAACCAAAATGTCCTTCGATAGATGAATGGATAAAGAAGTTGTGGTATATATACACAATGGAATACTATTCGGCAGTAAGAAAAGATGATATAGGAACATTTGTGACAACATGGATGGATCTTGAGAGTGTAATGCTGAGCGAAATAAGTCAGACAGAAAAAGCAGAGAACAATGTGATTTCACTGATATGTGGTATATAAACCAAAACAACAAAAGAACAAGACAAACAAATGAGAAACAGAAACTCATAGACACAGACAATGGTTTGGTGGTTGCCAGAGGGTAAGGGGGGTGGGGGGTGGGGGGTGGGAGAAGAGGGTAAGGGGGATCGAATATATGGTGATGGAAGGAGAACTGACTCTGGGTGATGAACACACAATGGGATTTATAGATGATGTAATACAGAATTGTACACCTGAAATCTATGTAATTTTACTAACAATTGTCACCTCAATAAATTTAATAATAAATAAATAAATAAATAAATAAATAAATAAATAAATAAATAAAATAAAATATGGTTGTTATAATATAAAACATGCTTTTAAAAACTTGATATAATAGGATTTCCAATGTAAAATTCATAAGATTTACATAGATGGTTATTTTACAGAAAAATATGTTTCTCTGCCATAATAAAGCATGAACAATGAAAATGGTGGGTTAGATATTAGGTTCCATACTATTATAATCATCTACCACATCTGGCTCTATTTATGACAAACTGAAGCAACATTAGTGGAAATTGCTAGGACACAATCCTACCTCTTTTTTCTTTTGGAAAATTTAGGTGATAAAATATATATATATTAGCATTTCACAAAAAAATGTTTATTTCTTTAGAAAACACCTTTTCCTTATATCTAGACCTCTAAACTCAGACTCACATTAAAATTTAGGAGAGTATAGTTGGACTTTTTTTTAATGTAAGATAATTGGCAATTTTTACCAAACGTTTGCATTTGATGAAAGAAAATACTATACAATGTGATATTCATGAAAAACCTATTATAATAGAGGTTAGGCTTTCACATTTTGAGAGGAAAATATAAATTGAACTTAAGCCTTTCTGAAAAGTAGTGGTTTTTGAGGTTGCCACTAAATGTTAGGTACCTGATCCATAACAGAAGAAGGCAGTAAAAATAATAGAATACTTCCTTATACACAGAGAACAATGAAAAAAATACTATACATGTGATAGTTTATTGCACCTTTACAAGTTATGTTCTATACACATTTCATAAAAGGGAAAATGAATCTTCAAAGTTTAAGTAAATAGCCCAAGACCGAATTTTTTGATTCAAACCTTGTTTTCTGAATACATATCAATTATTTCTTCATTCTGCTCTATGACACTGGTTTGTTTCTTGATGTGCTATTGTTGGGAAGATATAATACCAAATTGATACAAACTGGATTTCAACTTGGAAATTTTCATTCTTATTGTTATAGATTCTCTCATCTCCTGAGTCTAAATTAAGATTAGAGTTTAGACTTTCACACCAGGGATGGTAAACAACACAGAAATTGTGACCTTAGTAGCTTAGTTATCACTGCCTTTGTTTATATGTAGAAGTGACTCTGGCTGGAGAGTGTGCCAAGTTTTATTGTGAGGCCCAGTATCCATAACATAAAACTAACTGAAGACATTGAGCCAGCCTGTCTGAACTTGGATGAGCCTGGGAAAATATTTTTCTCTGGGTATAATCCATGTAGAGAAAGAATGATGAAGAAAAATCACCAAAGACTCATGAACACAACGCAGTTTATTCTACTATCATGCACAAGAAGATTCCCAACTTCCTCTCCTATGACATTATTCTGATTCTCCAAGATTCTCCCTGTTACACTGACCTTCATTTCGGAATATAGCCAAAACAAAACAAAACAATGTTTTCAATGCAGTGGTACAACTAGTACAATTTGTGCTATGTCCTCTTCTTAAAGTCTACATTTTTCAAAAGGAGTCATATGATGCTATTTTTAGTAAAATGTAAGACAATAAGTCAGGTTTTATATTTTATCAGTGTTGGACTTTATAAAAAATCCTTGTAGAGTACGTCTGGAGACTGGTTTCTGGACTGCTTTCTATCCAGCGTGTTCAGATCGCAAAAGAAAGATGATGTATTCCAAAAAGAACACGAAGGTTTTTGTTTGTTTCTTTGTTTGTTTCTTTGTTTGTTTTTGCCTCCTGGTTTTGAGGGCTAACAAGGAGGCAAAAATCAAACAAACAAGCAAAATAAAATCAAACAACTGAGCGCCTTCTGTTACTTCAATAATATGATAGTGGTGTTACTTTGACAAATATACATAGAGTGTGTTTTTAAATAATTAACTGTATTTATGAGCATTTGGGAGTAATTTCAGAGTGTCAATCAGTTAAAATGATATTTGTTAGAAGGAAATTTGTTAGAATTATTTAGTAGCTTTTAGCATTTACTGTTAAAATCCAAGCTTTTTAAATGAAAGGACTTTAAGAAAGGGCTACATTTTACTTGTTGTGTGCTGGTCTTTCAGTTTATTAACATAGAACATTTGTTTCAAAAAATAATTCTTCAGAGGACTGTTTCATAAAATAGAAGTAATTCAGCTTCTTTTATATGAGGTCTGACAATTAAATTCACAAACTACTTTTCAATGATGTTGCTAAACTTTTTTGACATCGGAGGGATTATTCATTATGAATTTGTACCAACTGGACAAAGAATTAACCAACTTTACTATGTGGAAGTGCTGAAAAGGCTGCATGAAAAAGTTAGACAAAAAAAAAACAGAACATGATGCCATCAATTCATGGCTCTTGCATCACAACAATGCACCAGCTCACACAGCACTATCTGTGAGGGAGTTTTTAACCAGTAAACAAATAACTGTATTGGAACACCCTCCCACTCACCTGATCTGGCCCCGAATGATTTTTTCTTTATACAAAGTTAAAGGAAATATTGAAAGGAAGACATTCTGATGACAGTCAGGACATCAAGTGATGGCCACTCTAGAAAAAGAGTTCTAAAATTACTTTGAAGGGTGGACTAGGTGCTGACATCAGTGCATAGCTTTCCAAGGGGAGAACTTTAAAGGTGACCGTAGTGATATTCAGCAATGAGGTATGTAGCACTTTTTCTAGGGTGAAATAGCAAACTTAATTGTCTGACCTTGTAAGTTATAGGTATCTTGAATATTTTACCCACTGGTAAGAGATATGTATAAATTCCCATTCTAGTGCTAAAAAACATCCTAAGTAGAACTGGAGAGTACGTCAAATATACCGGGTTGTAGGCCTGACACTTAAGTGCTCTGTGACTTTCGTCTTTCCATTTAATCTTTCTGGGCTGTAATTACCTCATTTATACAATCTATAGCCCAGCATACATAAAGGGTGTTACATTTTTGAGTCAGAATATCTAGAATTCTGGTTCTGTGATTTATGTAAGTTTAGGCAAATTTCTAAACTTTTCCTAAATCCTGCTTTATAGAATAAATGTAAATGTAAATCCTGCTATAATAAATGTAATAGATAATAAACTATATCTCAGGGTTTTTTAAAGATCTAATATGATGATATTTGTAAATGTATTATACATTTTGAGTAAATATATTATAGATAAAACACTTTCCCGATGATGATAAATAAAATTGACCCTTGATACAGGTATAGGACAACTCAAAACAATTATTTATAGAAAGAAAATGGGGAAGTAAGTATAAAAAGTATTTTAATTCTATGATTTAATCTTTAAGAAATAACCCTAAATATTGGTCATGACAGGGGCAAGCGAGGCAGTATACATGTCATATTCATCATACCATCATTTGAAAGAAGGGGAAACAAAGTAAATTTTAAGAATAAGGAAATACTTTAGTAATATTTGGAGCATTCAATAAAACAATATACTCTAGATAAACTTATAGCAGAGTAAGCAGATTGAAAAAAAAAGGTCACTTATCCAAGGCATAAGAAAAAAAAGTGTTTTTTTTTCATTTTCTTTGTATTAATGGTGCATAAAAATTAATTTATGAACTTTTTATACTCAGAATGAGCTTACTTTGCTTATCATTCTAAGTCATTGTGCCCCAAGCTACTGCTATGCTGTCTCATTCTTTCTATGTAGGTGATAGGATGCTGTAAGCAAAGGCATATCATTGTAAGGAAGTCAGAGTTCATCCTGGTAGTTTGCACTCAAGTGTTCAGATATTCGACAATCTGGAGCACATATTCATTCTAAGTTTAAAGGTCATGCCCTCTGGCAGATTGTATTTTCCAAATATGGTAACAATCTTTCCCATCCCACCGGATCTTCTGTCAATGGCTGCAGAGTGTTACCCTTCTTCTCGAATGCTAGAGTGCCTCTGGGGCTGCCCCAGCAAGTGGGGTGGGATGGGGAAAATGAGGCTCCAAGAAGACCCCTGCCCCAACCACTTTCTGACTACAAAAACAATAGCTGTTATAATTTTAGGTCAGTTTTGGGTGCTTTGTTATATAGCAATAGGTAATTGGAAGAGCCCCTCTAACTTTATCCAAACTGTTGATCAGTGTACAGAATTAGATATAGAATTTAATTCATGAAGTAGCTGTATGTCTCCTAATGTGCAAGTTCAAAATACAGATACCTGGGCATTTATCCATACTCATTTTCACATATGGCCAGAGAACTGCATTTAACATTTTTTATTGTGGTAAAACACACATGACAGAATGTACCGTTTTGTCCATAAGTGTACAGTGACATTAAGGATACTCACGATGTTGTAGAACTACCACCACTATCTAGGTCCAGTACTCTTCATCACCCCAGAGGAAACCCAATACTCAATAAGCAGTCACCTTCTCCTCCCCCACCCCGTGGCAATCACCATCTGCTTTCAGTCTCTATGAATTTCTGATTTCTGGATATTTCATGGAAATGAAATTAAATTTTTAAGTTGCTTAACAAGTGCTTTGTATACAAACCAACACCTGCTAGCTGATAGACATTTTAGGGACAGTGTACTACTGTTACATTAGAAAAATTCCCTCAGGTTAACATAGACATAGTCCAGTGTTACCTTCCAAAGGCAATAATTTCAGTTTCTATCCTGGGTCTAAGTGCTTGTTTTTCCTTCTACTATGTGCCAAAAAATAATGAGTTCATTTTTAGGTTCTATAATCTTGCACAGAATGGATAGAAAATTCTTCAGTTTGTAGTTTGTACAATGCAACTTGTTTTTCTCATCTTGACCATCAGAATAGACTGTAAGAAGGAATAAAGGTTTAATTCCAGCCCCACCTCTGATTTCCATGGTTCATCAGATAACAACAGTGGTTCAGAGAACCACAGATTACTGAGTTATATTTATTTTTTAAGGCCAGAAACATGGGGTCTGTGAACTCTACAAATCTCACTGCCTCCATAATATTTCAGTCCCCTCTACATTCTACTTTACAAGTTTAAATATGTATGTATAATTTGAAGATCACTACTTAAAAAAAAACCTATTCTTTGTCATCACTCTTGAATGTATGACAGGTATAGATTTGTTTTCTTTTTGGCCTTTTCTTTTTTAAATAACATAACTAAATGTTATTTTCAAATTCCAACACACATGAAATTTTATCTTCATGAATTTTTTATGTATTCCATGTCTTTATTCCCAATAACAAGATAAATGTGTTTTAAAGCAATTTGTTTTTTTGTTTTCTTAAGTAGAAATACCTTAAAAACAAACAAAAAAACACAATGATGTTTTATGATGTTTCTGTTTCATACGTATACTTTCAGTCTCCTAAAACTCAAGGGCTGAAGGCTGGGTAAGAATATTTTCAAGTCCAAATTATGTTTTTCAAGTGTTTTAATATTTTTAAAATTCAGCTTATTTTCCTTTTAAAATTTGATATCATTGAAGTTTTTTTTTTTTTTTTTTTTTTTAAGAAAAATTTACTCAACCTTACCCAGAACTTATCTCTTAAATAAATACATGCAGCAGGCCCACTGAATAATGGCCTCCAAAGATTTCCTAATCCCTGAAACTTGTGACTATGTTATTTTACATGGCAAAAGGGACTTATAAGATATAATTAAGGACCTTGAGACAGGGATATTATCCTGAGTTATGTAGATGGGCCCAACGATTTAATCACAAGAGTTCTTATAAGAAGTAGGCAGGAGAGTAAAACACAGAAAGAGAGAAATTGGAAGATACTAAGCTGCAGGATTTGAAGATGGAGGATGGTACCATGAGACAAGGAAGGTAGGCAGCATCCAGAAACTTGAAAAGCAAGGGGGGCGGATTTTTCCTGGAGTCTCCAGAAGCGACACAGCTCTACTGACCTGTAATAACCAGTTAGACTTCTGACTTCCAGATGTGTAAGATAATAAACTTCTGTATTGTTTTGACCTACTAAATTTGTGGTAATTTCTTACATCAGCAAATGAAAACTAATACACTAAAAGAGATTTAGTGATGCTCTCTAATAATTCTTGGTAATTCTACCACAAATATATGTATTTATTGGCAGGAATAGTAATCCTATCACTTTGATATTTAAGGAAATTATTATTCATATTATTAAGAATGGATATTTTGAAGATATCTATAATAAAGTACAGTAGTGATTGATTCTCTTCCATAAATAACTAAAGGCAAATCTAAGAAATCATTATCTATATCATTGATTGATATTTTCTACTTGAAGTGTTTCTCTCACGAGTAGACATATCTTTAAATATATAGAATTATTCTTACTTCTTACAGATTAAAGGCTCATTTTATATAGGACTGTGTGTAAATATGATAATAGAACGTTGCCACTTTCTTGATCTTTCAAACACTGAAACAATCAATCCTAACAATTTTTCTGATATGACTAGGGTTGAATCTTCTGTTGTTAACAATTTTAAAATACAGATCACTGAGATAATTTGTCCAAAGGAGTGAATAGGATAGAATAGATGTTCAGTAGAAGATGATTTCAGGATACTCCGTACTTTATAAAATTACTTCACAAACGTCATTCCTATGAGAACTTACAGCAAGAAGTTACAGGTTTGCTATGATCTGAATAATTTTGTATCCCCAAAATTCATATGTTGAGACCTAATCCCTAACTTTGACCATGTTTGGAGGTGAGACTCTGAGGAGATAAAGGTCATGAGGGTGGAATGCTCAGGAATGGGACTAGTGCCCTTATACAAGAGGCCTAAGAGAAGGTCCTCATGCCTTCTGTCACGTGAGATGACAGTGAAAGACAACTTTTGCAAGCAGGCTGTCACCAGATATCTGACGTCCAACATCATATGGGAAAAGATGAATATAGAGATTAGACATTACTACTTTCATTTATGACTGAGAAACTGAGGCTCCAAACGCATAGAATTTGAAGAGGATAAATATTTATTGATGATGCACATAGTAATGAAAAAAAGCACAGTATTTGGGATCTGATATCATTGGTTTTGGATCTTAGCATCTCCAGAATCTAAATAATCTTGAGCAAGTTATTTAATCTCACTTAGCCTCAGTTTCCTGATGTGAAAAATGGTTATAAAAATAACTTTTGAGGATTTGGCTGACCTTTTTAAAAAACATTCAGGAAAGGAAGGAGGAGAAAATATTTCCAAAACTAGTCAAAGTAAACTGATAACCTTTATAGCCAGGTTATGAGGATATTAGCATAAACCAATAAAGCAAGTAGTAGGAGTGAAGATATATTTAAAGCTACAAAAATAAACACTAAAATATATAATACATGCAACTAAAACTTTAGATGGTGAAGAGGAGGAAGAGGAGTAGAAAGTTAATGGAAATATATTACTTTCATTATTACTCATAGCAAGAAGTAGTAATTCATCCTATAAATATAATAAATTATGACACATTCATACAATGGAATAATATGAAGCTTTAAGAATATTGAGGCAGCTCTACATGTATAGATATTCATTCCAAAATAGATTAAATTTAAAAAACAGAATAGTGTGTATGAAGAAGAAGAAAAAAATTATATATGTACATATATATATAATATTTTTCATATATATATATATATATATATATATATATATATATATATATATATATATGGAAGTTGGTATGGTGAAGATTCATAGGCTGGATAAATAAGGTGCAAGAATATAATGGCTTCCTCTCCATACATGAATGCTTGGGCGTGGAAGGTAGTCCTTACTTTTCACTGTATGAGGTATGCCAATTAAGTTCATTAACTCATCTTAGAAAAAGTGCTAAATACCTCATTGCTGAATATGGTTACCTTGAATTACCCCTCCTTGGGAAGCTGTACACTGATGCCAGCACCTAGTCCACCCTTTGAGGCAATTTTGGAACTCTCTGGAATGGCCACCAGAGCTGCCATCATATTACCCTTGATGTCCTGAATGTCATCAAATGTCTTCCTTTCAATATTTCCTTTATCTTTGAGTAAAGAAAGAAGTCATTGGGGGCCAGATCAGGTGAGTAGGGGGGGTGTTCCAATACAGTTATTTCTTAACTGGTTTAAAACTCCCTCACACACAGTGCCATGTGAGCTGGTGCATTGCTGTGATGCAAGATCCATGAATTATTGGCGAACAGTTCAGGTTGTTTTTGTCTAAATTTTTCATGCAGCCTTATCAGCACTTCCAAATAGAAAACTTCGTTAACTGTCCAGTTGGTACAAATTCATAATGAACAAGCCCTCTGATAGCAAAAAAGATTAGCAACATCGTTTTTGACTCTTGATTTGGACTGACGGAACTTTTTTGGTCATGGAGAATTGGCTGACTTCCATTGTGCACTTTGATGCTTTGTTTCAGGGTCATATTGGTACATCCATGTTTTATCACCAGTGATAACATGGCCCAAAACATTGTCTTGCCTCTCCAAAGAGTCTTGGCAAACTTTAACTCTTCATTGCTTTTGTTCATCAGTGAGCTTCTTCAGGACCATTTTTGCACACACCTTTCTCATGCTAAGATTTTCATTTCAGATTTTCCTAACTGTTTCTCTGTTGATGTTTACTTGGTCTGCTATGCTTCTCACAGTCAGCCAATGATTTTGACGCACAATTCAATGAATTTTTGCAATGTTTTCATCATTTCTGCTTGTTACTGGCTGCCCTGACCTCTCTTCATCAGTGACGTGTTCTCTCCCCTCAGAAAAACATTTAATCCATTTGTACACTGCCATTTTCTTCATCACATTATCCCCATAAACTTAGACTAACATGTCCATGATTTTACTTTCACTCTTGCCAAGTTTAACAAGAAATTTAATGTTTGTTCGTTGCTCTAATTCAAGTTCAGACATTCTCATAATGGCTCACGAAAACATGCAACAACCATAATGAACACCATTCAGCATGAAACCACCACATGAACACAGCTGTGAGACACTGATACACCAAGGTTTTGAAACCTTTCTGAGCTGTTTGTACAGTGCTGCCAATGTAGGCACACGGTGGCAAGTTCGCAAATTTAACTGTCAGACCTCGTATATCTTTTTTACACCTTTTGAATTTTGTATCTTGTGTGTATTACCAGTTTAAAAATATATATTGCTATTTCTTCACAAGAAAAAAATTACTACCTATATTATAGGGTGATTGTGAATTTAAATGTATAGGTTCAGGTACAAAGTATGTGCTCAGTAAATGATACTATTCTGACACACCCTGAACTTGGCAGTATACATACATTATCTTTATTTATTCTCAAAGCAATATAAAATATGTGTAACCATTTCTTATTTAGAGCTGGGAAACACTTTTGCAAGCCCCTGTGTTAACCTCAACATGTCCTCTAGGACAATTGAAGGTAGAAGTTTTTTCCTCTGGGTAAGTGATATGTTCAACTCGAAGTTGGTAAGAAATCGCATATGAATGTGGAGCACAAGATGACAGCCCTTAATAAAAGGCCAGTACTTATCATTTTGCTCTTGAAAAAACTTGTGAGACCTCAAGCATGGTGACAAGACCTTAGAGAAGGTAAATATACATCCTGGGTTTTAATAAAATTCAGAACAAGTTTGTAGCCATCATAAAATTGTCACATTGGGGTCTTTTTTATTACAGTCAGATTAATTTTTCTTCTTGTTAAGGTCTCTTTTATCACAGAAAAATAGGAATTTGCTTTCTCATCTTTAAAATGAGAGTGCACAATAAACAAGATAATCTCTGATATTACTATCTACGCTTACATTATTTAATTGCTTGTCAAGTGCTCATTTTTTTTTCATTCTTTGGATAAATTGTATTCTTTGAATAGCAATGTGTTGTGCTTTTCTTTTTTAATTAAGTTGACAAAGTAGGATTTCAAAATTTTGTTTAAGTTTATTTTTAAAAATAATTAATAGACTTTGTTATTTAGTAGTTTTAGATTTACAAAAAAACTATATAGATAGTAGAGAGTACATAAGTCCTCCCCACACCCACTCCCAGCACACAATTTTCTCTATTATTATCTTCTTTCATTAGTGTAGTACATTTGTTACAATTAATAAAATAATATTAATACATTAGTGTTAACTAAAGTTATAGTTTACATTAAGTTTCCCTTTTTGTGTTGTACAGTTATGTGTCTTGGCTGATACAAGACTGCATTATCATACAGTGTAGTTGCACTGTTTTAAAGATTCCTGTTATTAATTCATCACTTTCCCCTCTCTGAGTTCATAACAACCACTGATCTTTTTACTTTCTACATAGTTTTGCCTTTTCCAAAACATCATTGGAAATATATGTATATAGCATTGTCAGATTGGTTTCTTTCACTTTGCAATACACATTTAAAGTTTCTCCATATCTTTTCCTGGTTTGACAGTTTATTTCTTTTTATCACCGAATAATATTCCATGGTTGCACCACAGTCTGATTATCCATTCACCTAGTGAAAGACATTTTAGAAGCTAACAATTTGGGGGCAATTATGAATGCTGTAAACATTCATGTAACATAATTTTTTCAGTTCATTTGGGTAAATACAATTGCTGCATTGTATAGTTAAGCTGAGTTTAACTTTCTCAGAAATTGCCATATTGTTTTCCAAAGTGGAGGTACCATTTTGCATTCCCACCAGCAACAATATTTTCTGCGACTCCACATCTTTCTCAGTATTTGGTATCATCAGTTTTGTTGTTGTTGTTGTTTTGTTTTGTTTTGTTTTTAGCCATTCTAATGACTGTGCATGAGTATGGCATTGTATTAATATACAAATCCCTAATGTCATGGATCTTTGCATATGTTTATCTGACAACTTTCTATTTTCTTGGATGAGATGTCTGTTCAGTTATTCGATCCATTTTTTTTAGTTGAGTTGTTTCTTATTATTGAGTTTTGAGTGCTTTGTATTTTGATGGATACAACTTTTTATCAAATATGTGTTTTTCAAATATTTTCTCTCAGTTTGTAGCTTGTATTTGACTCACTTAATAATATCTATTACTGTGAAGAAGTTATTTTAAAATTTTAATGGTGTCCAACTTAGTTTTTACTTTCAGTGATCATGGTTTGGTGTTGTATGTAAACCTTATCACCAAGCCCAAAGTCATATAAATTTTCTCTTGTTATCTTCTAGAAGTTTTATAGTTTTGCTCTTTACACTTAGAAATAAATCCATTTCAGTTAACTTTTGTGATGGGTATACGGTCCGTGTCTATATTCATATGTTTTGCATATGATCATCTAATCATTCCATTTGTGGAAAATCCTTTATCCATTGACTGGCCTTTGCTCCTTTGTCAAAAAGAAAAAGAAAAAAAAATCAGCTATATTTGTGTAAGCCTATAGCTGGACTCCTTATTCTGATCCATTGATTGATGTGTAAATTCTTTCACCAATCCTGCTCTCTCTAAATTACTGTATTTTTATAATAAATTGTGAAGCTGCGTAGTGTCATTCTTTTAGTGTCAGAGTTTGTTGTTCTCTTTCTGTGCCTTGTCAGCTATTCTGTGCACTTGTCTATTTAATATAAACTTTAGAAAAGTATGTCAATATTGACAACTATTTATTGGGACTACACTGAATCTATAGATCAAGTTGGGAAGAATTGACATCATAATAATGAGTTTTCTTATCAATGATTTGGAATATACTCCATTTTGTAGATGTTTGATTTTTTTTTTCCTATTGGTATTTTGTACTTCTTTGCATATGTATATTGTATGTATTTTGTGAGATTTATGTTGAAGTATTTTCTGTTTTTTGGTGTTTTAAATTTCAAATCCTAATTGTTTATTGCTGGTGTATAGGAAAGAACTTGACTTTTATATATTAACCTTATATACTGCAACCTTGCTGTAATCATTTGTTGGTTCCAGGAGTTTTTCTGTTTGTTTTTTGTATTTGTGAATTCTTTGAGATTTTCTACAGAGACAAACATGCCATTCATAAACAAAAACATTTTTCTGCTCAATCTTCTCAGTTTTTGGTTTGCTGAGAGTTTTATGATGAACGAGTGCTGGGATTTTGTCAATTTTTCCCCCTGAATTCATTGATGTGATCTTATCATGTTTCTTCAACCTGTTCATGTGATGAATTACATTAATCGCGTTTCAGATGTTGAATTACCCTTGCATACCTAGAATAAACCTCATTTGGTTGTGATGTTTAATTATTTTTATATATTTTTTATTTGATTTAATATTTTGTTTAAAATTTTTGTATTTATGTTTATGAGAGATATTGGTCTCCAACATTTCTTTTTTATAATGACTTTATTGTGGTTTTGTATTAGTGTACCTTGGGCATCATAAAATAAGTTAGGAAGTATTCTCTTTGCTTCTATTTACTGGAAGAGATTGTAAAGAATGGGAGTAATTTCTTACTCATAATTTTAGTAGACTTAACCAGTGAAATCATCTTGGAATGATGCTTTCTTGTTTTGAATGGTTGTAAAAAATTGACTCAATTTATCACTAGATATATATATATATTTTTTCTTTTCTGAGTATTCATAATTTGTGTCTTTAAAGCAATCAACCATTACCTAGATTATCAAATGTGTGGACACAGAGTCTTTCATAGTATTCCTCTATTAATTCATTTTTTAATGTCCAGAGAATCAGTAGTAATGAATCCTCTTTCATTTCTCATATTTATAATTTGTGTTCCTCCCTCCAACCCCTCTTTTTGGTTAGCCTAACTATATATTTATCAATTTTATTGATACTTTCACAGACCATCTTTTGGTTCATTGATTTTCTCTTTTAATTTCCTATTTTCAATTTCATTGATTTATGCTCTAATTTTTATTACTTCTTTTCTTGTACTTGTTTTAAACTTATATTGCTCTTCATCTTCTAGTTACCTTAAGTGGAAGCTTGTATTACTGAGTTTAGACTTTTTTTTTCTTTGTTAATATATGCATACAATGCTATACATTTTCCTCTAAGCATCCCACACATTTTGGTAAGTTGTATTTTCACTTCATTTAGTTCAAATATTTTCTAATTTTCTCTTGAGACTTCTACTTTGATCTGTGTGATATTTAGGAGTGTGTTATTTAATCTCCAGGGATTTCCCAACTCTTTCTGTTATTGATTCTAGATTAATTTCATTGTGATCTGAAGGAATACATCGTAAGACTTCTATTCTT
This sequence comes from Rhinolophus sinicus, assembly GCF_057876585.1. Taxonomy (NCBI): domain Eukaryota; kingdom Metazoa; phylum Chordata; class Mammalia; order Chiroptera; family Rhinolophidae; genus Rhinolophus; species Rhinolophus sinicus. The sequence continues at coordinate 105,133,740 of NC_142517.1, read as the reverse complement.
TTAAAGCTGTTAAGTCCATTTTATGGCCCAGGATGTGTTTTATCTTAGTTAATTTTCCAGGTAAACTTGAGAAAAATGTGACTTTGTTATTGTTGGATAAAGTATTCTATAAATATCAATTAGACCCAGTTGATTGATAGGGCCATTCTGTTCAACTATACTCTTACTGATTTTCTGTCTACTGGATCTTTTCATATTTGATGGAGGGGTCTTGAGATTTCCAAATAGAATCATAGATTTATCTATTTCTCCTTGCAGTTCTATCAGGTTTTGCCCCAGGTATTTTGGCACTGTTATAGGTGCACTAACATTAATTATTACACATTCTTGAAGAATCAACTCATTTTATCATTACATAATGTGCCTGTTTATCAGTGATAATTTTCCTTATTTTAATGTCAATTTTGTCAAAAATTTGTATGGTTAACCCAGTGTGAGCATGATATATCTTTCATCATCTATTTACTTTCAAGCAATCTATATCTTTATATTAAAAGTGGGTTTCTTCTAGACAACTTATAATTGGGTCTTTCTTTTTTTAAAAAAAAAATTTACTCTGACAATCCCTGACTTTAGTTGTTATATTTAGAACATTTCTACTGAAAGTGACTTATTGATATAACTGGACTGACATCTACCATAACTGTTTTCTATTTGTTGAATTTGTTCTTTCTTTCTTTCTTTTTTTATCTTCTCTTATTTTTCTGCCTTCTTGAGTTTTACCTGAGGATTTATTTGATTCCAATTTCTCTTCTTTATTAGCATATCAAGTATCCTTTTTTGTAATGGTTATTCCAGTTTGCAACAGACATTTACAATTAATCTAAGTCCATTTTCAAATAGCACTGTATTACTTCATGAGTAGTTCATGTAACTTAGAATTTTCCCAATTCCATCATCCCATTCCATATAACATTTCTGTAATTCATTTTACTTATCCATATGCTATAATCACCCAATATAGTGTTGCTATCATTGCTTTGAATAAATAGTTATTTATCACATTAAGTAGGAGTAATAAAAATGAATTTTCTCACTTACTTTTTCTTTATTGTTCTTGCTTTCTTTATGTAGATATGAGTTCTGATGCTTTTTAATTGTTTCTTCTCTTCTAAATTGTGAGTGCTGGATAATTAAGGTAATTTTTACCCTTCTACTGGCTGTTAATTTTTTTGATCTCTGGTTAGGTGTTTATTGAAGCACTTTCTTTCATTCTTTAAATAAATTTTGCTCTTTTAATAGTAGTATTTTGTGTTTTTATTTCCTGTTCAATGAAGCAGACAAAATGTGGTTCTAACATTTTGTTTCCTCTAACCTTATTTTCAAACACAAGGACAATTTATCTTTAAGTTTTCATGATTAAATATGATAACAGTCCTATGAAATTTCTAAAATGAATTAAATACTCCAAAATAACATCATACTTTTCCTTGGTTGATCATATTGGTGAGAGTAATTAAAACTTAAAAACATACCTTCCATGTATTTTTATAACTAGATATAAATATCAAAATTCTATAAACAAGTCTGCTGTTTGATCATTTTTTAAAAATATAAGCCAAGTCATGCTACATTAAGAAATGAATTTAATAAAAATCTAGTTGATTATGGCACTCTTTAGCAGCCATAAAGCTGTTCCTTCTCCTCTTCTTCTGCTGACTCTTTTCCAATGATTAATTGTCACACTGGGATTTTTCAGGGTGTTTGTGCACTAACGTGGCTCAGCAGAATTGACTAAACAGAACATTAACATGAGCAGTGGTGTGGGAAAATTAAATATTAGAAGTTGCATTTAATTTCCTAATCACTGAGAGGGCAATTGGCCTATGGGATGTTTTCTGTTCACAGATTACAAATTCAAGAACTGTATACAATAGGTTTGACTTAGCTCTGAACTTTTGCTTCACAGAAAATTTTAATGTGTACAGGTGTGGTAAGTCATTTGTTTTGGTTTTCTTTAAGTCTTAAAGTGAAAACATATTATAAAAACAACAGAGTTGCTACTCAGCACTAGACCCCACAGCAATCTAGAATGTTCAGATAAAAGCCTTGGAAGGGCACAATAAAGGTAAGCCTCTAAGATAAAGATAGGAGACGTCATCAAAATGGTGGTGTGAGGTGAGCCTCTGTAAATCTTCCCCAGAATTTACGACAAACTGAACAACTATAACTCCACAAAGGACTTGCTTCACCACAGAAAGGGAGGATGAAAAGGCTCACTACTGAATTCACCTAAAGGTGGGCAAATTGCACGAGCAGAGGAGGAGGGAAGGGTGAAGAACGGAGACGGAGCCGTGTGGGCTCAGTACGCAGACCAAGCTCAGTGATCCAAGCTCACTGCATCCCGGAACTACCACAGCTGCAGGAGAGGGAAGAACTCTGACTGCTTAGGCTCCGTTTATGGCCCACAGGACTGAGGGGACAGCATATAACACAGCTGAACCCAACACTCATGGCAGAGCCCTCGAAGCAAAGACTGAGGGAAGAAGGCTGAAAACGATGGTTTAAGCCCTCACTGCCAAGCAGAGACTGGAAGCTTTAGGACCTGAGACTAGCCGCCCTCCCCCCCCCCCCAGAGCTCGCTCCGCCGCCCACCTGCCCAGTGTTAGAAGCAGAACAGTAGCAGTGTCAGATCAAAAGAACAGAATATATGCAGTTCTGAGAACTGTGGTCTGCAGACACAGATTCGCAGCCCAACTAGTTACAACAAAGGGGAGGGAGCTCTGGAAGCAGGACCTGCTGTAGTAGCTGTCACCGCCATTGTTCTGGGCCAATTTTTACAACTCACCCCGCCCCTGTCCCCACCTGTCTGGGTGGATCCCTGCAGGAGTAAACAGAACTGCTGAAACATACGGGCTCTGAATCTGGTGCAGGAAGAGCTTTGGAACTTCAAAACTTCTCCGTATCCCCACAGGGATGCAGTGCCCTATGACACAGGAGAACTGTTAACATAGGAGAAGCCCACCTTCCAGGGAATCCCCACATTGTGTGAAGCTGGAATAGTGCAGAGAAAACACAACACTACAGTGTGAGAGAGAAGAAAGGGCTGCAGTGGGAGAAAAAATAAAACATTCTACCAACACGTACAGGAAAACAAAAGAAAGACCTCTTCCTATCAACCTGTTGCAGAAACCACTCCTGTAGATGTCTAGGAAGATAAATAACAAATTATTAATTGCCATGAATAACCAAGGCAACAAGACAGCTCAGAAAGAAAGTGAAAAGTCTCCAGAAAAGGAACTTAAAGATATGGAAATATGTGACTTAAACGATGCAGAATTCTAGATTGCAGTTCTGAAAAAACTCAATGAGATGCAAGAAAACACAGAAAGGCAGTTTAATGAACTCAGAAACACAATCAAATGACAACATGAATATTTTACGAAAGAGATTGAAATTTTAGAAAAGAACCAAATAGAATTTCTGGAAATGAAGCACTCCATAGAAGAAATTAAGAATGAAATAGCCAGCTTAGATAGTAGAGTTGTCCAGATGGAGGAAAGAATCAGTGACATCGAAGACAGAAACCTGGAAATGACACAGATAGAAGAAGAAAGAGACTTGAGACTTAAAAGAAATGAAAGAACTCTACAAGAACTTTCTGACTCCATCAGAAAGATCAATATAAGAACAATGGGCATACCAGAAGGAGAAGAAAGAGAGAAGGGAACAGAGAGTATATTCAAACAAATAGCCAATGAGAACTTTCCAAAGTTGTGGAAAGAACTGAGTCCTCAAATCCAAGAAGCAAATAGAACACCTAGTTACCTCAATCCCAACAGGCCTTCTCCAAGGCACATTGTATTGAAGCTGTCTAAAATGAATGACAAAGAAAGAATCCTCAAGGCAGCCAGGGAAAAGAAGATGGTAACCTACAAAGGAAAGCCCATTAGATTATCATCAGATTTTTCAGCAGAAACTCTACAAACAAAGAGGGAGTGGAACCAATTATTCAATCTATTGAAAGAGAGAAATTATGAGCCAAGAATAATATACCCAGCAAAGATATCCTTTAGATATGAAGCAGGAATAAAGACCTTTCCAGACATACAGAAGCTGAGGGATTCTCTAATACAAGACCTGCACAAGAAATACTAAAGGAGGCTATTCCACCCCTATCAACATGGACAATTTGTGGCAAGCAAAACATAAAATGGGGGAGAGTAAAGGCCTGAACCAGAACATGGGAATGGAGAAAGTAGGCGTGCTGAAGAAAATGGAATATTCTAAATATCAAACTTCCTTTGATATAAACTTAAGAGTAACCATTCAAAAAAAAAAAAAAAATCAAGAACTGAAATAAGTACTGTAATAAAAGAAGAAACAGAAGGAAACATCATAGAATACCACCACACAGAAATATTAGACAACAACAAAAGGCAAAGAAACAACGGAGATGTAGTCTTACCAGAAAACTAAATATAGAATGATAGGAAATCCTCACATATCAATAATCACCCTAAATGTAAATGGACTGAAATTCCCAATAAAAAGGCACAGAGTAGCAGACTGGATCTAAACCCAAAAAACTAAACCAAACCGTATGCTGTCTCCAAGAGACAAATCTTAGCTACAAGGACAAGCATAGACTCAAAGTGAAAGGGTAGAAATTGACACTCCAATCAAATGGTATGCAGAGAAAATCAGGTGTATCTATACTGATATCAGATGAAGCAGACTTCAGGGTGAAAAAGGTAACAAGAGACAAAGATGGACATTTCATAATGGTTAAGGGGACTACATAACAAGAAGACGTAACAGTCATCAATATTTATACCCCTGATCGGGGAGCACCGAAATATACCGAGCAACTACTAACAGAACTAAAGGGAGAAACTGACCAAAACACAGTTATACTAGGGACCTCAATATATCATTGAAAGCTATGGATAGATCATCCAAACAGAAAATAAATAATGAAATAGCAGCCCTAAATGACACATTAGATGAAATGGACATAATTGACATTTATAGAGCACTCCATCCCAAAACATCCGACTATACATTTTTTTCTAGTGTACATGGAACATTCTCAATGATAGACCATATATTGGGACATAAAATGAGCCTCAGCATATTTAAGAAGATGGAAATCATACCAAGCATATTCTCTGATCACAAGGCTTTGAAATTGGATATCAACTGCAAAAAAAAAAAAAAAAAAAAAAAAAGCAGGAAAAAACATAAATACATGGAGATTAAACGACACACTTTTAAAAAAATAACTGGGTCACAGAAGAAATTAGAGGAGAGATCAAAAGATACATAGAAACAAATGAGAATGAAAATACATCCTACCAAAATTTTGGGGATGCAGCGAAAGCAGTTTTAAGAGGGAAATTTATATCACTACAGGCCTATCTCAAGAAACAAAAAAAAATCCCAAATAAATTACCTCACATTCCACCTTAAAGAACTAGAAAAAGAAGAACAAATTAAACCCACGGTCAGCAGATGAAAGGAAATAATGAAAAACAGAGCAGAACTAAATGAAATGGAGAACAAAAAGAAATTAGGAAAAATTCATGTGATAAAAAGCTGGTTCTTTGAAAAGATTAACAAAATTGACAAACCTTTGGCTAGACTCATTAAAATAAAAACAGAAAAGACACTAATAAACAAAATCAGAAATGAAAAAGTGGAATTTATCACGGATGCCACAGAAATACAAAGCGTCATCCAAGAATACTATGAAGGACTATATGCCACCAAATTCAATAACCTGGAAGAAATGGAAAAGTTCTTAGAAACATATAGCCTTCCTAGGCGGAACCATGAAGAATTGGAAAATGTAAACAGACCGATCACCAAAAACAAAATTGAATCAGTCATCCAAAATCTTTCCAAAAACAAAAGTCCGGGATCCCATGGCTTCACCAGTGAATTCTATAAAACCTTCAAAGAGGATCTAATATAAATCCTACTCAAAATGTTCCAGAAATTCGAAGAAGAGACAGTATTCCCCAACTCATTTTACCCTGATACCAAAACCTGGTACGGACAACACAAAAAAAGAAAACTACAGACCAATATCTCTGATGAATACCGTTGCAAAAATCCTAAACAAAATTCTAGCAAATCGAATGCAACAATGCATTTAAAAGATTATTCATCACGACCAAGTGGGGTTCATCCCTGGGGCACAAGGATGGTTCAACATCCGCAAATCCATCAATGTGATACATCACATAAACAAAATAAAAGACAGAAATCATATGGTTATATCAATTGATGCAGAAAAAGCATTTGACAAGATACACATCCATTTATGATTAAAACACTTAATAAAATAGGTATAGAAGGAAAATACCTTAACATAATAAAGGCCATATATGTCAAAACTTCAGCTAATCTCATAATTAATGGTGAAAAACTGAAGCCTTTGCTCTACATTCAGGAACAAGACAGGGCTGTCCCCTATCACCTCTGCTTTTAAACATAGTGTTGGAAGTCCTTGCCAGAGCAATCAGGCAAGAGAAAGAAATAAAAGACATCCAAATTGGGAACGAAGAAGTTAAACTGTCACTCTTTGCAGATGACATGATGCTATATATAGAAAACCCTAAAGACTCCACCAAAAAACTATTAGAAATAATCAACGAATACAGTAAAGTTACTAGCTACAAAATCAACATAAAGAAGTCCATTGCATTCCTATATACTAACAATGAAATCTCAGAAAGGAGAAAAAAAAATTCCTTTTGCAATAGCAGCAAAAAGAATAAAATACCTAGAATAAACTTAACCAAGGATGTGAAGGACCTATGCTGAAAACTATAAGACATTTTTAAAAGAAATTGAAGAAGACACAAAGAAATGGAAAGACATTCCGTGCTCATGGATTAGAAGAATCAACATAGTTAAAATGGCCATATTACCCAAAGCAATATACAGATTCAATGCAATCCCCATCAAAATCCCAATGGCATTTTTTAAAGAAATAGAGCAAAAAATCATCAGATTTGTTTGGAACCACAAAAGACCCCGAATAGCCAAAGTAATCTTAAGAAAAAAGAACAATACTGGAGTTATCACACTCCCTGACTTTAGCTTGTACTACAGGGCTACAATAATCAAAACAACATGGTATTCAGAGAAAAACAGACATGTAGACCAATGGAATAGAATTGAGAACCCAGATATAAAACCACATAAATACGGACAGATAATTTCTGACAAAGAAGCTAAAAACATACAACGGAGAAAAGACAGCCTCTTCAATAAATGGTGTTGGCAGAATTAGAAAGCTACATACAAAAGAATGAAACTGGACCGCTGTCTGTCACCATGTACCAAAATTAATTCAAAATGGAACAAAGACTTAAGCATAAGACCTGAAACAATAAACTGCATAGAAGAAAACATAGGTACTAAACCTATGGACGTTGGGTTCAAAGAGTGTTTTATGAATTTGACTCCAAAGGCAATGGAAGTAAAAACTAAAATAAATGAATGGGACTATATCAAACTTAAAAGCTTCTGCACAGCAAAAGAAACCATTGACAAAATAAAGAGGCCACCAACAGAATGGGAGAAGATTTTTGCAAACAGTGCCTCTGATAAGGGGCTAATATGTAAAATATACAAAGAACTCATGCAACTCAACAAAAAAAAAACCAAACAACCCAAATGAAAAATGGGCAGAGGACCTGAAGAGACATTTCTCCAAAGAAGACATACAAATGGCAAATAGACATAGGAAAAAATGTTCAACATAACTAATCATCAGAGAAATGCAAATGAAAAACACAATGAGATATCACCTCACCCCAGTCAGAGTGGCTATCATCAACAAGACAAATAGTAACAAGTGTTGGAGAGGCTGTGGAGAAAAAGGAACCCTCGTACACTGTTGGTGGGAATGCAGACTGGTGCAGCCGCTATGGAAGGCAGTGTGGAGGTTCCTTAAAAGATTACGAATAATATTACCATATGACCTAGCAATCCCTCTCCTGGGTATCTACCCAAAAAATCCAAAAACATTTATACATAAAGACACATGTGCTCCAATATTCTTTGCAGCTTTATTTATGATGACCCAGACATGGAAACAACCAAAATATCCTTCAATAGATGAATGGATAAAGAAGTTGTGGTATATGTACACAATGGAATACTATTCGGCAGTAAGAAAAGATGAAATAGGACCATTTATGACAACATGGATGGATCTTGAGATTATAATGCTAAGCGAAATAAGTCAGACAGAAAAAGCAGAGAACCATATGATTTCACTGATATGTGGTATATAAACCAAACATAACAAAAGAACAAGACAAACAAATGAGAAACAGAAACTCATATACACAGACAATAGTTTAGTGGTTACCAGAGGGTAAGGGGTGTGGTGGGTGGGAGATGAGTGTAAGGGGGATCAAATATATGGTGATGGAAGGAGAACTGACTCTGGGTGATGAACACACAATAGGATTTATAAATAATGTAACACAGAATTGTACACCTGAAATCTATGTAATTTTACTAACAATTGTCACCCCAATAAACTTTAAAAAAGAAAAAAAAAAAGATAAAGATAAATCTGTATGAGTTAGGTGAGAGCAAGAAAATTAAAAGATTTGGAAAAAAAGAGGTAATATTTATGAAAATATCTAGAAAAACTTTGAAGGAAATGTTTTTTTTTTTTTTTTCTCTCTTCTTGCTTGTTATGGTCATAACATCATCCAGAGCCGCCTCTACCATCATCTTTTCCGATGAAATGCTGTTTCAGCTCTAACTGATATAATTAATGTTGATATAATTAATATAACTGGTATAATTAATGTTGTATTTTCAGAGTTCCTGTGCCACATTGTGCCATCTCCTCATGTCATGTACAAACAGTCCCTCACTTATGATGTTCAACTGACAATTTTTTAACCTCATAATGGCTTGGAAGCAATACTCATTTAATAGAAACCTTGCTTTGAATTTTAATTTTTCTAGGCTAGCAAAACAAGCATGTGAAGGGATAGCCTCTTGTGACGCTGGACAGTGGAAGTCAGCTGCAGTTCCCAGGTAGCATGTGATCATGAGGTAAACAACCAATATTCTACAGCATTCTGTGTTGCCAGCAATTTTTGAATATTGCGTTTTGTGTTTTTGTTTCCCATCTTGTGTCCAAAGCACCCCTCTGTGCCTCTTGTTTCAGGTGACAAGGAGAAGAGGAAACCAATTATTTGAAATGAAACTCAAGATGATGACTCAACTACAGACTAATGTAAGCATTCCGAGGTTTAAAGGAAAGCTAGGCTAAGCTATGATGTTTGATAGTTTAGGTGAATTTTTTGACTTACAATATTTTCAACTTATGATGGATTTATCGAGATATAACCCCATGACAAACTGAGGAGCATCTGTATTCTACTATATTTTAATGAGCATGCTGTGTCTTCCTGCTTAAGAATATCCGTGGTCCCTCGCAAATTACCTGCTGTGCAAAAAATAAGTTAGAAGAGCTAACATTTTTCAGCACTTTTTTTTTAAGTGATGCTTTTGATGTATCATTCTAATCTTAATAATAGCCTTTTAGAAGTTCAGAAAAGCTAAGTCACATTAAGGGTCAATGCAGTAATTATTTAATAATAACTTAAGTTGGTATTTAAATACACATCTTTCTTATTCCAAAGGCTAATTTTTCTCCAGTTTAGAATGTGGCCATACTCATGAATGACAACATAAGAATGATTAATTTAGACACAAAACAGAAAGTAAATAATAGTGCTGAAATTTTAGTTTGTGTTATGTGGTGCTAAAAGTCCCTAATGAGAAAAAATATTTGAACAAATAATGAAACAAACAAAACGGTGTATAATAATGTTGGTTGCTGTAACAAATAACCACCAAACTCAGTGGCTGACAATAAGTGGTTTTATTGCTAACTCATATGAATAGACCACGGAGCTTCCAAGCTGTTGTTTCTGGTGATAGGCAGCAAAAGGGTTATGTTCTTTAGAGTTATTTGGTATCTCAGGTTGATGGAGTCTGTGCCATCTGCAATATAGCACAACTTCCTGGCTTTTCTTGTGCATGAGTCTTCCAGCAAGGGAAAAAAGGAGAAGGTGGCGAATTACTCATGAGGGTTCTTCTGGGCAAGATCTGAAGTGATGCACAGCAGTTCCATTCCCCTTCCATTGGCAAGAACTCAGTAAAATACCCATAGCTATTTGTATAGGGGGCTGGAATATAGTCTCTGTGTTCGGAATACAAGGGAGAGAGACTTTTGATGAGCATCCAGTCCATTCTATAAGAGGTGGATCTCCTACTCACCAATATTAATTTCTCCTCTAGAAACAGTCTCACCATCTCTCCAAAGAAGCAACCCATGGTTCTCTTCAATCACTGTACCTGAGTCAGTGTTTGCATTCGATCTTTTAAGGAACATGCTTTTCCAGTTTTAACTTCAAGTCTGAAGTACCAGCAACCAAAATGCATATCAGCAAACTTGTGATAATACATCTTTGAATTGGACCTATGCAAGGGTCCCACCTCCTGAGTGATAAATGGTGGTGGTCTTTGTCCACATTTGCTTTAGATACATTTTGAGTAAACTTATAATTTATAATAGTTTCTGATTTATTTCCAAATTAAAATCAACACTGCAGTTGGATAGTGGAACTTGGGGGAAACCAAGTCATAAAGAGGAATTTTGGAAAAGTAACAGCAGCTCTACAAGATAGAGAATGCAGAGTATAGAATTCAAACTTCAGTTATATATAACTGTTCCTTCCCCAGGGTATGGATTAAAAGGAAAAACATTGTCCCAATTTAACACATAAATGTTGTAGAGATCTGAAATATGTAAATACAAAATATGATGGAAACATACAGTGTCTGAATTAATATTAAAGATACTTTACAAGGATGGAATAGTTTACTTGTGATCAGCAATGTATGTGAGAAATGCCATCATAATTCTAGTTTTCAAGCTTTAGATTTGCTGAGTATGTCCTTTTTGTGTTTTTGAACCATGTGTGTCAGATGCATAAAATTGCAAACCACCCAAACATTTTTGAGCATTATTTGTTATGTCACACCAGTTTAAGTATAACATATTCTAAGACCAGCAGAATATTTCATAAACACAAGGAAAAATGTTTTTGGAAGGCAATTTATAACTGACATGAGGATAAGAGTGAGTCGAGAGTTGGCATTAAGAATGTTTTCAGAAATTCTGAGCAATGCGATAAATATTTCATACAAGATCAGGAAAGTATTGACTCAAATTATTTTTCTGTGATGAAAATAGTCTTAAAAATTAAGGTTAGTTATTTTAAGTTGTTTGTCTAGACAGCTTTGGAAAACATATTTATCTCATATTTTATTATCCTGTTGATGGGTATTTATAACTGCCAAGGAATTGATTGATCTTAAAATGGATATGAGGATAAGTTAATATTAACAGCTTATTGCTCATCAAGTCATCAGCTATTTCCTATGTTTTCATTTAATCCTCAGAGTAAATATTATTATTATATTTAATGATAGTATTATAGACCTGAGGATCCAGGTTTTATGGGACTTAAAATTTATATAATTCATGTAGCCATGTATTTTGCAATATACATACATATAATATATATATATATATATATATATATATATATATATATATATATATATATGTTTTTTTTTTTTTTTTCATGCAAGAAGGATGTCATCCAAGTGAGTTAAAGGTTAAGCTTCTAATATCATCGTGGTAAAATTGCCTTTGTGGTAGAGATGAGAAAACCTAGTCTTAGAAAAACTAATTTCATAGTAATAAATGGTAAAACTCACAATCAAATTCACCTACTTCTGAATCTATAGACCATGATTTTTTAATTCAAAGGTGAATCACTAAAAAATTGACCTAGAAAGATAAGGAATGTGTAGATCAAAGGAGACAATTTTCAATGTGCCATTCCCTTTAGCCACTGGACATATATAGCTTGCTTGGCTTGTGCAGAAACTCATACAAGTAGTTTTCTTCTCTCTCTGTCTATTAGAGAAGTCAAGTTATATTTTTAATGAGAAAAGTATGGCATTAGATAATAATTATTTAAGTACCTTTTTTTTCTCCTGCCCTCAACTAAGAACTCATCAAATAAAGTTACTACATCAATGCTTGGGATGTTGCTTGATACAAAGTAAGCTTTCAGTGACTATCTGCATTGTATCCTTTTATATTCAAAAGATAATAAATTTTATGAATATAAATTTATTTTTAAAATAGTTATAGTTTTGATCTAAAACAAATGTTGATTGATACATTTGAAAATTAACATTATAACCTAAATTTTAAGCTGCTCAAAGTCAGAATGGGACAATGATCATTAGATATTCTCTCAGACATCTTATTTGAGCTCCTAGAGTTCTGTCCCAAGACATGAAGGTTATGGATTTTGATGCTGAGAGGTTAACATACACATATTACAACTCACACTACTTGTACCAGTAATCTTTTAATTGTTGAATATCTGGCTCCTCCATTGAAAGTGTAGACATCGTGTTTCCAGTGTACATGAAACTAAAAAACACAAAAAACAAAAAACTAATAAGCTAACAGTGTCAGAAATACTACAAAGAAAATGGGTTAACAAGCAAAGAAGCAGCCCTACTTGGTATGAAAATAAATATGTTTATGACTCTTTTAGGCACTATTTGTAGTCTTTCTTTAACAAATCTCACCTTAACATTATTTTAAGCCAAAAGATAATTATTGGCTCTAATAAAAAGAGTAAGTGAGATCTGTTTTCAGATGAGAAAAATCAAGAAGTTAAACTACATCAATCATTCTCTTTCCTCTCCCAACCCATCTCTGATTCTCTAACCTTGTATTCATTTTTTTTGCACTGCAGGTGTTCTGTCTCCATTTTGAAGAGAAGATGATGGGCAGCATCTGAAGAGAACATGGTGGTTCAATCTAGAATGTGGTCAGGTACAGGAAAGGTTCTGTCTCTGCCTTCTCCCCAGTTATTGGCACTGGCCTCACTGCCATCTACTTGGTCATGGGTCCGTATCAGTGGTCAATAACTGAAGGAAAAAGAGCAATTTTCCAAAAGAAAGGGTGCAATGTTAGTGAGAAAAAAAATGCATGTTTGTCATAGTGATAGCTACAGATTAAAGTAAAAATGTATACATGAGTGTATTCTGGAGTGCAAATCACAATTTCTACATGTGACTTATAGCCAGATTTCTCTCTCATAGGTGAAACCAAGTAATTTTCACTGATAGCGTAGTCACAAAAACTAAACGGATTATATAAAGACCAAATGGAAAATTAGTAGGGCATAATTAGCTAAATAATAAAAACAAAACATATGTCACATTTGCATACACCCTATGGAATAAAAGTAAAAATGTCCCATCTGCACATACCGTATGAATATTTGGAGATTTAGGTCAGAGCAGGTCACGAGCTACTGCTAGGCTCGCAGTCTGTGCTGCAGTCGCTTCCTGCAAGTCAGGGAGATTAACCCAGGAGAGACTCTCAGACCCCCAGGATCTACCTGGCACTCACTGAGGCTTCCGTGGTAGCTGTGGCCCGAGCGAATAACCGAACTCGCAAGTTCTTACATGCCTTTCTATATGCTCTTTACTCCAACATCAACCATCAACGCACCAAACGGTAAAGCATCAATCATCAATACACCAAACAGTGAAGTACCCAGAGTAATACAATAATTGGGTAAAAGAGAGTAACGAACCAGTCCTAAAGTCAATCAGAGTCCTGGTGGAGCGAGGAAGGGTGGCTGGTCTGGGAGGTTGGTCTCGCAGAGGTTCAGTCCGAGTGGAGCAGAGCAGAGTGGAGGGTTCTCGGAGCAGAGTGGCAGCATGGTGACCTCTCAGTCGGGACCGGGTCTCTGAACTGAAAAAGTCCTTGGTTCTTATGCAGTTCTGATTGCTTACCTGACATCACCATATCAGGATAGCCAGCGGGTGATCCTGACATCCTCAGATCTTCAGCAGCAGACTTTCCGGGTGTAGCTGGTTACACCCAACTACCAGGACACCAGGTAGCTCCCTGGGTGTTGTCTGCTAATTTATTTGTGCGTGTCCGAACTGGAGTTACTCTTGCTCATTTAATATGGAGTCACTCTTGCTCACTCAAAACTCATTCTAACAGCTTCTAGGCGTGTTCTACACAGAGCAATAGTCATTATTCACTTTTTATCTATTTCTACTGTTTGAATTTTTTTTTTTCATCTGAATGTAGTATCTTTATAATTCAAAGGCATTAAAAGCATAAATGTTTTTTATCGAACTTTCAATTATTTAGTAAAAATAGCAATGAAGTGCCCTTAGTGGATACAACAAATTAATGAAATTCATCAACTAAGTGATGAAACAAACAAAAATTGAAGAATGGAGAGGTTCTGGTAAAATAACTAGGGACAAATTAATGATAAATCATTTTTATAGTTTTGTTAAACAATTAATATAAAGCTAAATAACATAAATCAATTTGTTTTTCCTAGTAATAATATAAAACAGGACAAAAAGCCTTGATACTCCATTACTAAATAAATACATAAACTTCCGGCTAAACACTGAAGTTGATGGTAGTATCCACTTGTCAATAACTGATTAGATACTAGAAAAAACAATGATTTTGCAGTGATACTAACCTATGATTAAATCCCAACTCTCTTCCTTGATGTCTGCTCAATCACTAGAACATCTCCTCATCTATAAAACAAGAGTAGTGAACGTTGCATGCAAGTGGAGCAGAACCCAGAATTAAATTTTATATATATATATATATATATATATATATATATATATATATATCCTCTAGCTCCATAAATGTACCTTTATAGGAATTACTGATTAAACTACTGGTTATTTTAATGTTATATGGAGTCAACTATATTGACAGTGTATAAACTTCCGATGTTAATAAATACTTTAGATTACTTAATTTATAATTACAGTTACTTACATCTCTTTTTACCCATAATTATCCCATAGTAAATATAATTCTCATTTACATAACACATTTCAATAGTGATAAAGAATTAAGAACAGACCTGGCTGAGGAGACATTGACAGGCTAACAAAATTTCTATAGCCTCTGGACATGAACAGTACATAAACAAGCCCTTGAAAGATCACTTTAAGAAGAGCAGACTGCAGTTGTATAATTTTCTTATATTGAAAGAGCAATTACATCTAGCTGTCTGCAATGTTTTCTGTCTTGAACAGAATGGAATGACATGCATTTTTAATCTTAACATCACAAGAAATGCAATTCAAGGCAGCAATTTTAGTATCTGCGTATAGAGGTCGAACTATAACAAAATTTAAGCAGTGTGTCAAAATGGTAATAAAACCTATAAAATCACAAAAATATTAATTATCAAAATGCTTTTTATTGACCCTTGAATATTTAAGAAAAAAATCCTGATTGAGAACATTAAAATAAATGATTCACTATAAAAGTATTTGTTGCAAAATTATTAAAATTTCAAAGAAAATGAAGTCTTTAATATTTATTTACACAATTGTCTCCAATTCCTTGTCATCCATTTATGCTTTATTTTATATACTTAAATGGTCTATACTAATGTGCATTTAACTATACTTTTAATTGGCCTCCAAAACAGAATATATAAAATATTGTATAAATGTCTCCTTTTTCTTAAACCTTTATTCCAGTTTTGATTAATTTAATCAGCATTGCCTTTTGATATTCTTTCCTTCTTTTGTTTTGTGGTATTTTACTAACCTAGTTCTCAAATACTTATCTGATTGCATTTAAAAGATATTTCACATTTACTTTATGCCCTCTTTTCCTAAACATGGGTAATTCCAATTCTCTGTTCTTATCCTGGAAAACTCTCTTCCCCTGAGGTGTATTACTTTAATTGTAGCTATTGTTTTTATTAAAATGACTGTTAGAGTTCTTTTCTCTGAAACTTCATGGTCTAAATTGCTCTGTAATTAATTGATCAAAATATTTAATCATTCAAACTATTTTATTGAGAACTCGCTACTTGCCTTACTCTATTTGAAGTACATGGACAAAACAGTAAAAATCTGATTTCATGAGTGTATGCTCTAGTTTTAATTAATGATATGTGCTAAGAAAGAGAAAGAGACAGGATGAAGAGATATAGTGTGATATTTATGTTTGTAGGTGGGAAAGGGTGCCATTTTAGATAAGATAACCAGTGAAATTATTGACAATACACCCCAAATTCTATGCTGTTTGAAACCTCAAGGTCTTGATTTATTTCATTTCTTATTCTAGGAGATAACATTATACTCAACTTCCCATTTTACACAATGAATAACTGCCTCTTCAGTCTACATCTCTCCCAAATCCAGTTCTGCTGGATTGATGCACGTATCCATTTCAACTCACACATGAAAAACGTCTACAGATTGTGCTTATATCCAACCTCCTAAAGCACTCCTGACTTAATTTCTTATTCCTGATGAATTCACCAATTTATTTAATTATATACATCATGGTAGATATGGTTCTTAGCCTTGCAGCAAAGAAATAACCCCATTCCTTTTCTCACAAAACATATGGTTTTAATTGGGGATGCTACATTCTCTCTCTAGCAGAATAAGAATTTCAATTACATGGTCAACTCCTTCCTCTAATTAGCCTTTCAAGGCACATGTTTCATTCTCTCTCAACTACTAAATCCTAATGATTCTTTCTTTAAAATATTTTCTAGGGGATATTTTCTAGGGGCCAGCCAGTTGGCTCAGTTGGTTAGAGCATGGTGCTCTTAACAACAAGGTTGACGGTTAGATCCCTGCATGCGCCCTCAACAAATATATTGAAACAAATACTTGACTTGGAGCTGATAGTCCAGGAAAAAACACACTTAAAAAAAGAAAATAAAATATTTTCTAAAATCACTCCTTTTCTTACATTATTATTTTGATTGCCTCATTTTCTGTCTTTAAGGTACACAACAACAAAAAAGAAATTTTGTTATAGCTGCTTTGTTACAGGACATCCTGCCTCCATTTTCTCTTACCCTCATGTTATCACCATATTCTACATGGTTTAAATATTTACTCACCTAACTCTCACAGTAACAGAATTAAGTATATACCACTCTTTACAATTATGCTGTTGGTTTGAGTTTAAACAAGTAAGAAATTGTAGAGTCAGGATTTAACCAACCTCAAACTGCTCATCTCTAATGTCTATGTTTTCAACCATTTCCTATGCCCAAGATATTAATATATATTCCCATTACCGTTTTTTATAAAAGTGGTAACTAAAACATAGAAGAGAAATGTAACTCTTATCTCCATACAGGCATACAATTATTTGTGGCTACTTTTGTTGGAATATCATGACATTGCCATGTCAATAATTATGTCTCCTCCAAGATCTGCTTGCTCTTCCTGCAGCCCCCACCAGGTTCTAAGACACTCTCTTTGTAGATAAGAATTATTATTGCTTCAGCTCTCCACTTGCCTATCCTTCACTCTCACCTCTCCAAGGTATAAGAAAAGCGTACCTTCTTTGACCACCTGAGAGGTCACAGGCTCTGACTCTCACCTTGAAACTCTGTTATCAGCTGAGCAATTATGAAACTGAATTCTAAAAAGGTATTAAGGTTAATCATTTTACCACCAACCTTCTAACTGGTTGTTATAAATTCTAATATAAATAATAAAGGTCTACATAGTTCCAAGTTCACTTCTCATGTCTTTTTCCTTGGAAATTGACTTCATGTTTCTCTATATGTCTGTTTTGTTTTGTCTTTTTAAGAGGAGAGTGTGAAAAATCCTATAAATCTTTGAGTAAAGGAGGGAGACATGTGATAAGTATACATTACTTCTTTTAGTGTGGTTTGGTTTTTCCTTTTCTAAAATAGCGAACTCCACAATTGGGTGCTTGATGATCCCTCATGTACTTGAGAGTCTAAAATTTAATAATGCTGCAGTCTCAGCTGGTTAACGCTGATTAAATAGTTGGGGATTCCTGGAAAGTTGATTAGCCATATATGAGGAAAGGTAAGTAAATTGTGCTCTTAAGAATGTGAATGGAACTCATAGACACAGCAATCTCACAATAAAACTAACTAACTAAATAAATAAATGGCATTTAAATTGCAAAGAAGGAAGTAAAACTGTCATTATTTGCAGGTGACATGATACTATATAGAAAGAACCCTAAAGATTCTGCAAAAACCAAACAAACAAACAAACAAAACTATTAGAACTGATAAATGAATTCAGTAAAGTAGCAGAATACAAAATTAATATTCAGAAATCAGTTGCATTTTATATACCAATAATGAACTATCAGAAAGAGAAATTAAGAAAACAATCTCATTTACAATTGTATCAAAAAAAAGAAAACTTAGAAATAAATCTAACAAGGTAGTAAAAGAACTGTACTCAGAAAATTACATGACATTGAAAAGAAATTTGAAAAGATATAAATAAATGGAAACATACACCATGCTCATGGATAGGAAGAATTAATATAGTTAAAATTTCCATACTAATCAAAGCAATCTATACATTCAATGCAATTCTTATCAAAATACCAATGACATTTTTCACAGAATTAGAACAAATAATCCTAAAATGTATATGTAACCATAAAAACCCCAAATAGCCATGTCAATCTTGAGAAAGAACAAAGCTGGAGGTATCATGCTACCTGATACCAGACTATATTACAAACTGTAATCAAAACAACATAGTATTGGCATAAAAACAGACACATAGATCAATGGAATAGAACAAAGAGCCCAGAAATAAATTCATGCTTATATGGTCATTTAATCCATGACAAAGGAAGCAAGAATTTACATTGGGGTAAAGATAGTTTATTCAATAAATGGTACTGGAAAAACTGGACAGATACACACAAAAAATAAAACTGGACCACCTTCTTTAAACCATATACAAGATGGCATAGAAGACTTAAATGTAAGACCTGAAACCATAAAATTCTTAGAAGAAAATATAGGAAGTAAACTCTCAGGCATTACTCTTTGTAATATTTTACTGATATATCTCCTTGGGAAAAGGAAACAAATGAAAAAGAAACAAATGGAACTACATCAAATTAAAAAGTTTTTGCAGAGCAAAGGAAATCATCAACAAAGCACAAAGACAGTCTACTGAATAGGAGAAGATATTTACCAATAATAAGGGGTTAATACCCAAGATTTATATATATTAAAAAAACTCATACAACTCAACACACACATACACACACACACACACACACACACACACATTATCCAATTAAAAAATGTGCAGAGGACCTGAATAGACATTTCTCCAAAGAGGACAAACAGATGGCCAGAAGACATATGAAAAGATGCTCAACGTCACTAATCATCAGAGAACTGCAAATAAAAACCACAATGAAATATCACCTCACACCTGTCAGAATGGCTATTATCAATAAATCAACAAACAAGTGTTGGAGAGTATGTGGGGAAAAGGAAAATGGTTGGAGATGCTGCAAAAAATTAAAAATGGAACTACCTTCTGACTCAGCAAGTCCACTCTTGGGTATTTATCCAAAGAAATTCAAAACATTAGTTCAAAAAAAGTATATATGCACCCCTAGTGTTTACTGCAGCACTATTTACAATAGCCAAGATATGGAAACAACAAAAATGCCCATCAATACACAATTAGCTAAAGAAACTGTGGTACATGTATACAATGGAGTATTATTCTGCCATAAAAAATAATGAAATATTACCATTTGCAACAACGTGGGTGGACCTAGAGATTATTATGCTAAGTGAAATAAGAGAGACTGAGAAGGACAAATACCATATGATCTCACTTATGTGTTGAATCTAAAGAACAGAATAACAAACAAACAAACAAACAAATAGACACATACTCGTAGACACAGAGAACAAACTGATGGTTGCTAGATGGGAGGGGTTTTGCGGGGGATGGATAAAAATGTTGAAAAGATGAGGAAGTACAAATTGTTAGTCACAGAATAGTTATGGAGATGTAAAATACAGTATTGGGAATAGTGTCAATAATGTTGTTAAAACTATGTATGGTGTCAGATGGGTACTAGACTTATTGGGGGATCACTTCATAAGTTATATAAATGCCTAATCACTATGCTGTACATCTGAAACTAATACAATAATATTGAATGCCAACATATATATATATATATATATATATATATATATATATATATATATATATATGGAATTTAAAGTACAACATATGAAATAGTGGTATTGTCATAGCTATGTACAGTGTCAGATGGGTAGTAGACTGGCTGGGGTTATCACTTTGTCCGGTACGTAAATTTCTAATCATTATGTTGTTTAGTACACCTGAAACAAATAACAAACATAAATGAATAAACATACTTTCTTCTTTTAAAAAATCATTGAATATACTTTGAGTAAGACCAATGTGATCAAAATGTAACAAAATCAAATATGCATATCCCCTAATGAGAACAAAATTGATTTGTTTTAAATTAAGTATGTCCCTATGTTTCTTCTCCAAATATACCCCCAAAATGCCTCTGAAAACTTGAAACAAAAGAGAACTTTTCACCTTGAAAATAAAAATTAATCTGTTAGACCAGACATAGAAATCATGTTTGTTCTTTCACAACTATTCAACATAAATGAGAATAGTGCAAAGAAATAAAAAATCCTATCTTCATCTGCCACAATTTTGCAAGATAAGATTTTGTAACATTGAACAAAGTACTCATTACTTGATTTAATTTTTAATTTAGTAAATTTTTCATTTAAGTAGAACATGAAAACGTTTATACTTATCTCTAAATTCATTAACTCTGCTTTTTGCTGCATTCAGTCAGCTATTAAGTGCAATCACTGATATCTTAATGATATATATTATATTTTTCAGTTCTATCATGTCCATTTGATACCTTTCTTATTGAGTCTAAATCTATTAAATGTCTGTTTTTTCTATTTGTCTATCTTTTTTCTATTTTTATTAATATATTAATTATTATTATTTTGAAATACTTGTCTGTTAATTCTAATATCTGGATTATCTCAATGTTTGCTAATATTGACTATTTTATCTTTTGATCAGGCATGGTAATTTTTAAAATTTTATTCTGTATTGTTCTTAGATACTCTTAATTATATTACCGTGGTACCTGTTTTCAAACGTAATCCATGAGTTCTGAAACGTTCGCAAACAGCCGAAAGCTAGGCCTCAGGATCTTGCACTCAGAGGAAGCCGTGTGACATGTTCGACTTCTGAGTCGTGTTCGAAAACCGAAGCATTTATTTCTGGGTTTATGCCATTCATAAACCAAAATGTTCGTCAACGGAGACATTCGAAAACCGAGGTACTACTGTATTTTCCTCTAAAGCAGAGGTTGGCAACTTAGAGTAATGCTTAGGCTTGAGGACTATATTGTGTCACAAGTACCTAAGCGTGCTGTCGTAGGGTGCAAGAAGCCACAGAAATATGTAAGCACATAGCCATGTCTGTGTTCCTTTTAAAGTGAATTATCAAAACAGGCGACTAGACTGCAGGCCATAGTTTACTCTAATATATGCTCAGTTTTGTTCTAGCAGGCAATTAAATTTCAAATGAATAATCTTATTCTTGCTAAGGTTTGGTTTTAAGTTTTATTAGGGTAGAAGTATTTCAGTCCTCTGCTTAGTCTTAATGGTTAGCACTTTTCTAAAATGTGACCCTAATATTAGGACATGGACTTTATGTAGTCTCAAATGATGCCTGGCGTTTACCATGGTCTTTCTCCTCTGGCTATGTCCTACCTCTGTTTCCTAGCAGTGTGTGAGCTCAGAAGCTGTTCTCTGCCAAGACGCCAGGAGTCTCACCTTCTGTGTGTGCATTTTAGGAAGCTAAAGAAAAACATTACAGAGGTTTTAGGGCTTTTTTTTATTTTTCCTCTGTGGTGCTTCCTCTCAGAAACCTCAGCCCTGAACTCCAATCTTTCCTGCACCATCAACACTGCTGCTTTCTGCATTGACTCCACTTCTCTGTGGCAGTTACTTCATGTGTTTCTCTTATGTCAATAATCACAGCTCTGTGTTTTTCGCTGCACGTTCCCCAAAATAGTAAATGTATATATATATTGTTCATTTTTATGTATTTATCATGGGAGTCAAATCTGATACTAACTATTCCATCATGCACCCATGCAACCTGAATGCCAATTGCCAATTGAAAATTGTGTATGTTCCAGGTGTTGCTATCTTATAAAAGAATAGATTATTGGTCTTTGCTAGGTATCTAGATTTGGGGCTGATTGCCTTAATCCAGTTAGCTACTGAGCTGAATTGTGTCCGGGTTTTAGTTTGTCAAACTCATTCTACATCTGGCTTGCACCTTTGTCTAGAACATAACCCAACAAATATTTTTGTGAGATAGTTTGCTGAGTCCACCAAGGCTCCTTCCGCAAATAGGATCTCAACTCTTATCTTTTTCTACACAACACAGTGAGACTTCTGAACGGAATTTAAAAGTATTTGTTCAAAAGCTAGGAGAAACTGACAAATTTACAGAGCAAATGAAAAAGTTGTCTGAGAGTCATTCTTCTAGCATTTAAAATTTGTTTAAATGGTATGTTGCTTGGAGCCCAGATGCATCTTGTGCTGTTAAAGCTCTAATGATGTTTGAGGGTGTTCATAAAGACAAAAAGAAAAAAAAAATTTCTAGCAAAAAACAAAAATATTAGCTAAATTGGATGGGAAAAAAAACAAAACAAAACAAAACAAAAAACACTTCTTTGGTCTTCAGTGAAAAGACCCCCAATCTCAACTGAATGTCCTAATGGATCTCTAAAGATACGATTAAAGGAATTCACTTACTGAAGCCAATTAAGCTGTGTTGTCTGACACATGCATCTCAAGGGCTGTTAAAACCCAGTCACTCTTTTTCTTGGTTCCTAGCGTAATCTCATGGGACAAAGTTGCTCTTTGGCTAAAAAATCATGTTTTTGTGAATTTGGAAAAAAGTCATTCTCCCTATTTGTTGAGGAAAATGAAAATTTGAATGACTTCCATACAAAAATAATTAATAGATTAAATTCATTTTTGCTGATTTAGTCTATACAAACTAAAAAGCATTAATTTAAAATAGGCTATATATATTTTTTTAAAATAGGAAGGGGTAAATTGAACTTTGAATGTATTAAATGCACTAATTTTTTAAGAAGAGCCTTTCTTAAAATTCTGCCATTTTAGACAATATGGGTGAATCTGAAGGACATAATGCTAAGTAAAATAAGCCAGACACAGAAAGACACATGACCTCACTTATATTTGATATCTCAAATAGTCAACTCATTGAAGCAGAGAGGAAGTTGCCAGGGGTTGGGGTTTGGTAAATGGAGAGATGGTGGTCACAGGGTACAAAGTTTCACTTATGCAAGATGAATAAGCTCTGGAGATCTAATGTACAGCATGGAAACTATAGTTAACAGTACTGGGTAGCTGAAATTTGCTAAGAGCATAGATATTAAGGGTTCTCACTGCACACACACACAAAAGACAACTATGTGAGGTGTTGGATATGCGAATTAGCTTGATTGTGGTGATTATTTTACAATGCATACATATATCAAAATATCAAATTGTATACCTTAAATATATACAATTTCCATTTGTCAATTATACCTCAATAAAGCTAAACACACACACATACACACACAAAGCCTTTCCTTAACAGAAGCAGCCAACTTAAAAAAAAAAAAAAAAAAAGAGTAAAAAAAAAAACTACAACAAAGAAAATCAAAAGCCTTGCTCATCATTGACTGGTTAAATAAGAATGGATAATATCAAAGAATAAGTAATACTCCAAGTCCACACTGTTCAATACAATTTAAGGACTTTAAATACATAGAATATGAAATTATATTAGGACAATCTTACTAATGTTTCCATTTTACATTACTAGTTGGACAAATTAGATTGGTTGATAATTTGTATGTTCAAACAGCTACATGTCTTCTAAATTACTCAGATATTCTAAATTTAATATACTGGCTTTATGTGGCAAATAATTTAACATTCTTTCCACCCACCAAATATTTTAAGGTCATGAGATTATAAACATATGCATTTGACTACATTAAATATCAATAACTGTTGTCTGTTAAGAAGATCTGTCCCCATAAACTGTGAACAATGCTGCAAGCCATTTAAACTTAATTATTTCTCTTATGCTATCTAAAAATGTATTAAATGTCATTCCCTTGACTCAATATTATCAATGATCAGGTTGCAATATAAATTCTTAATGATCTTGAATACTTTAACTAATATTAAATTAAATAATGGGTATTCTTTAGTTACCAGTTATCTTTCTTACCTGGTCAATTTCTAAAGCACAGGTTTTAAAAATAGCAAATAATTCTATGAAAATGTATTTACTCTTTGAAGCTCCAGCTAAGATGGCAACTTTGATATTGTAATTGAGAGAGCTTTTGAAAAATAAAGAAGAAAAATCATTCAGAGAAATAATTCATCCTTTAATATAGGTTAGTCTTACCAAAATAAATAAATTGGTCTCTGTCCTCTTCGAAAAAGAGGATGTCCTTATTGCATCAAAAGTTAATTTTCTAATAGACTGTTATATATTTGTAGCTGTGCACTGTTCTTGAGTTATTTTTTGCTGACGTCTCTTACTTAAAATTACTTAAAAATTAAAATTATTTGAAATTATTTTATACTCATATTTCAGTAATGGTTTGTGTTCAAATATCCATGATTTCTGTTTACATCCTGATGTAAGAAAATGTTTAGCAGCTCTTTTTGATATTGTCTTTTCCAAATCCCAGTCTTAAATCCTAAATAATAACATTTTAAAGTTATTACTTGTGTATAGTATAGCTTTGGGGTTTACCAACCAGTCAAAGGGTCACACAAAATATATTTCCTTACTATACTAAAGGAGGATTATTCTATGCATTAATTAGTGTCCTACAACTGTTTTTTTTTTTTTTTTTTTTTTTTTTTTGTGTGTGTGTGTGTGTGTGTGTGTGTTTTGTTATCACCCTAAATATTTTAGCAACTGAGTTATTATCAGGTTGGATAGACACAATTAAGTTTTTGTTCTGAGTAGCATGCACTGTAAATAAATTGGGTCTTTTTCCTAGATATAAATGCTCTTGGCATTCTTGGTGATTAATAACATTCCTTTCTGGTACAAATCAAACTACCCTGGAGGTTAGTCAGCAGTCTCCTTATCATACTGTTCTCGCCCCTAGGATAGTCATTGACTAAATATTCATAAATAGAAAATTTTACTCTCCTCCATTATGATAATGTGGGTTGATATAATTAACTGACCAGCTCTAGTCATATATGTCATCGACATATTGGTTTTTGCTTTTATACTACCCATGAATAAAGATGCTTTCTAAAGAATGAGCCTCAGAATTTAGTTTTGTGAAAAAAACAAAAGAGCTGTAATAAAAATCTGTACCTCCTTTCTGCAAACAGCCATCATGCAGCTCTGTCAAGGAGCTGGCTTAGCATTTCCAGCATGCTCTCAGGCCAGAAGCCAACATCTTTGTAGAAAAAGACTGCGTAGCTCAAGACCCATAAACAAGTATCAATTCCCTAAGACTAAGTGAACTGACTTAATTACGGCTTCTTAATACATCATCAGCCCGGACTTTAACATAGTTGTGGTTGGTATCTAGTTTCAACAAACTACTTAGAATGTAGAAAGAAAAAACAATTTGTGAAAGTTTTAAATACGGATATAAAGTGGAAAAAATTAATAAAACATGAGGTTAAAGAGTATATATATATCCCGTGTTTCCCTGAAAATAAGACCTAACCAGAAAATGAGCCCTAGCATGATTTTTCAGGATGACATCCCCTGAGCATAAGCCCTAATGTATCTTTTGGAGCAAAAATTAATATAAGACCCGGTCTTATTTTCAGGGAAACGCGGTATATATATCTTGTTTATAAAATTATCCAAAACATGGTTAAATATCATACTAAATAAGAAAATCCCTGCAAAGAGTAAGCAGGTAACCTAAATTATGTGGGCAGAGTCATTGAACATGTCAATGCTGATAAGTAGGATGTAACCAGTCAGACATGTTCGGCATCAATTAAACTGGTAATCTGTGAGACATGTTAAGCAAAGATAAATTAAGTAGATAATATCTTCGCTGAACAAAGATGAAAAAAGGATCGGAAGGACCAGAATCCCCAAATATTCATGATACAGTTACTATAGATGAGGTGCTCAATATTCATGAAGTGATAAATTGGCTATCCCATGGTGACAGGCATTATGGTCCCATGAGAAGGGCAAATAGAATCTACAGCTGCTCCTAAGGCTACAGGTGAGCTATTGGCCAGGTGTACTTGCTGCTGTGTTGCCCCAATATAGCAAGTATGTAGTCAGGCAGGGATACGTTCTGAGAAAAGCATCCTTAGGCAATTTCATCATTGTGCAAACATCATAGAGTGTACTTACACAGACTTAGATAGTAAAGCCTGCTACTATAATTTTATGGGCTATATTTTTATGTGACTGGTGGTGCAAGTTTACAGCTGCGTCACCATAAATGTTTAAGTAATACGCCATGCTATGACTTTACAAGGGCTACAGCATCACTAGGCGATAGGAATTTTTCATCTCCATTATAACCTTATAGGACCCCCACCATATATGTGGACCATCCTTGACCGAAATGCCATTATGTGGCGCATGAGTATACGTTGGTTCCCAGCACCTTCTGTTTACTGAACACCCTTGATCAAACATCAACTCGTCCTCAAAACCACACGTTCAGCAGGCAAGGCCGATAAAGCAGACAGTGAAATGAGACCTAAGAACAATGGGGACTCAGTATTCCAGGTATCAGGGACTTTCTGGCATGCTAAGTATGGTAATGTACTTCATATATTTCCCCTTGCTTATCCCTGTGTGTTTTAAATTGATTTAATAAACTGTATGATTTGAATATTATAATTTGGTCTGTGAGCTTTACTATTCTGTCAACTCTGAAATAGCTGGCCTGGTAATTTCCTTAGAGACGACCATATTAAGACTATGATCACATTAATGCAATTTCCTACATCACATATACCAAAATTTTGAACCTCATTAACATCAGAGGAATTAATAATCAATTCCATTAAAATCAAAACAGTAACCAGAGGGAACTCGATCAGTGTGTCAGATCATGTCTTCTCTTCAAAAAGCATTCCATTTGTTTCCCTGAGAATACAAGCCAAAATTCTTATACTGGTTTAGAGTCCCTATACAAGCCAGCCTCCTTCATTCCTTCTCTGACCTTTTCTCTTACTACTTATTCTGTTACTCACTCCATTTTTGCACACTGTCAGCCTCACTACTCCTGGAAATGTCTCCCTGTCTTGTGGCTCTATCTGGAATGTTCTTAAAGTATTCCCTCAGTTTATTCCTTTAAATCTTTGCTCAGATGTCACCCTTTAAATGCCTATATACCATTGTCATTCTAAGTAATATTAAATCCTGTGTACTTCTACCACCAACTTTAAAACTTTTTGATTTTTCCTATACAATACCTGACTCTATAATAATCTCATATAATTTACTTTATGTATTACAGTCTTTCCCCAATAGAATGTTAATTCTCTAAGGGCACATGTATCTATTTGATTATTTTTTCCATGATCCCTGCTCTTAGACCAGTGCCCGGCCTCTGGTTGGTGTCCATTTAATTAATGAATAAAATGCAATTATTTTTTTCCATTTTTAACATGTCAAAAAAGTTTTTAAATCTAATTTTCAAGACTAGTAATAATCTTATGAGAAATTTATACAACTATTTTGCTGGTGGGAATAAAATATTGTATAGTTCATTAGAGAATATAATTTGATAGTCACTACAAGTTTTAAAAGTATCCATATCATTTTGAATCATTTATTCAATTTCTGGTGCTCAATTTAAGAGAAAGTATTTGAACTATAAAGAACAATGTTGAAGTGCTCACCTATGAAGCATAGAAATATTAGCAATTTTTTGAATAATTTTAAACAGAAAATATCTTAACATTTAAAAATTATGTCATCTAGTCTTCTCTTTTCACAGAACATAGAATTTCAAACACATTCATAACTTTGTTTCTTGAACATATTTTTTTCCTCAGACATTTCATAGCATAATATTCTGAGCTTATGTTTTACAAGAATGATAGTAGGATGGTTTCTAAATTTTTACAGCAAATTCAATGAATTCTTACCTGAAATAGAGAGGGACATTGCGTTTTCCCAGATCATGAAGATGATGGTCACTACAGCTAATAATCATGTTTCACTCCTATTGTTAAAGTAAGAGGGAAATTAAAACAAACAATTAACAACTGACAGCATGTGTCTTCAACTTGCTTTTCTCAAAAAGATTGATTTTACATAATTATTATAAAGTTGATGGCTTTAAATATTGGAAATCTGCATTGTGGGGCATGGTTCTATTACCACCTATTACAACTTTATACATTCAATTTCTTTATTTGGACTATGTGTCTGAGGATATTTAAATCACTTTTCAAGAGAAGAAAATATTTCTCTCTTGTTAATAATAGTTACTGATCTTTCAACAATATCATTCTACAGATCTATCACTGTATAAGAAATTACCCATAGCATAAGGGCACAAAACAACTATTTTATTATGCTCACAGATTGTGTGAATCAGGAATTCAGGCACAGTGGGTTTTGCTCCTCCCTCCTTCATATCTGGGGCCTCAGCTCAGATGACTCAATTGGGTTCCTTGGACAACTGGGGACCACAACAGCAGTAAACTGGAGGACCCATTTCCAAAATTGTTTATTTAAGGGCATGGCATTTGGTTTGGGATAACTAAAGGATCGGTTCAGTTGGGACTCTTAACGGAAGCTCTTATACCTGTCCTCTCTAACATGGCAACATTAGAATGTTCAGGTTTCATAAATGATGGTTTAGCACATCAAGAGTGAAAGTCCCACTGAACAACACAGACGCTGCATGGTCTTTTGTGATTTAGACTCCATTCATGAAGTGTGACATTATTGGTCAAAGCCAGCAAAAGCCCACCCAGATTCAAAAAAGGTGACAGAGACTCCATCTTTCAATGGAAAGAATATCAAACCATTTGATGACATATTTTTAAATCACCAAAAGTATGAACTAAGGAGTCCATAAAAGAGAAAAAAATGCATATGGTTAATAATAGTTTTGATGGAAGTGTTAATGTTTATTTTTGTCTGTATCCAGGACATGAATAATACAGATATATTCAACTAATAGAGCAAATGTTTTAATTAGATTCAGAGAAAGAATCAAAGGGGATAAAAAGCTAGGTAAGTAAAAAGATAGATAAATGGAGGTAGAGACCAAAAATTATGTGTGAGGTAATATATTGTACTATAAGTAACCGGAAATTAACACTAACATAGAAAAGCCTAGGAAAAGTTATGATTATCAGTGCACAATAAGCTTTTAAATCTCTCAGATTGGACAAAATCAATGTTAAAAATGTTCTTACAAGTAATATAGTACATTTTTTCATTTTGTGAGATGAAAGGAGACTTCCGAGAGTATATGAGGTCCTCAAGACAATACTGATATTTGAAGTGGAGAGTTAAAAATACAATATTTTAGTAAACTACCCCTAATTCTAGATATAAAAAGCTGATATTAGCACTGGATTTAGTAAATAAATGTCTGAATGTATTTATAAATTCTATTTAGCCATTCTATTAAAATAAACTAAAAAACAAGATTATATTAATTTACATATGATGAGTAGAATGAAGTTTATGGATTTTAACCACTTTAAGATTATTTGCATAGCAGACAATAGGTAAATTACATGACTACATCATGTAATCAATATGTCTTCTTTTAGAAAAGAGTGAATTCAGCAAGTATATATTTTATAGTATAACAGCATTGAATTTGTGACGTAGCCGGGAGATTGTAGGCAGTTATGCAGGTTGACCTGTTCAACTTCTAGGGGATATACCATAGAAACCCAACCTATGCAGTGAGTGACCTCAAACATCACATCTCAGAAAACTGCAAATATACGAGCCTATATTCCAACTTTGAGTAGGACATCTGAAAATAAAGAAACACATACTGTGAACTGCTACTCTCTGTCAAACACTCTATTTTACAATTGGTATACTAGGGATACTAAAGGGAATGAAACAGATATCATTCTTGCATGAATGGATATAGTCTCTTTCCGTCTCTGTGTGTATACAGGTGTTTGTTTGTTTGTTTGTTTGTTTGTTTTTGTGTGTGTGTGTGCACATGCCAGAGCCTATGATGAAAGAAGCCCAGTGTAAATGATGTCTGGAGAGCAAGGGTGCAAATGCATGAATATTCTGAAGGGAGGTCATGGTTGGCATATTAGTCTACTCTGGCAACCATAACAAAATACCATTGATTGGATGTATTAAACAACAGAAATTTATTTTTCTGACAGTTCTGGAGACTAAAAGTCCAAGATCAAGGTTCCAGCTGATTGTTTCTGGTGAGAGTTCTCTTCCTGGCTTGCAGATGACTGCTTTCTCTCTATGTCTTCACTTGGCCTTTTCTGAGTGTGTGTTTAGAGAGAAAAAAAAGAACACGTTCTCTTATGTCCTTTCTCATAAGGGCACCCATACTATTGGATCAGGATCTTACCTTTATGACTTCATTTAAACTTAATTATTTCATAGAGGAAAATATATTTTAAATATAGCCACACTGGGGTTTTAAGGCTCCAATCTA
Organism: Rhinolophus sinicus; assembly: GCF_057876585.1. Classification (NCBI taxonomy): domain Eukaryota; kingdom Metazoa; phylum Chordata; class Mammalia; order Chiroptera; family Rhinolophidae; genus Rhinolophus; species Rhinolophus sinicus. The sequence continues at coordinate 105,103,046 of NC_142517.1, read as the reverse complement.
TGAATTCTGGGGGGACATAACATTTAGTCCAAAACAACTGGAAAAACATTTGTGAGGTCTTGGCTCTTGGTAAATACTTATCCACATGTTGGCTGGAATTACCTTCCAAGAACCAATAGCTCTCTTTCAAGAAAAGCAGGTCAGGACAGCACTATAAGCTACTATAATATGTATTGGCTAACTAGAGGTGGGTAATTCTAAAAATAGTAACAGAAAAACAGGAGTAAACAGAGAGGTAGTTGAAAAAGAAAAATCAAGAGCGATTGATCTGATAAAAATCAAGAATCAAAAGGTATCAAAGAGAATTAAGCACATAACAATGCAAAATTCTACTGAGATGTCAAGGAGGATATTAAATCATCAGTATTCAGATAGTAGATCATCTAATGTGCTCTGAGCAGAAACTGTTAAGAAGATTTAAATATTTTGAAAGTACAATTTGTTCTCTTCAGGATGGTATCATGACATAGTGCTTAGCAGTTGAGTAAGAATTCAACTATATTTTTATCCTCAAAGTGAATCATCTACCCATTAACTCATCACTTGGAATAAGAGCCTGAAATATTTTTCTTTAGATGTTTATAAACTAGCATACAATAGTATATATAATTATATCTTCACACCACACATCTTCTCTTCAGTATTTATTAATATGCATATGCTGGAAATTTGTTAAATGGCAGCCTTCTATTTAACAGCATATGACTAATAATGCTGTTTTATGCATGACACAAATGTCTGCTTCTGATTCATATCACACAAGATTAGCAGCCAGAATATTTTATATGTAAATATAAAAATCTTTTTCAGAAAACCTTAACAAAAATAAATCACTTGGCAAAGCTGTTATGTGACTCATAAATGCCAGAATTATCAGTCACTTGCTAGAACAAGTGATTCATACACACTACCTCGTCTCTAACTTAAATTGTAACCATATTAAACTTATAAGACCAGTTGTTTAATGTTGATTACCTATTTACCACTCTGTTAAAACCAAAAGTTAGTGAAGTTCATATAATTCATGAAATTCAACATCTACCAAATAGCTGTCAATATTAACTTGATTTCCATTTACTCTATGTTAAATTAAGTCAGGTGGGATAAAGCTTAACTGTCTAAATATATGACTAACATATTTGCCTTAAAAATATTCTGTGGCATTCATACTTTGTATTTTTCATCCATTTCCGTAATCTTCATTTCCTTTAAAAGTTTTCTCAGTAGTCTTGAAATTTCATTTCTTTATAACACTAAATTCTATAAAAGTTCTAAATTGTTTCAAGTAAATTTGTCATAATATTTTTTAATGATCTTTGCTTATTTCTTTTCTCTCCTCACATTCAATATGTTATTCTAGGTAGTATCAATGGATTGAAAGTAATCTGATCATCCCACAATCATTCTTATCTTTTCTAATTAACTTCTAACCACACGTAGGTTTCCAATTCCTAAATCCTAAATCCTAAGTATCTTATCTATTATTCAGTGTCCACAGGCAATATTATGCATGACTGACTGACCCAGGAGTAACACCTAAAAGGATACTGCGCTAAAAATACATTCACTGGCATAATAAACTAATATTTATGAACTTACAGACCAGCAGGGCCTAACTACCTACCTGTCTCTATCATTTTATAATTAATTCTCATCTATATCAAGGCTAGCAAATTGGGTCATGTACAAGTATATTCAAAAGAAAATTAATTAGTTTTATTATTTTGAACATTTTCAATAAATACTCCAACATTGGTTCAAGGAACTAGAACTGCATGAAGGATTAGTGACAAAGGGAAAGCAGAGTTGAATCAATGCACACAAACACATTAACATACAAGTTATGAACACTATCCCAACGGCAGACCCTGAGTTCACAGTTGTGTTTTATAACACTAATGTTTAAGCTGAGGGCAGCTTTCAGCTTAGTGCATCTAATAATTAAATCTCTCTAAAAAAAGTATAATGTAGATCAATATAGAGAGCAAAAATATCATCCAAAGCCCACACCAATAGCACATCTAGAGAGAGCACATACTATACATTTTAATTTACATGGAAGTAAAGAAATAATTAAAACCCAGAGAACATACCACAGCAAAAAATGATACCAGAGCCGTACATAGAGGGGAGTATTTTGTGGTCCTGTTATTGGAGGACTGCATAAAAGATTCCACTTCCAGAAGGAAATAGTTTATTTTTCTAAATCAACAATAAAGAGTCAAAATAAAGGAAACTTTTATTTATATATATTATATTTATTATATATCATATCATATCATACCATATCATGTTATACTATCTTTTACCTATCAGCTAAACTTCTGAGACTCAACTCAGAAGAGTCTCCTTCAAAAGGAAGAAATACTATAGGTACAATTTGGCATATTCATTATGGAAAATTGGAAACAATCCAAGTAAACATTTTATGCTAACTATAAAAGAGTATTTTAAAAGAACTAAAGGTAAGTTTAAACTTCAATCATTATTTTTAACATTACAAATAAGAGCACTATTATAATTTCAACTGTTTTAGACATTTTGTAGGATAAAATCTAACACTTCTTAAAAGAGAATAAGAGAATGCCCAGCAATAACTTAATTATCTAATTAGAAAAATTTCACTTCACAACTTTCAATGAAAGAATATATTTGGACAAGATTTATCAATGGATGATAAAATCCTTAATTGAAATGTTGTATAAGTTCACAGAATCACAGATGATATCTGAATCAATCTTATTTCAAAGTCCATGCATTTTACCTCTACACAATCCTTCCTCCTAAAGTGAATATTGGGATTTTAAGTAGGTAATTTTCATGCCAGCTTCCCCACTTAAACTTATGTTTTTAAAAAATTATATTTGGTAATCTGGGGGTTTATCTTGTTTGTTTCTTCTCCACTTGACAGCTGCTCACTACACATAAAAACAAAAACAAACAAACAAAAAAGCCAACCTACACTGAGGCTTCCTATAATGATGTGTGTTGAAGTGTTAAAAGTAACTGGGCAAAATACAATTGATGTAATTAGTACCCTAAATAGAGTAGAATTTTGTCACATAGACTTTAGTATGAAACCAGCATGTAATGCAAAATTGAGTAAGGTCATCCTTTCCCTTGAACGTCACCTTCAAAAAGTGAGCAAGTTGTGTACTTTCTCTCAGTAAAGCCAAATGTGTCAGTTCTCTTTCAGTATTAAAACAGATATCTAATACTTTGTGAAAGCACAAGATCAAATATACTATTTTGGGGGCTGAGAAATATGAAAAAATACGTAACCATTAAACACTAGAAACACAGTGTGCTACCACGTTCACAGTATGAGAGCCAAAAGCATATTGAAAAATGGAATATGGACCATCTCTGAGACAGACTCTTTCACTATTTCCCTTCACTACTCCCATGCACTCTATTAAATGAGGATCATTTAAATTCACTCTAACAATGCATATCCTCGTATTGCAATAGAAATAACATCAATAAAACCAAACTTTTAAACAGGTTCATCTCCTACGCACATCCAAGTTCCTGGCATTTATCCCCTATCTGGAGCCCTAGGATTTAGACCAGGATGATTCCTTATTCACATTTCCAGAAATATCACCTCCATTGATTTAGGAAAAATTTTTCTTTGGACAGAGTTTGGCCTTGCCTTAGTGGCCATTTCCCTCTTCACTAGGTAATCTCTGTACGTAAAGGACACAGGCTTATGGGGTGAGATGAGGGTGATGAGTTCAGTGCTACAACTGTAATATAAGTTCCTGTTTAGATAAACTGGTAAAATGCCCGCCTTTCCTTGACTAAACACAGCTCAGCTGGAGTGCATGGCTTGGAGAGGAGACCTTGGGCTGAGTTGCCTCCCACTTACTCTCCCGATTAGGGCTTTTTGGATATGCCCAAACTAAATAACATTAAAAGGCAGCCATGGGTGAATTCAGCTGAATATTCCTGGGTGATATGAGGCGTATGAATAATCATTCACTGTCTTTGCGGTAATGTAAGATTCAATATGCCTTTCCTAAATTCTTGGTCATCCTGCCGACAATTTTGGGATATTATAGCTTATTCTAGATCTAAATTGAGAAAGAAATAGTTCTAAAATCATACTTGCCCATGATGGGGATGATGTTTTTCATTATATGATGAAAGGTGTCCATCCCGCCTTGGTTTAGTCTTCTGCTTTCAATCAGACTGAGTGGGTCAATGGGCATGACCACTCTTTGGGGATTCACGTGAAATTTGTTACCCCTTAGTGTAGTATTCTCCAAATTATGGTCTTTAGTATCAGCATCCAAATTATGGCATCCAAATTATTTAAAAAGTGCATCACCTGGGCACTGTGAGAAATGTAAACTTTCTGTTACTACCCAGACCTACAGATCCGAAAACCTGGAAGTCAGGCCTAGCAACCTGGGACTCACTATGCCCCTCCCACCCTCCAAGTTATTCTGGTGCACACTCCAAAGTGTGAGAACTACTTCCCTGCTGCACGGAATCACATTGTGTGCCCAACACTTCCTTTGGGCCATTGTGAATCTGAACCAAGATAGAATCTCATAGGTTAAGCTATGGAAGACAACTCTTGGCTAGTGTGGAACATATAATCAATTTAAAGCATTGATATGAATTAAAGAATGATAGGAGTTGTATTTCAAATGTTTTATTGATTATTTTTTATTCCCATAGAACATAAAGAAAATGGTGACATGGATGACACTTAGTTCATGGTTTCTTATAAAATTTTCTCACCTTTCTACATTTCAAAAAATATTGCTATATTTTTTATTCATTATAATTAGAAAGCTATAGTCTATTATTTTGTGTTAAGCTTCATTAAGTTTTTGGCATCCAAATTATTTAAAAAGTGCCTATTTGTCTTCTGGGTTTGTGAAAGGAACCTGGAGTAATGAGCCTAAACTTTCATGCTCTGCCACTGAAATGGCTTAAGCTTGGTTAAGTTATATAACCAACCCTCTATCCTTCAATTTCCTCTTCTACACAATTGGGTAATAAGACCTGAAACCTACAGAAAACCATGACATTATATCTAACTAAGTAAAATGCATAAAGAGCAGAAATGTAAGTCTAACAGCTGAGACTTACCAGAAAAATGTACTACCTAATTAAAGTAATATTTTAGATGTAGCATCTCCCTTCTAAAAGAATCTTCTATTTCATTTATCTTACTTAGTAAACCTTCCTATCCACTTTCTGTGATTCTTTATAGGTGAAGGTTACATTTGCTGCTGAAATTCTACTTTCACCATTATAATACGTGTTTAACCAAATCTAATACACTTTTCTAAAATCCAATATCTTTAACCTTAGTTTATTACAATCATTTTTTTTTAAAGGAACTCATTTGTGTACACTCCAGCTAGGTAAATTATAGATAATGATAAAGAATGAGAATAATATGTGGATAGATAGGTAGATACTCGTATAGAAAAAGTTTTACTCCAAGTACTTCTGAAGACAATTTGAGAAAACTAAACAACATAAGTATGGTTAGAGAAAAATGTAAAAATCAGAAAAAATAATGAAAAATTGCTATCATTTTGTTGATAGGAATGAATATATTATATCCCTAAAATCTTTTTCAGTCATACAAACAATATAGCACATGTATCAAGTAAACCATCCCATCATTTCATGTCTATTTGAATAAGCTGATGAATTTTGTGGCACTACTGTGTTCAAGAAAATAACATAAGGTATAATAATTAATTCCTTCAAACTTCCATGTATATATTTAAAATATTAATATTAATTGCATTCATGATACATGATTATTTACTAAAATTAACTAGTACAAATAAAATTAATTTTCTGTTAATGATTACAAAACTTAATTGCATGCCCTTTCTCATAAGTCGCCATGCTCCTCTAATTTTATATATATATAAATTAGATATATATATGTATGTATATGTATATATATATATATATATATATATATATATATATATATATATATATAAAGATATCTCAGAGGAGCATGAATTTTATCTCTCTCTCTTTCTCTGATATATATATATATATATTTAAATTATAGAAGGCAGGGAGGTCTCTTTTCGCCTTTTAGCATCCAGAAGCCTGGATGGTTGTTTTTAACTTCATAGAAGAACTAACAGAAATAAAATACATAGCTCAGAGATTGAAACTCTCAGCTTAAGTCAACATCAACATCAGAGAACCAGACAGCATATTTGATGTCCCTAAAATAATCCTATCTTGTAAATACAGAAGCTACTTTGCTGAAAATCAGACCCACATTTTAATTGTGCTGCTTACAGAATTACATATGTTGAATTCACTGCCTTATCTCGAGTCCATGTGAGACTTAGGATGCAGGAGCAGGATTGGAATAAAGACATCCAGGTGGACTCAGATAAGACTGATGATCTGAAATCCCTTAACCCATGGAAGCCGACACAGAATACCTGCTCCTCTTTCAGTGATTCAGACAGTAGTTTTCTAAGCCAAAACCTAAACATCTTTTTCTTTACCTTGTCTTTCTCTCTTCCCCACATCCAATCAAACTCCAAACTCTTGAATTCTACCCCTTAAACATATTTTAACTTATTTTTATTACCATTGTCATTACTCTAACCTGTGCATGAACTATTATTCCATATCCCCTAGAGGTGACTGCTGATTCCGGCATTTACTATCCCTATTACCTCTGCTAAATAAGAAACTGTCATGGCCGAAAGCTTTTCTGAAAGAAAGGGTTTATTGGGCTAAATGTAAGCGAGAAAAGGACCGGGTCCTGGGGCATGAAGCCTAAATCGCCAGTAGCAGAGGTAGATGGAGAAGGCAACATGTCTGCCATCTTGGAGATGACAGGTTTTTTCATACATCAAGTAGGTGTAAATTATCTTGAAAGAATTTACACTGGCTACAGATAAAGGGGGTGGGAGAAGGTGAAGCAGGGCTAGTTCTGGGATAAATGCAGAGTTTGTAAGGATGAAGTCTTTGCTCCTTTGGATTGGCTGAGGGCAACAGTACAGAAAGCTCATGTGGAAGCCAGAAGCAGAGGCTCCAAGGCTGTGGCTTCTGGCTCTTTTGGATAATTTTGGAAATAACCACCTGGAAGTTAATTCAAAAGTTCCAACATATATTCAGGAATGCAAGCAATCTTTCATTGGTTTTGCCCTGCAGTTGTTCACTGATTGACCTCTCTCCTCTCTTCCTTCCACCCTCCAGCCTGCTGTAATTAATTTAGGATATCTCTGAATTTTCTCCTTGTCACCTCAGCATTCTATTTTTGCCTTTCCCATCTTGTAATATTAAAATTCACTACATTAAATATTCTCTGTGAATATAACTGGTGTGACTTCTGCATTCAGTATATGATGTAGTACTTGATCTGAGAAATGTCAAATGCTTGGGAAATCTTTACAGAGCAATGAGAAATTTCCTGCATGGTCAAGTCTTCAATTCACAAGAGAGACGTACATTTTGATATAACTAATTATATAGAAGTTAAGCAAATCACCTAAGAAGAGTGTGCTGACGGGGAAGAGCTACATCCAAAGAGTCCAGGCAAACTCCAGTATTTAAGGGATGAGTTTTAGAGGAGAAGCTCCAAAGGAGCTGTGAGAACATGACTAACTAAACTAATTTGCTTTCCTTTAAAATTAAGTATCACACTCTTAAATGTACACATTTATTGAAAGATATATTTTATATGGATATGGTCAGGATAACAAAGCTTATTTTATTACCCAAAGTATTTATAACTCATATGTTTAAGTTATAAGATTTATAGATAATCAAACTTTTTGTGACAAACCAGCTCTTTCCCATTTCAAAAAGGAGAAACCTGAACCATAGAGAAATTACATAAAATAATGTCAAAGACACGCACCTCCTAGGTTGACCAGGACGAAGAGTGTTGATACTAGTACTTAGCTAACTATTTTTAGTTAAGTCATCTTTCTTGTATGCCATTTTCTGTGAGTTTAAAATACTCTGAATCTGGAGGGAGAAAAGATAAAGAGTTCCAAAGGATATTCATTTCCTGACGTATTTTTTTTTTTTGACAAACTGCATAATATTGATGTAACTTGCTTTACATACTTGAAGTGATCCGCCATTACTTTCTAAAAATATATGTGCTGCTATTGAAACCCATGAGATCCACAAGTTCCCTATCTTTACTCCTCTCCCAATGGAGCACAGACCTGAAGAATGAGGGCTTTGCAGTAAGTTTTTTTATGTTGCCACGTGCCCATTATCACTTACTTGTGCATGACCTTGGTGAAATTTCTCTGCAAACTTTCTCCTCTGTTTCCTCATCAGTAATAATAATAAGAATAGAATCTCACTTTTAGAATTAAATTAATTATTACATGGAAAACATTTTAAAAGTAACAGCACATAGTGACCACGTAGTGAATTATTACTTTTAATGTTACTACTATTTATGTTTCTTTGATTACTCACAGAAAGCTGTAAAAGTGCACTAACAAGTAAAGTGCAATACAGTGTGGAATGAGTTTTAAACAAGTATCTAAAAATTAATTTGCAGTGTTAAAATTTTAGTTTCTCACAGTTTCCACAGTTTAGTTTCTTCTTGTTCCAACTGAATGAACAAGATACATGCTTATACACATATGTAAACTCTACCAGAAGTAGAAGCTGGTTATTTCATACAGTAATTAATATTAGGTTGGTGCAAAAGTAATTGCAGTTTAAAAGATCAAAAATAATTACAAAAACCGCAATTACTTTTGCATCACCCTAACAATTATTATTAAAATAGCAATTACCCAATTTGGTGTGTGCTACCTTATCAATTCAGTAGGTATTATTATTTCCATTTTACAGATGAGAAACCTGAGATTACCTTGGTCAGATACAAGGCCCTTGGTCCCTCAGTTAAGTGGTGAAATTGAGAATATGTAAATTATTTAAATTTCAGTTTTATGTAAATATCAAGAAATTCTCTAAATATGTCTATTTGCCTGACTACCTGTAAACTTACCTATCATATACACAGGAATTCAAAATAACATATGTGTCAATATACAATGCAGTTTGTTCATAATTAGTATTAAGCAAAGCATACTTATAATTATGGACCTCCTCATTTAATGGTTCCAAATTATGTACTCTTTTTCCCAATATTTTTTAAAGATGTGAAATATAGTGCATAAATCATTGAGAAAACAAGCCATACTAGTTGGACATCTGCTATTTAAATTGAAGGCCAATAAAATAGTTGAATACATTTTTCTACTGAAAAACAGACAGATGGTCTATTAGAGTGTTTCATAAATTGAATATAAGATAGTATGAGTAATTATCAAATATGTACATTGAGATATTAATAGGAACCTAATCTGAGCATAAAAATAAATTAAATATTTGTTGTATTTACAGAATATTTTCTCAGTGTTCAAATGAAGGGCTATTTTATATTCTCCATTCCATGGTCTTTTACTACATGGTCTATATTCTCTGTATTTGATCGCACGTCTTGTGATATATAGATAGGATTTTATTCTAAAATATGCCTTTATATTTATTACTTTATAAGTCCTATTATTAATTAGATACATACTTGAACAATGATATGAAGAACTTGAGTAATCTTTCTTTCCTATCCCTTCTCCTCATTATCCATTTTAAACATTAATACATTTTTTTCAGTGTAATTTAGAATCTTTTAAATTTGTTTATATAAGATATCAGTGAGTTTATTGTACTTTCCACCTTCTCTCCTCTTCCTTCCATTTACATTCTCTTTTGTCCTTTTTATCTTTACATTGGTATTCGAAAACAAATGTTCTAAAAATATGAAGTTAAACGTATTTACTGCAGTTGTACGTGCTGATGTGAAATCTTTGTCTCAGACTTTCTTTACTTGAATGTCTATAAGTTTGGCTCCATTGTCTTCTTAAATGTTGCCAGGGAGAATTCTAATAGCATCTTGGTTATCCTTATATTAAGAGGGATTTCATTTTTTTTAAAAAAAGAAAGGAAAACAAAAAGCTTTGTTCCTCAAAAGATTTTTTTGTTTGTTTTTAATGTTTAAATTTTAATAAATTTATTCATATTAATCTTGTCTTATTCTTAGCTGGTCTACTTGAATTTTTCCTGCCATTTAAATACGTAGTTTCAAGTGTTCTTCTTTTGTTTTCCCAGAAAATTTTTGTTTGAATTGTATCTTAAAATATATGTTTAGGTCCATTGCCTTAGTTTTCTTCTTTGAGGACTACCAATAATGATTTGGTGAATTTTCTTTGTAATTTACACCTATCACTTTCTCCTTAATACCTTTTTTAATTTTTTCTGTTTCTTTTTAGTGATAATTAGTTGTCATATGTCTCTTCTTTGTATTCTGTGCTGTGCTTTTCACACTGTTTATTCTCTATTGAATTAGTACTACAACTAATTTAGCCTTTACTTTCCTGAATGGCTTTTTCTTATTTCCTTGCCAAATTCTGTAATTCTTTTGTTTTGTCTTGTCATCTCTACCTTATTTCCACTTTAATTTTTTATTCTTTTTTCTTCTTCTTCTTTTTATTTGGTGTTCATTTATGTTTATTTATGATTCTTGCCAAAAACTTTTTTGAAAGGAACTCACTAAAATTTCTAGTTTTGTGCTTTGGAGTATGATGAAAAACAAACTGAGGCATTGTGCAATCTTCAGAAGGCTTATCACCTCCACAAACCTTTCACCAATTTTGTTATTTCCTTTGATTGGCAAGCACTGCTGTTTTAAGTTTTGTCATTCAAAAACTTGGGTTCACCTAACTCCATTTTTTGCACATTGCTGCAGCATTTCCTAGGTGTGAGGAAGTAAAGTCTAGATAACAGAAAGTTTTCTTCAGAACCACCTCTTCCACCATTTTAATTTTTATAATTGGTTTTCTAGGAAGGAATATTTTCGATTTCTCCTTTTCCTATTCTTACTATAGATAGTAATTACTATAATCTAATGACTCTTCCATAAATGTTTTAGGAGCATGACTCAGTTACAAATTCAAGTGTCCTAACTTTACACACATTTCTCATGAAATGACATTTTGAAATATCAAAAATATTTGTGAGGTGGGTCTTCTGAATATAACTTATTAACAAGCAGAGAGTAGTTTCATTATCTGATTAGTTAGTAATTGATAAAATTTGAATGTGACGTCAGATAGGCTGGTTGTGACATCTTTGCTTGTCTACATTAGTCTACCCTTGGCCTTCCTTGTCTCAGTCAGGCCTTACAGATTTTATATTTTAAGTAAAAGCAAATTTGTAAAATACAGGTAGAATAATAAAAATTACTCAGAACTAACTACACACTTAGCTAGGTTTTAGCAGAAGACAGAAGTTGAAGTAATAAATCCCCTGGAATAGTCACCGGACGGAGAAATATACAGAGAGAAAGCCCCAAGGGGAATGCTGCTCCTAGATGCTGACTAATAGCAATGGAGACTTTAATTACACATTGCTCTAACTGTTCTTTCTCTGCAAGCTGGAATTAAAATGGACAAGACTCAGAGGATTAAAGTGAATTATAGTGATCATTTGAGTATTTGGGTCTCATTACTATCAAAGGATATCTTCCAGAATTGGTCAAACATTCCAAAGTCCTAACGTATCCCCAAACACTCTAAAAATATTTTATAAGAGAACATTTAAAAAAAGAATGCTATATGATAGCTGAAACTAACCAGAATGCATCCTAAATAGCCCTTCAAACATTTTCCACAATCAACCACACCTCCTTCAATGACAGAGAAAAACAAATAGAACGTAAAATGTGTTGTCCGAAAATAAAACAAGTGCAATAAAAACAAGCTTTTTCTCCATCAAAAGATAGTTTTGTCCACATTGTGTAGAAAATTATGGGTCATTCAGTTACTCATGTTAGATGCAAGTAAATTAAAGAAATATAAAACACCTATACAAAGTTAGTATATGTACAAGTCAAGAGAAGGACATAACTGAATATAAAAGAAAAAATAATTAATTATATACAAGTTCAAGACCCATTTTGAAATGAGACATAGGAAAAAGTCCACAAATGTTTCAAGTTATAGAAAAATTCAGACTTTTATATCAATTCAATATAATACAGCCAAAATTGATGAAGCAAAACAAAACAATGGGATAAAATTGGAGACTTAGAGTGGAATGAAACAGTTTGAAGACAAATCTATCATAGATATGAACAACAAAGAGCAGAATAGATAAAGCTGTTGTCATTTTTTTAAAACACGAATTAAAGCTATAAATGACTAAAATGCCTACTGAAGAAACAAAAGAAGTGAAGGAAAGTAGTATTGAGATAATAATGCTACTGAAAATGCAACTTATGGCAGGAAGACATGCATAAAGCAGACTATACAACAAATATTAAAGAAAATGCATACATTCAAATTACCCTTGAAGAAAGTTTCTGAAAATGAAATAAATACTAAGAAACGTTTAAAATGTATTTCAGGTAAAATTAATCTTTAATCATTTGTTTATCAATGTATCCATTCAATAATTATGGCATTCCTTTTCATGGCTCTGGAATAAAATGCAGGGGACAGGTATGGATTCTGGTCTAATGGAGCTTTCATTACAGTATAGTACACTGCTGAAAACCTCGCAGTCAAAGAAAAAACTAAAATAACTATAAATTTTGGTAGGTGTAAGTAAAATATAAGCTGCTGGTATAATAAAGGGAGTGATTACAGAAGGCTTTAAAAAGTGTTGAATGTAAAATTACTAAAAATATAAGGTGATTAATAGATGGGAAGATAATTATTTCTAGGGAAGAAACAAAAGGTATAATGGCCCTTAGGCAGGCAGGCAGGAAAGGAGTTGGGTTTTCTTTTTTTAGAATGACAACCTGTAATAAACCACGAATAACTAGTTTATTTCTGTATAAATATACAGCAAGGTTGAGTCTATCCTTTACACGGAGTTCTATTTAAGTCTCCCTAACCTATAAGAACAAGACAAACAAATGAGAAACAGAAACTCATAGACACAGACAATAGTTTAGTGGTTGCCAGAGGGTAAGGGGGGCGGGGGATGGGGGGTGGGAGATGAGGGTAAGGGGGATCGAATATATGGTGATGGAAGGAGAACTGACTCTGGGTGGTGAACACACAATGGGATTTATAGATGATGTAATACAGAATTGTACACCTGAAATCTATGTAATTTTACTAACAATTGTCACCCCAATAAATTTAATAAAGTAAAATTAAAAAAAAAAAAAAAAGAATAGAAGTAGAGTGCTATCAAGTTGTTCTCCAAAGTCATGTGCCTATTTACTTGTGTTCCCCTCAATAACATCCTGGAGTTCTCTTTTCCTCATAGTCAGATGATGTCTTCTTGATGTTGTAGCTGGTATTTTCCACTTTTGAGTGTTAAATCCATTAAGATGATTCACTCTGAGTTCAAACAATAATGATAAAACTATATTTTAAAGCTAACCAGGACAGTAAGCTGCAGGTGCCTACCCAAGACCTTAAGGAAAAAGGCAGACTTCTTTAATATCAAACCTATGCCAAATATATGAGACAAGAGCCCCCATGTTCAGGAGTTAAGTTTCAATTCTTTAATAAATACTAGCATTTTTAAAGAATAAATTGTTTTAATCAATGACATAAAAATGAATTATTAAAATACCAAAATAAAAGTAATGTACGAGTTAAGATAGTAGAGAAACAAACAAAATAAAACAGTAGACTTCATTGATACATTCAAGAGCTGTTTTGATATATAACAACAAAAATGACAGTTAAATATCCAGCAGAAAGAATGGAAACCAGAAGAAATTACAATGGCATCCTTTATCTGTGAAGTAAATTAATAACCAAAACAAAATTACATATATATGATCTACAGGTGTTCTGGGGGAGATTGATGAGGGCTCCACCAGGGCCATGAGGATCAAAGGCAACACGTCCACTCTAGAGCCAAATGGCACGCGCTAAGGGCAAGAACTTATATATCTCCATCAAGTATGGATGGAGGGAAGGCACCATGATCACCCTCCCCAAACACAAGGACGCCAAGCCTGGCGACATCCCCACAAATATCATTTTCTCATTCAAACAACAGCCCCGTGCCATTTGCTCTAAGGCATCGGCATGCTGTGCGGTGCTCTGAGCAGCCTCAAGCAGGTGGAGCTTGGAGCAGACTGAGGAAGCGGGGAGCCAGGCAGGGTCACAGTGCGGGGATGATGGGGCATAAACCTTTGTTCCACTGCAAGGTCACTCTTTCCCTTCTCTCTTTCTTCTTATTTCCCACACACGCCAAGGCAGCTTTTCCTTACTTTCAGCTTTATTTTGCCCTACAAGGTAGGTAGCTGCCTGGTCAACACTCCTACCTCTGACAGTTGAGTGATGCTTTTGTTTCTGAAGAAAAAGAAAATGTCATCAATCCGACAGCCCAAAGAGATACTGAGGACAGAATCCACGTTGCCAAGGTGACTTTCCAGGAGGGAAACTTCTGTGTTGACTTTAAAGGCTGCTTCCCCAACACATTAACATGAGCCACGAGACAGACTTGTAAGCAGCATTGGCGCTGTTCCTGGACCCGACCCCAACCAGCCCAGGAACCACTGGACAACGTCCGCCCCAAACACATCCACTGAGGATTCACCCTCCTTGGGATCCTCACCGCTGACTCTCCATAGTGATGAAGCCACTGTTTCTTCTTCACTGATACTTTCTGAAAATGTACCTGGCATTGACCTTCTTCAGATATAGAAGACCTGTCTTCCCCACCGCCCTAAAGGATTTAAAGCATTCCAGGAGGGGGAAGGTGTGGGCTGCTCTCCATGGTCACTAAGACTAAGCTAAGAGGCGGGAGACACAGCCCATCTCCTCACACTTCACCAGGGATGAAAGGGGCTTTGGGGGACTTGCGATCTATTTCTAGTCTAGAGCTGCAGAGGCCTGATCACCTTTCAGAAGCCAAAGGAAGCAAATGATAAGAGCTAAACTAACTCCTTCCATTCCCTAAGCACGAGCCCTGAGTGACCCAAAACCCATGTCCCCCACACAGCACACAACAAAAACATCACTGTTATTAGAGTGACATTTATTACGGAGAATCAACATTCATCCCAAGGGAGGAATTACTTGGGGGTGGGAAAATGTTTTCCCTGGAAATTCAGAAACCTGTTTGGTGTGAAAATAATAGAGACACATCTCAGAAAATTGTGCATTCAGCAGTGGTGAGAGAGAGAGAGAAGCCGGAGGCTCCAGGCAAACTTGACGCCTGCAGGTATGGTTTGGATGGGCTGCAGTCTCCCTGTGAGGCCTAGACTGGGGGACTTCTGATGGAATAGCTGTTGCATAAATCCTGCAAATGTCTGGGGTTGTCTGTTCTTCTGTCTTTTCTGTTGAATACTTGGAGAAGTCTGGCCTGAATAGACAGCTTGTTCCTGGCTTGAATTCTTGTTTCCCACTTTACAGCAGGGAGCCCTGGAGTTGAGAGGAGGCCCCTGGGGGGACCCTGCCTGGGCCTGTACTTCTGTCTCCTGCTGAGCTTTCCCAAACTTCATTGGGGAGGGAAGGGGCTCTTGGGGGCAGGGGATGTCTGCTGCATGCCGACGCCCCCGTTCTCCCGTAGGTACCTCCCAATGCCTCTCCTGACTTTCTTATCGCTGGTCATCCCAGGCAAGGCATCTCTACCTTGAAATGGGCCTCTGCTCTGTGCACATGATACGGGGCTGTCCATTTCCTGGGGATTTTCTTGCTTTTTGCCTTCTCTGTCAGGATGAAGACAAGGAAACAAGCGTCTCATTTGCTTCCTGAACTGTCTTTCAGGAGCAGACTGCCCGTTCTGTGACGTGGTCTGGGAAGACTTGCTCCCAAGCACCTCCTCTAATGCCACGTCCTAAGGAGGAACATTCTTCCATCGAGTTTGGGATGTTCCCAACCCTGGATCGCCTCCACCAAGCCCTTCTGATGTGGGGCCTTGAGGACTCACTCTCTTACGAGCCTCTGGGAGAATCTTCTTTCTACACCACCTGAAGACCCACATAGGGCCTTGAGGCTCTTGCCACTGCTCCATACTGATGCCTCGCACCTCGGTCCTCCACATGGACAGGCAGCCCCTGGGAAACTCCCACATCCTCACTGGAGACACCCTGAGCATGAATCAGGCGAGCTTCATCTGTCAAGCTGTCTGATGGACTCACCCCAGGACCATCTAGTTCTTCCTCAGAGCCATACATGAGATCTTCATCTGAAGAGCTGTCTGAGTCACCCAAAAGATGATCTTCGGGGCCATTCTCTAGGCTGTTTCCCTTATCCTTCCCCATATCTTCCTCTAGATGATGCATTTCTGAGCCCCTCTCACAAAAGCTTCTGGGTGGGCTCAATCCTACATTTAGGGGTTTTCTGCTCTGTCCTTTATCTACAGACATGCTTGACAATCCATAATTGCTCTCTGGTTCAGATATCTCTGAAGAATCGCTCGGAGGCCTCATCAGTGACCGAGACTCATGGATTCTGCAAGGCAGGCCCCACTGGTGTTGGATGAGCCCCTTTCTATGTTGATGTTCTACATTTATAGTAAACTCATTACTGAGAGTAAATGCTCCAGGAAGGATGGAGATTGGAATCTGGGCTTGGGAAGGCGGGGGTAAGCAGAATTGGGACTGGAAGAACATAAGTCCTCTTGAGAACTTTGGGCCACAGTGGGTAAACCCACAAACATTCAAGTTGGTGACACAACAGGCTCCATTCCCAGATGTTGCATTATAAATGAAGTGGAATCATCTGATTCGCTGTGGAGGTGATGGAAATCCACTCCACAGATGCCAATCTGGGGTATAGGACCTGATGGTACATTTGGGATTGTGCATTGAAGGTGGACTAGATGTTGGATCTGACTGAGACATTGGAGCTGGGATTGGGGCAGGGATTGAGGGAAGGCATGAGGCTGCACCCCAGTTAAGGATGGAAGTAAGGCATTGGAAAGTACTGGGTATAGCTGGCCTGTGGGAACATTTGTGATTCTGTGGAAAGTAAAGACTGATGAATAGTCACTGATGATATGGACAGAAAAATGCAAGATCTCACTGGCAATGATGGGAAAACCCAGAGAAGATGGATATGGTTTTCCACCCAATAATCCTGCCAGGTCCTAGGACGTGAGGGCTGCTGATGGACATGCCGTTCCATTGCTGTGCCTTTGTTTCTCCAAAAAGGAAGGGCAACTAATGAGTCATGCTTAGCAGAAGCTAAGTGTGACACTTTGCGTGAAGAATTTAGGTGATAGTCTGGCTTATGTTGTTTGAGGAATGATCCATTTTTCTTCCCCTTTCCCTTCCACCTCAGGAAAGGACTCCTCTTTTGGACTTGTCTCTTGGGGAATGCCATGGTTTCTGGGCTGAGAAACATAAGTTGACCACACCCTATAAGGTTGGCTGCAGGATCTCCTGCAAAAGAGGCCTGTAAAGAATAGAGGGCAAGAAACTTGCTTGCAATCACATCGTGCCAAGGGGGGAGGGAACGAGTCTTTGGCATGAGCTAGTCTTCAGCAGGGAAGGTTTGCTTGTGACAGGCTGGAAGGGTCAATGCCTGTGACTGTTGGGGCAGAAGTGGACCATGCACCGGTGCTATCTTGAGATGCCATCTCTGTCTCAGTCTTCCATGGGATGGAAATTTATTTAGAGTGAGTCACAGTGAAGTTGTAGCCTGGTGGTGGTGAGGTGCACAGCACTGGTGGTACCTGATGACATGTTAATAAACCAGTGGGATCCCTTGCCTTGTACAAATTTGGTAAGAGGTTGATATTTTGGGAAAGAGAGGGGTTAAGAAAGATGGTGTTCAGACTCAGAGGGGCATCTGGTTGAAGAAGAGGATCTGCTCTTGTAGTGTCATGTGGTGGGGTGACAAGAGGTTGGGGTGGGGAATGGCCCACTGGGAATGCAGATTCCAAGGGAGGAAAAGGCTCTGGTGGCAAAGAATGACGCGGTGTTGAGGTTGAAGGAAAGTCAGACAAGGGGATCATTGGATTAGGAGAGAGAATTAGGGGTGATGGTGGGAAAACATTCAGGCAGAGGAGCTGGTATTGGGTCTCCTGGCAGGACTCCTGAGAAGGCGGCAGACAAAGGGAAGGATGACTCAATCACATAATCTGTGGAAACCAAAGTAGACACTGAGGCAATAGCATCTTCCCAGGCCTCTGGAAACAGTAGACAATTGACCACAGCAGTTTCATTATTGCTCACCTTACAGAAGGGGTCTGGATGTAACCGCTGATGAAGGCAGGTTGTATCATGATGCCGAAGCAAGGAGCTGCAAAAGACACTAGATACAGAGCTACAGCCAGGACCAGAACAGAGAGGAGGCCCTAATGGCCCTGTGGGGGTGGGGCCACCTGAAAGAAGCCTGCTGCCCTTCACATTGCTCCACATCCCTGACTTCACAACACACCCAATAGCACTCACCCCAGGCCTTCATGCCCACCCCCGTTCCTATGGCTATTCCATCCCAAGACTATGGAAGGCTACACTGAGTCCCTGGAATTGCATAGAACATGCTAAAGAGGAACATCGAAGGGAAGGGAAGATTACTCACCTTTTGTAGATAGAAATCAGCCATGTTTTCTCCTCTTCTGCCCTCTGGTAATGCCTCCAACCTAGGAAGACAGGAGAGTGAGTTATGTGGGTAGAAGCACGGGTAGTATACAGGAGTCCCTCTACGGGAAACCATTGTGATATTAGACTGTGACGCCCCAAGAATCAGCCGATGAAGTGAACTGGTCCATGTCAATATGAACAAGTTTCCCATGTGTCTGTTGCTTCATCTGTAAATTGCTTTCACAAACATTATTCCATATGATGCTCAAAACCAGTCTGTGAAGCACAGTGGTCAGTGGTTACATCAGAGCAGAATCTGATCACCCCAGAGGTCAAAGTACTTAAAGTCCAGAGACAGAAGTTTTGAGTCTCCACATCTATTGCACAATGTCCCCTGCTCAGGTCTATCACTGCTCATGCCCAGGGAAGGAAGAGCAGGGGATCAGAGAAGTGACTATGTCTCACTGCCTTCCCAGGAGCCTCTCCTCTGATGGTTCTGTTTTCAGACAGGGACTGTATCTAGCAACTAACGGCCTCAGAGGTCATGGACCAGGGACTTCATGGAAAGGACAGAAAGGCCCACCCTTGGAGAGAGCAGGTGAAAGAGGCAGAACCTTACCTTTCCGTGTCCCACCTTTGCTTCTTCTCTTAGCTCTGCCCCGGTGCTGAGAAGAAGAGAATCATTTCTGTCACTTCTCTCCATAGGAAACTTAGACTTTCATGATCCCAGAATAACATGATTCTATTTTAATTACTAGAACTTTGTGTTCTTCCTTTGATCCATTTTTATGGGTTCAAAATGTTTTCAATTTTCCCTTCTTTGAAAAACTCAAGGAAGGTTTTGTCTATGAGTCCACACTTGGTATTCTCAGTCAGAAGTCCTCTGCTCAAGGAGGGCAGAGAATCTGAGGCCAACAGTCGCATCACTGCTGCCTCAGTTAGGACCCTGTAACCTGGGCAGAGCTCAGGCTCCAGCCTCTGCTCAGAGGCTCTCAGAGGCTCAGCGCTGCCCTCCTGATCAGCCCAACACAGAGGAAGGCTCTGTGGAGTGATGCCTGACATGGGAATATGACTCCTGATGAAGTGCTGGGGAACGCGCTTCTCCTGCAGAGATCCCAAACTCTCTGAATAACCCAAGCCATGGACAGGAAGTCACTGTTTGGGGTTTGATCCTGGAATCGGTCCTCTACCATGTGCACATGGTCTGTGAGCTACCAAGGAAACAGTCCCATCTGAACCTATTCTCCTAGAAGGATCTTCTATTCTCTCAGATTCCCCACCTCAGGTGTTGCTCTGAGGCAGCCATGCTCATTTTCAAAGGTGGGAGTAGAAATGAGCACAACACTAAACAAAATCTGTTGGGCCTCCTCGGGGTTCCTTACCTTTGGGATGTTTTTGGTTTCCTGGACGGTTGGTAAAGGTGGAATCTCCACCAGGTAGCACAGGAACAGAAGGAGCAAACAGAAACCTCACAGACAAGTGAGGAGAACCTGTAATGAGACAGAGCAGAAGCTCACACAAATTTCAATAATGCTATTCAGAAATGCAAACACATTCCATTGTGGGAAATCCATTATCTGAATCGCCAAGCTGCCTGAGGCAACTGAGCTGTGACAGTGTAGACTCTTGACTTTATTGCCAGGCCTGCATCCCAGGCCATTGAAGAGTCACAAAGGGTTGTGACACAGCCCCCCCCCCCCCCCAACCACCAGCAGATCCCTCCACCCCTGTTGGGCCTCTAGGTCCCTCTGCCCTCGGCTGCCATCCTATTTTCCAATCCATCTTTCATCATATATTTACCTTACGGAAAGGTTCTCCTCGTTTCACCTGTAACCCAGATATGACCTGGGTCCCCCTTTACCATGTGGAGACCTTGACTTGGGGCTAACCATGTCCACTGCCGTGGAAGTCTGAAATACTGCCTGGAATGTTTGCTTGTACCCAGACATTTACACTCAGGGTCATATATATCCTCAAATCCATCTTTCTTATAGTATGTTTTGCCTTATGTGAACCCAGATACAGAACTTCATTTTGTATACTTAGTTCTCTGAATGTTGAATAGCAAAGTTTAGTTTATTTCACTTAGCCTTTACTCATTTCAATCAGAGGGGCTGCCTCAAATAATTAAAATGTATAATTCATTATTCAACATTCAAAAACTGAACTCAGTACAAAATAAATGTAAAGAATTAAACCTTCAAATGATCTTGGGTGTAAGTTTGTAGCAGTTACTTCCCTTACATTAATGATGGTTAAACTGACCAAACACTTTCTGGACCTACTACACACACACACACACACACACACACACACACACACACACACACACACACGCTTCCCCACTATCACCATCCAGGACCAGACTGGGATAGTTTTAGAAGCCGTTGATCTAAATTAGGACTTGTTTTGAGGATGTACCTTCACTGAGTAGGGGAAGGACATGGAAATGAGGAGCTGATGGAGATTCTTGATGCTGCATTTTCCCTGCAGAAACATTACCGATAATATCGAATAACAACGACACTCTCGTTGGGAGCTACTTCTTAAAACCAGGAGAGTAGCCACTAGAGATTCACTGTGCAAAGGAGGAAGACCACAGAAGAACTGTCTATATTTCTGCCGCAAGTTTTCCCACAAAGTTGACATAAAACAGTGACTGACCAATGTGCCAGAGCACATTCGAATATCTTCGATGTTACAGCTAGTGTGGGGAGCTGTGGTACCCGGTACCTCAAGTGGCTGCAGTGAAATTCATGCAGATGTCCATTGGTATTCTGCCACATATGTTTGAAAATGGTCCCTTCTCCTTGTCTTTCTTCTCTAAAATCCAAAATGCCATTCTCGTTTTTCTTTGTCTCTCAAAGTGGTCCTGGAAGTTAAGGCCAAAAAAAAATGACTATTGGCCTCCGTGTGCTTCGGAACAGAGTCTCCCCAGAGACAGCCAACAGGACAAGTCTGCAATTGACAAGTTTTAAGGGCAGTGCCTCTGATTGTTGGGACACAGTGTGCAATGCACCTGGTCTATGTGGAAATGAGTCCTCTGGGACAGATGGAAACCAACTTAGACTGAGTCACAGATAAGTGCAGTCTGGTGGTGATGAAATAGACAGCATTGGTGTTTTGTGATGATAAGCAAATGAATCAGAGGGATTCATTGTCTGTTATAAATCTGGTGAGGAGTTGACATCTTGAGAAAAGGGAGAATCAAGTGAAAAGATGGTAATCAGGAAAATTATCTTCTGGTTGCACAACAGGATCCACACTCTGAGTGTGGTGGTGGTGGAGGGGCAAAGGCAAGAGACTGATGTGAGGAATGCACCACTGGGAATTTGGATTTCAATGTAGGAATGGGTTCTGGTGGCAGAGAGTGACCTGGTGGTGAAGGTGAAAGAAAGTCAGCTAAGCGGACATTGTATCAGGGAAGGGAATTGGGGGTGGCGCTGGGAAAGGCTCAGGCTGAAGGTCAGGGATTGAATCTCTTGGTGGGACACCTAAGAAGGAAGGAGACAGAGTGAATGATGACTCAGTCACATGAGCTGTGGAAGCCAAAGGGACACAGAGGGAGTAGCATTTCCCAGGGCCTCCTGGAACGGCCTCCGATTGACTTCAGCAGTTGCGCTATTACCCAACTCACATGAGGGATCTGGACATAACTGTTGATGAAAGTGCATGCTATCATGATGCTGGAGGCAGGAGGTACAAAGCTGCAGCCAGGACCACAACAAACATATAGGACCTGGGGAGGTCTGGCAAAGGAAGAGCCTCACACTGCATACCAACTTTTCACATCCCCCTACTGCCTTAATCTCACAGGGTACATTTTTATCCCTCTCCCAAAGACTTTCACAATCTGACTCTGGAGATTTTCCCTCCCATGTCCATCCCAGGCTTCGCTGAGGCCTGATAAATTCATGGACTGTGCTAAGTGAGGATTATAGAAATAAAGGGTAATGTTTAGTCACCTTTGCAGAAGAGAAAGCATCTTCCTTGCCTCCTATAATTGGCTCTGGTAAGTTCTCAAACCTGGGACACCTTGAAAGAAATGAAGGTAGAAGCAAACTGATCTTAGAGGAGGCTAATTATAATGTTCTTTAGAGGTACCCTTGGTAGATTGGACTTGGAGAGACTTAAGAGTTTAATTACAAGGTCACATGGTCCATGATAATAACAGGCTCAGATGAATGTTGCTTTCTGATTCACATAGGACTTCCATATGTATTATCTCATGTGACTCTCAAAAACCACCCAGTGAGGAACACTGGTCAATCTCAAAGAGGTTATCTCAAAGAGGAGTCTGAGTCCCAGGAAGCCAAAATACTTTAACAAAATCAGTAGACAAGATTTCTGAGCCTCAACATCTCACATGGCCACACTTTGGGCAACACCCGTTGCCCAGGCTTATTGTTGCTTCATTCCCAGCAACAGCGAAAGCAGGGAACCTGAGCAGTGTCTCAGGGTCTGACTGCCTTCCCATGATCCTCTCCTCTAATGGCTCCTGTTTTCTGAGAAGGACTGTATCTAACAACACACATCCTCAGAGCCCATGACCCTGAGACCTCTTTGAAAGAAGAGGAAGGGTCATCCTTGTAGAGCTCAGGCAGAACAGGCAGAACCTGACCTTCTGAAATAGTTGTTATAGAAGAATAATTGCTATGTCAAGAGAAGAGAGAAAATAGAATCACATGAAATGCTTGTTTAAAACCAGCAAAGGTACAAAAGAGGAAAGGTAAACAGTTACTGGCATGGTAGATATGAATCCAAATAGATGAAAAAAAATCAGCAAATGTGAATGCGCTAAATTCACCAATTAAAAGTCAAGAGACTGTCAGACAACACCAACTCTAAATATAAAGATACAGATAGATTAAAAGTAAAGGGACAAAGCTAAATGTACCATGCTGACACTAACAAAAATACAATCAAACAAATAAATAGGAGTAACTATAATAATTTCAGACAAAGCAGACTCAGAACAAGGGAAATTATCAGTGACAAAGAGGGGCATTACAGAGGCAACAAAGGGCTCAATTCTCCAACAAGACACAGTGGTCTTTCATGTCTCACAACATATTGTCAAAATATGTGAGGTAAGTTCTGCTACAACTGCAAGGAAGAACAGATGAATCCTTTGTGATTAGAAACTTCCACACCCCTCTATCAGAAAGGAGCCAATTCAGCAGGCAGATAATCAATAAAGATGTAGTTGACCCAAACAGCACCATCAGTCACCTTGATCTCATTAATGTTGACAGAATACTTCATCCAACAACAGAATTCACGTTCTTTTCTAGCTCACATGGAACATTCACCAAGACAGACCACTCTAGGCCACAAAACACACTGTAACAAATATAAAAGATGTCATTCAAAGCATGTTTTCAGACTACAACGGAATTACACTCGAAATCAGTATCAGATAGATAGCTTTAAAATCCCAAAATGTATAGAGATGGAACACCACATAACAAGCACAAGGGTCAAGGAAGAAGTCTCAATAGAAAGAAGAATTTTTAACTAAATGAAAACAAAAAACAACTTAAAATTTCTGACATGTAGCTATGGCAGTGCATAGAGAAAAAGTGACAGCACTGACTTCATCTGTTTGGAAAGAAAGATGTAATAAATCTGACATGTAGCTATGGCAGTGCATAGAGAAAAAGTGACAGCACTGACTTCATCTGTTTGGAAAGAAAGATGTAATAAATCTGAGGGACTCTGATTTACTTACCTGATTGACTCTGTGTTTCCAAAGTCCTGACAAATGTGGATTCCCGTTGAGGTAGCTCAGTGACAGAAGGAGAAGTCCCACCTCACACAGGAAGACAAGGATGGGAACACCTGGGAAGTGAGCTGGAGCTCGGCCACGGTGCAGTGAGGCTCCTCAGACAGAGGACGCGGTGTGGATTGTGGGAAGGGATTGCTGCCTCAGGCAGCTGTGCACCGACTGCACATTCTGGACTAGAGTCCCAGGCCCACATCACAGACCTGAGGCACAGACACCAAAGGTTCTTGTGGGTTGGGAAGGGGACGCCTCAAGGGATATGAACTCCCGTCCCTTCCCTCCATCCTCCAGCCCAGCAGCTGGATCAATCTCTCCAGGGCCTTTTAGATCCCTCCAGCCAAAGTCCATCTCCACCCATTCACCATGCCACATATTGTATTTACCTCAGTGAAATTTTCTATTTATTCAGCTTGTTACCCAGATAACACCTGAGACCTTTTTACTGCCTGGTGAGCTCCGTTTGGACCCCACATACTCTTTGAAAGCCTGCTGCGCCTGGAGATTTGTACTCCCAAATTCTACTCTGTCCTCAACTACAGCTTCCACTTCTCCATGATGTGTGTTTACCTGTATGAACCCGGGAATATACTCAGCAACAGCCCCATCCCCACATCCCCCACAAAGAATCCACATTCACCAAAGAGCGTGAGAGAACAGAGTGGCCTGTAGTGAGGAACAGAAAGCATGACACGGAGGGAGATGGGGACCTGGCAACCCCATGGTCCCACGGCCAATAACTTTAAAATCTTTACTCATCTTTTCTCTCCCAACATCCCTTTCAGGCTCTTCAGCCCCTTCTATACATTCAGTGTCCTGCCTTCCTGTTCGCTTCTTCTCTGTCCCAAAACCTGTCTTTCCATGAAAATTTTTACATTGTAGCTGTGCTGGCCCACACCCCACAGGACCAAACGCATCTTGGTGTTTTATGCAGGAGGTTTCTCTTTAGCATAAATTCTAATGAGCACAATTGTAATTATATTTAGCAGTACCTTTTGGTTTTTTTGTATCACACTTCTGGTAACTCTCCCATGAAAAGTTTTTTTTTTGTTTTTTTTTTTTCCCATCTGCTTTGTAATATTTCACCAAAATTTCTATTGGACCTGCATACCTTTTTGTAATTTGTGGATTGTGTATGTATTTGTTTCATCTCCCCGTGCCAGCTGGTCACTTAACACTTATAACCCCTGCAGCTTCATTATTTAGATTAGAAACTGCTGAAGTGAAGCCCTGGGTCATTTTCTCCCTTGCTTTGCCTGCGTTCCCTCTCTGAGTCTGAGGACTCAGTCTTGGCCCCAGACACCCAATCCTTCCCCTCCCATATGAGGAAGGTTTTCCATAATGACAGCCCCTCCTTTGCCTTCTCCTCCAGCCTCCCCAGCTTCCCGTTGTCCCCTCAGTAGGAAGGTGCACCTCAAGGCCAGCCCCTCTCCATGCCGTCCTGGGACAGCCGGAGGTGTGTCTGTTCAGAACAATCCCTCCACATAGCTCTGCATCTCTGTTCTTTTTGCAGCCAAGTCTGGTCCCGACTGTCCCTAAGGTCCCTAGGACTCACAACGGTAAAACATCATTGAAAGTCTAAGTATGAGAAGCTCCACCAATAAATTTCCAGGTGAGATGGGGTGTAAAAATGGCACATTAAATATATTCTCCAAAAATGGCCTTGTTATGAAAAGGAAAGGCTGAGAACTGATCTTGTTTAAAGGAGATTAAAACACCCAGGACCACTAAGTGCAATATGCTATTTGAGACAGGCTCCTGTAATGGAGGTTTATAAAAAGGTTACAATGGACATTACTCAATAAATTGCCAAAAATAGTGTGTGAATAGGAGATTAGTTAAAAGTCTCATGGCAACTGTTAAATTGACAAAAGGGAATAACGGTAGGTATACAGGACACTGTGCCTTGTCGTAAGAAATATACAAAGAAATATTCCAGGCAAAAGTGCATGATGCATGAAACATATTCTCAAATGTTCAGGAGTGTATGCATAGTTTTCATACATGTATGTGTGTGTTTATATACAGAGAGTCATGGAAGGGAGGGAAGAAGGCAGAAGGAGAGAGAGAGACTGGAGAGAGATGGTAAATGAGTCAAAATATCAGTAGATAAACCTGGATAAATCGTTTATGGTTTTACCATCAATACAACTTTTCCACAGTTTATTTATGGTGAAATAAATACATTTTTTTAAATGCACCATTCACTGTTTTCTTAAATTTTACCTGACCTTTGAAATTTCTGCCTTTGAAATCCACAGCTTCCCTCGCCACCACACCCAGACCCCAGAAGCGTGCAATGCAACTTGAAAACAGTTGTCTCGGCTTCTGACCCAGCACGAAACCTAGGGCCTCTGCACACAGAAGCATTCTGACATTGCCACAGGAGTTTACAAAACAGCTGGAGAGCAGTCTTCATCTCCAAAAATAAATTTTTAAAATTATGTACAAATAAAAAAAACACACTAAATCAAAGATGTTTACAGCATGGAACCCCTGATTTCTTTCTTACCTGGGGCAGCCAGGTTGTCCATCTTCTGGGGTTTTGTGGTTGAATTGCTCTGTCAGCACTAACGCTGCTCTGACAGTCACTTACCACTCCTCCAGGGATTTCCGTCTTCCCAAAACGTGTTGATGTCTTTTGTCCTATCCTCACCCTTTCATATCATTCTGAAGCACTTACTCTTTTTAAATCCTTTACTTGTTTTAACAGTAATACTGAAATTATACTTCACATACAACACAGTTCACCCATCTAAAGTGTATAATTCCTGTATGTTTTACATTCACAAACATGTGAATCATCACAGTCATATTAAAATGTTCATGGCTTCAAAAAGAAACCTCATGACCTTTAGCTACCATCCACCTCTTCCCTCCTCTCCCCAGGCCTAAGCAATTACTGACCTACTTTGTCTCTGTAGATTTCCTTATGTGGACATTTCACATGAATGGGATCATGCGTGCTCATGTGTGACTAGCTTCATTCCCTCAGCATAATGTTTTCAAAGTTTATCCATGGGGTAGCATGTACTAGTACTTTTTTATTGTCAAAACATGACACATCGTGTGGATATACAATGATTATTTACCCATTCATCGGTTGATGGACATTTGGGTAATTTCTACCTTTGGACTCTATGAGTAATACTGCTATGAATATTGGTTTGTAAGTTTCATGTGGACATGTTTTCATTTCTCTGTAATATGTACTCAGAAGTGGAATTGCTGGGTCAGATGGTATCTCTACGTTGAACATTTTGAGGAAGGACTAGATGTTTTACCAAAGTGGCTACACCATTTTTTCATTCCCACGAGTAGTGTATGAGCACTCCACTTTCTCCACAATTCTCAGTGATGCTTATTATCTGACTTCTTGTTTCTAGCCATTTACGTGTGTGTGTTTGTGTGTGTGTGTGTGTGTGTGTGTGTGTGTGTGTGTAAGTGTATGTAGTGCTATCACATAGTGGTTTTGATTTGCATTTCCCTCATGGCCAATGGTGTTGAACATCTTCTCATCTAATCTTTTACTTTTCCTGGCATTTTGGGGAGTATTGTGTTTAACTCAAAATACAACAGCTCATTTTAATATGTGACATGAAAAATTCTGTTCTAAATATTTGAATACACATATATCAATACTAAGTCCTATCAAGTTGTATAGATTTCTCCTTCTATACTGTTTGCATGTAGTATAGTTACTGTGTGATTAACCAACAGCAATATTGTGCACTGGGTTTGCTCAGTAAGAGTACTTCTTGGGTAGACTTGGAAAATTCACTCAAATGACGACTCGGGTTGAGTAAAAGGCAGAACAGGACTGATTGCCAAAGCATCTATGAGCTCCATGCTTTTTTGACACTGGTGCTGTTTACATCTGTGGTGTATAGTGTGTTCCACAGGGGAGAAATATCAAAGAAATGTAAGAACTTTGACATGGGCACCAAGCATATGATTGGGTGGATGGCAAGATGCTTTGATGGGCTTTCTCACTTTATATTACTGTAAAAAATTGGATGTATCACCATGCAGATGATAATTAGGAAAGTTGGGTGAGGGTACATGGGATGGTATATTGATCTATCTGCTCTTGTGCATGTTTAAACGTTTCTGTAATGACAAGGTTTTAAAAAGAAAAGATTTTGGGTGCCTCCTAAAGACAGGGGATGGTGCAAAAGGATTCCTGTGGAGGTATGAGTCCATCCAGACTAGAGTTTATCTATTTCTCAGGGAGATGATTTCAGGAAGGGTCATTTTTTTGTTTGTTTATTTGTTTGTTTGTTTTGAAGTGAGGAAAGACATGTCTTTCCATATAAAAGGAAGGAAAAAAGGAAAGGAAGAAAGAGAAAGACATTATTTTTTTTTTGTAAGTGTTTTGATGAACATTTTGGATCTTATGGCTTTAGCTCCTATGTGAACAGTGGTCCAGCACATCTGTTGAGCAAATGGAAATGGCCTCCGTTTGAGGATAGTGAATGAGATTTGAAATAGGTTTGAGTAGCAATGGAGAGAGAACAGATTCAGGAAACTATGACCTAAGTTCCATTTGTTTTGTTCACAGGTTAGTAAGCATGGGATGATTATTTGTGGAATGAATAATTTCCAGATAGTTCTGGAGCTGAATTGATCTGGGTATGAGTAGACTTGAATGTGGGATTTAATCCAATAGTGATCAGTTACTTTTGGGAAGGCATTTCTGGAAAAACAGAGGTAAAATTTGCCAAACTGGGAGAATTAAGTGGGATTGGAAGGGGCCCATTTTTAGTGGTGCTTTTTAAATGCCGGTTACCTGAGAGACTATCCAGTCTGCCTGAGACAGGGAGGAAAGCAAGAGCTTGGATTAACAGGGATTGACGGGGAGTAAGTGGGAAAATGAATGAAGTGAGTTTAAAAATTAACAATGGCCAGATAAGCTGGAAGGATAGGGATGAGACCAAAGCTGGGAATGTATTCTGTACTATTCCAGATGGCAGAGGTGTTCCTGGTAATAAGCTCTATTGTGTGGAAGCAACTGCGCTGGAATGAAAGTAAAGGACCCTAAGAGGGGAAGATGTAAGGTCTGGGAGGCTGAGTTATTGCTGCTCCACCCACATGGATGTCAGAGCCTCCACTGACTTTCAACCCTTCAAGTTCCTGCCATGGGCCCCAACCCACCTTGGTGTTTCCCAGGGCCTCCACAAAATCTGCACTTTTTCCTGTCTCCCCAAGCTTCGGATACCGTATGGTCAACGGCATAACTTGGGACATGAAGATTCAAGTGTGGTAGTGAGAGAGGGCTGTGGAGGACTCCAGTTTTGTTTACTTTTGTCCTTACAGGATTCATATGTCTTGGTGGAGACATGACCTCAAGTGCGCTCTGGGACACTCATACTGTTTTTGAGCCCTAGTCTGTACCAGTGGAGCTGCCTTCCCTTCAGACCCTGTTCTAAGGGTGGATATGTGTACAGTCTTGGCTAATGAAATCATTCCATGGAGGTCCATGGTGACCCCCCAAATACCTTAATCCTAAAATATATATAGACCCAGAGGGTGCCAAAAAAGTGTATACACATTTTTAGAAAGGAAAAAACTGTATTAATTGCAATAATACATTTTGTTAACAAAAGATGAATACAAGTCACGTTTGACTTCTTCAATTAGAAGAGGAGCTCAGAGTGGTTACCATCAGTGTCCAGAGACTTCTGATTATGGAGAACTACTGCTTGAGCATAGATAACAACTCTTAAATTGTGTATACATTTTTGGCACCCCTGGTGTGTGTGTGTGTGTGTGTGTGTGTATTTCAAAAATAAAAAGACATAAACATTGAGAAATATATCACCATCAATCCTGTACTGAATGGAAGTAAAGGAAATACCTCAATGGAAGGAAGACGACCCAAAAAGGAAGCAAGGACATGAAGGAAAGAAAGAAGAGCTATGAGTGTATACATATGTAAGTAATGTAATCGAACTTTGACTATACAAAAAAAATAAATTTGAGTCTCATGAGATTGAAAATATATCTTTAATTAAGTATTGGAAATCATAATGCAAATGTTCTAGAAAAATGACTGAAATGGCTGAAGGAAATATTCATATTTGAAGATGTCAAGTTACAATGAATATTATAATCTCATCTAATCAAAAAAATAATAACTATTATTATTAACTAATCACTTAATAGAAGAAAAACTGGAATAATAACTATATGTCTAGTTAATTCAAAAGAAAAAAGAGAAAAAAACAAAAAAAAAGGATTAAAAGTGTTTGCTAGAAAGGGGGAAAAATTAGATGGCATATATAATCCCAAATATGTCAATCATTATATGAAATGTAAATGAATTAAATACATTAATTAAAAGAGAAAGATTTCAATATGGATTTAAAAAAATCTGTTCTGCTTCTAAGATGTAAACCTTAAATAAGAAAATATCACATGTTTGAAAGCAAAATGATGAAAATAATACACAATGCAAACATTAACCATAAAAGCTAATGAATTTATGCTTATATTAACATATATAAAAAACAAGTTACTGGAGGTATATTTCATTATAGTAAAAGGTAAGTCCAACAGAAAGATATCACAATGCCAACTTATGAATACGCTATATAGTATCAGATATATATTAAAGCAAAAATGAATAAGACTAAATGAAAAAGTAAATAAACTCATAATCACAGGGGAGCTTTTAGAACTACTTTATTGAGAGCTGGCAAAATAAGCCACAAAGAGAAAAGCATATAAAATAACTGAAAAATACAAATAAAATTTTCATGCAACTGATATAAATGTAGAAAGAAAAAAATGTACTAATAATAACAATGACAAAATGAACCTTATGTGACATGGAAAATTTATTACAATTGAGTTTCACATAAGAGCCAATTAATTTCAAAAAATTAATTATTAAGCAATAGAGCTCTAAATAATTCATAAGTCAAAAAGACATCATAACAGAATGAAGAAATATTTTTGTTTGAATTGTAAAATGATACAGCATATCATATTATATGGGATACAGCAAAACCAGTGCTTAGAGAGAAATGTATAGCCTTAAATAACTATTTCAAGATAAGAAGAAATGCGAAGGAGTAATCTAATATTTGATCTCAAAAATCTAGAAAAGAATAGTAAATCTCACTCAAGATATCAGTGAAAATATGTAATAATAACAATTACTGAAACAGAAAACAAAATAGAGTAAAACAACAAAGTCAAAAATTGTTTTCAAAAGAAATAAAAAATGTTTAACCCCCCCAAGACTGTTGAAGACAGTTTAAAAAATTAAGCTACCAATATCAAGAACTAGAAAGAAGACATAACTACAGATCTACAATACATTTCAGAGTACAAAAATTATAAAATAACATGCAGTAAAAAATTTGACAATTATTATGTACAGAACAATTTCTTTAATCATAAAACTTACCATTTTGACAAAAAAATGATCTAGAATGCATAAATAACCCTTTATCTATTAAAATAACTGAATCTGTAAATTAAAAATCTACTAATGAAAACTGGAAGCCCAAATGAACTCATGGATGCTTTTTTCCATACGCTTAAGAAAGGTATAAAAACACTCTAACACAAATTTTTCTGGAAAATAGAATAACACAAAATTCTATTCTCATTTTACGAGGCCAGTATAAACTTAATACACAAACTTGATGAGGTTATTATAAGAAAGAAATGTGACACCAATCTCTCTCATAAACAATGCTGCCAGTTTGTACTTTTTAATCCTTTCACTTTTTCACCCATCCACCCTGCCCCTCTTCCGTCCGGCAACCATCAGTTTGTTTTCTGTGGCTATGTGTCTGCTTCTGTTTTTTGTTTTTTGCTTTTTTTTTTTGTCCTTTAGATACCACATACACAGGAGATCATATGGTATTTACCTTTCTCTGTTTGACTTATTTCACTAAGCATAATATCTTTCAGGTCCATCCATGTTGTCATAAATAGTAAGATTTATTTCTTTTCATGGCCAAGTAATATTCCATTGTATATAAGTACCACATCCTTTTTATCCAATTGTCTATTGATGACACATGGTTACTGTAAATAATGTTGAAATGAACATAAGAGTATATATATATTTTCAAATTAGTGTTTTGAATTTCTTTGTAAAATATCCATAAGTGCAATTACTGGGTTATAAAGAAGGGGTGGAGGGATGGGTGAAAAATGTGAAGGGATTAAGAGGTAAAAATCAGTAGTTATGCACAGTATAGGGAATACAGTTAATAATATTGTAATAACTGTATAGTGACCAGTGGCTACTAGACTAATGGGGGGGATTCACTTTGTAAATCATATAAATGTCTAACTACCACACTCTACACCTGAAACTATTGAATGTCAAATAATATTGAATGTCAACTCTAATTGAAAATTTAAAAAAGAAAAAGAAAGCTAAATTTCAAAAAGTAAAAAAAAAAAAAAAAAAAAATGCTGCAAAAATCCTAAATAAACTAATTGCAAATTCAATTCAGCAATACATATAAAAAGAAACAAATGTTGTTTATTCTAGGAATGCAAGAGTGGTTTAATTAACTGCATTAACAAAAAAAGTTAGAAAATCATATCATCCTCTTGATAAATGCAGAAAATATTTTGTAACTCCCATATTATTTAATGATAAAACTGTTAGCAAATTAGGGATGGATGACAACTTCCTCGTTCTAAAAAAAAGAAAAAAAATCTACAAAAGTCCTTCATCAAACATCATGCATAATGGAGAATTACTGAAATTTTCCACCTTGAGAACATGAATGAATCAATGGTACCCACTATCACATAATAATATACATCACTGTAATAGAAGTGCTAATAAGTACAACAAGGCAAGGAAAGAAAAGGTTTAAGAAATGAAAAGATTAAAAAAAGAGTAAATGGAATAATACTGTCCGTATCCACACATGATATGACCATGTACATGCATATATGTTTCCCAAAAAGATATGTATAAGACTGTTTGTAACTGCTTTATTCATAACAGTCCAACAAACCAAATGTCCATATCCAAATAATGTAACACTGTACAACAATGAGAACTTTTAGAAACTATACTCACAAAACTAGTTTAAAAAATTACAAACATAATGTTTGGCAAAAGAAGCTATACACAATAAGCAACATGTTGTCTCACTGACCTGAAAATGGAAGGAGACAATCTGTTCTTTGACAATGAAGTGGGATAGTGATGACCTTGCCATGAGCAGTATCTTGTTTTGTGTACCGAGTCTGAGGAGGTTCACTTCATAAAAATTCATTAGGCAGCTTTTGCTTCCTGTGTTTTTTGGTTTATGGGTTGCAATTTAATAAAAGCTTACTTAATGTGTTATAATGAAATATTCCCATTGACTTTGAAGCAATAAAAAATTAACTTCTCTCATCCATATTATATTATAATTTTCGGAAGTAGTAACCATGCAATTAGAGACAAGAATCAGTAACAAAATATTAGAAGGAAGAAGGAAACAAGGATCATTATTTGTAATTGATGTGATTTTATGCTTAGAGAAGAGAACATTAATTAGAAAACTATTGGGAATAGGAAAGATTATACAGTAGTCAGGCTAAAGATGAAATTAGTATATAATAATCCAAAGCTTTTCTTCATATAAGTTATTTTTTTAAGTATAATAAAAGGAGAGACCCAACTTAAAATAGCATCATAAATTCTACAATATTAGGAATAAAATTCACAATAATTTTGCGAAATATTTTTGTGAATAAAATATGACTGCAATGATTACACATCCTATTATTGATCATCATGAGAATTTGTGTTGCCCAGAGATTACGTTCAGACAGTTTTATTTATGTGGATTATTCACAGCAAAACTTGAAGTTTAAGCTATTGACTCCTTGTCTTTCAGGATGTTTTTTAGCATCCTTGTCCTGACACCACGAACTGAGTTTTCACAGATTACAAATTAATTCTTAAGTCATGCTTAGTGAAACATAATTAGAAATGCTCATAGGTTGCTACAAGAAATGTCATTCTAAAGCCAGATATGAATGATTTCTGATATGCCTATTACCACCTTGCTCCCATTTATTAGCAGAGGTGATTAAGAGTTGGCTGCAAATACAAAACATCCTTTAACAACCTTTTTTTTATCCTTGCTCTCTCTCCTTCTGGAGTCTAATGTTCAAGTTCTGGCATCTTATGACATTATTTTGTCTTTGTTAATTAAACTTTCTTATAGTCACTTGTATTCCTCTGGGATGAAAGGAAAGTACAGCAGATATAACCCAAGAGGGAAGTAGCTAGCCACCAGGGCTCTAGAATATCCACTTGCTTCAAGAAAATATTAGTGGCATGCAGTTAGCTCTCTTGCAGTTAGGTATAATCTGCAAGAAAACACTTAGTGTACTTATTATTCGTTTTGGAGCAAATATGTATTCAAACTTACCTTTTATTCACCCTAAGGTATCCAAATAGAATGGTATTTAAATCACTATATTACATAATATGAGAGTAATATTAATACAGTCATTCTAGAGAGTGGTCACTAATATTAATAGAGGACGAAGGATCCAAACGGTGTGACTTTTGAAAATTTTCACTTGTGATACAAAAACAGACTCTTAATTGTTATGAAGAAACTGAAGAGTTTGAAAATACCATCACAGTAAGTGTTAAACATTTCAGTCATCTGTTAAGAGGGTTATAAAGTTGATTTTAAATAATGGCACCAATTTTCGAGCTTAACTTTTTTTTTTTAATTTGTTTATTGGGGTGACAATTGTTAGTAAAGTTGCATAGATTTCAGGTGTACAATTCTGTATTACATAATGTATATATCACATAGTGTGTTCATCACCCAGAATCAGTTTTCTTTCCATCACCATATATTTGATCCCCTTTACCCTCATCTCCCACTTCCCTCCCACCTTACCCTCTGGTAACCACTAAACCATTGTCTGTGTCTACGAGTTTTTGTTTCTCATTTGTTTGCCTTGTTCTTTTGTTGTTTTTGGTTTATACATCACACATCAGTTAAATCATATGGTTCTCTGCTTTTCCTGCCTGACTTATTTTGCTTAGCATTATAATCTCAAGATCCATCCATGTTGTCACAAAGGGTCCTATTTCATCTTTTCATACAGCCGAATAGTATTCCACTGTGTATATATACCACAACGTATATATTCCATTCATCTATCGAAGGACATTTTGGTTGTTTCCATGTCTGGGCCACCGTAAACAAAGCTGCAATGAACATTGGAGCACACGTGTCTTTATGGATAAATGTTTTCAGATTTCATGGGTAGATACCCAGCAGAGGGATTGCTCGGTCATATGGTAATTCATTCGTAATTTTGTGTGGAACCTCCACACTGCCTTCCATAACGGCTGCACCCATCTGCATTCCCACCAACAGTGTATGAGGGTTCCTTTTTCTCCACAGCCTCTCCATCACTTGCTACTATTTGTCTTGTTGATGATAGTCATTCTAACTGGGGTGACGTGATATCTCATTGGGGTTTTTATTTGCATTTCTCTGATGATTAGTGATGTTGAGCATTTTTTCATATGTCTATTTGCCATTTGTATGTCCTCTTTGGAGAAATGTCTCTTCAGGTCCTCCGCCCATTTTTCAATTGGGTTGTATTTGTTGCTGTTGAGTTTCATGAGTTCCTTGTATATTTTGGATATTAGCCCCTTATCGGAGGCACTGTTTGCAAAAATCTTCTCCCGTTCAGTTGGTTGCCTCTTTATTATATCGATGGTTTCTTTTGCTGTGCAGAAGCTTTTAAGTTTGATATAGTTCCATTCATTTATTTTAGCTTTTACTTCCCTTGCCTTTGGAGTCAAATTCATAAAACGCTCTTTGAGCCCAAAGTCCATAAATTTAGTACCTATGTTTTCTTCTATGCAGTTTATTGTTTCAGGTCTTATGCTTAAGTCTTTGATCCATTTTGTATTAATTTTGGTACATGATGACAGATAGCAGTCCAGTTTCATTCTTTTGCACATGGCTTTCCAAATCTCCCAGCACCATTTATTGAAGACGCTCTTTTCTACATTGTATGTATTTTGCTTCTTTGTCAAAAATCATCTGTCCATATTCATGTGGTTTTATTTCTGGGTTCTCAATTCTATTCCATTGGTCTATGTGTCTGTTTTTCTGCCAATACCATGCTGTTTTTTTGTTGTTGTTGTTGTTGTTGTTTTATTGTTACCCTGTAGTACAAGCTAAAGTCAGGGATTGCGACACCTCCAGCATTGTTCTTTTTTCGTAATATTCCTTTGGGTATTCGTGGTCTTTTGTGGTTCCAAACAAATCTGACGATTTTTTTGTTCCATTTCTTTAAAAAATGCCATTGGAATTTTGATGGGGATTGCATTAAATCTGTATATTGCTTTGGGTAATATGGCATTTTAACTATGTTGATTCTACCAATCCATGAGTATAAAATGTCTTTCCATTTCTTTGTGTCTTCTTCAATTTCTTTTAAAAATCTCTTGTAGTTTTCAGAATACAGGTCTTTCGGTCTTTGATTGACATCCTTGGTTAAGTTTATTCCTATGTAATTTATTCTTTTTGCTGCAGTTGCAAAAGGAATTTTTTTTTATTATTTCTTTTTCTGAGATTTCATTGTTGATATATAGGAAGGCAATGGACTTTTGTACATTGATTCTGTAGCCAGCAACTTAACTGTATTCATTGATTGTTTCTAATAGCTTTTTGGTGGAGTCTTTAGGGTTTTCTATATATAGCATCATGTCATCTGCAAAGAGTGACAGTTTAACTTCTTCATTCTCAGTTTGCATGCCTTTTATTTCTTTCTCTTGCCTGATTGCCCTGGTGAGGACTTCCAACACTATGTTGAAAAGCAGAGGTGATAGGGGACATCCCTGTCGTGTTCCTGAACGTAGAGCAAAGGGCTTCAGTTTCTCACCATAATTATGAGATTAGCGGAGGGTTTGTCATATATGGCCTTTGTTATGTTGTTATTTTCCTTCTATACCTATTTTATTAAGTGTTTTAATCATAAATTGATGTTGTATCTTGTCAAATTCTTTTTCTGCATCAATTGATATAATCATATGATTTTTGTGCTTTATTTTGTTTATGTGATGTATTACATTGATGGATTTGCATATGTTAAACCATTCTTGTGCCCCTGAGATGAACTCCACTTGGTCGTGATGAATAATGTTTTAAATGCATTGTTGCATTCGATTTGCTAGAATTTTGTTTAGGATTTTTGCAACTGTATTCATCAGAGATTTTGGTCTGTGATCCTCTTTTATTGTGCTGTCCTTACCAGGTTTTGGTATCAGGGTAATGTGGGCCTCATAAAATAGGTTAGAGAGTACTGTTTGGAAGACTTTGAGCAGGATTGGTATTAGATCCCCTTTGAAGGTTTGATAGAATTCACTAGTGAAGCCATCTAGTCCCGAACTTTTGCTTTTGGGAAGGTTTTGGATGATTGATTCAATTTCTTTACTGGTGATCAATCTGTTTAGATTTTCAAGTTGTTCATGGTTCAGCCTAGGAAGGCTATATGTTTCTAAGAACTTGTTCATTTCTTCTAGGTTATTGAATTTAGTGGCATATAGTCCTTCATAGTATTCTTGGATGATGATCCTTTGTATTTCTGTGGCATCCGTGATAAATTCCACTATTTCATTTCTGATTTTGTTTATTAGTGTCTTCTCTCTTTTTTATCTTAGTGAGCCTAGCCAAAGGTTTGTCAATTTTGTTAATCTTTTCAAAGAACCAGCTCTTTGTCATATTAATTTTTCTTATTGTCTTTTGTTTTCTGTTTCATTTAGTTCTGCTCTGATTTTTATTAATTCCTTTCTTCTGCTGACGTTGCGTTTCATTTGTTCTTCTTTTTCTAGTTCTTTAAGGTGTAACGTGAGGTTATTTATTTTGGATATTTCTAGTTTCTACATAGGCCTGTAATGATATACATTTCCCTCTTAAAACTGCTTTCTCCACATCCCAAAAATTTTGGTAGGATGTATTTTCATTCTCATTTGTTTCTATGTATCTTTTCACATCTCCTCTAATTTCTTCTTTGACCCAGTCATTCTTTAAAAGTATGTTGTTTAATCTCCACATATTTGTGGTTTTTCCTGTTTTCTTTTTGCAGTTGATATCCAAGTTCAAAGCCTTGTGGTCAGAGAATATGCTTGGTATGATTTCCATCTTCTTAAATTTGCTGAGGTTAGTTTTATTTCCCAATACATGGTTTATCCTTGAGAATGTTCCATATATACTAGAAAAAAATGTATTGTCTGATGTTTTAGGATGAAGTGCTCTATAAATGTCAATTATGTCTATTTCATCTAATGTGTCATTTAGGGCTGCTATTTCATTATTTATTTTCTGCTTGGATGATCTATCCATAGCTGTCAATGATGTGTTTAGGTCCCCTGCTATAATTGTGTTTTGGTCAATTTATCCCTTTAGTTCTGTTAGTAGTTGCTTGATATATTTCAGTGCTCCCTAATTGGAGGCATAAATATTGATGACTGTTATGTCTTCTTGTTTTATAGTCCTCTTTACCATTATGAAATGTCCATCTTTGTTTCTTGTTAACTTTTTCACCCTGAAGCCTGTTTCATCTGATATCAGTATAGCTACACCTGATTTTCTCTGGATAACATTTGCTGGGAGTGTCAATTTCTACCCTTTCACTTTGAGTCTATGCTTGTCCTTAGAGCTGAGATGCATCTCTTGGAAATAGCATACGGTTGGGTTAGTTTTTTGGGTTTAGATCCAATCTATTACTCTGTGCCTTTTTTTGGTGTGTTCAGTCCATTTATATTTAGGGTGATTATTGATATGTGAAGATTGCCTATCATTCTATCTTTAGTTTTCTGGTAAGACTGTGTCTCCATTGTTTCTTTGCCTTTTTGTTGTTGTCTATTATTTCTGTGTGGTGGTATTCTATGATGTTTCCCATTGTTTCTTCTTTTATTACAGTATATATTTCAGTTCTCAATTATTATTTTTCTTTTTTTGAGTAGTTACCCTTAAGTTTATGTAAAGGAAAGTTTGATATTTAGATTATTCCATTTTCTTCAGCGTGCCTACTTTCCCCATTCCCATATTACGGTTCAGGCCTTTACTCTCCCCCTTTTATCTTTTGCTTGCCACAAATTATCCCTGTTGATGGTGGTCGAATAGCCTCCTTTAGTATTTCTTGTAGTGCAGGTCGTGTATTAGAAAATTCCCTCAGCTTCTGTATGTCTGGAAAGGTCTTTATTCCTCCTTCATATTTAAAGGATATCTTTGCTGGGTATATTATTCTTGGCTCATAATTTCTCTCTTTCAATAGTTTGAATATTTGGTTCCACTCCCTCCTGGCTTGTAGAGTTTCTGCTGAGAAATCTGATGATAATCTAATGGGCTTTCCTTTGTAGGTTACCATCTTCTTTTCCCTGGCTGCCTTGAGGATTCTCTTTGTCATTGATTTTTGACAGCTTCAATACAATGTGCCTCAGAGAAGGCCTGTTGGGATTGAGGTAATTAGGTGTTCTATTTGCTTCTTGGATTCGAGGATCCAGTTCTTTCCAAAGTTTGGGAAGTTCTCATCGACTATTTGTTTGAATATATTCTCTGTTCCCTTCTCTCTTTCTTCTCCTTCTGGTATGCCCATTATTCTCATATTACTCTTTCTGATGGAGTCAGAAAGTTCTTGTAGAGTTCTTTCATTTCTTTTAAGTCTCAAGTCTCTTTCTTCTTCCATCGTGTCATTTCCAGGTTTCTATCTTCGATGTCACTGATTCTTTCCTCCATCTCATCAACTCTACTACCTAAGCTGGCTATTTCATTCTTAATTTCTTCTATTGAGTTCCTAATCTCCAGAAATTCTATTTGGTTCTTTTTTAAAATTTCAATTTCCTTGGTGGAATGTTCATGTTTTTCTTTGATTGTGTTTCTGAGTTCATTAAACTGCCTTTCTGTGTGTTCTTGCATCTCATTGAGTTTTGTCAGACCTGCAATCTTGAATTCTCTGTCATTTAAGTCACGTATTTCGATATCTTTAAGTTCCTTTTTTGGAGACTTTTCACTTTCTTTCTGAGCTGTTTTGTTGCCTTGGTTATTCATGGCAATTACTGATTTATTATTTCTCTTCCTAGACATCAACAGGAGTGGCTTCTGCAATAGGTTGATAGGAAGAGGTCTTTCCTTTGTTTTCCAGTACTTGTTGGTAGAATGTTTTATTTTCTCTCCTCTGCAGCCCTTTTTTCTCTCACACACTGTTGTGTTATGTTTTCTCTGCACTATTCCAGCTTCTCACAGAACGGGGGGATGCCCTGGAAGGTGGGCTTCTCCTCTGTTAACAGTTCACCTGGGTCATAAAGGGCTGTGTCCCTGTGGGGATGCAAAGAGCTTTTGAAGTTCCAAACCTCTTCCTGCACCAGATTCAGAGTCTGTGTGTTCAGCAGTTCTGTTTACTGCTGCAGGGATCCGCTCAGATAGGTGGAGACAGGCCAGGGTGAGTTGTGAGAGCTGGCCCAGAGCAATGGCAGTGACCACCACCACAGCCAGTCCTGCTTCCATAGCTTCCTCCCCTTTGCCAGAACTAGTTGGGCTGTGAATCAGTATCTGCAGACCACAGTTCTCAGAACTGCAAATACTCTGTTCTTTTGATCTGACACTGCTACTGTTCTGCTTCTAGCACTGGGCAGGTGGAGACGGGGCAAGCTCTGGGAGGGTAGGGAGGGGGCAGCTAGTCTCAGTGCCTACAACTTCTGTTCTCTCCTTGTCAGTGAGGGCTTAAACCACCGTTTTCAGCTTTCTTCCCTCAGTCTTTGCTCCGAAGTCTCTGCCGTGAGCATTGGGTTCAGACATGCTATATGCTGTCCCCTCAACCCTGTGGTCCGTAAATGTAGCCCTAGCAGTCCGAGTTCTTCCCTCTCCCACAGTTGCAGTAGTTCTGGGATATAGCGAGCTCGGCGCACTGAGCTAGGTCTGTGTCCTGCTCCCACAGGGCTCCGTCTCCGCACTTCTTCCTTCCCTCCTCTCCTGCTCGTGCAATTTGCCCACCTTTAGGTGAATTCAGTAGTGAGATTCTTCATCTTGCCTGTCTGCTGTGCGGGGAGTCCTTTGTGAAGTTATAGTTTTTCAATTTGTTGTAAATCCAGGGAGATTTCCAGAGGCTCACCTCATGTCGCCATTTTGATGACCTCCATCAAGCTTAACGTTTAGAAATTATAATATCTGTTCTGTTCTGCTAATACAGTAGATAAAATAATGTAGGTGAATTGGTTAACACACTGCCTGATACTTTAAAATAGTCCATTACGGTTTAGTTTGGATGTTGTTTTTAGTATTAGTATTTTTTTCAGATATATTCATATATTTTATAATGTAACTTACATATAATATAGAGTTAAGATACTCCAATATAAGCCAAACACAGCCAAAAGATATGAGAATAAGGTGTGTTTTGTGTAAAAGGAAATATGTTTATAGGAAAAGAAATTCAATGTTTTTTAAAAATAGATTTCAAACACATTTTACTGGAAATCTGATTTGGAAAGGAAATGTTATCTGTGGAGCATAAAGATAGTCATCATGTTGAGTTCATTTCTATTTCATGTGTTTTCTAAAATTTCACATATATCAGATTAACTATTTAGGTGACCACATGTGCTTGTTTTAAGAATTGTTGAAGAACACAGTCTCCAATGGAAGATGTGTAAAAAAACTTTACTATTGACTTTCTGTGACTTTTAAGTTTGCTATTCCAACTTTCTTCAAATTCTTCATCATGCATGAGTTTTAAATTCTTTATTTTCTTATAAGGAAGACAATGATTCTCATGAGAATGTAAGAGTGAAATATGTTATGTATAATTTAAATTTTCTGCTATGCTGTTTAAATTTTCACAGTTCACTCTATATATTGCTAAGAAAATAATAGAATTATCTCTAAGAGAGAAATGTTGGCATTGGGAAAAGATTAAGTCAGCTTAAAAATGGCCTTTTGCCTTGAAAGGAAAGTCTAAAGGCCTCAGAATAATATTTATGGTTTTCAGAATTCCTATTTAAATCTGATTTTGCAGGCTTTTGCACTACAACATCAAATCTACCACTTGCTCAGTTAAATTATACTACTAACACTTTTCTCAAAAATAGTGGAGCAGAGAAATTATTTTAAAAAGAAAAAAGTATCTGAGAGCAAAGAGGTACAAAGAAAGAAAAAAAGAGAAAAAGAGAGAGAGAGAGAGAGAGAGAGAGAGAGAGAGAGAGAGAGAGAGAGAGAGAAAATTGCCATAGTAACTATATGTTAAAATGTAGTTCTTATTTGGTAAAAGAGCTTAGTCATTTTCAATCCATAGTTCTGTGGCATACATGGAGTTCTCAGGTATTGCTCAGTATAGGCAAATGTGTAGACTGGATGGACATTCTTTAAAGTCATGGTGGTAACCAACCAAGTCTGGAAAACAACGAGGTGTTTTCCAGAATTGTCAAGTCATGCAGGACTATTCTATAGGAAATTAATTTTAAATTAGGTTATTTCTTTCTATATAGAACTTATTACATATAGAATTTTTGTTTTGTTTTTAACATCGATTTATATTAAAGTTGAATTTGGCAAACTGACATGTGATTTCTAGTGGGAATTCTAATGAAACCTAATGGAAAACTTTTGCAACAAGTGTGGTTTAGTAGGAAGAGTACTATTAGATTGGTGCAAAAGTAATTGCGGTTTAAAAGGTTAAAAATAATTGCAAAAAAACGCAATTACTTTTGCACCAACCTAATAGAATATAGCCAAGAGGCAAAAGACTCGATTTTTCAAATCATATCTCTACCACTGACTGACTATTGAGCTTTGAAGAAATCACATAACATGCGTTGGCCACAGTGTCCCCGATATTTTAAAATTAGGAGTTACATTTAAACCTGAGACTCCAAATTTATCTCCATGAAGCCACCAAGGGACTGACTGGCTTTAATGTGCATAAGCATCTTCTGGAAGCTTGTTAAAAATGTGGATTCCTACGACCTTTCCCTCCAACTCCCAACATTCTTAATGAATAGTTCTGCAAAGATGCACAGGTCTATCTATTTAAATAGGAAACCCTGGGCATTCAGAAGCAGGTTGTTCGTCTATGACACCGAGAAATACCTTCTAAGGTTTTGCCTGAAATCGTCAAAAGGAATGCTGAGTGATGAGGTTCCAGAGTTCTAAACTTCCCATTTGTTTGGCTAAAATACTGGGTGTGCCGTAAGTTTTTTCCTAACTACATGTCATTGAACCCAAGGTATCTTATCCCTCTCAGACAAAAAGAAGGGGGAAAAAAAATCAATTCTGTTATTCAAGTAATTAGTGTAAATCACGAATTCCCTTTCGTTGTTTGGATTCCTGATCCAGAATGTTTTTAAAAGAACACTAATTTGTTGTGGATATGTTAGTTTGAAGGTTAATCATATAAAGGGTCTGTATGTTGTGACCAATAAGCTAACCGACAAAGAAGGAGAATGAATATAAATAAGAATTGAAGAACATATTTTACATAATACAGTTTTCTGAAAATGTAAAAGTATGTTAACATTGTTTTCTTGAAGAAAACACAAGGCCAAGTATTTATCATTTGTTCTCAGGATACATCAGTGATGGTATCTACATTTTACTAAACACAGGGAACATTTCTTTCACAGATTTATTAGATGTGGGGAAGTAGAAATGACAATTGAGTATGCAGGGAAAAAATGTGTACCTCATAGAGAAAAGCCTACAAAGAGAAAAACCTACAAATACTAAATTAGAAATCCTATAGAATTATGCTTGATTAAATTTACTATAAAATTAAATTATTTTAGGCTATTAAAATTTATTTTCTAGAACTATACATAAAGAAAATATAGACAAATATCTCCAGTTAATTATTGGAACATCGTACTAAGGTAATAAAAATACATTTTTAATTTGAATTTTTTCCAGTTTCATTGAGATATAATTGACATACAACATTTAAGTATACAACAAAATTATTTATGTATATGCTGTAAAATAGTACCATGGTTAGTTTAGTTAACATCTGTCACCTCACATATTTACACGTCTTTCCTTGTGAAAAAGTTTAGAACTTTTAAGATCAAAACAAAACGTAGTATTTTACCTCTGACTCTACCTGCCCTACTCAGACTCCTTCTCATGAATGTAAACAGATAGATAGTATTAGAGGTAAACTGAGACACATTTAAAAATGTAAGAGGTTATTTGGGCCTTTATGGACTCAAATGGGACAGAACCAAACCAGAAGTGGTTAGACCCACTCATCTGATAGGATCCAGAGGAAAGACTTACACAGTTATGCGCCTCTTAGTAATGAGGATACATCTTGAGAAATGCATGTTAGGCAATTGCATCATTGTGAGAACATCTTAGAGAGTACTCACATAAACCTGGAAGGTATAACTTACTACACACCTAGGCTATGCGGTATAACATCATTGTATATGCAGTCTGTCATTGAAATGTCCTATGACACACATAACTGTATAGAGAGAGTGTAGAAGCAAAGAAAGGAAATTATTTGATTCACTATAGCTTAAAGCATCCTTGACTGTGTTTGGTTGTACTTACCATTTTGATTTTGTCACCTTCAGGCACTTATGGGCTTAGATTTCGGTTTGTTTTCATAGCATTAGAACCATCTCGGTGTAATGGCCTCCTTTGTTGAT
Source organism: Rhinolophus sinicus (assembly GCF_057876585.1). Taxonomy (NCBI): domain Eukaryota; kingdom Metazoa; phylum Chordata; class Mammalia; order Chiroptera; family Rhinolophidae; genus Rhinolophus; species Rhinolophus sinicus. The sequence continues at coordinate 105,058,049 of NC_142517.1, read as the reverse complement.
TAATTTCAAAATCCTTACTCTTAAATACTTCAATTAAAATACTAGTAATATCTAAATTATAGGCATATCATATTTTATTTAATTTCAATTTTGAGAATTATCAGCTTTTCTGTCAATTTTGCTCAAATATTTAAAATGATTTGCCACATAAGAGGACTGGTGTGTTTTTCCACAACATAATTATTAGTTTTTATGCTGATATTATTGTTTCAAATCTTCTTACAGCCATGTAGAATATATTTAAATGAGAAATCTACTGCAATTTTGAACATAAAACATCAATATTTATGATTAGTGTTTTCTAAAAATAATTTTTCATAGCAGCGTTCTGACGAAAAGAGTGAAGAAACAAAATGGAATTACCATAGCATAGATGACAAAATTACTTAAATTTTGTTAAAATTACTTAAATCAGAATGGGCTGAAACGTAAGGAATAGATTTTATTGTATTAACTATCCTGAGGGCTTAAATTTTTGAACTTTTGAGTTGTGCATCAATGCCTCGATATCTATATCTATCTGTATGTGTATCTATGTATATCTATATCTATATTTATATCACCTAGATCATCTATAGATGAGAGAGAGAGAGAGAGAGAGAGAGAGAGAGAGAGAGAGAGAGAGAGAGAGAGAAATAGATAACCCCCTCTGCAGAATTTTGGAAAAAGTGTTTACATGTCCAGACTCCCTGACATCCATTATACAAATCACCTGACATCTAAAATATCACCATCTTGGACCATCTACAAGGTAATAATGCAGGACTGGTTTTTTCTCAAGAATGTTCTTTTTACTACAAGAACTCTCAACTTTTCTCTTTTCTTTGGAGCACACTCTGGGTGTTACCTGGGAGTGTTTCCAATTTGAAAATCCTAAGACCATTGAATAAAACATTGTCATTTAATTCTAGCAAAGCCTACTAACTCATTTATGCTTAGTCAATAGGTCCTATTCTTATTCTCATCATACTAAGGACACAATAGTCTGGTTACTTGTGTTTGGTTTTTGATAGAATTTTCCCCTCTCCCATTTTACAGACCAAGCATAAAGGGTATATATTATGTGATGTCATGTTTTAGAATAAAAACAGAGCCTACTAGTAATTCCACTAATTATCAGCAACCTGATTAAAAAATAAATGTTACGTGTTTTTAAAATTATTAGTTTGCCTGTATAATTGGACCCTTTAAAGGGGTGAGTTGTATGATATGATAACTGTACCTCAATGAAATTACTAAAAAAATTCAGTATTAGAAAACAATAAATTACACAGGGATCAGAGAGAAAATTCTTAGCTTGCTCTAATACAGTACTCTAGTTTTTCATTTTGTATAATTTTGTAAAGTTTGGTCCTTTAGTAATTTATTGATTAACTCCTCTCTGATTCAGAATGATACTGATGTGCTTTAAGTATCTTATGCCACGTAGAGCATTGATTAGTAAGAAGTGTCAGTTTGAAATGATGGCAGGGCTGTAACAGTGTCAGAAAAGGGCAGTCAGTCACATCAGTCAGGCTCTTTGTCAAGAGAAAACTCAATAATATGGCAAGATGATCAAAATACAGTCAGAAATATAGGCATCAGAATTGAGGGTGATACAAATACAGTCAATGGAGATATTAATTATTTTTTCCAGCCTTAAATATTTATAACTAAGATCTCTATATATCTCACTACATAAAATACTTCAGTTTTCATGTTTTTGGAGTGATTTCTTTCTTTCTTTCTTTCTTTCTTTCTTTCTTTCTTTCTTTCTTTCTTTCTTTCTTTCTTTCTTTCTTTCTTTTTAAAGATTTTATTGGGGAAGGGGAACAGGACTTTATTGGGGAACAGTGTGCACTTCAGGTCTTTTTCCAAGTCAAGTTGTTGACCTTTCAATCTTAGTTGTGGAAGGTGCAGCTCAGCTCCAGGTCCAGTTGTCGAACCGGCAAGCTTGTGTTTGAGAGGATGCACTTCAACCAACTGAATCATCCGGGAGCTCAGTAGCAGCTTAGCAGCAGCTCAGCTCAAGGTGCTGTGTTCAATCTTAGTTGCAGGCGGTGGAGCCCAGCATCCCTTGCGGGAGTCAAGGAGTCGAACGGGCAACCTTGTGGTTGAGAGCCCACTGGCCCATGTGGGAATCAAACAAGCAGCCTTTGGGGGTTAGGAGCACAGAACTCCAACTGCCTGAGCCACCGGGCCGGCTCCCTGAAGTGATTTCTTTATAAAATGAAGAGAAGCAGAATATGCCACCCCAAAATATGTCTCTTTGGCATACGGATTATTTGGGGTTGATTATTTTTAAGAGGCTACAGACACAGGACAATCTCTGAAAACAAAGTAGAAGTTGCCATTTGGTGAATAAAATTCACATTTATAAAGGAAATCTCCATTTGTGTCTCCCTCTCGATACCAGGAAGAGAAGGATGACTAAATCTCTAGAAACTCTTGATTTGTCTTCCCTACTAAAGCAATAGTGAAGGATTAAATGGTTTACCTGTTTAATTTTCATAACATCTGTGACAATGTATGCATACTTCTGGGAGATATCGTTTAATATCAGCAGCTTCCTCTGCTATATACAATCATATACAGAGTTTACTTGGCTCATCAGGAGTTATCTGCCAAGTTGAAGACAGATCAAGATGACTTACACAAGTAGTAAAAGTGAAAGAAAAAGAAAAGAAGAGGAGAGGAGAGGAGAGGAGAGGAGAGGAGAGGAGAGGAGAGGAGAGGAGAGGAGAGGAGAGGAGAGGAGAGGAGGGAAGGGAAGGGAAGGGAAGGGAAGGGAAGGGAAGGAAAGGGAAGGGAAGGGAAGGGAAGGGAAGGGAAGGGAAGAGAAGAGAAGAGAAGAGAAGAGAAGAGAAAAGAAAAGAAAAGAATTACATCCCTAACAAGAAATGGAATGAGGAAGTTATATGACCAAATGTGCATTTCCCTTGCCATGAATACCAGGAATACCAGATGTTGTCCCTGAAGAAACGAAAATTACTTAATCAGTAGCTCTAACTGTAATGTTATTTTAGAACTAAAAAATATGAAAAACAGATTGGTATTAACCTTTAGCATTTTGTTTTATCAGATACAGGTTCCCCCTGCTATGCCAAAGTAGAGCATTCCTATGAGACTTTCCTTAAGCTGAAAAGGCATAAAGGGAAGAAGCAGTTACCTTAGGACACATCTTACTAATGGGCACACAAAATAAACTGAGACAAAGCACAGATGCTCACAGAGACAGCTCAAGGCTATGACAGCTTGATGCTGAGACGCTGTGTGTGGTTCCCGGGAGGGAGTTTGGTGGGGGAGGGCGCTGCTCCCTGTGCACTGTCTGTGTAACAGCTGCTGCAAAGCAAACACTGAGTGTTATTTTCGGTTCCCATCTTTTATCATAAAAGTGAAAATGCTCTTTAGATTTCTTAGCAAAAACAGGTACTAATGTAGGTCTTTCATAAAAGCAAAGTGATATAAAGCAAACATTCAAGAAGTGGGTGATACCTGTACCATTAGAGCTTCTCCCTCTGAAAAGAGGAATGGGCTGTTGAAGGAATTCTAAACGAGCCTTCCCAAATGTGCCAACTTGGTTTGTAGACTATTTTGAGCTGAAGGCAATCAAGACCCAGCAGATTTAAGAAAAACTTTAACCTTTACTTTAACTACCTAACACAATCTAGATGGAGGGCCTAGCCCAGAAAGAGAGCTATTACCAGAGGAAGTTTTTATCTGTATAACCTATCTGTATGGCAGGAAAAACATTTAATTACCAAACATCTGCTCTTCTTATTTTCTTCTGTTACCTTCTTCCCTTGGAATCCTCGAGCCCTTATCCCATCCTTTAGCTCAGGATGGCAAATAAGCTTCAACTGCCTTACTTGCCCTTGGGTCTAATATTCTTACAGGGGCCCTGCACATATGTAATTAAATTTGTTTTCCTCCTATTATCTTTTGTATGCTAATTTGATTATTAGACCAGCAGAAGAACCTAGAGGGGTAGAAGGAAAAGTTTTCTTCCCCTACACTACACTAATGGATAATGGCTAAAGCGACTCAAAGAGTTCTTTAATTTAGGAGTAACTAAATAAACCAGAACTTGGAATGAGACAGCAAACGCTCCATTTCAGTAGCATGATAAATAATGAATAGGTTGTTAAAACAGCATCGATCACATCTCTTCATCTGGCTCCATAACACAAGAGTAAAGGGACACATAATCCTAACAACTCACAAGGAATTTAAAACTCCTAAGAAACAGAGGGTATAAATGAGCGCAGTATTATAAATCTGTAGAGCTTACGGCCATGTGGGAAACGGTTGAGACAAGTTGCTTAGAGAGATTTAAAGAAGATGTGCAAGTATCCTGTGAAGAGTAAGAGTAAATCAGCAATTCAAGCAAAGGTATCACAAAAAGTCACTCAAGTAACTCTGACCCACAAGCTTCAGAATATTACCTGATAAGTGCAAGAGGGCAAGAGAGCATGATGTCCCCTACTCAATTGCAAAGGAAAGAGATTAAAAGTGAGAAGACAATGATTTCTTAAAAACTTCATATTTAATTCAAAACTGAATTTATTGATTTTTTTCCAGTAAATTATTTAAAATTGCTAATCTGCTCTTTATGAGGCCCATGAGAGATATTATATTGATGTAAAGATACATTTTCATGGAAACTGCTTTAATCCTTGATTTAAATTCAAAATTCAAAGTAAAATCCAGCAGCTAAAAATATCTAAGCTAGCATCCAAACAAGTACTTTAAGTGCCAAAGGAGTGATAAAAGACATTGACTCTCATGAAGTTTTAGTTTTTGCCTTAAAGTTTCAGCAACAGAAAGCAAGGGTTGAAAGACAGTGAATTATCAGGAGGGTTTTACAAATGAGTCTCAATTATAAATGCCTGGGAAAAAAGAATGATTTGTGAAGAAAATTAAATTCATTTTGAACAAAAAGATAAAATAACATGATTGTCTTTGAAAAGTTTGAGAAAATAGTGTTCAACAAAAATTTTTATTTCCATAGCTGGAAGTCTTTTTAAAAGACAGGGTTTATTAGGCCATTACTAGTAAGAAAAAGAAGACTAGTCCTGGGGCATGGAGTCTAAACGACTAGCAGCAGTGCCTGGGGGGAAAAAGCCAGCATGTCCACTGTCCTGGAGCTGGCCAGTGGTTTTGTACATCAAATAGCTGGAGAAAGGTGTAAGTTGTTTGAAAGAATCTACATTGGCTACAGATAGGAGGTGTGAGGCGGGGAGCAGTTGAGCAGGGCTTGTTCTAGGATAGGTGCAGTCTGTAAGGAAAAAGCATCTGCTTCAGTGGATTGGCTGAGAGCAACAGATTGGAAAGTTCATGTGTAAACAAGAAGCAGAGGCTCCTGGGATTTGATGGCACCTGGCTATTCTCTTTTACAGATGATTGCAGAAATAGGTACCTGGAAGTTAATTCAAAGTTCCAACATACACTCAGGAATATAAGCAGTCTTTTGTGTTGTTGTTTTTTTGCCCTGCAGTTGTTAACTGATGAACCCCTTCTTGCCTCTTCCTTCCACCCTCTAGTCTGCTGTAATTTAATTTAGGACATCTCAGAATTTTCTCCTTCTTAGTAGTGATAGAATATGAGTAAGAGACATTTAAATTGTACAAATAAGAAATAAGCATTCATTTAATATTACATTATTTTATTACTTTTTTATTTTAATTAAGTAAGAAATGATTAGGATATTTCTTTAAAGAGTATAAATCTATGCAAATACAATTGTATATTTATGGAATATAAACTATTTTTTATTCAAAAAGTTTCACAGTGATTCATATTTTTGCCACTACTTGTAAATTATTTTCCTTTGTTTGGGGCAGTCTTTTCTGATGAGAAAAAAAAAAGAGTTAATGACAGTGGGCCCAAGGGGCACTGCGCAGGCCTGAATCCCCTCCCCAGGAACCACCCAGGCTCATCCCCTGGAAGTAAATTAAGCTGTCAAACATCCCTAAAAGGGGGACACAAAACGCCAACTGTATTTAGCTGGATCCTGACTATTGTGCAGATTGCTGAAGCTTGACCCCGGTCTGAACTCCAGCCTCGTTATAATGCAATTAGAACAAAACGAACATTAAGGCTTGACCCTTCCCCCTGTGGGTTTTTCTGTATGCATTATGGGTAAGAGCACGTGCAGAAAGAAACTAGTTATATAATCTGCACATGTCAATCAAATGACCTCAGAGGGACATCACATCTGCTACTGCAAGAAAATTGACCTACCCATTTCTATATACGGAAAAGCTAGCCTGAAGTACTGGGCAACTGTCTTCCATAGACACTGCCTCTAGCTTCTTTTCTCCTAACTTTAATAAAACTTGTACTTGCTTTCTCACTTTTCTGAGTATTGTGAATGCTTTCACTCTGTGAATGATCAGGGGTGTACAAAAGCAGTACATTTTCCACACAAACCCTTACTAAAAGGAAGATTCAAACTGGGAAAGCTGTGCTACGAAGCAATCATTTTAAAATAAAAAATATGTATATATTTGTTTTGTAAATCTCACATAGAACATGTGTATCTTTGAATCTACATAAAATTCTCAGTCAAGGTAATGAGTTTAGGTAATAGATTAATAACTAATTACCTGTAATCTTTGGTTTTATTTTTGAATTCAGAAACATATTCAATTCAGAATAAAAGGTGAGCAATGAATTATGATAAATTATATATTTGCCATTATGCTTAAGTTTTTGATAAGTATTTATGTACATTTAGCATTTATAACTTCTAACCTTATCCTCTTACATTATGAAATTGTATTTTGACATGTTTATGAAATTATTATACCTATCTTCCAAAAATGTATATTCTTCCTGTAAGAAGTATGTGTGTGTGTGTGTGTATTTAATTAAAGAGGCTTATACTTTTATACTCCTGTTTCAACCAAGTGCCCATTTTTGCTGTATTTTTCTGATCACAATTTGATCTGTGTTATATCTGATATATGAAGAAATTCAAAAAATGTTAGTAATAAATGCATATTTACTTAAAACAAATGTAAAATATGCAACATGAAAGAAATGTCAAAAGATGTTAACCATGTTTAGCAGCACTGTATTATCTGTGATGAAATAAACAATAATCTTTTACTTTCTCCTCCCTGTTCTATTTAGTATTCAGTATCCTAAAGTTTTAGAATCAAACTATTGAGTGTTTCCAACCAATGCCATCTCCTCTTGGGACTGAGGCAAAACAGGTCAGAGAGTTCACCTGTGGCACTAAGGGCACCTAAGGGCAAAGGGCACCTAAGGGCAAAACCAAACAATAAAACTTACTATGCATGGTTCTGTTTTAAGACTTAACATAAAGAAAATAAACTTGAAATAATGTAATTATTTTCATAAAGAAACTCAGGATCTTTCCACCTATTCCAATAGTTAAGGACAAAATTTAAATTTTTAATATTTAAAATTATATTTTAAAAAAATCAGTTGTTTGTCCTCTATTATGCACAAGGATATCTTCTTGTTATTTTTCTCATTTTTAGTGTTTTAAAAAATAATATGTGAAAGTTAGCTCAATTTGAAAAAAAAGGTATTACTAAAGTTAGTAAGTAGTAAATTTTATTTTAGGGACTTTTAAAATTGACTTAGTGTTTAACATATAATATTCTATTTATCACTTCAACCTAGTGATAGACTTTATAGTTTTATAATTAAAAGTGATGCAAAATCATCACTATAGATGTCTCTTTGTATACATATAAAGATTGTGTCTAGGATAAACTCCCTAAACTATCATATCTGAGTCAAAGTGTCAGAACATTTTTCAGTTTTATAAGTGATAGATAAACTGTTCTTCATAGCCATTATACCTATTTACATTTTAACTCACTGATTTCCCAATCATTCTAAGTTTGTGAGCTATTATTGAGCCACAACATGTCATGCAAGGTGGACAATGTACATGAGGAAATTGCCAATAAGCATCCTTTGGCAGCAATTTGTGATTATCAATCATGTTTACAGGTCCATTCAGAATTTTTTTTTTTTTTTTTTAATAACAAGAACCCACAAGTATTATTGTTATACACCCTGTTGGAAATAATGTTTTCTTTTTGGGATAATTTTAGAATTATGGAGAAGTTGCAAAGATAGTACAGAAAATTCCCACCTACACTGTATCCAGTTTCACCGCCTGTTAAGAACCAAGGTACATTTATCAAAACTACGAAGCCAAACATCGGTACCTTACTATGAACAAAATCCTAGATTTGATTTGGATTTTAACAGGTTTTCCATTTATGTCGTCTTTCTGTTCCAAGAAAAATATTTTAATCCATCCCATCAGTTAATTCTAATTAATCATAAAGGAACTGGAGATTAGGGCACATATTCAATTTACTCAAATTAAATATATATTCAGTGAAAGAGCCAAAATACAGTACATAAATTAGGACAGATATGTAAATGTCTTAATAATAGTGTTTTTACATTTTCTCTACCTTGGGGAAAAACTTCCCATATTAGCTTTATTTCAAAAGCAGATGTATATGGTGACAATGAAGAAATAAAATTGGGGAAAGAGAAGTGGAAAGACGAGAAGGATATAAAAGATATTTGTGCTACTTAAAATAATAAATATGGATATGAGTTGCATTAAATATTTATATGTTAATCTCTCTTCAACTGAAAAAGTTAATATATTAAGTTTAAATATTTCTAAGCAGCATCAATGCCTTAGGAAAGACTTATGGTAACAAAGCATTGACAGTTATTTGAAATTGCTTATGTATATGTTAGCTGACATTAGCATAAGTAAATTGCTTGTGTTCTGGAATTCACCTTGAAGCCATTTTTGAATTTGATAATTCCCTATGCTCTAATATTCAAGTCATATTTAAATGCAAAATTAGAAGAAAACTGTGTCTGTTACCCCTGGGTATTCAGTTAGTTCACGGATTTCTAAGCATAGCACATGATCATAATTGCCGTTATGTAAACACTATGTGACAAATTCTACACAACTCAAAATAGAGGCCTCAACAATCTACCAAGAAAGAAGATCAACTGTAATAATTGATCTCTTAATATATTTGATTAATTTACTCATATATGGACTATTATTTTGAAAACCAACAATGTAACAGGCCTCCCCTGATAATATGCAAGCTAGCAGTCACTAACACTTTTTTAACAAGGATCATTTGTGGACATGGAGAGAAAATAAACTTGACAGTGTAGCATCAAATCTTCACTCGAGAAAATGCCTCTTAATCATATCGGAATACTTGCCATATCAGTGACATTGAGTCTCCAAAGATAGTATAGGTGCTTTAAAACATAATGAGCAATATAAGCTCAAGAAAAAAGGACATAAACGCTATCTCCTCTTTTCCTCTATGATTCTTAGTTGGTTGAAGAAGCAAGTAGACATCAACTGTAAGTAATTCTTGAAAGAGTATTTAGTATTGTAATCCAGTTGTTTAAAAGTAAAGGATTCAGGAATAGTGATTTTGGGTTTTCTAGCCAAAGTTAAGTGATAAAATGTTACTTTACATGCTGAATATCCTGAAATTCTGTACAGTAGATTCCTTTTAATTCTCCTTTTATTCCCTTAAGTTTTTACTTTTTTATATTTTTAAATTGTGCAGCTTCCTCATATACTCTAGCCAGAGTTTTATTTCTTTTTAGTTTCTTAGGTATCTGAATTTTTCTTTTTTAATTTCACAGCCTATCCAGGCACAGAAGGAGAGTATTTAAATTATTTCCTTTATCTCAAAAAAGTTTGGAGTTGGATAACTCTTCCAAATTCTAGCATCAGATTCTTCCAAATATTGATACATTTTCTACAACATTAAAACAGCCACATTTACTATTATCACTTCTCATAAAAGGTTTTAAGTATTGAGAAACTGTGAAGCTCATTGTGTCAGATACAAGTTTTAAAACAAGTAAGTTATCAATAGATTCACTTATTGATAAGGCATAGTAGTAATACTGCAGATAAGATACAGTATCAATCCATGCTTATAGCTAAATCTTTATTTTGACAAGCTATTGTATTGTTGAAAAATAGCTGTGCTATGATCTTTATTACTGACATCTCATCCAACAGGCACTCAGCAATGTCACCTGAGAAAGCTTTATTCCTCATTTAGCTACTGTGTGCATTTCTCAAACAAATGCAATATGATGTTAAGTTATTCAGGTGTTTCACGGGCTGTTTTATTTTCAGTTTGAAAAATTATGAAATAAAAATGTAGAGCTCCTAAAGAGCTCATCAAGTCTACATTTACACTACTTAATTCAGTTTTCCTTAAAACCTACATAATTGGTCTCAAAATGATGCTACAACTTAACTGGCAGCATAAGATTATCAGAAAATCTTTTTCTGCATAAGGTATACTTAGATAAATTATTGACATGCATGATGCCTAAAGAGTGATAGCGTTTTTCATGTCTGTGTTCACTACTTGCACAATCTGTCCATATCCTTTGGAGTTGATTCCTCTTTCGTGGGTCAAAAATCTATACGTTGCACCTTTTTCAACATCATTAGATATAGATGATGTGAGTTGATAAAGCAAGTTTTCTAGTTTCCCCCTTTTAAAGACATAACACATTTTGAAATATTAGAAAAAAGCAGAACAAATGCATTTTATTTTATAAAAATTTAATATTATATCCTAATGTTTATTGGACAAAAGTGAGATTACAGAGATTATAGCAGATATGATAACTAAAGACAGAGGTAAGAACACTGAAGTACCCAGAAGCATATGATTTAATGTTTAAACATGTATGGATTCATATCCTAAACCTACTAACTTAGAAATGTCTAGAAAACCAATAAACAATTATGCTGTCAATTATTCAAAAGAGCACTGTCATCATTACACAACATACTGCTTCTAAAAAATAAAAACTTCTGTGTACACTCATGAGAGAATGAGAGTGAAAAAGTGAAATAATGATTTAGTATTATTATGAATGCGAGACTGAAATTAAAATACCAAAATCTATTATATATACAAGGATATATAGCATCTTGTAATATACATTTTCAGCTATACATACATATGTGTGCACCTAGCTCTGATATAAAATAGATTTCTTATTTGCTGATTGCAATAAAACCAGCTTTCTAATACAGGAGTTGAAAACTCTGCCAAGAAAGCAGGAAATAATAAAGAAAGTGAGTTGGATTGTGGCCAATAGGTCGAGCAGACAAGTGGTGGGCACAGATCTTCTTATTTTTCAGAAACTTAACTTACTGTAGGAAATTTTTCCTATAAAAATGTTGCCAACTAATAATTTTTATAAATAGTATTTGTCCCTCTTCCCCAAATACATCATTATACTGGGTTAATTTTGTATCGTGGTAATTTTCCAAAAAGTTTTTCTTTAAAATAAGTTTAAAATCTCTGATTCATGCTCCTTACATTTCAAACCATTTTCTCAACTATCCTTCAGGGGACCCTGAATAAGTACTCTCTTCTGATCTTCTCCCATATCTTTTCACTTTTCAAACCATTCCAATTTGGCCTCCTATCTCATCACTATATTTAAATTGTTTTTGCAAAGTTTACCAATAAATTCCATGTTCAAAAATCAAACAGGCACTTCTAATCTTACTAAATTTTCTGAAACATTATAAATTTTGACCATTTTCTCTTCAAAACAATTCTTCTTGCATGCTTTCCATTACCCCAAATTATTTAGCTCTTCTTTTATTCAGGCAAGCCACCCTCCTTTGGTTTCCTTTGCTTGTTTCTGCTTTTAAATGTCAGAGTGTCCCAGCTGTGGGTTCTGCAAAATTAGCAATGCTTCTCTTTGGTGCTGTTCTGACTGTAATCATTTTGATCTCAATGAGATGAAAATTAAGGACAATTGAAAAACAGGTTAATCAAAGTGGTTCACTATCACTGTATTTCTTATCATATAAAATTCCAAGCATCTCCCTCTCTGGTGTGGGAACTAAATGAGATGGAATTCTTCAACATAAAAGACAAGACCAGCCTCACTGAAAATGACAAGTGTTTATTTTTTATCATTATAATTATAAATGTAGAATACAGAAATTTCTCTCACAGGCTACAGTTTCTTTTCTTGGGCATAATTTGTGGACTCAGGTCGAAAACTACACAATTTTGTTTTACCTTATTTCCAAAGCAAAAAAATTGTTTCCTCCTAGTTTACCCATAGGGACGTACATGGCAAGAGAATAAGCAGGCAGGATTTCCAAACTTTGAAGCAGAGGAGTTTCAAGTGTAACATACAGTTTAACCTCTTTGCCAGATTAATGGTGGCTGTAGAATCTTTGACCCTCGGCTTGTTGAAAGGCAGGTCTGTTTTCCTGTCCCACTGAATGTGACCTGGCCTGTGACTGCTTGAGTCACTTGAGCATGGAGCATGTGACACTATGCGAGTACTGAGTCCAGCCTCTTCAGGCTCTTTGCATTCTTGCGGAGCCCTGAGCTGCCATGTATTAAATCTGCTACACACTGAGGAGACCATGTGTGGTGACCCTGAGACTACATGGAGAGACAAGGGGGCCAGATGGTCCCTTTTTTCCAGCTATCTCTGCCAAGTCACCAGATCAAAAAGCTGTCAACTGAATACCACCAGTGACTTCAGTCCATGCCACACGGAGCAAAACAATCCAATAGCCAAATAATCATGCCTGAATCACTGACCCCAAATTATGAAATACAATTAAATGGTTGTTGTTTAAAACCACTAAGTTTTGAAGTAACTTGTTAGGCAGCAATAGTTCCTTGAACAAAGTTGGGTAACTGTAGTCATGTGCTACCAACACAAAAGTACAAAACATGTGGCATTGGCTTTGAAACTGGGTTGGACTCTGAAAAGATCTTATGGAGGCTTTTAATGGAAGCTGGAAGGCCTTTGAGAAGGCTGAATGATAGATAGAGAGAAACCATTATGAAAGGCTGGGGAAAATTGGACCCTTGTTATGTAATCGCTGAGAGTTTGGCAACACCATCACATGCTGTAGTGAGGCAGCTAGTATAGTGAGGAACTTGTGTATCTGGTTGAGGAGTCTTCCACACAAAATATAAAAATGGTTTCTTTAATGCTACTGATAATAAAATAAGAGATAGATGCACTAAAAAAGAAAATGAGTTTTTAGCAGAATTTATAGGAAATATAAAGCATCCTGCCTGGATGGTCTGTTAAAACACACACATACACACATACCGAAACAAAATAAAACAATGTGTTTCTCACCCTAATCTCTTCTAGTAAAGGATTATCTAGATAAGAAATAGTTTCCACAGCTGATATTGGATTGGGGAAATGGGTGGAGGTGGTCAAAAGATTCAAACTTCCAGTTATAAGATAAATAAATCCTGGCGATATGATGTACAGCATGGTGATTATAGGTAATACTGTATTGTATATTTGAAAGTTGCTAAGAGAGTAGTTCTTAAATGTTCTCATCATAAGGAAAAAAATAACAATGTGAAGTAATAGGTATTAACTAAACTTACAGTGGTGATCGTTTTGCAATATACAAGGTCTGACAATTGAGTTCACGAACTCATTCTAGAAAAAAGTACTACACACCTCATTGCTGAATATCACTACGGTCACCTTCGAAGTACTCTCCTTGGGAAACTATGCACCTATGCCAGAGCCTAGTCCACCCTTCAAAGCAATTTTGGAATTATTTTTCTAGAATGGCCATCAGAGCCATCATTGTATTACGCTTCATGTCCTGAATGTCATCAAAATATCTTCCTTTCAATATTTCCTTTATCTTTGGATAAAGAAAGAAGTCATTGGGGGCCAGATCAGGTGAGTAGGGAGGGTGTTCCAGTACAGTTATTTGTTGAGTAGCTAAAAAGTCCCTCATAGACAATGTCATGTGAGCTGGTGCATTGTCGTGAGGCAAGAAAGAGCCATGAATTGATAGCAAAAAGTTCAGGTTGTCTAACTTTTTCATGCCGTCTTTTCAGCACTTGATTAACCTTGGTTAACTGTTTTTCCAGTTGGTAGAAAATCATAATGAATAATCCCTCTGATATCAAAAAAGTTTAGCAACATCATTGCAACAAAGTTTGCAAACTTAATTGTCAGACCTCATAAGCTTTAAAAAGAATACAATTTAATAACTATTTGTGATTATCCCAGGAATTTAAGGTTGTGCGCTGCCATATTTACCAGTCTAACCCATTGTATTAAGAAGAGAAAGCAGCTAACAAATGTGTTGTAAAACAGAACCTGAAAAGGTATTCGATAAGAGCCAGTTACTATTTTAATAGAAATTTTAAATAACAAAATGATTAAATAAACACTCTAAGTATGATAAAAACTACTGTACAGAAACATTACAAATATCCTGATGAAATATTAAAACCATTTTAATTAAAAGCAGGACTAGAGTGAATTCTTGTACCAAGATTACTGTTTCACATTATATTAGGACTTCTAGCAAATTTGATAACACAGACATACAAAAGAAAAACAAGATAATAACTCTCATGTGTATGTTTTATCTCATTCAATGGTTTTAGAAAAGCAAAATTTGGCTCCTTCATCACTATTTGCGTATAACTTTCTCTGATTGAACTAGAATTAGGTAGTTTTATAAGGTTTTAATTCTAAAAATGTACAAAATCGGGAGCCAAGTTAGCATAGTCAAGATGTGCTCTCAGCTACCCAATATTTCAAGCTTCTAGATATTATAAAATGTTTAAAACAAAAGTTATTACTCCTCTTTCATGGTATTTTACTTTTCCTTATTAATTTTAGAAAGACAATGTTCCTTTACAATTTTGGAGAAATTAACTATGATTGAGGAGATCAATAATTATTAAATTATCAAACTGAAACATGAAATACAATAATGGGACAATACTGACTTTTCTTCCCATTTCTCTTTAGTCCTACTTTGCATCCTGTAGAATGAAAAAGTCTTAAGTGTATTTCAAACACATTTATACTCTGGAAACTTGATATCTGTAATGTACAGATAATAAAATATATATTTTATGCTATGAATTAATATTTTAAAAAGTAAATTGCAGCTGCTACAGCCTTGTTTCTCAAGCGTAGCAAATTTTTTATTATGTCTCTGTGATTTTCCAGTTCGTTTTAATTGGTTTCTCAGTGGTTTTGCACCAAATTTCTGATACCATGAGATTTACTTTAAAATTTAGGAGTATTTCTATTTATTTTATAAATCTCACTTAAAACAATGTATTTGTAATTTGGGGTTTACACCTTTGTTTTTTTTATTGTGTGTTGGGTTTATCTTAGTTTTGCAAACTTGAAAATTCCTACTAGGCCAGACCGTGTATTTTATAAACATGTGAAAATTTGTTGTCTCTCTTTGAATAATAAATATATATGTATGCAAACATACAGGTTTTAACCATTGCATGGAATTTGATATAAAAACTCAAACAATTCAGAAAGATACACAGTGAAAAGTTGTGAACATAGGTTCAATTCTGGTCTCCCTAACATTATTTCACTGCATATATTTAAAAAACTATTTAGTGTCAGAAGTATTAGATACACTATTTCATTTTATTATCTAGCAAAAGTGCAAGAAAGGAATGTTTATTATTCTTATTTTAAAGACTGAGTGAATTTAAATATCACCACATGGTAAGTGATAGAATAGAGAGTCAAAAGCAAGTGTGCCTGATTACAAATCCTCTTTATGCTCTCTACCTTCTAGTTTCTGGACGTTGTGGTCATTGCTGTTCCTTTACTTCCTGAGGGAGAAGGCAGAAAATAGCCTGAGGTACTACTTCCCTTTGTGCAAACTGATATTTTTTGAGGTAAAGTCAAGTATCCCTTCCCTTCCCTTCCTTCCTTCCTTCCTTCCTTCCTTCCTTCCTTCCTTCCTTCCTTCCTTCCTTCCTTCCTACCTCCTTTCCTCTCATTTTCTGTCCTTCTTTAGCTTAAATCATCCTGTTTGATGCTGCTTGACCAATGTTTATAATTAAGTACTTAGCTCGTAGACACACAAAATTCATTTTCTATTTCCACCTTGGGCATAGGGCATACCTATACCTTGACATTTTAGCTAGCAAATGTATAATGACTAAAAGTATTTAAGCACGATTATCACAAAATATTCTGGTAATATTGTTTCAGATTATATATGCTTAAACAACTTCCACACCAATTTACACTTAAAACTCATGTCCTCTGATTTAGAAAAAAAAAAAAAAAAAATCTTTTTTTTTTTTTTTTTTTTTTCAAATTTCTCAGATTATTTAGGAAGAAATATAAACTGTTTACAGCTTATATATAGGATGGAGACAATCTCTCTGGAGGCTCTGCAGAATCTGTGTAGAGTTATAGAGTAAGAAGCAACCTAGTAGGAAGGGGTGTGTGCGTGTGTGTGTGTGTGTGTGTGTGTGTGTGTGTGTGTGTGTGATTCCCCTCTTATCAAGTATCTGTGTGATATGACTCTTTGGGTTTTCATTCCACATCCACAGTGCAAGAAAGGAATGTTTATTATTCCTTTATCTGTCTTTATCAAGTAGAGGTAAGAATGGGGGTGGGGCCTTTTTTTCTCATTCTCTCTTTTGAGTGTTAAACAAAGTACAACAGCCTGACTAACACCAATTTACCTATATCTCTCTGCACTGTGTGGTACATAATCAATGTGAGATAAATAATTCCAAACAAATGTTCCAAAAATGTGATCTTACTTTTTGCAAATTTAATTGCTTTGGTAGTAACAATTCTAAAATGTCACCTACATGTTTGTTTGTTTTTTTCCTTTATGTTCCATCTTAGCAACAAGAAGTTGGTATCCTGTAAGTGTAGTTTACTATTCTGCACATAAAGCTCAATGAAAGTGTGTCTTCATGTTGGTGAGAGCCAAGCCAATGATAACATGATAGCCTTTCCTATGTCCTACTATATAACATATTCAACATGTCCTTCTTAGTTTATTGTAGTAATATTGCAAATATAATTGAAATCCCATTGTCATTTTTCCAAAAAATAAAACTCTTGCTACTTAACTGTTGGACTTATAAAAAATAACTCAATTTAAAAATCAGTACCTCTATTAAATTATCACATTAACCATTTGAAGTAATCATTTTTATTTTGTTTTCTTATAGATCATTCAATAATTAACATGGTTCATTGAAGTAAAACCTTCCAAAAATTCATATTAGAGTCAACCTGGTGGATTTCATCCTTTTTTATTCCTTTGGAGCATGAATTTTTCATCATATATATTAGAAATATCTCTGCTTGAGAAGGAAGCTTTATTTAGGGAAGAATTAGTCACTTGGGGAGTTGGAAGACAGACACAAGATATACAAAACAAAGGCTTATAATATTCATACTGTGTAATAAATATGTAAGTATTCCCAACAACAGTAGTTTAAACAAACAATAAAATGGCCAAAGCAAAGAAATACAATCCTGATGCTAGTCCTAGGATTTGTGCTCTCAATAACAAATAAAATACACAGTAGGTGAAAGAATGTTTTATTTATGAGAGCAAAATGAATAGCATCATAGGAAGTAATTATTTGTTGTAATAAACATCAAAAAGGCAAGAATTACAATTTGATACCTTTCGCAAGTAGTGTGAAACTCAAATAAAGGATGTGAGTCTACAATTGGAGAAGTACACAGTTAATATTAATAGAAGTCTCCACCTTGTACCCAGACCGTGACGTGCTATTTATCTTCCATACTATGCCTTAGGATGGCTATTTCATTTATTAGAAACTACTGCCTATCTTTACAAAGCTTGAAGCTTGATTTTTTTATAGGAGTACAAAATGCTTTATGATTCTGTGAAACAAAAAAGAGTAGAAGTGAAAGCAACTTTTAGAAATATTCCATGAGAAGAAATAGAAAGTAACAGTTATATTCAGTATTATATTTCAAAAAATAAAGCCTGAAGTATTAGAATTCAGTCAAATGTGATACGGTGAATCTTCAATCTTTAACAATTAACCTTCCACAAAAATTACTTTTGGTAGAGATTAGGTGTTTACCATGTGCCTGTTACCTTTCTAATCACTACATGTGTGCTATTTAATTTAAATTTTACATACCTCAATTATGTAATTGCTATTATTATTCCATTTTGCAGATTAGAGAAATGAGCATATGAAAATAAGCAACTTGTACAAGGTCACAAAGTCAGTAAACGGCAATCAGCCAGCAAGTAAAATTAAAAAAACACAAAAGGTTAGTTTATAGTTTGCCTTCATTATCTATTGCTACAATAATCGTTACCGTAAAATACAGTTAAAATGAAGAGGAATATTTTGTTGTTGTTGTTTTCTTTTTATTTCTCACAGTTTGGGCAGAACAGAAATTTGGGAGCTGCTTAGCTGAGCAGTTCTTCCTTAGGACCTCTCATGAGGCTTCAGTCAAAATGTCAGCCCGGAATGTAGTCAGCTAAGACTTGACTAGGACTGGTAGACCCACTTCCAAAGAGGCTCACTCACATGGCCTGCTGGCTATAGGCAGGAGACCTCAGGTCTCTATCTAATTCCCTGTAGTTCTTTCCAAAGAACTTCTTGATTGTTCTCATGACATTGAAGCTGACTTCCTCAAATATGAGAGATCCAAGAGACAAAAGCAGGAGTCATAATGCTTTTAATTAGCTAGCCTCAGAAATTACATATTGTCACCTCCGTACCATCCTACTGAAAATACGAGTCTACTCCATTCAATGTGACAGGAAATCACACAAGTTCATGAGAACTAGGAAGTGAGGATCATTGGGGGGCATCTTTGAGATTGGCTTCCACAAAGTTATATATCAAACAAGAATACATTTTGAAGTTCAAAAAACATACTTTTGTTCTCCAGTAAAGCTCAATTTTACTGCATTTGTACTATACTATTTTATAAATGATAATGTTTCATTACCAGGAAGATATTGGATATAGAGAGGCTTGTTTGTTTGTTTGTTTGTTTGATAGGAATAGAGAATGAGAAGTTGGAAGCCTTCTCCCTTAGTGAAGGGTTTATAGAGTATCTTCCTATAGAGTATATTGCAACATGTTTTGAACAATTATTGGAAACATACACATCCTAAAATAGATCAATGTTGCAAAATTATGCAAAAATTAAAGGCTATGTTGGAATGTGGTTTCACATCCAAGGTATTTCAGGTGACAGCTCTACTGATCTTTGCCCACAGCATAGCACACATCATTAGCTTTCTAGCCTGTTCTATTTTTATTCTTGATGTCTGCTATGAATGTAGGTAATATCTATGACACTATCCTACTTCTTGGTGCCACTTTTCTCCAATAGTTGATATATGTAGGTGTGGGGACAGAGCCCCAGAAAGTAGTTTACAGGCTCTCGGCCTCACATGGAAGGGTGCTGGCTCAGGTGGTGGATGGCTGTCGGCTGTGGCTGATTGGCCATCGGCTGTGGCCGGTTAGCCAATTGGCCGCTGGTATAACTGCTGTGGCTACGAAGGATTGCCAAGGATTGCCGAGGAGCCGAGCAGAGTCGAGCAGAGTGGAAGAGGAGAGCCGAGAGAGAGGAACAGAGAGGAGAGAGTGGAGGAGAGTCATCGGTCGGTCGGTTGGCGGAAAGGCGGACGGCAGGTCGCGTGTCCGGTGAACCCAGCCTCCAGTGAGACCATAGTGGTATGACTCCCCTACCTATGGCTCCGTGGGTGTTCCTTTTTGGCCTCACCATATCCTGCGTTCTTGTGTGGGGAGCGGGAGCAGAGACCCCGCAGGCCGCCCCTCCCGACAAATGGCGCAGCGAGCAGGGTCTCCCGCACAACAAATGGCGCAGTGAGCAGGGTACGGTGCCAGCCAAAACCTACCGAAGCATGGTGGAGCTGTTTGTGCTTGTGAGAGCCCAGCTTCGGCACAACCATGAGGAGCGACACCGGGAACAGGAAGCGCGGTCTGCCTGGGAGACTCAAGCCTCCAGCTGGCACATCACCCTCTTGGCCATGGACAGCATTGCCTTCATTTTGGTGATCTGCTGCGGCCTTAAGCTCCGAGAGTTGTGGACATCTTACAAGGAGGCCTCCACCCACTCAGACACCTGGCACGGTGAGCAAGATTCCGACCAGGTAGGAATGGCGTCTGACTCTGGGCAGGAGGATGTGTGGCCCCCACACCGTATATGGTCTTCGGTGGCCACTGTTCTCAAGAGTTGGACCCCAAAGGATAGGTGGGAGGACATGGACGGCTCTCCGGCCAGTGTGGAGAGGGCCCTGCAGGCTCTGGCTGAGCGGTTGCCGGAGGAGGAGAAGGCTACAGCCGGCCGCGTGGGCTGGATGTTCCTCACGGCCTTGAGTCTCAACACGGAAAATGGGCTTAATGAAATAGCCCGGGTGCCGAACCAGGTGTCCCGGTTGGAAGCGCTGGAAGCCCGGGTCCGCCTGTTAGAACAGGGGCCCCACAGTGGAGACTCTGAGGCAGAGGCGGAGGAAGCGAGTGGAGACAATGTAGCTCCCAACCCCCAAGCCCAGCCAATCTTGAAGCAAAGGGTAAAACGGGAGCAACCTTTGGGCCCCAGGGGCGTTGCTGCCGGCAACCCCGCTGTGACTGAGTTCACGACCTACACCCCATACACTCCCACTGAGTTGCAGGAGCTGGGGAGGCAGTACTGACAGCGCCCTGGAGAGCCAGTCTCAGCTTGGCGGTTACGTTTATGGGATGAGGGAGCAGACAGCATTCTCTGCTCCCCAGGCGAGATGGAAAAGCTAGCCTTCGTGACAGTGCATCCATCCCTGCGACAAAGGTTACAAAACGGCCATAGATTGGCCAACAACCAGGGCAACCATTCTCTAATGGCGTGGCTCACTGCTGAGGTACGCACCGTATGGGGACAGGCTGGCGAGCTGCCAGACACTGTGAGTCAATGGCAGTCATATACAGAACTTACGCAAATAATCCGTGAAATGGGTATGAGACATGCTATTTTTAACCTCAACATGCAGGGCCCAGATGACGAGCTTTTTACTGCCAGCATGAGAGATCTGATTTGGATACTGCACCTGCGAGTGCTTTTGGATCCTTGGTTGCTATTTTTACACCGTATGTAGGGCGACGGATCCATGAAGTTACAACTGCCATGGCCACCCTAGGGGATGTTGAAAGCCGGAGGCGAAGGAAATTAAGACAGGAGGTCCGCACAGTTGAGACATAGAAGCCCAAACCAAAGGTAAAGGGGCGAGGTTGCGGGCCTCAGAGAGTAACACGCGCACAGATGTGGCATGATCTCGTGGCAGCAGTGGTCGATAGGAAGAAAATAGACCGACAACCCAATGCACTCCTGCTGGAAATTTGGAAACAGTTGCGTCCACAACAACAATTCCGGAGAAGCATAAAGGAGGAGTCTGGGAAAGCGCGACCCGTGTCCCTCCAGGACTTCATGCAGCCGCTTGAGGCTGACTCCTTTCAGCTTGATTAGGGGTGGGGCCAAGGTACCTGGTCAGAGGGGACGAGCAGGGACCGGAGGCCCCACGTGGAACTGTCCATACATTGGTCCCCTTCGAATGTACAGAGGGTTTTGGCTCTAGTTGACACTGGCGCCGACTGCAGTCTCATTTATGAGAATCCAGAACTGTTCCCTGGACCAGCAGTCTGCATTGATGGCTACGGGGGAAAGACTGTGACTGTGAAAGCCGTTTCCTTACCACTGGGTATAGGAAGGCTTCCTCCTCGTAACTACAAGGTTTATGTCTCCCCCGTTCCGGAGTATATTCTAGGGGTGGACGTGCTACATGGCCTCAGCTTACAGATGTCGGTAGGAGAGTTCCGGCTCCAGATCCGGGTGGTGAAAGTGGTAACACGCGGGCATGCTCACCACCCTCCTCAAGTGTTGCCACAGCCCTGGCGCATGGTTACAGTGCGACAGTACCGCCTGCCAGGAGGACAGGAGGAGATTGGTCGTACAATATTGGAATTGGAGAAGGCACATATTGTGAGGCCAACGCACAGTCCCTTTAACTCCCCAGTATGGCCTGTCAAGAAGCCAGATGGGACCTGGCGAATGACTGTGGACTATAGGGAGTTAAATAAGGTGACGCCACCCTTGCACGGTGTAGTGCCTTCAATTCATGATTTAATGGATCGTCTGACTGTCCGTCTGGGGACATATCACTATGTAGTGGATTTGGCCAATGCTTTTTTCTCCATTGACATTGCACCCGAGTGTCAAGAGCAGTTTGCTTTTACGTGGGATGGGCGGCAGTGGACTTTTCAAGTCCTTCCGCAAGGATACTTGCACAGCCCCACTATCTGCCATGGGCTCGTGGCCCAGGATTTGGCACACTGGGATCACCCATCCTCTGTGGCCTTGTTTCATTATGTTGATGACATTCTGTTAACCTCAGATTCTCTTTCTGATTTAGAGCAAGCAGCTCCCTCTCTTCTCCGCCACCTGAAGTCACGCGGCTGGGCGGTGAATGAGGAAAAGGTCCAAGGCCCTGGCTTATCCGTCAAGTTTGGGGGTGTTGTGTGGTCGGGTAAGACAAAGGTTATGCCTGAGGCAGTCATTGATAAGATACAAGCCTTTCCCCGGCCGACCAAGGTCTCCCAACTGCAGATGTATTTGGGTCTGCTAGGATATTGGCGGGTGTTTATACCCCATTTAGCACAAATGGCAAGGCCCTTGTACAATATGATAAAAAAGGGGGCCTCATGGGATTGGACTGAGGCTATAGAGCAAGACTTTGTTGCCACAAAACGGGCAGTGCAGCAGGCACAGGCTCTGCAAGTAGTGGACCCCGGCCGCCCATTTGAACTTGATGTTCATGTAACCCAAGAGAGGTACGGATGGGGCCTCTAAGCAACGGCAGGAGCGTCTCCAGTTCCCAGTGGGATTTTGGTCCCAATTATGGAAAGGAGTGGAGGTCCGCTACTCTCTAATAGAGAAACAGCTGGCTGCTGTGTATGCAGCCCTAGTGGCCACAGAAGCCATCACAGGAACGGCACGTGTGTTGGTTCGAACAACGTATGCTGTCCAGGGGTGGGTCCGTACATGGACCCAGGGACCCAAAACAGGGGTGGCACAGCCCACCACCCTCGCCAAGTGGGGTGCCTACTTGGAGCAACGTAGCACCCTTAGTTCAAGCCCTTTGAGCACAGAGCTACAACAGGTCCTGGGGCCTGTGGAGCTTGTAGCATAGACTGAGCCAAATGCTCTGCCTGGAGGGGAACTTGGAGCCCTCACCCTACAAAGAAGGACAGTCCCCAGTACCTGAGGATGCCTGGTTTACCGATGGTTCTAGCCGAGGGGCTGCAGCTGTTTGGACGGCTATTGGTGTGTAGCCCAAAACAGACACCATTTGGTTTGATACTGGGATGGGCCAGAGTAGACAGTGGGCTGAATTACGGGCTGTGTGGATGATAATCAGCCACAAGCCTGGGCCCCTAGTTATTTGCACTGACAGCTGGGCGTTGTTCCGGGGCCTAACATTGTGGCTGCCTACATGGAAACACCAAAATTGGTTGGTGGGACACCGTCCACTGTGGGGTCAAGCCGTGTGGCAGGACCTCTGGGACCTAGGGCAGAGAAAGGAGGTGACCTTAATGCATGTCACAGGTCACTCCCCCTTAGTGTCCCCAGGTAATGATGAAGCAGACGCCCTAGCACGGGTACGATGGTTAGAGCGGGCTCCTGCCACTGATGTGGCCCATTGGCTGCATAGGAAATTACAGCACACTGGAAGCCGAACCATGTGGCAGGTGAGCAGACGCTGGGACCTGCCTTTGAAATGGCAGGAGATAGCAGATGCCTGCTATGACTGTGCCATCTGTGCCCAGGACAGCCCCCAAAGGCGGAGGCTCCCCTGGGAGACACAGCAGATTACACAAGGGAGGGTGCCCCTCACTCGCTGGCAAGTGGATTACATTGGACCCCTGCCTAAGGCCTGCAATGCGATATATGCATTTACAGCAGTGGACACTGCTACGGGGTTGATGTTTGCTTGGCCCTGTCCGGCTGCGGATCAGTGGCATACAGTGGTCGCCCTTTCACGGCTGTGCGCCCTCTATGGGCGCCCCCAAGTCATTGAAAGTGACAGGGGTACCCATTTTACGGGGCAAGAAGTGCAGTGCTGGGCTGCCAGGATGGACGTGCAATGGTTGTTTCACACCCCGTACAATCCACAAGCAGCTGGCATGATTGAATGCTATAATGGCCTTTGAAGCAAGGTCTCTGGGTGTCAAACACCCTCCCACGATGCGTGACTGGGCCTCGCGTCTGTGGGACGTCCTGAGAGTCCTGAATGAGAGACCACGGAAGGGAGGGCCCGTGCCAGTAGAAGCTCTGCTACATCGAACGGCCGTTCCCATTCAATTACAAGTTACCACCAGGGAGACTCTGTTAAAGCCAGGCTAAGGCAGAAATGGGAATATTTTGCTGCCAGCACCCACATGCTTGAAAGCAGGGGAACGGCAGCAATGGACTTGGCCCTGGCAGGTCAAAAGCCCCCACTGCTGGTGGTTGGGTCTGATAGCCCCATGGGGGGCCGGTTTGACTCATGATTTGCAAGTGATGCCAGGAGTGGTGGCTGAGTGGCCACCGCAAGTGACTGTAGTATACAGAGGTCCCGATACTGGGATGATTGTGCGAGGAAACTATGTGCTCTCACTATGGCCTATTATGGGATCCCCTGTTCTGTTACATGTTGAAACTATGCAAGGGACCCCAAGTACTGCCATAAAGGTCTGGTACCACAAACCGGGAAAGGTGCCAGTGGCAGCAACCCTCCTTTCCCAGGACAAAAAGCTAGCATGTATCCTCCCAGATGGAAGGGATTTTCCATTGTTGGTTCCTAAGACTACCGTTTCTTTTCTTCCATAGGTGTCAGTAGGCTAATACGGCACAGGGACCCTCGCGGAAGACGCTTGTCGCGTAGATTGTGAGGCGAGACCCTGTAGGGGTGGAGTGTGGGGACAGAGCCCCAGAAAGTAGTTTACAGGCTCTTGGCCTCACATGGAAGGGTGCTGGCTCGGGTGGTGGATGGCCGTCGGCTGTGGCTGATTGGCCGTCGGCTGTGGCCGGTTAGCCGATTGGCCGCTGGTATAACTGCTGTGGCTACGGAGGATTGCCGAGGAGCGGAGCAGAGCTGAGCAGAGCTGAAGAGAGCGGAAGAGGAAAGCCGAGAGAGTGGAACAGAGTCGAGAGGGTGGAGGAGAGTCGTCGGTCGGTCGGTTGTCGGAAAGGCGGACGGCAGGTCGCGTGTCCGGTGGGCCCAGCCTCTAGTGAGACCATAGTGGTATGACTCCCCTACCTATGGCTCCGTGGGTGTTCCTTTTTAGCCTCACCATATCCTGCGTTCTTATGTGGAGAGCGGGACCAGAGACCCCGCAGGCCGCCCCGCCCGACAAATGGCAGAGCGAGCAGGGTGTCCCGCACGACAGTAGGCTAAGATGGTTTCTCAGTAAAGTTTTGTTGTGGAACAAACCACCGTGAAGTTCAGCAGATTAAAAAGCAGTCACTCTGTTTAGTTCACTGTTTAGTAGATCTGCTGAGCAGTTCTTCCAGTCTGGGCTGGTTCTGCTCATCTCAATTTAGGTCCTCTCATCTGGCTGTATTAGTTTTGGAATTTGATGGTGTCTAGATGATCTAGGTTAGTCTTACTTACATGTTGTAGATAGGTATATACTGGCCATAGTGTTTCCATTTTCCTTCATGTGGCCAATTATCCTCCAACAAACTTGCAAGAAACTTAGGCTTTTTCACATGGTGGCCTCTGGTTTCAATCATACCAAGAGAGGTCAAGTCTCAATTGATAAACACCTTTTAAGTCTTTGCTTGAAGCATGCTTCATATTGTCCTATTGGCCAAAGCAAAACAGTTGGCCAAACCAAGAATTCAGGGATAGAGGCATAAAACCCATTTCCTGATGAGAAAAGATGCAAAATCACATCACATAGAGGAGCTTATATAAGGATTAAATAATATGTAGCCATTTTATAATCTCCTAGGGTCTACTGTTTGACTGCAAAAATTTTACATTCTTCTCACCTGAAAATTATGTTAACCCCAATTCTAGGTTTCCCCAAAATCTTAATTGATTTATGAAAACAAGCTTGAGGTTCAGGATCTCATGATTTAAATGAAATCAAATCTAAGAGCAGTGGAAGCTCCTAATGTGTGGCTTCTCTTGATCCATGGACCTATGATCTAAAAAGATAAGTTCTGTGCCCTCCCCACACCAGCATACACTGAGGAGAGAACACAGAGGCTCAATTGACACTTCTGTTCAGAAAGGGTAAGGAAAAGTCAGTAGCAGTCACCAGGCCATAAAAATTCTGAAATCTCACCAGGCAAATATTTTGAGGTCCTCTGACCTGGGCTCAGAGACTATTCCTTCATTAGCCCCTGGTTCTGCTCACAAGCCATGTCCAGTCCACTGTTATCCTTGAATACTGTCTTTACTTTCAGTGTTCTTGGCATCACCTTCTGAGGTAGCCTTCCTTTTCTGAAAGAAACAGCCTAGGTTTACCTGTGAGTAGACTTTTATGTCCTCTTCCTTCTCATTATATGTAGGGTAGTCCAAAGCCTCGTTTTGTTGTCTGCCTTTAATAGCGAAAACTATGTGGGTTTCCTATCAATGCTATGAAGTTTACCCCATTAGACAAATGCCAACTCCTATTCTACCCTTTTGAGACATACTTCCCACTATCTTAAGTGTTATATGATACTGCTATAAAACAAAGTCCTTAGAATTCTTAGAGATTATGTAATTTAAAAGAACCAGGCTACAAGCTCTTTGAAAGGTCTTTTGTGTAGCTGAAAAGAGCTATGATCTGAGGTCTTAACATCCCTTGTTCCTACTGCTCATCCTGATTTAATATGTAATGTGAGGCTATTTCTCCCCCCCCCAGCTTTATTGAGATATTATGACATATAATATTATGTAAATCTGAGGTATACAACATAATGATTTGATATACAAGTTCTGACAATTAGGTTCGCGAACTCATCCTAGAAAAAGTACTACATACCTCATCGCTGAATATCACTATGGTCACCTTTAAAGTACTCCCCTTGGGAAGCTGTGCACCAATGCCAGTGCCTGGTCCACCCTTCAAAACAATTTGGAACTCTTCTTCTGGAATCGCCATCAGAGCTGTCATCATATTATCCTTGATGTCCTGAATATCATCAGAATGTCTTCCTTTCAATATTTCCTTTATCTTCAGGTAAAGAAAGAAGTCACTAGGGGCTAGATCAGGTTAGTAGGGAGGGTGTTCCAATACAGTAATTTGTTTACTGGCTAAAAACTCTCTCACAGACAGTGCCGTGTGAGCTGGTGCATTGTCGTGATGCGAGAGCCATGAATGTTGGCAAAAAGTTCAGGTTGTCTAACTTTTTCACACAGCCTTTTCAGCACTTCCAAATAGTAAATTTGGTTAACTGTCTGTCCAGTTGATACAAATTCATAATAAATAATCCCTCTGATATCAAGAAAAGGTTGGCAACATTGTTGTAACAAAGTTGACAAACTTAATTGCTTAGAAAAAAACAAAACAAAAAAAAAACCCTAAAATCAATCATTTAAGATTTCACCTTAGGAAACTAGAAAAAGAAGAGCAAGTTAAATCCAAAGTAAGGAGAAGAAAACAAATCATAAAAATTAGAGCTGAAAGCAATATAATTAAAAACAGGAAATCAAATCTGCTTCTCTGAAAAGATGGATAAAATTGATAAACCTCTAGCCAGTGTAATTAAGAAAAAAAGAGAGGACACAAGTAACTATCTGAAGTGAAAAAGGAAACATTACTAAATATCCCAAAGAAATCACAATGATATTATGAACAACTTTATGACCACAAATTTGATCATCTAGATGAAATGGACCAATTTCTTGAAAAACACAAGTTGCCTTTCTTTCTGAATAAGCCTATACGTGTTAAAGGAAATGAATCAGTAACGTGCTTCCTAAACAGAAAGCACCAGGCCCAGATGTGTTCACTGGTGAATTGTACCAAATATTAAGGAAGAACTTAAACTATATCTTTCAGATGATAGAAGCAGAGGAAATACTCTGCTTATTCTAAGAGGCCAATATTATTCTAATACCAAAACCAAACAAAAAATATTACAAGAAAAATAAAACACTACAGACCAATGTCTCTCATCAACATAGATGAATCAATCCTCAACAAAAAAATAGCAAATCAAATCCAAAAATATATAAAAATATTTATACCCCACAACCAAACTCAGCAAACTCATACTATAGGAACTAGCAATTGGGCTCCTTGGTATTTACTTAAAGATGTTGAAAACATGTCCACACAAAAACCTGCACATGGATGTTTATAGCAGCTTTATTCATAATTGCCAAAAGTTAAAAGCAACCCAAATGTCCTTCAGTAGGTGGTGGATAAATAAACTGGTATACTCAGACAATGGAATATTATTTAGCACTAAGAAGAAATGAGATATCAAGCCATGAAAAAACATGGAGGAAACTTAAATGCTAAATTTATATTACTTATATTTCTAAGTGAAAGAAGACGATCTTAGAAGACTACTATTGTATGATTCTAACTTTATAACATTCTAGAAAAAGCAGAACTATTTTGATGGTAAAAAGATCAGTGGTTGCAAAGGTGGTGGTAGAGGGAAAACGAGAAATGAACAGGCAGAGCAGAGGATTTTTAGAGCAGTGAAAATACTCCGTATGATAATATAATGATGGATACATTTTATTATACATTTATCCATAGAATCAATGTATCCATAGATTGTACAGCACAAAGAGTGAATTCTTAGGTAAACTATGGACTTTGGGTAATAATGATATATATGTTCATCATTGGTGAAAAATGTACCATTCTGATTAGTGATTTTGATAATGGAGGAGGTTATACATGGTGAGGGAAGTGGTTATATAGAGAATCACTGTACCTTCCTCTTAGTTTTGTTGGGAAGCTAAAACTACTCTCAAAAACTGAAAGTCTTTTAAAAAATTAGTACTTCACTTATGTCACTATGCACCCAATTTTCATAATAAAAATATTAATTACATGAATATTTTTCTTTTGATAAATATTTCACAGTGTCCCATAAATTGTTTTTACAGTTTAAAAGTTGTAGAAGATTTGTGGAATAACTTCTAATTTCTTCTTTTACTTAATATTCCAGTCCATTAAACTATGCTTTACAATATATTATTATAGTGAATTTATTTAATCTCACATATTTTTGTTTAAAGTCGTGAATTCTTAGCTCAATAGCATGTTTTGTTGTTTGTGTTTTGGAGGTTTGCAATTTTTAAAAAAGTAATAAAAGTCTAGAATCCACAGTATTAGAAATGCCAGCAGAAATAACAGAAATATATCTACGTTTTGATGCAATAGAAGGCATCCAGATTGAAAAGATAGTATTATAAAAGACTAGTGAACTAGATAAAAATATTTCAAAAGCAAGAAAAAAAGGTAGAAGACAGTAGAATGCTACAATAAATAAAAGACTGTTACTTAGCAAAATTATTATTTATACAGGATGGTTGACAAACTCAAACAAATGGTGAGATTTAAAATAAAAAGATCTGCAATAAATGAAGGTTTAAGGTTTAAGTTCATGAAGAAATGTAATTATCCCAGCAGAAAATGTCATAAATGCAGTGAGGTTAGCTGGGGTGGGGGAGGGGGGAAGAAAAGAAATAACTAATGATTAGTTACTTGTCTGAGATTTTTATAACAATTTTCAAGTAATTTAATCCCTTATGTGGAAGGAAGTGATTATTTTAAGGAATATTAAGTATTTTAAAACATACATGATTCTCCAAGTCAGACAAAATAGATACAAAGCAAAAAGGAAAAAGAAGAAAGGAAGGAAGGAGGGAGGGAGGGAGGGAGGGAGGGAGGGAGGGAGGGAGGGAGGGAGGGAGGGAAGGAGGAAAAGAAAGAAAGAAAGAAGGAAGGAAGGAAGGAAGGAAGGAAGGAAGGAAGGAAGGAAGGAAGGAAGGAAGGAAGGAAGAAAGAAAGAAAGAAAGAAAGAAAGAAAGAAAGAAAGAAAGAAAGAAAGAAAGAAAGAAAGAAAGAAAGAAAGAAAGAAAGAAAGAAAGAAAGAAAGAAAGAGGTTTCTGATATTTACTTTTTGAGATTTGAACCTGTGGAAGAAAATGGATTTCAGGATCAGGGAAGCAAACACAGACTGATCAGTTGTTTTACGCTTATAAATCTAAGATTTTGCTTCCTGTATTCATTCCTAAAATCACAAAAGCACCTGCTAACTATCTGGATTCATCCCAGTTTCTATAATTTTCTATTACAGATAACTTATTTTATGCACAAACAATAAAATCTTTGTGGCATTGGTGCAACACTGTAGCTTGGACATTAAAGGCTTTGAGGCTTAGAGATCAGGCTTACAAAAATACATATATATGTACACAAATACTTAAATGCATGTATAAAATCTTGGGCCTCTAATTCAAATCAACAAAGGAAAGCTGCCTTCAACAGTCAATATTATGGCCTTTCTCAAGTTATTTCAAATTGAAAATAGTGACATATTTTTTCCTTTTCTTGGAGGGATTATAAGATGAATTTGGGAAAGAATGGTGAAAAAATACAAAGCAAGGAGTTTGTTTTTGCTTTTTTTATTTGTAGAAAAAATATGTATTTTTATTAAAAATAAATATTGATATGCTATATTTACTAAAGTGATTGTTTCTTTCAATATTTAGTCACTATAGCATTTTTTTCATACTTTATTAAACATAATTGCAAATATTATTATGCGCAGGGAAGGAAACCATCCAGTACAATTAAATATTTTATTCATCATGTTGAATTTATCCTAACTCACTGGTGATGGTTGTTGTAATTTTTTTAATTTAAGTATAGTGAGTCTACAATGTTGTATTACTTATGTTAGTTTCAGGTGTATGATACAGTGTTTCAACATTTTTATACCTTACAATGTGATCACCCTATTAATTCTAGTAATCATCCGTCACCGTGCAAACTTGCCACTTTATTGAGTACATTCCTTTTCATCTTTTTCACACACCTCCCCCCGCCCCATGACCATCTCTTTGGCCTCTGTTTTTGTGAATCTGGTTTTATTTTGTTTTGTTTGTTCATTTGTTTTTTGTTGCTGTTGTTTGTTTCTTGTTTAGATTCTACATATAAATGAAACCATATCATATCTGTCTTTCTCAGTCTGACTTAGTTTACTTAGCATAATACGCTCTAGGTCCATCCATGTTGTTGCAAATGGCAAGATTTCATTCTTTTTTATTGCTGTGTAATATTCCATTTTATGTACAGATAATAGATAAGATGTAGATATAGATAGATAGATGATAGATAGATAGATAGATAGATAGATAGATAGATAGATAGATAGATAGATAGATAGATAGATAAATAGATAGATAGATAGATATAGATATACACCACATCTTCTTTAGCCATTCATCTATCAATGGACACATAGGTTGCTTCTATATCTTCGCTATTGTAAATAAAGCTGCAGTGAACATAGAAATGCATATATCTTTTTGAATTAGTGTTTTCATTTCTTCCAATAAATACCCAGAAGTGGAATTGCTTGGTCATATAGTAGATCTACTTTTAGTATCTCTGTACTGTTTTATATAGTGGCCACACCGATTTTCCATTTCACCAGCAGTGTACAGGGGTTCCCTTTTCTCCACATCCTTGCCAACACATGTTATTGGTTGACTTTTTGATAATAGTCATTCGGACTGTGTGAAGTAGCATTTCATTGTGGTTTTTATTTGTATTTACCTGAAGATTAGTGACACTGAGCAACTTTCCATATGTCTGTTGGCCACCTTATGTCTTCTTTGAAGTAATGTCTATTCATGTACTCTGCCCATTTATTGATCAACTTGTTTATTTTTTTGCAATTGACTTGTATGAGTTCCTTATATATTTTGGATATCAACCCCTGATTGTATATTTCATTTGTAAATACATTCTCCCATTCAATAGGTTGTCTTTGTTTTGTTGATGGTTTCCTTCCCTGCACAGAAGCTTTTTAGTTTCATGAAGTCCAATTTGTTTTTTTCTTCTTTTGTTTCCCTAATTCAAGGGGACATATCCAAAAAGATACTGCTCAGACTGATGTCAAATAGTTTGCTTCCTATGTAGTTGTTGTTGTTGTTTTTTGTTTGTTTGTTTGTTTGTTTTTAATGAGTTTTAAGGTTGCAGGCCTTACTCTTAAGTCTTTAACACATTTTGAGTTAATTTTTATATATGGTGTAATAGAGCGGTCCAATTTCATTTTTTTGCATTTATCTGTCCAGTTTTCCCAATACCATTTCTGAAGAACTTTTTTCTTGTTGTTTGGTTGGTTCATTTGTTTTATTTTCAATAACATACATTTTTTAATTTTTATAAGAGTTTATTTGAGCCAAACTGATGACTATGCGGGAGAGCAAGAGCTCAAATTCTCCAGAAAATGGCAGTTTTGCAGTTTCTTTTATGCATTTGAAATTAAGGAGGGGATGTAAGAAAGATTACATGAAGGTGAGAAAAAGCAAGGCACAGGGTAGTTAACAAGATTAGGTGCTCTCTTGAAGGATCTGAAAGGGTGGTCACATATTAGAAGAGTCTGAAAAGAGGCATTTCAAAGGTGTGTTAACCTAGCTGCACAGAAACAATGGACAGGACTGCTTGAAGTAAAGATAAGCCTTTCCTAAAGAATGTGTGTACTTGGGACATGACTACCCACCATGATCTGCCCACTTAGGAATTTATGGTCAGATCACCCTCTGAGGTTACTTCTACTGAACTCCTTTTTTGTTTATAGTTCCTCCTTTTGGTCATGAATCAGTCTGAAGGATGCATTGATGACCAACCCTTTAATCTGATAGTGTGGTCTCACAATGCCAGGAAGGCTCATTCCTGGGAAGGCTCAGTATCTATGTCGTCCTGTTGGCCATTGAGGATGGAAAGTGAGTTAAGGCCGAATTTTTCCAAAAAAAGGTAAGGACAGGTAAATGGAAGGCAGTCAGGTCTTATGGCTTGGGGGGGAGGGGAGGCGCATATGTTGAGATTTTAACCCTTAAATCCTCCATTTCCAATGAGAACTAAGAAGTAAACGATTAGCATTCTTTAGCTCAGTGTGTTTATGAAGACATTTTATAACTTCTAGAAATATATTTCATAGACATCAAAGCCAATTATTAACCTGGACTTATTTTTGTAAAACCCAGGTAAAATAAAGACATGTTTGTTTTATTTTAATCAACAAAATTAAGCTAGTGTTTATTTACTAAAGATTCATTTTAGATCATGTGAACTTGAAAATAATTTGTTAGTTTCTACTCATATATTTTTGAAATTTTAGAATACCTAAATCTTACAAATGCTTGCCTTTAAATTAATTTATTGATACCATGTGGAGGTAGTATATCTAGCACCGGGTGTGGGTCCACAGGCTGGTCCTGGGTGGGCTCCTTGGGAATCCTGCTGCATTACGTCAAGTAAATGTTGGTGTAAGAAATGTCCAAACTTGTAGAGAATTTTTACGAGTTTATCTGAGCCAAAACTAATGACATATGTCTGGCAGCAAGATCTCAAAATAGAAACCTCTAGAATTAATGAAAAAAAAAACACAAAAAACAAAAACAATTTTGCCCCTAAATGTAAAGAATAATTTTTCATTCATTCAGTCATTCTTTTATTCACTCACTTATTTTTTATTTATTTATTAACTCAATCCACATTTACTCACCATTTTCTATTTTCAAGACATTCATGTTTATGACGATTGGTATATTGGTACAAAAATAAAGGATCTTCCCTGATATTAAAAAAAAAAAAAAAGCCAGTATTTTAATTTCCAGGTAGATTGTCTCTGGTAAGTAAGTGGTTGCTAAAAACAAGTTTTTACTTGAAAAGAATAGGTTATGACTACAGAATTTCAGAGTTCAGATTTCTCAGCACTAATGGATACTGTTGTTAACCAACCATAAGGGAAAGTGAAATATTTCACTCAAAGAATAGTTACATGTGTGCAATTCCACTGAGTAGGCAAGTTGTGAGTAAAGAGTAAACAACCAAAAAAACTGGTCTGGAAGCAAAGTGACTAGAATTATGGATGGACACTCAAAAACTGGTCATTTTTTTTTTTTGTCGTTATGTCCATGGTTACAAGGACACAGTTGAAACCGTGTCTTAAGCTGACTACAAAATATTCTGTGCGTATTTATATCTTTTCTCTCTGACTTTTGAAACTATGATAGTACTTAACACATAATGATGCTCAGCAAATATTTGTTGAATGAGTAAAATATTTTGTAAAATGAGAAAATACATGAAAAATAATAATAATAAGAAGAAATTCACTTGTTTTAATAAAGCCCACTATCTTCCAAAATATTTAGTAATAACTCTATACTAGACAGTAAATCTTTTAAAATATTCTCTAAGACCTATGACGTTTTTTAAAGTCAAAAACTTGATTATTTTAATGTAGCACCAATTTTAGAACACAAGTACCTGTAACAAATCAATTTATTTTAAAGTGTTGTTTTGCATTGTGACTCCTTAAATAAAATGTTCCCAATGCTTTTGAAATTTTTCAAAATGCTCTGAATAAAATTTCTCCATTGCAAGTGACCATGTACCAAACTTTCTGATTCAAATGAATATACTTAACATCTCCCTTTCATCTTCTGTCTCCTTATTAAAATGAAAAAAATGACTTATGTTTGCAGTAGATATCAAATCACTTCAATATCAAAATAATAATCAAGTAATATATTTAAAAACAAATTAGTTAAATGAAAACATGTCCACATTAAGCCTTGTATGAAATATTCATTACAGTTGTATTCAGAATTATAAAAATTGATAAACAACCAAGATGTCTATAAATAAGCAATAAAATGGATCCAACTATTAGGCAAATATAAGCAACAAACTACCAATATATACAACATGCATGAATCCCAAAGCCATTATGCTAAGTGAAAGAAACCAATCACAAGCCACTTCATACCTCTATAATTGTTTGTGTGTTTTTTTTAACTTCTAAAAAAAGGCAAAAAATAAACATAAAATAGTGATGGCAGATCTTTGGTTCACAGGGGCTAGGGATGCAAAAAGAAGGCTCACTACAAAGGAACACAGAAAGCAGATGTGATGACACTGTTGGAACACATAGAGAAGTGAGAAGTCAAACACAAGCAGAGAAGGTTGCTTCAGAAGTAACCATTGCATTCCCAACAGAGTCTAAACAAATGCAAGGTGCAGAAATAGCAGTGCATCTATCAACTTTTAGGACATGGATAAAACAAAGCAGGAGAGACAGTGATGGCCTATGTCTCTAGCTACCACTCGGTGGTAACTTGTAAAACTCCACACTAAATTCTAGCAAAGGTAGTGAGGAAATAAAATGTTCAAGAAACAGCTTATATTGTTTCTGGCATTGTTTCCCCTAGATAAACCACTGAATAAAAGAGTTCAGTAGTTTTCAAACTGTGGTCCAGAATTATTTTTGAAATAACATAAACTCTTACTATTATCATTGTCTTTTTCATGCTCATTCTGTCACGATGTGTGGTGGGAAACTTCTCAGCGATTTCATGATGCAATGACACCATTGCTCTGAAGGTTAATGGAATGTGTGTTTACATGATGTATTTTGGGTTTTTAAACATTTATTTTGTTTTAACTATTAATATGGTAATATTAGAAGAGATAACTCAAGTAAATAAAAGTATAGAAATGTCTCCTAAGACCAAAAAGTTTGAGAATTGCTAGCATAGTTAAATAAATAATGGATGAACGACCAAGATTGGAGCTGAACCCCCCTTTCCTTCCAGAACAAAAACAGCATTTGCTTCCAGGTTCAAGCTGTGAGAATTACTTTGTGACCACAGAAAAATATCTGCATGGGAATTCATATGGTAGGAAAGCAGAACATAGCCAAGTATCAATATAGCAATCTATAGGGGTCACAGATGAAAAAGAAAAATATAAGCATTTTTTCATTCAGCAAAGTAACATTAACCTAAGACATTCCAACATAGGACCATCCTTATTTTAGTTTGCTCATGACATATCACCGCAGGCTCGGAAGGAGCTCAGGGGCAGCAAATTCAGAAGAATAACAACTTGAATTGAATGCATCAATAAGAGAATACACATATGAGAGACCTGCAATTTAAAATTTAAAAACTCTCTCAGAAATTTCAACAATATGTAATATTGTTGAAATATTATATAAAATGTAATAGAAAAGTTTAGAGATATAGAGT
Organism: Rhinolophus sinicus; assembly: GCF_057876585.1. Taxonomy (NCBI): domain Eukaryota; kingdom Metazoa; phylum Chordata; class Mammalia; order Chiroptera; family Rhinolophidae; genus Rhinolophus; species Rhinolophus sinicus. The sequence continues at coordinate 105,021,889 of NC_142517.1, read as the reverse complement.
CAAAAGTTTGAACATTCACATAATAGAATTGTCAATAAGAGAAAGCAGAGAGAATTTAGGGCAGGAAACAAGAGTTGAAAATATACCTGACTTGAATTACTCTTCACATTTATGGGGTCTGACAATTAAGTGCACAAACTCATCTTAGAAAAAGTGCTACATAACTCATTGCTGAATATCACTATGGTCACATTCAAAGTACTCCCCTTGGGAAGCTATGCATCAATGCCAGCTCCTAGTCCACCCTTCAAAGCAATTTTGGAACTCTTTATCAGGAATGGCCATCAAAGCTATCATCCTATTACCTTTGATATCCTGAATGTCATCATAATGTCTTCCTTGCAATATTTCCTTAATCTTTGGGTAAAGAAGTCATTGGGGGCCACATCAGGTGAGTAGGGTGGATGTTCCAAAACAGTTATTTGTTTACTGGTTAAGAACTCCCTCACAGACAGTGCTGTGTGAGCTGGTGCATTGTTGTGATGCAAGATCCATGAATTATTGGCGAAAAGTTCAGGTTGTTTTTGTCTAAATTTTTCATGCAGCCTTTTCAACACTTCCAAATAGTAAACTTGGTTAACTGTCCAGTTGGTACAAATTCATAATGAACAATCCCTCTGATATCAAAAAAAGATTAGCAACACCGTTTTTGACTCTTGATTTGGACTGACGGAACTTTTTGGTCATGGAGAATTGGCTGACCTCCATTTTGCACTTTGACGCTTTGTTTCATGGTCATATTGGTACACCCATGTTTCATCATTGATAACATGGCCCAAAACATTGTCTTCCCTCTCCAAAATGTCTTGGCAAACTTCGACTCTCCTTTGCTTTTGTTCATCAGTGAGCTCCTCCGGGACCATTTTTGCACATACTTTTCTCGTGCCAAGATTTTCAGTTAAGATTTTCCTAACTGTTTCTCTATCGATGTTTACTTACTTGGTCTGCTATGTTTCTCACAGTCAGCCGACGATTTTGACGCACAATTCGAAGAATTTTTGCAATGTTTTCGTCACTTCTGCTTGTTACTGACCACCCTGACTTCTCTTCATCAATGACGCATTGTCTCCGCTCAGAAAAATGTTTAATCCATTTGTACATTGCTATTTTCTGCATGGCATTTATCTCCATAAACTTGGACTAACATGTCCCTGATTTTACTTCCAATCTCGCCAAGTTTAACAAGAAATTTAATGTTTGTTCATTGTTCTAATTCAAGCTCAGACATTCTCAAGACAGCACACAAAAACATGCAACAACAATAATGAACGTCACTCAACAAGACACCGCCACATGTTGACATAAACACAGCTGTGAGACACTGATATACCAAGGTTATAAAACCTTACTGAGCTGTTCCTACAGTGCTGTCAATGGAAGTGCACGGTGGCAAGTTCTCAAACGTAATTGTCAGACCTTGTAGATGGTCCACCAATATCAAACAGAAATTTATTTTAAATACACATATATGTAGACATATACTCATGATGTTTCATTAAAATTTAAGGAAAAAAAGCTAAAATTTATAATAGTAATTTTATCTCCAAATTATCAAGAATCTGACTGGCATAAGCTGTCTCATTAATAATAGCTAATGTCAATTGACTGACAAAGTATCAAGTCCTTTTTCTCTTTGACTTTTGACTATTATGGATCCTAGAATCACATATGAAGAAAATAGTCAAATAAGTAAGGGCAAAATAAACATTTTTTCATATGTAACAATCTGAAAAGCTTATCTTCCTGAGAGTGTTTTTAAAAAACTTCAATTTTCTCATCAATAAAATAAAATTTTAAGATCTTCATTTTCTAATCAACAAAATCCTAAGTGGTTTAAAATGGACCATTTGTGTCTGCCATGTGCTAACAAAACCAAGATAAATACCCATTACACAAATGAAAAGGACTTGATGATTTTCACTAAAAAATATAAAAGAGGAAGATATAATCAAAATCTAACCCAGGAGTGAAATGGATAAATGTGCCATTAGACAAGAGCAGCAAGCTCAATAGTCTACAGGTTCAAGTTATGTTAGAACACATGAGAACTTCAAGTGAAGTCACTAGAAGTAACTCATGACCCTGTAGAATTTCAATCTGTAATTGATGAGACATATGCCTAAAATCTTATATTAAATCATTTATCTTCCAGATATATGAAGCAAGCAAACCTTTGTGTATCTGTCAGTAGAGGCTGTGACATGCTAAAACAACCCACTTCCGCAGTAGCTGACCAAGCCAGCCTTAACATTTCACATGATAAATAGCACTGTGGGTCAACTGGGACATCTCCTCTACTTTGTCTTCACCTGGGAGCCCAGGCTTCCGTAATTTGCCACGTATAATGTGTACTTTTTTTGCCCTACTGTGTAAGGGTAAAATAAGCATGTGCATTATACATGGGTAGTACTAATTCCGTATCTAAGTAAACGTTTCTAATTCTTTTATTTATGCTTTTGAGTTGAGATTGTAACTCTAGAAATCAATAACGATATCTGCATGCAAAATATTATCCTGGAATACGATCATCGGTTTTGTTGAACTTACAACAAACTTGCAACCACGAAGAGTTCTTGGTTTTCTATGATGTGTAAATATCGCAAATTTGATACTGGTATATAAAATTTCTTGTAACTTGTCGTATTTGTTCTTGTGTTTTGTAATTATTTGTTACCACAATTTCTTGTACCATACTACGTTAAAAATGAATGCTAAAATTCTTTTATAATACAAAAAATAAGTTCCTAAATGTAAACAAATAAAAATTTGAATTAAAAAATTAAAACGAAATATTTTTTTTTATTTTCCTGAAAGTTTGGGGCAGAAACGTGGGTATGTATTATACACAAGAGCACATTAAACACAGAAAAATATGGTAAATAAGCTCCATTATTGGGCCTTTGTGTTTGCTGCAGCAGGAAGGAGTGCACACGGTGAATTGTGCCTCAGCTCAACATTTTCAGACAAAAGTAAATAAATTGCATGCTTTCACCCATGTTTTACTTATCCAAGCACAGCTAGCTTTAGGAGCAGTGAATTGTAATTCTGTGTCTAGAGGAGAAATGACAACAATGTTTTGCTAATTAGCATTTATCATATTTTATGGAATTATAATTTGTGTTTTATATTATCACAACATGACCTTTGACAAATAAGAATTAAATTTATTTCTGTGAAAGAGAGGTATTGATAAATTTAGCATACACAGGTTTGGGTCTGAATTCCTCTCATTGCCAGATACTGCTTGTGTACCTATGGGCCAATGTCCCTGTCTCTAAGATCTTCAATTTCCTTATCGAAAAAATCCTACGTGGTTTTAAAGAGACTTTCTCTTCCTGATTGACATTTGCTTCTACTGTATAAGCAATAAAGTAAGAAATTTAATGCACAGAAATGTTAGGCTTCTACTGTATAAGCAATAAAGTAAGAAATGTAATGCACAGTGCATGTTAGTGATAAATTCAATATCTATTACATCATTTACATATCTAATATTACATATATATTGTATTTCAAATACACACAAAAATATCCCCCAAACAAAAGCAAACAGATAATAATAGTGCTCACAAAAATAAAATCTGTCCAAACAAGGCCGACTGATCTATTTTCTTTTTCAACTCTCCATTTGCATATTGGGCTCTTATAGGTTAATGATGGTTACAAAATGAAAACAAAAAGAGAGAAATGCAGAATATGTCCTGAAAATATGTCATGTCATAGTCAAGACCATAGCTAAGATATATTGCATAAAATGTTTGTCAGCAAAATGCAATTCAATCTCTACAGGATTCTCTACACTTGAAATAACAGATGCTCATTGTGTTTGATGAGCCTCAGAACCACTGCCTGAGATGACAACAAAACAACCAGGAATGAAGTGACTGTAACATGTGGTAAAAGCAGCCACTTGGCGGCCAATTTATGTTCAACCAATCGACCTTCCTTGAGTATTCTGTGAGGTTCCAGTAACAAAATATCAAGAAAATATTCATTTTGCTTGATTTTAAATTATGGATTTGCTTAATTCATTTTCTTCTCAAGATAAGAGATTGCATATTGAAGTCATGCAAAAAAGGTTTTCATTTTCTTTTTTAAAAAAGATTTTTATCAAAATATAGCTAACATACAATATTATATCACTTTCAGATATACAAAATAATTATTCAACATTTATAAACCTAAACAAGTGATCACCATAAGTCCAGCAACCATATGACACCGTACCACGCTATAACAATACTATTGACTATATTCCCCATGCTGTACATTACATCCCCATGAATTATTTGTTTTATACCTGGAAATTTGGGCTTCTTATTCCCCTCAACTCCATCCCCACATGTTTTCAATTACAGTTGATATTCAATATTATTTTATATTAATTTCAGGTGTAAAGCATTTTGTTTAGATATACATCTAATTTAAGAAGAGATCCCCCTGACTAGTCTAGTACCCACCTGGCACTATACATAGTTGTCACCATATTATTAACTATATTCCCTGTGCTTTACTTTACATCCCCATGACTATTTTGTAACTACTAATCTGTACTTCTTAATGCTTTCACCTTTTTATCCTGTCCCCAAATCCTTCTCCCAGCTGGCAACCATCAGAATGTTCTCTGTATCTGAGTATGTTTCTGTTTTGTCTGATTGTTATTTTGTTCTTTAGATTTCATATATAAGCAAAATCACATTGCATCTATCTTTCTCTGTCTGACATACTGCACTCAGCACAGTACCCGCCAGATCCATCCATGCCACTGCACATGGAAAGAACCTATTCCCTTCCCTGGCCAAGCAATTCCATTGTATATATGTACCACCTCCTGTTTATCCATTCATCCATAGATGACACCCAGGCTGCCTCCACATCGTGGCCATTGCAAACAATGCTGCAACGAATGTATGGATGCACATGTCCCCTTGAAGTAGCATTTTGGGTTTCTTTGGATAAATACCAAGAAGTGGGATTACTGGGTCCTTTTTTGTTATAGTTTTTTTTTTTTTTTTTTTTAATTTTATTTTATTAAATTTATTGGGGTGACAATTGTTAGTAAAATTACATAGATTTCAGGTGTACAATTCTGTATTACATCATCTATAAATCCCATTGTGTGTTATCACCCAGAGTCAGTTCTCCTTCCATCACCATATATTCGATCCCCCTTACCCTCATCTCCCACCTCCACCCCCCGCCCCCCTTACCCTCTGGCAACCACTAAACTATTGTCTGTGTCTATGAGTTTCTGTTTCTCATTTGTTTGTCTTGTTCTTTTGTTGTTTTTGGTTTATATAACACATATCAGTGAAATCACATGGTTCTCTGCTTTTTCTGTCTGACTTGTTTCGCTCAGCATTACTCTCTCAAGATCCATCCATGTTGTCACAAATGTTCCTATATCATCTTTTCTTACTGCCGAATAGTATTCCATTGTGTATATATACCACAACTTCTTTATCCATTCATCTATCGAAGGACATTTTGGTTGTTTCCATGTCTTGGCCACCGTAAACAAAGCTGCAATGAACATTAGAGCACACATGTCTTTATCTCTAAATGTTTTCAGATTTTTTGGGTAGATACCCAGGAGAGGGATTGCTGGGTCATATGGCAATTCTATTCGTAATTCTTTGAGGAACCTCCACACTGCCTTCCATAACGGCTGCACCAGTCTGCATTCCCACCAACAGTGTATGAGGGTACCTTTTTCTCCACAGCCTCTCCAACATTTGTTATTATTTGTCTTGTTGATGATAGCCATTCTGACTGGGGTGAGGTGATATCTCATTGTGGTTTTTATTTGCATTTCTCTGACGATTAGTGATGTTGAGCATTTTTTCATATGTCTATTTGCCATTTGTATGTCCTCTTTGGAGAAATGTCTCTTCAAGTCCTCTGCCCATTTTTCAATTGGGTTGTTTGTTTTTTTGTTGTTGAGTTGCATGAGTTCCTTGTATATTCTGGATACTAGCCCCTTATCGGAGGCACTGTTTGCAAAAATCTTCTCCCATTCAATTGGTGGCCTCTTTATTTTGTCAATGGTTTCTTTTGCTGTGCAGAAGCTTTTGAGTTTCATATAGTCCCATTCGTTTATTTTAGCTTTTACTTCCATTGCCTTTGGAGTCAAGTTCATAAAATGCTCTTTGAACCCAAGGTCCATAAGTTTAGTACCTATGTTTTCTTCTATGCAGTTTATTGTGTCAGGTCTTATGCTTAAGTCTTTGATCCACTTTGAATTAACTTTGGTACATGGTGACAAATAGCAGTCCAGTTTCATTCTTTTGCACGTGGCTATCCAATTCTCCCAGCACCATTTATTGAAGAGGCTGTCTTTGCTCCATTGTATGTTTTTAGCTTCTTTGTCAAAAATTATCTGTCCATATTTATATGGTTTTATTTCTGGGTTCTCAATTCTATTCCATTGGTCTATGTGTCTGTTTTTCTGCCAATACCATGCTGTTTTGATTATTGTAGCCCTGTAGTACAAGCCAAAGTCAGGAAGTGTGATACCTCCATTATTGTTCTTTTTCCTTAAGATTGCTTTGGCTATTCGGGGTCTTTTGTGGTTCCAAACAAATCTGATGATTTTTTGTTCTATTTCTTTAAAATACGCCATTGGGATTTTGATGGGGATTGCATTGAATCTGTATATTGCTTTGGGTAATATGGCCATTTTAACTATGTTGATTCTTCCAATCCAAGAGCACGGAATGTCTTTCCATTTCTTTGTGTCTTCTTCAATTTCTTTCAAAAATGTCTTATAGTTTTCAGCATATAGGTCTTTCACATCCTTGGTTAAGTTTATTCCTAGGAATTTTATTCTTTTTGTTGCAATTGCAAAAGGAATTGTTTTTTGTATTTCTTTTTCTGAGATTTCATTGTTAGTATATAGGAAGGCAATGGACTTTTGTGCGTTGATGTTGTAGCCAGCAACTTTATTGTATTCGTTGATTGTTTCTAATAGCTTTTTGGTGGAGTCTTTAGGGTTTTCTATATATAGCATCATGTCATCTGCAAAGAGAGATAATTTAACTTCTTCATTCCCAATTTGGATGCCTTTTATTTCTTTCTCTTGCCTGATTGCTCTGGCAAGTTCTTCCAACACTATGTTGAAAAGCAGAGGTGATAGGGGACATCCCTGTCGTGTTCCTGAACGTAGAGCAAAGGGCTTCAGTTTTTCTCCATTAATTATGAGATTTGCAGCGGGCTTGTCATATATAGCCTTTATTATGTTAAGGTATTTTCCTTTTATACCCATTTTATTAAGTGTTTTAATCATAAATGAATGTTGTATCTTGTCAAATGCTTTTTCTGCATCAATTGATATAATCATATGATTTTTGTCCTTTATTTTGTTTATGTGATGTAGCACATTGATGGATTTGCGGATGTTGAACCATCCTTGTGCCCCGGGGGATGAACCCCACTTGGTCGTGATGAATAATCTTTTTAATGCATTGTTGTATTCAATTTGCTAGAATTTTATTTACGATTTTTGCATCGGTATTCATTAGAGATATTGGTCTGTAGTTTTCTTTTTTTGTGCTGTCCTTACCAGGTTTTGGTATCAGGGTAATGTTGGCCTCATAAAATGAGTTAGGGAGTACTGTCTCTTCTTCAATTTTTTGGAAGAGTTTGTGCAGCATTGGTATTAGATCCTCTTTGAAGGTTTGGTAGAATTCACTAGTGAAGCCATCTGGTCCCGGACTTTTGCTTTTGGGAAGGTTTTGGATGACTGATTCAATTTCGTTACTGGTGATCGGTCTGTTTAGATTTTCCAGTTCTTCATGGTTCAGCTTTGGAAGGCTATATCTTTCTAAGAACTTGTCCATTTCTTCTAGGTTGTTGAATTTGGTAGCATATAGTCCTTCATAGTATTCTTGGATGATCCTTTGTATTTCTGTGGTGTCCGTGATAACTTCCCCTTTTACGTTTCTGATTTTGTTAATCAGTGTCTTCTCTCTTTTTATCTTAGTAAGTCTAGCCAAGGGTTTGTCAATTTTGTTAATCTTTTCAAAGAACCAGCTCTTTGTCATATTAATTTTTTCTATTGTCTTTTTGTTCACTATTTCATTTACTTCTGCTCTAATTTTTGTTATTTCCTTTCTTCTGCTGACCTTGGGTTTTACTTGTTCTTCGTTTTCTAGTTCTTTAAGGTGAAACATGAGGTTATTTATTTGGGGGTTTTCTTGTTTCTTGAGATAGGCCTGTAATGAGATAAATTTCCCTCTTAAAACTGCTTTCGCTGCATCCCAAAAATTTTGGTAGGATGTATTTTCATTGTCATTTGTTTCTATGTATCTGTTGATCTCTCCTCTACTTTCTTCTTTGACCCAGTCCTTCTTTAAAAGTATGTTATTTAATCTCCATGTATTTGTGTTTTTTCCCGCTTTCTTTTTACAGTTGATATCCAATTTCAAAGCCTTGTGATCAGAGAATATGCATGGTATGATTTCAATCTTCTTAAATTTGTTGAGACTGATTTTATGTCCCAATATATGGTCTATCCTTGAGAATGTTCCATGTACACTAGAAAAGAATGTATAGTCTGATGTTTTAGGATGAAGTGCTCTATAAATGTCAATTATGTCCATTTCATCTAATGTGTCATTTAGGGCTACTATTTCGTTATTTATTTTCTGTTTGGATGATCTATCCATAGCTGTCAATGATGTATTTAAGTCCCCTAGTATAATTGTGTTTTGGTCAATTTCTCCCTTTAGTTCTGTTAGTAGTTGCTTGGTATATTTCTGTGCTACCTGATTGGGGGCATAAATATTGATGACTGTTATGTCTTCTTGTTGTACAGTCCCCTTCACCATTATGAAATGTCCATCTTTGTCTTTTGTTATCTTTTTCACCTTGAAGTCTGTTTCATCTGTTATCATTATGGCTACACCTGATTTTCTCTGGGTACCATTTGCTTGGAGTGTGACTTTCCACCCTTTCACTTTGAGTCTATGCTTGTCCTTGTAGCTGAGATGTGTCTCTTGGAGACAGCATATGGTTGGGTTTAGTTTTTTGATCCAATCTGCTACTCTGTGCCTTTATATTGGTGAGTTCAGTCCATTTACATTTAGGGTGATTATTGATATGTGAGGATTTCCTGTCATTCTATCTTTAGTTTTCTGGTAAGGCTGTGTCTCCATTGTTTCTTTGCCTTTTTGTTGTTGTCTATTATTTCTGTGTGGTGGTATTCTATGATGTTTCCCTCTGTTTCTTCTTTTATTTCAGTATATATTTCAATTCTGGATTTATTTTGAGTGGTTACCCTTAAGTTTATGTAAAAGAAAGTTTGATATTTAGAGTATTCCATTTTCTTCAGCACGCTTACTTTCTCCATTCCCATATTCCGGTTCACGCCTTTACTCTCCCCCTTTTTGAGTTGTGGTTGCCACAAATTGTCCCTGTTGATGGTGGTCGAATAGCCTCCTTTAGTATTTCTTGTAGTGCGGGTCGTGTATTAGAAAATTCCCTCAGCTTCTGTATGTCTGGAAAGGTTTTTATTCTTCCTTCATATCTAAAGGATATCTTTGCTGGATACATTATTCTTGGCTCATGGTTTCTCTCTTTCAATAGTTTGAATATTTGGTTCCACTCCCTCCTGGCTTGTAGAGTTTCTGCTGAAAAATCTGATGATAATCTAATGGGCTTTCCTTTGTAAGTTACCGTCTTCTTTTCCCCGGCTGCCTTGAGGATTCTTTCTTTGTCGTTGATTTTAGACAGCTTCAATACAATGTGCCTTGGAGAAGGCCTGTTGGGATTGAGGTAACTAGGTGTTCTATTTGCTTCTTGGATTCGAGGGTCCAGTTCTGTCCACAAATTTGGGAAGTTCTCATCGACAATTTGTTTGAATATATTCTCTGTTCCCTTCTCTCTTTCTTCTCCTTCTGGTATGCCCATTATTCTTATATTGCTCTTTCTGAGGGAGTCAGAAAGTTCTTGTAGAGTTCTTTCATTTCTTTTAAGTCTCAAGTCTCTTTCTTCTTCCATCTGTGTCATTTCCAGGTTTCTATCTTCGATGTCACTGATTCTTTGCTCCATCTGGTCAACTCTACTACCTAAGCTGGTTATTTCATTCTTAATTTCTTCAATTGAGTTCTTAATCTCCAGAAATTCTATTTGGTTCTTTTTTAAGATTTCAATCTCTTTCGTAAAATGCTCATGCTGTTCTTTGATTGAGTTTCTGAGTTCATTTAACTGCCTATCTGTGTTTTCTTGTATCTCGTTGAGTTTTTTCAGAACTGCAATCTTGAATTCTCTGTCATTTAAGTCACATATTTCTGTATCTTTAAGTGCCTTCCCTGGAGATTTTTCACTTTCTTTCTGAGCTATCTTGTTGCCTTGATTATTCATGGCGATTACTGGTTTACTATTTCTCTTCCTAGACATCTACAGGAGTGACTTCTGCAACAGGTTGATAGAAAGCGGTCTTTCTTTTGTTTGCCAGTACTTGTTGGTACAATGTTTTATTATTTCTCCAACTGCAACTTATTTTCCTTCTCCCACACGGTAGTGCTATGTTTTCTCTGCACTATTCCAACTTCTCACACAATGGTGGGATTCCCTGGGAGATGGGCTTCTCCTCTGTTAATAGTTCGTCTAGGTCACAGGGCGCAGTGTCCCGGTGGGTATGCGGAGAGCTTTTGATGTTCCAAAGCTCTTCCAGCTCCTGATTCAGAGCCCGTATGTTTCAGCAGTTCTGTTTACTCCTGCAGGGATCCGACCAGATAGGTGGGGTCAGGGGCGGGGTGAGTTGTGAGAGGTGGCCCAGAGCAATGGCAGCGACCACCACCACAGGTGGTCCTGCTTCCACATATCTCTCCCCTTTGCCGGAACTAGTTGGGCTGTGAATTTGTGTCTGTGGGCCACAGTTCTCAAATATAGCAAATTTTCTGTTGTTTTGATCTGACACTGCTACTGTTTCGCTTCTAGCACCGGGCAGGTGGGGGCGGGGCGAGCTCAGGGAGGGGAGGGAGGGGGCGGCTAGTCTCAGTGCCTAAGGCTCCGTTCTCTGCTCGGCAGTGCGGGCTTAAACCACCGTTTTCAGCCTTTTTCCCTCAGTCCTTTCTCCGAGGTCTCTGCCGTGAGTGTTGGGTTCAGCCGTGTTATATGCTGCCCCCTCAGCCCTGTGGGCCATAACCGGAGCCCTAGCAGTCCGAGTTCTTCCCTCTCCCGCAGCTGCGGTAGTTCCGGGAAGCAGCGAGCTCGGAGCACTGAGCTGGGTCTGCATCCTGCGCCTGCGCTGCTCCGTCTCCGCGCACTTCTCCCTTCCCTCCTCCCTCCACTCGCGCGAATCTCCCACCTGTAGGTGATTTCAGTCGGTAGTGGGCCTCTTTGTCTTGCCTGTCTGCTATGCAGGGAGTCCTTTGTGGAGTTTTTGTTGTTCGATTTGTTGTAAATTCCAGGGGAGCTTTACAGAGGCTCACCTCACGCCGCCATTTTTCCCTATAGTTTTTGTTTTAAAGTCTATTTTGTCTGGTATAAGTATTGCTACCTGTCATGCAGGGAGGCCTGTGGGGTCTCTGCTCCCGCTCCCCACATAAGAACACAGGATATGGTGAGGCCAAAAAGGAACACCCACGGAGCCATAGGTAGGGGAGTCATACCACTATATTCTCTCTGGCGGCACTATACTCTCACTGGAGGCTGGATCCACACTGTCCGCAAACCGCCATCCACACTTGCCAGCCCAGCCACCATCTTCTTGCTGGCCCCCATTCTTCCTCTCTTTGCTAGCACAGCCACAGCAGTTATATTAGTGGCCAATGGCTCACTGGTTACAGCTGATGGCCAACTAGCCACAGCTGATGGCCATCCCATCACAGTTGGCCATTTACTACCTGAGCCAGCACCTGTCTATGTGAGGCCGAGAGCCTGGAAACTTCTTTCTGGGGCTCTGCCCCCACACTCCACCCCTACAGGCTCTCGCCTCACAATCTACGCAACAAGCGTCTTCCGCGAGGGGACCTGTGAGAGGAGCCTGGAGGTGAATGCAATATCCTGGACACAGCCAGGCTCTCTGGGCACAGCCAGGGTTTTCAGGGCACCACCAGTGCTTCTGGGCACGGGCAGACTTCCTGGACTTCTTAGGGTACCACCTGTCTTCCCGGACACAGCCAGGGTTTCTCAGGGCACCACCAGTGCTTCTGGGCACGGCCAGACTTCCTGGACTTCTTAGGGTACCACCTGTCTTCCCGGACACAGCCAGGGTTTCTCAGGGCACCACCAGTACTTCTGGGCATGGCCAGACTTCCTGGACTTCTTAGGGTACCACTAGTTTCCCCGGGCACAGCTAGGATTTCTCAGGGCACTGCCACTCTCTGTGGGCACAGCCACACTTCCTGGACACAGCCAGGGCTCTCAGGGCACTGCCACAGCCACACTTCCTGGACACAGCCAGGGCTCTCAGGGCACTGCCACTCTCTCTGGGAACAGCCCGACTTCCTGGGCACAGCCAGGGTATCTTCAGGGCTCAGCCAGACTTCCTGGACTCAGCCAGGGCTCTCAGGGCGCTGCCACTCTCTCTGTGCCTCTCAGGTTACCCTGCTGGAACAACAGCGACTCACAATCAAGGTGCTTACATATTCTCAATGGCGGCCAGTCAAGAGACAAAAGCAAATATCCCCCAGTTCCACTAACAACAGTTCCCAAACAAACAGTCAATCGGTCCATTAAATTAGGGATGGAAGGCAATTCCCCATAGTCCATAGTCATTCGCCAGGGCTGTCCTGGGGGAGAGGGATGACCTTGACCTCACCCTCATCTCCCACGGAGGACTCAGCAAGCGTTACCTCCTGGGACTATAAGTCCTGCATCTAGGCTGCCCGAGCAGGAACCTCCCGGCCCACAGGGCCGCAACAACCTTCGCTTTCTCCGGCCTGTGCTGGTTGGGGAACCGTCCACATCTTTCCACCTCTCCACGGGGCTCCATCTCTCCAGCAGCTGCACGGCTTTTCCTGTGCTGGTGGGAGAACCGTCCACGTCCTCCCACCCCTCCACGGGGGTCCAGCTCTCCGGCAGCTGCTCCTCCTGGTCTTCCTCAGACTGACTGTTCATACACACAGACTACTCCACCGTCCTTTGGAGAGCTTTGGCTGGCACCATATCCTGCTCACAGCGCCATTTGTCATGCGGGAGACCCTGCTCGCTGCGCCATTTGTCATGCAGGGAGGCCTGCGGGGTCTCTGCTCCCGCTCCCCATACAAGAACGCAGGATATGGTGAGGCCAAAAAGGAACACCCACGGAGCCATAGGTAGGGGAGTCATACCACTATATTCTCTCTGGCGGCACTATACTCTCACTGGAGGCTGGATCCACACTGTCCGCAAACCGCCATCCACACTTGCCAGCCCAGCCGCCATCTTCTTGCTAGGCCCCCATTCTCTCTCTCCTCTTTCTTTCTAGCGTAGCCACAGCAGTTATATTAGTGGCCAATGGCTCACTGGTTACAGCTGACGGCCAACTAGCCACAGCTGATGGCCATCCCATCACAGTTGGCCATTTACTACCTGAGCCAGCACCTGTCTATGTGAGGCTGAGAGCCTGGAAACTTCTTTCTGGGGCTCTGCCCCCACACTACCTCAGCTTATTTTGTTTGTTTCCGTTTTCATAAACTAACATCCCATTCCTTTACTTTGAGTCTGTGTGTGTCTTTCAATCTGAAGTGAGTCTTTTGTAGGCAGCATATGTAAGGGTTTTGTTTTCTTATCCATCCAGCCACCTTATGTTTTTATGGGAGCATTTAATCCACTTATATTGAAAGCAATTATTGATAGATATGTAACTGTTACCATTTTACTATTCATATTTTTAATTTAATTTTTATTATTATTATTATTTTCTATTAAGGAAGTCCCTCTAACATTCCTTGTAATACTGGTCTGGAGTTGATGAACTCCTTTAGCTTTTTCTTGTCTGAGAAGCTCTTTATCTGTCATTTGATTTTAAATGATAGCCATGCTGCATAGAGTACACCTGGTTGTAGGTCCTTGTTTTTCATCACTTTGACTATCTCGTGCCAATCCCTTTTGGCCTGCGAAGTTTCTGTTGAGAAATTGGCTGACAGACTTATGGGAGCTCCCTTATAGGTAAAGTAACTGCTTTTATTTTGCTGCTTTTCTCTATCTTTAATCTTTGGCATTTTAATTATCATGTGTATTGGTGTGGGCCTCTTTGGGTTCATTTTGTTTGGGGCTCTCTGTGCTTCCTTGGCTTATGTCTATTTCCTTTACCTGGTTAGGAAAGTATTCCATCACTGTTTCTTTAAAGTTTTCCAATTCCTTGCTCTCTCTCCCTCTTCTTGTACCTGTATGCTATGAGTGTGGGTACACTTGATGTTGTGCAAGAGGTGACTTACACTATCCTTCTTTATTTTGTTTTTCATTTTTGCTGTTCTTTTTGGGTATTATAAGCTATCTTATCTTCTAAATCACTGATTTGAACCTCTGCTTCATCTAATCTACTACTGATCTTCTCTAATGTATTTTTCATTTCAGTTATTGTATTTTTCATGTCTGATTGGTCTTTTGTATGTTTTTTTTTCCCCTCCATTTTTATGTTTTCTCTTTGTTGAATTTCTCCCTGAGATCATTGATCATCCTTAGAATACGTGCTTTGAACTCTGTGTCTGGTAGATTGTTTGTCTCCATTTTGGTTAGTTCTATTTCTGGAGCTTTGTTCTATTCTTTTATATGGGAGATGTTTCTTTGTCTCCCCATTTTGGCTTCCCCTCTGTGTTTGTTTCTATGTATTAGGGAGGGCTGCTATGTCTTCTGGTCATAGCAGAATGGTCTTATGTAGTAGGTGTGCTATGTGGCTCAGTGACACAATCTTTCTGGTCACTTCAGTTGGGTACTCCAGGTGTGTCCCTTTTGTGGGTTGTGTGTGCTCTCCTCTTGTAGTTGAACCTTGGTTGCTGTTTGTACCTCATTGGAAGGGATTGGCCCTCAGGCTGATTGGTTGTGAGGACTGGCCATGACTATAACGGAGGAGCTGTGGTTCAACAGCTGACCCCACAGAGCCAGATTCACTTTAGTGGGGCTCTGATGCCTACCCAGTCTGCTCTTTGGCTGTGTCATCCTTGGAGTTGGTTGGATACTACTCTGGCTGGGTCAGAAGCTGGCCACTGGGGATGCCAGTGCAGGTGCCTCCTGGGTGGTCACACAGCACACCAAGTTTAGTCACAGCCTGTGCCCTACCCAGGGTCACCTGCCATGAGCCACAATGCAATCTGCAGATGCCTACCACCTGCACTGGGCTTGGAGATGCCTCAAGAGGCCAAGCCACAAACCCAAGGCCAACTTTCACTAGTGCCGAGCTTGGGGCTGCTTAGCCAAAAGTATGGGACATGCTGAAGTCAGATGCTGCTTTTGGGAGGATTGTGAACTTTTGAAAGATTTTAGGAAAGTTTGCAACATAAGCCAAGGCAGGCTATTTATACAGAAAAGCCACTAGAAGCAGCATGGGTGGGCCCAAAATTTGGGTGGGGCAGGGTATCAGGGAATCAGGGTGAACAAACAATGTTAGCTGCTTTGATGGAGCCTCAGATATTGTGGCTGCCTGCACCTGCACATCAGGAGTGGGACGGGCTCAACAAAGACACAATGGCTTCTGCCAGCTCCTCCATCTGGGAGAAAGCTGCCCCTCCAGGCTTTGCCCTAATGTCAGTCAATTCAGTTCCTCCCTGGCGCCTTTCAAGTTGCTGCCCCAGCAGTGGAACTCAGAGCCAGTGAGTCCATCAGTGAGTAATTCTGTGCACAAGTATTTTAAGGGTAATTGGTACTGGAGCCACCCTCTGTTTCTGTCAATTAGCCACAATCTCTGCTTGATTTCACAGCTAGAAGTTATGGTTACTTCTCTTGGCAGCACCAAAATCCTGGCTTGGGGAGTCTGGTGTAAGGCTGGAACACCTCGCTCTTCCGAGGGTGGGGGAGATCTCCACAGCTGAGGTATCACTCCTGATTTTTAATGGTCATACTCAAGTGTGGGACCAGCCCATTCCATGTCTCTGCCCCTACTACAAGCCTCGAGGTGGTTTCTTCTGGATGTCCTTAGTTGTAGGGCTTTGGGTCAGCTAGACTTTTGGTGACTCTCAATGACAGTTGTTCTGTAGTTTAGTTGTAATTTTGATGTGGCCCTGATAGGAGGTGAGCACAGCATTTACCTACTTCACCATCTTGACCAGATCTTCAAAGATTTTTATTTCCAATGATAGAAGTAATATAAAAATGATTGCATTCTCCTTATAAAAATTCATGGAGTGAAATGATAAATGAGCTGAAAATAAAAATTGTCTTTTATATTCTCCTTTATCTCCCAGAATCAATTACTATTTTCAGTTTTGTGTATATGTTTAGAATCAATGACATATTTATATGCCTGTCTATTTATAAAGTTTATATATATATATATATATATATATATATATATATATATATATATATATATATATATCATATGTAAGTGAAAATATATTTGTTTGTGTGTATGTTTGTGTATGTATATTATATTCAGGATATAAATAAGTATAATTGCAGTGTGTTTATTTTTGCACACATTGAATTATTTCTACAATACAAAGATTTTAGATATTTTTTTTAAAGTTCAGTACTAAGCTGATATTAAGCTAATATGTTCTGACATGATCAGACCAGTTCCTAACATTTAGAAATTATTCACATACTTGTATGTTAAGTAGCATTTACTCCAAGCCCACCTACTTCTACCAGCCAACTTACCTCTCCCTAACCCAGCAACCAAAAGATTAACATTTGGCCTAGCAGAAAGCCTTCAGACCTTATGCCAGTGTCCAGGAAGTCAGCAATTATTCTGAATGGCAAAAGCAGTCAACATTGCCCCTGGATATTTTAAGATATAATTTGCTATTTTACCATTAGTAATTCCATGCCCCACTTTCTTGTATTATTTCTCTTCATAACACTTTTCACCTTCTAACAAACAATAAAATGTAATTATAATTTACTTCATGAAGATGGAGATTTTTTCTGTGTTCTTACTGGTATATCCCAAGTGCCAGGCACTGGTAGGCTCAATGAATGTTTATTGAATTAACATCCTCATGCTCTTACTGATATTAAAAATATAATTTTTACCAATAGTCATTTAAAAATATCACATTGTTTTGTCAATTAGCATTTCATGGATTACAATTGAGATTGAATATAATATTTTCAAATTATTATTTATATCAATACATATAGTCTATAAATTTTCATATTATATATGATGTCAGTTTATTAACTGATCTTTTATTTTTTCCAGTATATATATTTTTAAATCCTCATACTTTTTCTGAGGGCTACTTTGCATCTGACACATTTCAATACATAGTTATCACTTATTCCTTCTATTCATTTTATTTTAATTTGTAGATGTAGTTTGATTTCCTTTATAATTCTAGGGTATATTTTAAAAACCTTCTATTGAAATATTTTGGTTTTGTTCCTGTTAATTACCAGTTTTATTTCATTGTAGTTTTAAAAAAAGGTTGCATAATTTTTTTTTTTTTGAAACGTATTTTTAAAGTTTCAACAAAAGTTAATTACATTAGATAGGTCAAACAGGTTTGCACTGTTGTATTATATAAACACAGGCATCCAGTTACTTGTATGTAAACATTTCTTCTCATCCTTCTTGTTGCACATGAGTGGATGTGGGGCTCAGTTCCATATAGTCACTCAGGGTCTCAGGCCTTTAGAGACTTCATATAGTGGTGAGGGAAACCCAAAGTTTTGCCACTCCAAAACGTGCTTTTTGAGATATTGATTTAAGCTGGTTGTTAAACAAAACTCAGAAAGAACCTTTGACTCTTCCCCTTCCTGCCTAAAGGAATTCAGATAGTAAAACCTGCTTTGAGAAGGGAGCCTTAGCATAATCGCCTCAGAATAATCACTGTAGCACGTGTGAATTAGCAGTGACAAACAAAAAGAAATCTAGCAAAGCCTGTTTCCCTCAGTGTCCCATCATTTGAGGATGGCCCAGCAAGAATTGCTCTTTCTCCTACCTATGAAGTACTTCCCCTTTGAAATCTCAGACCCCTACTCCCCACCCCACCCCCACCTCCTGTCTGTTGTCTATAATGGCATATAAACTTTAATAGGCCAATGCCTCTTTAGGTCTTATATCTTACAACACCCCAACATATACATTAATAATACACTTTGTACATTTTTTCTATTAATTTGTCTCTGTTAATTTGATTATTAGCCCATCCAGAAGAACTCAGAAGAGAGGAACAAAGTTACATTTTTTTAGCCCCCACAGTGGCACCACAAGTGACACACAAAATTCTCAAAACAGGGGAAAGACAGCTTCAATGCTTGGCCTGGTACACATGTCTTCTCCACACAGATGATCAGACAGAACCAGTTACATGGCCATGACTCTCTATTAGGGGGCTGGGAAATGTGATTGAAGAAATGGAATATTTGGCGCATATATTCCTTTCTTAGTGTTTTCTTCTAGTTCCCAAATATTCGCTTGCTCCTCTCTTTCCTTAAATGAAACAAAGTCAAGCTTTTCATAAGGGAACAAAACAGAAAATGCTCCATGCCAGGTGTGCAGTCTCTGGGTGATCACTGTAGTATTCTGGAAATGTTTCCTCTTGGTCCAGCACACGTGACAAGTTTCTGTCCCCTAATATGCTTTTTGCAGTGATAGAAACTTGGGGAAGCCACCTGCAACAAATATCTCCTGGTGTAAAGGCAAAGCAGTTGAAAACATTTTTGAAACTGTGAGGGTTGATATTGGGAGGGACCTTTCCTGGGAATAATGTGTGTGTCTTAATCAGGCATTGATTCTGCTGTTAGCCAAGACTCCTTTGTTCATTTTTCTCCATCGCCTCCGACTCTCCAGACTTGGAGACTGTTACCGAATGAATGTGTGTGTGTCCCCCAAATTCATATGTTGGAGTCCTAACTCCCCAATGTGACTGTATTTGGAGAAGTACCCTTTAATAAGTACTTTGGGTTAAATGAAATTATAAAGATGGGTCCCTGATCTGATAAAATCAGTGTCCTTATAAGAAGAGACACCAGAGACCTCACTCTCTATCTCTCTGCACTGAGCAAAGCCCACATGAAGCATAGTAAGAAGGTGAGAAGCTTGCAAATTAGGAAGAGAGACTTTACTGGAAACCAATTTGGCCAAAACCTTGATCTTGGACTTCTATCCTGCAGGAAGGTGAGAAAATGCATATGTATCCTTTAAGCTACCCAGTCGGGGATCCTTTGTTATGGCAGCTGAGCTGAATAGTACAGGGCATGTTGTTTGCTCTCATCCTCAGTGGCCACATCTTCAGTGGCTGCTGAGGAATATGTCCAGCTTTCTCAGTCCCGTCCATAGTCATTCACAGCAGGGTGGGGGCCCAAGGCTGTTTATAATCAAAGGGTCACAGCAATTTTTAAGTCTAGACGCATGATGTGCTTAGTAGCACTGAAGTCTCCATTCATATTTGTTTGAATCTAGTCAGTTCCATGTGCCGGTTAGTTTTGAAAAATCATTCTTTAGAACTGCTTTCTTATTTCCCAAATGCCTATCTCTCAAATTGAGCTCTCAGACTTCTCTTACAAAGCTGTACCCCTCCTCTGATTTGTGTGCTGAATCATTTTATGCACTGACAGGTATTACTAGTCGTCCTACCATTATACTCATGTATTTTCCTGAATCATCTTAATCAGATGAGACATTTTAGCAATAAGAAAGGCTATACCCTTAATCAGATTTTTGCTCCAAGGCAGAATTTCAAAGGCCTTTTTTACTCACATATTTTTATGATTTTAATTCCTACTATAAGGATTAAAATTAATATTTTGATTCAATATTTGTACACAGTGAATTTTTCAGATTTCTTCATTACTTTTTTTTTTTCTTGAAAACAATTTAATTATTTTCTGAGCTCATCATTTTTATATAGTACTTGGTCAAACCTAGTCAATAACAACTGACAGTATTATAATTCAATTACCACATATCTTCTCCAAGAACTAAAACTTCATTAGCATATGATCTGGCTTCCTAGTTAGTTCTGATGGGTTTTGCTAAGTGTTTTGCCACTGGATGGCATAAAATGCTATCTTGTTATTCTCAGGAATCAATTTCCACATTGGTCATCATCTGGTCCTTAAAATAATGCTACCTATTTTAGGAATCCAGTGTGGCAGCCTCACTTCAATGACTGTATCTCTCTTTGTCAGGATAGAACAGAAGGATAGGATAGGATAGGATAGGATAGGATAGGATAGGATAGGACACATATCCTATAGCAACAACACCAATATTTCAAGGGCTTGAAACAACATATCTATTTCTAGCTCTGAAGGCATGTGTGATGTGAGCTAGCAGACGTTTCTGCTCCATCAGGAGGTGGGATCTATTCTTCCCTTCTTTGAACCTGGACTTGGCGTGGGACCTGATTTTAAGAATGGGATCATAGGAAATGCAATGTAAGCAAAGACTTAAAACAACTAGCACATTGGAGTTTACCCTTGCTTGCTACACTTGAAACCATAAGAGAACCATGTGAACAAGCCCCTGAGAGTGCACTAGAAGATGAGAGGACACGTGGCAGAAAAGTAAGACCCTGTGTCACAATACACTAGATTCCAGAGATATGAGGGTGGTCATTTTAGATCATCTAGCCTACTGGCCAGCCATCTCCAGGCACATGATAGAGCCACAAAGAAGTCACTTGAACTACCTCAGCCCAGAACAATAAGCTAGCCACTAAAAGACACATGAGCTAAATGAAAGAAATCGCTTTTTAAGCCAATAAGTTTATTAAGTCAAATACATCTAAGTTTTAGATTGTTTTTGTTACACAGCAAAATCTAAAAGATAAATTAACTGCTATCTAGAAATAGGGTTCAGCTGTAGCAAAAAAAAATAGTTTGGGATTTGGGAGTTGGTGAAATTTGGAAAAACAGTAACAAAATTGTTCATAGAGCTTGGAAAAGTAGCCATAAAACTGCTGCATTAGGCTGGAAAATATGGCAACTTGTATTCTGTAGTAGTGGAAAAATTGTTAAAACTGATGCCTTGGTAACATGAAATATAGAAATATATTCACAATATATTGAGAATTCGGCTAAGTTGCTAGAATTTAATACAGAGAATTCACAAATATTTACATCCTTGAAAAAAAAAATTACCAATTTTCTCAGAGAACCTTCCTTTCTGCCTCTAGGTATACCTTCTTCCCTTCTCTTCTCCAGGATGCCAAACTGTGTGAACAACAATTAATAGCTACTTTACTCCCTGACTTGTATTAGGTTCAAAAATGTAGACACACTGCCACAAAATAGGAGAATGGGAAGACAGTGCAATTAGTTTATTTAATGTCAAGGCTCTCTTCCTGTCAAGACACAGATGATAATGATGGAACTCCACCACCAAAGGTCATAATTCCTGTCCCACTTACATCTACAGTTCCCTTTCCATTTTCTCTCCCTTTTCTTCCTTTTATCCCCCCGGGCAGTAACAGTTTCCTACTGTGGCTATCCCAGAAATGCTTTAAATTATTGACGAATTTTGATTCGACGTTCCTGGGTTTCCTAATTGGACCCTGAATGATACATTGATTGAAATATTATTACTATTAGTATTAGGTTGGTGCAAAAGTAATTTTGGTTTAAAATGTTAATAATAATTGCAAAAACCGCAGTTACTTTAGCACCAACGTAATAATATTAATATTATTCAGTGATGAGACCAGTTAGGAAGTCTTTAAAAATTATGAATCACTTTTACAGGCCTTAGTTTGTAAGATGCTTTGTGTAAGCATTATAAAGACAAGTTTATGATGCTAAAAACGATTTACTTGTCTTGTAGTTAAAGGGGAAGAGGAGATATTTTCTCTCTGTTGCAGTGCTGTTTTTAGTGAGCTGTTAGCAGCACCTGCAACTTTTCAAGGACAAATTCTTGAACTTTACTCATTAGCACAGGGAGAAAAAATGCAGGCCTGAGAAAACTGACAAAGATGACATAAAAAATAAAGGACAAAATAGGATTATTAATCCATGCTCTGAATATGAACACATCTTGTTTTCCATTTATGTAGTGTTATTACAAATTTCAAACAAACAAAAGTAAATATAGTGTTTAACAAAACATTCATCTGTATATAAGAAAAAAAGTAGGAAAAGCAAGGGACTGAAACAAAAAATCAGATGAGTTACCTCTGTGGAGGGAGGGGATGAGACTGGGAAGGATTACACGTTTATGCATATGAATATATATTCTTTGGTAGGGATAAATAAGGAGGCTGTAATCCTGAGCTGTAGAAGAATATCGGAAACAATTATATAAATGTTACCTTATATCAACTTCACTATTTATGTTGAACATGGTTTTCTGAAGTGTTATGAAACACGTTTGAATTTCACCTGTGCCAAATCATTTTTAAAGAAAATTTGGGTGAGATCTCAGGGCTTAATGGTAAAATTCTAACCACACATAAATAGTCATATTGCTATACTGTAAAGAAAGATTAAAAACATGGGTTTTTAATTAGGATTTGAAAAGCATGTATAATATAATGGAAAGCACTACATGTACTCGTATTTTCTAGGAAAATATAGGAGCAAGCAGATTGTGTATCTGATGATGTTAACAAATCCTTTTACTCTTTTGTTTGAGCCAACCAAAATTTTGGAGACAGACATTTAAGAGAATTTCAGCAAAGACAAATAACTTGAATACTAAATGCACCAATGAACACAAAATTAACTAAAATACATTTATTTTCTTACTAATCATAATTATATATCCTTGATTTCATATTTTTCTTTCTTTAAAATCTAAACAGCGTCTTTAGACCTTTTGCAAATGTCATTTGACAGTCTTATCTTTTGAAAATATTGGTAAAGAAGAACTGTCAGAAAAATGTATTCCCACAACAAAACTAAAAAATCCAGGAAGTAGAATGGGAAATCATGTTTTTAATTTGATTTATTTCTGGTGAAAGTCATCACTAAACTTTATCTAGACATCAAGGAAACACAAGAGGAAACTCTACCTATAATTCTTTAAATATATTTATACTGAATTATGTATTTTGAGCACAATGGAAAAAAAATTAAAATAACTGGGATTCGGAGGACAAATTCAACTAATAAAGTTTTTATTTATATATTATTCTCACAGCTGGTGTGCTCCAGGGCTCAGTCCCTGACCGCCTTCTTTGTCTGTACTCACTCACTTGGTGATCTCTTCCACATTCCTGGCTTTAAATATCACTATAACCTGGATGATACAGAATTTATATTTCCATCAAAGAAGTTTCTTTCAAATTTGAAACCTGAATATTCAATTATCTACTTGATCTTTCCACTCAGAGCCCTAAAAAATATCAAAACTCAAAAGTCTTTCACCTAACATTAGATGGCAACTCATTGTTTCATATGCTCAGACAAAAATAAAATTGGAGACATAGTTCATCTTTTTCTCACACCCACAATCAAGTTCATCAGGAAATCCTGTTGGCTGTACCTTTAAAATGAATCCAGGACCTGACCACTTCCCTCCACCGCCACTGTCATATCCTGATCTGAGTCCCCTTCATCTCTGCCCTGGACCCCTGTGATGCCCTCCTAACTGGCCTGTTTCCATCCTTGTTAGGCTATATTCCTAAACATGTGTATCAAATCTTGGCTCTCCTGTTGAAAACCCTGTGGTATTACCTCATTTCACTAAAATATAAGCCAAAACTTTCCTTGTCTTTCATGCTGCTCAATCCACAAGGGTCTCCTTGCTGCTTCTTGATCAGGCCAGATACATTTTCATCTTAGGACATCTGCACTGGTTAGAATGCTCTTCTCCCAGATATTTGCCTTGCTAATTTCCACACCATTTCATGTCTGCTCAAATGTCATCATCACACTGTGGTGACACTGTTCAACTGCAACATGATTACTGCTTCCTTTCCCCCTCACTCTTGATCCCCCTTATATTCCTGTGTGTGTGTGTGTGTGTGTGTGTGTGTGTGTGTGTGTTTGTGTGTATTTTATTTTTCAGTAGCATTTACATAATGTCTGACACATAATATGTGCTCAAAAAATATTTGTTGAGAAAGTAGAAAAATGAATGTGAGTGAATGAACATTTGTAACTAATGAATTCTATAACTAGCTAGGATGCAAATATAGTAAAATTTGAAAAGTAAACACTAATGTAATTTCTAATTTCAGAAGGTTAAATCATTTCAAAAGCATCCTCCTTAGTAGTCCTTAAATTATCAGAATTACATTTAGTTTTCCTTTTTTCCTCAGATAAAACTCATTTCCTTTACATTTTATTTATTTTTTTTAATTTATTTTTTTAAATTCAAGTTTATTGGGGTGACAATTGTTATAATTCACCAGTTCTTACTAGTGTCATGATGGGTACACTTTCCTCCTTCCCTTCTTTGTTCTTCCGGCTGGTCAAATAATTCAAGTGACATACAACAGATTAACTGGAGAAAATCAAGTTTTAATACCTGCATACTGGGATTCACTTAAGCATAAAAATGTCAAACACAGTAAGGCAAAATGAGATAGATAGATGATAGATAGATAAATAGATAGATAGATAGATAGATAGATAGATAGATAGATAGATAGATAAATTCGGAGCTAAGGAGAAGAAAGTTAGGCAATTCACACAGAGATGAAAAGAGTTACTGCTTAGTAAACAAATGTTTGCTGGGCTATTTTAAAACAATAGGACACAGAGAGATCTTTGATACAGTGGCCCTTCCAGGCTCCTCCCTGTCTATCACACCTAGGTCAGATTAAACTGTACTTATCTATTAATATGATGATACTCCCTTGCTGGAGAACACTTTTTTCTTAATTCTTTTAGGCAGTTAGGAAAAAGTAAGTTTCTTCCTGAGTCTTCTAGGATTTGAATGTTTTCAGCTTGAAATAATGTGCATGCCAGAGGGGCACATTTTGGAGCAATTATTTCTGAACCCCAACACTAGCTTCTTCACAAATACAGATCATATCAAATTTAAAAATTGCATGACCATAAAATAAACCCTGTTAATGGGATTGCTTTAGATTATTTGTATTTAATTTAAATATAGATAAGGTTTTGTGCGACCTGCCATCTGGTTATTTCTTTTATATTAATGCCATGTCTTCTTTGTTCTTTTTCTCCTCATCAGCTATATTTTTATATTTATACAAAAATATTATTTTGAGATCTAACACAATAAGTAAAAGTATTTTATTATTACGTACAGGACTAACACAATGAAACCATAATGCTGAATCCTATTCAGCTTAGAAAAATTTTATTTGTCTCATAAGACAGTGAGGGGGAGCAGAGTCTGCCATTCCAAAATATGCCTTTTGGGATATGGATAATTTTAAGCTGTTATTTTTTAAGAAACAAAAGACTCAGGAAAAACCTTTGACTTTCCCCCTAACTGCCTAAAAAAATTTAGATAGAGGATTTGCCCCAGGAAGGGAGCTATCATCATAGATAACTGTAGTTTACTATGAACTAGTGTGTGATGGACAAGGAGGAAGCTAGCAAGGCCCATTAGGTCAAAGTCCTCTCTGCAGCCCCTTGTTAAAGATGGCCCAGCAGACATTTATTTACCAATCACTTCCTTTTCCATCTCCGTGTGATTTGCCTTCCTGCCCTTTGAAGTTCTGAACTATAACTCTTCTCCTTAGCTCCAGAATCACATATAAGCCTCAACTGCCTAATTTGTCCTCTGGTCTCATGTTCTTACAGCACCTCACAGGCACACACATATTAAATTTGGTTATTTTCCCTGTTAATCTGTCTCCTGTTAATTTTACTATTAACCCCGCCAGAAGAACTTAGAAGGTGTGAGGAATTTATGTTGGGGCCCCTACAACAGAATGACAACAGTAATTCCATCCAGCATCCAAACCAGTTTTGATTTTGGGTTCACAGTCAGGATTTTCTTTGCCCTATTAAGTTTGCAGAAGTTTGATACATTTAAAAAGTTGTGAAATTAACACGTCATATTAACAAATTTGTGATTTGACAATATTTTGGGTTTTTTCAGAAATGTAAATGAACAAGTTACAACATTGAGCATAAGATGTGACAACTAAAGATGTCATCTCTTTCCTGCTCACTTAGTATGAGAATTAGGGAATGAAGAGGAAAGTGTAAATCCTTTATAGTTAAATGCCACTGGAGACAAAATACATCTAAAGAGTCAAATGGACCTAGGAAGAATGATAGAAATGAAGACCAAATTTAAACATACAGATGTATCCAGAATCAAATTTCATCAACACACTTTTGTTTTCATTATAGCCTCTCTTATTCTGTTGCTTGGAGCCAGCATCAAAAAGGGTGCAATTTAGAATTTGAAAAATAAATATAAACTTTACAAGCTTTTGAAATTAAACCTCTCACAAATTTTTATTTTCTCACTTTTCTTGAATACAGTATTAAAACATATTTTCACTTTGAGTAAAAAAATATAAAAATGAGATTATAACAAATAATTAAATATTACATTTTAAGGAAATACATGCTTTCATTTTTTTAATACTAAAATGGCATCACTATGACAGCTGCAGATGATTTTTACAGCAATTTATATATCATATAGTTCAATAATAAGACTGTTATTTAAATAATGCATTTTATTCATCAATTGGCATGAAGGCCCAGTCTATGATTAATATTTCTTGAAATAAATAAGTGGGTAGAAAAAAGGATCAATAGATCGATGGATAGATAAATAAATAATACTTTGATGGATCCTTTCAATTTAATCATAGAGACACATTATGTATTTAAAATAGATAAATTTCTATGAGAAAATAGAGAAAAGTACAGCTGTACTATAGTAGTCTGATCCTTTATGGGAGTAGCTGCAGAAAGGCGGGCGTGCCATAGAGTTAGTTCTTCTGCTCAAGCTTAATTAGTGTTTGATTCTAGAAGAGGTAATTTACTTGTTACAACTGAGCATAGAACATGAAGAATACTGTTGGGAAATAAGTATGAGGAGGAGTGGAAGAGCCTGAATGTTGGCACATCAAAGGAAATCCTTTCCAAAAAATTTAGCCTATTTCCCTTTACTAAAAGCCATTTTCTCTTTTTTCTTTGCCAAGGCTGAAAATGCTCTCTAAATCTTTGTGGGAACACTATTTTGACCACCCCACAATCAATATAAATGACAAAATTGTTCACGTGTATTATGAAGAGAAACCATGTAGGTCACTAAAGTGGATAATTTCCTTGGAGAACAAAGGAACAGCTCATAAAAGATGCTGGTCACCCCTACATGTTATTTACTACGTTAAACTTTCAAATATTCAAAAGTATCCTTTCGAGTGCTGTCCATTTCTAATGATATGTGAAATCTTCTCTCAAGGACACCATTCACATAGTCAAGGTTGTTATGATGAAAACCTTATAAATAACAAAACAAACTTGCTTCTCGTTACACAAAGGCATGGAGATTAATAGATAAAGAAGGCTATGCTTCTGTGTGGATAGATAACCTATGCTAAACAAAAAGAGAGAGGAAACATATGGTTTAAGACTATTGTAGAAGACTTGGGGTTCCATGTGGGTATTAATTACCAAAATTTCCGTTAGGGGAGAAATAATTACAGTATTACTCACTGCATTGATTCTCTTTCTTTGTATGACCTCAACTCAAATATGTAACTTGTATAATCACTTAATCTGGTTATTTCACCACTTGACTAATGAAATCAAATAAATCATTATTTATGGAATATATCCCAATAAATGTTATTATTGGGTTTATCCTGATCTTAGCATTCTTTTTTTTAAAAAATAAATTATCTTCATGTTTGAAAGTAAAACATACTGATCTCACATTTTTTGAGGAGGAAAAGGTTTTCCTCTACCCTTCTGGGTTCCTTCAGCTGTTCTAGTAATTAAATCAGCATAAGAGTTTAACAAGAGAAAATAACCAAATTTAATTACATATGTAGGTATAAGAACCCCACACACATGAGAGGCTCAGGAAAAAAACCAAAAAAGGTAATATGAGGTATATATGAATGGCGTCCTGACCTAAGGAATGTAAGAGGTCTGAGGCTTTAAAGGGAGGAGGGTAATTTGCAGGACAATAAGAAGAGTAGATGTTCAGTATTTAGATGTTTGCCTTGCCATGTATATAGGTCATAAAAGTTATTTCTGTTAATAAGTCTTCTTATGGGCAAGATACCCAATTTAAATTCTTTAAGGGAAACATAAAAGTTTCTCTTGTACCTACAGGGTCTCAATTGCCTTCAGGCCAAATAATCCACTATCATAGAGACACATTTTGTAGCAACTTGTTTTGAACCCTTACAATATCATATATTACAATTAATAACACATTCACTTGGTTTAGCTTCTATATTTGATGTTGATTACTAAAACAAAATAATTAAAAGGGAGAGTCTAGTGAAGAGGTTGGCTTGCCATATGTTTTTATTCTATTTATAAAACAATAAAAATAGATAACATACTACATGTCCAACACAGGTATTTTACTATCTTTGAAAAATAATTCCCAGAGTATAATCTGATTATCGTCATTTCATAGATGAGAAAGTTGAGGCTAAAGAGAGGTAAAGCTTTTCCCTGAGGGTTAATCATTTTTAAAACTGTAGAAAATAAAATGAACCTAAGATTTTTTTGGCAATAAATATTATGCTATTTTCATTATATACTATACAGCTTCTAAATTTGAACAGAAATTGGCTTTTACAAAGTTTAAACATTAGAATCAGAAAACAATAAGGAAGATTTTTCTTATATGGTTTATGCAAGGATTTACACTAATTTTTAAGTAATCATGCCCAAACTATTGTACATGTGAATTTATCACTTACAAATTCCTACTATATTGAGACAATTGCAGTTTTAGTTCTCGTATATTTCATATAATGTGTATTCATTGTTACATTATCATTTGTATAGCCTCTGAGGGCTGACTACTAAAATTACCTTCTTCCCCTTTGCTTATGGACCCCAATTTGTTCCCCTCTTATGGAAAGATAGGTCTATTCCAGTCTCAGTTTGTCTAAAGACCAATTGTGGCAACATCGTTACAACAATTAGTTCACGTGCATGTAACACAATTCTGGCCAGTGAGATGTAAAGAAATGTCTTCAGAGACTTTTTGGAAAAAATACCCATTATTTAAAAGGAACCCTAAGGAAGAAATGGTCCTTCTCTTTCTAGTATGTATTGTTGCTGTGCCTCAATGTGTTGTACACACCTGTGGCTGCTGTAAGAAGACTGAAAGAGAAGCTTTCAGCACACTGAATTTGGCAGAATAGAAAAAGAAAAACACATTGTGTGCTCACCACCCAAAGCCGGTCACTTATCCTTCCACCACCATACGTTTGATTCACTTATATAGATGATGTATTACAGAGTTGTGCACTTGAAACCTGTACCATTTTACAAACCATTGTCACCCCAATAAATTTAATAATTAAAAACAACAATAATAACAACAACAAAAACAACAAAACACTGGTGTTGTTGATTAAATAACAAAATCTGAACACAGTAGTAACAAATTTCAGGTTCTGTAAGACAATGTATTTCTTATGCTTATGCCATATGAGTTGAGCATTTCTGTTATTTGTGGCTGAAATCATCCTACTTATCACCTTGTGAGGTAGTGATGCATTTCCATTTCTAATCATTATGAAACTCAACTTCTTTATGGTTCAATCAAATTGAAAGTTCATTAAAATGAAATCAAAGGGTTATTCCAGAGAAGTTAGTACACGTGATGCGCTCCCTCTATTTTTCTCTCTGTACCAGCTTTTTTATTTTTAATAATTTGAAGTGAAATTATACAACATAAAGTTAAGTAATTAAACATGAATGATCCGCTGATATTTGTACATTCATACAGTTATGCTGCCACTACTTTTCTCTAGTTCCAAAATACTACCATGATTCCAAAGCATATATGGGAGCACGGTGTATTTGATATTTTTTCTTTGTACGTTGGCAAGAAGAAAATCCTGAGATGTTCCAAATTAAAATTACAGCAGCCAGAGAATGAGAGAAAGAGACAGAAGTTAGCCTAGTAATAGCCAGCATGACAAAGACTGCTCATATTCCTCTATACCTGTGGGAATTTAGGATTAATTTCCAGGTGGCTATTATTATGGAATTCCAGGAGCCTCTTCATATTTACATGTGAATTTCCCGACTGCTGCCCACAGGTAATCCATAGGAGCAAAACTTCTTCCTTGCAAACTCTGCTATACCCATGTCCTGTCATTTTTCATAAGTTAGACCCTGCATTCAATCTTAGTTTAATCTGGAATTTTCAACCACAGTTAAAATAATCAGTGTTTTTGAGATGTGGGGGGAAGGACCTGCAAGAAAAACCACTAATTGCCAGCTGAAGACAAGGGACCAGTAAATCAAGATGTGAGAAAGAAACCAGCCAAATTGGCCAAGACAAAGATGGCGACAAGATTCGCCTCCAAGTAACCACCAGCCTCATTATGCAGTCATTGAAATGCCTTTACATATTAAATGACACACACCCTAGCGCCATGACTCTTCCAGAGAGGACCATATTAGGGACTAAATAAGGTGTATATCCCAAATTCCTGGAAAAAAACACCGCTTCTGAGAACTAATAAGAATATTCCTCCCATATTAAAATAAGCCTGACTGATAAAAACCACTGCTGTAAGTAGGGTCAGGGCTGTCTCCTGCTGAGGGCAACCTCACTCCCATTGTGGAATAGACTACTTCACAATAAACGGTTTTAACTTTATTGCTTGGTTCACACTTGAATTCTTCCCTGTGCTAAGCCATGGACATTCTTCCTCTAACATTTTCATGTTGCTCAATAGGCCAAGGTCATGGATTTAAACCAATACTGGCTGGTTAGCTTCACCTTGCAACATTTTACTCCATGGTGAGGAGTCCACTGACCTCTCAAAAGTGGGCCTCAGTGAAAATTCTAATGTGTCAGCAGGAGTTCATCACCAGTGTAGGGAAAAGACTGGAGTGGTGTTGTTCTGACAGAGAAAGTAATGTGTTCCTATTTTCAAGGTAATATTTCTAATTTTACTTAACATCAAAGGCTCATTTGAAAAGAGTCATTGAAATTAATTCACATCAACAAATAAGTCCTAGCTATTCATTTCATGTGTACAAATTTACTCATTTGCTATAGTGACAAGCTGTATAAGTTGTTTTCTGTGTTTGTGTGTTTAACCCTCAAGCATAAGTTGTTTTTAACCTACATTAAAACAATATACAGGTATCCCCCACTTTTTGAAAGTGTGCTTTATGTCTGTGAAAGAAAGACTTTTATGATATTGAACAGAATAAGATACTCGGTCTCTCTGACTCCATCTTGTTCAACCTTGATTTGTTCTCATGGCCTTCCGGCTAATAGCTCCTGCTTTAGACATGGTGATCATTAGAGGAGTTGTGCTTGGGGCTTAGGTTTTTACAAAAACAACCCCTCCCATTTTCCCTTCCTTTGACATAAAAGAAACCTGAACTCTGTACTTTTTTAAAGATGGATTTCAGGATCTACTAGGGCTTCTGTCTTTTAGATTGGCAACTTCTCGATCAATAAATTTTTCCTTATTCCAAATTCTGATGTTTTGAGTTTTGCCCTTTTGAAGCATCAGGCACACAGACTTTGGACCAATAACAATATAACCACTGCCAAACTGGTGAGCTGGACCTGGACGAGAACTGAGATCACTTACCACAAAATCCAGCTACGGACTGTCTGATCAAAATCTGTGTTCATTCTGTCATAAATCAGCACCCCTCCCCTGCCTCCTGCTACATGCTAGTTCCTGGAGCAGGCCGTTGTCCTGACCTGGTCAAGCATTACAATAATTTCCCATAACTGGATGCATTCATGCACCAGTACCTGTGACTATCCTCCCCTTCACCCTATATGTTTCTTTGGTGCCTTCCAAGTGGTGGAGGCTATCTGTTTTGTCCCCAAGGAGCACCTCCTATGTAAGTTTTCCTTAATAAAATCTGAGACTTGCTAGACGGAAGTGGCCAGCTTCATTCTGGGGGCTTGCCCTGCTTTCCCCTTCTGGAGACAGATGTTTAGTCTTGGGGCTTTTCCATGGTTCTGTGGTAGTACTGTAAGTACTAACAATGCCACCTTGCTTTTATGAAAGACTTACATTATTAGTATCTATAGTAATATCTTACAGTATTAGTATCTATTTTCACCAACCAAAAGAAACCCGAAGAGGATTACCACTTTTACGTAAAAAGGCAACAAGTGAAAATACTGTTCAGAGTTTATTTGGAGGGAGCCATAATAGAGGCAGAGTGCACCCGGAGCAGCGAGAGTCACACTGCCCGCTCCTTCCCTGAGAACACACTCAGCAGCTCAGCATCAAGCTGCCATAGCCTTCAACTGTGCCTGTGAGATTCTGTGCTTTATTTCATTTATTTTATGCGTCCATTAACAAGATGTGTCCTGAGGTAATAGCTTTTTCACTTTCCACCATTTTGGCTTATGAAAAGTTTCATAGGAATTCTCCACTTTCAGATAGTGGGGAAACCTGTATATATATCCACCTCTACCTATGTTAACAAAATAATCTGTGTTTGAAATTTAAGTTGTTTTTCTGTGAAGATGAAAAGAGCTAATAACTTCAGTGCACATTCACCTGAAAGTAATTTGATTCGGTTCTCTACCAACAAAATAACTATGTAGGGCTTAGTACCCTTGTTGTGTGGGGCATTTCCTGGATACAATAGTAAACTCCAAGTACACTAACAAGGAAGCTTTTCAGTAGCCGTGGAACAGAAAGATTCACATAGCAAATGAAACACTAGAATCACAAGGCTTGTTAAGTACATTTAGTACACATAGAATGAAGCAAGGGGAAAGAGAGAAAGTTAACACATTTAGAATAAAGTGCAAGTGTGTTGGAAGGACTGTCCTAACCTGAATCTGTCTTACACAATGTTTAATTGTCCTGTCTCTTTGCCTTGCCTGTGATGACACGGTTACTAGAATGAGAGTTGAATTTCAAGCAAGGGAGCCCACTGGGGAAAATGCCCAGGGCAAATGACACTCTTGCTTTATCAGAGAGACCCAGCACAAGTTGCCTGGCTAACAGCTGTAGTTTGCCAATTAACTTGCTGAACAGTAATCAGTTTTTGTGAGTTTCTTGGGCATAGAACTGTCAGAGACAAAATGGGTGTCACCAATGGGTGGCTGAATTAAAACCTCATAAATAACGAGCACTTCATATCACTCATGTATATTTAATATATCCTGTTATTTAGCGCCTCTGGTACCTCATGCATATTTAGTACCTCATGAATAATCACCACTCTTAGTCCTTCCATCCTCTTTAATTTTAACTCATACATGTTCTGCTTTCTAACTTCTTATCTATATTTAACACAGTTTATGAGCTTCATCAGTTTTTTCATTGCTAAAATCAAATATTTTCAAACAATGCAACAAATAGCTGTCCTTCAACTATTGAACTCTGAAATGCTTTAAACCAGTTAAAATAATCAGGATTTTTAAACATAGAAAAAAGAGTATATGCATTGATATGTTTTCATGGAAGGGTGTAGATAGGTAAATAATTAGTTAAATAGATATTAAAGAGTGGATTTATTCATGCCTAATGATAAGCAAGTAACTTAACTATAAAGAATTACTTTAACTTGGAAACATGAAAGTCAAAAGGTACATAATTATGAAAGATTTTAAATTTATTTTATAAAAATTAACTAACTGATAAGAAATTCAACAGTGATATTATTTCAAAGCAAGTAAAAGAGCTAAATTACCAGAAGCACCAAATTATTTTCTAAAATTAAATGTATGGATTAGGTGTTAAAAATTTTATCCTTTTGTTTCTTGAGATAAAAACATATTATCAAATATTGATTTTTTTCTACCTTCTCTATTATTACTGTAAATAATACTCAAATAGTTGTAGCAAGTTCTGTGTTCCCCTCAAGCTGATTTACTTAAATATATTAAATCTGGAAGTAATATAATGTATAATGTGTCCACTTTGTACTATTCTAAGTATTAACTAACTTAATTCCTGGGCAGGATCCAGTGCATATCAACCTTGCCATATTCAATCTGTGTGGTACATGGTCCTGGTAGTTTCAGTTGGTGAAGAGATATCAAATTTAGAATATAATCCAGTGATATATGTATATATGTGTGTATATATATATATATATATATATATATATATATATGTGTGTGTGTGTGTGTGTGTGTATATATGTACATATATATGGAGAAAGAGAGAGCAAAAAAATGGTATACACACTTTAAGAAGGGAAAAAACTATTAAAATTACACTGATGGTAACTACTTTGAGCACCTCTTGTAATTGCAGAAGTCAAACGTGACTTGTATTCATCTTTTGTTATCAGTATATATTGAGTTTTACAATTTTAATACAGTTTTCCTTTCTTAAAAATGTGTATACATTTTTTTGGCCATAGATAGGTAGGTAGGTAGATAGATAGATAGATAGATAGATAGATAGATAGATAGATAGATAGATAGATAGATAGATAGACAGATAGATAGATGTAGTGATGATGGTATAAGCTTCTCTCTGCACCCAGAAACCAGCATGGGAGGAAGTAGGTGATGATGCACCCACTTGGAAGAAAATAGAAAGGGAAAGAAGCAACCATGAAACAGAATGTGAATTTTAAATTGGCAGAATAATTTACATGAGGCTCTTTGTTTTAAATAGTAGAGCCACTTTTATTTTTCAATGTTAAATTTGTTTTGTTCCTAATCAGAATAAAATTAGAGCAGTTATAGACTACAAATTTAATTTTTTGTGGGAAGTTGAATATGGGAGTGAAGTGAGAAGTTCTAACCTTGATCCACATATTTTAAGTGCAAATTATACAAAGGAATATAAATATAAATTCTATGGCAATTGACTCTATATCTTCAGTTCAAATAATGTAAATGTACTAAATTAAAGTTATCCTAACTACCCAATTGAGAATCATGGCTGCACTTAGCCATGCATCAATCTAAAGCATGTCAGAACCCATTGTTTAGGTGAATGTCGGCAAAGTTAAACCAACCTGAGGTGGTTGATGCGTGCGGCACGACCATGAATCAAGAAGAAACCATAGCTGGTCTCTTGTTTACCAACATTTATTATTCAATTGTCTTGTAAGTGAGCAGTTATAAAGTCTGCTTTCTGCTACTATTAGTAATATGTATCTCTCTAAGTGTTTCTGTCAATTTCAGGAGTTCCACAAGGTATGCACCATCAAAAGTTTTTAATGCTATACGTTTTCATGTATTACATCTAAAGCAAGACTCATTTTAGTGAGATATAATTGCATATATAAAGTGTACAGATCTTAAGATTTAATACAATGAGTTTTGACAAGTACTCACCTGTGTAACCAACACTCTCCAGCAGATAGAGTACTGTTATCACCAAAATTCCCTTGTGTCGCTTCCCAGTCATTCCTCACTTCCCCCAGAAAATGCTATTCTAATTTCTATCATCAAAAATTGGTTTTTACTACCTGTGTACTTCAAATAAATTGAATCATACAATATATACTCTTCTGTGTTTGATGAACATATTTCTGTGGAGACTCATCCTTGTGTGTATCAGCAGATTGGACCTTTTTATTGCTGCAAATTGTTTATCCCTTCTCTTGTTGAAGCAAATTTGAGTTGATTCCAAGATTTTGCTATTATGACAAAGTTGCTATGACATCTTTGGGCAAATATTTTGGTGACATGTTTGGAAAACTGGTCATAAGTGTATGGGTATAATTCTGAAATTTATATTCTGTTCCAATAATCTATTCATTATCTTATTTACTGTAATTTTATGGTAAACTTTATATATTGCTGAACTTAATTTTCTGAATCTTTATTGTGGATAAAATATATGCTTCTGATTTTTTAATAAATGTCTTGCCAGGTTTTGGATCAGGGTTATCTTGGCTGCACAAAAATAGTTGGCAAGTTTTCCCGCTCTATTTTCTGGAAGAGTTTTCTTTTTAATTGTTTGTTTAAGATCAGTATGTCTTCCTTAAATATTTGAAAGAATTGATTGAGAGGTGATCTAGTCAGAGAGTTTTCTTGGTGGAAAGATTTTCTTTTAGAGTTTATTTCTTTAACAGATATGGGACAATTCAGCTTGTCTTTCTTCTTGGGTCAGTTTAGTAAGTTACGTTTTTCAAAGAACTTATCTATTTCATCGATGTTGTCAAAGTTATTGGCACAAAATTGTTCATAATGTTTTTATCCTTTTAATATCTACAAGATCTATTATTAGGTTGGTGTACAAATAATTGCGGTTTCAGACCATGAATTTTAAATCATTATAACTAGGCTCAAACACATCTTTATTAATCAAAATAGGAACCACTACAATCAACATGTTTTTGCCAATGAGAAATACATTTGTTTATTCCTGTAGCATAAAAATCTGTGCTTTGGGGCGCGACAAACTCTTGGAAAGCATTTTCTGCATCCTGCTGGTTGTGGAAACGTTTTCCCTGCAAAAAGTTGTTGAGATGCTTGAAGAAGTGGTAGTCAATTGGTGGAGAGGTCAGGTGAATATGGCAGATGAGGCAAAACTTTGTAGCCCAATTCGTTTGATTTTTGAAGCATTGGTTGTGTGACTTGCGACCGGGCGTTGTCATGGAGAAGAACTGGGCCCTTTCTGTTGACCAATGCCGGCTGCAGGTGTTGCAGTTTTCAGTGCATCTCATTGATTTGCTGAGCATACTTCTCAGACATAATGGTTTTGCCGGGATTCAGAAAGATGTAGTGGATCAGCCCCGCAGCAGACCACCAAACAGTGACCATGACCTTTTTTGGTGCAAGTTTGGCTTTGGGAAGAGCTTTGGAGCGTCTTCTCGGTTCAACCACTGAGCTGGTCATTTCCGGTTGTCGTATAAAATCCACTCTTCCTTACATGTCACAATGCAGTCGAGAAATGGTTCGTTCTGGTTGGCATAGAGTAAGAGAAGACAACACTTCAAAACGACGATTTTTTTTTTTCCAGATAGCTCACAAAGCACCTCCTTATCAAGCTTTTTCACCTTTCCGATTTGCTTGAAATGCTGAACGACTGTAGAATGGCCGATGTTGAGTTCTCCGGCAACTTCCTGTGTAGTGGTAAGAGCATCAGCTTCGATGGTTGCTCTCAATTGGTCATTGTCAACTTCCAATGGCGGCCACTGCGCTCCTCATCTTCAAGGCTATTGTCTCCTTTGCAAAACTTGAATCACCACTGCACTGTACATTCGTTAGCAGTTCCTAGGCCAAATGAGTCGTTGCTGCAAGTTGTCTCTGCTGCTTTACGACATATGTTGAACTTCAATAAGAAAATCGCTCGAATTTGCCTTTTGTCTAACATCATTTGTATAGTCTAAAATAAATATGAAATAAATAGCAAGTAATAAGTTATTAGCAAAAAAAGCGAGAAATGTGCATTAAAATGATGTATGACATAACCACATTTATTTAAGAATGTATTCCAATATCAAATGGCAAATTTCAACAATGCAAAAACGTCAATTACTTTTGCTTTCATTCCTCATACTGGTAATTAGTGATTTACATATTTTTTTCATCATTTTGTTAGGAGTGAGTGTATAAACTATCTTAAACTTTCCAAAGAACCACAACCACTTCTACTTTATTGATTTTCTCTATCTGTTTATGTTTTCTACTTCAGTGATTTTTTTTTTATCTTGTTTATGTCTTTCCTCTTACTTGCGCTTATTTTGCTCTCATTTTTTCAGTCTTCTTGAGATGGAAGCTTAGATCATTGAGTTTAAAATTTTATAATTTTAGAAGATAAGTAGTTTTGGCTGTGTCCATCCCATATTTTGATGCATTGTGTTTTCATTAATGTTTGTTTTGAAATATTTTCAACTTCCTTATTATTTATTTTTGACTAATAGGTTTTAAAATATCTTTATATAATTTTCA
The DNA here is from genome assembly GCF_057876585.1 of Rhinolophus sinicus. Lineage (NCBI taxonomy): Eukaryota > Metazoa > Chordata > Mammalia > Chiroptera > Rhinolophidae > Rhinolophus > Rhinolophus sinicus. The sequence continues at coordinate 104,983,908 of NC_142517.1, read as the reverse complement.
ACTACTTGGAGTTATCTACATTACTTTTCTTTATTCTGATCAATTTTTATTTCATGTGCTTTGAAGGTCTATTATTAAAATTTTCCTGTCTTTGACTAATTGATCCTTTTACCATTATGAAATGTCCCTCTTAATATCTGGTAGTACTTGATTTATGTGAGCTTTGTATGTAGTCACTACAGCTTTCTCATATGTAGTATTTGCATTTACAGATAAAGTTAATCTCATAGATAGCATATAGTTAGGTCCTGCTTTTTTTTATCGTGACGTTTGCATTTTAATTGTGTTTAAATCCTCTTATACTTAATGTAATTATTTCTATAGTTGCATTTAAGACTATGATTTTGCTATTTTTATAAGTATCCTTCTCCTTTTTGTTCTTTTGATGCTACTTTCCTGCCTTCTTTGGGATTGATACAATATTACATATATTCGACTGTATTACTTCTCTCTCTCTCTCTCTCTCTCTCTCTCTCTCTTTTCTTTTACTCTTTTAGTTGTTGCTCTAAGGAGTACAACATAACTTTTAATTTAAAATTTTAGCACTTATTTACCATTTTAATCCTTTCTGTAAATTCAAACATTCAACTGGTATCATGCTAAGGAATTCCATTCGGCATTTCTTGCAGTGCTAGTTTGCTGGCAACAAATGATCTCAGCTTTAATTTATCAGACAATATCATTTGAATTTTAACTAGATACAGAATTTTAATGTTACTTTTGTATGTTCTGTAAAAATGTAATTTTAATGTCTTCTGTTTTGCTTTATTGTTGATGTGAAGTCAGCACTATCATAATTGATCCCCTCTATGTGTGTGTTTTCTTTAATGACTGATTTTAGGATTTTCTCCTCATCTTTTGTACTCAGTAATTGAACCACCATGTGCCTAGGTTTGGCGTTTTGACTTTCTTGTATATATGGATTAATCATTTTAAGTAATTTTGGAAATTTTTCATCAGTTTTTTTTAGATAATTTCAACTTTTGTAGATAATTTTTCTGCCCAATTCTGCCCTTTTCCCTACTATGACTCTAATAACATCTTTGTTAGTTTATATGATATTGTCCCTTGTCATTGTCTTATGTGTATATTCTTTATTTTGGATAATATCAGTTAATATTTTCTACTTCAATGATTCTCTCTTTACACTGTTCATTTTGCGGTTTTGTATGTGTGTTTTTTTTGTTTTGTTTTGTTTTAATTTTAGAAAGCATGCTTTTCTATTCTAGAATATATTTTGTTTTTATAATTCTAATTTTATTCCTGATTTTATGCCTTTTCACTCATCTTTCCATATTTTCTTGAGAATGTTTGGTAAAAATTATAATTACTTTAAAGTCTTTTTATGCTAGTTCCAATATTGGGATTATTTGAGGAATTAGTTTTTGTTAATTTTATCCCTATATTATACATTCTATTTCTTGCTTTCTCTAATTTCTTTTAAATTTTTATTGGATATTGGATATAGTGTACAATATAATAGAGTTGTCTGAGCAACACTATTTTTTTTGTTTTGATTTGTTTTCCACAAAAAGCTCAAGCTCTTTTATAGAACTAGTAGCTAAGTGAAAAGTTGATCCTTCAGATTTGTATCAATAACCAATTTGTTCTGTGCCTGAGCAACAGATTTAAAAACATTTATCTCAGGTTTATGGCTGTTTACCACACTTATAATATTTGTTCATACATTTGCAATAAGTATAAAGCTTTACTATAATTCCATTATTTAAACATAAACTAAAATGATATATACTACTTACAAGCTAAAGTAAATTCAAAATATCAGAGCACTAATATTTTCCTGCATGTAATTGCATGTATATAATATGCTTTGCTCATAGATCCTCAAATGTATGGTCTTAATTATGTAACATGAAGAAACATAATCAACAATTCCCAACAGCAGAATAACAAACATTTAAGTAGACAAATGTTATAACAGAATCTAGGGATATTTAGCATCAATAGTTTTGTTTTTGTTTTTGTTTTGTTTTTTAATAAAGAAATTACATAGTATTTCTTTCAAAAACATTTCAATATGAACAAAAAGTTACCTCTGTGTGTGTGTGTGTGTGTGTGTGTGTGTGTGTGTGTGTGTGTGTAAATGTCAACATCTAAGGATAATTCATTGGCCATCACAAAAGGACTATTGGCTGGTCCGATGGTAGTGGGTTATCAGAACTTATTAACACAAAAGGACTATTGCAAATGGTGTTGAAAAAATTGTTAATGAGTTGGAAAATTAAGAATACACAGGGTGAAAATCATGCATATTTTCAATGACCTGAATTTATACATTTCTAGAAATCTACAAAGACAAAAGAGAATGAAAAGAATGATTCTAATGTTACGGGGGTCAGTACAATAGAGCAGCAATTCCTTAGAAATTGTTTTATTAATGCTCATGGGGCAAACTATATTGATGAGAAATTGTAAAAGAGATTATAAATATTAGTTCATTTTTTGTGAACTGATATTTAAACCTGTGCATGTCAAATTATATTGTTTGTATTAACTTCTTATTTACCTTGTCATCTCAGCTTAATCCTAGAATACTGGATATCTTTAAAGCCTGATGTACAAAGTGATTTCATTTGCTTTAAATTCATAAATACCGGGGGAAACACACCAAACACATAGAAAGAAAGGATTGGAAGGAGAAATGAATAAAGGAAGAAATTTAAAAAATGGAACATAAGAACTGACAATATTTTTCATAAATTTCTTAGAATTCCCCCTGGGGATTTTCTAACTAGAAATTAACTTTTAAAATAGATACAGGATCATTCAAATTATCTTTTTCTTCTTGAATGATCTTTAGGAGTTTGTGGCATTCAAATGATTTGTCCACTTAACCAAAATTGCCACATTTATTAGCAAAACGTTGTTAATAACATCTACTTGCTATTCTAGTAATCGCTGTAAAATCAGTACTGATGTTTCCTCTTTCATTTCTGATATTGGTAAGGTGTGTCACTGCTCTCTTTTTTCCCCAATCAATCCTGTTAGAGTTTCATCGATTTTGTTTATTGTGACAAGGAAACAGCTTTGACATTCATGGATTTTCTCTATTGTAATTTTTCTGTTTCCTATTTCATTGTTTTCTGCTCTTTCCTATTATTTCCTTGTACCTGCCTACATTTGTTCTGTCTCTATTTTTAAATACAGATATCATTGATTTCACATCTTTGTTCTTTTCTGACGTAGACATAATTTCCATAAATTTTCTCCATGTACTGCTCTGGGCACATCCCACACATGTAGATAGAATGTATTTTTATTCTGTTCAAAAAACTTTATAACTTGCTTTTGCTGATTTATTTTTACCCCAAAATACCCCTGAGGTATTTAGAAGTGTGTTATTTAGTGCACTAATACTTAGAGGTTTTCCAGTTATCTTTGTATTACTATCAATCATAATCACTATTCCTTTCAAATTCTAAAGGGGCAGAAAGAATTTAAAAAATACATAGGCAGGCTTTTGAATTATAGGGAAGTGTTCATTCAGGAGTCTATATTTTTATTTTATGATATGGATGCTAATACACAACTTATATAGCAGTTATAAAGAAACAATTTACTATGTATAGCTCCTGGATTTTATTAAAATTCACTTTTTATTAATAAAAAAGATTTTTCTCAATCAAAAAAGGAGAAAAGTGAGGTTAAAGACATTACTGTTGTAGCAAATAGACTCAAAGTGTAAAATAAATAAAATTGCCTAATATTTTGTCATGGCAAGAAAATGTATGTACCTAGTGATTAATAAACAGGTCATTGTAATGAGTGAGCTGGGAATGTAGCTAGTAGTAAGATAAAATTATGCCCCATTTGGCAGTGTTTGTATGATGAGACAAAGAATTAAGGCTGACAGAGAACATTACAAACAGTTACCTTATTATACTCACAGGTAGATCACTGGTGGGCAACGACAAGTACGGGCTAGGACAGTACATTTCTCTCAGACTAGTCACTTAAATCACAAAAATATTTCTAATGGGTACTTTAGGAATAGATATAACTATAATTTGGAAGGATACCCATCAATAGAGCTAGAATCACATACAAGTAAAGTGTTCATACATAGTAAACCAATGTCATGGTCATTTTGCCAGTGCTATTTCCATTTTCTTGTTAAGTTAATGAAAGGATACGATAATTAAGGAATCAAAATAAATAATTTTAAGTTGGTTCTTGTAAAATTTCAAACTATAAAAATTAACAAGGAAACTCAGAGATCTATAGGATCTTTCCACAAATAGGCATTTTTGAGGCTCACTAAATCCTTTTGACAAAATAGTATTATATTTTACACCTCATATGTTTTTAATGATGCATACTAATTCCATCTGCTTTACTAGAAGCACCATATCTCTTCATGGTCATGTTATTTCACATATATTACTGTATTTGAATATTCAGTTAACAAATTTCAAATAGATGTCATTAGTTAAAAGTTATGATCTGTTTTTCAGGATGAAATGAAGTATGCTGTATTTTTTATATTCTAAAATATACATGTTTTACATTCTATATATTCTATATTTTATATTCTATGTATCTTATATATTGTAAAACCTACATTTTCCAGGGGGCAATTATTAATTTAATTATTGGCAAAAAAAATTGCTTGTCTTTCTTGGATCCTTTTAAACACTTAGCATTTGGAAGGTAAAAAAGTTTTATCAAATTTTAATCATCATTGTTTGAAAATATATTCTATTTTCTAATTAAGGAAATCAAAGAGAATTTGTTTCTTCTCATAATAAGAGGATTGATAATTAAGTTCACGAACTTGTTGCAAAGATGTGCTTTTTTTTATATCAGAGGGATTATCCATTATGAATTTGTACCAATGGGAAAAAGAGTTAACCAAGTTTACTATTTGGAAGTGCTAAAAAGGCTTCCAAAAGCATGGAAAAGTTAGATGACAGCAACCTGTACTTTTCACCAATAATTCATGGCTCTTGCATCAGGACAACACACCAGCTCACACGGCACTGTCTGTGAGGGAGTTTTTAGCCAGTAAACAAATCACTGTATTGGAACACCCTCCCTACTCACCTGATCTGCCCCCCAATGACTTCTTTCCTTAACAGAAAATAAAGGAAAAATTGAAAGGAAGACATTCTGATAACATTCAGGACATCAAGGGTAATATGATGACAGCTCTGATGGTCATTTCAGAAAGAGTTCCAAAATTGCTTTGAAGGGTGAATTAAGCACTGTGTCGGTGCATAGCTTCCCAAGGGGAGTACTTCAGAGGTGACCATAGTGATAGTCAGCAATGAGATATGTAGCACTTGTTCTAGGATTTCATGAATTTAGTTGTCGAACCTCGTATATAAAATGGAGTAGGCCATTTTCTTATATTACGCATGGGTTATCTTGAAGAATTTTGGGATAGCTGGATATAAAGCAGGGCCCTACTTGAAAAGAATACGAGAGAAGTTATGGATTAAAGACATATGAATTTCTTTTATATTTTCCTCAGTCATGTGCACCATTGTCATAAAATTTGGGGAAAAAAAAGTATATGATCAAAATAAAAATTATGGTAAGAATCGAGATCCCACATCTATTATTAAAGGATTAACTGCTACAGAAATTGCCCTCTTTCTGTAAATCACTGGACAACCAGAAAAAAACATATGAAACAATTGTTTTCAGATATGGAACAGCAGCCCTCACAGCACTTTGACCCCTAAAAGAAGAAAACAAATGAGGTAAGCACTGTGACTGCCCCCTTTTACTTCCTGGAGGCAAATTTCAAGTTTTAGTTCAGGAAGGGTAATAGAAACACAGTCTAGCAGTTAGCGAACAGAGATCTGTGTTGATAGACAGTGCTAAACCCTGGTAATACACAGTGCACCTGGTAGAGGCTTCAGAAAGGTGTCATCTTACTAGAGGTGCTAAATTAACCATACACTCAAGTCTGCTGTGCACTCATTTGAATCAAATAAGCTTTTAAAGGATTAAACTGATCCCAAATAACTTCCCTGTGTAAAAGAACACAGTTCCATATTATTTCAAAGAATATAACAAAATCCCACACTGATTAATATAAAATTAGTAACATTTGGAAACAGACACGATTCTCTCCTTGACCAAACTTGGGTCAAACTCATCTGAGCTCCTATTTGGACTAGGCCTCAAATCTCGGGCTTCTGTGTCCTTCCAGTTCTATCAAGGACCCTACTACCGTGTTTCCCCGAAAATCAGACCCAGCCGGACCATCAGCTCTAACACGTCTTTTGGAGCAAAAATTAATATTAGACCCGGTATATATTATATTATATTATATTATATTATATTATATTATATTATATTATATTATATTATATTATATTATATCATATTATAGACCCAGTTTTATATTATATTAAAATAAGACTGGGTCTTACATTAATTTTTGCTCCAAAAATCACATTAGAGCTGATTGTCCGGCTAGGTCTGATTTTTGGGGAAACACAGTAGGTCAGTTTAGCAAGAATTTCCACCCTCTCTAGATATCTGATCAAATTCCTCATCCCTCACCCCTGATATCTGATTACACTGCCTGCCTTCAGGAAGAATCCTATAAAGTCAGTTTGGCCAAAATCCCCCCACCCCTGAATTTTCATTTAGTAAGTTTTCATCCACTGTCTCCCAGTCTGTTCTTAACTATAAATCCCCACCTTTCCTTGTTGTATTTAGAATTGAGCTCAGTTCTATGCTAAGATCTCTTTTATTTATTACAACAGTTTTTCCTAATAAAATTTATCATCACTACTTTTACTTCTCTCTGACTCTGATTTTCCTTTGACTGAAAACCAATAAAAAATTATCAGACATAGATGGAGCTGAAGACAAAGGCAACACTCCTCCAAACTTCATCTTCAAAAAAAAAAAAAAAAGAGAACATAAGAAAGGATAAGTAAATTCTGCACAAAATCATGCCCTCAGCATACTTGAAAGAGAAAGCTGAAAGTGAAGCTGTGAGTAAAAAACACTCACCAATCTCAGCATGAAATCTCGAACGCTACTGCCTTAGCCTTACCCAGGCACAAGGCTTTGAGGAGAACAAAGCCATTATGAGAAAAACTGTGGAGAAGATAGAAAATGGAGGCTCGCAAAGGGGACTGAGGGTGATTTCATGATCCACAGAAATAGTAAGTCCACCCCCTGCCTTTAATTGCTGGGCAAGTTTCCAGATAGATCAGAATATGCACTACATGTAGAGATTTCCAAGTAAACGTGCAGCATGTGCAACTTAGAGACGTAGACACAGTGTAAAGGCAGTCATGGTTTAGAGAAAGAGCATATATAAAGGAGAGTTTTGAAATGCATAGCTTCTGGTGAGAAAAATGGGCATAAAGAGAGGGAAGGTGTTTTGCAGTTAGTTGGAGAAAGTACAAAAAAGGGTGAAAAACTTAAGGTCTTACAAGGGAAAACAGAACCCTATAATAGAGGGGTTCACAACCCTTCCTCTCCATCTAAACAACAAACAAGTAAATTCACAACCCACTAAATTATTTGACATATATTGAAAACACTGTCTCCTACTCTTATTAGTTGTCCTTTGAGTTTTTTGTTATTTGCTATGCCAATTTTTAAATTATTTTTATGTAATCAAATTTATCCATCTTTTTGTCATTTTTCTGTTTTTTTATTATATCCATTTTTTAAATTTCCTCTGAATTTTTATTCATAGTTGGAAAACCTTTACCTACCCCAAGATTAAAGAAAAATCTGCCCATGTTTTCTTCCAATTTCTGTATAGTTTTGTTTTCTTTTTCACACTTAGGTTTCCAATCAATTTGGAATTTATTAGTATGTAGGGTGTGATTGATAAGCCTAATTTCATATTTTTCCCCAAATTGCTATAATTTACCAATAGAACAATGGGAAAAACATGTGAACAGTCATATATCTGTATATATGTATGTATATACACACACATATATAAAGCATATGAAAAATGATTTAATCTCATTCAAAATCAGAGAGATGCAAACAAAAATATAATAACACCAAAATATAATTTCTCATCTATCAGATTGGAAAAATAAATGTATGGCCATAAATTTTGTTGGCAAGGCTATAAGGAAACAAATGTTGTCATACAATACAGGTGGGAATATATGTTAATTTGTCAATAACTAACAAAACTACATATGTGTTTATCTTTTGACCCAATAATCCCACTCCTAAGACTCTACTTTAAAGATGCATCTCCAAGAATATAAAAATAATATGAAACAGGTTATTTATTTTATTGTTGTTTGTAATTGCACAATATTGGATATAGCCTAAATCCCCTTAAGTAATGGAATATTGAAAGAAGTATGCTAAAGGAATAGAAATATCACTATGAGTTGATTTGGACTGATTTCCAGAATATGCTGTTAAATTAAAGAAGCTAAGTGTAAAAGAATATCTATAGTATCCTCTACTTCGTGTAAAAGTGAAGGGGGTAGAGGAAAACAGAGATGTATCTGCTCAATGGTGTGAAAGAATTGCAGAAAGTATAATCCACAAGCTAAACAGTTTAGTTAGCTACGAGAAAGTGGGTTTGAAAAGGGTGGAACTGGGGAAATAAGGTGGAAAGGAAAGAAAAAGAAAGCAATGTTTCTTTGAGTGTAACTTTTTTGTATAACGTTTGACAGTTTCACATACCCCAAAATACAAATGAATAATTAAAGTCAGCAGGATGTGAATAAAACCAAAATGGAATATACATAGTGCATTAGGGTTCTCCAGGGATGGAGAACAAAAAAACTCAGTTACGTATCTTTAGAAAATAGCATTTTGTCTGGGCTAAAAATAAGAATAAATAAATAAATCTGTTTTTGATGAGAGCATAAATGAACAATTATATTATTATATTTATTAAGGTTATTTAAATAAGTAAACATTCTGTAGGTAATAAAAGTGAGGTTTCTTACCACCAAAGAAATTCTTACTCATAAGAACAGGAGGAAGGCTAGAATGAACCTGTGGTACTATTAGAATTGGACAAATCAGTTTGAACTTGTGTTTTTTAAGATAGATGATAGATAGATGATAGATACGTAGACAGAAGTAGATACAGAAATAAACATAATGGAGCATTCATTAGTTAAAACACATACTAGTACATATATATCATATCTCTGTCTGCTGAGAGGGCCTAGAAGTAGTGACATTCTAGTAACAATTATTAATAACAATTAGTCTGAATTACTAGTTTCTAGGTGCTATTCTACAATAAAAGGGCTTAAGATTTATTGCAGAAATAGTTGATGCCCAGGATTTGAGGAGAGAAACTATACGGTAAGCTAGAAATATATTATGGTGCCAGAAAATAAGAGAGTTCTTGAAAAAACAATGGAGACTTGCCAAAGAGACACAGGAGTCATACTGAAGGAGTGCCAACACCCGAAACTGAAACAATTTGAGCAAAAAATAATAATAATAATTGCAATATTGAATTATGAAAAGTAACAAAATTAATATCTACAAATCTATTCTGATATTAGTATATCATTGAATAAGTAATTAAATGAATAAGCAATAGATTTCCTCGTTGAAGAATTCCTATTAATAACTGTAGGAAGAATGAAGAAAATTCAATAGCACCATTAGGCAAACACTAGTTTTTTTGCAGTTTGTTAAGAATCAGTGGGTAAAAGTTTGGGGAGATATAGAATATGAGCATAGTAACAAAGTGTAGCAGTCCCCAGTTATCCCCGGGTTATATCTTCCAACACCCCCAGTGAATGCCTGAAAGCACAGATAGTATCAAACCCTTTATAGTATGATTTTTCCTGTACATACATAACTATGATTAAGTTTATCAATTAGGCATTGTAAGATTAACCACAATAACTAATAATAAAATAGAATAATTATAATAATGTACTCTAATAAAGTTATGTGAATGTAATCTCTCTCAAAAATCTTGTACTGTACTCACTCTTCTTGTGATGATGTGAGATGATAAAATGCCTGCATCATGAGATAAAATGAGGTGAATGAGACATAAAGTAAAATAAGGTGCCTTGAACACAAGCACTGCCATACAGTGACAGTCAACCTGAGAACCCACATGACCACTAAGTGACTAGCAGACGAGGAGCATGTACGGTGTGGGTGATGCATGATTGATTCACATCTCAGGTGGGACTGAGCAGGTCCGCATAGATTTTATCACACTACTCAGAAGGAATGGCACGCAATTTAAATCTTATGAATTGTCTATTTCTGGAATTTTCCATCTACTATTTTCAGACCACAGTTAACAGTGGGTAACTGCAATTGTGGAGAATAGAACAATGGATAAGGGGGCCTAACTGTATACACTATCAAATATTTTTCAATTACAAAGGGGAAAATAGTAACATTGCAATGGATCAACTCAGTAGATAATACCTTAACCAAATGAAAGACATGCGCAAGAATGTTCATTAAAAACTTCATTCTTGTCTGTGTCTACAATAGTTTAGTGGTTACCAGAGGGTAAGGGGGGTGGGGGGTGGGAGATGAGTGTAAGGGGGATCAAATATATGGTGATGGAAGGAGAACTGACTCTGGGTGGTGAACACACAATGGGATTTATAGATGATGTAATACAGAATTGTACACCTGAAATCTATGTAATTTTACTAACAATTGTCATCCCAATAAATTAAAAACAAAACAAAACAAAAAAAAAACTTCATTCTTAATAGCCAAACACAAAACAAATAAAATGACCGGCAATGTGAGTGGATATACAAACTGTAGTATATTCATAAAATTAAACAACATTTAGTAATTATAAAGAACAATTGATTCATGCAGCCACAAGATGAATTTTAAATGTATTATTCTGAGTGAAGAAGGCTAGACACAAAAGACTACATACTGCACGTTTATGTTTTATGCAACGCTGAATAAGACAAAGTGATAGTGATATACAGCAGATTTGTGATTATAAGGGGTGTGGGGAGGGATGACAGAGAAAAACCGACTAATTACAAATTGCTATGGAGAATTTTGGAAATATATTAATATTCTATACCTTAATTAGGGTGGTAGTCAAAACTAGATGTGTGCCTCTAAATTCATGAAATTGTATTCTTAACATTAATGAATTTTATTGTAAGTAACTTTTACACCAAAAGGCAGAATTTAAACTGGCTGTCTATTCCACTGAGACTGCAATGTCAAATGATGTTAATGAAACAATTTTCTAAAAGAAATTGACAGAAAGTTCATTGAAATTGGTTATGTAAATCTGGAGGTCTCTTGAAGTTTTAATTTTTCATTTATTTGCTGGGGGGAAAAAATCCATCTGCATTCCCAAGCAGGCACACTGTGTGGAATTGTTCTGAAAATACCCCATACCAGTCATTCATGATAATATTAGTATACTCATATTAGTATTCATCTTATTGCTGTTCTTGAACTCTGATAATTCTCTTGAAAAATCACTACGTACTGTCTGATTTTCTCACATCTGTAATCCATTCTTATGAAGTTTTTTTAGGTAGGAAAGGTATACTCAATAGTTGCCATATAAAGTGGTACTTTAAAAAAATTCCTCATAAAAATACAAGTCTTATTCTGTGCAATGATTTTTTTAAAGTTAATAGTGCTGCTTTCCAGGAAATTGTATTACTTACATATTTTGGATAAATAGCAAAGTGAAAGAAGATTCATTTTTCTCTTTGAAGGGAAGTTTGTTGTATTTTCTGGAGTACTACGGCATTTAACTTTCAAGTCAGAAAAAGGGGAGCTACATGGATCACATTATATTCAAAGTGTATATTTTAACATAACCCATATATAATCATTATTATATGTCTTTCAACATCTTACAATTTAGACTGTTCTAAGAAGATAGCAAGAAATCATCAAAGGATCCCAAAATAGGAAAGAAAAGCAGCTGTTGTACTTACAAGAGCAGTCAAAGCACCTCTCTCATAATTACTTCAGAGGGTAAATCTTGCAGCTTTCTGAGAAGAACTATTATACTTGGGTTCTTTACCTATGGAAATAATAAATTTAAGATATGAAAAATAAATTATTATAGCTACCCATCCTTGATTACATATTGCCAGGGAGAATTAAATAAGGCACTTTTCAGTGTATTCTCACTAGTGTCCTCTGATTGTCGTACATGACACTGGTTTCACACAGATAGGTTTCATAAAGAAATCAAAGGAAAAAAAAGCAAAAAACAAAATAATTAAGAGTGTTATTTCCTTGAGACCAAGGACCGTGTGTAATTATCTTTTTATTATTATTTATATTTTACATCCATTAAGTGCTGTGCATTCATTTAGTCCATTAAATTTATTGATAAATTGTTACAAGTTACATATGGTTGAGAGAATGTAAGTCAGAAAACATGGATGATTTGAGGGCTATGTTTGATAAGAACTATTCTTAATATAAGGTGGAAAAATAAACATAATTACTCCCAGGCTATATATGGTGAAATGCAATGAATTTCAAACACATCTTTCAATATTTACTAAAAGTAGAACAAAGAAGAAATGCTTATGCTATTTTCATCTGTAGACATGACAAATTGATCCTAGAACCATGAATAGTATACGAGGTGTGATAAAAAATATGGTGAAAGAGTAAAAGACATATTGCCTTTATTTCCCCTAAAAATATCCCCCCTCACTTGGAACACACTTATCCCATTGTTCTTGCCATTTTCTGAAGCAGTTCTGGAAGTCCTCTTTCATGAGTGTCTTTAGTTGCACTGTCATGGCTGCCTCGATGTCCTGAATCAATTCAAAACGTTTTCCTTTCATGGTCATTTTGACTTTGGGGGAAAACCAGAAGTCACATGGTGTCAGATCCAGTGAATAAGTTTGTTGAGAACACACTATAATGCTTTTATTTGACAGAAATTGCTGTACCAGAAGTGATGTGAGACACAGAGCCTTTCGTTGTGATTACAAAATACAGTGAATGCTGCTGCCATCCACAGAAAGTCAGGGTTTTTTAATACAGGAAGTGGCGCAATGAGCCTTAGTGACTGTATGACAAGTTTCAACTTGTTTGGTGCAGCCAGTCAGGTGTGAGCTACGGTTGAGAGAAAGTGTGTTTTAAAGTGTGCCATAAATCATCCTCCATCCTGACGAAACTCTGTCACACATCACTTCTGGTATATGGCAATTTCTGTTGAATAAAAACATTACAGTGTGTCCTCATCCACCTTATTCACCAGATCTGGCACCATGAGACTTCTGGCTCTTCCCCAAAGTCAAAATAATTCAGGTATTTGAATTATTGAGGTAGCCACAACAGTGCAACTAAAGACACTTACAAAAGAGGACTTCTAGAACTGCTTCAGAAAGTGTCAAGAATGATGGGATGAGTGTGTTCAAAGCGAGGGGGAGTATTTTGAGGGGAACTAATCTCAATGTGTCTTTTACTGTAATTTTTAAAATTTTATTTAAACATTCACTGTATTATTTGATCATACCTTGTATAGAAGTAAAGAAGTAATTAAGAAGTAAAACTGAAAAAGAGACAAACTTGGTGTTCTTGGCAGAAGATATAATCATACATATCACACACACACACACACACATATATATATATATATATATATATATATATATATATATATAAATTTAAGAGCTACAACAGGCAAACTTTTAGAAATTTAAAAAGGATTTGATATTTACATTTAAATACAATATCAATATATAAAAATCAACAGTTTTTCTACACACCAACAACGGAACAAGTATGTTTTCCACAGTAAAAACACATTCATGGCAACAACAAAACCATTAAAAGTTTATCAATCAACCTGTTAAAACATATAAAACCTTTATCAAATTGCAAATGTATAAATGTAATAAAGGACATATAAGCATGTAATGACATGGATATTTCTGTTCACAAATAGACTTAATAAATGTTACGGTGTCAACTTTTCTCCTCCAAATAATCTATAAATTTGATGCATCTCAATTAAAACCTCAACAAAATTAGTCTTGAAATATAGAAAAATAAAGGAGCAAGGATATTCAAAGTATGTTGGCAAAGAAAAAGAAGAATTTGGCTACCAAATCTATAAACAAAATCTAATGTAACTGTGATCACCATGGTATCAAATATTATTATTATCATGAAAACAAATGAAGAGCTCAGAAAGAGAAACAGATATATCTGGGAGTGAATTTACTAACCTAGGTGGCGTTTAAAATCAGTTAAGAAAGACCTGACTGCTCAGTAAAGAGTTTTGTAGAATTTGAGTATTTGGAAATTAAAAGAGAAAATAATCTCAGATCACTATTTCATATCAGTTACACAGTAATAATAAATATATGCCTGGATTAAAGACCTGTAAATGAAAAGCAAAGCTGAAAAATTATTTTAAAAAATAGGATTTTCTGTTTATGACTTTTGGTTCTGAAAGGTTTTCTTGAAAGTCTCACATACATATACACATAAGCACACAAATAAATATCAAAAATAGGAATATTTGACAAACTTTATTAACAATGTATTTAAAACTAATCTTTGACAAAATAAAAAGAAAGTTGAAAGACAAATAATACTACACTCTGTAAGGTAAATTGTCAACCAATATATCAGACAAAAAATATATTCTTAATATATGAGGAATTACTTCAAACCAAAGAAAACATTTTTTAAAAATAGAAAATGGCAAAGGATACAAAAGCAACACCAATGAAAGGAGATAAAAATTGGAATTACCCTATAAAAAGAGCACAACTAAAGTAATAACATGGAAGACAAAAATTAAACAACAAGGGGAAGGCTATGTATCACCCATCAGATTGATGAGTGATTCTAAAATGAATACCAAATGCTTGCCAGTGTGTGGCAAAAATACTGGCAGAGAGAGTGCAGAAAGATACAGCTAGGACTTCCTAGCATAATTTGGTTGCATCTATTAAATTTAGAAATAGACATTCTCTGTATTTCAGCAATCCTTCTTTTTTGTTATTATTATCTAATCTAGAGACATACTCAATTATCTGGATCATTTATATGTTTAGGCTGTTAAGCATTTAGAAGTATGTTTATTGAATTTTTGTATTAGTGAAAATTTTGAAGCAAACTAAATACCTAGCTATAGGGACATGTCTATGTGGTTTATATTATATAAACATAATGGACTGACATGGAACATTTTGAAAGAATGATATAGATCCATATATATATTAATTAACAAAATTTCTCAAGAGACATTGTTAAGTGAAAAAAACAATGGAATAACCATACAGAGTATAGTACTATTTATGTATTTAGAAATATTACATATTTTTCAACATTTTAAATCATAGTTCTGGACTATAATATACTAACCTATCAACAGTAGTTATATCTGCTTAGCGAGTGCAAACAAAGAAAATTAGCTGAGGGGAGAACAAATGAGAGTCTGTCTTTTTGTAATGCTTAAAACTTTTTATTACAAAGACTTTTGGGTTTGAAGAAAATTGATGAAAACCTAATTGTTAATATCCTCCTCATACTCCTCTCAAAAGTATAAAATAAAGAACAAGTAACATCATAGGCAACAACTTCAGCATGACCAGAAGATGGAGAACATTACAATTGTCAAGTGAGTTGCAAATATAGAACAAAATTAATTTTAATATTTCCTACATCCCTTTGCCTGTCCTTCATTATAAACCTGTGAGTGCAGAGAAAAAGGGAAGGAGTCTTTCAAAAACACAGTGTAACATAGCAGAGAGAAAGGACGCATAGGAAACACAAAACAAACCACCAGAACATGAAAAAGCAGATTACTGAATGCAGATTAAGCCTTACAGGTCACAGAAACAGCTAAGGGAAACAGTGTGAAAGTGTGCAGGACCGAAGTGGCAACCTCAGAGAAGTATTGCTTCTGGGAAGGAATGAGACGTAGAGTGGTGAACTGAAAAAAGAAAAATGTGCTTCTTAAAGATGAGGCAGTGAAAGTAAAGAAGCAAATAAGATGAGAAAACTAAAGCTCCTACAGAAATGGAAAGAAAAAAACACACAGATAAATTAACCTTTCTCATCCCTTCCCGTGATCAACAATTCTCTCCATAAACATCTCCACACAAAAGAGCCTTGAGCTGACAGAAAGGAGCTCTCACAAACCAGAAACACTGACCCTCAGCATGAATAGTAGAAAAAAGCAGAAAACATCCATTAACAAACAATACTGACAAAAAGAAGAAAATATTAATAAAAGCTTTTCTATTGATGGAAAAACGTTGGCAAAATGCCATCAAAGAAGCTGAAGATAATTATAACACTATATTCTAAAATGAAATAAGTATCTCAAATAAGATTTTAAAAACTAGGAATATTAAAAATTATTTTAAATCAGAAATATAAAAATAAAGAAAAGAAATGGGCAAAACCCGGGAAGAACTGAAAACAGAATTGAATGTATTTAGGAAAGTAATAAAAGAAAAAGGCAAAATCATATCAGAAATGAAGATTCAATTACAAGTTTCCATAGGGAGGTAGATACAAATAAAAACTTAACAAAAGACTTGGAAGGACAGGAAATCAGTCAAGAAAATGAAAATGAGATAAAGAAAAAAAACCAAAACAATCCAAAGAAAACGTTGTTGAAAGGGAAGATACGAGGTATGACAATTAAGTTCACGAACTTGTTGCAACGATGTTGCTAACCTTTTTTTCATATTAGAGGAATTATTCATTATGAATTTGTACTGACTGGACAAACAGCTAACCAAGTTTACTATGTGGAAGTGCTGAAAAAACTACGTGAAAAAGTTAGACGATCTGAACTTTTCACCAGCAATTCATGGCTCTTGCTTCACGACAATATACCAGCTCACACGACACTGTCTGTGAGGGAGGTTTTAGCCAGAAAACAAATAATTGTATTGGAACACCCTCCCTACTCACCTGATCTGGCCCCCAATGACTTCTTTCTTTAGCTGAAGATCAAGAAAATATTGAAAGGAAGATATTGTGATGACATTCATGACATCAAGTGTAATACAATAACATCTCTGATGGCCATTCCAGAAAGAGTGCCAAAATTGCTTTGAAGGGTGGACTAGGCACTGATATCGGTGTATAGCTTCTCAAGGGGAGTACTTTGAAGGTGACAGTAGTGATTTCAGCCATGAGGTATGTAGCACTTTTTCTAGGATGAGTTCGCGAACTTAATTATCTGACCTCGCAGATAGATTAGATTAAATACATGCAAAATGGTGATTATGAAGAAGAAAGTCAAAACAATATAATCAAAATAGTACTGAAAATGTAATTCAAAAAAAATTTCCAGAAAAGACAATATGAATCTATGAATCTTCACTTTGAAAGAGCTTACTTGATACCAGGGGAAATTGACCAAGAACAAACCTCTATGAGATACATGCCAGTGAAATTATAAGACTCTAAAAGGTAAGGGAAAAAATCGTCAAGGCCTTAGGCAAAGAGATAAAATAGAGTGGAAACACAAAAGATTCAGAATGACATCAAAATCCTTTAAAAAAAAAAAAAAAGAAAAAAAGAAAGCCTGCAAGAAAGACAATATTTCAGACAAAAAGACACTGAAGGAAATAGAATAAAAACCAGAAAAAAACCTTAAAGTGCAGACCAAGTTGTCCTTCAAGTTCAAGGGAATAGAAAATAGTTCTGAATGTGCCAGATTCAGGAAACACTTTTCAAATGTTTCCAAGGAATCTACGAAAGGTTCAACCAACCAAAGACAACTGAGAAATGTGGGAAAAAAACCCTGATTATTAAGCATTCCGTGCTATATTTAATTGCAAAGCTGAGATTGAAACAAGGGTCGGTTCATGGATTAACAGTATGCCAACATTAATAGCACTTTTTATCTAGTGGGACAAAGAGGAAATAATCCAGCTAATAAAATGTGAGGAGAAAAAAAAGGGAAAGTAGAATAGTATGAATTGACTGTGGTAACAGGAGAATGAATAGGATTCAAAGGATAGTATGTAAAGCGTTCAGAGAGTAAAAGGTTAAATAAGAAAAAAGGGCTTAAGCAGCTGGAGATAGTACTAATACTATTTAATTAGTACTAAATACTTGCTAGAAGAGAAAGAAAAACCTTGCGAAAAACCAAAAGAAATTAGAAGGGAAAAATAACAAAATTAACCAAATAGATAAAGAAAACAGTAAATATAAAATAATAAAAACAGTATTTAGAACATAAGATAATGTGGCAGAATTGAGACCAAATGTAAGAATCATATCAACAAATAGGGAATGGGTTTAATTTGCGTATTTAAAGATTTTAAAAGTGCTTCTCAAAACAAAATGTAACTCTATGCTTAGTTACATTAATTGAATCACACTTAAAATGCAGTGATTCAATTTAGGTTGAAAATAACAAAATGCATAAAGAAAAGAAGACAAAAAGAAAACAGAGCTTGCGTATCTGATAACAAGGTAGACTTTAAGCCAAAAAGCATTAAATCACACACACACACACACACAATACTTTATAATATTAAAAGCCACATTCTAAAATGAAAATAGCAATTAAGCTTATTTATTTAGCAAATACTACAGAAAACGGTGATGATTAGTTTTATGGGTCAATATGACTGAGCCATGGGGTACCCAGATTACACATTATTTCTGGATGTGTCTGTGAGGGTGTTTCTGTGAGACTAGCATTTGAAAGACGGGACTCAGTAAAATAGATTGCCTTCCCCAGTGTGGGTGGGTCTCATCTAATTTGTTAAGGTCTTGATTAGAACAGAAGAGTTTGTAGCCTGCCTGCCTGTATGAGATGGGGCATCAGTCTTCTCTGGCCCTTGGAGTAGGGCTTACACCATCAGCTCCTGTGGTTCCCAAGCCTTTGAACTCACACTCACACTAGAATGGCACTGCCGGCTTTCCTGGGTCTCTAATTCGTAGATGGCAGATTGTGGGCTTTCTTAGTGTCCATAACCATGTGAGCCAATCCCCTCACAGTTCTGGAGGCTGGGGAGTCCAAAATCAAGTCATCAGTTTCCGTGTCTGGTAAGCGCTTACTTCTTCACTGACAGCAGTCTGCTCACTATACGCTCACATGGCAGAAGGGCCAGAGAACTCGGTGTGGCCTCTTTTATAGGAGCACTCACCCCACTCATGAGATCAGACTCATCATCCCCCAAAAGCCTCACTTCCTAAGGCCATCACCTGGGGGACTAGGATATCCACATATGAATTTTTTTGGGGACACAAATATTTAGACCATAGCACTCATTTCACTCATTATGAATATAACCCAAGATTGTATCAAAAATAATTCTGTCATTAATCTGTCGATCCCCTGTCATGATCATAGTGTGAGACAATCCCACTTACTCCCTACTTAGTCACATCAACTTCCTCCCATCATCCACACTCCAGGAGTTGCTGATATTTACATATCCCCTGCCCTTTACAGTCAGTATAGTCAACCGAAAATATTGTGTCACAAAATCATAAATGAGAAGAAAGGCGATACCATTGACTCAAGATATTGACAAAATTCAAATGAATCTGTTCTCTCTCTCTCTCTCTCTCTCTCTCTCTCTCTCTCTCTCTCTCTCTCTCTCTCTCTCTCTCTCTCTCATAGTTATACTGAGACCTGAGGAGAGCTGAACAAAAAAGCCATTTTATTTAATGCAATTTGGCTTTGCCCGATGATACGCTAATGAACCAAGTGAGCAGTTCTAAGTCGCTGATATCCCATCATTCGGCACAGTTTCAGCACAAGTTAACAAACCAGTTTTTAAAAATCAATTAGAAGAAGTATAGTTTGACACATACCAATGAAGCTAGTTCTTTGCTTGCTGAAATAAACTCTATCTTGGGTCCTCTCTAAACTAAAGCAAGCTTGACATCAGCTGTCAAAAAAAAAAAAAAAGAAGTGCACCCTAGGCTGTTGATAGAAAGATTGTTTTCTCAAATAGCAGAGGTAAGATGTATTCAAATGACTTAAATAACACTACAAGAACTAAATGGCTTATGGAAAAAATGAAATTAAACACATATTTCTCATTTCCCTAAATGTTCTTGAAGTTATTCAAAGAACTTGAATAAACAGAACACAGCTTCCTCCTTCTGAAATACTTGTGTATCATTCGGTTCTGTTTGTGTTTGCACATTGTGTCTCTGGCAGTTTGTGTCTGTGTGGAGACAGCATACACTTGCTATCTGTTAATCTATTGTTCTACATACATATTCTCTAAGACAAATATTTCACTACTTTTGGAGGTGCTTCATTTAGAGTTTCTACTTGAAATATTTTTAGGTAAACCAAGCAAGAACTGTGCCCTAGAGATTTGAACTGTTTTTAATGATATTCTTCCATGATCCAGCATTATATTTCCTTTCCTTCACACCTTCATGCTTCTCAATTGCTACCATCTATTAACATTTTTGTTAATCCAAGCAATCCCTATTAGTTTATTGGTAATCCTTCATTCATCTGCTGCAGCATCTCTGGAATCTTCAGAGCTTTACCTTCAAAAACACTAAGGCTCTATCTGATACTTACTTCTATGCTGAGGAAAACCTTTCCTCACAAATTCTCTTACCTACTGACTATTTATTCACCCAAGATCATGTATCATGGTCTGATGCTTTAACATTTGTGGTCATTTTTATACCATTAGTTTTTCACTTCATAGTAAAATTTCCACTTCTTTGATAATCTTTATTTCTAATATTGTGAATCTTTATTTCTAGTGCTGTGCACAGGAGAGTACTCTCCATTGCTGCCTACTCATCATCTCTCAGTCTTACTGTTCTTTCACTGAGGAATTGCGTGATAAACTTAAAGTCTTCACCTTACTCGAATTTTTGCCATTACCATAACAGACATACATATACATATATATGTGTGTGTTTAAATATGTGTGTATCATCCACCTATCATCTATCTATCTATCATCTTCCATCTACCTGTGTATAACTTATCCAGCTAAACAATCTCAAAATTATTTAGCCTTTCAATTCCAAAATTGTCACCCTTAGTATATATATACATACATATATATATCAATAAACCATAACCAAAATCATAATCTAGATTTTAACACCAAAAAAGATCCCATCTCTGAAATTATAAATATCGCATGCTCTGATCACGAGCTCCTTCCTTCTACCTCTCTCACTGACTTTACATACATTATACCTGTTTTGAAATTTCATTTAGACAAAATTGTCCAATGATACCCACTCCCTTGCTATATATCACATAGCTTCCAGTCCAATGAGGGATGCAGGATAAGAAACAATTATATTGCATTATGATTCTGTGCTGTGGCAGGCCAGTGCTTTCTCAGATCTTGTGGATGTGATTTTGTATCTCCCAAACTCATCGAATTATTTTTCATCTTTGTGATATGTTTTTAAGAACTGACCAGTCATCTCTTGCCTGGATGAGTCTGACATTTCCTTAGTGAACTGTCTTGACTCATGGATGATATGTGTTCAATATATTTCTCATAGTGCAGCCTGAGTGATCTTTCTGAAATGAATGTCTTATATTCCATCCTTGTTTAAAATATTTCAGTGGCCATCCCATTGACACTGGAGTCAAGAATAAATGGCTTAACATGAGTTACAAGACCCATGAGATATTTCCTCTGCTGTCCTCTCTCCTTGCTCTCACCTTATTTCCTTACATGCAATCCACAGTCCAGCCATGCTGCATGGTTTCCCATGAATTACGTTTTTTTATGCTCAGCAACTTGGCACATGCCATTTCTCTAATGGAGACATATTCCTATGTTCAGTTTCCCTAACTTCTTGTTAACTTATATGTTCTCTGGCCACAGGCCTTTTATACATTGGTGGGAAGAATGATTTTGTTGTTGTTATTGTTTGTGCATTTTTCAGCCAGGTAGAAAGCAAGAACTGTACACAACCTAAATGCTGTACGGATTTATGCCTTGAAATAAAAAGTGCTATGATAATCATGGCTATGCCTCTAAATAAAAGGTGTTATGAATAGTAAAATTCATTAGGTTTATTGCCTAAATTTATATTTTCTTTTCTGTTCTTTTTACTTCATGTATGACCAAGTGAGGGACCTAAACTATGAGGTATGATCAAACGATACGGTGAATGTTTAAATAAGAAAAAAAAATTATCAGAGTAAAAGACACATTGTCATTAATCCCCTTCAAAATACTACTTCTCGCTTCGAACACAATTATCCCATTGTGCTTGCCACTTTCTGAAGCAGTTCTGGAAGTCCTCTTGCATGAGTGTCTTTAGTTGTGCTGTCATGGCTGCCTCGATGTCCTGAATAATTTTGACTTTGGGGAAAAGCCAGAAGTCACACGGTGTCAGATTTGGTGAATACGGTGGATGAGGACACTCCATAATGTTTTTATTTCACAGAAATTGCCATATACCAGAAGCGATGTGTGACACGGAGCATTGTCATGATGGAGGATGATTTATGGCACACTTTAAAACACACCTTCTCTCAACCATAGCTCACACTTGACTGACTACACCGAACAAGTTGAAACTTGTCACACACTGTTACTAAGGTTTAACGCGCTGCTTCCTGTATTGAAAATCCCTGCCTTTCTGTTAAACGGCACTCGGCAGCAGCATTCACTGTATTTTGTGATCACAGCAGAAAGGCTCCATCTCACACACCACTTCTAGTAGGCCAATTTCTGTCAAATAAAAACATTATGGTGTGTCCTCATCCACCTTATTCACAGGATCTGGTACCATGCGACATCTGGTTCTTCCCCAAAGTCAAAGTGACCATGAAAGGAAAACATTTTGAATCAATTCAGGACATTGAGGCAGCCAGGACAGTGTAACTAGACACTCACGAAAGAGGATTTCCAGAACTGCTTCAGAAAGTGGCAAGGACGATGGGATAAGTGTGTTTAAAGCAAGTGGGAGTTTTTGAAGAGGGATTGATGACAATGTGTCTTTTATTGTAATAAATATATATATTTTTTAATTTAAACATTCACTGTATTTTTTTATCGCACCTCACATGTGAATTAAACTGTGGGATTCGTGCAGCTGACCCATGGCTAGCTATCTGCCATCTACCACATGGATCTCAGTAAGCTCTGAATGTATTAATTATGTAAGCTCTACCTTGGGCTTTAGATTTCAGAGACCTAGACTGTGACTACGGCCTATATGGTAGAGTTTTAAAAAGAAAACCTGAAAAAAAGAACAGGAGTCTTAATTATGAAGGGAACATACCATCTTATTGGATACAGTGAAAAACAAGAACAAAAACAAAACTTCTTGAAGTTATTGTAAACCAAAGGCAATCAAAAGAATTTGAAACATATGTGCCTGGTAGACTCTTTTTCCATAAATCAGATTTTTACATGAAATCAAAGAATCATTAAATTCGCTATAAAGACATGCTTCTTTAGTTTTACCTTCAAAACAGGAGAAGTATGAAACAGTGTGGGTATGAAAGAATTATAAAGGAAAACAAGCTTGTTAAACTGGAAGAAGAGAGAGAATTCCTTAGGAGAATGTTTGAGATCATAGAGAACCGAGTACGCAGATATGAAGGAGAAAAAGAAATGAACCTGAATCTAGCTGATTTTGAAGAGAAGATTTCAAAGGAAAGATGTTTTAGGTATTACTAGAGCCAAGAGGGTAATTATTACCCAAAGAGAAATGAAGTGAGTCAGGGTGGAGTGATTCATCCAGAGGGATCCAAGATCCAATAAAGTATTTGGAGCCATATTGTTAATACCCAAAGCCAGTAATGAGAGCAATTAGTGAACAAGCCCTTGAAGAACGGAGAGAATACTGAAAAGTGGTTACATAAAAGAGGGACAGATTTAAGAGGCAAAGAATAGGAATATCAGAAAATGTATTAAAATCTTATTAAGAGAGTTTCACATGACACAAGTACTATGGGTGGAGATACAGGTATTGCCTGTGCCCTGAGTGAACATACAATATAAAGATTAAAAACAGAATATTAAAGGAGATGCTAGATACTGAATATGGAGTATAAGATATGCTGAAATGGAGGTAAGCAGGATTACAACACATGGAACAGTTTTTTGGATTGGTTGTTAGCTTAATTGTAAAACACCTGTGTGCTGTTGTCCAACTCAGGGAAATAAAGGTAGAAAAGATTATTTTTGTATAGCAGATATGCTTTGCCCACTTAGAAGTGAGTGCATACATATTTCTTACTCAGAATGAACTAAGAAAAAGTAATGATAATAATTTGGAGGCTATGTCAGAAAATAAATGTCTAAACCTAAAAGGAAAAGCAAAGTTAAAGGAGGGAGGGAAGAACTGCCCCTCAACGCTAGATACAGAAGTATAAATACCAACTTAATAATCAAGTTACAGAAGGGAGTCCATCAGAGGAAAACAGCCTGTTCACATATGTCACAATCATAGAAGATGTAAGAAGGAGTAGTACATTTCCAAGTTAAGATGGTTTAGTAACCCTCTATCTCAGAAATGTGGCAATGATATATGAACTATAAAAGGAGAAAAAAAGAGATATCAGCTCAAAAATAATGTGAATATCTGTATTAGTTTTCTATTGCTGTTGTAACAAATTACCACAACTTAATTGCTAAAGTGACATAAATTTATTTTCTTACTTTCTGCATGTTTAAAGCTCAGTGCAAGTCTCATTAGCCTAAAATCAAGATGTCAAAAATGCTGTGTTTCTTTCTGGATATTCCAGGGGGAAATCTGTTATCTTGCTTTTTCCAAACCTCTAAAGGGTGTCTCAATTTTTTGGTTCATGACCCTTTCTTCCAGCTTCAAATCCATCAACAGTGAGTTAGTCCTTCTCACATTGCATCACTTTGACCTCTTCTGCTTCCTACTTCCACCTGAAGGACCCTTGTGATTACCTTGGGCCCACTCATAATGTTCGGGATAATTTCTGTATAGTAAGGTCTGATTGTCAACCTTAGTATCTGCAACCTTAATTCCTCTTTGCCATGTATTATACATATTTACAAGTTTTAGGGATTAAGAAGTGAACTTCTTTTTTGTTATTGTGCCTACTCTCAATATTGGCTGCCAAAACAAACTACACTAGACTGGGTGGCTTAAACAACAAACATTTATTTCTCACAGTTCTAGAGGTTGGAAGTCTGAGATCTGGGTGCCAGTATGGGGAGGGCTCTCTTCTTGGTTTGCAGACAGATGCCTTCTTCCTGTACCTTTACATGACAGAGACAGATCATCTCCCTCCTTTCTCTACTTAGAAAGGCACTATTCCCATCCTGAGGGCTCTGCCCTGCATGGCCCAAGTACTTCCCAAATGCCCCACCTCCAATACCATCAAATTGGGGATTAAAGCTTCAACACATGAATTGGGGGCAGGGTGGGGGGAGTGGTGGAGGACAAATACATTCAGACAGCCTGTATTATATCATCTTTATGGAATGACAATTGAACAAAATTGAACAGGGCTGAATCTTTGGGCCTGAAGTCAATGGTAAGCAGGGAGTGTGCTTTGGAGGGACATCAGGTGGTGAACTGCCCTATTAGACATACTATAAATATGGTTAATTAAAACAATACAATAAGTAGTGCCAGGACACTTGGATTGTGCACAGGATACAATATAAAATTAGATTAACTTTTTACCATATGCCAGGATAAATTTCTGACATCTATACATAAAATAAAAAGCATACAAGTATTAAAGAAAAACATAAATGATAGGGAAATATTTCTAATTATGGCTCAAAATGCACATAAACTGAAGTCAAAGATAGGTACATTTGATTTAAAAAGAAAAGCAAAAAAAGAAGCATTTGTGGACTAGCTTATGAAAGTGAGAACAGGCCCGTCCTAATAGATTGCTAATCTCTTATAAGAGGGGCAGTTACTTCCCAAATAACTGTTTAAGAAAAGGCTATACCCAATTGGCTAATAGGAGAAAACAAAAAATCAAGGGAATTTTAGAGAATAATTTCTATTTCCCTGGTCTGATTTCCTTGAGAGTCATCAGTTAGAGTCAGATCCCAGATTCCCTTTCCCCCTTTTCTCTTTCTCCTATCCCACGATATCTATTATTTCTTGGACCTTGACATTTTTCAATTGATTGGAAGTAGCTTACTAAACTACTTAAAGTGGGAATTCTTAAATTATTTCAGTTTATATAAATTACAAATATCATATTCCACTTGTCTCTTCTGTTTACAATCCTTAAAATGCCTTTGAAAAAAATTTCTAATTTTAAGTTTAATGTATCAATCTTTTCCTTTACATTGAATATTTTACATATTTTTCAATAGTCCTTTTTTACCCTTACATCAGGAGGATATGCTTCTACATTTTCTTCAAAAAAATGTAATAGTGGTGTTTTTCACATTTAGTTTTTGATTCCACTTTGATTAAAAAAAAAACACCTAAAAAACCTTGCCAAAATTTCAGAAAAGCAGTTTACAAACAGTGTTATCCAAATAGCCAATAATCATATGACATAGTGCTCAACTTCATTAGTAATCACAGAAATGCGTACTAAAATAATAATGAAATACTTCTAGACACACATTGATAGGCTAAAATTAAAAAAAAAAAAAAATATTAATAGTTCCAGGTATTGGTGATGACGGAAAACATGAGAAATTTTGATATTGATGGTGGGAGTATGTATGTCTGATGCATATATACGAGAGTGTAGCTGCTG
Organism: Rhinolophus sinicus; assembly: GCF_057876585.1. Classification (NCBI taxonomy): domain Eukaryota; kingdom Metazoa; phylum Chordata; class Mammalia; order Chiroptera; family Rhinolophidae; genus Rhinolophus; species Rhinolophus sinicus. The sequence continues at coordinate 104,957,306 of NC_142517.1, read as the reverse complement.
CATATGTTTAGAAAAACCGATATTGCTTGATAAGTTGAAGATATCCATATCCCAAGTCCACTAGAAGGAATACATCCAAGAGAAGCTTTTCACTTGTGTACTAGGTATATACAATAGCACACGGCACCATTTTCCAAATAGTATAAACTAGAAATAGCCCAAATATGTATCCAAAGCTGATATAGATAGATGATATACATAGAGATATAGATGATAGAGATATAGAGATGATATAGATAGATATAGATATAGATATAGATATAGATATAGATATAGATATAGATATAGATATAGATATAGATATAGATGATATAGATATAGATACAGATACAGATACAGATACAGATACAGATACAGATACAGATACAGATACAGATACAGATACAGATATAGATATAGATATAGATATAGATAGGGTTCTCAGGAATCTTTTTCACTTTTCCATTCCGGAATCCTGAAAAAAGTTGGTTGGGAAATCGGGAAAATTGGCTCCTTATACCCAGGTGGTTGGTAGTATCAGCCATCACTTTGTGGAAACGATTCATCGTGGAGAACAGAAAATAGTTTATATCTTGGGATTTAGTAATGGAAAAATGAAAAAATTTCCTGAGAACGGGGTGGTGGTGGGGCCGGAATTCCCGCCTGGAAACTAGATATAGATATAGATATAGATATATAGATAGATCTATATATAGATATATATATAATGTTTTTATGTAAAAGGATAGGACAATGTACAAAATATATACAAAATAATAAAAACACAACAACAAAAATTAGCTACTGCTTCATGCAACAACATGGTTGTGTCTCACAACATATTATTGAGACAAAGAAGCCAGTTACCAAGTATTCCATTTATTATGATCCAAATTATACACATTTCTAAAACAGGTGAAACTAAATAATACAATTTATAGATCTATTCATAGATAGTAAAATATAAATTAAAACAAATATGGTATTGTCATTAAAAATCAGAATGTAGTTATCTGCAGTGGTGGAGGGAAGGGTCTGTGATGGTGGGGGATATGGGGATAGGCTCCTGAGATGTTGGTAACTATCTCTTCTTGATAGGAGCTGCAGTTACACAGTATTTATAAATATATTTGAACTGTATGTATATACTTGCACTATTCTGTATGTATAAAAGATCTCACCCTAACAAATGAAATTTTCCACAAAATATAATTTTGTTTAAATCATAAAACATATTACTTCCACACTATCACCACTTTAGAAAGCAATTGTCAATATCTGACAAAGTTGAATATGGGTCTATCCTATATTGAATATGTACTCCACTTCTAGAACATGCAAAAATATTCAAAAATCATACTTTGTAATTTTGTTAAGCTGATGAAGCTGTCTTTCACTCTGTCCAGCGGAGTAGAAAACCAATGCTGGATAATAGCACCTTCTCTACAGTCTTAGTGTGTACAACCCCGGCATGAAAGGACAAGTTTTAGCAATCCCATTGAGGATGACCCGCGCACCACAGACTCCACTTCAGTATTACTGGTATTGAAGCTGACATTTATCAACACCTGTCTGATTATGGTACAGTATTTGTTAGTTGGTTCTGAACTAGGAAGGGGGAAAAGTGGTAGTTTTATCTCCACTCCTCAACACCAATAAAGGTAGGCTATATCAGATTATTTTACCTGTATCGCCTTAACTCCCCAGACTTATTTCATGTTTTTCTTTCCATCAACATCTCTTCCTTCCTGAGGTCTAGTCATGGAGATGACTTGAAATTCTCTGAATAAATCACTTAGCTCCATGTTTCATTTCCTTGTTGCAACTTGATTCTTCTGCCTGAAATATTTTTTCTCTTTCTTGAAGACTGGAAGAAAAATACCTGTTCATTATCATAAACATTCAGTTCAAGCACTAACTCTTTGTTTAGAACTTTGTTCTGAACTCTTCTTCCACTTGTAAAACTGGTAGTTTTGTTTGTTTTGTGTTTTTTCCAGGCCTTCTTCAGTGCCCCATGTAGTTGACTGTTAGGGAAACAAAACCACTTTATTACATTTGCTTCATTTTTACATTATTGTCTCTCTGAACTTGACACTGGACTTCTAGACGGTAGAGACAAATATATGTTTTCATTCCACAGATAGTAGTTTCTATCACACAGTTGAGTATCTATGTTGAATGAATAAAAGATTGAAATAAAGTGATATAATCTAAAGTAGAAAATCTACCTTTCACCAAGAATTCGAGTTGGTATCTAGTGGTTGAGTTTAGATCACAGAGGAAGAGATTGCCTGATAGTTTGATTCCTGATCTCGGATAGGAGAAAGGGAGAGACAATGTTGGCAGTAGTGTTTCTGAGTGCACCAGCAAAAAACATTGCTGTTAGTAAGAAGAACTTGATTTGATTTTCTAGGAAATCCTTTTAAATGATAGAGGTGGATGTTTAGAATAACGGTAGAAGCAGGACTAACACATATAGTATGTTGGTGTGAAGTAGAAGAAGGTATCCTAGAGTAAGTTGTTCTCTCTGGATAGCTATGTGACAAAAAGGTATCACTTCTTCCAGATTGACTCAGAGACACACTAAGTGTGAAGCGTAATAGGTAGGACACAGGTGGAGTTTCAGCTTCCACTCACTTCTCTATTGAGTGATCTTGAGCAGGGCAGCCTTAGACAAAGGTTTAATCTCTTAAATGGACTTGGCCATGAAGAAATGCTAGGATGTTATTTATATAACTTTCTGATTTGGACTCCTTTGTTGTCTCCTGCTTGCTTAGAGTGATTGCCACCTACTTAGCTTGTCAGAAGATGCCTGCATAGACTGCTTCCTCCTTCATCCTGACCTTTGGACAATTCCAGCAGGACTTACATAATTGTAGTTCCCACAGAGAGAACAGGTGCTCTCATGTCTCCATGCCTTTCCCACTGCTGTCCCTCTGCCTGGAAAATACCCAGCCCCTTAAAGTGTGTATTTCCAGTTCAACCTTTGGGTCTCTCCAAATCCTGAGAAAAGCATGGATCGGTTTCTCTTCACGTGATTGCCAGGGGCACTTATCTAACTTAGCATTTATCAAACTATATTGTAACTATTTGTTTTCTTTGGATAATCTCCTTTTAATATTCTGCCAGTATCTCCAAAGTCACTGTATTAGTTTCATGCGGCTGTCTTTAAAAAGGTACCAAAAACTTGGTGGCTTGAAACAACGAAAATTTGTCTCACATTTCTGGAGGCTACAAGTCCAAAATCAAGGTATCGGCAGTGCCAGGTTCCTTGCAAAGGCTTTAGGGGGGAATCTTTTGCTTCTTCTAGCTTCTAGTGTTTGCCAGTAATCCTCGGTATTTCTTGGCTTATATATGCGTCACTTCTATCACGTGGCCATTTTCTCCTTCTGTGTCTTCACGTTGTCTTCTGTCTATGCATGTCTGTTTCTTTGTCCAAATTTCTTCTTTTTATAAGTACACAAGTTACACTGGATTAGAACTAATGACGTCATTTTAACTTGATTACTTCCATAAAGACTATTTAAGATCACATTCTGCAGAACTGAGGGTTAAGACTTCAATATTAATATTATTGTGATACACAATTTAACCCACAACATTTCTCAAATTTTAACATTATTTCTCGACCCCAATGTGATCAATGAAAAGTGAATCTCATTGTTTCAATGTGTATTTCTCAAAATAAAAGTAAGATTGAACTTACCTTGTTTGCGCTAGCTCTTTTCTCTGTTAAATTAACTCCCGCACTGTGTTCCCTCTTAGTTCATATCTTTGGATTATTTTCTTTTTATTTTTTGTTTGTTTGTTTTTTGCCTCCCCATAAGAGAGCATAATTTTCCATTGTTTTTTTGTTTTTGTTTTTCCACTAGTGCATCTCATTGTTTCCACAGTCCCTAACACATAATGCATGACTAATATATATTTGATGAATGAATAGGTAAAGGTACATTTTCATGCATTTGTATACTGTTTATGTTCCTTACTCATACTCACTAAACTGATTTTTTTTCTTATTTGCTTGTAGAATTCTTTTACTTTTGAAAAGCTAAACATACATTTAATGTAAGCATTCCGTCCCCTCCAGCCCCCAGTCTTTCCTTTCTCCTATAACTGCTTTGATAGTAGGTTTGAGGTTTTTCGGTCATATAAAATATTTTCAAAATCGATACAATAAAATTTACCGAGATTTTAATTTATAGGTTTGCCTTTTCTATTATTTATGTCAAAATTATATACCTTCTTTTATTTTGTAATGTTTATATAACGTGTGCAGTCTTCATCTTTGCATCATGATGCTTGGTGCATAGGAAGGATAACTAAATGAATAACCAAAAGGAGCACAGACACAGGACAGCAACAAAGCTGGAACACCCATGGCCTGCTGTGATCAGGGCACTCTCTGGCCTGGGTGGTAGAAATACAAATCAAAGTAACGGGGAAAGAGTGGGCCATGCAGTTGAATCAAAGCTGTCCATAGCCTGCAGATGAGGAAAGAACGCAATGCTGTAAGTTAGATGGACAGCAGAGTGGCATCTTGGATATTCTCTTCAACAGAGTGAGACCCTCCTCATGGGCCAGGTGACAGGTTAGTCCCGTCCCTGTGAATGATATTGCGGTGCTAGAAACAAAATTCTGAGAGAACCTGAGAGCAAAGAAATAAAATAGTGAGATCCCTGGATATAAAACTTGGGCAAATACAAGTATAGCAATAAAAGAGACCACGTGCAGGTGTGCAGGTAGGTGCGCAGGGTTCAAACTGCACATGTGAGACGTAGAGAAGCCACACTAGGTACAGGTCTCCCATCTGTGGGGAGGTTGCCAAGGTACCACTGGAACCGTTGTGGAAAAAACTTAAAGTGCCCTCACAATCATAGTTATTAAAATTATTATGAAGAAACAAGGTGCCACAGTATTAAAAAAAGATTGAATTTTAGGCAAACAGGTTACCTGGTCATGAATTAATCTATAGCAAACTTATTTAAGGCAGCTAGAATCCTGTCAATAGTTACATAATCAGCAATGCTCTTTCTGGTCTTAACATTCTATGGTTTAGAAACACGAAAAATAGGTGAAATTAAAGGATGTTAACACCTAGGAAAATTCAGATAGTAGATAAACAAAGAAATTAAAATTATCTTGCTTGCTAATAAAGAATCCTCAAAGTATGTAGCCTTCACTCAAACCTCCTCTATATTATGTTCCTCCAGAGTATAGGATTTAATTTCTGAGCAACAAATCTGTTGCAGTCAGAACACTTTTTTTTTTTTCTAATGTGAGGAATGAGGGAAATAACTTTTAAGACATTGTGTCCTTTCACAGTCACATTTGTGATTGAATTTCAGCCTGCTGTTTTAAAACAAAGATTATATAATGCAAAAATTATGCATAGAGCAAATAACAAAGGATGTGACTAGAGATTAAAAGTTAAACAAACCTGCAGATACCACAGTACGACAACAAATTCCAGATGGCTGCAAAACCCCCAAGTCCTCCAGGAGCTTTGAAAGGGCAGGTTGTATGCCATCCAACAGATTTTCATCCCTGTAAGTCTATCATGGAAGAAAGAAATGTTCCTGAAAACACACAACTTCAAAGAACACTTGTTTTGAACTCAGCGAGGGGGCGTGGCCTAGTTCCTGACCCGTCACCCAGGGAAGCCCATGCACAGGCCTGTGCGTGATTCTGTCAAGGCTTGTCCCCGCTGCCCTCAGTACTACTTACTTGTTTTATACGTGTATCCAAAGACAGTTCTGAAATCGAGTCTTGCATTTTCCTCACTTTCTAATAGAGGTTATAGGAAAAAGTGGGATGGGGTAATGCAGGAAAAACTTTGGGGCCCCCAAAAGAGACCAGTGCACCTGCTGCAAGGGGGAACCTAGGATTTGGGAAAGACTCTGCTTTTAGAAACATTTAACTTTTGTCTTTATAGAAAGTAATAATTTTTCAGCATGAAACAGCTGAAAAGTATACAGTCTTTGGAGGAAGACACAGTGTGTTTCGAATTTTGGATCTGCCACTTTACTGATTATATGCTCCTTAATTGCAATTTTCACGTGCTTTTTAAAGAGGGAATACTGGTTTTAGGGGGATTAAATGAAACATGCTATTCATAAAGCACCTGACACACTGTAAGTACTCAATAAATGTATCAATGTCAGTTTCTCTCCCTTTCTCTACACTTGAGTGTATACCCTGCTCCCTCTCACTTTGTAAAGTTTTCCTTTGGTGTAAAATAGTCCTATATAAGAGGTAGGACAATTAAGTTTGTGAATTTATCCTAGAAAAAGTGCTACATACCTCATTGCTGAATATCACTACAGTCACCTTCAAAGTACTCCCCTTGGGAAGCTATGCACCGATGTCAGTGCCTAGTCCACCCTTCAAAGTAATTTTGGAACTCTTTCTGGAATGGCCATCAGAGCTGTCATCGTATTACGCTTGATCCCCTGAATGTCATCAAAATATCTTCTTTTCAATATTTCCTTTATCTTCAGGTAAAGAAAGAAGTCACTGGGGGCCAGATCAGGTGAGTAGAGAGGGTGTTCCAATACAGTTATTTGTTTGCTGGCTAAAAACTCCCTCACAGACAGTGTTGGGTGAGCTGGTGCCTTGTCGTGATGCAAGAGTCATGAATTGTTGGTGAAAAGTTCAGGGTGTCTAACTTTTTCATACAGCCTTTCCAGCACTTCCAAATAGTAAACTTGGTTAAGTGTTTGTCCAGTCAGTACAAATTCATAAGGAATAGTCCCTCTAATAGTAAAAAAAAAAGGTTAGCAACATAGTTGCAACAAGTTTGCGAATTTAATTGTCAGGCCTCCTACACAATTGAAAATACAATGCAACAAACATATATGCCTGAAATCTTCCAGTGTGCATGTTTGTCACATTTCTAGTGCTCACTAGCTACATGTAGCCAAAACCTACTTTATTAGAAAGGTAGTTTCAGAGTGTTAGGAATACACATTTAACTTTAGTTGGGAAACAAATGTTTTGTTATGCTAGCTCAAAAAAACATTGCTGATATATATCCTTACAGTAATCCTATCCATGTTGCTAGCAAATTCACTCTCCCTCTTTCCAATCTATGCTTTCCAAATATTCCTCTTGCTTTTTACCACTGACACTAACTTCACTCCTCATTCAGCTAATGACCTTGCTCAGAAATTCACAGAAATAAAATAATAAATATGCTACCTTCTCCATCCTCCCACTATCAATAAGCACATACATACATGCATTCTGCTTTCCTTCAATTAAAACATGAACCAGATGTGCTGTTATTTAAGATAAACACCAATTTGTAATGGGTCCTATCTCCTTCTGACTACTGAAGAATTCAACTCTTGACAATTATTTCCCCTCTCCTTCCAATTAATTTTTTCTCTGTTGTACAGTCACTCACATCAACTGTCAAACATGCTTAACAGCTTTCCTCTTAAATAAAATAAAATAGCCATGATCGCACATCCCTTACAGTCATTACCATGCCATGTTTTTCTGCTCCCCTTCACAGCAAAACTCCTTTGATACTTACTACATTTTCTCTCATGCTCCACATCTAATTCATAATAAAATTCTATCAGGTCTAATTAAAATATATATCATGAATCTAACCACTTCTTACCTCCTAGCTTCTTCCACTATTACCATGTTAGGGCCAGCCACCATCATCTCCCTTCTCACTGTCATAATAGCCATATAGCCAGTCTCGTTGCTTCCATCTCGGCCTCTACACAGCCATTCATCTGAAAATTTAATTAGATCATATGACTTTTCTGATGTCAAGCATCTAAAGGCTTCCCATCACACTTGGAATAATCTCTAAAATCCTGATGAAGCCCAGCATAATATCAGTGCTGGCCTCATCTTTGCATTCATCCATCACTCACTGCTCCAATATCATTGGCTTATTAGCTTGTCTACTGCGTACAACATGGTTTCCATCTCAGCATCTTTGCACTTGCTCTTCTCTCTGGCTCTAATGCAGATCACCCTAGTGTGGAGAAGGGATACTGTCTCACCTTAGGGGTCTGTGTTCAAACATCAGGGAGGACTTCTCTCTCCATGCAATTTAAAAGTTTATCTCCTGCCTCTCTGTAATCCAGGAGTCAAGTTGGTAAACAGTTCCTGTAAAGGGCCAGGTAGTAAATATTTTAGGTATCACAGTCCACATATAGTCTCTGTTGCATACTGTTTTTTTGTTTATTTTTACAACCCTGTTAAAATATAAAAAGCATTCTTATCTTGCAGGTTGTACAAAATCAGTCCATGGCCACTTTGGGCACAGTGGCTGTAATTTGGCCACACCCCTTCTCCAGTCCTTGGCTATACTTGTCTTCACACCGCTTATCAATCATTATATATATATGGCTAATATGTGCTATTGGCTATTTCTTTTCTACTGCAGTAGAAGCCCCATGAGGGCAGGGACTCTGTGTTCAATGTTACATTTCTAGCGTGTAGAGCAGTGCCTGGGAAACAGTGGGTAGGAGAGGAGGAAAGGCTGTGGAAATGTAATTCCAGGCTGTGCTGGATTTGACTCCTACCCACCTAAAGCCTATGTGATAATACTCCTTGCTTCATTTCTGAAATCATCCGACCTCATTTCATGACACACTTCCCCATGCTCCTGACATCCCATCCATGCACACTTGCCATCACTTGAGTGTCCTGTCTCAGGGACTTTTTCCCAAGCAATTCCCTCTGCCCAGTATGCTCTTCCCAGTCTCTTTAACTCTTTCTACCTTTTTAGTTTTGTGTTGAAATGTTATTTCCTCAACAATCACTTGCCTCCTTAACCTAAAACACCCCCCCATTATTACTTTTTACAAGAAATGTGCTGTTATTTTCTATCATAAATTTTATGAACATTGTGTGTCTTTATTGTTATTTGCATGATTATTTGTTTATCATACATATGCCTCCCTTACTAAACTGAAATTTTCATGAAGGCAAGGATTATGTTGTTTTGTTGCTTTTTTCTCTTTTGTATTCCTAGTATCTAAGATCATGCTTGGCATCTAAGAAACACTCAGTATTACCCTAGTAAAGTCTGTGCCTCCTTATTAATTGCTTAAGAGTAATTAATGCTATAATATAATTCTTTACTGAAGTCTCTCGAAGAGGCACCATATAGGGAATTTCCTGTCATGAAAACATCTGTCTCCTGAGTCCTCATAGCAGTCACTCTGAATGTCATCTCTCTCTCTGTGTATCTATCTGTGTACTGTATTTCCCTGAAAATAAGACCTAGCTGGACCATCAGCTCTAATGCGTCTTTTGGAGCAAAAACTAATATAAGACTGAGTCTTATTTTACTATAATATAAAATCAGGTCTTTAATATAATATAAATAATATAATACAGTATCTTATATTAATTTTTGCTCCAGGAGACACATTAGAGCTGATTGCCGGCTCTTATTTTCCGGAAAACATGGTATCCATCTATCTGTCTATTTGTCTATCTATCTATCTATCTATCTATCTATCTATCTATCTATCTATCTATCTATCTATCTATCTATCATCTATCTATTTCTGTCTTACATGTTATGACTTAGCTACTCAATGAATGGGTAAATGTATTCCCTCTAGGATCATTTAAAATATCTCAAGATTCCAACCATCATAACTAATTCCTCAAAAGTTTTCAGATAAATACAAAAAATATCTTTATCATCACCAAGCAGGTGGGTATTTAAATACTTTTATATTTGTCCTTTTCAAAAACAGTTGAACGGATGATTTAAGCATGTTCTACATTTGACAGTGTATTGTAGTGAACAAGCATGGGTTTCAAATCAGTCTGTCTTGGCTTAAATGCCTTCTGAAGCACTTATTAACTGCTAAACATTGAAAGGCTAACTAATATCTCTAAAACTCATCATTCTAGTCTTTAGAATAGCAGTAAAAATAACACGTGTGGGGAATTGGGGAATTGTGAGAGTTACATAAAGTGATATTAAGTTACTAGCAGATTAAACTTTAGATCACAGTAGAAGCTCAATAAATACACTCTGCTTCATCTTTAAAAAGGCAAATAACATAAAATGCATGTGTTTAGCTTTAAGTACTGGGTGCTATTTCAGTTTTTAGAATTCTTTGCATCAAATACTTCACATTAGTTTAAGAATGCAGTAGCCAGGAAACTGCATTGTCTTTCTCTTGGGGTGTGTGTGTCTGTGTGTGTGTGTGTGTGTGTGTGTGTGTGTGTGTGTGTGTGTAAAAATTATCAGATATTTTCCATCACTGATCAGAAATCAGTTAATATCTCTTTAACATACACCAAAAAAATACAATATAAATTTTATAAAATTTCTGGGGAGAGTACTTTTTTACTTTATTGTAGTGTATTTTCATACATCACCTGACTTAGGAGATACTATCTGTGATTTGATGAAATGGATAGTATTATTCTTTTCCTCCTTCTTGTATTTATTCTTTAGCATTTAAAAAAAAAAAAAAAACGCGATGAAATACCCAGGTTATGTCTTTCTCTGCAGTTGAGAACAGCGCAGCTCAGATGTGATTAGTACCTGTAAGGCCTCATCACCACGATTTGGAGACTCCTTTGAACCTGAATTGAGTCCGATCCTGCTATTCATTCTGCACCAGAGATAACAGTTGATGGCTCATATATTCTCATGGAGAAACATATCCTTAAGGAAGCAAACTTTGCATGCTTATCAGTGACTTGTGGCACAGCAATGATATCACCCCTCTTATTCTTAAAATTTCAGCAACAATAATAGATGAAAGATACGATGTCATAAAGTATACATTGTAATATTTGTTACAGTAATAGACTGTGAACTATATGTTATTATAAAAGAAATATCTTCACTTTTGATTTGACAAATGCTCAGTCTTGCACTTTATTTCGATCTCTTCATTTATCATTAAGAGCCTGTACTATAATGTCTTCTTGAGACAAATAAGGCATTCTTTCCATGTAATGTTCATGTATATTTGAATTTACTAGGTGCAAATATGTGAAAATCTAAGATCTCTTTGACGTTATGAAATTTATCCTGACTTTATTGTTTTAGGTTTGAAACTACTGATTGTATCTTTGTTTGTGTGACAAGAAGCACGATGCAAACCAAAACAATCTGTATATTCCATACATGAACATCACATCATTTAGCAATCCATATCAAATTCATTCAAACAACTTCAACAGGTCACAATATTTAATTATTCAACTTAAATTGTTTAACTGATGTGAAAGCATGCTTTTCTAGGTTTTAATTCTACAATTAGCATTTAAAACCAAAATAAATATCTTAATATAGGGTCGTAAAATGTTAGTTCTGTTTATTTATTCACTCCTAGACAACTATTCTAGAAAAATGTAAACTATTATGTGACGGAATATCTTGAGAACTAAATCTTGAAATTATTAAATAATCACAGAGACTTTCAGCTACATTTGCCATGACATACATGACATTTATCACAACTCTTTCTAAAAATTCCAACAAAAAGAAAGTAAATAAATAAAATGTACACATAAAGAAGGTTTACACATCAAGACACATAAAAAACAGAGAGGAAAAGAAAACGTGACTATATCAACAATATTTTAGAATGATAGAAAGTGTATGAATGAATACTCCCTGACTTTCAGAGTAGAGGAAGTTGAAATCTAGATGCCTGGTGAGAGGATAGCTAATAAAACTCAATTCAGAGTATAACAAATTATTCAAGAATAGATTAAAAGTTGAGGAACACAGGAGCAGTGCCACTGGCAGAGCTGCCAGATGACATAGATAATGCTCATTTAAATTTGGAAATTAAGTAACATTTATTTTGTCATAAATATGTCCCAAATATTGCCTGGTCCCATGCAATACCTATTCTAAAAATATATATAAATTAAAAAAAAATATTCACTGGTTCTCTGAAATCCAAATGTAAGCACCCTCCAATTTTATAAACTAAGTCTTTCAGTCTACTCTGAGAGTAGAGTGAAAAGTGGTGCTGAAATACGTATGTATATGGATTAGTTGGAAGTGGCTATAAGAAGCAGCACAACCTCTCAATCTCCCTACCCACTCCACCCACAGAGGAAAATACCCCTCTTGTAGCTCAGCAGGCAATGAGGCTTTACTCCCTGGAGAAACTGGCCCAAAGAGACTGGATTTAGAGACAGGTACTCTGCATGGCAAATCAGGGTGAGTCACCATTCTGAAAACACTGGGAGTAAATGAAAGTCCAGATAATGAAGAGTGAGACTTTCTATCATCGTTTCTCCACTCACATTACAGATTCTAGAAGTCAGAATTACTTATCGCCACCCCCACCAAGGCAGAGATTAAAGAAATATTTAAGGAATAGACCCAAGACAAAAGGTTTGAAGATACTGATGTTTGCTGGTCATCCAACAAAATGGTCCAGCTCTCTCCCTGTGACCACTGCATAGTAAAAATTAGATGTTGACCAGTTGAACCCATGCTCAGGAATTCTTATTACATTTGCAGTATCTGGTTTTTTTTTTTTAATAGAAAGACTGCCAAGAACTCTTGGTCGTGATGGTGGAGTAGGTAAATGCTGTGCTCAACTCCTCCCATGACCACATCAAAATTACAGCAAAATTATAGAAAATTAAATCAAGCACCCCTGAGAACCACCTAAAGACTAGCTGAACAAAACTTTTATAATTAAGGGTATAAAGAAGAAGCCACTTTGAGACTGGTAGGCGGGGTGGAGACGTGTAACAGGCGGGTCCTACATCGAAGTGTGGTGGTTAAGAAGCAGGAGGGTATCTCAGCCACAGAGGTCCTCTGTGAGGAGCAGGGGTCCCGGCCCCACACCAGGCTCCCAAACCCAGAGTCCCAGTGCTGGGAAGAGGTGTCCCTACATTAGCTGGCTGTGGATATCAGTGGGGACTCCTTGAGGGTAAAATGGAAGGTTGCTATAGACATAGGTGTCCTCTTAAGGGGTCCAAGCACAGATTCACTTACAAACACTCACCCTAAGCTCCAGTGAAGAGACAGCAGCTCCAAATGCACCAGGGACATACAGGAAGGAACTGAAATGTCTGGCTTCAGGGTAAGAGCTGGAAGAGCAGCTCTCTCTGGGACAGAAGTGCTGGCAGGCACTTTTGATCTGTTATTGAGCCCTCCGCACACACAGCTGGCAGCACAGGAAGGCATCAAATCTGAGTCTCTAGTAACCTGACTAACACCACTCACTCCCACACTGGCAATTCCCTGAGATGCCACCTCACCCTACTAACCTGAAGGCCAAACTTCTTTCAGCTGCTGTTCCACACAAACAGCCAGCCTCGGCCCCTGCTTTAGACTTTCCTAAAATCTCTCAAAGTTCCAAAAACCCAAAACAAGCAGTAACTGGACTTGGAATGCCCTTTACCTATCGCTAAGCAGCCCCATCTTGACAGTAGTAGCAGCCAGCTTCGGTTCATAGCATAGCTTATCCCAGGTGCCTCCAATCCCAGCAAAGGCTGCTACCAACTGCAGAGTAATTTGTAGCTCCTACCAGGTGACCCTGGACTGGAAACAGGCAGCAGCTGACCTTGGCCTCACCAGCACCCCTCCCAAGAGACCCCAGAACCAGCACAGTTGGTGGTCAGCTTCAGAGCACTCAGAGCACCACCCAATTGGCTCCACAAATGACACATAAGAAAATTCCAAAGGTTGAAAACAAAGACAGAATCTTAAGTGTAGCAAGAGAAAAACACTTAGTTACCTACAAGGGAGCTCCCATTAGACTGTCAGCTGATTTTTCAACAAAAACTCTGCAAGACAGAAGGGACTAGAAAAAAAAAAAAAAAAGAAACATTCAAAGTGGTGAAAAGCTAGGACTACAACCAAGATTACTCTACCCTGCCATGCTATCATTTAGAATCAAAGGACAGATAAATAGCTTCCCAAACAAGAAAAAGCTAAAGGAGTTCATCACCACGAAACCATATTACAAGAAATGTTAAAGGTACTTCTAGAAAAAAAGGAGAAGAAGAGGAAGAAGAAGAAGAGGGAGAACAACAATAAGAGGAAAATAAAGTAAAATATATGAATAAGAAAATATTGCGAAGAAAAAAGCAACTCTCATTGACGATGGCAAATACATATTAAAAGCAGTGGTTCAACCAACACTAAATCTAGTACAAAGGTTAAAATAGTAAATTAAGTAGTAAATTAAGGGATAGGCACAAACACACATACACACACACACACACACACACACACACACACACGAAGTAAAAAATAATGCAAATATAAACGTGGAGAGGGTGAGTAAAAATTGTAGTGATTTTAGAATGTGTTTGAACTTAAGCAACCATCACCTTAAAATAGTCAACTGTAGACATAGCTTGGTATTTATATATATGCTTTATATACTATATGCTTTATATAGCATATAGTAACCACAAACCAAAAACCTACAAGAGATATACAAGAAATAAAGACAAAGGAATCCAAACAGGACACTACAGAAAGTCATCAAAATACAAGAGAACAAGCGGATAGAAAAGACAAGAAAAGAACTACAAAAACAATCAGAAAGCAATTGTTAAAATGGAAATAACTTCATAGCTATCAATAATTACTGTTAATGTAAATGGATTAAATGCTCCTATCAAAAGACATAGTGTCACTAAATGGATAAGAAAAGAAGATCAATACATGTGCTGCCTACAAGAGAACCATTTCAGATTTAAAGACACATAGAGACTGAAAGTAAAGGAATGGAAAAAGATATTTCATACAAATGAAATTGAAAAAAAATAAAGCTGGGGTAGCAATATTTATATTAGACAAAATAGACTTTAAAACAAAGACTATAGCAAGAACCAAGTAAGGACATTTCATAATGAAAAAGGATTCAATTCAGCAATAGGATATAATCATTGAAAATATTTACACACCCAGCATAGGAGGACCTAAGCATATAAAATGAATATTGAAAGACATAAAGGGAGAAAGCAACATTAATACATCATAGTAAGGGACTTTAGCACCCCATAACATCAATGGATAGATCATCCAGACAGAAAATCAAAACGGAACAGCAGCCATATATGACACATTACACCAAATGTATTTAATTAATATTTTTAGAATCTTTCCCCTCAAAGCAGTAGAATATACATACTTTTCAAGTGCACATGATACATATTCCAGGAGAGATGACATGTTAGGCCACAAAACGAGTATCAACAAATTTAAGAAAATTGAAATTATATCAAGTATCTTCTTTGATCACAATGGTATGAAATTAGAAATCAATTACAAGAAGAAAAAGGAAAAGAAAAACCACACAAACACATGGAGGCTAAAGAACATAGTACTAAACAATGAATGGGTTAACACAAGATGAAGGAAGAAATCAAAGGATGCTTTGAGACAAATAAAAATTAAAACACAATGACCCCAAATCGATGGCACTCAGACAAAGCAGTTCTAAAAGGGAAGTTCACAGCAATGCTGATCTACTTTAAGAAACAAGAAAAATCTCAAATAAACAATCTAATGTGACAGGTAAAGCAACTAGAAAAAGAAAAAACAAAGCCCAAAGTGAGTAGAAGTTAGGAAATAATAAAGACCAGAGCCAAAATAAATGAAACCGAATCTAAATTAAAAAAAAAAAAAATCAATGAAACCAAGAGCTGTTTTATTTTTTTAAAAAGGTAAAGAAAATTGATAAAACTTAAACCAGACTCATAAACACAGGGAAAACACAAATAAATAATATTATGTATAGAAAAGGAGAGTGAGAGCTGACACCATAGAAATATAAAGGATTATAAGAAAATACTATGAACAATTATATACCAACAAATTGTACAACATGGAGAAATGGATAATTTCCTAGAAACATACAATCTTCCAAGACTGAATAAAAAAGAAATAGAAAAATATGAACAGATCAATAACTACTAACAAAATCAAATTAGTAATAAATAATACAAACCAAAACAAACAAACAAACAAACAAAATTCCCAACAAACAAAAGTCCTGCACCAGATGGCTTCAGAGGTAAATTTTACCAACATTTCAAAGAAGAATTAACACCTAAGCTTCTCAAAATACTTCAAAAAGCTCAGGAGGAGGGATGGCTCCCAAGCTCATTTTATGACGCTACCATTACCCTGATAATTTCAAACCAGACAAATACATTACAAAAAAAAAAAAGAAAAAGAAAATTATAGGACAATATCCCAGACAAACATAGATGTAAAAATCCTCAACAAAATATTAGCAAACTAAATTCAGCAATACATTAAAAATATCATATACTATAATCAAGTGATTTTTATATCTGGGAGGCAAGGTTGGTTCAATATCCTCAAATCAGTTAACACGATACACCACATAAACAAAATGAAGGACACAGTTCACCTGATCATATCCATAAGAGCAAAGAAAGCATCCAATAAAATCCAGCATCTATTTATGATAAAAACTCTCAGCAAAGTTAGAAGAGAGGAAACATACCTCAACATAATAAAGATCATTTATGACAAACCTACAGCTAACATCATACTCAACAAGGAAAAGCTAAAAGCATTCTCCTTAAGATGAGGGACAAATAAGTCAGACAGAAAAAGCAGAGAGCCATGTGATTTCACTGATATGTGGTATATAAACCAAAAACAACAAAAGAACAAGACAAACAAATGAGAAACAGAAACTCATAGACACAGACAATAGTTTAGTGGTTACCAGAGGGTAAAGGGGGTAGGGGGTGGGAGATGAGTGTAAGGGGGATCAAATATATGGTGATGGAATGAGAACTGACTCTGGGTGGTGAACACACAATGGGACTTATAGATGATGTAATACAGAATTGTACACCTGAAATCTATGTAATTTTACTAACAATTGTCACCCAAATAAATTTAAAAAAATAAACTATAAAAAAAAAAAAAAGATGAGGGACAAGACAACGATGTGCACTTTCACCACTTCTATTCAACATAATATTAGAAGTCCTAGGCACAGCAATCTGACAAGAAAAAGAAATAAAAGGCATCCAAATTGGAAAGGAAATAGTAAAACTGACATTATTTGTAGATGACATGATACTATATACTATATAGAGAAAATCCTAAAGATTCCACCAAAAAGAACTTTTAGAACTGGTAAATGAATTCAATAATGTAACAGGATAGAAAAATTAATATTCAGAAATCAGCTGCATTTGTATACACCAATAATAAAGTATCAGAAAGAGAAATTAAAAAACAATGTTATTTATAATTATATCAATAAATGAGTAAATAAAATACGTATGAATAAATTTAACCAAGGAGGTAAAAGACCTGTGCTTAGAAAACTATAAGACATTGAAGAGAGAAATTGAAGAAGATACAAATAAATGAAAGCACATACCATGCTCATGGATAGAAAGAATAAACACTTTTTAAATGTTCATGCTATTAATACCTAAAACAATATACAGATTCAATGCAATCCCTATCAAAATACCAAAGGCATTTTCACAGAACTATAACAGAACAAATAACCCTAAAATTTATATAGAACCACAAAAGACATGAATATCCAAAGTAATCTTGATAAAGAACAAAGTTTGAGGTATCATGCTACCTGGTATCAAAACTATACTAGAAGGCTATACTAATCAAAACATCATGATACTGACATAAAAACAGACACATAGATCAATGGAACAGAATACTCGTAGATAACCCAGAAATAAACTCACACCTACATGGTCAATTAATCTACGAAAAGAGGGTCAAGAATATACAATGAGAGTAAAAACAAGTCTCTTTAATAAATGGTGTTGGGAAAACTGGATAGATACATGCAAAAAAAAAAAAAATGAATCTAGACCACCTTCTTACACCATATGCAAAAATAAACTCAAAATGGCTTAAAGACTTAAATATAAGACCTGAAACCATAAAACTCCTAGAAAAAAACATAGGCAGTAAACATTCTGACATTGCTCTTAGTAATACTTTTTTCTGCTCTAACTCATTGGGTTAGGAAAACAATGGAAAAAATAAACGAATGGGACTACATCAAACTAAAAAGTTGTTGTGCAGCAAGGGAAACTAACGAAAGGAAAAGGCAGCCTACTGAATGAGAGAAGATATTTGCCATTGCATCTGATAAGGGGTTAGTATCCAAAATGTATAAAGATACATGGGCAGAGGATCTGAATAGACGTTTTTCCCATGAGGACATACTGATGGCCAATAGACATATGAAAAAATGCTCAACATCACTAATCATCAGAGAAATGCAAATTAAAACTGCAATGAGATACTACCACATATCTGTCAGAATGGCTGTCATCAATAAATAAATAAAATAAAAAAACAGCAAATGTTGGTGAGGATGTGGATGGAGGAAAGGGAACCTTCAGACACTGTTGGTTGGATTGCAAATTGGTGCAGCCGCTATGGAAACAGTATCAGAAAAATAAATAAATAAAAATAGAACTACCATATGACCCAGGAATCCCACTTCTGAGTATTTATCTGAAGAAATACAAAGCACTAATTCAAAAAGATATAGGTATTTTTATGTTCTTTGCAGCATTACTTACAACAGCCCAGATGTGGAAGAAACCTAAGTGCCCATCAATAGATGAATGGATAAAGAAGAGGTGGTGCATATATACAATGGGATATTACTCAGCCATTAAAAAAAAACAAAAAACCACGAAATCTTACCATTTGCAACAAGATGGATGATTCTAGAGGGTATTATGCTGAGTGAAATAAGTCATACAGAAAAACAACAACAACAAAAAAACAAATACCATATAAAAATACCATATAAAAAACAAATACCAAACAAATATCACTTATATGTGGAATTTAAAAAGCAAAATATAAACAAACAAAACAGGAAAAAATCTTATAAATACAGAGAATAAACTGATGGTTTCCAGAAGATAGGGGATTAAGGGCTAGGTGATAATTTGTAGTTACAAAACAGTCATGGGGATGTGAAGTACAGCATAGAGAATATAGCAAATGATATTACAACAACTATGAAAGGTGCCAGGTGAGGACTTATCGGGGGGATCACTTCCAAGTTATATAAATGTCTAACCACTATGTAACCACTATGCTGTATCCCTGCAATGAATAATAGTATTGAATGTCAACTGTCATTGAAAAGTAAAATAATTTAAAAAAGAAAAAAATAGAACTACTGCCAAATATTCATTTATGCAGTTATTTATTCACTCAACAAATATTTGTAGAGCCAAAAACTGTTTTAGACACAGACACAGAGATACCTCAGTAAACAAAATGTCAATATATATTTATCAAAACTTTCTAACAGTAGTGGAAGAAACCAAAACAAAAGAAGAAAAGATAAAAAATAAATAAGAAAAATCTATATTTAATACACTCAGAGAAGTACAAACATATTTTGCCCCAACCCAAAAAACTGTACTTTATGCAAAAGAAAACTTTAGATTATAACAAAGTGGTGAAGAAATTTAAAAACATAATAATACTACACACTCAAAAACTAATTAGAAAGATGACAATAACATTGATATAATATCACATATAGAAGATAAAAATCAGATAGAGAATAAGAGAGAAGTGATAAAAAAAATTAGGTAATCAAGTTAGTCCAAACAATGTAAGTTACAGAAGGAGGGTGGGGGGGGGGGGAGAAAATGCAGCTGAGAAAATTATTTTAAAATTGCATAAAAAATAAAATTCCAGAATTAAAGAATATGATTTTTCACAGTGAAAAGTGTGCAAAATGTTGAGCACAATAGCATATACACATACAAACACTTGGGATATGAAAAACAATAAACGCAAAAAGAATGTCCTTAAAGTTTCCAAAGTGAGAAAAAAAAGTTCAGGTCTTCATATGAAGGGCCAGAATGAGAGTGACACTGGAATTCTCAACAGCAGCCCAGAAAGCCAGAAGAGCAAACGATTAATGCTCTCAAAAATCAAAGGAAATTTTATTTTCAGCTCAGAAGGTAGAATGAGCAAGTGTTCAGATTCGCAAGATCTCAAAAGGCAATATGTAATGCATTTTTTTCTCAGCAAAATATATGAGAACTTCTCTTCTATAGTAGGAGGTAATAGGAAATTGTGTATGTAGGAAAAAAAATTATAATCCTATTATTTGCTAACTGTTTTATTTATATCAGAATAAGATAGAGAATTGAAAGTGGTTTCCTCTGGAACGTAGAATGTGAGTGAGTTGTTTAGTGAAGAGAATAGTGGTTTTTGTTTTGGGCCTTTGAGTACTCTAAATTCTATGTACAGATAATACTTTAGTAAAAATATAAATTAAACAAAAAAATTCAATAGAGGATTACATGATCCAATTACACCTCTTAACAGTATAAGGAACACCAGTAAACATTATAGAAATTGGAACATAGAATTTCAATCATCTTTTGGAATTGATTTGTGCGGTTTGAATAAAACATTTGTTTAACTGTGACTTTAATTACCAGAACAAAATAATGCTAACAAAGCAATGTAACAAAAACCCAAAGAAGTATATAAGCTCTAAAGCAAAAAGTCAATAAAACATATTTCCTGAAGGTATCCAATTTGCCACACTTCTTAAAATCACTCCTTACTCATTTAGTAACATGAATACTATGACATGACACATTACTTAACACTCTTCATAGATCTAACTTCTTCACTTCCAAACATTACACAACTTGGTGATAAACTTTTGTCAGTTAATCACAGGCTTATTGATGAAAGTGGAGGTGGTTTCTAGAGCAAGAATAAAGGTAATTAATAATAGATCCTACCAAGGAAATCAAGAAAGAGATTATTGGGTCTATTTTTAAAAGAAGAGCAAGATAAAAGTAATAGCAAAGAAGTGAGACAGTCTTATGCTGCTTTTGTTACGCCAAAGTAGCAATTATTTGAAAAGATACATCAGTCTGGAGTGGACCCCAATTGACATGAGCAACAGATGGCTTCTTTTGCTCTTTTCAAAAGCTGTCAGCTGAATTATCCACAGAATGACAGGCCATTCTTTCACCATTTTGTCCACATATGTTTCATTTACCTTGTGGAAATTGCGAAAAAGCTGGTACCCTATCGTGCTTCTTACTATACAAGACACCTAGAGGGATCATTTGTAGTGGAAATGGCCCTGTAACAGCAGGGTGTGTATATCCAACCCAGAAATTATACAGAGAGAGGGTTTTCTGATGCACATAGAAGCAAAACTAGAGGGAAACTAGAGCTGTTGGTAATGGGGAGGAGTACTCAACAGATACAAGAAAAAGGATGAGGCTACTCCAGCACATAATGATAATTAACTACTCAACAATATTTTTAGAAATAATACATTGTACCTGTTATTTATGCAAACATTCTACAACATTATTAGAAAATTCCCATTACCCTGTGTCGTGTGGGAGACCCTGCTCGCAGTGCCATTTATCGTGCGGGGCGGCCTGCGGGGTCTCTGGTCCCGCTCCCCACATAAGAACGCAGGATATGGTGAGGCCAAAAAGGAACACCCACGGAGCCATAGGTAAGGGAGTCATATCACTATGGTCTCACTGGAGGCTGGGCCCACCTGACGGGCGACCTGCCGTCCGCCTTTCCACCAACCGACCGACGACTCTCCTCCACTCTCCTCGACTCTGTTCCTCTATTCTCTTCTGCTCTCCTCTGCTCTCCTCGGCTCTCCTCGGCAATCCTCGGCAGTCCTCGGCTCCCCTCTGTAGCCGCAGCAGTTATACCAGCGGCCAACCGGCTAACCGGCCACAGCTGAAGGCGAATCAGCCACAGCTGACGGCCATCCACTACCTGAGCCAGCACCTTTCCACGTGAGGCCGAGAGCCTGCAAACTACTTTCTGGGGCTCTGTCCCCACACCCTGGGACTTATTCCTAGATTATTCTATTTAGTCATTCAAAATATTCATTGAAAACTACTCATTCAAAAATACTTATTGAGCTCTCACTATTAGCAGTCATTTTAATAAGTGCTAGAAACAAAACTGTATATGAAGAGACAATACTCTTCACTCTAGTATAACTTACATTCTAATGGGGGGATAAAGGGGCTGACAAGTCAAATAAATAAGTAAAGTATATACAGAGGGTGCCAAAATTGTATATTTTAAGAAAGGAAAAAACTGTATTAAAATTGTAATACTCAATACATACCAATAACAAAAGATGAATACAAGTCATGCGTATACACTTTTTTGACACTCTTTGTATTATGCAAGATCAATATAAAAACAAAAAGAGGACCAGGAAAAACAGAAGGATAGTTCAATTATCAAATCAAAATACTTTGGTGGTTTGGCCCAGGTAGAGGTGGGGGTCAAGAAACAGAATAGAGTTGTTGTATGGTTGTAAAAATTTTTAAGAAAGGCAACTTTCTAAATTAGACCATTATTCATTGCCTGCATTTGAGCAAATTATTTTGGATAAGTCTGTGTTGGCTTTTAGGATGAGCTAATGTTGAAGTTAAAAATTTAGCTTGTAGGTCAACATTTCTAAACTTCTTAAGTTGCCAACAACAAATCTATTTAAGAGAGTTTATTTAGGAGATTTTATTTTCTATTAAGAGAATTCATTTAAGCCTTTCACAAATGGATTTAATAGCCCAGCTCTACTAATATTTACTAACCTCTGTGTAAAGCAGTGCATTCAAAGCTTGCTTGTTTGTAACAATCACCTGCCTTGCACATTAACACTGTCAATTTCTGAGGTTCACTGCAGACTGAATAAATTGGAATCTCTGTGTCTTACACAAAACAGCAAGTTTAATAAACAGCCCAGGTAATTTACACGTCCCTAAAATCAGAGGGCCACTCATTTGCTAATGTGATAAGATATGATGAACAAATCCTTATTTACTCAGCTTTCACTCTTAGATATTTAGAAATCTCTGTACAACACAAGATCAGTCAGATTCTGTCTTGCTAACCTTAACCATCTCCCTTACATTTGTTTATAATCAGAAATGACCATTAAGACAGAGAAGGGTAAACTGCTGGGCCCCTCAATGTCATGGGCTCTTCCAAAGCCTCGTACTTCACTCTGTGATCATGCTAAATTGCATAAACCTATGGTCTCAGCAAACATAAGTAGTCGCTGTGTATATGCATCCTTTTACAGAATCATCTTTGCAAACTAGAAATGAGATATGAGGTACCCCGTGCGAGAGCCAAGATTACAACCCAGGATCTTTTCAGACTTCATAAAAATCACATACTTGCGATCAGCTTAAACAATTGCAGCCTCTTGATTTGAAATGACTTATTAGCCTTTTATATGAGATTGTGTTAATATTTTTAGAGAAAAAGAAAATTTTGGTATTTGAAAGGGAAAAACCAATCATCCGCACGAACATGTAGGTTTAAGGTTCTTCACTTTTTGCTATTGATTTACTACTACTACTAAAGATTACTACTATGCACACGCACGCACGCACGCACACACTCACGCATGCACACGCACACATGCACGCACAAACGCACGAATGCACACACACACATACAAAGGTATTTCAGATAATCAGGAGGTCATTCAGTATAGCTTAGTTATGTTAAGAAAACATGAAAGAGTATGTTTGCCTACTTAGAAACAAATGCATTGGTGAGTTTTAAATACTCAATTGGCCCAATCGCTTTAAAATATTTAATATCGTCCTTCCATATATGTTTTCAGATTTGTAAAGTAGCTGGTGGTTTATCTTGCACAATGAAAATGTTGTAAAATCACTTTTAAAAATAAATGAAGTCCAGCATCAATTTATATAAATACACCAGAGCCTTAAAATCAGTTATAACATAATCTTTTTTTATTTTGAGACACACAAATAAGCCATTACCAGAAAGCATACTCACATGCGCGCGTGCACACACACACACACACACACACACACACACAATTGCTGACAGATTATTGAAAATGCAATTTTTCCTGCCATAGAAGGTATGTTTGTAGCAAACTCAGAGATCCTCAAAGGCAGTAACAGGTGCTCCTGGAGTTCTCGTGGGCGGCAGTGACTGCGGTGGTGCAGACTTAGCATCCAGTGAACGTCTGATGATGAATGAATTAAGTGAAAGAATCCAGATCCATGTTCTTGACTGAAAAATAAGGTGACTTCCTCACCATATGTTTGAATAAAGAGATATTTAACTACAAACTATATCGCGACTGTTGCTTCAATAATTTTAGGGTCTAATCAGATCAACTTTACACCAGACCCTCGTCATGATCCAGCATGATTGCTCAGGATTGAGAACTAATGACTCCTTCCAGCTCAGACCTTCAGATTGAAAAAAAAAAAAAAATCTACGCACAGGTGTCAAGCTGACATGCAATTTCAGTTTCTAGAAACATATTAGTGAAAATGGGTACTTTTTTTTAAAGAATTCCTTTCCTGCATGTGTTGCAGTGTGATAGTCACACTGCTGTCTGTGCTTATCATGGGTAGCATTGGTTATACAGTGGGAATGCCAATGTAACTGAGTGGCTTATTTTAACGTGGGACTGTAGTTTAGTTTACCTCAGGGTGTTATTATTGCCTAAGAAACAAACAAAACAAAATTCAGTCATCATTCCTGTTCCTGATTGAACGATATGCCATCCAGGAAAACAAAAGCCACGAAAGGGGACTTCATTAATTATTTGTGAAAATCAAAAATTAAGAGAATGATGTATTTCAAACAGTAGACTGACTAGCAGGAGTTAAATTCTATTTGGACAAAATCGAGTAATTCAAAGTTATCCCAGTGCATTCAGGCTCTAAATCCCCTGTGTAGTATTTAAAGATTTCCTTAAATATGTAAGAATGGCAAAACAATGACACTTTTGCAATTTTATATAAAATATTTTTTATGATTGCTGGTAGGTTTTTTTAAGGGAAGACAATAAATACTGCTCTTCAGGGAAAAGTCTGTTATATTTGACTATGTTTTAATATCAATAGACATCATTCAGAGAGAAAATACATAAGTCGCAGAGTGGCAAAAGATATTAGCATCACATACAGCAAAGATTTTATATTTAGTTTATATAACAAAAGAATACCCAAATGGCAAACAAGTGTGAGGCAATACAATGTATATTAGAGTAACAATATAATACCACTAACAGCCTAACAATGGCTAAAAATATAAAGACTGAAAAGATGGGACATGGCAAGGATGGAGACCAAGGGAAACTCATATATTGCTGGAAGCAGAGACTATTGATACATTCACTTTGTAAAAAAGTTTGGCATTGTCTATTAAAGATGAACATGCACAACTGCTCCTACGCAGCCACCCTCACGTGGGTGTATACGCAACAAAAATGTTTGTGTACCAAGAGGCATTTACAAGTATAATCTTAGTTTCTTTACTTGTAATAGTCAATATGCAGAGCTATTAAGATATCCATCAAGAGTAGAAATGGATGAAAACAATGTACACACACACGCACACACACACACACGCATGCACACACACACACACATATATATAGTGGAATTATACACAAAAATAAAAACACTACGGCATTACATGATATGGGTGAATCCCATAAACATGATGATTATGAAAGAAACTCAAATACAATCCCAGTTTGTTGAATTCCATCCAAATCATAACAAATTAAACACTAGGTTTTGTGATGAATGTCCCAACATGGAATATTAAACATATGAAGAGAAGTAGAAAAAATTAATTACCTGGCAATAAGATTAGCTGTCGTTCTCAAGTTCCAGAGAGGGAGTTGTGTATAAGTTGGAGGACTGGTGATTTCTCATGCTTAGACTGAGCGGTGGTCACGTGGGTGTTCACTGTATAATAATTTCTTAAACTGCATAATGTTTTTACTGCCTTCTGTGTGTGTGTGTCATTTTACAGCAAAAATATTAAAATATACATGTCTAATACACATATTTTAAAACTTCAAACTCATTTGTCATCAAAAAATTAATTTGGTAAAATACCAATTTTGTGTATTTAACTTATTAAGAATTAAATTATACATAACACTGAAGATGGGTTGATGGTATCAGTATTACCAAATATTGTTAGTGAATATGCAAATCAAAAAAATTCTGGATAATAATTTGACAGGTGCTTTTGGATATTAGTTCCAATCTCATTCTAGAAATCTGAATGAATTAATCCAAAGCAAGAAAAAATATATATAACATAGATTAATCATTGTATAATTTATAAAAACAGCACTGGAAACCAAACAAATGGCTAGCAATAGAGAATGTTTTGCATTTATTAAATGGACAACTGGATTTTTAATATACTTTTGATTATTACGTGCAGAAAATTGACATACATCACACAATATTGAATATGCAGGAAAAATTTTTGTTAGAAACATGCAATATACTTGCTATCGTCTGAACATTTGTATTCCCCCAGAATTTACATGTTGGAATTCTAAAGCGCAATTTCATGGTATTAAGAGATGAGGGCGTTGGAAAGTGAGGATGCAGAGAGGTCTGTGACACAGAAGGAGGCCTTCCCCAAAACATGTGGACACAAATCTAGGACTTTCAGGCTCCAGAATTGTGAGAAACAAAGTCCTATTGTTTATAAGCCCCTCAATCTGTGGTATTTTGTTATAGCACCCGGAACACACGAAGACAATGTCAAAATGTTAACTTTGGCATATTTTTGAGCAGTGTAAATATACATTGTTTTTTCTTCATCATTATTTTTCCTTGGAGGGCATTTCCTTGGAGGGCATTTGGTCCTGTGTAAAACATCCATGGAGACATTTGGTCCACAACAAAAAGTCCTTGAAATTTGGTTCTATCAAAAACATCCATGAGCATATTTGGTCCACGGCAAATGATCCTTGATATTTGGCCCTACAAAAATGTGTATGCTTAGAATATGTCCATGGGTGCAAATAGCCCATAACATTTATATACACTTTTTGTTTACAGGATTAACACATAAAAAAGTGCTATCGTGTTTTATCGGCCATTGATTGTGTTGTTGCTGCATTGCCAATAACAAGGATCTTTCAGAAGGGGCAAAAGATCTCCATGGATGTTTTGGACAGAATCAACGTCCACTAATATTTTTTGTTGTTGATCTTCTATATTTCATGCACCAAGTATAGTTTATTCCCATAATCTGAGACAATAAACAAAAACATACAAACTCGATTCATGTAATAATTTTTACTTTACCTTTTACTTCTTAATTTCCAATCTGAATATATTTTATTTCATTTTATGACTGATAGCAGCCTCTAGAAGTTCTGGTACAAAGTTGAAAAGACAAAGCAAGAGTGGACATCCTTTATGTTTTCCCTATCTAAGGAGAAAATATTCAGTGTTTCACCGTTAAGTTAGATGCAGGTTTTTCAAAGTCCCTTATCAGGTTTAGAAATCTTCTATTTCAAGTTTCTTGAGAGTTATTATCATAAATGCATGCAGGATTCTAGTAAATGTTTTATTCTCTATATTAAAATGATCATGTAACCTTTGTTCTTTGTTCTATCAATTTGGTATATTTAGTTAATTGAATTTTAAATGTAAGCCACATTAAATTCCTGGGATAAATCCCAGGAATGGTCATGATGTGCAATCCTACTTATACGTTGCTGGATTCAGTGAGCTAATATTTTATTAAATATTTTTGCTTCTATATTCATGAGGGATTTTGATCTGTTGTTTGCTTTTCTTGTGATATCCTTAACTGGCTTTGGTGTCGAGGAAGTATTGGTCTTATAAAGTGAATTGTGCAGTACCCTTTCCTCCATTTGGATAAACTATTTTTCATATTGTTGCTACAAATAAAGTCCTACGGTGTATCATGCATCTATTGAATTTTTAAAATAATGAAGTAGGAAACTGTGCAGTGAGTATGCAGCTTAATTTTCCTTATTCCCCATAGTTATCTCATGCTCTGAAATACAGATTTAATTATCTACATCTCTATTATGCTTATTTTGCTAACTAGAACTACTTTTTGGAATCATTTAATCTTTCCCTGAATCAGTCACAGCATTTTGCTATCCTCTTGGAACTACAGAATCTCATCACCTAATGTACCTGGGAGACAGGGCATATTTATTCTTAAATTACTTTATGTTTTATCTATATTAATTAGTTATGTCAAATAAAAATATTATTACATGTAATACCTTATGAGCTTATGCATTTTGCCCCCAGTAAAGTTGAAAACAAGCATAGGGGCTTTAAGCTCTTTAATAAATACTAAAGAAGGACATTCTTATCAGGATAAAAGGCTTATAAATGCAAATTTTGAATTAGTATTAACTCTTCCATTTTTCCCCTTGATTGCATACTGCTAGTTTAAAAGAAATTTGAGTCAAAGCTGTGGCGTTTTATTTTTTATTTATAGAAAGTAATTTTTCATAGCAATGATTTTTTTTTTTCTCAACTTCCTTGCTTCTAAGTACTTCATTCTTATTCTTTTAGCAAATATATCTTTATATGTAACATACCTTCTGCATTCTCTAAGCTGTTTGCCTGGCTTAATAACCAAATATTGAAGGAGAGAAGTAAGGAAGAAAGGCAGGGAAGGAGGGAGAGAAAGAGAGGAAGAAAGAAAGGGAGAAAGAAAGGAAAAGAAAAATGAAACACATGCAAAAATTTAATTGCTATCACTATGATTTAATGATTTGTCATTTCCAAATTTATGTTCTCATTTCTTAAATGACCATTTCATAATATCCTTTCTGCTAAAAATTCCAGGTACCTCCACAACTTCAGTCTCTACTAATATCCTCAGTTAGGCTATTTGTTAAAATTAGAGCTACCAGACACAAACTCCATTATTTTCCCACCAGAAATATTACAATTTACCTGAATGTTCATTCAATTTCTCCTTCTGCACTTTGCTCAATGTTGAGGGACTGTCCCTGCTCCTATCCAAGTCCAGCTGCTCCACATGTGTTCAAAATCCCTTCCTTTTTCAAATTTCAACCTTATATTCTCCATCTCCTGCATCTTCACTTTGTTGCTATGTATTATGTTATTATTCTATATTAGCTCATTCCCTTATGCTCCCAAATATGGTGTTCTTAAAAAGCAAACAACCCAACTCTTTCCCAAAAGCTAAATCAGGTCTAGCCATGTCACATTCCATTGCACCCTATTCTTCACAGCCATTTATGAAAGGGTGTTTGTTTTCTTGTATTATTTGTTTATAGAAAATTATGTTTTACATATTTTATTTTGAAATATTTACTTTCAAAAGTTACAAATATGACTTCCGGAAAAATGGCGGCGTGAGGTGAGCCTCTGTAAAGCTCCCCTGGAATTTACAAAGAATCGAACAACAAAAACTCCACAAAGGACTGCCTGCACAGCAGACAGGCAAGACGAAGAGGCCCACTACTGACTGAAATCACCTACAGGTGGGAGATTTGCGCGAGTGGAGGGAGGAGGAAAGGGAGAAGTACGCGGAGACAGAGCCACGGGGGCGCAGGACGCAGACTCAGCTCAGTGCGACGAGCTCGCTGCTTCCCAGAACTACCGCAGCGGCGGGAGAGGGAAGAACTTGGACTGCTAGGGCTCCGCCAGGGCTCCACAGGGCTGAGGGGGCAGCATATAACACGGCTGAACCCAACGCTCAAGGCAGAGACCTCGGAGAAAAGACTGAGGAAAAAAGGCTGAAAACGGTGGTTTAAGCCCGCACTGCCGAGCAGAGAACAGAGCCTTGGGCACTGAGACTAGCCGCCCCCTCCCTCCCCTCCCAGAGCTCGCCCCGCCCCCACCTGCCCGGTGCTAGAGCGAAACAGTAGCAGTGTCAGATCAAAACAACAGAAAATTTGCTGTTTTGAGAACAGTGGGCCGCAAACACCAATTCACAGCCCAACTAGTTGCAGCAAAGGGGAGAGAGCTGTGGAAGCAGGACCGGCTGTGGTGGTGGTCGCCGCCATTGCTCTGGGCCACATCTCACAACTCACCCCGCCCCTGACCCCACCTATCTGGGTGGATCCCTGCAGGAGTAAACAGAACTGCTGAAATATACGGGCTCTGAATCAGGAGCTGGAAGAGCTTTGGAACATCAAAAGCTCTCCACATAGCCACCGGGACACTGCGCCCTGTGACCTAGATGAACTATTAACAGAGGAGAAGCCCGTCTCCCAGGGAATCCCCCCCATTGTGTGAGAAGTTGGAATAGTGCAGAGAAAACATAGCACTACCGTGTGGGAGAAGAAAAATAAGTTGCAGTTGGAGAAATAATAAAACATTCTACCAACAAGTACTGGCAAACAAAAGACAGACCGCTTTCTATCAACCTGTTGCAGAAGTTACTCCTGTAGATGTCTAGGAAGAGAAATAGTAAACCAGTAATCGCCATGAATAACCAAGGCAACAAGATACCTCAGAAAGAAAGTGAAAAATCTCCAGAGAAGGCACTTAAAGATACAGAAATATGTGACTTAAATGACAGAGAATTCAAGATTGCAGTTCTGAAAAAACTCAACGAGATACAAGAAAACACAGATAGGCAGTTAAATGAACTCAGAAACTCAATCAAAGAACAGCATGAGCATTTTACGAAAGAGATTGAAATCTTAAAAAAGAACCAAATAGAATTTCTGGAGATTAAGAACTCAATTGAAGAAATTAAGAATGAAATAACCAGCTTAGGTAGTAGAGTTGACCAGATGGAGCAAAGAATCAGTGACATCGAAGATAGAAACCTGGAAATGACACAGATAGAAGAAGAAAGAGACTTGAGACTTAAAAGAAATGAAAGAACTCTACAAGAACTTTCTGACTCCATCAGAAAGAGCAATATAAGAATAATGGGCATGCCAGAAGGAGAAGAAAGAGAGAAGGGAACAGAGAATATATTCAAACAAATTGTCGATGAGAACTTCCCAAATTTGTTGACAGACTGGACCCTCGAATCCAAGAAGCAAATAGAACACCTAGTTACCTCAATCCCAACAGACCTTCTCCAAGGCACATTGTATTGAAGCTGTCTAAAATCAACGACAAAGAAAGAATCCTCAAGGCAGCCAGGGAAAACAAGACAGTAACTTACAAAGGAAAGCCCATTAGATTATCATCAGATTTTTCAGCAGAAACTCTACAAGCCAGGAGGGAGTGGAACCAAATATTCAAACTATTGAAAGAGAGAAACCATGAGCCAAGAATAATATATCCAGCAAAGATATCCTTTAGATATGAAGGAGGAATAAAGACCTTTCCAGACATACAGAAGCTGAGGGAATTTTCTAATACACGACCTGCACTACAAGAAATACTAAAGAAGGCTATTCGACCACCATCAACAGGGACAATTTGTGGCAACCACAACTCAATAAGGGGGAGAGTAAAGGCGTGAACCGGAATATGGGAATGGAGAAAGTAAGCGTGCTGAAAAAAATGGAATACTCTAAATATCAAACTTTCTTTTACATAAACTTAAGGGTAACCACTCAAAATAAATCCAGAATTGAAATATATACTGAAATAAAAGAAGAAACAGAGGGAAACATCATAGAATACCACCACTCAGAAATAATAGACAACAACAAAAAGGCAAAGAAACAATGGAGACACAGCCTTACCAGAAAACTAAAGATAGAATGACAGGAAATCCTCACATATCAATAATCACCCTAAATGTAAATGGACTGAACTCACCAATAAAAAGGCACAGAGTAGCAGATTGGATCAAAAAACTAAACCCAACCATATGCTGTCTCCAAGAGACACATCTCAGCTACAAGGACAAGCATAGACTCAAAGTGAAAGGGTGGAAATTGACACTCCAAGCAAATGGTGCCCAGAGAAAGTCAGGTGTAGCCATAATGATATCAGATGAAACAGACTTCAAGGTGAAAAAGATAACAAGAGACAAAGATGGACATTTCATAATGGTGAAGGGGACTGTACAACAAGAAGACATAACAGTCATCAATATTTATGCCCCCAATCAGGGAGCACCGAAATACACCAAGCAACTACTAACAGAACTAAAGGGAGAAATTGACCAAAACACAATTATACTAGGGACTTAAATACATCATTGACAGCTATGGATAGATCATCCAAACAGAAAATAAATAACGAAATAGTAGCCCTAAATGACACATTAGATGAAATGGACATAATTGACATTTATAGAGCACTTCATCCTAAAACATCAGACTATACATTCTTTTCTAGTGTACATGGAACATTCTCAAGGATAGACCATATATTGGGACATAAAATCAGTCTCAACAAATTTAAGAAGATTGAAATCATACCATGCATATTCTCTGATCACAAGGCTTTGAAATTGGATATCAACTGTAAAAAGAAAGCGGGAAAAAACACAAATACATGGAGATTAAATAACATACTTTTAAAGAAGGACTGGGTCAAAGAAGAAATTAGAGGAGAGATCAAAAGATACATAGAAACAAATGACAATGAAAATATATCCTACCGAAATTCTGGGGATGCAGTGAAAGCAGTTTTAAGAGGGAAATTTATCTCATTACAGGCCTATCTCAAGAAACAAGAAAACTCCCAAATAAATAACCTCATGTTACACCTTAAAGAACTAGAAAAAGAAGAACAAGTAAAACCCAAGGTCAGCAGAAGAAAGGAAATAACAAAAATTAGAGCAGAACTAAATGAAATAGAGAACAAAAAGACAATAGAAAAAATTAATATGACAAAGAGCTGGTTCTTTGAAAAGAGTAACAAAATTGACAAACCCTTGGCTAGACTTACTAAGATAAAAAGAGAGAAGACACTGATTAACAAAATCAGAAACGTAAAAGGGGAAGTTATCACGGACACCACAGAAATACAAAGGATCATCCAAGAATACTATGAAGGACTATATGCTACCAAATTCAACAACCTAGAAGAAATGGACAAGTTCTTGGAAACATATAGCCTTCCAAGGCTGAACCATGAAGAACTGGAAAATCTAAACAGACCGATCACCAGTAACGAAATTGAATCAGTCATCCAAAACCTTCCCAAAAGCAAAAGTCTGGGACCAGACGGCTTCACTAGTGAATTCTACCAAACCTTCAAAGAGGATCTAATACCAATTCTGCACAAACTCTTCCAAAAAATTGAAGAAGAGACAGTACTCCCTAACTCATTTTATGAGGCCAACATTACCCTGATACCAAAACTTGGTAAGGACAGCACAAAAAAATAAAACTACAGACCAATATCTCTAATGAATACTGATGCAAAAATCCTAAATAAAATTCTAGCAAATCGAATACAACAATGCATTAAAAAGATTATTCATCACGACCAAGTGGGGTTCATCCCCGGGGCACAAGGATGGTTCAACATCCGCAAATCCATCAATGTGATACATCACATAAACAAAATAAAGGACAAAAATCATATGATTATATCAATTGATGCAGAAAAAGCATTTGACAAGATACAACATCCATTTATGATTAAAACACTTAATAAAATGGGTATACAAGGAAAATACCTTAACATAATAAAGGCCATATATGACAAGCCCTCTGCTAATCTCATAATTAATGGTGAAAAACTGAAGCCCTTTGCTCTACGTTCAGGAACAAGACAGGGATGTCCCCTATCACTTCTGCTTTTCAACATAGTGTTGGAAGTCCTTGCCAGAGCAATCAGGCAAGAGAAAGAAATAAAAGGCATCCAAATTGGGAATGAAGAAGTTAAATTATCACTCTTTGCAGATGACATGATGCTATATATAGAAAACCCTAAAGACTCCACCAAAAAGCTATTAGAAACAATCAACGAATACAGTAAAGTTGCCGGCTACAAAATCAACGCACAAAAGTCCATTGCCTTCCTATGTACTAACAATGAAATCTCAGAAAAAGAAATACAAAAAACAATTCCTTTTGCAATTGCAGCAAAAAGAATAAAATACCTAGCAATAAACTTAACCAAGGATGTGAAAGACCTATATGCTGAAAACTATAAGACATTTTTGAAAGAAATTGAAGAAGACACAAAGAAATGGAAAGACATTCCGTGCTCATGGATTGGAAGAATCAACATAGTTAAAATGGCCATATTACCCAAAGCAATATACAGATTCAATGCAATCCCCATCAAAATCCCAATGGCATACTTTAAAGAAATAGAACAAAAAATCATCAGATTTGTTTGGAACCACAAAAGACCCCGAATAGCCAAAGCACTCTTAAGGAAAAAGAACAATAATGGAGGTATCATACTTCCTGACTTTGGCTTGTACTACAGGGCTACAATAATCAAAACAGCATGGTATTGGCAGAAAAACAGACACATAGACCAATGGAATAGAATTGAGAATCCAGAAATAAAACCACATAAATATGGACAGATAATTTTTGACAAAGAAGCTAAAAACATACAATGGAGCAAAGACAGCCTCTTCAATAAATGGTGCTGGGAGAATTGGATAGCCACGTGCAAAAGAATGAAATTGGACTGCTATCTGTCACCATGTACCAAAGCTAATTCAAAATGGATCAAAGACTTAAGCATAAGACCTGACACAATAAACTGCATAGAAGAAAACATAGGTACTAAACTTATGGACCTTGGGTTCAAAGAGCATTTTATGAACTTGACTCCAAAGGCAATGGAAGTAAAAGCTAAAATAAATGAATGGGACTATATGAAACTTAAAAGCTTCTGCACAGCAAAAGAAACCATTGACAAAATAAAGAGGCCACCAACTGAATGGGAGAAGATTTTTGCAAACAGTGCCTCCGATAAGGGGCTAGTATCCAGAATATACAAGGAACTCATGCAACTCAACAACAAAAAAACAAACAACCCAATTGAAAAATGGGCAGAGGACTTGAAGAGACATTTCTCCAAAGAGGACATACAAATGGCAAATAGACATATGAAAAAATGCTCAACATCACTAATCATCAGAGAAATGCAAATCAAAACCACAATGAGATATCACCTCACCCCAGCCAGAATGGCTATCATCAACAAGACAAATAGTAACAAGTGTTGGAGAGGCTGTGGAGAAAAAGGAACCCTCATACACTGTTGGTGGGAATGCAGACTGGTGCAGCCGTTATGGAAGGCAGTGTGGAGGTTCCTCAAAGAATTACGAATAGAATTGCCATATGACCCAGCAATCCCTCTCCTGGGTATCTACCCCAAAAATCTGAAAACATTTAGAGATAAAGACACGTGTGCTCCAATGTTCATTGCAGCTTTGTTTACGGTGGCCAAGACATGGAAACACCCAAAATGTCCTTTGATAGATGAATGGATAAAGAAGTTGTGGTATATATACACAATGGAATACTATTCGGCGGTAAGAAAAGATGATATAGGAACATTTGTGACAACATGGATGGATCTTGAGAGAGTAATGCTGAGCGAAACAAGTCAGAGAGAAAAAGCGGAGAACCATGTGATTTCACTGATATATGGTATATAAACCAAAAACAACAAAAGAACAAGACAAACAAATGAGAAACAGAAACTCATAGACACAGACAATAGTTTAGTGGTTGCCAGAGGGTAAGGGGGGCGGGGGGTGGGGGGTGGGAGATAAGGGTAAGGGGGATCGAATATATGGTGATGGAAGGAGAACTGACTCTGGGTGATGAACACACAATGGGATTTATAGATGTTGTAATACAGAATTGTACACCTGAAGTCTATGTAATTTTACTAACAATTGTCACCCCAATAAATTTAATAAAAAAAAAAAAAAAAAACACGTTACAAATATAAAATAGGGTAAAATAACATAGGAAAACTTCTCCTCCACCAGCTCACCTCTCCATCCTACTCTTCTTCAGAGGTCACCAATTTTCACTATACCCTGAGCTTCATTGGTGGAAAGTTCACAAACTTAATTATTTGACCTCTTATTCTTTATTAATGTTTTTCTATGCATATATATATATCTTAAGATATACACATATATCTTAAATCTATCGTTTTATTTTATAGGTTTTAAAAATTAAATAGGAGTACAGTGTACATATTTTGTGTTATTTTGCTTCTTTTTTTCCTATAGAAATACTGTTGGAGATTAGTCCAGGCCAATGCGTATAAATCTACATTGCTTGCATTAGCAACTGCATTGTTTTATGTATTATGGACACAAGACAGTTTATTTGATAACTTTGGTGTAGATAAATATTTAACTTGTTTCCAATTTGTTGGTATTATAAATAACATGGTAACAAAACATTTTTTATACCTGATTGTCTATACATGGAAATTTTCACTCAAATAGGTAAGACTGGAATTAACAGTCAAACATATTGTAAGTTTAGTTATAAGTAATATATTTTCAAACACTTCTAGGTATCCTGATTGGGTTGAATGGTGACCTTAAAAATATATTTCCAAATCCTTATAACACTGTGAAAGTGAACTTATTTAGAAATAGGTTATTTGCAGATATGATTAAGTTGAGCATCTTGAGATGAGATTGTCCTGTAATTAGATTGGGCCCCAAATCCAATGAGAGGTGTCCCTCTCAGAAAAAAGAGAAAGATATTTAATATATAGAGATACACAGGGGAGATGGCCATGTGTACATGGGGCCAGAAAATGGAGTCATGCAGCCCCAAGCCAAGGAATGCCTGGAGCCCCCTAAACAGCAAGAGGAAAGAAAAAAATCTGTAGAACTTTGGAGGGCATAAGGCTTTTAAGGCACCCTGACTTTGGACTTCAAGACTTCACAACTGTGAGAGGATACATTTCTGTTGTTTTAGGCCATCAAGTTTGTAGTAATTTGATATATCACCCAAGGAAAATTAGATAATACAATAGTATCTTTCACATGTATTATTCAAAGAGATGGATTTTCCAAAACAATTAATCAGACCAAGAAAACACATAGTGTGAATATTATTGTTCTTTCCATTTTTAACATTTTAATACTGAAACAACGTAAACCTACAGAAAAATTGTAAAGGATAGTACCACAAACCACATATACCAATTATCTAGATTCTCCAATTGTCACCTTTTGCCACATTTTCTTTATTTCATTAGTTTTTTCCTGAATTATTGGAGAGTAGCTTGCAGATATAATAAAATTCCATCGCTATACTTCAGTGTGTTTCCAAAGAATAATGACATTGACATTTTGGAAGAGAACAGGCTGGTTGTTTTGTAGAATGTTACTCAATATTGGTTTGTCTGATTATTTCTCCTGATTAAATAGAAATCATGGGTCTTAACTGGAATGATACTTAAATAACATTATGCGTATCTCAGTACAACATATCACGAAACATCGAGTACACCCCGCTGTAAAGAAACCCAAAAAGCAATTGGGGATAAGACACACCATCTTTGGCCTACCAAGGGGTAGCCACCCTAGCTGTTACTAGTATCATCGTCCTACTGCCCCATCTTCCACAATTCTACTGTTAGCTCTAAATATCAGGGAAATATCTCTTCTAATGTCTATCCAAGTGAAGGAGCCACTCCAAGGAAATCATTCTCAGAGCCTAGAGTTACCTGCAAGTAAAATAAATGGACATTTCATTTTTCATGCATGGACTGCAGCCATGCAGTAAATTGGCTGTTCTCCTGGACCAGCAGGAAACAAGAAAAGCAATAGGAAGTCTATGGAGAAAGTAGGGATGCAGTAGTTCACCTGATACACCCAGGTGTGGAGATGATGAGGAGTTCCTGTGCGTTAAGTAAATGTCAAGGAAAGTATCCGACTTAAGGTAATTTCTTAGCATGAAAATGATGACCGGTAGATAAGGAGATTCCTGAATCAAAAGTCAGTGTGGTGTGCCAGATTAAGACAGATCTCTTCACTAGAGCAGCCTCCCACATGGTCTCATTTATACACATCCACTTCACTGTGGGGCCAACATTTGGTTAAGTGCTCACAGGAGTCATTAATGCTCACCCAGCATAGCCAGAGAAGCATCACCAACAGAGGACTGAAATATATACCCAGATAAATAAAACAACAATAACAACAACAACAAAAACAACCTATGCCTAGTTTCCCAAATAGCCCCTCCCTGCCCAATGCCAGAGAAAACATAACAGAAGATTGGCACAAGAAAGAGACACAAAGAGATAATATACTCCTTGACTTCAAGTAGCTTGCTCTGAAACCTGGTGTGTGGTGAGGTCTGGGCATAAGCTGAATATGAGAGGGAAGTTTCCTATAGGGCAGGATTAGTAATAATAGAATATATAACAACAACAACAACAAAAAATGACGAGCACTCCTAAAATGTTAAGGGACACACAGGGAACTTTAACAGAGGAGTCTTCATGGCTAAGATTAGAGAAAATAAACTTGTCTCATGTGTCTGCCTTACTGAGTTTAGACTATTCACTGGTGTGGTTTACTCTGTAATTGAGACAGCTTTCTAGGACCACTCTCTCTGTATATGTTCAGGAGTGTCTGACGATGATGAGGCACAAGGAAAACTAAGTATAAATCAGGAACCCATCTTTGGTATTTGAGAGTCCCTGCTCTTCCTGGTTAAAGGACTTGCTTGCTCCACTTCTACCTTGTCTATCTCGCAGAAGATTCCTCTTTATTTTATGAGAGGAGCCTCTGTTTCTCATAGTTCAGTCTGGCAAGAAGATCAGAATGAGGAGAATAGGGAGTGAAGGTGAAGTGGAGGTGTGTGTTGGGGTGGAATGTCTTGTTACTCACAGATATGCTAATTACTATTCCATCACGAATCAATCATCAGTTCCATTGCCCCAGACACCCACTAGCAATATGCATCATGTCTTTGAGTTGAAGCATTGTGGATCATTTCTAGAATTTTATAAGTCTTTCCTGCTACATTTTGGACTCAGGCTTTTTGATATCAGGGCAATCCATCTTTTAGAGATCTCTCAAAATTGTTTTTCTGCTCTTGACATTATTTTCTCTTTTGTTGGTACTATTAGGTTATACGTTCCTAAACACACACACACACACACACACACACACACACACACACACACACACACATATATATATATATATATATATATATAAATCCTAGATATATGTAAATTTAAGAAAAAATGCTAAAGTGAATAACATCACCTACCTGCCTGAAAATCTACCAACACTACCCACTGTACTTGGGAAAACATGCTGTTGTCTTACTTAGGCCCACAGAGCCACGGAGGACTGACCTTTGTCTGTTTCTCCCATCTCATTCTACAATGCCCATTTCCATCCTCCAGAGAACCCAGACTAATACAGTGTTTTAACTCAGAAAGTACTGAAATGGTCTTGATTAAGAAGAGAAAGAACTAGATCCATGGAGCTGGCCCACTCCATCCCCTAAGGGATTTTTTTTGCCTCCCGTATAAATATATTGTATGAAAAAGAAAGAGAATAATGGAGGATAATGACTATCTGAAGCACATACTTATAAAAAGACGTATCAGAAAAAAATGACTAAAAGGCAGTGGAAATCTATAACAAAAGCTCTGAAAGGTATAAAAGTCTTCAATGAGTTGGGTAGGTAGGCAACAGAAACACGTAGAAAGTGATCTGACATGTATGGAAAATAAGTAGAAATAACATTTGTAATAGTTCAGAAGTGAAGGTTAAACTAGAAGGAAAATAAAAGCAAATGGGCACCAGGAAAAGGTGTGATATTAATTTGTCTTAATATGTTTGAAGTGAGGATATTTATTGTGGGCAAACATCTACCAAAGCAATTACACATACAAACAAATTACCATGCCAAAGGAAGCAAACACGCTAATGAATGGACCATTTTTACTGATAACAGCTGATAATTGGATACCCAATAATTAAACAACAACTTAATGATGAATGATTTGTTGAGGTCACATTGCGAGAACCGTGAAATGAATGTTTTTGGGTTAATTGTCAATACAGTTCCTGACAGAAGAAGAGGCATTACAATCAAAGACCCAGGAATCATCCTTTTGTCCAATGAAATGTTCTCCTTTCAGCAGGACCCTGGCATAGACTATGCTGGACTGGGGTTTAGCAATCTCATTGTGAGACCCCACGCTCCTCTGAGTTTCTAGTAAAGAACACTCCAGTAAAGAACTTTAACTTTGGCAAAGTTTCTGCTAAGCCATTAACTTCATGCTTGATTTATTCAGCAGGACCAGAATAAGGCAAATTTTCTGTCTTCAGTTCTTCAAGTCCAAGAAATAATATTAATCCCATAACAACTCTAATGTATCGATCATTTCCCATTTACTAGGTGTTCTGCCAGTCATTTTATATAATGCAATCTATTATGAGGTGAGGTGGTAACTGTTTTTATCATTGTGTAGATAAAAGCATTGACAGCAAAGTCAAACAACTTATAGTAAGTAAGTGGTTAAAACCATTTAAACATATATTCGTTTAGTTCCAAATCTAGTCTCTTATTTACTAAGCCATCAGAAAATTTCAAAATTGTCTTTTCCATACTATTCTGTCTCACTTCAAATTTTTATACTAAGCCTGAAATTTCATCAAGGATGTCATGCTGATGGGATTCCCATCTTTTCAGGTACCATATTGAATCCATACCTAACAATTGTTTTCACTTAAACATAAAAATAATGTATTTTTTGAAATAATATTACCAAAAAAACTGAAATAATGGAAAGCAATTTTGTTAAATTACAATACAATACCTTTAGATTACACAATGACTGCAAATAACTAAATGTATAACTAAATTATATGACAACTTGAGTAGATATATGTAATATGACACATTAAAATAGTTGGAAGTGATGTGAAGCATTATTTGTAATTAAAATCAAATTTTAAGGCTTTAATATTTTTTCATAATTTCATAATCTTTTTGAAGTTATTGCTTCTGTTTCATTTAAATTTACAATTGTAAAGCCAGTGGAGACCTTACAACATGACTTAAGAGTACGTCTTAAATCTTTGTTATGTAATATATATTGGAATGTGGGGTTCTATACAGAATAACAGTTCATTGCTGAAAGAATAATAATAGCTCAAGCTTTACCTAATTTTTTCTTCTTGAAAATACATATTTTAGTGATGTGATTTATTCCTACAAATTCTTAAAATGTCATGTTTATAGTTCTTCTGTGAGATAAGAACTAAGTAAGAAAAAAGTAAAATTAACTTGGCTTATTGTAACTATATTAACAGTGAATGGCTTCCTTGGAAAAGAGAGACTAACATTTATTTACTATAATCGTACACATTAATCATGTCATTCCTTGAATACATATGAAATCTTTGTAAAATATGAAAAGAAACAGAATCATTGACATTTAAAAGCTGGAACTGACTTTAGAGATTATACAGTCTAAGCCATTGGCTTTATAGAAGATAAAACTGATGTTTTTTCAAACTAAATATTTGTCTAACATCAAAAACTAATTAATGACAGAATATGGATTTGTTGAGGCAGAGTTCCAACAAAAACTAGGAGGAAACCAATAAAAACCAGGCTAAAGTCTAAAGATTTTTAAATTCTGCTTATAATTCTCACTTCAAAATAAATAGTGTTTTGGTGGAAGATAATCTCCCATGGAGATCTGCTGGAATTAAACATTGACCTGCCATAAATTCAGATTTATTATGAGTGGAAACCCCAGTGATTTTAACAACTGCATATAACCAATTTTCATAAATTCCTACGTAAAAGGTGCTTGGTTCTTTGGTTCCACAGCCAGAAATGAAAGGCATATATTTCTAAAAAATCAATATGCCTAAACAATTTCTTGCTCATAGGACCAATTTTAACTATCTCATTATTCAGCCCATTAAATAGTAGCATGATTTTCCAGGGTTTTCCTAATAGACATCACCATGCATGTTTGAAAAGACACTGCAATTTATTTATTTATTTTAAACTTGTATTTTTTAAATAAAGAGTCTTACAGGCAGTTGACAAAGTCATACCTAATGTAAGAAAGTGAACACTTAAGTGTGGAAATCAGAGAGGAAAACAAAAGTTAGAGAAGTAAAAAGATTACATCATTGGGAATATATTTCATAACTTGCTGTACTCCCTGGTAGATATAAAGAGAAAATTAAGATCAGAGTGTCCTAGTATCACACACAAGGAAAGAATTATTATCAGCAGTATGACTCAATTATTCTATCTTACAAATACAAGCAATTTGCTCTAGAGAAGAAATTGAGAACAAATTAAGCAGGTTATATTGGTTATCAAAAACTGGAGTAAAGACAAAAATAGTAGAAGGAAATCTTTCTCCTAATTAGAAAATACAATTACATATAGACGGAGTCCCAAAATCATTGTGTAGTTTTGAGTCTCAATAACTTTATAACAGCACAAATATAAAAAAGAATCATTTGAAAGTGTAATTACTTAAATATTCTCTGACCTGTTTCTTTTTGAGCATTTTGAATTTTATGTATAACTTTAATAACTTTGAGCAGGCAAATAAAGAGAATAGTAAAATATGAGAAAACTATTTATGGAATGGCCAAACTTTGTGGCATCTCCAAACATGGGATAACTGAATCAGAGATTGACATGAGCCTAAAAAGAATCTGACTCAAATACAGTCCCTCTAGGTCACTTTTATGCTATTGTCTATTTATCCTCACCAAGGAAAACTAATTAATTTTAAAAATGGGTGTAAACTTACAGGACTGGAATAAAACAATACCCAACTCATTTTCAGTATTCATATTTTTCAAACTAGTCTTGCTTGAATTATTTTAAATGAACATACTAGTATTAAAAATTCAACAGTTGAGACTTTAGATTTAATGTTATATTATTTAATACAATTATATTTTGCAAAGAAATTGTTACAGCATTGCTACACTGAAATTTAGTTAATCACTGATCAACTAATTAGTTATATATGAATCTATAATCAAACACTACCTTTTTTATGGAAACAGAATCAACAAATTCTGAATCACTTGATAGAATTAATGTCCACATGGTCAAACAAACAAAAAAGACTCTTAAGTGTCTTAGTTTATAAAAATTATTAAAAATCAATTAAACAGTTCTGATATATTTCTATATTTTTCACTAAATAATTTAGTTTTAATGTAAAATGTATAGATACTATCAGTAATTGTATGCCAAAAATTTGGACAATCTAGATGAGATGGATAAATTTCTAGTCATATATAACTTTCCAGGACTGAACCTGAAAAAAACAAAAATCTAAACAAACTAATTACTAGCAATAAAATTGAAGCACTAAAGAAAAACTCCCAAAAAATAGAAATCCAGTACCAGATAGCTTCATAGGTGATTTCTACCAAACATTTAAAGAAAAATTAATACCTATCATTCTTAAACTATTCAAAAACTTGAAGAGGAAGGAATGCTTCCAAATTCATTCTCTGAAGTCAGCATTATTGTGATACCAAAACCAGACAAAGACATTACAATAAAAAGAAAATTGCAGGGTAATATCCTAATGAAGATAAATGCAAAAATTCTCAACAAAACATAAGCAAATTATATTCAACAATACATTAGAAAGATTGCACACCATGTCCAAGTGGGATTTATCCCAGGGGTGCAAGAATGGTTTTAAATGTGTAAACCTATCAATATGATAAATCACATTAACAAAATGAGGATAAAAATCATATATAATCATCTAAATATATGCAGAATAAGCATTTGACAAAATTCAACATCCATTTGTGATAAAAACTCTCAACAAAGCAAGTAGAGAAGAAACATCCCTCAACAAAATAAAGCCTACAAATGACAAGCCCACAGTTAATATCATACAGAGTGGTGAAAAGCTGGAAGTTGTTTCCTCTAAAATCAGGAACAAGTTAAGGATGCTCACTATCACCACGTCTATTCAATATAGTATCAAAAGTCTTAGCCACAGCAGTCAGACAAGAAAAAGAAATGAAAATCATCCAAATTAGAAAGGAAGAAGTAAAACTCTCATTATTTTCAGATGACATAACACTATACATAAAAATCCCCCAAAAACTAAGAAAATAAATTCAATAAGTTGTAGGATACAAAATCAATATACAGAAATCCGTTGTATTTCTATTCAACTGATAATGAATAATCACAAGGAAAAATTAAGAAAAATATCCCAGCTGCAGTTGTATAAAAAAGCATAAAATACCTAGAAATAAATTTAACCAAAGAGATGAAAGACCTGTACTCTAAAAACTACAAAAGATTAAAAGAAGAACTTGAAGAGGGTAAAAGTAAATGGAAGTATATAACATGCTCACAGATTGGAAGGATTAATATTGTTAAAATGTCCTTACTACCAAAAGCAATATACAGATTCAATCAATCCCTATTAAAATAACAGTAGCATTCTCAGAACTAGAACAACTAATCCTAAAAATATTATGGCACCACAAAATACCCTAAATAGTCAAAGAAACCTTGAGGAGGAAAAATCATGCTCCCAAACTTCAAGCTATACTATGAAGCTATAAAAATCAAAAGTATACTATAAAGCTATAAAAATACAAATTGATATATAGATCAATGGAATAAAATAGAGAGCCCATAAATAAATCCTCTCTTATGTGGTCAATTAGTCTATGACAAATGTGGCAAGAATATACAATAGGTTAAAGACAGTCTCTTCAATAAATGGTGTTGAGAAAACTGGACAGATATATGTGAAAAATTAAATTAGGCCACTTACTTACAAAAATAAATTCAAAATGGGTTAAAGACGTATAGTTTGTGATCAACATTTTTTTTTTTAATTTTCACTAAATTTATTTGGGTGTCATTGGTTAGTAAAATTATAAAGGTTTCAAGTGTACAATTCTATAATGCATTGTCTATATGTTGTATTGGGTGTTCATCACCCAGAGTCAGTTAATTATTTATGTGTAATTTGTCTTTCATTTGTGTGACATCAGGAATTTTATTTCATTTATAGTAATAAATTTATGACTTAATAAAAAGGAAAAAAATTTTGAAAGTATAAATTAATTAATTAAGAACTCAACAAACGGAAATTTATGGTATCAGATGATTTTTAAATTGTCCAGTAAAACTATCACTATTTACAGCAGTCAACTGGTTAAGAGTGCTCAGAAGAATCTTCATTTAACAAAATGACACATGATGGAATGTGATACTCAATGAACTTATAAGAGAGATTGAAGATGTAATTGA
Source organism: Rhinolophus sinicus (assembly GCF_057876585.1). Taxonomy (NCBI): domain Eukaryota; kingdom Metazoa; phylum Chordata; class Mammalia; order Chiroptera; family Rhinolophidae; genus Rhinolophus; species Rhinolophus sinicus. The sequence goes on along the minus strand of NC_142517.1, from coordinate 104,912,337 downwards.
CTAAAGGATAATAAAAGTAAATTGTTTTATTATAATTTGGCATATTTTATTAGTGAATAACTATGTGTTAGGATCCATGCAATGCTCAGAAAAAGCAGTACCACTGGACAGAATTCATCATGAAATTTAGGATGTCAATTTTATTGAAGGAACTGAAATACAAACAAAACCACTATGTGTACCTAGAACAGAATTCCAAAAGATAATATGTTGAAATAGTCATGTGGGGTTTTTTTTAACAGTTAAAGGACTGTGGATTCTTCTTATTTTTTTTGTCCCTATTTTCATAAACTCTCTTTAATGAGCATCAGTTTTTAATAAAAACTATTTGAAAATAAAAATAATATTAATAATATATTACATAATTATAAAAAATTTACAATTTGAAATAGCATTTAATAGAGGCATAACTATTTTTCAGAGTGGCCCTTCTATATCTTATTTATTACATCAGAATTGATTGCACACATATCAATTTTTTTTATTTTAATCTAAAAATAACATGCACTTTCCTGTATTTAAATTCACAAAAATATCTCAGCCCTTCTCCTACAGATATTATTCATATCCCTAGCCAGTTCATTTGTGTATTTAATCTTGATCCACATGCCTCAAATTTTAAAAAAGATGTTCCTCATTGAATTCAATGCATTGTTCATGAAAAATATTTGTCAACAGTGCTATCAAAGTGAATGATTAGGCATATTTATCATGTATAATAAAATGAGTTAGGTTGATAGTTATGAAGGGACTATAGTTTATATTTGCTAATATAAGCTAAACCAGCTGAATGGCTTCATTTTACTGTGGTCTGCTAAGCAAGGATTTATTATTTTTCCTTGCTTCTCCTTGTCAATGAAAGGTATAGAGCCAAGAGACTGAAGTTTATATTCACTATTTCATTATTTTTAAAAAAAAAACAACTCCAAGGAAATGAAGATGTTAAATAAATTTAAAGTAAAATACTTGCTTCATTCTAGTTTTTCTGTATGGAGTACATTTTAGTTGTAAAAGGGACTTGGAAACTAAAGAGCATAAAATCTAGCCAGGAAGCAATCTATGTGCTTCCACTGAGAAAGTATTATTTTCTTATAAGTAACGTAACAGTATAATACACTATAAAGTATTACATGTCATTGGCAAATTCATTTATTCCCACTTTAAATTATCAAGTACACCATGGGATCATATGGCCTGCTACACAGAAATATGTACCTTCTATCCTGCCCATAATCCCTTGAATTAACAACAACTTTGATGCTAAAAGTATATAAAATTAGCAATGCAAAGCACTGAAAAGAAACGATGAGGATTCGTGAATTATAGAACTCAGAAACAATAGGAGTGGTAGGAGAAAAAGGTAATAGTAAACCACAGCTGAACAATGCAATGGAGGGAATTGTTCTAAAAGTGGAGCAAGCTGTTTTCTCAGCCAAGAATGAATGATAGCAAAAAGCAGACGGAACCCTGAGGCAGTCATCATGTGATCAGCTAGACCTTGCACCCTGGAATCTGGGCCATGGAGCCCACAATGTGACTTTGTTAAGTAGCAGGCAACAGTGGCAGTTACCCATAGGCTTGTTAACCTAAAAATAAAAAGCCATAAAAAGCCAAAGTAAGAGGCAACAAGTGTGTATTTGAGAATAAAAAGATTGTAATTTGGCGAAGTACTGATTCAGGCTGAAACCCAAATAGTGTTCTGATTATGAGGTGAAGGCAAGGGGTTTATTAGAAAGGGAAGGAAAATAATTACATGAATAAAAGAAAAGAATGTCTGTTGGTGATAATAAGCTAAGCAAGGAATTTCTATAGGTGCTAATAAACTAAGTTATTTGTGTTGCCAATTTAAAGAATGTCCTTAATTTTCAGTCTTTCTAGTCAGAATGTCTGCTTTCCAGTTAGCTTTACAAACAGTTATTTGGAATACATTGTTGTTTTAGCCCAGTCCAAAGGTTATCCTGCCCAGTTCAAACATTTCAAAGATTTGAGGAATAAGACGTGTAAGGTGATTCCTCTGAGATAGTTGACTCTGACTCAATTTTGGAATGGCTCCCTTTATATAAATTTCACAGGTTAAAGCAGAGGATGTGGGCACTGAGACCTGAAAAGATGGGCTCTGCTAGTAAAATCTGGATGACTAGAAGTAAGCCTGCCACAAAGTTAATATAGCTGGAAAACCCTCACTGTCTCTGCTGCTCTCTCCTCATACTATCGCTGGTAGCAAGCTCCAAGTCCCGATCATCAAAACTAGCACCCCCTGATAGTCAAAACAGGATCCATCAAAGATGGATTAATGACTCTTCAGTAGAATAACTATAATCTGGGGTATGCTAGTAGATGTTTAATTAATAACTGACACTTAAGAAATGAAAAGAAGGAAAAAAGCCCTGATTTATGATACTGCTGATTTCTATGATATAAATATTTCTACCAAGACCTATTTTGAGCTAATAAAGTGACGTCACTGAATGGAGAGCTGGGGAAAGATGCCCATAATTGGCTCCCTGAGCCAGTCTGAGAAAGCACGCTGCTGACTGTCACACAGTGGGTTGTCAATTGTCATTTACTTTGAAAATGTTCATTGAGCTCCTCATATACCAGGTATTGTTTAAGATGTCACAGATATGTGCAGAACGTAGCAGAAATAGTCTCTATTTTTATTAGGTTAACATTCGAGTTAGGGCAGGATGAAAACAAATAATTGAAAAGTAGACAATACCAAATTTTTGATAAGTGCTATAAATCAATGAAATAGAGTGACTGGGGGAATAGTGGGTTTACCTTTGAGCAATTAGTGAGACCTCACATTCAAGTCGGTGCCTGATTGGTAAGAAGGAAACAGTCAGGGAAACTTCTGCGCTGAGAGTTTCAGACAGAGAGGACAGCAATGGCAGGGACTGGTCTGGTGTGCCAGGTACAGAAAGGAGATGTGGTGGGTAGAGGCAGAGAGTAGGGAAGAAAGTCAGGGGAGATGAAACCAGGAAAATGGCGGAAGTCAGATAAAGCATTATAGAGAATGGTGAGGAAACTGGAGTTTATTCTAAAGGCAAAGTGAAAACTTTTGAGGCTCTTAAGCATGGAAGGGACCTAAGATTATTGATATTTTGCGAATATACTAGAAGCAGGAAGACTAGTCAAGAGTCTACTGCATCACAGACTAGTAGGAAATAATTGCCATCCTTATTTCATGTGAAAGAGGTTGCCAAAAATCACAAAATCTCTCAACTCGCCACACAATCTCATGTAAAAATGGGCGAATCATTTGAACCAACATAACAAAAGGAGATGTACAAATGATGTACAAACACCATTAGTTCATATACGACACACGTAGTATTGATATCTGAAATTGACTTGCATTATCAAATGTTGCCAAGGACGTTGCATAAATGAAATTCTCACACCCTACCATTCAACTTCAAGTTAGGCATTTAGCAAAGAGAGAATAAAACATATTTCTACATAAACACTTATACCCAAATGTTCATGGCAGCTTTAATTGTAATAGCCAAAACACTGGAGTCAATCAAATACCTTTCAACAAGTGAATGGATAAACAAATTGTAGTATATCCATATAATGAAATATTGGTAGGCAACAAATGGTAAATATCAAAATAATCATGTTAAGTGAAAGAAGCCAGGATAAAAAGCAGATGAGTTATGATTTTATATACAGAAAGTTCTAGAAAATGCAATCATTTAGTGTCATGAAGCAGACCTCTGTTTGCCTAAGGACAAAGAGAAAGGAGAGACAGTTTTAAGGGTGCATGAAAAAACTTTGAAAAGTGATAAAAATGTTCACCATCTTGATTGTGATGACAGTTGTATACACATGTCCAAACTGATCAAATTATACACCTTGAATATGTGCGGTTCACTGCACTTCACGTGTGCTCAATATCAATGAGAGTGGAAAACAACATCAATTGCAGATCCAAGCAAGAAAATATTACTATATAATGACTTGATCTGAAATGGTAGCAGTTTCAGATTATGGGGAGTTTCAGATTTAAAATCTATTCTAAAGTTGAATCTGAGAAGAGTTTTAGCAGGCTTAAAGGAGAGCTAGGGAAGGGAGCAATGCACCTTGATTTCAAAGCATAGGAACATGGGGAGTGGTTTTTACTTTGTAATCTTTTACCTCCATCATTATCCTTTGTATTTACTGGGAGAAAGGTGTTTTCATCTTAAGTTACAAAAATACTTCTGGTTGATCTTCACTGCATGTGTGTCTGCTAATTTAAGTAAAACTGATAAAACATGTCAAAATAATAATTATTTCAATCGGATTTTTTTCTGATTTTCATCACAATTTATTACCCTTGCATTTAGATGGAGAAGCTGGATGCTGAAATTTCTGAACCATTTATTGTGTTTGACCGTAGATGGCATGTGCTATCATATTTCCACTTGTAAAGAATATTAGTTAGGGACAAAGAAGAGAGGAAAAATTCATTGTATATCCAAAAAATATAAAATAATTTCAGAAACATAGCAAAAGTGGTAATATTCTTATTAAAGACTCAATATTTATCTAAATATTACATAATACTTTTGAAATAAGTAAACAATTTAATGTTTATAATATTTGTTAGTATTAAAAGCATTTACAGATAAGATTGTTAAACCTTGGAAAATTAAATTACATCTGTGGGCAGTCATACAGCTAGCATTACATGATGTTATTGAACTTGAGTACTTGAATTGTGTATCAAAGCATCACTTTCTCTAATAGATTTATTGTAATCTTAGAATATCATATCAAACATTTACCTTAGAACACTTTAACTTCAGGATACTTTCTTTTTCTCTAGCTCTAGCAATATCTTAATTGTCTTAGCATTAAAAACTTATCTGAGATTGAGCTGTCAGAATTGAGCTACATTACTTTTTCGTTTCATCACAATGAACAGAAAACAACAGAAGTAGTATTCCGCGCTCCTCCCATCTTACTGGGAGAAAAGTAACTAATGAACAATGTAGGACTTTGCTCCCTATACAAAAATGTGTGCGTCTAGGAACAAAGAGTCAAAACAGAAATGTCATTTGTTTGGCCCATTTGAAACCTGTGTTTCATCCAATTAGCGATCATGATTACAAACGTGTCACAATTCATTTGCTTAAACTACTAAAGGAGAACACATTTCACAGAGTAAATAATGACAGTTCTAAAGACACAATGAAGATTTGACACTCTAGTTGCTCTTTATGTAATGATAATTTTTCCAGTGTGCAAACTGAGAACATTTAGACAACAATGGCGCAGCATTCACATTTATAATTTAAAAGTGTTCACAACTCTTTTTTGGTGTGTTTTGTACAGACAGGATGCGGGTGGTTCCTTATATCCTCCTGCTGTGTGCTTTATAGTTACTCTCTTTCCAAGAGCAGATTCTCACTTAGTAATTTTTGAATTAATGGAGTATGAATTTTGATGAGTCTGAGTATTGAAAACATATGTACTTACAAATAAAACTCACTTCACCTCAGAAAATTCTTATTTTATGGTGATGATAGCTGTAGGTATAGAATCACCTGAACTCTTAATAAATGTTTAATAAATGTCTCAAGCTACTTTACCGTTTTTAATTTAAATTGATAAAGTACACATTAGATTTAAGATTAGCCTTTCCCAAATATAGCTATTTAAAAAGCAGATTACTTCTATATGTTTAAACAAAATCAACAAAATTCAGCTAAGCAAAATGGTATATGATATTATAAGTTTTGTTTAAATCATCAAATATGATTTGTAAAATTCATGTGGAAAAGTAGATTATTGTATGTATGAATAGTTCTACTATTTTTTAAATTTTAACTAATTGCTGTTTTCCTAGCCTTCTAACATTTTCTATACTACTTTATTAAGGTAATTTTTAGAGATTTACCTTACATGTTATGCTAGATATCAAGATATGATTTGAAGGTAGCGTAGGGATGGACATCACCTAGGTTGTTAGTATGATGCAGTATGCATCCACTACTGGAATTCACAGTTTTCAGGAGGTGAATATATATATATATATATATATATATATATATATATATATATATATACTTTTATATATATATACTTTTATATATATATACTTATATATATATATATATATATACTTTTATATATATATATATATATATTGGTTTTTTTTGTTTGTTTGTTTGTTTTGTTTTTTTTTGTTTTTTTTTCCTCTAAAGGAAAGTTGCATCAACTTGCATAGGATCATTCTTCCATTAGGAAATTTAAGAATGTAAAAGGGGTGTATATTGACATAGAGAGGACAATACTGTATATTTATTGAATTTTGTGGTCTCCCCAAATTTTTGAACACTCCACCCGATAGTTAAGATATTTGTATGACTAATTCCTACATGCCCGAGAAAGAAGCTAGAAACACATTTTCTCAGCTTTCTTGAACACAGGGTACAGGCATTTAAGCTAGGCTTTCCCAGTGAAATGAAGCTGCTTAGACCTTGATTTGGAAAAGTTGTGTGAGGACTTATGGGTTCTGCAGGAAGTAGTATCTGATTGAAAGGTAAAGGATGTGTCAGGCATCCAAGTTCCTTCTTGGTGAAGATTTTGACTTCTTGATGCAATCGTGGGGTGAGCTGTGTTATCTGTGCCCTGGGGAACCCAGAGTGGGGGCTTTTCTGTAGCAATAAACACACTATGATATTATCTCTGACTCTTGAACTATTCCAGAATGCAGTTTTACATTTTACTTTGGATGGGTCTTATTTCATGTCCTCCTGCCTCTCTCCAGTCAATTCTAAATGAAGTCTAATTTCCTAAGCTCTAAATGCTATTTGGCTTTTGTTTACTTGGGAATTTCAGAGCTGATATTCTAAATTTGCTTCCCCATCTTTAGAAATGAAAAAGAGAAAAAAAACTGTAATAAACAAGATGGAAAAAAAAAACCACAATATGGAGATGGATGAGCAAATTACCAATTAACTAATTACCAAGAGCTATAATTTATCTTCATTGAAATACTGAAACAAGTGTGATTGGCAAACTGAATGTGAAGGGAATGAATCCCATTTGGAGGCTTAATAGAATAGGCAGGTCCAGACTTACAATGGGATGCATTTAAACTATTTTATTTTCCATTACTGCCCCCTAGAAACATTCTGAGAAGAATAAAAGTTCTATTTTTCCCAATATGGAAATAGGCATTGTATTTCTAGAATTTTGGGGGTAAATCTTCCTGACCAAAGCTCTACTCATTTGCTGATGGAACTTGGATAATGTCTTCTAAAAAAATTATCAAATAATCAGGAAAGGATGATTCAAATAAAGACTGGTTTCCCAAAGCCAATTGATCAGTGCCTAAATAAAACTTGTGAGTACATTTTCCCAGTCAGTATCAAAGATATTTTTAATTCTATTGAACGTTTGTGTGTGTCTATGTGTCTGTGTGTCTGTGTGTTTCTAGAGAGGTGTAGGAGAGAAATAGGCAAAATAGCAGACCTAAACTGTTCATGTAGGAGTCTAATCAAATCTACAATGACCTTATAGTGAAGTGGCAGCAAGTGTTCTGATCCAGACCCAGGTTAGCCCTAGTTCAAAAAAAGTGATTACCTCAAAGCATCTTTTATTTACTCTTTTCAGAGTGAGATACTGATACTCACAAGCAGGTTGTTGTGCAAAATAACAAATCACAGAAATGTTCCTGCTAAAATATGTGAACAATGAATTCCAAGTTGTCAAAACAGAAAATAGCAAGCATTGGGCACACTCTACATTGTTTCTGTCTAACAATAACATGGAAAACGTACTTACATGCCAAGATGTGTGCTTGTACCCAGAAATGAAGAAATCTAACTAATCCAATTAGCGATCATAATTACAAACTTGTCACAACTCATTTGCTTAAACTACTAACGGAGAACACATTTCACAGAGTAAATAATGACAATTCTAAAGACACAATGAAGATTTTGACACTCTAGTTGCTCTTTATGTAATGATAATTTTTCCAGTGTGCAAACTGAGAACATTTAGACAACAATGGCGCAGCATTCACATTTATAATTTAAAAGTGTTCACAACTCTTTTTTGGTGTGTTTTGTACAGACAGGATGCGGGTGGTTCCTTATATCCTCCTGCTGTGTGCTTTATAGTTACTCTCTTTCCAAGAGCAGATTCTCACTTAGTAATTTTTGAATTAATGGAGTATGAATTTTGATGAGTCTGAGTATTGAAAACGTATCTGGGGAATCGAAAAAAAAAAAGAGAAAAGAAAAAAAAAAGGGGGGGAATCGAAAACGTATCTACTTACAAATAAAACTCACTTCACCTCAGAAAATTCTTATTTTACGGTGATGATAGCTGTAGGTATAGAATCATCTGAACTCTTAATGAATGTTTAGTAAATGTCTCAAGCTACTTTGCTGTTTTTAATTTAAATTGATAAGGTACACATTAGATTTAAGATTAGTCTTTCCCAAATATAGCTATTTAAAAAGCAGATTACTTATATGTGTTTAAACAAAATCAACAAAATTCAGCTAAGCAAATAAGGCAGGATTCATAGTTACTCACTAACAATTTTTAAGCTTTAAGTTATTCCAAGTAATGTCATAAAAGAGAATACACACTAGTAATTACTTATTTGAATTAAATATGACATTAGTTTCTTTTTAATTTTTGCTTTTAAATGACTGTTATTTTATGATTCCTAAGAAATTATATATTCATATATAAAAATCTATAGTTACAGAAAACTCATTTGAAAACATGATTGTTTAGAACATTTTAGTTCTCTGTAGACGATTTTTGAAATATTTGGGGATATTCACCACAAACACAGAAACAAAATGTATATAGATATTTTTATTTGTAGTCTTGATATTAACATTAAAATATTCATACTATTACTTAGTTTATTCTAATCAACAATTGAATAAAAAATGCCATACACCTTTTGTAATATTATATGATGTTGTAAGTTTTGTTTAAATCATCAAATATGATTTGTAAAATTCATGTGGAAAAGTAGCCTATTGTATGTATGAATATTTCTACTTTTCCCATTCTTCCTTTTTGATGTTCCATGATTCTTTCTTTTAGCATTTTCTTTCTCTTTGAAAAATTTCCTTTAACCACTTTTTAGGAGTAGGTATGATAGTTACAAATTCTGTTAATTTTCTTAATCTGAGAATATCTTTGTTTTTTCTTTATTCCTGGAATTTATTTTTATTGGGTATAGGATTCCCAAGTTGACAGCTCCTTTTTTTCTTTAGCACTTGAGAAATGTTGTGCCACTTTTTCTGACCTCTTTGGTTTCAGATGAGAAATCCATCATTCAAATTGTTGTTTCTCTATAGGCAATGCACCATTTCTCTCTGCCTGCTTCCAAGGTGTTTTTTCTTTATTTGTCAAGTTTAGTTAAGATATGTAGTGATATGTATTTCCTTGAGTTTATCTTTTCTTGGTGTTCTCTCACCTTCTTGAATCTGTAGATCTGTGTCTTTGACCAAATTTGGGAAGTTTTCAGCCATTATTTCTTCAAATACTGTTTCTGTCCCACTCTCTTTTCCCTTTCCTTCTGGAGCTCTGATGATATGAGTATTGAATCTTTTGTTATTGCTTCATAGGTCCTTGGAAATCTGTTCATTTTTTTCAGTCTAATTTTTTCTTTATTGTTTAGATTAAATACTCTTGATCTGTTCACTGAATCCATCATCTGTCTTTTCCTCTCTACTTTTGAATCTATACAGTGATTTTTTTTTAAGTTTTGTTATCTTTTTCAGGTATATTAGCACCATTTGATTTTTTATTATGTCTTTTCTTTGTTGAGAACTTATATACTTTAATTTGTTTTCAATGAATTTCTCATTGATTTGAAAACATTCTTATGATGGCTATTGTAAAGTCTTGTCAGATAATTCCAAGTGTTGTTATCAATTTATTTTCTTTTCTCATTCACATGTTATTTTCTGATTCTTGATGATGGGCAATCTTTTATGCTGATCATGTGGTCTGTGATGTTGGGAGAGCCTGGGTCCTATTTAATTTCTTTACTTTAGCAGGCAGTCATCTTGTTTCAGTTAAGCCCATTGTTCTTACCCTAATTTGGGGAGCTGTGGTTCCATAAGTTTAATTTTCAGAGGCTCTGTGATCAGTATCTTTGGTCTGCTTGTTTTATGATGCCACTAGGGCTCCCACGCATACTCGCTAGTGGTGCCTGAAGAAGTCGAAGGTTTTCTCCTGGCCAGGCCGCTCAGTGTCTCTTGGTAGGAAAGGGAGTCTCAGGCACACAGGGACAAAAAGCCTTCCATGTGTGGGCTGGTTGTGGTGTGGTATTTCCCATGTAAGTGCCACTCAACACCTTGCCTAGTAAAGTAAGGGTCTCTTGAAAATCACATTTAATTTCTGTGATGTCCATTTTATCATTTTGTGTCTTGTTTATATATGTGGGGGGGTTTTGTTTGTTTGATTTTTATTTTTATGCTTAGTGTTTTACGTGTTGTAAAAAATATTTCCTACCCAATGGTTATAGAAATGTTTTCCTATACAAATTTGCTGGTTTAACTTTTGTGTTTTAAGTCAAGGATCCAAAAATTAATTTCCATTCATTGTGTGAGGTAGGGGTTGAGGATTTTTTGTTTTTTTACAAATATTTTTCAAGTTGTTTCAGTACCATGTGTTGAAACAACCATGTTGTCTCCATTGAATTACCTTTGCAACTTTATATAAAAATCAATTGACCTTACACACTTGGGCTACTTCTGGACCCTCTATTTTGTTCTATTGATCAATTCCTCTAAAAGTAAGCCAATACCACATATCTTGAGTATTATAGACTTACATTAAGTCTTGAAAGCATGTTGAGTGAGTCTTCTAATATGTGTCTTTTTTTAAAAAAAGTTTTGGCTATTCTTGGTCCTTGGAATATTTATATGTTTAGAATCAGATTGTTAATATCTACCTGCTAGGAATTTCTACTGAAACTATATAGAAACTATAGATAAATTTGTAGAGTATTGTTTGTTCCACCTAAAATTCATATGTTGATATCCTAACTCTTAATACCTAAAAATGTGGCTTTATTTGGAAATAGGGTCGAAGAGCTAATGAGTTAAAATTGAGCCCTATTGGAGCAGAGTGGCCAATATGATTGGTTTTCTTATAAAAAGGGAAAATTTGGACACAGACAAATACACACAAGCAGAATGCCATGTGATATGAAAGTAGAGATTAGCATGGTGCACATACAAGTCAAGGAATACAAAATATTGCCAGTTAGCAAGCAGAATCTAGGAGCGAGGTATGAAACATATTTTCTCTCAGGGCCAACAAAAAACCTTGAATTCAGATTTCTAGCCTTCAGAAATGCGAGACAACAAATTTCTACTGTTTAAGCTACGCTGTGAGTCGTACTTTGCTATGGCAGCCTCAGAAACCCAATACAAGAAGAAAGGACATCTTGACAGTATTGTCTTCTTGTTCATAAACCTGTTACGTTCACCCTACATACTTAGGTTTTCTTTAATTACTCTCTGAAATATTTTGTAGTTTTCATTATAGAGGGTTTTGCATATCTTTCACTAAGTTTTTTGTTTGTTGATGCATTGTACAAGATATTTTTTTAATTTTTATTTCTAATTATCTGCTACTTGAATATAAAAATTCACTTGATTTTTATATATTGACCATATGCCCTGCCTTAGTAAATTCACTTTTTAATTTGAGTAGTTTCCTTTCGAGGACCCATTACTTTATTTTCTTGCATTATTGCCCTGACTAGGATTTCCAATATGTTAACTAAAAAAGGAGCAAATCATCATCCATTGCTTGTATCTCATGTTGGAGGAGGCATTATATATGTAATTGTTGAGTATTATGTTTGATATGGGATTTCCTTAGATGACCTTGATCAGATGGATGGGCTTCTATTGCATTCTTAGTTTGCTCAAAGGTTTTATTATGAAGGGGTATTAAATGTAGCCAATTTTTTTTAGTTGTTTGTTTGTTTTTTCCATTTAATTTAATGAAATGATCATCTGATAGTCTCCTTAGCCCACCTGCTAGCTTAATTTATGTAGATACATACAGTAGAAATTTTCTTGAATAATTAATACTTTCTCACTCCAACTCAACTCTCTTTACTTTTTCAGCCTATCAAAAACACACATTTAAAACTAAAAACATTCTCAATAAACTGTACCAGTCTTCACAAATAAAGCGTATGCATTCTTCCTGTGACAAAGATGACAAGGTTATGTTTATTCATACATCTTTACACTTTATACCAAGTCAGACTTCAATGAATTTAATTACTGCAATCATTGTAGTATGAAATTTATAATGTAAAAGAATCTACTGCTTAGTGATAAAACAATTAAGTGGTGACACAAGATGTTTAGAAACATTAACTTTTGATAGTGTCACATTATTAATTAATCTGTTATAGACCTATCTATAATTTTAAACCTGTGACTTTACTGTGTTAAATACAACACGCATATTGGAAAAGCAACATTTAGCCTTTCACATTTCTCAGGAGGGACTGACTCAATTGTCATAAGATTTAACCATGTGTAAAGATCAAATTAGGGTGACTTAGTCCCAAATAAGTCACCTAGATCATTTTTTCTAGCTCTACAAGAGTAAACCTAAATCCACCTAATCAGAGTCTAAAATCCTCCAGCTAAGTTACCATAAACTGATAAAATTGTTAGCCAGGGTACAGATGGTATGATATATCTTCTTTTATTTGTTACTTTTCAAGAAAATGTCTAGGCAGTGTTTATTCCTGTATGTCTTAGGAAAGTTAACATAAACTCTTTTGAAGATGACTAATTTTCTAGTACTTTGTAAAACTGATCATCAGTTCTACTAAAGTATACAGTTACAGTATATGCTACATTTTCTCTAGTCAGCGCAAAAAATGAAGAGCTGGTCTTTGGTGTCCAAGTTGATAATTAAGGAATATTTGAATTGAACAATTAGTGTGGTTCATGCTGTGGTGTGTCACCCAGATTCACTTCAGGAGTCTGGCACTGATTCTCCTAGCTGCCTCTTGTTATTGGCCTCCAGAAGGGAGCTGCCTGCCCTCATGTATGCCCTCTTGTCAGCGGCAGCCCTCATGTAATGGCAGGTTAATGTTGGGATATAAGGCCCCACCCACTTGCCTTGACTGGGGACCGTTCTGAGGTATGGTCCAGATCCAGAGCTTCGGAAGTTCTCTGTGGCTTCTGTTCCAATGACATCATGGTTCTGCTTTCCTACTTTCCTCGTTAAAGCTGTTGTTCTGGGAGCTTTTCCCAAAAAACCCTCTACAGAAAATCTCCAACTTTGCATCTGTTTCTCATACAAATGACCTAACATAATGAATCACAATGTTTTATTTTTCAAAAGCACTTTACATCTAGAAAGTGTTTCCTTTTAATTCATAGAATAGTTTCTCTTATGCTCTATTCACCAGTTAGATCTCCTGTATCCTACTAATCATTTTAGTACCAGTTCAAAAATAATCTCCTCTTAGAAGATCCCACCTGATCTTCCCCATCCCCGACAAGGAATTGTTGTTTCTGTTGTGTTACCATATGAGTCAAGTCATGGCTGTTTCCCAGTATGCATCATATCATAAGCTAGTGATTTATTATTACTAGAGAAAATATATTTATCAGCACTTCTGTGGCGTTTAGACAGGCAGACCTGCCTGGGGCAATAGAGAAGGGATATGGTGGCAGGATTAACCTCATGAGAAAAAGCAGAGCAGAGAACAAAGGTACACTGTCCAGGGTGCTCCCTGTGATGGGCAGATAACTAGAAGGGAGTGGGCTTTCCATGGCCGAAGAATATCATGGTTGACGGTACTGACGTGGCTGAAGTTGTACGGGGCTGTATGATTCTGCACTATACACTGAGAGTCAAGAGTAAGGTCACTACATCCAAACACTGCTGAGTGTCATTGGTTCACTTATGGGAAATAGTCAAGTAGGCCAAGCTTCATTCAGGTTTGATGTGGACGGCGCTAGTAGGTAAGGAGGTGAGGAAGGCACAGAAACATAGCAGTGGCACCACTGTCACCTATAAGAAGACTCTGGGAAGCTGGCCCTTCTTTCATGGACACATCTGTAGCTTATGGGTGGACTGTAAGTAACTTCATCACTCTCACCTTGGTTTGGCTACAGTAGTGTGATCAGGTTTCAATCTGTCATCCTAATGGAAAAGTTTACTCATAACTATATATTTGCATACCTCTATAGGCAGTGTTTACCTGTTTCAAATGTTATAAGTGTTTGTCCCAACTTTAATTCTTTAGAGTATATCTGTTTTTCACTGATTTTTCCTCTTTCTCCCAAGGTCATTATATCAGAAGCAAGTGTTGATCTCTCTCTCTCTGGGTTACATACACTTAAAACCAAAAGCAGTGGGAACTATGATTATATTTGCCCAATTGTTATGCCCCATTAAGAATACAAAATGTACCCTTAATACATATAAAATGTATCCAAAAAAGTGTCCTTAAGTGGTAGATGATTATTTTGTACATAAAAACATGATTTTCATATATTATAATAAATCAAAAGTTTACAAATTGGTATTTTCTGTATCAATATGTCTTGTACTTACAAAAAAGTAAATATCTCAACTCGTAGTTGAGTCTTCTAGTTCAAAATGCCTGTTTCCAAACATAACTAGAATACCTACTGGAAGTAAAAATAATTTTTTACAGTGAATAGGAATACAAGTTGTTGGTGAACATAAAACAACAAAAAATAGCCACAATAACTTTCCATCTGCAAAGCATGCTATAAAATGACAGTCGTGGGGTGCACAAATACAGTGCTGTGAATGTAAAATGTAACCCAAGGAACTGACAAAATGAAGTGACTGGAATTATGGCTCTCCTGTGTTGTATAAATGTCTTGTAACCAAACATTTTTATAAAAGACAGTAAGAATTACAAAGAAAATGTAGCAGAAATACTTGATTTCAAGAAACAAGGTTATAAAAATTATAGAGGCTGGCTTAGCAATACCTCTACAATAGAGTGAATGGTAGAGTTTAATAGTCTGCTATAAACTCAAGCCTTTATTTTGGGTATTTTGATAGAGCTCTCAGAACTGAAAATACAGCAATCCATGGCCTCTTAGTTAGACACTAGCTGCTTATCACAACTTAACAGAAAGTGAGATGAACCTTGTCAACAGGGCAATATAGAGCATTTTGGTGGAAAATCCACTAAGACTAGGCTGCATACAATTATATGATATATATAAAATAGACCAGGTTTTCAAAACTATTTCCCAGCAAAGACATTGCTGAATGACACAGAATTGATATGGTGTGGTGCGAAAACAGCTGATAAGGTACTAGACTCCAGTCTACACTAATCGAATTCCAAACTCTAAAGCCCAAGGGAGTTCAAACTCTTCCAGCCAGGGCTACAAACTCTAGCCAGTTCCATCAGAGTCATTATAACAATATGCTTACATGGGTAAGCCTGTCAGCCCTCACTTATGGCAAACATAAATGAAAAATGCTATCTTCTCTCTTTCAAGAACCCCTTTTAAACACTCACAGGGGTGTAAAAGCTAGGCCAAAAGCAATCATATATTAGAACCTGTTCAGAATACCAGAATACTATCTTGCACTTGATATTCAGGGACTTAGTAATTAGACATCCCTCTAGTTACATCTAGTTACAGTAAACTGGGAAAGAACTGGAGGTATTTGGATGTCTCTTATGAGGCAGTCTTAGATCAGATTCTCTGGAAGCAGATCCTGCAATAAGCATTTGGGTGCATGATATTCAGGAAGTGCTCCCAGGTCAGGGAGTGGAGGAAAGACAGAGGAGTGGCAGCCAAGGGAGATGCCATCTCAGGCAACATCTGCCTGATCTCTTGGGAGAATTGCAGTGTAAGCTACTCCTGAGCTGTCCATTGCAGGGCAGCTGTACGTTCTCACATAAACATCAGTGTGGTCATTGGCTAAAGGTTTCCCCCAGGGGGTATAAGCTCTCAGGCACTTACAGCTCTTACAGCTTATACCTTAAGGCAAGCAAGCCCAATAGCCTGAGGGCCTTCCTCTGGTAAAGAACTGAAGGTCCTGGCCATTAGAAAGGAAAGAACACCATGAAGGGGCACAGAGGGTGAGGGTGGGCACAGATACAGTAACAGGGATCCCAGGACATCTGATCAGAACATCAATAGTTTTCACTGTGGGGCCAGCCCTTAAAAATGGCTGTGCCAACACAACTTGATTACACTATTTTGTTAATAATTCTTAGGACTATACTCACTCAAGCCATGAGAGGGACACCAAGTGAAAGCCAAAGAAAAGAGCGCCAGTATATCCTGTTGCAGCTCAGCCCAGGCAGGGAAAGTGACATTACAGAGGAGGCATTTGAAAAGGCCTTTGAAGGATGAATGTGTTTTTGTCAAAAGTGCAAATGTCATATAGAATTCTAAGAATAAAAGTAGGATGAACAAAACTGTGGAGCTGAAAAAATATATATGGTAATTCTGAGATGTAGTGAATAAAACATTCTGGTTTCTCTATTGGAGGCAGGGATTAATATACTATGAAAAGTAAATAAGAATATGTTGGGAAGCCTTTTTAACCAAACTTATTTGTTAATTTGTCAGCAATAGGGAGTTATTAGAACTCTAAGATTTTAAAATGCTATGATTAGATTTATACATTAGGATAGATAATCTAGCAACACTATGTTGGTTGACTTGAAAAGTGACCCAGTCAGAACCCTAAGATCTTGAATTGGAGTCTCAGAAAAGAGAATGGAAAAGAGACAACATTGCAGAAGTAGAATCTACAAGATTTGATAGCTTCCCAGATACAAAATTAAACATGGGTGTGGCTTTTTCAATCTGTGTAACTGAAAAAAAGTTGGTATATTTAATTGCAGATGAAAATCAGTAGCTAGTTTGGGAAAGATGATAATTCAGTCATTTTGTTTATTTGTTTGTTTTATATACCCTGACCATTTACAAAACTGATTTGAGGGAAATTACAATGCTGAAAATAAATTATAAAAATAAGTCTAAGAATACTTTAATAAAGGGAGTAAAAAAGACTTTCACCAAAACACAGAAACAACAGATAGTTTTTAGATATGTGATGTTGGCTCCAGCTGGCGCCTATTATAATCATTAGTAAACGTCTGTTTTTTGCATATTTTTCATCACTAAATATTATATGGATAGCACACACCTAGAAAGAAACAAACCAGCTCTTGGATTATCACCAAGAACAGACCATGTAGACCTGAAGCAGGCTAGCCTAGAAGAACAAACAGTGCCCACATCGTCGTGACCCGGTTACACAGGAGTTCCATGCACGTGTCTGGTTTGGGAATAGAAGTAGGCTGTATTATCAGGCTCCTCAGGAAGTACACTTACTCCAGGAAGATACCTGGTAAGAATGAAAACAGGACACATTTTGTTTAAATATGTAAATATAAAAACAGATATTTGAGAACTTGTGAGTCACCAGCACATTTACTGCCTGTCTGCCATGGTCGGTGAATAAATAATCCTGTGGTCTGGTAACCACATAATGATATCAGTGCTTCTTACATGTTCTGTGAACAAGTTGGCCCGTCTGCCCAGAAGAAACCACATCTGGGAAAAGGTAGAAAGATTCACTGTCTTGGTGTCTTCTGTACATTGACTTGGATTGCAGCAAACCAGGTTGCTTGTGGCTTGCAAGTCTCCCTGTCACTGTTGTCATGCCAGAGAGGTGACCACCTAGAGGGATAAATAGAACAAGGAGATGATATATGCCAAATGTATGACCTCAAAAATCTAACAGTCATCAATATTGTGCAAAGGACAAATTAGTTAAGCCATAAGAGAGGAAAAGACAGAGAGCTAAATACACATATACCGTGGGTGCCAACAAAATGTATACAAGTGGACACTTTGGTCAATGTTGCTCAAGCAGTAGTTCGCCATAATCAGAAGTGTCTGGATGCTGATGGTAACCACTTTGAGAACCTCTTGTAATTGCAGAAGTCAAACGTGACTTGTATTCATCTTTTGTTATCAGTATATATTGAGTATTACAGTTTTAATACAGTTTTCCTTCCTTAAAATGTGTATAGATATTTTGCCCTAATGAAGAGGGTTAAAAAAAAAAAATCCTTAATTTTGTAGCAGCCTGAGCAAATGGATTGCATAGCTCTCTCTCTGTTAGAGGAAAACACAGGTATATATGAGAGAGAAGTTTTTGAAGAAAGCTACATAAAGAAGTCCTTTATATAATGAGTTTAAGTAACAACATATTTAGGTATGAAATGGTGATGGGATCATTATTCAACAAGCCCTCTTTTATTCATTCATTCTTCAAATGTTTATTAATTACATACATACTAAAGCCCAGTATAGAATATTTTTACTAAAAAGTTAACTGAAAAATCCTGAATGAGACTCAAAAAGCACTTTTCTTAAGGACAAATATTAATAAGTTGGACATTAAAAATAAAAAATAAAAAGTTTGCTAATCAAAAAAGTTCCTTAAAAGTATACAAAGGGAAGTCACAGGATGGGATAAGATGTTTGCAACATGTTACCAAAGGGCTAGAATCCAGAACAGATAAATAATTCCTACAAATAATAAAGAAAAAACAGGTAGTCAAATAGAAAAATGAGCAAAATACTTCAGTAGACACTCCACAGAAAAAGATACCAATAGCCAATAAACGTTATGAAAATATGCGTAAGGGCTCAACCACATTAGTAATCAAGAAAATGACAATGTAAAATATAAAACTAGTTTAATGTGAAATACTAGTACACATACACCAGAATGCCTAAAATGAAAAATACTAATAATTAAACTATTGACAAGGACGTAAAGCAAGCAACTAGACTTTAATTTCACTAATCATGAGAGCAAAACATAGTTTAATGACTGGAAATTAGCATACTGGTGTCACCCAAAATTGAATACACTCATATCCAATGACTATGCTATTTCACTCCTAGGAACATATCCAATAGAAACACATACACATATGCCCCAAGAGACATGTGATGACAGAGACATAGGTGACTGGTTATTCAAAAAATTATTATCTAGAATATTCTCAAACAGGAAACAACCAAAATTCCAACAACTTCAGAATGGATAAATAAATTGTGGTATATTTTATCAATGGAATACTATACAGTGATCAAAATTAATTAACTACAGTTCACACAGTAAAATGTATTAATTTCAAAAGTATGATATTAAGCAAAATTAACTACACACAGAGTCCTGCTATATTGTCAATTTATATAAAGTTCAGAATAGACAAAACTAAAGAACAGGGTTATAAGGAGAGTGTTTACTTTTGGAATGTACAGGAAGGACAGATTTGGATACAGGAAGGACAGATTCAAAGATGGCATGAGATGGCCTGAGCTTCTTGAGCACAAGCTGTGTTCCTTTTTTTTTTAAGTTGAGATAACATTGGTTAATAACCTTATAGAACAATACCATTCAATATCTGTATACACTATAGCAAGCTCACCACCGAAAAATCTAACTTCCATCCACCACCATATATTTGACCCTCTTTACCCATTTTGCCCTCCCCCCACTCCCCTTCCCCTCTGATAACCACTAATACGTTGTCTTTATCTATGAGTTTGTTTTTATTTTGTTTTGTTTTCCCCATGTGAAGGAAATCATATGGTTGTTGTCCTTTTCCATCTGTCTTATTTCACTAGTACAATTCCCTCAAGATCCATCCATGTCATAGCAAATGGCAATATTTCATCTTTTTTTTATGGCTGAGTGGCATTCCATTGTGGTATGTGTATATATATATTCATCCTCTTTATCCATTCTTCCATCAATGGACACTTATGTTGTTTCCATGTCTTGGCTATAGTAAATAATGCTACAATGAACATACGGGTACTTACATCTTTTCAAATTAGTGTTTTCATATCCTTTGTAAAAGTAGCTAGATGAGGAATTGCTGGATTGCATGGTAGTTCTATTCTTAATTTTTTTTGAAGAAACTCCATACGGGTTTTCATAGTGGCTGTACTCATTTACAATCCCACAGTATATGAAGGGTCCCTTTTTCCCACAACCTCTCCAACACTTGTTATTTCTTGTCTTTTTGATAATAGTCATTCTCACTGGTGTGTGGTCGTATCTCCTTGTGGTTTTGATTTGCATTTCCCTGATGATTAGTGATGCTGAACATCTTTCATATGCCTGTCGGCCATCTGTATGTCTTCCTGGAAAAATATCTATTCAGATTCTCTGTCCATTTTTCTAATCAGGTTGTTTGAATCTTACTATTGAGTTGTATTAGTTCTTTTATATATTGTAAGATATTAATTCCTTATGAGAAATATTATCTGCAAACATCTTCCCCCATTAGGCTAGTTGCCTTTTTATTTTGTTAATGGTTTCCTGTGCTGTGTAAAAGCTATTTAGTTTGCTGTAGTCCCATTTGTTTAGTTTTGTCTTTATTTCCCTTGCCTTTGGAGTCAAATTCACAAAAATACCACCAAGACCTATTTCCAAAATCTTAGGGCCTATGTTTTCTTTTATGCATTTCATTGGTTCAGGTCTTACATTCAAATCTGTAATCCATTTTGAGTTAATTTTTGTGTATGTTATAAGATAGTGGTCTAGTTTAATTTTTTCTCATGTGGCTGACCAGTTTTCCCAATGAACTGTTAGAAAGAGAAATGAAGAAAAGAATCCCATTTACAATCACAACAGAATTAAAATGCATAAGAATAAACTTAACACAGGAAGTGAAAGACCTGTACACTGAAAAATATAAGACATTGATGAAAGATATTGAAGAAGACAAAAAGAAATGAAAAGATATTCTGTGTCCATTAATTAGAAGAATGAATATTGTTAAAATGTCCATAATACATAAAGCAATCTACAGATTCAATGCCATCCTTATCAAAAACCCAATGGCATATTTCACAAAAATAGAATTTAAAAATCCTATAATTTACATGGAACCACAGAAGACCCCATATAGTCAAAACAATCCTGAGAAAAGAAGAACAGCGCCAAAGGTATCACACTCCCTGGTTTCAAAATATACTACAAAGCTGTAATAATCAAAATTGTATGGTACTGGGAGGAAAACAGACACATGGACCAATGGAACCGAACTGAAAGCCCAGAAATAAACCTACATATATAGGCAACTAATTTATGACAAAGGAATTAAGAATATATGGTGGCGAAAGGAAAGTCTCTTCAATAAATCATGTTGACAATGTTCTATTTTTATCTATCATGCTTCATATATTCAATTTACAACATTTTATTAAACTATATATTTGATTTTTATACTCTTAATGTGTTGTCTATTTCTATAAACAAACATTTTTAAAAAGCAGGCTATGGATATGAAAACTTAGAGAGACCATAATAAATTTATTTCACTTATATTTTTCCATTTATATATGTGTGGCAGGTAGAATAATGGTACTCAAATATGTCCACATCCTAATCCCCAAAACTTATGAATATGTTACTGTGCATGCTAAAAAGGATGTTACAGATATGACTAAGTTAAGGATTTTGAAATGGGAAGATTATCCTAGACTATCTATGTGGGCCCAACATGATCACAAAGATTCTTACAAGAGAGTGAGGAAGAAAGATTAGATCAGAGAAGTTCATGTGACAACAGAAGCAGATATGAGAGTTGGGAAAAGATGTGGGGTAAAAAAAAGAAATAGGGAAGAAAGGAAGGAATGGAGGGAAAGAGAGATGGGCAGAGAAATATGAAGGTACTCTGTTGTTGGTTTTGAAGATGGAGGAATGGGTTAAGCCACTGAATGTCAGAATCTTCTAGAAGCTGGAAAAAGTAAGGAATGGATTCTTCCTTAGATCTGCAGAAGTAACACAGTGCTGTTGACCCATTTTTGACTTCTGAATTCTGAATCTCTAAAATAATAAATCTGTGTTGTTTTAAACGATTAAGTTTATGGTAATTTGTTATAACAACAATGAGAAACTAATACAATATGCAAAGTGGTGGTGATTTATGAAGTTCAGAATACACAACCCCAAAACATGCCATTTCTTTCCAGGAATAAAGAAACATTCTTATCACCAGGGATGGGGAGTGGAGGCTGAGAGAAATCTATATAAATAAAGTTGGTTAAACTTGGTTAAAATAATTCTTATTTTCCTAGTCACTTTTTCATGATTATTTAGCCTAGCCCAACCCCATTTGCCTTGTCACATTTTCATAATTTACTACTCTTTGTCCAACTTAGCATATAAGAGTTTGACTCTGATTCTTTGGGTCTTCATTTTTCTTTTAAAGGCTCCAATGTACATATAAAAAATAATTAAAACATTTATGCTTTTCTCCTGTCAATCTTTCTTATGTCAGTTTAATTCTTAGGTACAGCTGGAGACAGACCCTAGCAGAGTATAGAACTTTTTTCTTTCTTACATTAAAAAAAAAAAAAAAAGTCTATGTCTAAATGAGTTTGTAAAGAATGTTTTATTATATTATTATTTATTAAAAGTAGTATTTTCTTATTGATAAATAAAAAAAGAAGAGTTGTATTATCTTAAGTTTGGTGAAATATGAAATATATTTCTATAATGGCTGGATTTTGCATAATGAACATTAATAATCAGAAAAAAATATATAGGAATAAGGAGGTGATTAAGTGTGTTACTTTCTTCCATTAGAACCTATTTCTTAGTTCAAAGAGCTTAATATACATAGGGTTAATTTTAAGATACGTTTATGAAAATGATGACAAGTAAATTCGTTTGGACTAGTGGGCCTTACTGGTATGGACTGGGGAAATCATTAACCACTGTGAAACAAATAGATCTTTAACACTACTCATTGCAAAATCTGCTTGTAGCTGTGATATCAAAATAGGCTTCTCTGAGGAATGTTTATCTTTTTGAGGTATTGTATGAACCTCCAAAGTAAATTTTTAATGTGTCACATAGCATTCATTCCACACTAGACTATTCCAAAATTACTCTGCAAAATTTGGCAACAATTTATTCAACAACTTTCCCATTATTTGATTAAAAGTACAGAGACAATTAAAAAATCATTCATTTATACGGATTAGTTTCCTGTTGACTGTAACTGGTAAAACATTGGGACATGTACTACAATGCCACCACTGTTCTTCATATCCACTCTCACTGCCTTGTAGAATATATGTCAGAATGAAGGGTAATTCTGACTATTGTTAGTGGAGGCATAGTCTGAGGTAGGTGCTAAAAAAAATGGCAAAAGCACCAGGTGTAAAAATTCACCTCACTTATTCCAAATAAGAATATCTGGATAACATTCCAGATGCTATTGCTATTTCACTCATGACTGGAATAAATGTAGACTGGGTGAGATGCTAAAATGCTTTGACTCACAGAAAGAGATGGAAAAGCACTAACTTTGATTAAATGATTTACAAAGAACTAGTTTCCATTTAAAAATATAACAGTTTAGATAAATGTCTAAGTGACCTCTTACAACACAAAATACAATTAAATGTGTGTCTCTTTCCTTTGAAAGATGGCAAATAGTCACTCCATTGGTGTACCATATTTAAGATAGCTATTCTTTACTCCTGAAAAGTTAATTTAGTCCTATTTACCTTCTAATAATGTTTGCCACCAAATTTTTAAGATTATGGCTAAACAGGAAATAATTTAGTATTTCAATATTTCAGAATATTAAAAAAGCCAATATTTAGGATTTATTTTGCAGTTATCAACACAAAAGATAGTTATTTACATTTCCTAAAATAAAAGTTTATAAAACTTTTACTATAATTGCATTTTCATGCTAATAGTAATTCCAATCCTTATTAAGTTACTTAAATGAACTGATCATACAACACATAGAAAACCATCAAATTTTAAAAATATAAAAAAATTACTTTGAAATTCTGTTGATTCATCTGATCATACTATATTATAAATTGTTTATTTAATAATATACTCATTCCCAGCAAAACTTTTTAATAGAAGTTTATAAAGAAAATTACCCAGCTGTGAAATTGGAAGCAAAACTGTTGCAGCTCAACTGAATTTTATTTTTTACTATTTTGCCAACAGTAATCTGCACTTGATTTCATAGTGCCTCCAACTAAAAAGGATTATCTAGTCAGAATATATCAGTACATAATAAATGTGCTTCATTTCTTCCAAGTTCTTTTTGCTGACAGCCAAAATGAATGTTTGTCTCAGTGCTGGCACCAGGGGTACTTCTGCAGAGACTATTTCATGGTCCATTGAACCCTAAAGGACATTGTTTTTAAAGGCATATTATCAGAAATGGAGAAGCAAGCCATCTGAGAGGCTATTACCGGTACTACTGCAACTGGAGTATGTCCTTCTAGTTTTGTTGGTATTTTCAAAATACTACTGTCCCAAAGATATCGGCTTTAAATTGTGTATTACTCAAAATCTTAACAATATTACCCACTTGATAAACAAAATATCTATATGTGTGTATTTGGAGGGTTTAGCAAGGTAAGCATGCAAGTTTTAATGCCCTAAATAATATATACTTACAGATATAACAACTTTATTTGTCATCATTCAAAATTTTCATCAGAAATTCCTGCTTCCTTAAATCATCACGGGGCCTTCCAATTGCTAGAAAGAATTATATACTTCATAACCTTCTTTTTCCCTCTGTGCTGTTGCCGTCATATGTTTAAGACATTTATTGATGCCCTTATTACCAAGCATTGTGTTGTTTGTTTACATGCGCTTTCCCTACAAGACTAAATAGCTTGAGGGCAAAGTCCAAGGTTTTTCATCCTTACATCCTAATTTCAAGCACAATGACTGACTGACAACATTGAAAGAGTTCAATTTTTGAATATAGAGTAGCTATCAAAAAAATGATACTATAATAGCTACATTACAAATGTTGTAGAAGTCACTCAACCTCTATGTTTTATGTTTGGTAATTGGCATAATTTCCTAATGTATTTTTGCTTAAGCTTTGTTCACATACCTTTCTGAACATTTTCACAGACACACACAAATATATACTTTCTTGTATTTACAACAAATATAGGATAATTCAATTAAAGCGAAACCACTTGGTGAGCAGAGACTCTTATCATTCTGTTTATGAACAATAAATGCATACAGTTTGATTTGATTTTATCTGAAGCTTTTTGCTAATGCATTTATTTAATTTGGTAATTTTTAAAATCACTGAATTTTCTAATTAGAAAACACTATGAAGATTATCAAATTTCTGTACTTTGGAGATTAAATAAATAGGTAAGATTGAAATCTCTTTGTACAAATTGAGATGCCTAGACAAGATTTTTTTTTGACATAATTAATGGTCAACTCTATAGGAGAGATAATTATTTCTAGCTGCCACAACAAACAAACATCCAAAACTCAGAGGCTTCTGACAATAATTGTTTGTTTCTTACTTTAAAAAGTCCGCAAAAATACTGTGCATGGATTTTTATATCAGCTTTACTCATAATTACGACACTTGGAATTAACCAAGATGTCCTTCACTGGGTTAATGAACAAATAAATTATGGCCCATCCAAGCAGAAGGATATTACTCAGTGCTAAAAAGAAATGAGCTATCAAGCCATGAATAAACATGGAGGACTCTTAAATGCATACTACTAAGTGAAAGAAGTCAATATGAATAGGCTACACACTGTATGATCCCAACTGTATGACTGTTGAGACAGTTGAAAGGTCAGTAGTTGCCAGGGGTTAGAAGGAAGGAGAGTAGAATAGGCAGAGCATGAGGGGATTTTTAGGGCAGTGAAACTATTCTGTATGGTACTGCAATGGAGTATACATATTATTATACATTTGTCAAAACCCATAAACTGTACAACACCAAGAGTGAACTTTCATGTAAACTATTGACTTCACATGCTAATGACGTGTGAATGTGGTTTCATGCATTTTAACAAATGCCCCACTCTGGTGGGGGGAGGTTGATAGTGGGGGAGGGTGTGTACGGTGGGGGAAGTGGGGAGCAGGACATATATGAAAACTCCCTGTACTTTCTACTCAATTTTTCTTTAAACCTAAAAATGCTCTGAAAAATAAAGTATATTTAAAAGGGGAAGAAGTTAAACATGGCTTAGAAATTTTTGCTTCATCTTGAAGCTTGTCATGTGGAACAATGCAGAATACACTTTTGCTCCTGTACACTGAACCACCTCAGCTCCCTTCATGTCCCACATTCTCTGGGCCTCTGTACCTTTACACTTGCTGCCGTCACTGCCATGGGATGCACACTTTCCTGCATTGTTTTCCATTAAACTATCTGCAAGTTGTTCTTTCTGAAAGAGCCCAGGCAGAAGCAGAGTCTTCTTAGACCCCTATTTTTTCTGGAACAAACAGAATTCAAGTTAGGAATTCAGCGTCAATGAAGTGTAACCTGAAAATTAACTTTTCTTTCTTTAGAAAATTTGGGGTCTCCATCTGCCTGCCTGCTGCTCATCCAGAGACGTGTGTCTGTCCAAGATTTCTACACATGAGTCATTCCCATTCAAGAGAAACAAATCAACACAATTGCACAGCAAATCCACACCAGTAACAAATACTGCAGTCTTGGAGTCATAAATAAAATAAGACCAATCTAACATTCGACACTTGAAGAAATCAAACAACATGAAAATGATGGACAAGCCTGAAATAGCAAAGCAAGTAAATGTGGAGGAGTCTATTGAAGAAAGAAAAAAAGAAGTTTTAAAGTATCTATTTATAGAAAGAGATGGACAGTATCAGCAAAAAATAAAGAGACATGGAGATAGAGCCAAGAGATGGAACATGTATATAATAGAGTTTTAGATGGAAGTACCATTAGCGCAAAAGAGGAACTAATAGGAAGAAAATGTAATTGCCAGAATGAAAGGGATTAACAATGGTTGAGCCAGATTTTAAAATGAGACTGATATTTAGTATTATCTTGCTAAATTTTCATAACTATGAGTATAAAATGCCAAGACAGAGAGACAGAAATAAAGAAATGAAAATGAACTGTCATCACATTTTTGATAGCCAGTCATATTCCACATGACAAGAATTTATTTAAGTATTAGGAATTAACTCTATTCTTAGAAAAACTGTCAATCAAATTCTAAGGCAAAATGAAGTTAAACATTCAACAAATTCAAAATGTCTTGTTCTAAAATGAAGAAAATCAAGACCTCAGAATAAAAGAATGTTGGAATTTTTTAAAGGCAGATAAGCATGACTCAGAAGACAGGAATGTTAGAGTAGAATTAAAGGAGACTATTTTAGAATATAACATGTGGAAGATCATCCATTGACTGGTAGATGTTAAATAGCATACAATTAAATTTTTGCCTTTCTGTATTTAATAACATTATTTTACAGTAAAAGATTGTTATATCATCTTAATGTTTGCAATGTCTTTATATTTTCCAATTTTCAGAATTAAGCTGTCAATAAAACATAGAAGGCCATCATATTTAAAAAGTAACTTATAACTCTTATAAACCGAAACTGTGCAAAAAAAACTACAACAAACAGAAATTAGAAGGTAGAAATTGGCAGAAGAGATGGGAGAAAAAAGAGAGAAATAGCAAATAGTCTCATAGTCAGCTTAATATAAGTAAATTCTGTGTCTAATTAACAGTTGCTCAATGAATTTCAATTATATAGATTAACACTAGATTATATAAATATATTACATAAATATGCAATAGAAAGTACTAAATAGCTACAACATATTTTAAGTTAAAGAGAAATTAGTGAAAGCCTATAAATATGTCAGTGCTAAAATTTAGAAGATTCTAGATAAAGAAAGAGGAGAATGAAACTAATTAAAGCAAGGAGCCAAGAGATCCTGTTCAAAACTAATATATCCACAAACAGAAATGTAATTATGTAAATATATATTTATAACACAATTATTTGAAGAACTAAATAAAGAAGAAAAGTTAGGCAATTTTTGCCTCAGGAGAGAGGGGTTTCAAAAGGGGTACAGTGAGGAAAATAAACCTTCACTTGTACATTTTGTACCCTCATGTACTGTTACTGTGATTTTTAAGTGGTATGCACAGATCACCTCACTGTTATGCTGACAGTAACTAAAAATAATAATAGCTTTAAAAACACATTAACTCTTTCAATCTTCAACATTTAATTGTGCATAAAAAATCTGGTTCCTGTGAAGCTTGTGCTAATTTAAATGATCAGAGTTTCAAAATGTTGATTGAAATAAAAGAAATCTAATAGAGGCTCACATTTTATCCTATCCATGTAGAAAAGGAATGTGCTTAAGCACTTATGTTAATCTAATCAAAATCAAAATACAAGTCTTCGTGGCTTTCAGAACTCAGTGATGCCATTTAAATACAATTTTCAATCATAATTATATACTTCAAAAGGTTAAAGAAAGCTTTCACTAGGACTGAAATCATCCCTAAATCTAGGTATCTTATAAGATGCCTTCATAGGAAATAATATTTTCAAGAACAAGTTATGAAGTAGAAGAGTATTTGCCTTAATACAACTACATGAAAGAATAAACCATTTTCTAATATTTATTTTGCTGACCAGCACTGAGAAATTTCACAAGTTGCTATTGTAAAGAAAAAACCTGGACTCATAAGTTTGAAACTTACATTATGGGAGGGGAAAAAAAGATGGAACGAGAATATTAACAAATGGCTATGAAGTTTGTGGTGATTTGCATCTACATATGGAATAAACACTTTACCATGGGCAGAAATTCTACAAATTGTAAGTTGTAAATTGTCTAATTCTCATAAGTATCATTCAAGGGGGATAATATAGCTAAACTCCTTCCTTTATTAAGTAAAAAAGGGCCAGGCTTTAAATTTGAGAAAAGTAAATACATCTATAATTTTAAAAACAGTAGGTTTTAACAGTCCTATCAGTATTGCTCTAATTTATAATTACAAACAAAACAAGCATTAAAATAATGCTTTTCAAAATTAAGAGTACTCTACAAGACTTAGAAAGCCAAAAAGACTTTTGCCTGTTGTTACATAATTTAAGGAAACAGAACTGGTAATATTTTGCAATTACGTTCTTTTTAAAACCCTGCTCTGCAATTATGCTACAATATTTCCCGGTAAGTATTAATACATCTCCAAGCTTTATTTTTCTAAGATTTTTTCAGCACACAGATATTCCTTAAAAAGAACAATTCCAGAAATGTTTTACATAAACACAATTTCTATTATTTACCCTATTTTCCACAGATTTCCAATTTAAAATTTGAAATGTGTATTATTGAAAATTAATAGGCCCTAGCAAGCATATGATACATTGTGAATGATGATGACAGACAGGTTAATCAAGCATAAAGAGGAAAAAACAAAGAAGTGAGAAAATAAAGAAGCCAGGAAAAAATAAACAATGGCAATAATTCTATAGGAAGCACACTCTTATTTCCTATTTCTTATCCTCTCCAATATTTTTGTTAATATATCTCATACATAGTCGAGGTCCTATACATACTTAGAACTAGGGTCCTAAGAAGGCATTGCTCTCGTTTTACTGAAGTTCATTGCAAGGAACTTCAAAATTGTCTAATCTGTCCAATTTTTACAGTATGGTATTGCAACTATTCTTCTGAGTTTTCTGGAGAAAGTCACAATTTACATCTTTTGATCCTGTGCAATTAATTATCAATAGTTTCCACTTTCACTCAAAAAGTCATCTTGATTTGGATGACATGTGATCACTCTCTGTATAAAGTTTAACTAAGAAAAGCTCAATCACATCAGAAAAAATCGTCACCATACCCTTGATGCTGTAAGGAGGGAAAAGATTATTTTAAAAAACAGGCTTAAGAAATTAAAATAATAATTGGCTGACAAAACTGAAAAAAATCAGAGATATTTTGGCTTTAAGTGTGACTGCAATCGAGCCTTAAAAAAATGTCATCAGGTTTCTCTTTCTCTCAGCTCTGCTTTCTTGAGGGGTTGGCTTCATTCTCAAACAGGTCCTTGAACTGTGGCAATAAGACGTCTATCAAGAGCTACACAATCATATGTTTATTTCTTCCAAGTTCAGCAAAAAAGAAAGGCTATTTCTTCTCTGTGGGCTTAACCCTCCTGGGCTTAAATTCAGCCCCATGACCATGCTAGAATGAATCATTGTGGTAGGGATGGTAGAGTACTGCCAGAAGCCCCAGCAGAGTGCCTATCACAAGAGCTGGTAGTAAGGTCTAGGCCGTACGAGAAAGATGGACATACACCTAACGAAAATAAAGATGCCATCACCAGAACGGGAAATGCATGTCAGTCTTTCAAACAGCAAATGTTCCTTTAAACAGATAGAAACTCATCTGGCTGAAACTTACATGTCAAGCTTCATTCAGAACCCAAAGTAAACTCAGTTATGATTTATTCCACAGCAGTAGTTTTTTGAATTTCTTTACAATTTCTTCACCAACAATATGAATCAACCACTCTCTTGCCATTTTCTTTTGCTCCAAACCTCCTACTACCAAGTAATATACTCAGTTAATTCATAATTTCCAGAATATAGTCCTAGTTGAGTAAGTACTAGTTAATTAAGTCACTAGATAAGAAGAAAACCATTAGTCAACTCCACCTTTGACAATGTCTTTGAACAGAGATTATAAGAGAGGTCTCACCTCCCTTAGAAAGAGGAGTTAGTAGACAGCTAAATGTATCAATACAGATATTGATATCTGTATCTATAGATAGATAGATAGATAGATACATAGATATAGATAAATGTATCAATACAGATATAGATATCTGTATCTATAGATAGATAGATGATAGATAGATGATAGATAGATGATAGATAGATAGATAGATGATAGATAGATAGATAGATAGATAGATAGATAGATAGATAGATAGATAGATATCTATTGGTTATTTTTTATTTACATATTTATATATTTACATAATGTATCACAAATTCTGGAAAGATGTCTACCAAAATATAAACTTTGACGAAGACTCTGGAATGGGGTAGTAATTTATTAATTATAAAAGTAAAAATAATTGAAAGAACAATTCCTCTATTATTGTGTCAAGAATAAAAGCAGGAAGATTTCTATATATGTTATAGATATTAATTTCGAAAGATTACATTGTCCTTATAGCACAAAAATAATTTGAAATTTGGACATAGAAATAAAACCCAAAAGCTAGAAGAATGCCGTGTCCCCTTTCTTGTCTTGAAGAAATGGATCAAATTTTATTTCCCTAATGAATAAACTCTCTCTAACAAGGCTACTAAATGTTGAACAATATTTCTCTTTTCTGTAGGATTTTGGCACTAGAATGTGCTACTATAAGGAAGATTTTTTTTTCTATCAATATTGGGAACGCCAGAGTCTAGTTTTCCTACTAATAAAGAAGGATATCACTCAATTTTTAATATGGGTGCTGCAATACAAAGACTGTGGTAATCATACCTTTATGAGCTTCCTTAGGACAAAATGAATAAATCTCTAAAGTTAAAAAGGCAGGGTCTAATTTTAGCTTGCATTATTATTATTTTTTTTTTAGCCATGTAATTTATGTGAAATGGGGTACTGTCCTCCAGGATGCAGTCTGTGTTCTAAATTAGACTAAATTAAGTATGTTGTAAATACATGGTGTTGTTTTATCTAGAACCAGGATTTACTTCCAGGAATCAAGAGGTGAAAACGGGAGTGACTCCACTCGTTGTTGTCCTCTAGTGATCCACTTGCTAGTGATGATCCACTAGGAAAAACTCTTGCTTCCCGTCTTGGCCACCTTAGGTTCTGGTGGTCTAGAGGTCTTAGTCCCAAGTCAATGAATGCTTCCACCAAGAGACATAACAAAGCACAAATTGAGAAAAAAATATTTACAAAAGATATATTTGATAAAGGACTATTATACGAAGAACTCTTAAAAGTCAACAATAAGAAAATGAACAACCTGATTTAAAAATGAGCAAAAGACCTGAACAGACACCTCACCAAAGAAGATACATAGATAGCAAAGAAACATATGAGAAGATGCTCAAAATCATATGCCATTAGGCCATTGCAAATTAAAGCAACAATGAGATTTTACTACACACCTGTTAAAATGACCAAACTTCAAAACACTGACAATACCAAATGGTGGTGAGGATGTGGAGCAACAGGGACTCTCATTCATTGCTGGTGAGAATTCAAAATGGTAGCACAACTTTGGATGACAATTTGACAATTCTTACAACATTAATCTTACTCTTATCATATGATCATGACCTTTATTATTGAAAACTTAGGTCTACACAGAAACCTACACAGAGATGTTTATAGAAACTTTATTAATAATTGCCAAAACTAGGAAGCAACCAATGTGGCCTTGAGTAGGTGAATGGAAATTAAACTATGGTACATCCAGACAATAAAATATTATTCAGAACTAAAAGGAAACAGACTATCAAGTCATGAAAAGGGATGGAGGAATCTTAAATTCGTATTAGTAAGTGAAATAAGCCAAATTGAAAAGGATGCATACTGTGTGATTCCAACCATATGACATTAAAGCAAAGGTAAAATTATGGAGACAAAGGATTAGTGGTTGCCAGTGGTTATAAAGAGAGAGGGATGAATAGGTGAAGCAGAGAGAATTTTTAGCACAGTTATACCATTTTGTATGATACTGTCACGATGGATACACGTCATTACATACTTGTCAAAACTAATAGAATATACAACATCAAGGGAGAACCCTAATGTGAACTATGGACTTTGGGTAATAATGAAATGTCAATAAGATTCCATGATTGTTACAAATGTATCACTTTGGTGCCCATGTGTATAGTGGGGTGTGCACATGTGGGAGCAGAGAGTATATGATAAATTTCTGTATCCTCTGTTCAATTTTTCTTTGAACCTAAAAATGCTCTAAAAAATAGCCTATTAAAAAAAAAAATCTCTTTGAGACTTTCCCACCATCACTAACATGAATTCTAAGAGTATTAAAAATTTAACTATTATTAAGTCATTAAAGCTGGGGGGGGGGTGAATGTTGTTGTTTTTTTCATTATAGCAACTTCTTAATTAAATGAATAGGTAAAATGCAAGTTCATCTAAATTTGTGCCATCTGAGATTCCATTATGAACTACTGGGATTTGTTACCATAAAACATTTAATTAACCATTTTGACTAATTTGAGATTGAAAACTAATGAAGATATGCGCAAGACAAATTATTTATAACTCAAAACCACAAACTATGACCAACTTAATATAAAAATTTCATTTATCTTATGTTGTGAATTCATTTTATATTACATTACTGCAATGACAATGCCTAGATAACATAATAAAATGGTGTTTATAGATGACCTACTATATTTAGATGCTGTAAAAGATCTGAAAGAGAAAAACATCTATTTTTAAAGTATCCACCTTGTTTATTAGGAATTCTATTTCAGTATAAGCAAAACTTGAGTGAAGGAGCTTGCAATGCCGAAAGAATGTGACATTTACAAGAAAATGAATCTTTGCTTGGACAGAGAGTATATTGAATGTCTTGGTCTAACAACCACACTGCCAAAGAACAGATTATTTCACTACAAAAAAAAAATTTACCCATAACAAAAATGTCAGGAATGAGCATTAACATAACACATCTGAGGCAGTTCATTGCAGCTTCAAGATAAACATGAGTAAAAGAGTCTATTATTTTTCACACTTCTCAAATTTTCACCATTTCTAAAATAATCCATATCATAATTCACTGTGTCGGGGACATCCAACCCACATATGTATCCTCTTTTTATTCTCTATATTCAGTGTGTGACTGTCATGTGGATTTCTAATATTCACCTCTACCTACTCTCTTCAATTGCCAGGGACCTATCCAAGTCATAGGACCTAGAAACCTGCTGGAATTTTGAAGGAAATAATGACATCAGCTTCCAGTTAACATGTTTCGGTATTCTTATGAATATACATACAGTAGCTGCCGTAACTTTTATTGAACAATAGTGAGTTCCTAACTCTGAAAGAATAGGAGAGGAAAATTAAAATATGCTTGAAACCAAAACTCATTGAATAGAGGTGAGTCCATTCCCACAAAAATGTCTGATACAAAATTTATTTGTCTTCAGAGCCTCTTAGGGCTACTTTCAAAGCTTTTACACACATCTTTGATATCTCTGGTCTTCACTAGAAGTTACCAGTGCTACATCAACTCAACGCTTTATGTCATTGGACATAAACTCTTATGCCATTTTCCTTCCAGGTAACACCACATCCAAATTCTTCTTTAAAAAAAAAAAAAAAAAAACAATCCCTTTATTTTTCCAATTCACATACTACTACAGTGAAAAACAATAGTTATCAAACATTTCATTTACATACACAATTTAATATATTAGAGTCTTCATTTCAATGGAATAACACTATATTTACCCAAGAGATAATATAATGGAGCACTTCCAGGCTGAGAGACAGTTGGGTCAAAGTAATATTTTTGTATATAGGGACTTCTGCCATGTGATATAGTAGCTTGTACTATATAATCTTGACAAGAGAAAGTATTTTTCACCCTTTCCTTCAAACCTCAATTAATTTTAATTCCTCTAGTCAAAAACCTGAGTTAATTGTCTTCAAAGTGGTGTGTGAAAGGCAATCCATTGAAATGTAAAGAAAATATATTGATTTCTTGTCCCAGTTACCAAGAATTACTTTACAAACCCCCTCAAACTTAGCACTGTAAAACAACCACCATTTATTTAGCTCATAAATGTGCAATTTTAGACAGAGCTGAATGGGGACAGCTTGTCTCTACTGTACATGCTGTTAGCTAGGGATGCTCAAAGGATGACAGTTAATGCTGTGTGTCAGCTGGGACTTCCGCTGGGGATGCTGGGAGGAATACCTATCTACACACGACCTGTCAGCCTCCTGAGTGGGATCAGAAAGGAGGCATCTCTGAGAGAGCTAAGAGGAACCTAGACTGCCGTGGAGGTCACTTCCTGAGCACCCTGTTAATTGAGATGGTCACAAAGCCCTGCTTCGCTCTACAGAAGACATAAACTACAACTTTTGATGGGGAATGACAAGGTTCTAGGAGAGTACATGAGAGAGGAAATATTGCTGTGGCCATTTTTCAAAAATAGACTTGACCCTTTAGATTTATTTTTACCAAAAAATAAAGTGGATAATTAATCTTATTTATATTTCATATGAGGTTTAATATGGTGCCTTCTCTTAGGCTGGTCCTTATGTTAAAGAGTGACATGTTATTTACTATCAGTGAATTATCATGAAGGATATGTGAAAGTTCCAGAACAAAGAGATGTTGAGATTGATGCCCTTGCTTTTTTCTTCATTTCTAGCCTATGATCTATAGCATCTATGACCCTGGTTAAGTAGATTTTCATATATTACCATAATGGTTTAACTAAACCATTCTTCCTAAAATGGACTAGTGCCTTACAAAAAAGAGTTCTGCACTGAAACTGCAGATGTGGAGTAATGCTAATAACACAAACACATGTGAACAGTGAGGAAATAGGAGTTAGCACTTTGCTTCTCTCCAAAGAGGTTGTAGTTTGGCCATTAGACAATATAAAAATGATAATGGCCTAGCCGTACAAGAAGAGAAATTGCCCCCAATTTTTGTTTTAAATAATCAAGGGGATCATTTGAAATATTAAGAAAGTATATTACTCTAAGTTTATATTATAAAATGACCTGTTAGCAAATTCATCACAATTTGGGCACAGTTGACAATTAAGCAAAAAGACCTTAAAAACGGGTTTTTAAGATCATACAATATTCATACCATAATTTATTTAATGTCTCTAAATACAAGGATAAGGATTACAAGTCAATTCAACAGTTTATAATATAGCAGTTCAATATGTTTGGGTGGATAGAGATGTATCCACCCAAATTTTATTTTAGTATATAAAACTAAAATAAGTAAAACTAAAATAAGTAAAACTAAAATAAGTAAATACATACAATTATGTATATAAATATATACACAATTAATATGTATAATACTTGTGTAAATATATATCACATCTATATAAATCTATATAAACTCTCTGTTTGATATATATATAAAGAAATATATGTTAGATACATTTTTGTCAGCTTTTCTTTTTTCAATCTTTTACCTGCTTGAAAGCCCACTTGCATGGAAGATGTTCAACAATCATGAAATAACTATGCTTCATAGAGCTGGAGAAACCACCTGAAGGTTGCAGGCACCAGTCACGTGCATGAACCCTCTTGGACTTTCGAGCACAGCCCAGCTTCTGGTGAAACAAGGCAGAGTAGAGTAAACAATCCTAGACCAGGCCACAGAAAATAGACACACGGCCCAGGAGGGCACTAGCTGGATGTCTGACTATGAATTTTGACCAAATGAAATTGAACGGTTGTTTCTCAAACTCCCTAAATTATTGGGCATTTTGTTAAGCAGCAACAAGAAAACAAAGATGCTATTTTGTTATTTGGCTTTTCATGTAAACTTTCTTGACATATCCCTTAGAATCCAGGGGGTTTCATAAAATGTGATTGTCTTTCAGAAACTCAGAATTACCTTGAGTTTAAATGCCTAATATTCCAAAACTGCAATATTCACATAATTTTCAAATAATATATATAATTTGCACATACATATGTATTTTTCTTATATTTGAATAATCTTTCTTAGAAGTTGAAAGATCAAATAGAAGATCTGCCAAAGTACCATCTAGTCTTTGTATGTTTATGGAATACTAGTGAACTTAAAAAAATGTTTTAAACTTATACAGAAATAATAGAAAACACATTCAGTATTCTGTGAAATTATATACTTTATCCTGCAATAGCTACTTACCAACTCTGTGACCTTGAGCAGATTCCATAACCTCTTTGAAACTTTATTTGCTTACCTTCAAAATGTGAATAACAAAAGTACCCACTTCATAGAATTGTTTTTAGGACTAAATGAATAAATCAACGTAAGGACTTAAAACAGTGCCTAGCACATTTTAAATTCCTGGGAAGTGTTACCTTTAATTATTTATCATGGGACTTATATAGGTCGATTCTCTAACAAATCAATCTTTTCTGTTTTCTACATTTCCTGACCATCATTGGTATTGCAATTCAATATTACAGGTTCACTTATTGGATATATTTAAAATTATAGAAATTTACTGTATGAATGATTATATTTTCTTTCTCAAAAAGTATGTTCTATGAACTCATTAATTTAAACATTTATAGAACAATTGAAATTTATCAGACATAAGTGCTAACAATAAACAATGAATTAGATTTAATTTCTGATCATAAAATGCTAATAGTTTTTCAGTGACCTAGAAAGACAAGCAAACCAACCAATGATAATACAATACAATACAGGCTATAATTGAGACAGTAGGGTATATGACAGCATTAGATAAGGGGCAACCTATTCAATGTTATATGAGAAGGTTTGGGGGTGGAAAATGTCAACAGATGTCACCATGAGGAAAAGTTAAGCTTGAGCTAAGTCATTCAAGATGAGAAGTACTTAGCAACACAGAAGACTGTAGAAGAGAAATTTCAAAAATGAAATTTATATGGATAGAGAATACGGAGGAGCAACAACTGATGGAACCCAAGAAAGGTACAATGCCAAGATCAAAACAGAAAATTTTAATATGTAATCGAATGAGCATTACCTCTTTAAAAGGCAAAGAGCCATTGAAATTTTTCATTTCCATTTGTTGATAAGCTCTGATTATACATCTGTATTATAAAGACTATTATAGAGGGTAGCCTGGAAAATGGTTAAAGTGAAAACAAGACCAGTTGATGATAGCTAGTCACCAATCAAGAGGAAATAATTGCTCCAGATTTTTACTACTGGTTCAAAAATAATTACTCTCCCTAATTTGGGAAGAGGCTCCAGTATTGTCAATATTTATTCAAGTAGTTGAAAGTGTATAATTATAATTATACAATACCTGAGCAATGCAAATCACCCAAAAGAAAACTTAGCAAAACTAATTGTTGCATGAGAAGTGTGTGTGTGTGTGTGTGTGTGTTTAATTCATTTCTAGGTTCTTCATATTCTTGATATTATTTCTCATCACATTATAAGGTGAACTACTACATGTGCAGAACAAAAACCTAAGTGTATTATTTTTATTTTTAGAATGACGATACATTTGGTATTATAGGATTCAAGTAACAAAGTTTTGTTATATCCAGAAGAATACTTCTTAAGAGTCTGAGAGTACAACTCCCAAAATGTGACTTTTTAGGAGGTGTTTAAAATTTCTCTTTTAATTCCTTATCCCCACAGAAGCCATGAACTCCCCAAAGGGGATTCGTTTAAAGGAGATTTAGTTTATTAGAGACAATGATCTCTGCCCTAACCCTCAAACAAGTTAATACATTTTAAAGAAATTTGCTGTGTTCAGATTGCCACTAGGAATTTAAATTCCTTTTAATAACATTTTGTCATAACAGTGACAGATTTTTTTTTTAAATATAAGCACACACTACGACAATGGGGAAGAATACCTGAACTATATCAATATAATTTTAGAGTACAAGAAGCAACTATATTTGAAAAGAGTAATAACTGCATGCCTATAGATGTCATGAAAAACGGCAATATATGCTGTACCACACTGGGAGGGCTGAGGAATTGATGATCCAGACACTGTGTTACAATGCCACTGACTCTATTCCCTATGCTGTACTCCGCATCCCGTGACCATGTGTGTGTGTATATATATATATATATATATATATATATATATATATATATATATATATATAATTATAGTTGACATTCGATATTATTCTATATCAGCTTCAGGTGTACAGCGCAGTGGTCAGGCATCCCGTACAGAGTCTATGAAGTGATCCCCTTGATAAGTTCAGTGCCCACCTGGCACCCAACATAATCTTTACATTATTGATCACATTCCCCACACTGTATTTCAAATCCCCATGACTATATTGTGATGACTAATTTGTACTTCCTAATCCCTTCATATTCTCCCCCATCCCCTGCCCCCTCCCATCTAGCAACCATCAATATATGATGTCAGAGGGGTAGTAGATGGGGGCGGTGTTTATCTTTTTGTGAGGGGTGTAAATGCCTAACTATTATGTTGCTTTGTACACCTGAAACTAATTTAAAAAATTAAAAAGGGTGCAGTTTGGCACTGACAGTACTAATGATGATATTGATAATACCCTCTGCTGGCGAGATCCTGATATGAATGAAATAGAGTTAATTTTTAAAATGTGCATTGAATTCCTTAACAGCATTTGATAGCATTGCCGTAACTAAGCATAGTAGTCAAAAGATGTTTTTGATAAAAGTAAACAATGAAAAAAAAAAGACACTGTCGAAGGTGGTGTGAAGCAGGGGTTGAAGAAAGAAGTGTTTAAAAGTCTGAATAAGGAGCAATGACCTTCAGTCCTCTCCCAGATTCATCACCGCCCGTACTACTCTTTCTCCATCCAGCAGGAGGCTACAGGTTTAATTTTTTAGAAAAATGGAAGCATAGAAGGCCCAGATTAGGGAAATCAAACACTGGAAGGAAAGCAGAGGAAAGGCCCTACCAGATACAGGGCCAAACTCTATTGACAAATCCCAACCAGAAGCCAGGGGACAAGGGAGCCCTAGACATGCAATCTATATGGATTAGTCTAAGGTACCAGCTAGGGACGCAAAGCAGGAAAAGGATAGAAGGTGAATCCGAAAGAATAAATGGAGAACATTCTTCACACAGTAATAAAAGATGAAAATGCATATGTGAAGAATAACAAGGAAAGGCTCTCAAAATTAACAATTGGATACATAGAAATTAAAATGCATATTGTATATGTACGAGTTTCTGATAAGTACATTTGTGAACTTCTTGCAACGATGTTGCTAACCTTTTTTGATATCAGAGGGATTATTCATTATGAATTTGTAACAAGTGGGTGAACAGTTAACCAAGTTTACTATTTGGAAGTGCTGAAAAGGCTGTGTGAAAATGTTAGACAACCTGAATTTTTTGCCAACAATTCATGGCTCTTGCATCATGACAACACACCAGATCACATGGCACTGTCTGTGAGGGAGTTTTTAGCCAGTAAACAAATAACTGTATTGGAACACCCTCCTTACTCACCTGATCTGGCCCCCAATGACTTCTTTCTTTACCCAAGGTAAAGGAAATATTGAAAGGAAGACATTTGATGACATTCAGGACATAAAGGGTAATATGACAACAGCTCTGATAGCCATTCAGATAAAGAGTTCCAAAAACGCCCTGAAGGGTGGACTAGGCCCTGGCACCTGTGCGTAGCTTCCCAAGGGGAGTACTTTGAAGGTGACCATAGTGATATTCAGCAATGAGGTATGTAGCACTTTTTGAAGGATGAGTTCGTGAACTTAATTGTCTGATCTCGTATGTATATTTATATATACACATATTTTTTAGAAAGTTTGCATGTTTGAAAGATAACATTTGGGAAATATTAATAACATTAGAGCAAAAAGATAAGTGATACAAAGTAGCAGAGAGATTTTTTAAAATTAGAGAAACTGCCCTGGAGGTGCCACATTCAATATTACGAGTTCCAGAAAGAGGAAAGATAAAACTGAGAGACGAATATTTTAAAAATCTCTTCAAATTGAAAGAAATTAGTCTATAAATTAAGAGTTCCCAATATGTGCTAGAAAGGATGAATATTAAAGCCCTTCCCTTACCTAAAAGATAAAAATGGCAAATTTTCTGAACCCCAATGGTAAGGAATAAATCCTAAGTTTTCAGTAGCCAAAAATCAGTTCTGTAAAATGAAACATGAATCAGAATGCCCTTTGACTTCTCAGTGGCCACAATGCACACTAGAAGGCCCTACGGGATAGTCTAAAAGTCTGAGAGAAAATGTTCAACCAAATTTCTAAAATCAGTTATGTCTCTAATTCAAATTTTGAGATGAAAAGATATATTTTGATACATGCAAGTATTCAGAAGTTTCAAAATTCACAGATTATCCCTAATGGAAAATTCTGTAGAATTGTGTCCATTAGACAATGCTCATCTGTCTGTCTCCAACATCGGATTGTTCTTTCTTTTTCTTTGTAGGCTAATCTCTTTATGTAAACATTAACATATGCTGTGTGTGTTTGTGTGTGTTAAATTTTTTACCTTTTTCAGATAACTATCACTCAAATTATTTATTTGTTAATATATGTATCCATGTAAATATGTACAAATACATTCATATGCTTTTACCTGTATCTAACAGAAAAATCTTAAATTCAGATTTTTAATTTGAAACTGTTCAGAAACTGAGATGATAGTGTTAAAAAATAAGCTAGGCCTTGTTTTTGTACTAATTTATCATGTGAAGTAAATATGTGATCTTTTCTTTTCATATTCATATAGCAAGAATTGCAAAGAGCAGGGATTATGGGGTTTCAATCTCAAAACTATTATTTTGCAAGTTATTAAATGGAAATATGAATGGAATCAGTTTTCTCATCTCTAATATTTGAACAGTAATAACACCTATCTCATGGATTGACTGGGGGCTTAACTCAAATTATGTAAGGTAAAATGACTAGATACAATTGGTGTTCTAAAAATGTTTCATTGGTTTCACTTCAGTTTGTCCTATTTCTTTCCTCAATCAGAGTATAAACAGAAAGATGGGATTTTACCCTAGGAAGTACATACTCAAAATGGAAAAATATCCTGGATAGAGAGAGTGGAAAAGTGAAAAGTATTCAATGTTACCTGGGACTTGAGCCAGAAGTAGAATGACTTTATCAGCTGCCATATGTGTAGAACTTTCGGGGTAGAGAGTCATACCTAAAAAGTAATGTTAGAAGTTTTGCCCTGTTTTGTGAGATATAGTTCTTCTTTACTGAATTTTTAGAAATAACTTCAAGCCTTTTACCAGGTTTCTGGGGTTGAATTTATATGTCTTTCGAATATAATACAATACTGATACTACCTTGAGGGAAGAGAAAGAAAACTGAATCCTATTCAGATGCAGAAGAAATCATTGTAAATAAGCTTATTATTTGTAGGTATCACCTTCAATGGCAGTCCATTCTAAACAGATTTTTTTTTTCAGTCATCTTTTGACCAGAAATGACCCAATGTGCCACTTCGTAATATGGCAAATGCCTAGTGTTTAGACATTTTCACCTATTTTACTTTGTTGAAAAATGTATCCCTTTGTCATGTGGGGTGGCATGCGGGATCTCTGATCCCGCTCCCCACATAAGAACACAGGATATGGTGAAGCCTAAAAGGAACACCCACGGAGCCATAGATGGGGGCATCATACCACTATAGTCTCGCTGGCGTCTGGGTTAGAGACACAGGAAGGAGGAGCCACACGATCCGCTACCTGCCGTCCACTTGTCTCTGCCAACCAACCTCACTTGCTAACTGCAATCCGCCTCTCTGCAATCTGTAATCCACACTCCATGCCACGCCATGCCAGGACACCACACCACTACACCCCCATTTTGCTGCTAGCATAGCCATGGCAGTTATATTAGTGGCCAGTGGCTCACTGGTTACAGCTGACGGCCAACTAGCCACAGCTGATGGCCATCCAATCACAGCTGATGGCCATTTACTACCTGAGCCAGCACCTGTCTATGTGAGGCCGAGAGCCTGGAAACCGCACTTCTGGCTCTGTCCCCACCCCCTTTAATGTTCAGTGAAATTTCAGATGACCTCTCATAGAAGGCAACCTAAGATAAATTAAATTCAATTCTTAATTTTACAGATGAGAGAATCCTAACCCTAATAAGCGATTGAATTTTCTAAAGCCACACAACAAGCAACTGGCAAAGGAAGGTTCAGACCCCACATGTCCTGAATCTTTGCTCAGTTTGCATTAGGGTAACTTTACCTTGTATTTATCTGAATAATCAGAGATTCATTAAGTAATTTAAATATGGTTATACTTTTCTAGAATTAAGTCAATATAACTAACACCCTAGTTTTCTCCAATAATATTTTTTCAACGTAGACCTCTGAATGTTCAGTCTCAGTCCTTGAGGAAATCTTCAAATGCTTGCTTGACCTGAAACCTAAACTTGTTGCTGGCTAAAACCATTGCAGCATAAAGCATGGTGTTTGAAAGCCATTTCCAAACAAAAACATTCACTGCAGCAAGAGTCATTCTTAACTTAAATGTATTCCTAATATTCTTTCTAGTTTCCCATAATGATTTCAATTATCATTACACATCTACATTTTCAAAATCATAGTTGTGTGATTCCATGAGGGAGCTTG
Organism: Rhinolophus sinicus; assembly: GCF_057876585.1. Classification (NCBI taxonomy): domain Eukaryota; kingdom Metazoa; phylum Chordata; class Mammalia; order Chiroptera; family Rhinolophidae; genus Rhinolophus; species Rhinolophus sinicus. The sequence goes on along the minus strand of NC_142517.1, from coordinate 104,869,116 downwards.
AGAAAACCATTAATTTCCCCATTTGCAAAAGTCTGTTAGCTTCACCTCGGGATTCAGTTGGAAAAGCAGTTTGAAGTGCTAGCTGTTACAACTCATTGTTATGTGTCCTACTCACTGAAGCAAAGCTGTCCTAAATGAAGACAAAGTAGAAACATTATGCCTGTCAAATGAAGTTACTGGGATCTGACAGAAGCTGTTATTGCCTTAGCACCAAATTTCAAAGTCCTCTATGCATGAGCTGTTTCATTATAGGAATCTACTGCCATGTGATTTTTTTCCATAACAGCTAAAAAGTATTTTGTTTTGTTCACCTATGTACAATGATGGGATTACCAGTGTGAATCCAAAAGATATCATCAACAGTGACATTGCCATTGATCTCAATGTGGTCAGGATGACACTAGTGGCTTAGTCACAGGGGTATCATTATCATATTTTGCATGAGGAAAAACAAACTAATGAGCATACAAAGAGAAAGCTGTGTCTTATACGAGAAGATTATAGTTGGGTTATATGAGAAATAGAAGTTGTTTGAAACAGATTACTTGGAGATTTCATAATGAGTTGCCAAAAATTTAATCTGAGAAAAATTTACTTAATTTGGGGTATTATGTGACATAGCAAGATACAAGCATTTCAAAGGTACTTTATTTTTATCTTGAAAGATAATAAGCATAGAATAAGCTTTAATATTTAAAGAGCAAATGTTTTATTTTGTGACTCGTATTCTAAATCTAAGCAAACATTTGTTAATTTAATCCTCATACATCTTTTGACAGTGATTTACTTCTTTCTATAAAAAGTTTACATTTTTACATAGTAAAAGTTATACATGTTTTCCGTTTGATTTTTGCTTGTGATACCATGTTTATAAAGGCCAGTCCCATGGGAATATATAAATATTCTTCAATATTTCAGGGGAGTATTTTTGAAGTTGAATATTATTTTTAATATCTGTGCATTTATGTCATCCATAATTACTATTTTTGTCTTTTATGATTCGAGCCATAGATTTTTTTTTTTTCCCCAAACAGTGAGCCAGGCTATCCCAGGACATTTATTGAATAATTCATTCTTTCTCCACTGTTTTAAAATAATACTACCTTTATGATGAGCTAAATTCATCATAGTTCTCCTGAACAGCATTTTGGTCTTTCAACTCTGTGACAGACTGATTTAGAGATACTGTGCAAATATCACAATAAATTGTAAGAATATGGTAGTATATATTAAACAGTATGATTATAACTTTTTTCTCATTCCTTTTTTTTTTTAGCTGATTTCTTCTTGGATGTAAACTTCATAATTGAGTAAGGTTCTTTAAATCTCCCTTTGTGCTTGTATTGAGAGATATTTATTGTTTTCCAATATAGAAATGTTATGCCTCTCATATTAATATCACTTCTTTTGTTTCATGGCAGAATTTTGAACATTTTTGTATAGTGCAGCAAACTTCTTTTTGAAATTCATTCCTTGGTATTTCACTTATTATTTATTTACTGCTTATTGTTTCATTTATTTAGCTGCTATTTATTATATCTGTATTTTCCCACTTTATTTTTCACAGAGTATTTTTCATATAGTAGAAATATTTTGATGCTGTATGTTTGTTTTAACTAGTTTGCTTAATTCATTTAAACATTTCAGAGTGGTTAAGCGATTTTCTTTGATTTTTTTGCTAGACAAGCATATCATCTGACAATAATGATAGTCTGCATTTTCCCCCAAATTTTCAAGTTTACCAATTTTTTTTTCTGTTTCACTCCAAAATGCTAGAAAAATGCTAAATATGAAGGGTGACAATAGACATATACATCTTTTTTTCCTATAAGTTATTTGAAGATGATAGGTAGGTAGAGATAGATGATAGATAGATAGATAGATGATAGATAGATAGATAGATAGATAGATAGATAGATAGATACTATAATTCTGTAATGTAAATTACATACTATTCTCTGATTCACTTTGACAAAAGAAGAACATATTTTAGTTATCTATGACTAGAAAACAGCACTGTTTCTTACATAGAAAATGTTCAAAAATATTTGTTAAATGAATGAATAAGTGGGTAAGAAGTAGAGCAAAGTAAATTTTATATATAAATATATAATAGGTTCACTTTATGAAAAGTACCTATTTCACGCCAGGCAACATTTGCATCTTATGGCTACCTATTTTCCTACATATTTTAGCTTCCTTCCTGTTCTTTGTCAATTTCTTTCTCAGGGTTGTGATTTCTGCTCCTGAAAGCATTCTCAAAGCCGGACACCTGAAATGCCTCCTGGTCAATGTTTCACGGGTTTCAAGGGAACATATATGACAAACACATTTGGTGGTATTTGACTAGGACAAAGTAACCTTCTTTCTCTGAGAACTGCCCTCAGTTGGTGTATCAGCACTCCGTGACTCTGACCAACCTGCCTCCATCAGACCAGCAAAGGGTCAGACCAGCCCAACAATACAGACCCTACCTAGGAATTTGAAAGTAGGACTGAGACCTCAGATACTGAATGAAAGAGATCATAAACTTGAAAGCTACCTAGAGACTATAGTCTACATGACTTGTGTAATGCAGTAAGAAACCCAAAAACTACTTTGAGAGACAAATGAAACAAATAGAAACATAGACAGTGAGAAAAAATAATAAAGTTTTCCATGATATCTCGTTTATCTTTATATTTTAGTATTTTATTCTCTCATACCCCGATAGCTTTAACTTTGCTTTCAGTTTGTGTTAAATACCATTTTTTTAAAAATATAAAATCCCTCTTTTTTATTTCTTTGGTAGCTTTTTGTTACATTCGTTATCATCATCATTGTCATCATAATGTGTTGGGTGGAGGCAGGATCCAAGATGGCAGAGTAAATAAACGCTGGGCTTGCTTCCTCCAGTGACCAAATTACAAATAAATTATAGAACAATCAACCAGGAGAACCATCTGAAGTTTGGCTGAACAGAAGTTTTATAACTAAAGATGTAAAGAAGAAGCCATGTGGAGATTGGTAGGAAGTGGGAAGACACGGCATGAGCCAGCCCTACACCCTCTGTGTTGGCTGAGAATCAGGAGGGTTATCTTGGCCCTGGACATCCCCACCCCCCAGTGGAGCAAGATAATATTTCTAAGGCACTTAGCACAGTGCCTCCCACAAGCGTGTGTGTGTGTGTGTGTGTGTGTGTGTGTGTGTAATTGCATATATCATTTTAGATATTCTTGCTTGTTGCTGTTAGGAGTGTTCTTTACTTATTTCTAAGTATATGCTCTACTTTTGTTCTCTAAGCTCCCTCATCTTACTTCCCCCCCCCTAAAATATTTATGTTCTTATATCAATCAGGGACACACAAACACTTGGAAAAATTTTAATGTTCTTGGACAATCCATGAGAATTGGGTTAATCCAAGAAGATAGGACTGGACTCCCAGGCAATCTGACAGCAGTGGCCCGAACTGATTTTCTCTGATATAGAGAAATAAGAGTTGTGACTATATATGCTGAATGTTGTGGAACAGTTCAAACTAATTACATGTGATCAAACAAGTGGACAAGATTCTAAGAGATACCATTACCCTCCCTTACCTTTAGGTATTTCTATATCTAATCTATTTCAGGCAGTTGCAAATTCATCATCAATTTCTAACAAAGAAAGACTATAGTGTTCATTTTATTACATTAATATACTTTGGAGTTTTTTCCTAACCAAAATCAATTTCTATTTAGCTTAACTACCTGAAGAGTGGTAAATGTTACTTTTTTTTTTTTTTTTTTTTTATCAAGAGGAGTGACTAAAGCCATTATAAAAAGAAATATAGGAAAACTAACTTGTTAGTGTTGTCTTAAAAATTATATTTTAAGATGAATAAAAATTTATAAAAACAACATTTTTTTAAAACATTTTTGATAGATCATATTTTTACTTTCAGTCTTTAAAATATTGACACTTCAATTTTTTTAAGATTTGTGCAAAAACATAGCTAACATACAATATTATATTAGTTTCAGGTATACACCATAGTTATTCAACATTTATATACCTAAAGAAGTGATCACCATGATTAAGTCCAGCAACCATCTGACACCATCCTCTGCTATCACAATATTATTAACTGTATTCCCCCATTCTGTGCATTACATCCCTATGTCTTATTTGTTTTATACCTGGAAATTTGAAACTCTTTCCTTTTCACCTTTTCATCCGACCCTTTTTAAAAGTATTTCATTTATAGTTGACACCCAGTATTATTCTATATTAATTTCAGGTACACAGCATAGTGGTTAGACATTTATATAACTTACAAATTGATCCCCCTGAGTAGTCTAGTACCAACCTGGCACTATATATAGTTATTACCTTATTATTGACTATATTTCCTATGCCATACTTTATATCCCCATTACAATTTTGTAACTACCAAATTGTACTTCTTAATCCCTTAACATTTCTCACCCACTGCCCCAAACACCCTCCCATCTGGCAACCATCAGCTTGTCCCCTGCATCTATGAGTCTGTTTCTGTTTTGTTTTGTTCTTTATATTCCACATGTAAGTGAGATCATACGGTGTTTGTTTTTCTCTGACTTATTTCACTTAGCATAATATCCTCTAGGTCCATCCATGTTGCTGCAAATGGTAAGATTTCATTTTTTATGGCTGAGTAATATCCCATTGCATATATTAGACTGGTGCAAAAGTAATTGTAGTTTCCACAATTATTTTCAACCGCAATTACTTTTGCACCAACCTAATCTGTACCACCTCTACTTTATCCATTTGTCTATTGATGGGCATTTGGGTTGCTTCCATATCTTGGCTGTTGTAAAGAAAACAGCAGTGACTATAGGGGTGCATATACCTTTTCAAATTAGTGTTTTGGATTTCTTCAGATAAATATCCAGAAGTGGAATTGCTGGGTCATAGGTAGTTTTATTGTTTATTTTTTGAGGAACCTCCATACAATTTCCATAGTGGCTGCACCAACTTGCAGTCCCACCAACAGTGCACAAGGGATCACTTTTCTCCACATCCTTGCCAACACTTGTTTTTTTTAATTTACTGATGATAGAAATAGACAAATTTTAAGAGGAAATTTTAGATAAGAACAAATACCTAATCTGAGCACAAAATTCATTCCTAAATTTACAAAGAAAGAAAACATATCACAAGTTAACGGGGTTTATTTTACAATTAAAAATTATAACAAATGAGAAACAGAAACTCATAGACACAGACAATAGTTTAGTGGTTACCAGAGGGTAAGGGGGGCGGGGGGGTGGGGGGTGAGAGATGAGGGTAAGGGGGATCGAATATATGGTGATGGAAGGAGAACTGACTCTGGGTGATGAACACACAATGGGATTTATAGATGATGTAATACAGAATTGTACACCTGAAATCTATGTAATTTTACTAACATTGTCACCCCAATAAATTTAATTAAAAAAAAAAAAGAAAAAAAGAAAAAAAAATTATAACAAATGCTAGGTTATTAAAAGTAGACTTCTAAAGTCTAAGAATCTTAAGTATAAAAACCTGCCACTTTTTATTTGAAATTAAATAGTTTGAAGGAAGTTGACAGTTCCACAGCCCACTTGTATTGAGAATTTCTGGCCGCAAAAAAGAGACACTGGCTTCTTCCAGAAAGAAGGAACCAAGTCTTTGGGTAAGGATTAGTTCTGGCCCTTGAAGTTATTTTTCTCTTTGCAATCCTTATATACCCTTGTTCTCATCTTTGAACGGCCCTCCAATTGGTAATGTTTCAATGCTTCTGCTCTCTCACTTTGTTTTTAATTTTAAAGTAAAAGTTGGAGTGGGTTTCAAGTAGTTTACATTATTTTCACATTTTCTCTAACTATATTAACAATTTAATAAACTGAAAATTTTCTGCCATTCCATAGAAAAATTGCAGTGCCTGTGGATGCTGTGTATAAATCAAATGCTGAAGAATAAAAGGTGTAATTTATATCAAATCACAATTCTTTAAAAGAAAAATTTTATTTTTGGTTGCCATTATCATAGACAAATATTACATCAACCATTAAAACAACAGCAACAAAATGTAGGTGAGATGGCAACATAAACAAACAAGTCCACTTCATAGAAATCACAGAATTATAATGTAATTTGTATTAATAAATTCTATACCAAAAACATTTCTTTGTTTTTAGGGCTTGTAATGGACCCTAACTTTGCCTTCAAATATGCAGAACCAAAGTTTAAGTACAACTATATTTATGTCATTAGATAACAACCTTCAAATAAAATTCAACACAAGATATTTAACACTTTGACACTGAAAACTCTAAAACATTACTGAATGATATAAAGAAGACCTAATTAAAGACTTAATATACTGTGTTCAATGGATGGAAGTGTTAAAATGTTTATTTCCCCAAACTGATTTATAGATTCAATACCATGCCATTCAAAATCACAATGGAAAATTTTATAAAATCGACATATGGAGTATTAAACTTATATGGAAATGCAATGGATTTATAAGAGCAAAAAAGATCCTGAAAAGATAAACAGTTGTGGAGAATTAATTGCCCTGGATTGGGAGACTTACGCAAAGCTACAGTAATAAAGTTTGATATTGGTCTAAGGATAAACAAATTGATCAATGAAACGGAATAGAAGATCCAGTTAAGGACCTACCCATTAGATGAGAAAAATAAATTCATGTTAAATGTGCTGAAAGAACTGGTAAATAGATGGGGGAAAATGAATCCACCCCTATTTATACCACATACAAAAATTAATTTGAGATCACTTGTAGACAGGAACATAAAATCTAAAATTTCAAAGTCTCTGAAACAGTAGGTGGCAAATTTTCTTAAAGGGAGGAATAATAAATATTTTAAGCTCTAGTGCCATATTCTTTTTGTCACAAATATTCAACTATGACAATGTAACACAAAAATAGCCATAGGCAATAAATAAGTGGAATGGCCTAGCTTGGTCCAATAAAATCTTATTTATAAAAACAGGCAGCTGACCTACAGGCTAACCACCCCTAAGCTGACCAACCCTAAGAGAATATTTTTTATGAACTTAAGCAAAGATGTATTACTATATATATATATATATATATATATATATATATATATATACATATATATGTATATATATATACACACATATATAGATCATAATATATATAGTATATATATATAATGTACACAAATGTATAATATTATCTATATAAAATAACTATATAATATGATTTACATAAAATATAAATTTCATTTACAAAAGTAACAAGAATTTTTTATAAACTTGGGGTAGTCAAAAGTTTCATAGAAAAGACACCAAAAACCACTGATCATAACAGAAAAAAATGATAAATTGAACAAACATTTTAAAAGTAACTTTTGTTCATTAAAGGGAATGTTACTGTAATGCCATAGATTGGGTGAGAATTTTTTGAAGTAAATATATCTGACTAAAAATGTATGTATAAAACATATAAAGAATCCCTACCGATCAGCAATAATAACAAAACAATTAAAAATGGGAGAAAGGCTGGAACACTTGCTAGAAAGATGATATATGAATGGTCAATAAGCTCATGAAAAGTTGTTCGATATCATTTTTCACACTGGAATTACAAATTAAAACCAATAGAATGGCAATCATTATAAAGATGAACAACACCAAATATTGGCAAGGATGCAGAGCAATAAGAAATTTTATTGCCAGTGGGATGAGAAAATGTTTCACAGGTTCTTATAAAGTTCATCATACACCCACTTGATGACCCAGCAGTTCAACCTGGTATTTCCACAAAAGAAATGAAAGCCCACAGCCACAAAGAGATTTGTATTCTATTCATAGAAGCTTTACTTATAATAAATAAAAACTGGAAACAACCCAGGGACCCATCAAAGAGAATGGTTATACTGTATGTTTATATAATGTAATACTGCTCATAAAAAAAAGAATAAACTATACATACAACATTATAAATGAAACAGCATTGTGAAGAACAAAACAAGCTAGTGTAAAATGAGAACCTACTGTATGATTGCATTTGTGTGAAATTCTAGAACTAGCCAAGTTCATCTATAGTGATAGAAATCAGAACCTTGACTCCCTGTGGTGGACTGGGTTTCTGGGGTAATGTCAATATTCTGTATCTTGAGATTGGAAATACGTCATTCAGATAACAGAACTTTCTGCAGGTAGCATAGTTAACTGACAGCCCCAGCTGCCACTCAGTTCAATGTAAGAATAATCCAATGAGCAGTCTTTGCTCAGGGACTCTCCATTTACCTAGTTGAAACTTTCTCAAAACTTTACCATGATCTGAAACATCTACCAAATCCTTTCTGACCCTCTCTTTTCATAGACGTCAGGCTGTCCCTGCTTACTTGACCCTCTTCCTCTTTATCCTGCGCAGGCTTTTCCTCCAGTAAATCTCTTAGGCATCAAATCCCACTGGCGTCTGCTTCTCAGGTGATGTACAGGGGTTTGGGTTATGCATTTGTCAAGACTCATAGAACTGTGCCCTGCACACTTCACTGCACTGAGCTCTGTGCATTTTGGGAATTTTACATTTAAAAATTAAAATCTGCAGAGCCAGTCTATCTTCTAACCTGCGGGTATTCTTATATAATGTCAGTACTAGGAAAAAGCACTTGGAATACTTTCCAGGATAATATATCAGTCACAGATACTTCCACAGAGGCACAGACACAAACATTCACCATACTGTTTGTTAGGTGCTTGACTGTAAGAGAGTGGATGCATTCGCAATAATAATTTGAGACCAAAGAATGTAAGTTGAGATGACGTGTGGTAAGCTTGTTTCACTCATTAATAGGTGAGCCTTCTGGAAAAAAGCCAACTATCACAAAATATATACCTTAGTATACCTTAGTAAGCTACAAGTTACTTAGTAAAGTACAAATCTTGAAACCCCAGAATTGTATATGAAGTTTCAAAGTATAAATTGTTCTCAACCAACTCAAAATGAATATTCTACTGTGTAAGCCAACTCAACCCTTCATTTTTAATGCTTCCTTATTTTTGCATGGATATAAAAAGCAATGAATCATTATTATCTGTTTTCTAATTCTACATGTCTTGCTATTTTCTAAGGTTACATTTGCCTCAATATTATGTATAGTTCCTGAAGATTAATTTCCGACTACTTTGTATAATTCTCCAGAAATTAAAGTTCTAAAATGACCTTTCTTTCACACTTTCTCAAATCTATTAAACATTCACTGTGTTTTAATGTCTCACTCTCCTATCATTTACTTAGAGACATAATGAATGATATGTGTAAGGGTTATTTTCCTTTATCTATGAACCACAAGGGATTGTAATAAATATCTGTAATTGCCATTTTTGTATACAGCAAAATTTAATTTTTCTGTTATAATTTCAGGAGAAGGTATAGATGAATATTGAGTCTGATTAAGACAGCTGAAATGACGCTGAGGGAAAAGTGGCAGCCTGGATGTTCTTCCACTAGTAAAAGAAAAGGGTAAACATAGCAAACACTCACTTAGTAATCATCAAAGTTTCATTGGTCACCTGCCATGTATAGTCAGGCATTGCATTGTGTACACCTGGGAATACACAAATAAGACATTTTTCCAACTCCAACAGAAAATTGAAAAATGTAATGAGGATGACAGACAAGCAAATCAACAGTTACAGTAAAATGTACTCACTGACAGAGGCCCAAGTTGCTCAGTAGGAAAAACAAAATGCCTAAGACAACCAAGGAGATGATTTTATTCAAGTTATTGCAATACAGAGAACACTCATCAATAAGGAATGTATCAAAAAAGATGGAGAAAACCTGAGGTTTTATAAATGAAGGAAATCAACAGAAAGGACGGAGATGGGTCATTGAGGAAGGGTACAGGTGGGTTTTTCTCTAAACATACAAGGGCAGGATGGCCCTTTACAAACACCAAAGAGTGGGAGGTTCCCCACCACCACCACTTTCTGGGAGCACAGGCCTCAAATAAAGTTCAACGCTGAAACATTTTATTGAACGTCGTACACCTTCATCCTCTTTTGATGTCTCATTCCTCTAGGGAACCTGAGGAAGAGAGTTGTAGCAAGTTGGACATTCTTGGAAGATTGGGGATGAAGAGCTTCTATAGGAGATTACCCTTGACCTGAGTCTCAAAGGGAAAGTAGGACTTACATGATAAAACAAGAAACAAAAGGCAGGTACATTTGGGGAGTGTCAAGTAATTTGGAACGGCAGAATTACATATAGGGTGAGTCTAGGTGTGGCAGCCGCTGAGACCTGACATATATAAGGGCAGGAGTGAGAAAAAATATATATTTAAAGGAGTTTAGTTTTGATGATGAAGACATTGGGGGAACCACTGAATCCTTTTACAGAGGGACATTATATGATCAGATTATGTAGATTGCTTAAAAATATATAGAGTATATGAAGAATAGATAATGAAGTCATACCTGAAAACAGGAAAAAACAGAATGAAGACTGCCGTAATAACATGTAGGATGAATATGGAAAGTCTGAGCTAAAATTACACCAGGGAGCACTTGTAGCAGACCATTAACTCTTATGTGACAGAATCTCTTAAGATTTGTCATTACTAGCTGGCCTATATAGATAGTCTATTATTCCTTATTTACCTATTTGCCTAGAAAAACTTACTATTTGACAACTCCTCTGAGATCAGCTGTTTAAAAAGTCATCATGGCATAAGTTTCTTTGATAACTTGAGTCTATATGATGCAATATTTTGTGCACATTTACATTTTTTCCTTTGGTTTCCTATTCTATTATTTTAGTTCTATATTTATCTATATTTTCCCCCACCCCTCCACCTCAGCCCCCACAAACTCCAAGGTAAGAGCTGTCCTGCAAATTACTGTATGCATTTTCACTTTTTGTGTACTCAGTAAATGGTTAATTACCAAGCACATGCATACATCATTCTGCTTGGTAACTACGGGTCAAAAAAATCAGTGGATTTTAATGACTGACATTCAAAATCTAACATGCAAATTATCTCAATTTACATTTAAATGTAAATATGCATGGCATATTTAAATGTATTTACATAATGTATATTTAATATATTTACATTGAAATTCAGCTGAGAGTGAAATCTAAATGTGTAAGTTGCTGTGAGTTTTATTTTCCTGGCTTCCCTGTCTTTTGCAAAATTTCAATGTCAGTGAAAGTGATTGAACTGTAGAAAAAAATGGTCATTTCTTCAAAGGCTACAGCATGCTTACCTGGAAAGTGTTCTTATTAGGATCATAGCTTCCTATTTTTATACATGTGCACACTTTTTAGTAAAGAATGAAAAAATATTTACGATAGTACCCATGTTGTAATTCAGCCTGTAGGCAAGAGGCTCAGAAAATGGTACCTGTAACCTATAGGGACATATTCCCTCATTAGATTAACAATCACTGAGGCAACTGTACATCATTAAAACAGACAAGTGCTGCACTGGTGATGCAGGAACAGGAAGCAGAACAACATGTGGTGTCCCTTCATATAGGAAAACAGTAGACATTCTGTAGATGCGAGATTCATGTTTGCTTTGAATAAAATATGATCACCACCTCTAGAGATAAGATACAAGATAAACCACAGCTACATTCAAGGGATGTATTTTCACTTATCTGGTTTGTCTGCATGAGAACACAGAATAGAAATTGAATGTATTGGAGTTAGTAACTAGATTTTGCACAGTCAGTGGGAGAAAACTGATTTTTCACTCATTTAATCTAAACATTACACTATCAACCTCAAAGAGCTTGTTTATAAGGCTTATTTACTTTGCAAAAAGAAATAGGCTGTGTTAAATAATTGGATTTGGGGCAAAACCTATTTTTTTCTTTCCCCTTATCACATATTTCCATTTCTAAATGAAAACTGCAAACATAGCTATTGTCATTTGCTCTCAGTTATAAAATTCATAATTTACCATTACAATTCTCTCAGAATTGTTTTGATAACAATATTCATTTATGTCTAAAGTACTGGGGGATGTGGTCACATGTTGGATTTGCACTGTAGGTAATTATGATGTACGTAGTTATGTTATCTGAAGCAGAGCACTTCTCATGGAATCCAAACTGTTCACCTCTTAGGGCTTTCAAATAACTGCCCAATTTACCTACTCATTCAGAACATGGCTAAACTCTGTGAGCATCACATTTTAAAATAGACCAGGTCATATTAATAATGGACAACTTTTCTTTCAATGGTCTACTGCAAAGAGATATAGCACAATAGTCAATAGATAGTTGATGTCAGAAAACACCCATATTTTAATTAGTTGCCCAATGCTTCTCTGTGCCTCAATATCTTTGTATTTAAAATGTCAATAATAATATTTACCTAACAGAAAATGTTACCTGTCCAAAGTCCGAGTGCCCAACACTTCTAAAGAACAAAACAAAAAACGTCAGTTTAGAGTAAGGGAAGCTTTATTGATCAAGAAGGTGACAACCAAGAAGATGGGAGCCCTACTAGTTCCTCAAATCCATCTTACCAAAGTACAGAGTTCAAGCTTCTTTTCTGTCAAAGGAAGGGGAAATGGGAGAGGCTGTTTCTGGAAACCTCAAGCCCCAAGCATAATTCCTCTCATGATTAGCATGTCTATAAGCAAAACTAAACAGAAGCTATTAGCCTGAAGGCCATGGGAACACAGCAGGCTTGAACAAGATGGAGTCAGAGAGACCAAAACATTTCACTCTGTTAACAAAAGTATTAAATTTCTAAAATTTAATTTTAAACATTATTGTTTCATATTGTAGAGTTTATTGTATTACAAAGATTTAATGTATGTTAATCACTTAGGACAGACAATCAAGTTCTCAACTAGATTGCTAACCTTATTGAAATAGTATCCAATTTTAGGACTCTGGTAAGTATGTACAAAGGTAGTAATTATGTCGTTGAATAAAGATGAGAGAAAGGATGTCAACATAAGAAATGTCCAAACCTGTGGAGAATTTTAATGAGTTTATTTGAGCCAAACTGACAACAATTGCCAGGAAGAAAAATCTCAACAGATTAAGAAAATACTCTGAAGAATGGCAGTTTTGAAGCTTATTTTATACATTAGAATCAAAGGAAGAGATATAAGGAGGGTTACATAAAATCCATTCATGGTAGGTTAAGGGTGTGGGAGAAAGCAAAGTGGGGAAATCTCTGGAAATGGATAAAAAGTAAAATGAAGTAATACATACTTCTTTTATATTGAAGGGTACGTGACAGTTAATAATTAACATTTATAGCATATAAAGATGGTATTGGGGAACAAGATAACAATGAAGGTTCTGTGGCCGGAGGAGTCTGGAGAAAGGGATTACTCTGACATTCCAAGGGTATGTTATGTTAGATGCAAAAAGACAATAGACAAGCTCACTTAAGGTAAAGATTGATCTTTGTCAAGGAAGCTACAGATTCAGGATGTGACTATTGGCCATGACCCACTTTTAGTTAGGAATTTTTAGATTCAGATGATCCTATGTGTTTAATTTCGATCGCTGAGTTTGTAGGGCCTGCCGTGCTGTCCTCACCTGAGATTGCCATCTTTAGTATCTACCTCCTTTTTCATCCACAGGGACAATGTAAGAAACTAAAAATTAAAACTTTATTATAGTTTGCTTTCAGTGAATTTTCAACTTTTCATAAAACATTTTTATTTTTCTTCCCTCAAATTCAGCGGCTTATATTGTTGTCAAAAATTCAACTGAAATTCTAAAATGAAAGTTACATTTGATGTAGTCTTGATTCCAATCCTTTCCTAATTCACTTCATATTATTCACATCCTTTCCAACCTCCACCCCCACAAAAATAAAAAAATAAAAAACTAAACAAGCATTTTAATATTAATCAAATTAATTCAGGGGTTTTGTTCAAGTGAAATACTTTAAAAATGTATGTCAAGTCAACTTACACAAAGTAAAGTAGTTGTTTTATATTCAATCTATACTCAAGTTTTCTATGCTTAAATTAACATTTTGGCTATTCATTTTTGTAACTGTGACTTAACTTTACCAAATAATGACTATAATTACATTTTGCATTTTGATGGAGGATTCTGAGTGTCAATTGCTCCATATTAATACACTTATTAAATGTATTTTAGTTACAAACACATTTTTGTGCTGTCAAATTGAATTTTGTAAAAGGAAATCTCAAGCATAACACTTAAAATGCAAATCATAATTTTAACTTGGTGAATTAAAAAACTTGAAACTATATATTCAGAGAACTTGGAAAGTGTATGTTTTTGAAAAAATATAATAATCAAATTTCAGTTATTTTATTGAAATGGGAGATTTAAATTATCATGCTTTTTTCCTAAGTAAAATTTATCAAATAAATTTCTACTTGTATTTACATTAACATTATTAAGAGTTGGTAGTTGTTATTAATTTTAATGTAATTCTGTGTGATTTCAATTCTCAGCCAAAGAATTCAAAGATCAGAACAGCGAAAGTCACACCTAAAATCAAGAGTGAAGTATTTACTCACACTAAATGAATCACTTCAATTTATTGGAAAAATACATGGAAATTTAGGAAATAGCCTTAATTTAATGGAATGTCCATGTGCCTTGTTATCTCACTAAAGCTGTATTTATTTTTGTACCCCAAAAACACTTAATAAGATTTTACTTAGTATATCCATACGTTGCCTAAGAACAGGTTCTTGGGGTCATCACACGAAAGAATTCAAGGGCCAAGCCACCAGTTGATTTATTAAAAGAAAAGAAGAGAGTACACTCCCAAAATGGTGGGAGAGTGGGCAGACCAGGACAAGAGCAACTGCACCAAGGAACAAAGAAGCTTAGGAATTCATTATTTCTAAAATGAGGGTGTGAAATATTCAAGTTTTAGGGATGGCATTATAGGCATTCCTAAGCAGGTCCTCAATGACCACTCTTTTCGGTCTGGAGATATGAGTCTCTTGTCCTCATTTGGCCCATGTCAGAAATGTCATGGAGACACAGGGGATGGAGATTTTCCCTGCCCACAATGCTAATAATATTAGAATCCATTATAATTAGCTAAAGTTCAACTTGAGGAATAAGATGGCATTCCTGTGTCTTCTCTCAACCACCAAAATCTAATTCTGGCCAGTCTGGTAGCTGCACCTTTTTTAAGAATGACCTCATCTCCTCCCTCCTTTGTTTTCCCACATTTCCTTCTTCCCTTCCTCCCTCTCTCCCCACAACCCTATTCCTTTTGCCTGTGGTAACACATATATGAAATTAGTGATCCTCAGTGCATAGGACAGTATGGCATATTCTGAGTAAAGAAGTTCAGGACATGTCTTTCAAAACATGCCTCTTTGATACATTGATTATTCTGAGCTGAAGGCATTGGAAAAACAGCAAATGCAGGGAGAGGCTTTCTGTGAATTCCCTATTATCATAGTAGATATCCTCCCCAGGAGTTTTATCAACCAGGGAAGATGACTCTTGTCACAGGAGAGGGGCCTAGAAGTTCACACCATAGCCAGTAAATGTTGTCACAAACTATCATATGCCCCATCCATTCTACTAAAGGGCCATTCATCTTTCCTAGAAATCATTTCCTCTCCCCTAAGAGGCCTATATCTTCCTTCTACTTCCCCTATTAAAATGGTCTATAAGTTCTCAAATTTCACCACTTTTTTGAGAATTCACTTTTTTTCTGTGATGTCTCTGTGCATATATATTAAAAATGTATAAATTTACATACCTTTTTTCTATTAATTTGCTTCTCAGTTTATTTCACAGACCCAGCTATCAAACCTACAATGGTAGAGAGAAAGTCTTTCCTCTCCTCATTGAGGTTCCAATAAATTTTTGAATAAAACAAATACACCCACAAAACAATGAATTAATTAATGAAAGGCATATGTGTTCTCATATATCTTCCTATTCATTATGAATAACTAGGTGTGACAATCATTCAGTTATAATTTATTGTACATATATATTTCCCACTTTTGTAACTTTAATCCTGAGGGATATAAGAGGTATTCAATAAATATTGGTAAGTGAAAGACAGGAAAGAAAAAAATAAGGAAGAAAAGTAGAAAGGAAGAAATGGAGGGCAAATACAGAGTAGTAAAGAGGAAAAAGAAAGAAAATTATCTAGTGAAATAATTAAATTACATATTTTATATTGCTATTCAGACCTGCTGGATTATACTAATTACCATTTTCATTTTTAAATAAAATAAAGTTCCAATTCATTGCCCCCTCCTAGTTGACTTCATCTCTTTGTATTTTAATTATTAGGTTATTTATTGAAATGATCTTAGCATATCTTATGAAAAGATTTATCTTTAACTCAGTGAAAGACAACAGCCAAGATAGCAAAAACTATCACAAAAATTTTTTTTGATAGTCAATCATTTCTTTTTTAATGAAATCACATAGAATAGACCCTATAAATAAATAGGGTCTATTCATATAGACCCTATTAGCACTTATAGATTTTGACTACTTCATTCTTAAAAACAAGATTATTATTTAATTGCCATTATGTGGTAGAAATAATCTGAATAACTTGCTTGAAAATTAGAAAGATAATATGATAATATATAATAAATTTATAATACAATAAGTCATTATAAGTAATATAAAGAAAAAAATAAAGCTGGTTAAAAGGAATAGGGAATACCAGCCAGAATGAATCTAGAATTGTTGGTGGGGTGGGAGTGGAGGAGTCAGAGATACAGGTATGATTCCAGTGATGGACCAAGGTGAGGAAGAGAAAAGCAGTTCTGACATCCAGGACCTCATCTGGCACTGTCAGCTAGGTTGAAGTGTTTTCCTGCTGTACATAAACAATTCCAAAGAACACTAACATCAGACAAGGCCATTCTGACCAGGACGGATCAAGACAAAAAAGTAAATGTTGTAATTACCGTTAAATACAAACAAAACATGAACATTGTTCAAATCACTAAGCTATCCAAACATCTCCCTGTCCTGGATATGAGTAACAGAGGCCTTTTCACCAATTATGCTTTAGCCTCAATTCATTCTTCCTACCTTCTTGATAAGACTTATTAAGATACCCAGTCTCAGAATATCCACACTGCTTGACAGCATCCAAATGCTTAGTAATCTCTTTCTTCTTAAACCCTTCTTAAAACCACCTAATGTAAGCCTACCCCTTAATAATTAGTCTTTCGTAACAGTCTTACTCAGATGCTTCAAGGTTTCCATTGTGTTCATTGTCCCTCTTTGCAATCAACACTAAACCCAACCTTTTCAAATGTATGTTTATCATTCTTGGTGTTTGATGGCTAAAGGGCAATGACAGTGTGAAGCAAGTTAAAGTGAAAAATTTATAGAACCAAGGATTTCAAGGTCTTAGAGGAGGGAGCTGGAATGAGAAGGAGTGGAGGTCAGAAAGTGGGGTACTTGAGATAGATTATGGAGAAGGTACAATTACTCATATTATCAACATCTGAATAATGGTCATGGGGATAGACTTGGATGCCAATGTGGAAAGGAGAATACTGAAAAAGAGAAGAACAGGGAACCAGGAGATCAGAACATTACAAAGATTATAACAGGGACATTACAGCACCAAGAGTCAGGACAAGACTACTGCCAGCGAGAGGGATGTTGAGCCAAAAATCAAAATCTTTAATTCATAAGTGGAGGTCAGTCTGTAGAAAAGCACAACATGGAAGGGCATTGTAGACTGGAAGCAGAATCTTCAAAGATAATGGATTTTAGGGAAAAGAAAAAGAAAATTAGTTTGAAAGTAGCAAGGAAGGACAAGGAAGAGTAGGAAAGAAATCTACCCTACCTACAAGCCATGTGCATGCAACATGGAGACAAGAGCTCTTGCTTGAAAGTGCTGCATGGGAGACGAATCCTTAGGAGAAACGCACATTTCAATAGCCTGACAAGGGGAAGAAGGCATTTAGAAGAGAGGAGGGATGCAGGGGATTTTTAAATGATGGACCAGAAGCTCTGAAGTAATGAGAAAGAACCAAGAGGGAGACAGGAGATTGAGAGATATGGGAAAATGTATGTATATATATGAATGATTAGGAGATATATGGAATCATATGAGGATGAGAATATCTATGACAGACAACAGCTGTGGAAGAAATCGACATAAGATTTTTAAAATCACAAAACTGGGAATCTTTTAGGTGCTATGGAATAACATGCTGCATGTTAATATTATTTAGTTACTGGAACAGTTTTAAATGTGAGAGTCCCATTTTGTAGAAAAGAAAACAAATTTTAGGTGAAATCATTTGGTTTAAAACTAATTCATCTTTATTATAAGTGCATTCATCTTTTTAGAACCCAAAAATGAAGGATTTGCTCTTTAAATATTTCAGTCTGTCAGGTCTGCATCATATTCTCCAAGCACATTATGGTTGATCTAGGCTTTGAAATATCAAAAACCAGATATTAATTCCATACTGTCACATATGTACTATGAAGCAGTGAACAATATATTTAATATGAGTATCAGTTTACTCATCTTAAAGTGGGAAAAACACTGCCTCTTAGAAGAGTTATGAGTGCTGAGTGTGTTTAAAACACTGTGCTTGTCATGTAATAGATTTTCAACAAATATTTGTTCATATTTCTATTATTTGAATATCTTTTTACGTGTTGTTAATGAGTATTTTATTGTAGCACTTACAGAATATCATATAGGTATGTCAAATATGGAATAGATGAGAAAAAAAAAATTTTTTAAAGATCTCATTGAAAAAAAAAGACTTTCCCCTCAGTGTTTTGCTTTTATTTCCAATCAGAGAAGGATATTTGACACATGGATACACAGCGAAAGCTACGTGAAAATAGAGTTTGACGTGATGTGTTTATAAGTCAAGGAATTCCAAGGTTTGCTAGGCACCAGAAACTAGGAGAGAGACTCGGAAAAATTCTCTGTCAGAGCCTCTAAAAGGAACCAATTCTGTTCTATCTACCTTAATTTTGGACCTCTGGCTGAACAGTAACAGAATAAATTTCTGTTGGTATGAGTCACCAAGTGTGTGCTAACTTGCTATGGTAGCACTGGGAAACTAATAGATACAAAAGGGCTACAGATTTTAAAAATAGTTCATTTTCTTGATAGCAGACCA
Organism: Rhinolophus sinicus; assembly: GCF_057876585.1. Lineage (NCBI taxonomy): Eukaryota > Metazoa > Chordata > Mammalia > Chiroptera > Rhinolophidae > Rhinolophus > Rhinolophus sinicus. The sequence continues at coordinate 104,850,025 of NC_142517.1, read as the reverse complement.
CATTTGCTCCTCTGAAAGTCTCTTCCACATCAGTCTGTGACATCTCTATTATTCCAGTTCCACAGGCCCAATATCTTGGATTACTTCTTCTCTCTCTCATACCCCACAGCTAATTCATTTGACGAAACCTGTTCATTGTGCTTTCAAAATATACCCAGAATCTGCTTTCCTCTTCTGTTGCCACCATCTTACCCCAAGTCAGCAACATCTCTTGTCCAGTTTATTGCAATAGCTTCTTGTGCTGAATGATTTCTGCTTGTTTGTTTTCAGATCAACTCTCCAGCATCTTCCATGTCTCTCTGGGCATTGGTACACTGACCAACATGGATTCCAAAAGATTCCTGCCCTCCAGTCTAGGAGGAATACCAGCAGGGTATGCTAAGTTAAAAAAAAAAAAAAATGAAGTCAGTGTTTACTTTCCTAGCCTATCCTTGGAGCAGGGGGATGAGTAGATCACTATACAGAGTTATATCCCTCTACCACAGGCTATTCATTTTGTTTAACGCAAAGAAATCAATCGGATACATCAAGATAAAAGGAAAATGATCTTACCAAATCACTTTAGCCAATTGGTGAAGGTAATTCTTTTCTCAGACTTGAATAAAATATTCTTCAGGGCCCATTATTTTACTGGTAACTCTCAGACAACAAAAAGCAGTTTATTCACTTGGATCCAAAACAAAGCAAACAAACAAAAATGACACAGTTGCAATAATTAAAAGGTTCAGTCCTTTAGTAGGTAGAATTTTTAACATGTCCCCTTAGAAATTTCCTATACTGAAATTTGAATATGATAAACATTTGAATATTTGAACATGATGAGATGTCATTCCCGTGACAGTGTTACATGATATGGCACAGCTGACTCTAACATAGGGACATTATTAGTCTGGGCCTGATCTAATGACATGAGGCTTTAAAAACAGAGTTTTTCTCATGCAGAGGCAGAGGAGGAATTCAGAGCCTGGGAGCATGAGAGAGCCAGCATGCTTTTGCTGGCTTCAAAGGTGGGGTAGCACATGAAGGACCTGCATGTTCTTATGGAGGAGAGAGAGGTCTTTGCTGACAGCAGCAGGAAAATTGGTCTCAGCCCTACAACCAAAAGGAAATAAACTTTGCTAATGACAGGCATCATCTTGGAAGAGGACTCCGAGGTGCAGATGAGAATGCACCTTAGTCAACCCCTTGATGTTGGCTTCAGGAGACCCTAGGCAAAGAGCCCAGGTAAGCTTTGTTGCACTAACCCTGCCCTTACTGTGAGCTAACAAACTTGTGTTGTTCAAAACCACTAAATTGTGGTAAGCTGTTATGCAGCAATAGAAAACCAATACAAGTCCAACGTCATTAAAATTCCAAACTTAAACTGTCTCCTGGAAGCCGACGAGGGGAAGGTAGGGACGTGCTGTGTTGGCTTCTTCTCCGCTTTTCTGCCTTGCACTATTTCTCCTTATCTCTTACTAGTCATTGAGTCTGACCCCAGTAAAGCAGGAGTAGTGAGAAAAAAGCAAGGGAATGTCTCACTTGACTATCACAGACATGATCTGGTTGTACTCTGAACTTTGGGTTTAAATTTTTGTACTCTGAATTTTGTTTAAAATTTACTATTTATTGAGCATCGTAGATATTTAGTGCTGACTTTTCTTTTCAGAGGCATACCTGTGGTTTCTTTGGAGACTTGTAATGATCTTCTTCACTGCCAAAGCCCTGATATTGAATGCTCACTCTCCAACCAACCTCTCATTCTACACTCCCTCCCTCCAGCCATATCTCAAGAAGTATAGACCCTAGAGACTCTTCCTTCTGAGTTACCTTTCTTTGGAGGCTGCGCACTGAGGCAGGATCTTTTCTAAATGGGTCAGTCTGATTACCTTCTGGGGGATTCATGTGGCCCAAAGAAATGTCACACAGCCTGGCCAGGCAAAATGGTGGAAGTGCAGCTGCTCCCACGCTGTCCTCTCTCCTCTTTGGCCATTACAGAAAGGTACAGCCAGACTTTTGCTTGGAGACATTTTCAATTGTGAGCCCAATGTCAGTCCACGGAGCTCCTCCAGACTCTGCTTGGTAAATACCCAGCTCTCAAGTTGTCTCACTGAAGAAGAGGTGAGGGAAAAAGGAGTGCCTCTTCCTGTGAGAGATGGTGATAGGTTTCACAGCATGTGGACACCTGGTCTTCAAAGAAATTCTAGCATCACTTAAACTCTCAAGTAAAAATTTGGTTAACGGAGACTAAAAGGCTTTTAACTACCTCTTCTGCACGTCCAGCATTGATCTAAAACTTCACTTTGGAATTTAGGAGCACCTGCCATCTATTGTTTTGTCCTTTGTGTTTTAGAGTTGAGAGAGAGAATCTTATTTCACTACAGTGTTGAATTAATCTTGTTTGTCTCAGTCTTTTCTACAGTTAGACTCTAATCATCTTAGGGGCAAAGATTATGTTTTGAAAAATGAAAATAACCACTGTTCATTAATTATCTTCTATATGTCAGAAGCTAGGTTGATGTAGAATCTCCCCACCAATAATGTGCAGTAGATATTATTTCTATTAGCAGAGGAAAAACTGAGAAGCAGCAATGTTAGGTAAATGCACAAAGTCACCCAGATTTTTTCTAACTCTACAACCTATTTGCTTTCTGTTAGGATAATGGTCATATAAAGAAAATACTTAGGATTAAAGGATCCCTCTTCCAAATGTTGCAAATATTTGTGGCTGCAACATTCTAGACTGTTGCAGTGCCCTGCTATTTTATCCCCATGGCACCTCCACATTCATCACACATGCACTCAGTCACAACATGAAGAGTGTGAATGCTACAGCATCTACAAAGACACACTGGGGCTTCCTTTTATAGCATAGCAGCACTGCTACAACTAGCATTACCCCGACAGATCCTTCTCCCCTTTCCCTGATGTCTGATCCCGTTCTCATTTTTTCAGATGTTAAAGATATCTATAATAACTTTAGTAGAAATGTGTCTAATAGTGTGTATGTTGACAGAGAATGATTACCTCTAGACCTGCTTCTTAACAAGCCCCCAAAACAGTTTTCTCAAGAACACTACCTCCTCTTTCTCTGTCTCTCTCTGTCACATACACACACACACACACACACACACACACACACACACACACACATATTGTTTCTCGTTTTGTTTTTAGATAACTCAAGACATATCCCTGAATGCCTTACTTCAAAACAAGGGATCCAAGTGCTCAAATGTGGATAGGAAACAGATAAACAAAATAAAGAGAAAATATTGTCATTCCTACTCTGACAACAGCCACGAGATAGTTTTGTCAGTGACTACAGAATTTCTTAAATCTTTTATTATTACAATGTGACTTAAAGGGATAATGTAAGATAATAAGAAAAAGTGTACAAACTACTCAGCACTATAGTTAATACTAAGCATTACAATAATTGTAACTGTTATCATCATCATCATCATTATCATCATCATCCAGAGGGTGCCAAAAAACTGTATACACATTTTAAGAAAGGAAAACACTGTATTAAAATTGTAATACTCAATATATACCAATAACAAAAGATGAATACAAGTCACATTTGACTTCCGCAATTACAAGAGGGGCTCAAAGTGGTTACCGTCAGCATCCAGACTCTTCAGATTACAACGAACTACTGCTTGAGCAGCGCTGACCAAAGTGTGCACTTGTATCATTTGCACATGCCATTTCAATTTCTTCCCAAAGTACCACCAGAGTAGCCAGTTTTCTATGGTACACCACATCCTTTAAGGTCCCCTGTAGGTAGAAGTCAAGGGGTTTTAAGTTGGAGGTTCTGTTGCGTACTCACGCCTTCAATGTCCTTGTACTTCCACAACGTTCTGGAATTTCAAATGCCACTTCAAAATGGTCTTGAGCTCCTTGAATGACAACTATGCTTCCACCATTTTTTGACTGTACTGCCTGTCGCATGGTGACGCTAACATTCATTTGATTAACACCATCTTTTGAGCGAAGGTCATACCACACATTGCTATGTAATTCAATTCAACTTCATAAAGTAACACATAGATAACATCTCTTAAAATGTGTGTACATTGTTTTGGCAACCCTAGTATTAAAGAAATGGGATGTGGAAGAAAGAGTATAATAGACTTTGGAATCAGAAAAAACAGGTTAGAATCCTGGCTCTGACAAACTCTATGACTTTGGACGTGTTCCCTAATGTTTATAATCTTTTTAGTGTCTACATCATAAAATGGCTTTGATGATGATATTTACCTTACAAGATTGTTGTGTGGATGAAGGATAATCTATTTTAAGTGCCAGGCATGGACACTTTACAAAGACTAACCTATTTCTCCTCTTAGTTCAGTGAAACCCTTTTCAATACCTGGGCACATAGATGCACAAATATGTCACTCAGAAGCTCAATGAGGGCTTATTGACAGATGATTGTAAGCAATCTATGACACTTAGGACATCGACAAAGAACATCATTGATTGTTGCCTGAGTGTTTGGAGTATGTTGCTTCAACACTATCTGTGAAAAAACAACCAAACAAGACTTTACAGCATCTTTTGTCCTTGATATTGCAATCCTATATGACTAAACTGTTGCTATGTGCAAACCTGACAAAAGGCCAGTCAACAACTCTCTTTTTTTTTCTTTTTTATTAAAAAAATGTCTAGTAACTATCACAATTCTTTAAAGAATCCAAAGCTAATGACCCAGGAATTAAAAGGGAAATATTTACAAATTAATCCTATTTTCCTCTGTTTGTCTTAATTTTAAAACATATTTTATTCACTCTTTTTGTTTTTAACTTTTAAATATGGTCAGCAAATGTCCTAAACAAAGTTTGTGGTCCACTTTCTTACAGAGGAAATTAAGCTATGTTTCTGGGTTAATCTAAAATTTGCAATCTCTGTGGTCCTATAAAATATGAAAGGTAGTGTCATGATAATCCTTATAATAAAAATAATTAATTGTAATTTTAATAAAATTAATTATAATTATTATATACTCCTTCTTCCCACCTATACATTTATCTCCATTTTTAACTTCCTATATATTTAGTTCTGATGTTCGTATTTTAGCCAGGAAGTCAGATGTAGTTGAAGGATGTCATAATGAAAAAGAGATGGAAAGGAAATAAGAAATTCTTAACTCTTCTCCATGTGAACCTAAATATGATATTTTATAGTTGTATGAGCCTATAAAATATGAATAACTACCAACATATTTATTTTGTGTCACATAAATTGAAATTTTATGATTTGCTTTAAAAAAAAATCTTGTGTGAGATACTGTGCCAGATACGTTTTTAAAAATCATTAGTAAAAAATTAAGCCCCAAAATATTTGAAATCAGTAAGATAATATAAGCAATATAACAACCAAAATGTCCTTCGATAGATGAATGGATAAAGAAGTTGTGGTATATATACACAATGGAATACTATTCGGCAGTAAGAAAAGATGATATAGGAACATTTGTGACAACATGGATGGATCTTGAGAGTGTAATGCTGAGCGAAATAAGTCAGACAGGAAAAGCAGAGAACCATGTGATTTCACTGATATGTGGTATATAAACCAAAAACAACAAAAGAACAAGACAAACAAATGAGAAACAGAAACTCATAGACACAGACAATAGTTTAGTGGTTACCAGAGGGTAAGGGGAGTGGGGGGTGGGGAGTGGGAGATGAAGGTAAGGGGGATCAAATATATGGTGATGGAAGGAGAACTGACTCTGGGTGATGAACACACAATGGGATTTATAGATGATGTAATACAGAATTGTACACCTGAAATCTATGTAATTTTACTAACAATTGTCACCCCAATAAATTTAATTAAAAAAATAAATAAATAAAGAAGGAAAAAAGTGAAGCCTGATTGTGAAATAAATTAAAACTTTCAGACAGTCATTAAAAGGCAAATCTTAAAAATTTTATGCTTGAAGTTATAAGTGGACATTTCCTAATTATTAAACATCTTATAAAATTTACTAAAGAAATGTGGAATATTTCACTTTAAGCAAAATATATATTTTCCACAGATAAGATAACGTCCCACTAATTAACTTATAGTCATGAAATAGTCTTTCTAATGAGGTATTGTTACTGTGTCCTCTTCTGCATATAAATTACCATGCAGAGATGAAAAAGGTGTATATTCTAAAGATTTTTTTTCTGTGTCCCTAATTGAGTTCATTGTGATGTAGTGTGTAAGAGAGGAAAATTTTTTCCTTATACCCTCTAGGTTCTGTGGCTGGTCTAAGAATGAAATTGACATAAATCAGATTAACAGGAAAAATAAAGCAAATATAATTACATACATACACATGGAAGCCCTACAAATATATAAGACTCAAAATGCGACCAAACAATTTAGACTTGTGTACCATCCTGAGAGGGATGGGGTTAGAGCTTCAGGGAGTTGGGGAAGGGAGGTAATTCACAGGAAAGAATAAGGAAAAACTGCATGGTAAACAAAAGTTGCCTGCCATGTAGATAATTCTCTCAGGCGTAAAAGAGATCTCTGGTATTAGCTCTTTCCCTGGTGCAAGAAAGTAAATTTCTACTGTAAACTTCCTTTATAAATGTAGATTGCCCCCCACCAATGGAGAAATTAATAGGTACTTTCTTATAAGCAGTTAAGTGGGAGATAAAGAACTTTTCCTGAATCAGCTGGGTATTGATTCCTTCAGGTCAAAATAATCATTATGCCAAAGTAACATATTTTGGGGTGGCATGTTCTGAACCACTTTCAAGAGATATTTCCTCAACATTAATAAATCTGAGTTTCCAGTTACAATTTGAAGTTACACCCAATTTGCAAACAGATTCTTACAGACTGTTTTCAATAATGATTCATTGTCTACCTTTCATAATTCAAAAAAAGAAAAAAAATAGGTGGATTTGCCAAGAACTTCCTTTACATTTGGAAGGAAATCAACATTGGAAAAGGTTTAGCAGCTGGCACTAACAAAATGAAATTCAATTAACTCAATGAAATTGGATATATTCAATATACATAGGATCACACAATTACACCATTTGGTCTCCTTACTGAATTAATGTAATTTTGAAAAAGTGTTACCTTCACAATACCAAATTCCACTGAAAAGCTGGCATTCTAACTGTTTCAGAGAAAATAGACCTTGGGACTATGGAGTATAACTCCTAGATTCAGGAATACTCTAAGATATACACTGGTTTATGCTTTCATGTCCTGTAACTTTATTGAAATGCCCTTCAACTTAATTGGCCCTCAGTCATACCCGTCAGGCAGTAGGTGTTAACTAATAGTTGATAATATTGTCATTATTCCAGAGAACAACCAGGGATTTGTCTGGTTGAGTCTAATTACACTATCTTGTTATACCAAAGAGTCCAAAGTTGCAGACTTATTTGGGGAAGTGAAATATATTCTCAAGACCATCAGATGTACACTGAAAATATTAAGAGATTGTAAAATTTAACACATGGGACTTCTGCCTTTGTAAATTTTTATTTAGTTATTGCATTTAAAAGACTATATTTAGAGTAAGTAGACATCATGTCCAAGGTCCTCAAAGAGATGGAACTAATTTTACTTTGATAAGAAATCATAATCAGAATCCTGGGAAGAGTTACTAACTCCAAACAGTAGAACAAAATAAACACCTGGCAGCTATAAGAATTTTAATATAGAGGCAGATTTCTCTATTTTTTTTCCATTTTGGATGAATACTCAGATAATTTTCAGGTGTCAGAAAATCCCTATATTCGAGCTATATAACAGATATTCCCAAACATAGTGATTTCCAATAACAAAATCATTTATTATTTTCACAGTTCCACAATTTAGGCAGGTTTGGCAGAGCAGCTCTTCTCTGCTCCATTGCAGCATCCATTGGGGTGACTCAACTGGGGATTGGAGGACCCTCTTACAAGCTGGCTCGCTCACATGGCTGATAAGTAGATGCTGTTTGTCAAGCAACACTCAGATGGGGCTAGAGGCCACAGTTCCCTTCCACACAGGCCTCTCCCTGAGTTACTTGGCTTTCCTAGTGGTATGGTGGTTGCCTTCCAAAAACAAGGGTCCCAAAAGACTCAGCCGAACCAGGATTACATTTCATGATCTAGCCACAATGGTCAAAATGTCTCACATTCACCATAGTAAACAGCCCATCTGATCCAAAAACAAACATAGAACCAAGATTTCAACTGAAGAAGTATCAAATTCACACTATAATAAGAATATGTGGAGTGAGAGATGTTTTGGTAGTGATTTTTGAAAAATATCATGTCACAATTTGTCCCATGATCACAAAATTCAGATCCCTCCCACATGTGAAATATATTTTCTCTTTCCCCAAGACCCATCCATTACGTCAGCTTGAGTCTAGAATCTATCATATCAATCAGGTCCAGGTGTGGATGAAGATTTTGGGTAGTTTCTCAGGTAATTCCTAAGTACCATTTCTCTTGATCTAAAAAAATGAGAACTAAAAAGACGTATTATTTACCCACCACATCCTTACAGTTGTGAGATAAGCAATAGGGTTGGGATAACTGCTATCAAAAAGGGGGGAAATTTTAAATACACAGCAGCTATTGATCTATATGTATTTTGAAACACAGAGACAGATACTGCCAATTCCTTGATTAGAGCTCAGATTTACTTCCTGGGAATTACTCTCTGAAGCTCTTGTCTCCATTCTTTGGACTATTGATTTTGGTCCCTTTCTTTTCCATAAGAAAAAAAATCTGTGTTTCCAGTAGTTCTCTCTACCTGCTTTCTGCCCACAGTCTTTTGGGAATCCAAGGTATCATTTTATTTTGTACACTTTCTGATATTTGCAGTCCAAGCTGGTACAATTTCTTCAAAAACTTCTAGGCTTTTTGCCTATCGATATATAATTCACTCTATTAGACAAAAGCTATGCCCATAATTTAAGTTAAGCCCTTCTCTATCTTTTGTTCCATGTAAAATTTGTATGGGACAATGGCCTTATGATTCCTACAAGACCTATTGTTTAATAGAGTATGTGAGTTATGCTCTTAAATCTCTCTGGGGGAGTATTTAAAGGGTCTATGAAGTAACAGATATTTTTTTCTGAGGTCTTCAAGATTCTCACAGGTCTACTCTGAAAGGGATTTTTACCTGGAAGTCATTTCTTAATTTCAGAATAGTTTGCCATCTTGACCACCTGGGAATAAAAAGGACTTTTAATTTAATTTTGAATGCATTAAGTCCTGGTATATTTACACTTCCTTGAAATTTTGCTTAAAAATTTAACAGTTCCTTTTTTCTTTTTTTTTTTTCTTTTTTAAGATTTTATTGGGGAAGGGGAGCAGGACTTTATTGAGGAACAGTGTGTACTTCCAGGACTTATTCTAAGTCAAGTTGTCCTTTCAATCTTAGTTGTGGAGGGCGCGGCTCAGCTCCAGGTCCACTTGCCGTTGTTAGTTGCAGGGGGCACAACCCACCATCCCTTGTGTAAGTCAGCAACTTTGTGGCTGAGAGGACATGCTCCAACCAACTGAGCCATCCGAGAGCTCAGTGGCAGCTCAGCTCAAGGTGCCGTGTTCAATCTTAGTTGCAGGGGGCGCAGCCCACCATCCCCTGTGGGAGTTGAGGAATCGAACTGGCAACCTTGTGGTTGAGAGCCCATGGCCCATGTGGGAATCGAACTGGCAGCCTTCGGAGTTAAGAGCATGAAGCTCCAATTGCCTGAGCCACCGGGCCGGCCCAACAGTTCCTTTTTTTTAAGCTCATCTCTCTCATCTTTCATTTTCCTATGGACAGCTAGAAGAAGAAAGTCAGCCCTCTAATACTCTGTCTCAAAATTTTCTTACCGACATCATCGAGTTCACCAAGTACATTTCCTATTACCCACCCTACTGCAGGTGACAGTGTTGCCAAACTCTCCACCGCTACATAACAAGGGTTCTTTTTCTTTTAGCCTCCAGTAACATTTTCCTTATTTTCCCTTAAGCCCTCACTGGAGGTTTTGTTAGTAATTTTCTTGAAATTCTTTCGGGCATCACCTATCACAGTTACAAAATCAATGCCACTTCTTAAGTTTGTTATGGCAGTATTTTACTCCTAGTCCAAAATCTATTCTAGTTATTTATTTCTGTGAAATAAACCACATCCAAATCTTATTGGCTTAAAACAACAATAATCCTTTGTTTTTCTTACAAATAAGCAATTTGGGCAGAGCAAATTGGGTGGGTACAGCAAGTATTTGCTGGCAAACAGGTGGAAACTTTGGGCTCTGAGACTTGGACTTCCATGTCGATATCTGCAGACTGCTTAGAATTCCTTGTGGTATGATGGCCGAATTCAAAGAATAAATGTTCCAAGAAAACCAGGCAAAAAAAAAAAAAAAGTATATATATATATATATGTATATATATATGTGTATATATATATATATATATATATATATATATATATACATATATATATGTTTAATTTATGATCTAGTCTGAAAAATCATACTGCATGTCTCCTGCTTTTGTTGCTAACCCACCATTGTTCAGGGAGAGGAAACGTAAATCCAACCTCTTGATGAGAGATTTGTCAAATATACTTTATTAAAAAGAGCTTCTGCGATTGAAAATATTGTTGTAACCACTTTTGGAAAATATGATCTGTTAACATTGCATAAAATTATTTTGTCTACATTAAATAGTACATAAGCATGACCAGTAAGCTATAGATATAATAATTTTCAAAGCCCTGTAGAGTAGAAAATAATATATTTCTACAGATTTGTTTATTTTGTCCAATTTATGAGCCCATTTTTTTCTGTGTGCTTTCCCCTTCCCACAAAAGGTTATCAACTTTAATAGATGCCAGTAGTTTAGGCAGAGGAAACTTCAGGTGTCACTTTTTAAAAATTACTCTTACTTGATTTTTTTAAAACTCATTTAAGAAGGCCTAAAAGTTTTATCACAACTTTCTACTCTATGAGATGCTAGATAATGAGGATGGTAAGTAGTGTATGGTATTTGTAAGGGTTCCCCTTCCCATTTAAAACTAAAAGTTGTTTTCAGTAACTTTCCTTCAAAAAACAAGTATTTAATTTAGCATGTTTTTTTAATTTACCTCATTCTTTAATTTTCATAAATTTTAAAATTCATAATGCAAACCTAATAAATTTCTGTTAAAAAGCTGATTAAGCCAAAATTGAATGTCATTTCTTTAACTTAATGTATCCAAGAACCGTATATTTCATTTAAAAAAACAATTTAATAATGTTGAATAGTAAAGCTACAAAACACACAAGCCAAACATATATATGACTGTGTATATAATATATATGCATTATATATGTATATGTATGTTTATATATATTATATATGTAAGTTCATATTGTATATACTATATATAAATGTCATTTATATATACATATATGTATATGTAAATATATATTTACATATACAGAGTGTGCCAAAAAAAATGTATACATCTTTTAAGATATGTTATCTTTGCTTAAGCAGCATTTGCCATAATCAGAAGTGTCTGGACATTGACGGTAGCCACTTTGAGCACCACTTGTAATTGCAGAAGCCAAACATGACTTATTCATCTTTTGTTATTGGTGTATATTGAGTATTACAATTTTAATACAGTTTTTTTCCTTTCTTAAAATGTGTATATATTTTTTGTCTCTCTCTATACATATATAAGTATATTATATATACATATATACATATACATATATATATACATTTGTGTGTATATATATATACATATATATATATATATATATATATATATATATATATATATCTGGCACATACACACACACACAGCTATAATACAATTCTATGAAGATTGAGTGAAAGATATTTTATTTTTGTGAGAAAAAAATCAGGCCTTAATATAGGCTTAGTAGTTACAAAATTATTGTTCACATGTGTTTGTTCCTTAATCTCTTTTATAAACATATATATACAAAGATATCATCTCAGACTAAAAGTTGATACTGGAATTTCCCTCATTAATGTGAAAGGAGCTTGTATTTTGCAGCACTAGTGCTCAACTCCAGATTGAATTTGAGATAAGCACAGAGATATTTCAACTAAAGGGAAATGAATCTTTTCTTGTTTTTGAGAATTGTTAAACATGGAAGAGCTTGCTTATACATGTAAGAAGTTGAAAACTATGACAAAATGTCCATTAAGTACACTAAGTAATAAATGGCAGGATACGTGCCTTTCGTATAATCCTGAATTAACCTAAGGGAAGTTAGAGTTTGGACATCTATAGCATCTTAGGTCAAACAAAGGAAGGGAGATTTGAAGCTTCTGGGTAGAGGAGGCAAGTTATGGGAAGGTGACCAGGAAAAGTATCATAAACAAGGGTTTTTTGTAAGATTTGTTATGCAAATTTAAGTCAAGGCTGTCTAAATTGATAAGAGTTGTTAAGAGTCCTCCACTTCCTGGTATGGGATAGGGAGAAATCTTACAAATTGAAATTTCCCTTGCAAAAGGAAAACTTCTGTTCTGTTTTTAGAGCGCTTCCTATATCTGCTGTTTTTCAATGGCCTTAAACTCAAATAATCCATATGCCAAAGAAGCATATTTTGGGGAGGCATATTCTGGTATACATCCTTGTAAAGATAAAGACCAGTTCTAAAAATAATAATCAAATAATGGTATTATAATACCAAATAAAGATATAATTGCTGGGACTTCCGGAAAAATGGCGGCGTGAGGTGAGCCTCTGTAAAACTCCCCTGGAATTTACAACGAATCAAACAACAAAAACTCCACAAAGGACTCCCTGCACAGCAGACAGGCAAGACGAAGAGGCCCACTACCGACTGAAATCACCTACAGGTGGGAGATTCGCGCGAGTGGAGGGAGGAGGAAAGGGAGAAGTGCGCGGAGACAGAGACGGAGCCGCGCGGGCGCAGGAGGCAGACCTCGCTGAGTGCGCCGAGCTCGCTGCTTCCCGGAACTACCGCAGCTGCGAGTGAGGGAAGAACTCGGACTGCTAGGGCTCCGCTTGTGGCCCACAGGGCTGAGGGGACAGCATATACCACGGCTGAACCCAACGCTCACGGCAGAGACCTTGGAGAAAAGACTGAGGGAAAAAGGCTGAAAACGGTAGTTTAAGCCGCACTGCCAAGCAGAGACGGAGCCTTAGGCACTGAGACTAGCCGCCCCCTCCCTCCCCTCCCAGAGCTCGCCCCGCCCCCACCTGCCTGGTGCTAGAAGCGAAACAGTAGCAGTGTCAGATCAAAACAACAGAAAATTTGCTGTTTTGAGAACTGTGGGCCGCAAACACAAATTCACAGCCCAACTAGTTCCAGCAAAGGGGAGAGAGCTGTGGAAGCAGGACCAGCTGTGGTGGTGGTTGCCGCCATTGCTCTGGGCCACCTCTCACAACTCACCCCGCCCCTGACCCCACCTATCTGGGCGGATCCCTGCAGGAGTAAACAGAACTGCTGAAATATACGGGCTCTGAATCACCAGCTGGAAGAGCTTTCGAACATCAAAAGCTCTCCGCATACCCACCGGGACACTGCGCCCTGTGACCTAGACGAACTATTAACAGAGGAGAAGCCCGTCTCCCAGGGAATCCCCCCATTGCGTGAGAAGTTGGAATAGTGCAGAGAAAACATAGCACTACTGTGTGGGAGAAGAAAAATAAGTTGCAGTTGGAGAAATAATAAAACATTCTACCAACAAGTTCTGGCAAACAAAAGAAAGACCGCTTTCTATCAACCTGTTGCAGAAGTCACTCCTGTAGATGTCTAGGAAGAGAAATAGTAAACCAGTAATCGCCATGAATAACCAAGGCAACAAGATAGCTCAGAAAGAAAGTGAAAAATCTCCAGAGAAGGCACTTAAAGATACAGAAATATGTGATTTAAATGACAGAGAATTCAAGATTGCAGTTCTGAAAAAACTCAACGAGATACAAGAAAACACAGATAGGCAGTTAAAGGAACTCAGAAACTCAATCAAAGAACAGCATGAGCATTTTACGAAAGAGATTGAAATCTTAAAAAAGAACCAAATAGAATTTCTGGAGATTAAGAACTCAATAGAAGAAATTAAGAATGAAATAACCAGCTTAGGTAGTAGAGTTGACCAGATGGAGCAAAGAATCAGTGACATCGAAGATAGAAACCTGGAAATGACACAAATTGAAGAAGAAAGAGACTTGAGACTTAAAAGAAATGAAAGAACTCTACAAGAACTTTCTGACTCCATCAGAAAGAGCAATATAAGAATAATGGGCATACCAGAAGGAGAAGAAAGAGAGAAGGGAACAGAGAATATATTCAAACAAATTGTCAATGAGAACTTCCCAAATTTGTGGACAGAACTGGACCCTCGAATCCAAGAAGCAAATAGAACACCTAGTTACCTCAATCCCAACAGGCCTTCTCCAAGGCACATTGTATTGAAGCTGTCTAAAATCAACGACAAAGAAAGAATCCTCAAGGCAGCCGGGGAAAAGAAGGCGGTAACTTACAAAGGAAAGCCCATTAGATTATCATCAGATTTTTCAGCAGAAACTCTACAAGCCAGGAGGGAGTGGAACCAAATATTCAAACTATTGAAAGAGAGAAATCATGAGCCAAGAATAATATATCCAGCAAAGATATCCTTTAAATATGAAGGAGGAATAAAGACCTTTCCAGACATACAGAAGCTGAGGGAATTTTCTAACACACGACCTGCACTACAAGAAATACTAAAGGAGGCTATTCGACCACCATCAACAGGGACAATTTGTGGCAACCACAACTCAATAAGGGGGAGAGTAAAGGCGTGAACCGGAATATGGGAATGGAGAAAGTAAGCGTGCTGAAGAAAATGGAATACTCTAAATATCAAACTTTCTTTTACATAAACTTAAGGGTAACCACTCAAAATAAATCCAGAATTGAAATATATACTGAAATAAAAGAAGAAACAGAGGGAAACATCATAGAATACCACCACACAGAAATAATAGACAACAACAAAAAGTCAAAGAAACAATGGAGACACAGCCTTACCAGAAAACTAAAGATAGAATGACAGGAAATCCTCACATATCAATAATCACCCTAAATGTAAATGGACTGAACTCACCAATAAAAAGACACAGAGTAGCGGATTGGATCAAAAAACTAAACCCAACCATATGCTGTCTCCAAGAGACACATCTCAGCTACAAGGACAAGCATAGACTCAAAGTGAAAGGGTGGAAATTGACACTCCAAGCAAATGGTACCCAGAGAAAATCAGGTGTAGCCATAATGATATCAGATGAAACAGACTTCAAGGTGAAGAAGATAACAAGAGATAAAGATGGACATTTCATAATGGTGAAGGGGACTGTACAACAAGAAGACATAACAGTCATCAATATTTATGCCCCCAATCAGGGAGCACCGAAATACACCAAGCAACTACTAACAGAACTAAAGGGAGAAATTGACCTAAACACAATTATACTAGGGGACTTAAATACATCATTGACAGCTATGGATAGATCATCCAAACAGAAAATAAATAACGAAATAGTAGCCCTAAATGACACATTAGATGAAATGGACATCATTGACATTTATAGAGCACTTCATCCTAAAACATCAGACTATACATTCTTTTCTAGTGTACACGGAACATTCTCAAGGATAGACCATATATTGGGACATAAATTCTCAACAAATTTAAGAAGATTGAAATCATACCATGCATATTCTCTGATCACAAGGCTTTGAAATTGGATATCAACTGTAAAAAGAAAGCGGGAAAAAACACAAATACATGGAGATTAAACAACATACTTTTAAAGAAGGACTGGGTCAAAGAAGAAATTAGAGGAGAGATCAAAAGATACATAGAAACAAATGACAATGAAAATACATCCTACCAAAATTTTTGGGATGCAGCGAAAGCAGTTTTAAGAGGGAAATTTATCTCATTACAGGCCTATCTCAAGAAACAAGAAAACTCCCAAATTAATAACCTCATGTTACACCTTAAAGAACTAGAAAAAGAAGAACAAGTAAAACCCAAGGTCAGCAGAAGAAAGGAAATAATAAAAATTAGAGCAGAACTAAATGAAATAGAGAACAAAAAGACAATAGAAAAAATTAATGTGACAAAGAGCTGGTTCTTTGAGAAGATTAACAAAATTGACAAACCCTTGGCTAGACTTACTAAGATAAAAAGAGAGAAGACACTGATTAACAAAATCAGAAACGTAAAAGGGGAAGTTATCACGGACACCACAGAAATACAAAGGATCATCCAAGAATACTATGAAGGACTATATGCCACCAAATTCAACAACCTAGAAGAAATGGACAAGTTCTTAGAAACATATAGCCTTCCAAGGCTGAACCATGAAGAACTGGAAAATCTAAACAGACTGATCACCAGTAACGAAATTGAATCAGTCATCCAAAACCTTCCCAAAAGCAAAAGTCCGGGACCAGATGGCTTTACTAGTGAATTCTACCAAACCTTCAAAGAGGATCTAATACCAATGCTGCACAAACTCTTCCAAAAAATTGAAGAAGAGACAGTACTCCCTAACTCATTTTATGAGGCCAACATTGCCCTGATACCAAAACCTGGTAAGGACAGCACAAAAAAAGAAAACTACAGACCAATATCTCTAATGAATACCGATGCAAAAATCCTAAATAAAATTCTAGCAAATCGAATACAACAATGCATTAAAAAGATTATTCATCACGACCAAGTGGGGTTCATCCCCGGGGCACAAGGATGGTTCAACATACGCAAATCCATCAATGTGATACATCACATAAACAAAATAAAGGACAAAAATCACACGATTATATCAATTGACGCAGAAAAAGCATTTGACAAGATACAACATCCATTTATGATTAAAACACTTAATAAAATGGGTATAGAAGGAAAATACCTTAACATAATAAAGGCCATATATGACAAGCCCTCTGCTAATCTCATAATTAATGGAGAAAAACTGAAGCCCTTTGCTCTACGTTTAGGAACACGACAGGGATGTCCCCTATCACCTCTGCTTTTCAACCTAGTGTTGGAAGTCCTTGCCAGAGCAATCAGGCAAGAGAAAGAAATAAAAGGCATCCAAATTGGGAATGAAGAAGTTAAATTATCACTCTTTGCAGATGACATGATGCTATATATAGAAAACCCTAAAGACTCCACCAAGAAGCTATTAGAAACAATCAACGAATACAGTAAAGTTGCCGGCTACAAAATCAACGCACAAAAGTCCATTGCCTTCCTATATACTAACAATGAAATCTCAGAAAAAGAAATACAAAAAACAATTCCTTTTGCAATTGCAGCAAAAAGAATAAAATACCTAGGAATAAACTTAACCAAGGATGTGAAGGACCTATATGCTGAAAACTATAAGACATTTTTGAAAGAAATTGAAGAAGACACAAAGAAACGCAAAGACATTCCGTGTTCATGGATTGGAAGAATCAACATAGTTAAAATGGCCATATTACCCAAAGCAATATACAGATTCAATGCAATCCCCATCAAAATCCCAATGGCATATTTTAAAGAAATAGAACAAAAAATCATCAGATTTGTTTGGAACCACAAAAGACCCCGAATAGCCAAAGCAATCTTAAGGAAAAAGAACAATAATGGAGGTATCACACTTCCTGACTTTGGCTTGTACTACAGGGCTACAATAATCAAAACAGCATGGTATTGGCAGAAAAACAGACACATAGACCAATGGAATAGAATTGAGAACCCAGAAATAAAACCACATAAATATGGACAGATAATTTTTGACAAAGAAGCTAAAAACATACAATGGAGCAAAGACAGCCTCTTCAATAAATGGTGCTGGGAGAATTGGATAGCCACGTGCAAAAGAATGAAACTGGACTGCTATTTGTCACCATGTACCAAAGTTAATTCAAAATGGATCAAAGACTTAAGCATAAGACCTGACACAATAAACTGCATAGAAGAAAACATAGGTACTAAGCTTATGGACCTTGGGTTCAAAGAGCATTTTATGAACTTGACTCCAAAGGCAATGGAAGTAAAAGCTAAAATAAACAAATGGGACTATATGAAACTTAAAAGCTTCTGCACAGCAAAAGAAACCATTGACAAAATAAAGAGGCCACCAACTGAATGGGAGAAGATTTTTGCAAACAGTGCCTCCGATAAGGGGCTAGTATCCAGAATATACAAGGAACTCATGCAACTCAACAACAAAAAAACAAATAACCCAATTGAAAAATGGGCAGAGGACTTGAAGAGACATTTCTCCAAAGAGGACATACAAATGGCAAATAGACATATGAAAAAATGTTCAACATCACTAATCATCAGAGAAGTGCAAATCAAAACCACAATGAGATATCACCTCACCCCAGTCAGAATGGCTATCATCAACAAGACAAATAATAACAAATGTTGGAGAGGCTGTGGAGAAAAAGGAACCCTCATACACTGTTGGTGGGAATGCAGACTGGTGCAGCCGTTATGGAAGGCAGTGTGGAGGTTCCTCAAAGAATTACGAATAGAATTGCCATATGACCCAGCAATCCCTCTCCTGGGTATCTACCCAAAAAATCTGAAAACATTTAGAGATAAAGACACGTGTGCTCCAATGTTCATTGCAGCTTTGTTTACGGTGGCCAAGACATGGAAACAACCAAAATGTCCTTCGATAGATGAATGGATAAAGAAGTTGTGGTATATATACACAATGGAATACTATTCGGCAGTAAGAAAAGATGATATAGGAACATTTGTGACAACTTGGATGGATCTTGAGAGAGTAATGCTGAGCGAAACAAGTCAGACAGAAAAAGCAGAGAACCATGTGATTTCACTGATATGTGGTATATAAACCAAAAACAACAAAAGAACAAGACAAACAAATGAGAAACAGAAACTCATAGACACAGACAATAGTTTAGTGGTTGCCAGAGGGTAAGGGGGGTGGGGTGGGAGATAAGGGTAAGGGGGATCGAATATATGGTGATGGAAGGAGAACTGACTCTGGGTGATGAACACACAATGGGATTTATAGATGATGTAATACAGAATTGTACACCTGAAATCTATGTAATTTTACTAACAATTGTCACCCCAATAAATTTAATAAAATAAAATTAAAAAAAAAAAAAAAAGATATAATTGCTGTTTCCTCTGGGAATAGGAGCAAAGTCTTGGTGGAAAGGAAATTAACTTTTAAATCTATAAGTTTCAACTGTTAGAATATTTTCCTGTATGCCTGTTTTATGCTATTTCTTATTCAATAAAATGCCAGCTGAAAATAAATACACTACAATAGAACAATTTTTAATAATATAAACAATAGTACTGCCTGAGCCCAAAACTTTCCTTATTTCCATGACTCCGCAGTGTGAACGGGCATCTGCAGACCTTCATCCTTCTCCCTGACCTCTCAGAGCCTTGGTTACAGGAGTAGAGGGTCCTTGGCTTGGCTTCACACAGGAAAGAATTCAAGTGTGAGCCAGGAAATAAAGCAAAAGTAGTTTATTGAATAAAGATATACTCCATAGGCACAGAAGAGGTTGCCTCCAAGTGAGAGACAGCCCTGATCCTCTATGCAGTCGTGAGTTTTATTAGATAAGTTTTTTTTTAATATGAGAACACTAGGGTGGGCGTTGGGGGTGGGAGGGGGTGTATTCTTATTAGTTCCCGGGAAAGGTGGATTTTTCTGGAGGTTGGGCATACACTCCTTTTTGTGCTTATATTGTTCCCTCCAGAGGTGTCATGGCATAGGTGGGAGTGTCATTTATATAGGCGGGAGAGTATTATTATGTGTCGTTTATATAGTTTGGAGTGTATTATAATGACCCTATAATGTGTCTGGTGGTTACCTGGAGGTGACTTTTATTGCCATCTTGAGTTTGGCCTGGTCTGGCTGGTCTCCTTGTCTCATCTTGATTTACTGGTCCTTTGTCTCTGACTAGCAGTAATGGTTTTCTAGGAAGCCCTACTGGGCAATTAATGGTTTTCTTGGAGGTTCTGTCCCTACCCATTTCACCTCTGCTATTAGGAGCAGCTACAGGAGTTGAGGGAAACTTCCTAGAGAGTGAATCTAATCTCTTGCTTCTCTTTGGTCCATCTCAGAATGTACTGTATACCTAGTAGGTATCCAAGAATATGTTGGTAATGCAATGAGATAATAATAGTAAATGCAATGTATACAGAATTATAGAATGTTTCCATTTGTATGATTGAAAGACTTGCATTTAAAGAAATTGTCTTTCTGCCCCCTCCTAAAAAAGCTTTCTTAAAAAATCACACGATGTGATATATAGATGATGTATTACAAAATTGTACACTTGAAACTTTTGTAACTTTACTAATCATTGTCACCCCAATAAACTTTATTTAAAAAAAAATCAATTGCTTTGAAGATGGTAATAATATAAATATTTTAAAATAGTTTGAATTATCTTAGCTTTTGCAATTCTAGGGACTAAATATAATTTTATTTTATCTATCTATCTATCTATCTATCTATCTATCTATCTATCTATCTATCTATTTATTTATGTTTGACATTTTGTGGGCTAGCTAAGCTCCCTCAAGGGAGTACACTGTCTCTTTCCAGAGCTTTATGTGATCTGAATGGCAGGGAGGATAAGCACTTGTTGTTCAGTAGTGTAGTTAATACTCAGCCCCAGGATAAGAGAGCAGTGAAGCATCCCCTGCTCTGAGGTGCAGTGTTTTTGTAGCAATCAGCGGCACTGTTTCTTTTCTGTGTAAATTTGCATCAAAATGCTCAGTCCACAGGGAGCTCAACATTCACTCACTGCTCACTGCTCAAGGAAAACAGCTATTATGGTCATTTCCCAGTCTTTTAGGCAGAACAAAAAGAAAACCAAAGAAAAGAAAAAGAAATGGTCTTGTAACAAGAATGGCAAGAGAAACAGAACCGTGTTAATAGGAACCTAATTCTGCCTTAAGGTGTACATTACTTGAAACATATTAATATCTACCAATTATTATGAATTATTATTTTCCTTATAGGTACCGCATTTATGATAATGGTAAATAGAGGTGAGAGAGACAAACATTGTTTTTATTTCTATTTCATAAAGTGTCTTATCTTCTTTGTTTTTGCTTAATAAAGGGAATTTGAGGAGTTTCAACATTTGTTAGAAGAAAAGAAATGAATGAATAAATAAAGGGGAGAGAGCAGGGATTAGTTAAAGATGATTTGGACTTTGCTTGCATCACTTCACATCAGACATGTTAATGCTGAAAATTGTACTGTTCAACCTTTATGTTTAGAGACCACATTTTCTTTGCTGCCATGAAATTTCTCCTTTCAGACAAACACATCAAAAAGAATTAAAAGAAGACAAGGTAACATCTTTGATTCGACTAGACACAGTTTCAAAACAATGCCCTAACCCGTGTAAAGGGGTGACTACAAACAGTGTAAACGGGATCACATGAAATAAAGTTGCCTGTAGGGGATGCTGCAGGTATTGAGCCACAGTCCTTGTTCCCAAGTAGGTTGTTTGCGCAGAAGACCGCTACCTCCTGCTGCTGGGGATAAGGGGAGTGGAGTGGAACAAGGAAACTTTCAGATATGTCAATTGTAAAAGAATAAGGCTTTCTTTTTGCAAGACAGAAGAGAAAACGCGGGCAAAAATGAGTGACACAACTGATTCAGGACAGCCGAAGAGTCTCGCTGGTTTGTGAACACGGAACTTCCCTGTTACTTGGGTATCTCTTCACATCAGGCTGGAGGGGAGACGCGAAACAGCAGAGGATGGTGAGACTGTTTTTGGTGACAGACCAGGACTTAACTTCTCTGTTCATTGGGCTCTGCCTCACACCCCTCTCCTCTCTACTTCCTTTTAATCACTTGTTGAACCATTCAAATACGAGTCCTAGCCTACAGGGAATCAGCATGAGAACTATATCCAAGTGGAGGAAGGAAAGAAATGTAAACCTATAAGAAAAAAAATCATAAAAATCTAACCCACAAATAAATGTTAAGATATGGCACTACTAAATGATACTATAGATTTTGAAGAAAATCTATTTTGTAAAGCAGATCTCAAAAAAAGAAAAGAGTAAGGGGCTCATTTAAGGAATGGTAACACAACAGATGGGCTGAAATACTAGTTGAGTAGTGTAGGGAATATATAGAAGGATGTCAGCCATTATGGAGTTATGTTAAAGCGAGAAACATGATAGACACTGCCAAAACGTCAAGCAGTAGTATTGATGTCTAGATATTTTGAAAACCCTCTTACTAGAAAACATTTATGACATTATATATTTTAATTTAAACATTATGCATTTGAAAATAGTACTAAAACATTTCATATGCATAACTGAGTTGGAAAAACAGAAAATTAAATACTCACATATGAAAAAAAAAAAAAAAGAAATTAAGCAAGGACATGATTCCAGGCTATAAGCTGATGCTGAACCCTAAGGGTTTTTGCCAAGCCTCGATCACCTACAGCTTTGGGTTTCAATAGCTACCCACTAGGTTCTTGCACTTCTGTAAAGTGGGAACTAGACCTAGGTCTTCAAATAGAGCTGAAACGCAATGAACTACAACAGACTTTTAAATTCTAAAATGGTAGTATAGTTTTTTGTTTGTTTTTTGTGGTTTTTGTTTGTTTGTTTTGGTTTTAGTTCATACCTGGTCAAGCATCATTTTAAAGAGAATAACTTTCTAAATTCCTTAAATGTCTTTTAAGGAAGCACATTGCATATATGTATTACTTCTTTATCTAATTGTCTGTTGATAGGCATTTCAGTTGCTTCCATATATTTGCTATTGTGAATACCACTAGAGTAAACATAGGGGTACATATATATTTTGAAATTAGTGTTTGGGAATTTTTTTTAGATAAATGCCTAGGAATAGAAATGCTGGACCATAAGGTTGTTCTATTTTTATTTTATTTTTTTTTGAGGAACTTCTATACTGTTTCCCATAGTGGCTACACCAATTTGCAATCCCACCAACAGTGCACAAGGGTTCCCTTTTCTCCACATCCTCGCCAACACTTGTTTGTTAATTTATTGATGATAGCCATTCTGACAGGAGTGAGGTGGCATCTCATTGTGGCTTGTATTTACATTTCTCTGATGATTTGTGACGTTGAGCATCTTTTAATATGTCTATTGGCCATCTGTATGTCTTCTTTGGAGAAATGTCTATTCCGGTCCTCTGCCCATTTTTAATTAGATTGCTTTTTTGGTGTAGAGTCAGATGGGGTTTTTTAAAAATGAATTTTAGATATTAACCCCTTATCTGATGTATCATTGGGAAATATCTTCTCCCATTCAATAGGATGCCTTTTTGTTTTATTGATGGTTTCCTTTACTATGAAAAAACTTTTTAGCTTGATGTACTCCCATTTGTTTATCTTTTGTTTTGTTTCCTTTGCCAGAGGAGACATATCAGTAAAATATTACTAAGAGTAATGTCTGAGGGTTTACTTCCTATATTTTCTTCTGGGATTTTTATAGTTTTGGGTCTTACATTTAAGTACTTAACCTGTTTTTGAGTTTAATCTTGTATATGGTATAAGAAGGTTTACCAGTTTCATTATTTTGCATGTATCTGTCAAGTTTTCCCAGCATTATTTATTAAATAGTCTGCCTTTACCCTACGTAAATTCTTGCTTATTTTGTCGTAGATTAAATGACCATGTAGTCATGGATTTATTGGGCGGCTCTCTATTCTGTTCCATTGATCTATGCTTCTGTTACTTTGCCAATACCATACTGTTTTGATTACTATAGTCTTGTAGTATAATTTGATATCAGGTGGAGTGATACCTTCAGCTTTGTTCTTATTTCTCATAATTGCCTGGGCTATTTGGGGTTTTTATGGTTCTTTATAAATTTTAGGATAATTTGTTCTAGTTCTGTGAAAAATGCCATTGGTATTTTGATAGAGATTGCATTGAATCTATAGATTGCTTTGGTAGTATGAATGTTTTAAATATATTAATTCTTCCTATCCATGAGTAGGGTAGATGTTTCCATTTACTTGTATTTTCTTTAATTTCTCTCTTCAATATCCTATAATTTTGAGTACAGATCTTTTACTTCCTCGGTTAAATTTATTAAGTATTTTTATGTATTTATTTATTTATTTTTATTTATTAAGTATTTTTTGATGAAATTGTAAATGGAATTGTTTTCTTTCCAATAGCATGTTATTGGTGTATAAAAATGCAACCAATTTCTGAATATTAATTTTGTATCCTGCTACTTTACTAAATTTATTTACCGATTCTAACAGGGTTTTTTTGGTAGAATCTTTGGGGTTCTCTATATATAGTATCATGCCATCTGTAAATAATGACACTTTTACTTCTTCCTTTCCCATTTGGATGACTTTTATTTCTTTTACTTGTCTGATTGCTGTGGCTAGAACTTCCAGACTATTTGAATAAAAGTGGTGAATGTAGGCATTCTTGTCTTGCTTTTGACCTTAAGAAGAATGATTTTGGCTTTTCCCAAATGAATATGATATCCGCTGTGTGTTGTTAGGCCAATATCCCTGATGAAAATAGATGCAAAATCCTCAACTTACTAATAGCAAAGCAAATTCAGTAATACATTAAAAAGATCATATTTCACCATAAAGTGGGATTCATTTCTGGTATGCAAGGTTATTAAAATATCCACAAATCAATAAGTGTGATACACCGCACAAACAAAATGAAAAGTAAAAATCCTATGGTCATATCAATAGATGCAGAAAAAGCATTTGACAAAATGCAGCATCCATTTATGATTAAAAAAAAAAAAACTCTCTGCAAAGTGGAAATACAGGAAACATATCCCAACATTTAGGCCACATGTGACAAGGCCTAAATTTTTCATTTTCTGTTTTTAATGTCTGTCTGGTTTTGAAATCAGAGTAATGGTGGCTTTGTAAAACTAGCTTGGGAGCCTCTTCTCCTCTTGAATATTTTGGAATAGTTTGAAAAGAATAAATGTTACTTCTTCTTTGAATATTGGTCAAATTTGCCTGGGAAGCCATTTGGTACAAGACTTTTATTTTGAGGGAGCTTGCTGATTACTGATTCAATTTCATTAATAGTAATTGGTCAGCTCAGAATTTCTGTTTCTTTATTCTGCCTTGGAAGATTGTATGCCTCTAGAAATTTATCCATTTCTTCCAGATTGTCCAGATTGTGGGTATATAGTTGCTTACAATATTTCCCTGAATTATTTTGTATTTCTGTGGTGACTGTTGTTACTTATCCTCTTTTATTTCTGATTTTATTTATTTAGTTCCTCTTTTGTTGTTGTTGTTGTTTTTTTGTTTGTTTTGTTTTGTTTTGTTTTGTTGATGATTCTGGTTAAAGGTTCATCAATTTTGTTTATCTTTTCAAAGAAACAGCTCTGGGTTTCATTGTTCTTTTGAAATTCTTTTTTTTTTTTTTTTTTTTTTGCCTTTATTTCATTTATTTCTGCTCTGATATTTATTATTTCCTTCCTTCTCTTCACTTTGGGTTTTGTTTGCTGTTCTTTTTCCAGTTCTTTTAGCTGTAAAGTTAGACTGTTTATTTAAGATGTTTCTTGTTTCTTGAGTTAGGTCTAATAGTATTGCTATGAATTTCCCTCCTAGGCAAGTTTTTGCTGTGTCAAATAGATTTGGTGGCATTGTATTTTCATTTTCACTTATCTCAAGGTAACTTGTGACTTCTTCCTTGATCTCATTGTTGACCCATTCATTATTTAGTAGCATTCTATTTAGCCTCCATGTGTTGTGTGTTTTTCAGATTCTTTTCTTGTAATAGGTTACTAGTTTTAAAGGCCCATGACATGATTTCAATCTTCTTAAATTTATTGAGACTTGTTTTGTAGCCTAACATGTGGTTTTCCTTGGAAAATATTCCATACAGCTTTGGAGTGAAATGCTCTAAAAATATAAATTAAATGCATCTGGTCTAGTGTGTCATTTAGGCCACTGTCTCCATGTTGAAATTCTATCTGGAAGATCTGTCCATTGGTGTCAGTGGGGTGTTTAAAGTCCACTACTACTGTTATGTTACTGTTGTTCACTGTCTTTATGTCAGTCAATATTTGTTTTATGTATTTAGGTGCTTCTACGTTGGGTCCATAAATGTTTACTAGGGTGATGTCCTCTTGTTGGATTGATCCCTTTATTATTATGTAATGGTGTTGTTTGTCTCTTATTATAATCTTCCTTTTAAACTCTATTTTGTTCAATATAAGTATTGCTACCCCAGGTTTTTCCTCATTTCCATTTGCATGAAATCTCTTTTTCCATCCCTATACTTTCATTCTGTGTGTGTCTTTTGATCGGAGGTGGGTCCTTATAGGCAGTATATGTATGGGTCTTGTTTTCTTATCCATTCAGCTACTGCATGTCATTTCATTGGAGGATTAATCCATTTACATTTAAAGTGGTTATTTATAGGTACATAGTTGCTGCCATTTTATTATTCATATTTTTTACCTTTGTTTCTTTTCTTCTTTCTTCTGCTTAAAGAAGTCCTTTTAACATTTCCTGTAATACTGGCTTGCTATTAATGAATTCCTTTAGCTTTTCTGTGTCTGGGAAGCTCTTTATCTCTCTTTCAATTTTAAATGATAGCCTTACTGGGTAGAGTCTTGGTTGTAGATCCTTGCTTTCATTTCTTTGAATATTTTCTGTCATTCCCTTCTGGCCTGCAAAGTTTCTGTTGAGAAATCAACTAACAGTCTTATGGGAGCTCCCTTGTAAGTAACTCGTTGTCTTTCTCTTGCTGCTTTTAGGATTCTCTCTTTGTTTTTAACCTTTCCCATTTTAAATATGACGTTTCTTGATGTGGGCCTGTTTGAGTTCATCTTGTTTGTGACTCTGCACTTAAACGGCTTGTATGTCTGTTTCCTGTGCCAGGTTAAGGAAGCTTTAAATCATTATTTTTTCAAATAGGTTCTCAATGTCTTGCTTTCTTTCTCTTCTTTTTATGGTACCCCTAAGATGCAAATGTTGTTATGCTTGATGTTGTCGCACAGGCCCCTTAAACTATATTCATTTTTTTAAATTCTTTTTTTGTTCCAATTAACTGTTTTCTGCAACCTTGTCCTCTACATTGCATATTCAATCCTCAGCTTCATCTAATCTAGTGCTAATTTCTTCTAGTGTATTTTTAATTTTAGTTATTGTAGTTTTTATTTCTGACTTTTTCTTTTTTATGGTTTCTATGTGTTTCTTTATGCTTACTACCTCTTTGTTGAAATTCTCACTAAGTTCCTCAAGTATTTGTCTAACCAGTTTTTAAACTCTCTGTCAGATTAGTTGCCTCATTTCATTTAGTTCTATTTTGAAGGTTTCTCTTTTTCTTTTATTTGGGACATGTTTCTTTGTTTCTTCATTCTGGCTGCCTCTCTGTGTTTGCTTCTATGTATTAGGTAGATCTCCTATGTCTCTTAGTCTTTGCTAGGTGGACTTATGTAGTATGTGTCCTGTGTGATCCAATGGCGCAGTCTCCCTGATCTCCTGTGTGTGTGTTCCAGGAGCGTCCCCTGAGTGTGTTCTGTGTATTCTCCTATTGTAGTTGAGCCTTGATTGCTTTTTGTGCATCAGCAGGTGGGATTGACTCCAGGCTGACTGCTTATGAGAATTGGCTACATCCACAATATATGAGCTGCTGTGTAGTGGTTGACCCCTCAGAGGGGTATTCATCCCCATGGGTTCTTGTGCCTGTTGAGAGCACCCTTTGGGTGTACCCCTCATGGGACTAACCAGATAAGGCTCTTGTGTGGTCTGAAGTTGGTGTCTTCGTGTTGTTTCTGGTGTCTTTTAGGAGGGTCTCCCATACAGTATTGCCTGTGTCTGGCATGCAGCCACCTGGTAGTAGCCACAAAGCTATATGTGGTTGGCTGCTGCCTGTGTTGGACCTGGAGGAATGTGGTAATGGCCTTACTGAGAAAAAAGCCTGGCTCCCACCAGTATTAAGCCTGGGGCAGCTTAACAAAAGGCCCAGGGCCCCCTAGGCCTATAGCCACTTGTGGCTACCTCTAAAGTTCAGCCTTTGAAAATGTGTCATTAGGTATGTGGGCTAGGATGGTTGACCCAGTGTTGAGAGTACCATCAGTGATGCAGCACTAGCTGGGCAATGTGGGGTGTCAGGGAGTCACTAGCACAGTGGGTGGTTTTCTCAAGGTTAATGCAGATTCAGTTCTTGCACCAGTTCCTGGTCTGTGACCATGTCACAGAACACCCTGAGAACACTGCGACCAGCCACCACTCACCTCAGGCTCACAGTTCCCCAATAGCAGCCAAAGAAAGGCTGCGGCACAAGTTGTGGTTCACTGCCCACCACCAGGCAGCTGCTGGCCATTCACTGTAAAAGGCTTCTGTGGCTTGTGGAGCTGGGCTGGCTTCCCAGGTGCTAAGAGTGTTCCTGACAATGCAATACTAGCTATGTGGGGCTGGGACCAGTGTGTCACCAAGGAGGAGCACACAGGCAGATTTTACCAGACTAATACAGTCTCAGATTTGGCCCTTTCGGGGAGGGTTAAACAAAGAAACCATGGCACCCTCCTGTAAGCTACATGTGAGTCAGACTCCACATAAAGATAATGACTGCTGTCTCTCCAGCCCTAGCCTCAAAAGGCACACAACTCAGTCTTCCCATGTATGTCTCTGGCACCTCTTGATTTGCCACCCTTCCACCAGAGACCAGATGAGTGTTTGCAAATGAGTGTGTCTGTGTGTGGGGGCCCTTTAATGGGCATCTGGGTTTCCAGCCACCTTCTGTCTCACTAGGATGGGCAGACAGAGACCTCACTGATTTTCATTGCTAAATGTTATAGTAACTCCTCTTCCTGGCTCAAGACACCTGGGCTAGGGAGCCCGGTGTGGTCCGGGACCAGTCACTCTTCTGGGGAGACCTCTGCCACTGACGTGTCCCTCCAGTGTTCTGAGGGTTTGGGGTCAGCCTGTTTTACATCTGTGCCACTCCTACCAGTCTTGGTATAGCCTCTTCTTTATATATTTAATTATAGGGGTTCTGTTCACTAGTCTTTAGAAGATTCTTGATGTTGATTATTCTATAATTTATTTGTAATCTTGTGTAATCATGGAATGCAGTAGGCATAGAGTTTACCTAATCTGTCATCTTGGACCCTTTCTCTTAAGTCTTAAGTTCTTAACATAGCTTATGCAACCCCTACTTATCTTAATATCCTCAACTTACACCATCATCCCATTCAATTTTGCTTGTTTAGTTTTTCCAAAGGATTTTGATGCTTCCCAACTCTTATCCTTGGCAAATGCTGTTCTCTTTGCCTGGATTTTCCTCTCCTCCTTCTATATACATGGTTAATTCCGTATCTTTACTAAGAGGTCAGCTCACTTGTCTTTTCCCTCCAGGTAGCTTTCTCTGATAACCCCTATCAAAGAGTTGCCCTTGTGTGCATTCTTGTGGATTGGTCCCTTTTCCCTTGATAGTGCTTATCACAACTGCTATTAAAATTTATTATTAAAGCAATTTATTATTAAAACTTTCCTTCATACTAAATAAGGTTTAGAATTTTTGAGTTAGCTGTTCACCATATTATTTCTAGTGCGGCTACATGATGTAATTAGTAGATAATGAAGGAATATTTTTGAATAAATGAATAATATACGAGGTGTGATCAAACAATATGGTGAATGTTTAAATTTAAAAAAATATTACAGTAAAAGACACATTGCCATTAATCCCCCTCAAAATACTCTCCTTCTCTTCAAACATACTTATCCCACCATTCTTGCCACTTTCTGAGTCCGTTCTGGAAGTTCTCTTTCATGAGTGTCTTTAGTTGCACTGTCATGGCTGCCTTGATGTCCTGAATTGATTCAAAACATTCATGGTCATTTTGACTTTGGGGAAGAGCCAGAAGTTGCACGGTGCCAGATCTGGTTAATAAGATGGATGGGGACACAACATAATGTTTTCATTTGACAGAAATTTCTGTACCAGAAGCAATGATTGACACGGAACCTTTCCATGTGACCAAACAATACTGTGAATACTGCTGCCAAGTGTCATCCAAACGAAAGGCAGGGGTCTTCAACAAGGGAAGCAGTGCATCAAACCTTAGTAACAGTGTGTGACAAGTTTCAACTTGTTTGGTGCAGTCAGTCAGGTGTGAGCTATGGTTTAGAGAAGGTGTATTTTAAAGTGTGCCATAAATCATGGATCATGAACAACACATTAACATGAAATGGGTAAATAGTTTCATCCTCCATCATGACAACACTCATGTCACACATCGCTTTTGGTAAGGAAATTTCTGTCAAATAAAACCATTATGGTGTGTCCTCATCCACCTTATTCACTGAATCTGGCACCATGCAACTTCTGGCTCTTCCCCAAAGTCAAAATGACCATGAATATTTGAATCAATTCAGGACATCGAGGCAGCCATGACAGCACAACTAAAGACTCTCATGAAAGAGAACTTTCAGAACTGTTTTCAGAAAGTGGTAAGAATGATGGGATAAATGTGTTCAAAGTGAGGAGGAAGTATTTTGAGGGGGATTAATGGCATGCTGTCTTTTACTGTAATAATTTTTAAAAATTTAAACATTCACCATATATTTTGATCACACCTTATCTGTTAATACTTGCTATATCCCTCCTCTTCATTATCTGCAATGTCCAACATACTTCAAAGTTTTGTCTATTTCTATTCATCTTCTAAAATTACTCTCACTGAAGTTACCTGTTATCAACTTTTGGCTGAGTATAGGCAGTTTTGTAGCTCTCATGTTACTGAACCACTCTGGTGCTATGTTCTGGGGGCCTCACTTTTATAAACCTAATGTAGAAGCATTATGTATAAGGAAAAATGGCCAAATGAAAAACAAAGTTTTACTAAGAGTTGGGCAAAAAATAATCTCCACAATCTAAGTCTCACTGATATTTGAAAACATGACTTAAACTTAAGAACATAAGCAAGTCCTCCTAAATTTAGAATGTTTCAATCTATAAAATAAGACAGAGGGTAAATTCAATCCACATAGTGTTCATGGAGAGTTACAGAAATGGGTAACAAAGCCAAAAGTTAGGCAGCCTTTCAATATGTTCCTCATTGATCCCTGCTCTGTGTAATCCCTTTTCCCTGGGGATGCATTGGACTTAGTGAGTAGCTCCCAACAAATAGCGTGCAAATATAATATAACAAAAATGATGATATATCAGTTCTGAAATTAACTTTCAAAAAACTGTAACTTCCTTCTTTCTGGAACTCTCCCATCCTTCCTTCTTGCTCACTTTGATAAAGCCAGCTGCCATGTTGTAAACTGTACTGTAGAGAGATCCACATGGCAAAGGACTAAGAGTGGACTTTGTCCAACAGCCTGTGATGTACTGAGGCTCTCAGATCAACAGCCCATAAGGAACTGAATCCTGCCAACAATCACTAAATGAGCTTGGAAGCAGATCCTTTCTCAAGCAAATCTTGAGTAGATTGCAGCTCGAGCTGACACCTTGATCAAAAACTTGTGAGAGACTCTGAGCTAAGCAAAGATCAGAAACTATAGGATGATAAATATGTGTGGTTTTAAGTTGCTAAGTTTGGGGGCAATTGATTACACAGCAACAGGTGCTAATACATAAGCCACCTCACAGAGGCAGGCCCTGATATTTAAAACATGAAAGCCAGGAATAAGGAAAGTAGGCATCACACATGGATTTTAACCTTTAAGTCCTTTAAGTTATAGTACTCCATCTTCTAATATTCTTCGCTCTTATATATTCAGCCCACTGGATATTCAGCTATAAACAATCAGGTAAGTAACTTTCACATTCTCCAACATAATTTACAGAGATTTTATAATAGACATATTAACATAATAACAAATTTCCAAAACTTAAATTAAAGCCATCTCTAATACTCAAGCCCCCAGAGACATATTAAACCCCCCAAATAAAGTCATATCCCTTTATAGAATTTAATTAAAAAGTGAATTAATATACAACATTTTCTTCTCAAAATTTTATATTTGGTTAGTTTAAGCCAAAATGAGCAATATTTTGATGATTGGGTAGAAGTATGGGTTCTTTATTCAACAGTGAAACCCAAGATATGTTTTACTAAATTATATATAGAACTCCTTTAGCATTTCCAAAGTTAAATATATCTTGATCTGTTTCTATGTACCTGCATTAGTTTGCTGGGCTGCCACAACAAAATACTACAGACTGGCTGTCATAAATAACAGGAAATTGTTCTCTGTCAGTTCTAGAACTAGAAGTCCAAGATCAAGGTGAAGGCAAGTTTGGTTTCTTCGTAGACTCACTCTCTCCTTGGTTTGTGGAGAGTCAGCTTTTCCCTGTGTTTCACATGATCTTCCTTCTATGTGTGTCTGTGTCCTAATCTCTGCTTCTTATAAGGAAACAAATCATATTGGATTAGGCCCCACCAAGTGGCCTCATTTTGCCTAAATTACTTTTTTGAAGGTTCTATTCCAAATACAGTCATATTCTGAGGTACTGAGGGTTGGAAATACAGCATATTAATTTGTGGGGAGGGAGTACAATTCAGTTTATACTAGTATTCAGCCTTTCCACTCTTTCAACTGGACAATAGTACATAACAACACACCACAACAAAAGCTCTTATAACTATACCTATAATATCCAAAACCAAACACAACCACTGCAGCAATAATATTTTCCTGCAAAAAATGATTTTTCTTATTTACAGTCTGGTCCATAGAAGAGATCTGAGAATAGGTGGACTAAAGACTATCTAAATTAAACAGAGAAAATGAAAATAAGAATATTATAGCTTGGTTTTAATTTTACTAAGATGTCAACCTTTTCTTGCCAACCTTCTTTTCCATTAGTTATGAATTTAAGTTCTATCAGGAGAAATTTTCTACCAAGGCATTAATTTTGCCTGCTGTTTTTCAGTCTTGGAGAAAAATCAAAGGCTTTGCTAGCCTTATGCTTCTGTTTTGACCCTCCCTGATCTTAGTCCTTCAGTGCTGCAGTATGAAACTGAGGCAGGATAAGTAACTTATGGAATTCACCACCTTCTCCAGGATTCAACATGAGGCACCTCACTAGTTTCCGTTTCACAAGAAACTGTATCTGGCACCTGTTACTAAAGAAAAACAAGAACCAGTTTTATCTGGCAGGGCCAGCATCCCTGACCCGGACCTGACCTCTGGCTAATTATAATGTCATTATAATGTCATTTACATTGAGGTTACTATGACTCCCATCATGCATCTGACACCATGAGAGTTCTGGGGAAACCAAATAAGGACAAAAGAGCGGGAAACTGACGGTCCCATCTACTGGAAGGAGACAGACAAGCCATGTGAATGCCAAGTCCTCAATTCCTGCCCCTTTGAGGGATAAAAATTTCTCATCAGGACTTCCTCTGGATGACTCCATTTTTTAGTTCATCCACACTTCCGTCTCAAGTGTGTACTTTCACTGTAATAAACTCCCTGCACTTTTTTACATCTGTCTCATTCTTGAATTCTATCTTGAGTGGAGAGAAGAACCTGGTCATTGCTGCTGCAGGTTGAGTCCTCTGTTGGACATCCCCGTGAGCCTCTGGTGACAAAACAATAACTGTTGCAATGGGCTTTATTCAATGCTTCTCTTTCTCTGGCTATTTAAATTCTTTGGGCTTGGTTTAGTGTTACTCATTCACCAAAATCATACATATTTCTTCCCACAACCAATATTCCAAAAACAGCAAGACCTGACTTGTGCTGAAGAAACACAAAAAATCTCAACATCAGGTATGAAAACAGAATCTGAAAAGATTATTTATTTATTTATTTATTTATTTATTTATTTATTTATTTATTTATTTATTTATTTATTTTTTAATTCCGAGAAAGCTTCTTCTCAGTGACCTTTACTGAAAGCTCTCCTGCTCCACATTTAAGTGTGAATTTATGGAGAATCATCAAAACTGCCTCTGAAATTACAGGTTCCTGAAGCAGGTTTCCTTTCTCTAGAAATAAACCTTTAGGTTCAACTAAGACCAGATGCTCACGGAGGATGTAGTCTTGAACCCCAAATCTGTTTTTGTGATTGCGATAGTTGATCCTAACCATACCTGTTCACACTAGCTGTCCAAATCAAGAGGTTTAACAAAATTCAATATGGAATTTTGCCCCATAACATTTCTCCTCCCTTTTCCTTGAAATAAACATGGCTAGCTCTGTATATTTGACTCTGAACTAATTTACTGGCACCATTACAGTAACAAGATGGAAGAGATCAGAAGGAGATGGAAAACAGGTAAGTTGTCTAGGCCTTCCAAGACACTGCAATGCTGGGTTTTGTCTTGGTTAGCCTCTCCCAAGCAATGAAACTTGATTTAAAAAAAAAAAAAAACACACCGACAGAGTGACAGCCCTAAATGGAAGGTGGTAAAGCTTGGAGCAAGGAGGTGGAAATGCCTCTGCACCCCCACACACTCGGGCAGAGGTAGAAGCACAACCACAGACATGTTCCATAAACCAGTGCTGTTCAAAATCTGGTTGATAGATGATGCTGGTCCTCTTAATGTTCCCAGTCAATGAACCGAGTTCAGAAATTGAAAATAAGGTAAACTTTCATAAAAACCTGAAAGGGCAGTGTTTTACCTTTTGAATCTAATTTTAAAAACATGGACTTGCATTTTGTTTAATAAACTTTTTAACAAATTTTAATCTTTTTAATCTAATTTTTCAAGTATTTTATTTTTATTGTGATTTATTAAAGCACCAATCTATGATAAACTGAAAATACAAAGAACTGGTCTTTTACCACAGATAACACTGCTCTATACTCTGATGCAGCCATGCCTCCAAACACTAGACAAAAGCATCCTTTCAACTTACAAAGACACTCCAGGGAACATATTATCTTTAGCAAACCTCCAAGAGCAGAATTTAAGAAATATTAATTCTCTCTAGGGAATTGCCGCTCTCTGCCCTGTGAATCTACTTCTTTGTTTCCTGAGGCAATTAACCAACTCACAGTCTTCTCTGTTTTAACTTTTTTGATCTTTAAGCTTTGGCTTTCTCAATTCACTTGTGAACCACTATACTCATGGTCATGATTTTCGTGTGTGTGTGTATTTTTTTCAATTGTTTCTTTTTTGACTGTTACCGTTGACATTCAATATTATTTTATACTAGTTTCATGTGTAGAACATAGTGGTTAGACATTTATATAATTTATGCAGTGATTCCCCTTATAAGTCTAGTCCCTACTTGTCACTCACTATACACAGTTGTTGTGACATTATTGACTGTAATCTCTATGCTGTATTTTACATCCCCATGACTATTTTGTAACTACCAATTTGTATTTCTTAATCCCTTCACCGTTTTCACCCAGCCCCCCAATGCCTTTTTTCTCTGGCAACCATCAGTTTGTTCTTAGTATCTATGAGTCTGTCTCTGTTTTGTTTGTTCAGGTTTTTTTTCCCTTTGATTCCACATGTAAGTGAAATAATATGGTATTTATTTTTCTCAGCTGAACTTATTTCACTGAGTATAATACCGTCTGGTCCATCCATGTTGTTGCAAATGGTAAGATTTAATTCTTTTTATGGCAGAGGAATATTGCATTGCATATATGTATCACTTACTCTTTATCCAATCATCTATTGATAGCCACTTGGATTGCTTCCATATCTTGGCTACTATAAATAGTGCTGTAATGAACATACGACATCTGCCAATTAAGTTCAAGAACTTGTTGCAGTGATATTGCTAACCCTTTTTTATATCAGAGGGATTATTCATTATGAATTTATACCAACTGGGTAAACAATTAACCAAGTTTACTATTTGGAAGTGCTGAAAAGGCTGCATGAAAAAGTTAGGAAACTGAACTTTTTGCCAGCAATTCATGGCTCTTGCATCACGACAATGCACCAGCTCACACAGCACTGTCTGTGAGGGAGTTTTCAGCCAGTCATCAAATAACTGTATTGGAATTCCCTCCCTATTTACCTGATCTGACCCCCAATGACTTCTTTCTTTATCCGAAGATAAAGGAAATATTGAAAGGAAGACATTTTGATGACATTCAGGACGTCAAGTGTAATTTGACACTCTAATGGCCGTTCCAGGAAAAGAGTTCAAAAAGTACTTTGAAGAGTGGACCAGGTGCTGGTGTCAGTGCATAGCTTCCCAAGGGGAGTATTTCAAAGGTGACAATTGCACTTCTGTATAATTCCACTCACCAGGCCAGTGCAGATACAGATTCGGCTTGTGCGGGAAGGCTCAACATAAAAAAAGATGTCACATGCCTGCTGGCTGTATGGCAGGAAGATTCTGTATAAGGGAAAATGGCAACTGTCCCTCTAGTCCTCACCTTGAAGCCACACAATTCAGTCTGTCCTTGCATTTCTCTGGCACCTCCTGAGACACTGCCCTTCCTATGGAGCCCAGGGTGAGTGCCTTTGAGCAAGTGAGCTTGTGTGCAGGCCTTTAAGAGGAGGTGTGAGTTTCCCTCAGCCTTCTGTCCCACCTAGACCATGAGAATCCCCGCTATTTTTCACAGCCAGATGTAATAGGGGCTCCTCTTCACTGCACTGGTTCTCTGGGCTGGGGAGGGTGGTATGGGGCTGAGGACCCCCACTCCTCCAGGAATCAGGGGGTCTCTGCAGCCAAGATATTCCTCTTGATATCAGCTTCCACAGCAGGTGTGGGGCTGGCTTATTCCACATCTTCACACCTTCCTACCAGTCTTGGTATGGCTTCTTCTTTATATCCTTGGTTATAAAACCTTTATTTATCTATACTTCAAATGGTTCTCCAGGTTGTTTGTTCTATAGTTTAGTTGTAATTTTATGTGGTCACTGGAGGAGGCAAGCACAGCATTTATCTACTCTGCCATCTTGGATTCTCCTCATGGTCATGCTCCTTGAATTCTTCACTGTCTGCATTCCTGACAACTTACCTTTTCCCTATTGCCCAGTTCAAACCCAAGACAGAGTCTCTAAATGACCTTAATAAAGCTCATGTTTCTGTGTTGTGGCGATTTTACCCTGGGCCACATTATAACGAAAAAAATGGCTAATGTGCTAGCTACTTTTGAGGCCAAATATAGTAACTATGATACAGAGGGGACTGTGGTGTCACAAAGTACAGAGCAAGCCTACCACTACATGAGGAATAATCAGGATGGGGCAACAGCAAGCATTTTGACTAAGTTACTCAAAATTGCTTTTACTATGAAAAGCAATTTTGAATACAAAAGAAACTTGTACGCACAGATATTGCAATTTACTTCTATGAATGTGCACAAATGACTTATTTCTGAATTAAAAAACAATAAAAGAACTCTTATTTCTACAAATGTAGACCTGAGACAATATCCAGGTACAGTACAGTTAAAAATGCTGAGCATGATTTTTTTATTTAATTGTTTAAAGCCAATGAGAAAGTGTGATTTTGAAGAGCTAAGCAGGAGCTGAAGCTAGCACCTACACTAATTTCCTGTGTCCCAGGGCTTTGACTTTAATCCATCATGAGAAGAGTAGGTTGCAGACACAGCATAGGACCCTTGGCAGTGAAATTTGGTTAGTGATTACCTCATCAAGTAGTTCCCAAGGTGACAGCTGCAGTTGGGTGAACTAGAAAATGAATGCCTCTGAAACATGTGCACAAGAGAGTGAGTCAAACAGACGGAGAGAGAGACATAGAGAAATGAATTTCTCAAACAAATGACAAGCATACAAATTATAAAGAAATTTAACTACATTATAATTAACAACTTTTGTTGAACAAAAAATATCATAAAGAAGTGAAAAGATAAGCCATTAAAAAGATGTTCACAACACAAATAGGCAAATAATAAATATCTAAAATATTTTCAAAATTAGTGAATTCAATAAAAATAATAATAATCCAATAGTGATTTTTAAAGTTGGTATATTTCACATAATTAATAAGAAAGGGAAAATAAAATAAAATTATGAAATAATAATTTTATACTCATTCGATGTCAAAAACTAAAATGACATGACAAAGTTCTTAGTGTGAATAGGGACAACTGAAATACGAATAGCTTGTGGATAGATTTATGTCTGTTACCACCATGGAAATTGAGTTTGCATTATTTAGAATATCTAAAGATGTGAGTATTATATGGGCCAGCAATTTTATTCCTGGCTGTTTACCCTGGAGAAAATCAGAGCTGTTCATAGCAGCACCATTTGGAAGGACTACTACCTAAAATAACCCAAACTTCTATTGACAGAAGAATAGGTCAATGAAATGTGGTACAGCTCATAATGGAATATTGTATAGCAATACAACTTAGATTAGCAGCTCATCCATTAATAACAATCAAAAACAATATTGAGGGAAAAAGTTCACAGAATAATAAAGTATAATTCCACTTCTGTATAAAGTTTATAAAATAAGCAAATAAATAGTATAGTGTTGGGGATACAATGATACATAGTAAAACTATTTTTTAAAAACAACAAGAGAAGGATAAACACAAAATTCAGCAACTGCAAGGGGTATGAAAACAGTGGCTTCAAATATATATCATGCTCTGTTTTTTAAGCTGGCGGTGAATATAAGGATGTTCTTTTAATATTTTAAACTATAAATATGTACTATGTATACTTTTTATGTCTTTCATATAGTTTATATAACAACTTAAAAAAAGATGTACATCTTTGGTTTTAAGGAACTAAAATATATATGACAATTTTTTTGTAATATAAACATAAACTCAAACTTGAGACAAACTTTTTGAAGAATTTGAAAAGAAATCCTTGCTTTATATTAGCAAAACAGAATCAGGGAAGTAACTAACTATATTGTATAATTAGGCAAAATCTCTGCATTGGCTTCTATTGAAAATATTTGAAGAGATTTAGAATTGAATAAAGTAAACCATGCACCTTTGCATACAACTCTACAAAGCTGTTTTTTATAATTCATTAATTTCCCATTTTGATAATATCTAAGTTTCTAATAATTCCATACTTTGCCAACTTTCAACCTGTTTTTGTTAATCATCTTTTCATGAATTTGAACACTGTTAGATGAGAAGAAAAAAGAAGCAGATAGTATTATATGAAAATAATAAAAAGTAACAAAAGTGCCCTTTAAAAGATGACTGGAAAAAGAATGTGGTACATATATAGAATGGAATACTACTCTGCCATAAGAAAAGATGAAATGCCGCCATCTGCAACATAGATGGATCTTGAGAATATCATGCTGTAAGTGAAATAAGTCAAAAGGAAGAAGAACTATATGATTTCACTCATATATGGGATATAAAACTGAGAGCAACAAACGAACATACAAGACAAAAACTCATAGACACAGACAGCAGTATAGTGATTATCATAAGGAAAGGGGAGTGAGGAGAGGTAATAAAAGGTAAAGGAGATCAAATGTATGGTAAAGGAGATTTGATTTTTGATGGCGCACATACCGTACAATATATGGATAGTGGATTATAGAATTTTATACTTGAAACCTATATAATTTCATTAATCTATATCACCCCAATAAATTTAAATCTTTAAAAAAGAGAATGAGAAGTAGATAAATGAATACAAGCTCATTTGAGTAAGAAAAATAATTTAAAACATACTCTAGAAACTGAAATTTGTTAAATGATAGTAATAGATTGTTCCATTAGAAATAATTTATTATATAATAATAACTTCCTTAAATGTTTTTTAATTGGAATTTTGCTTTTGTACTTTTAT
This sequence comes from Rhinolophus sinicus, assembly GCF_057876585.1. Taxonomy (NCBI): domain Eukaryota; kingdom Metazoa; phylum Chordata; class Mammalia; order Chiroptera; family Rhinolophidae; genus Rhinolophus; species Rhinolophus sinicus. The sequence continues at coordinate 104,810,357 of NC_142517.1, read as the reverse complement.
TTATGTTTGCTTTAGTTTATGACACTTTGGAAAGAAGAATAACTTGTCTGAATACATTTTTATTTTCCCTATTTAATGAATGGGCATATCACTATAAGATCCTTAGAAATAATAGAATATCCACCTAATGAGTATTTTGTATCTGCATGTATAGATAAAAATATTTTTATTTGACATATATAATAAAAAAGTATACTATCATAAATTATGATGGAAAAAGTAAAAATGAGATTATGATGTTAAAGGGTTGAGGAAAAAGAATGTTGGGGAAAGATTAGAGACTTAAGTAAAGTTGTTTTTATTTTGTTTTGTTTTGTTTGGCCTAGGACGCATACCATCTTGGAGATTGCTAATGATTATAAGATGGACAAATTTTAACTTTCAAGATCTAAAAATAATGTTAATGATAAATTTTCTTCATCTCATGAGATAAATTACAAAAATTAAGAAAATAAAAAATACATCACTTTGAAAGACGTCACTAAAATTAAATAGTTCAATCTTCTCATTTACAATCACAAAGCATATTTACTTGTATTATAAAGCCAAGTCAAGAACAATTGTTTACAATTTAAGATAAAATATTAAAATTTAAGACAAAATTAAACTTAAAATACACCCTAAAAAGAGCACCCTATTAGACAAATATAGAATTATCTTCTGAGGTTACATAAAAATGTAATGGTTATAAAAATATGTATGGTTACATATTTTTCTGGACCCACCAAGTTACAATAAATCAAACCAATATTTGTGGGAAATTAATATATAGGGTTTAATCTATGCACAGTAAATTTGTTTTACTTATTATTTGTTTTATTTGTTCTCTTCTAATACAGATTCATTTATATTTAGAGTTAATTTTAAATAACAAAATAATACTACAATAAAATATACAAATGTTTTATTTCTTTGGTTATTGACCATGAGCCTGAAACAATTGTTTGATATGGACTAAATCACAGGTAAGTTAATAATTACGTATATTAAAAGTCATTACATACTTAAATGAGAACACCTATAGATTTTCAAGTCTGGAAGAAACTTTAGCATAATTAAGTAGATTTACCAGAATATTGAACTTATTTGCTTTAGAAAACAAAAATTGCCCATTAGTGTGTAATAGTGAACACATCACATCACTAGTGGATTGAATCAGATCTGTTAGAGTGCAAACTAGATATTGTGTATCAACAACCAAAGAAGGGACAAGTCATCAGAAGAATAGTTTAGAATCTATGGAAATGGAAAAAACATTATTAATGATGATTGTTCTCATCCAAGCACTATCTGGGGAAAAGAACCAGTGGTCCCCTTTACAGGGAACTATTGTCAAGTGTCTTTGAAGATTCTAGTCCCTTTAGGAGCAGCATTCTCAAGAACCATTCATAACGGTTATTGTCACATGATTTAGCCTTGAAACCTGACCTTTGTCTACTATGTGACACTGGACAATTTCTTTCATCTTTTGTGCCCCTATTTCCTGATGCTACTAGTACCTATTGCATAAGGTGGTTCTGCAAGTAAATTAAATAATAGAAACAATGCAGTTATAAAGTATGGGCACACATTAAGAATTTGATGTCTTGCCATATTCATTTAATTAATTATTTATTTTTTAATGTCAAATTTTCAAACAGGCAGGCAGCATATTGTGGATTTCACTTTGAATCCAGGCTGCCTGATTTCAAGTCTTAGTTCTCCCCCTGACTGCATGACCTTGGGCAAGTAACTTTCTGTGCGTTCATTTTCTTACCTCTAAAAACAGATAACAACGACACTACCTTACAGGATTATTATGAGAATTAAGTAAACTAATAGTTGAAAAGCAGTGAGGAAACAAATTCTGCCCTCAGAAGTATTAAATACATTATTTTTAAAGTGAGCTTATTATATATTTTATTTATTCAAATTTTATTCTGATTTCATGATTGCAAAATAGACTTCTGGTATGGTGTCAATTTTCACTTTTGTTTGCCCATAGACAAAGGATGCTCACTTCACAGAGAATGAATGTTCTGTTACTTTGACTTATTTCTCATTTTAAATAAATTGTTGTATATGAAAGAAGAATTCTATGGCTGAAACTTATAGAACTGCCATTTCTCAACAAAAAACAATACCATGATGACAATGACTGACTTTTGCCATAAATATTAGTAAACACAGATCGTATGGTGCCAGTGTGGAAAATATGACAGTTAAGTACATTAATTACTCAGCCAAATACAGGGATTCTGGTCACAATTTTGAAACAGCGTCTTTGAAAATAAAAGACAATAGTATTTGTCTGAATGTTATACAGACAATTAGCATGCTAATTGCATGCTAATCTCTGAGATAAGAAGAGCCCCATGTAGACAAAAGCCCCTAACATTTACCAGAATATATTTCAGTCATCATTCTGTGTTTGCTGGGATAGCTCAGTATCATTTGATATTAATCAAAAGACCTACCCATACAAATATGGTATTTCAGTTGTATGACTTTTATGAAAAATTATTCAATGATGTTGATATAAGTTAAAGGGCCTCCAAAATAATAGTCTCAGAGTCTTCCATATCTCTGTTCACTGGAAAAATCGTATATTATTTGATTATTAAATAGTAAAAAATATTTCATTTATACCAGATGAATAATAAAGCAATACATTTTTGTGAATTAATTTTTATGAATTGTTTTATTTGAAACAAGTGTCATTGAAAGTTTCATTAAAATTTTAATTATACAGTAATTTTGTAACTTGGGTGTTATATTTATGAAAAAAGAGGGCAAATACCCAGAATGTATGATGAGACCATGTGATGTCTTCCATCCTCCATTATATCACAGATATGAATTGGAGGGAGCTATCTATATTAAATCTCAAACATATTTATGTCAATACCAAAATGCACAACTGAAAAGATGAACTATCAACTTCAATAATACTAACTTTCATTGAGATATATGGAGATTATGGAATAAATAGCATAATATGTTCAATTTAAAGAGTGACTATACAACTGAACTGTATGTTAAAGTACATTATAAACTATTTAATTCTTTACAATTGCAAAAAAACACCATTTAATAACAGCTTACAAATTAAAATTATTACACAATATATTAAGATAGCCCTCTCTAGTACTAATTAAAGTATCCACATACATAAACTATCTTAGAACAAGTACAGGGATATCTAGGAAACAGATAATTTTGTTGATCCCTAGTTTACATGGGAATTCCAAGGAAAACTATTTGGAACTATTTTGGTTTTGAGGTATTTTGCGTTCTCAACTTTGTCATCCAGGTTCAAGTCTCTTTTAAATGAGATTTCTTTACTGGGAGCTCATTGGAAACTCACAAATAATACTAATTTTCCTGTTTACTTAACCTACAATATGATTATGGTGATGTATAGATAGAGTTTTTAAAAAGGGACAAATAAACCTCTCCTTACCCCTCAAAGTTAATCTTTAATAAATGTCACCACCATTCCTAATTTAAAAGTATCTTTTCCTTCTCTGTGTTTTAGATATGTGTAATTTTTAAAATATCATTGCCTGATGGTGTGATAGTAAATGTGGAAATAACACAGAGAGCAACTGTAGTCGATGTTATTATTGTTTCAAAATATTTGCTGTATCTTCTGGCAAGAGGTTATATAACTCTAACATTGCCCAGTGACATCCAGGACCTCCTGTGGGATTGCAAGTCTTCACCTCCTGGACCAAAACAACAGAGGTGAGGACTTGCAATTAGAGCCGACGTGACACATACCACATCTGAACAGAATCCTGAAGAACCATTATTTGTTTCTGCCTGTTCCCTTGCTCTTTCTCCTTGAAAAAAGGAAAAACAAAAACAAAACAAAACACACACACACAAAAAAAACAAAAAACAAAAAAAAACAAGTATGTCCTGCAAAGCGACAGCTTCTTCAGCCTGGATTGTGTAATAAGAAGACAGGAGAAAGAGAGGCACTTCATAGCAGCCAAGTCATAGATTCGTAGCAAACAATCCCTAACATGAGTGAGAAATATACCACTGTGTGTAAGTTGCTGAGTTTCAGGGCATGTGTGTCAGTGAAGTTTTTCCAGCAAAAACTGACAACTACAGAGCTAATATAGATTTTCCTCTTATAATGTGTTTGCTATACACACAAAACAAACAAACGAACCCTTATGTGCAATTTTGAATTTGTGCATCCCTAGAATCCAAAGGAACAATTTCATTAGTGGTTAATAGGAACGTGCAAAAAGCTAGAAAATTCTGAGTTATAAATTGTAAAGGAAAAGGTAGCTTCTACCTTTTAATATCGTATGACTTTCGGACAGAATTACTATGATCTCAAAATGATAAAATTAAGTTTGCTATGGAGACATTATGTGTCAGAATACTTCAGATGCTGAAAATAAAATATCAACAAATTCAAAGGGGATTATTAAGAGTCACAGAGTGTGGGTTCCTTCGTGGTCTCCAACAGGACTTGGTGTGCTCAGGTCCCAACACCCCATATAACTTAAGGACTAGTTCTAAGACAGGCCTCTTATGAGCCAAGGGTCAGCAAGGAAAGGTACAGTGTCTTAATTTCCTACCCCTGCTGAAATGCATGAAGGGCCACAGAAGCCTACAGAATGGTTTGTTCTCTAGGAAACAGATATTATCCTATAAACATTTAGAGCAGCAGAAATGCAAGCCTGAGAAAGAAGCCTTATTCATCAGAAAAGAGCAAACTGATTGGTCTGGCTTTAGGTTCCAGCTATTTGTTTGTAGGAGCGGCATTGGAAATCCAGCTGTTCCATGAGGGTCTTGAGACCTGGAGATTGCAGAACATGGGTGCAGACCCGCCCCCTCCCCGGTCCCTCCCCCACTGGGAGAAAGGGCCATGGTTTCCAGGCTCATTGTCCAGGCAACTTGGAATTAGATCCTAAGGTCACTGTCAGACAATTCTGCTCATTGCTCCAGAGGAAACCAGAAAGATAAGTAGGGACAAATTAAAAAAAAAAAGCAATTTCCATTGTATCTTGAAGGAAATGGAAAATCAATAAAGGATTTTAAGCAGGTGAGTAATACAATCTGATTTATATTTTAGAAAGTTAACCAAGCAAGAAGGTAGAGGATGATTTGAATGAGGAAGAAACTGTAGATAGTGAGATTAATTGGGAGGCCAATTTCACAACAGAGAAGAGATGTGGAAGACCTGAAATATGAGAGTGATTTAGTCAACAGGAAGCTCAAAACTGCAGTATACCTCAAATGTACTTTCTCCTTGAGAATTTGCATTCTTGGAAGCAGTTCAATGTCCTTTTAGTTCCTGTGACACTATATCTACAATGCAAATTGCACATGCACTATCTTAAAAGTTTTTTTGTTTTTTGTTGTCTATCTGCCATTGTAGATTGAAAGCAGCTTCAGGAAAATGTCTGTCTTCCAGAGCAACTGGTATAGATTCTTTCACATGGAAGGTATTTCTTTTATCTTTATTAAGTAAAGGAATATAAAAGGTAATGAGTAGGGCATATTTGTAAATGTTGATCCCAGGGCCACATCAAAGGTTTATGAAATTAGTGTCCTACACAAATGCCCCCAGAAGAGGGACTTGAAGGGTGGAGGACAGCGCACAGGCTGAAATCCAGCCTGAACACCAAGTTATGGAACTGAGAGGTGGTGACTGCGCCAGGGTGGGAGAGAGAGAGAGAGAGGAGGTCTTTTTATAAGTAATGGATGATCGGGGCTCTGAATTAGGGGAAAAAAAAACAAAAAACACAACTCATCAACAGACCCAACATATTTATTCTCCCCAAAACAAAGTAATATTTTTGAGGGAGTAGGAGTTAGACGAGGGGGGAGAAAGTGGGAAATTTTCAGGATTTTGACCTCACATACAGTCAAATGATTTGTGTGTTAATCTTGTTCATACTATAATTTTTGCAATAACAGTAAATATAATAATAACTTATTAAGATTTGATTCTTTCATTGTTAAGCATACAGCGTGTATTAGCTAATTTAACCATTACTATATCATACTAATGTAGGTATTTTTTATATCCTTGAATTATAGATGGGAATTCTGAACTTTAGATAGGTTAAAGAAATTTCCCAAGGTCACATAAGTAGTTAATGTTATAGCCAGGATTCAAACACAGGTCTGTTAGAATGTCAAAAAAGAGGTATAATTATTATCCTGTAAAGACACTGTTCTCAGAATGAGTGGAACAAATATTTAATATTATTACTGACTCATGAAATAGAATACACTGACAACATTTGTAAGACAATGACAATATGAATATTAATTTAATAATACAAGATAGATTGTTGATATTGTAAAAATTCTGAACATTAATTTTGTTTCACCCATTCTAATTTCAGAAAAAAATAAAATCCCAACTTCTAAAAATAGAACATCATAATAAAACATATATCAATTCTCTTGATATTTATTTTGATTCATTAAATATTTCTATAGCTTCTTAATAAAACATTTTATAGCACATTTAAGCCACTGATAGGTTTTGGGTAAGCTGAATGACACTTTAGAGAAACATAAGAATGACCTTAAGTACCAAATTTGTTTTAGGTGTTTAGAGAGAAGGACAACAATAAATAAAAAGAGGACA